>NC_060251.1:112247578-113592129 GCF_921293095.1 Ischnura elegans | reverse complement strand
ATATTTTTTGTAAATTTTCTCCTTTGTGTTCTGTGAAAAGTAATGCGGAAATGTATATTCTGCTTAAGTTTTACACTTTCAAAAATTAGCTCATGATATCTTGGTATCCGTTTATTTCAGCTCCAGTATCCCATGTGTGTATGCTATTTCACGTGTTTAGCTAAAGTGAAGAAGTTTGGTTCATGTATCTTACGTTTTAAATAATGACTGAAGTGAGGAAGTTGGATTCTTGTTTATTCATAGTCCCTTTTATGATACTTTAACTTTATTTTCCTAACCGTTCCATTGGAATACATATTTTTCTCATTGAACTCAGAAATACCTGGGGTTAATTACCGCTTATGCGGCGCCTGCAGTGCTCTTTAATTTCCTCTTTTTGTAATCAAATCAGCAGATTTTCCTTTAACGACAACTTGTGGAGTAAACACAATTATTTCTTATGAGTTCTTTTGTGGGGGTCTGCATTCATTAGAGCCCGTTCCTATATTATATTGATCTAATGTCAATTAATGGAGAAGTTCTTGAGAAAATATAGTTTGGTGAAAACAGCCAGTAGTCACGTTAAGGATTAACTTTCACGTATTCGAAAATAGTATACTCAGGATAAACTGTTCATTTGTACGGGCTGTGGTACGAAAGAGAAAATCAGTGACGACCATCACGTTTTCGACGGCATATTATGTCATTCCTGTAACGGTTGATTACCTTATGGTGGCTGAGTTTTTCAGCACCGACGAAAGCGTCTTTGCCGCGAAATTGAATGGAGTGAAAAATGATATTATAAAAATGATAAAGATATGAAAAGTGCTATTACTCGTTTGACTAAATCTAACGAAACGATTGGCACAAGGAAGGAACTGCTTGATCATAGTACGATTGCTATTTTTCCAAGTCTTTCTAATTTCATCTCATTATTTAATATTTAAAAAATAGTATTTTCATTTTATTTTTAAATATTTTCATTAAGTAAACCTCTCTCTTTCAGGCATCATAAAGGTTTGCCAAATTCGCATTCGCACAGCAATGCTGCACATTGGCAAAGTCCGAATCCTGCTGCTAACAATGGTCCTCGCTTCCTCCTTATCTAGTTTCCTGATTTAGTTTTCTTTGAAAAACCTATCTATTCCCAGATTTTGAAGATAGCGGAAGAGAATACTTTTTTTCGAGCACTTTTGTGTTTCGGAAGTTTCCCTCGTCAAAATATGCTCCCATGCGTTCCGCGCGCATCTGGACTGGCTTCTACGGCCATTTCATGTATCTTCACCCCCCGAATGTCTATTTTCGAACACCCTTTCGAGGAGAAAAAATACTGCTTCCACTGTCGCTGCTGCTTTCTCGGCCGAAATCCCTCAAATCTCTCGCGACAAGGCGTCGTGCACCCCCGCCTGCCACCACGACGGCGGCAGGTGCGCCGAGGGGGCGGTTGGGAAGCAACGCTTGCGGTCGGCAAGGGTTTTTCCCCTCGTCCATCTGTCTTCCCACACCCGGCCCCGACGATTGCCCGGCCGAGAGTTTCAGACGCCTTTAATGAGGGTCCGAAAAACAATCAATAGCAGTTTCCCAGCCACGAATAGTATCCCCCTTTGAGAAGTCTGAGGGGACCCAGAGAGCGTCCCTGAGGTACACGTCCCGAAAACGGTCTGCGACTCACGACGACACGTCTCCCTCTTCCGGCCAATCGCCTCATTATCTCTCTCTCTACAGGGACCCAATCGCCGTCGCCAGCACGACCCGACGGTCGCAACCCCCCCCCCCTCCCCCATCGCCCCCGACCACCCACACCATCCCTCGTGAACAATACACGGATCCTGACTTTCTAAACTACGTCCCTAGTGGTGTCGCCAAGGCTACGGCCGGTTTGCGGAAGAAAATTAGCGAAAGCGAAATTAAGAAATTTTCGTAAACCTCACTTAATTTCATTCTTGATTGAAGAACTCGTAAAATAATCATGAAATATGACGGATCCATGTATCATTTTCTAAAGCAAACATTTTTGTTAACCTCATTGGCTACGGGATGCAGTCCTCTCCGGCAAAACTGAAGGTCACGGGATCGATTCTCGCCTGGGTAATCCAGGTAATTAGTGTTAATCATTATCCATTCTTGTTTATTGTAGCCCACGCGATTTTAAGGCCAAATAGAGCTGTATCCGGGGTAATCAATTTAAATAAATAAAATACCACTGAAGAGACTGTTTTGGCATTGAGTGGATTTGTTTCCTTGCCTTCCTCGATGTGTTTCCCAGAGTTTTTTTTTACTGATCCATTCCTAATTATTGGCATAATATTTTTCATCCAGAAATGGTTCCTCCATGAATCACGGTTTGAGTTAACAAAGCACGGATAAAAAGCGTAATACAAAAATGACATGCTGCCTTAAGCCTTTAAAACATTTCACGTTAATTTACTCAGCCTCCCCGCTTTTTTTGTGCGAAAGCCGCCAATAACGCACAGGTTGTGAAATTCAAGCTAATAACTCCTTGTAGTTAATTTATCGCTATGTGTTCTATATACCGGCATTTAACGTTGGGTGTTACCACTGCCCGACATTATACGCGAGCAACTTTTTTAAAATATGTGGTGATGACGAGATGTCGAGTAGTTAGAGGTATGATGGAATTTATAGGATATTTTTGACTAGAAAAAGTTTCTATGGTACCTAGGCATTCTAAATACAACAAGGCCACAATCTCATGTTTTAGTATAACAAAGAAAAGAGTGAGTTACGTGAAATTTTTATCATGTAACGTCAATATGCGTTGTATATACTCTCATTTTGGCAAAAACGCTCAAGTATTTGGAGCGAAGTTATATAATAACTAACCAGTTGAAGTAGGTTGACGCTGTAGTCTTTTTTTCGGCTAATTTCTCGACGCAGCACGGCGCCTTCTGCAAGCAAACAGTATGATATAGCATCGTCCATTTCATCGAATCTGTACGACCAGCATCAGAAGATTTCCTTCCTACAGCCCCCTTCTTTCGCCCCTCTGTTCCTCCCTAAATTACAAAAAGAGCTGGTGAGGCCGTCATGTAAGTGATATGATACATGATGCCCGAGTTTATTTAATAAGTATTTGTATTGTTTCTTTGTTGCACTTAATTAATTCACACTTTGGTTATAAATCGGAGGCCTTATTTACTGTATTTGTATTTGTTGTATGTGTGATTTGTATCGTACATGTTGCGTAGTGAATGTTAGTGGAAGTAAATTTTATTCCTCTGATGCATGTTAGTTCACCCCATGACAAACACTTCTGTAGGTCGCTTACAGGTTAATATGTAAATGTTAGTGATATAATACGTGATATCTGAGTTTATTCAATGATTATTTTTTGCTGTTTCTTTTTTGCATTCAAGAATTTTACTCTTTGTTTATAAATTTAATGTAAATGGTCTTCTCGTCTGTTTTTGTGTTTGAAGTGAATGAATAAATATATAAATAAATATTAAACATAATGAAAAATAATTCTCCATTTCTGCACTCATTATTTCAACCCACCCAGATTCCGGCACATAATGCCATTTTTAAGGAGGAGGAACTGAAAACGTCGATCTTGAAAATAGCATTATATGCTGAAAAAGGAATTATGTGCCTTAAAAATGGTATTATTTACCGAACCCTGTGTCAGTCGGAGTAAATAAGTGTGGAGAAGAAAGATGTCGTGCTTTCCCGGCGAATGGACTTAGTGAAGAATTTTCGGGATCGCCACCGGGTCAGGAACTCCATTACTGCCGACGTTTCGATGTCCGACTCAGTCATCGTCCTCAGGGCTGTGAATGTCGAGTGAGAATTTTGACTTGCTTATATGCATAAGGACAAGAGCGCCACCTCCACCTAGGACAGCCCGAAAAGTCCGCCATCGCAGAGCATTGGATGGAATGCAAAAATACAGAGAGTATGAGGGTTCTAGGTGAACCCTTCGAAGGATACAACGCACCGGGGCCGGGAACCAAGCCCGTGGCTTATACGCCCAGACACCCGGGTAGGGGAAGGAAGGGAAGGAAAAAGGATAGAGGCGCCGCCGCGATATGCAAAAATACAGTTAAGTTTGACGACATTAAGATGCTCTGCCGATCCAATGGCTTTTGGGATCGACTCATCAAAGAGTCTATTGAAATTAGACTGGCCAAGAATACCATCAACAGAGATTCCGGATATACATTGAGCAGCACTCGGAAACCTGTGCTCAAGACTATCCAAAAGGCTAGGCAAAACCATCACGCCAGCCAATCAGAGAATGCCGCTGACGACAGCCAATCAGCAGTCACCTGACCACCAGAGTGACTGTATATAAGTGAAATTGAAATTCTCACTCGGCACTCACAGCCCTGAGGACGATGACCGACTCGGTCATCGAAACGTCGGCAGATATGGAGTTCCTGACCCGGTGGCGATCCCGAGAACTCTTCACTAAATAAGTGTGGAAATAAACAAGTACTTTTCATTATGTTAAATATCAAAGATTTCCACCGAATTATGCCTGAAAATGCGCCTTGTCATTAAATAAATCAATGAGTGATGCAATGAAGTCACTCCGTTCGTCCAAAGCATTTGCTTGTACTGTATGTCGTGCATATAGGCGCACCCGCCCCTACCCCTATGACTCGACCACACGTTGAGACTCGTGCCTTGTGGCCTGCCCGTCACTTCTTGGACTCCGTCCCCCCTTACTCCTCCCCCCCCCCCTGAACCGCCTCACTCCCCCTCTTTAGCTGGGAGACAGTGGAAGGGTTGGTTGCCTGCCGACAGGGGACCAACCCCCACAAAGCACGCTCCCAGGGGGAGGGAACTGAAAACCTTTTTAGAAGTGGGCGCTATATGGCTTTGCTGTCCGTCCGCCGCCCCTGGGGCGAAGAATGTTCGCTGCCTTGTCCATGTGTGTTGCCTTGCCGACGCCAAAAAGTTTTCCTCCCCCCCCCCCCCCTTCCCACAATCAGTCAAAGGGAAAAGTTAGGGGACATTATTAAGAGAGGTTTGTCATAGAGTGGTGGTGGTTTTCCTCCTCGCCACGAATGCTGCGCAAAATATACTAGCCTCTAGTCTCGCTTTCATTTCTCCGACGAAATCACGGAAACCACTGTTATTATTTCTATTCTCCCCGCGAGTCGGGAGTTCATTGCCACATGAACACAAGTGCGGGTCGTCCGTGAAAGTTCTGTTCGTCGCATAGTTTTCTTTTTGCGGAGAATATTTCGGCGGTTTGGGGACTCAGCGGCCGAGAACTTAGAGAGAATATTATGAGGGAGCTTCATTTGTGTGTGGTAAACATTTGGAAAGGATTTATTCGGTGGGAATGCACTTACCTTCCAAATATTTTTGGTGGTTTCAATTCCTCTACGCTTCCCCAACTTAGACACTCGCTGTGTGTTAGTATCGACTCCTGAATATTATCGTGGTATACGTTTGAGGAAACAAGTAATCATGTGTATTAACGAGAAAATTATGGTGCTAATTTGTGTCTAGGTTTCACGCGGAGAATTCAATGGAAACATAGCATAAGTAAACGACTAATGAGAGTAAGTAAATTCATATAGCACATAAGTAAATTAGTAATCAGAGTAGTAGTCATTAACTTTTGAGAGCTACTTTAGCAAGCAATTTACTAGTAGCTTGAATGTTGTCATGCACAATAGTTTAATTTTGTACAGTAATGACAATGTACGTGTATTTTCGTCATTTATTGTAGCAAAAATAAAAGTATTTTTTATACTTTCTGTACTCGCCTTTATTACATTATACAAAATTATACATGCATCAGAAAAAAACACACTATTCTCAAAATTCATACAAAAATATGCGTTTGATGTATACGCACCAAGAATGGAATTCGAAGTTGAATGTGAATTACCGTGTTTACAATTCCGATATTTTACCGGCCGATGAAAACCTTGATATAAAAGCGAAACATCTTAATCGGCCATTCAGGTCCAACAGAAATGATAAATTAAGGGAGATATTTTGCCAGGTATGTGAATTAATTTTTCCTCCGAAAAATTATGGGCTTTAATAAATGCTAGGTGTAATTACTTTAGAGGATTTCCTTCTAACTTGCTGGTGTTCTAACACTCCCCACCGCACGCCTTTTGAGGCAGCTTACGATGTAGTATGCGGATGCAGTTTTTGAGACATGATGGCCATGTGAAGACGATCGTCGAGGAATTAGTGTATAGAATGAATAGGAAAAGAAGACCGCGAGTTAAATATATGGAACAGGTAACGAAGGATGAGAAATTTCCCACACGGAGTGGGAAAATGTGTAACATGTGGACAGAAAAGAGGTGAAGCGCATGGTGGGCATAGCCAGTCGACGGGTGGGCTAGGACTGAATCTGTAACATGATATTTGTGCATTTTTTGCTCCGCTGAACTCTTGTTATAAAACAAATAACTTGTTACAAGTAACTTTTTACATATAACATGTTTATGTAACATATTACACAGTGTAAACGCACTTTAAGACTTCCCATTAATTCCCAGAAGTTCCTCCTCTCTGTTTTCATTGAAGCTTGGTTGTTCGACCTTGAACTTGGGCAGGGATTGCTTGTCTACTTTATAAACAATTCGCGCCCTTAACCTGGTGGGGTAACTTTTCACGACGCATCGCGTGTTTCGAAGTTAATTATTCCTAAGTAGAAGAACGGCTTCGCATTACAATAAGGCTCTTTGAGATGGGAAAAAAATGCCGCTTAATTTTTTCCAGGAGTACCATCGTATGTATTTCCCTGGGAAAAATGAAAGGCTGCAACAACTATACATATGATTTAAACCTGTTATTTCGGTTGTGGTATAAATCCAAAGAGTTAAAACATTATGGAAGCCGTTTATAAATAAGTACTTAGTCGAAACTGTTGATCTTATTCACTCAGAGATTCAACCTGAAAGTTAATTTGGATGGGTAAAGGTGGAGCTCGACCGAGACAACATCAGAGTTTATGCAAATAATATCATTGTAACCGCCTAAGGAAAGATTATTATATTTAGTATTTTTCAGAGATTATTTAACTAATTCGCTCATTGAGATATCTAACCGGAAGATTTATTTGAAGAGTCAAACTATTTTATTATCCTTTCCGTGAGTTATCGAAATTTGCCGTTCTCTTTGCTCTACATTTGAGGGTTATGAACCCTACAATATTGCGATAGGGAGGGAAAATATCAATAATACAAATAAAGGAGAAATGTTTGGGATATTTGTGAGTAAAAAGATTGCAATATTATAAACTTTTTCCTGAAGAATTCTCTCAATTATGTCCAGTTCAGATCAAGTTCAGTAAATTTTTTAATTTTCACAGGTTGATTTATTTTAGCTAATTCGATCTTTAAGTAAAATAATTATTTTTTCAAGGGATTTTAGTATTTTTACACGATGACTTTTACCAATTTTATTGAGATACACGGATATATAATTTATATCTGTTGCTCCCTCACACAACTCTTACTCTACCGGAAGTTGTGCGTGGAATCTTTCTACTGTGAGCACGGATTATTTTATTTGTGTCGCTAGCATGTGCAAGCAACCACGTTCAGTAACCCATAGTTCATAATTCATCACCATCATCATAAGTCAACAATGGTGAGATTGATTTGACGCAGCTCTCCATTTCTCTCTCCTATCAGCTAACCTTTTCATATAGCGACGTATTTCTTCTCTTTTACATCCTTTATAACCTGTCCTATATGTAACTCATTCGGGGCCTTCCCTTACCTTCTTCCCTTCCACCTTTCCTTCAACGATTGTCTTTATCAGACCATCGTGCCTCAAAATGTTTCCAACTAAGTTGTCTCGTCTTCTCCTTAAGGTTTCTAGAAGAGTTCTCTTTTCTCCCACTCTTCTTGCCAATTCCTCATTATTTATTCGGTCAATCCATTTTCTCTTCATCCCGTGGCGCCGACTCCGTGGGGCCTGAGGGGGCCAGAGCCCCTTCAAAAATTCGTTATGGGTATAGAAAAAATGTGTCAGGCTTGTCGTTTTTCCCCGAAGTTTACAGATATCGAGATTCAAGTTATCAGGATTCTAATGTTCTTTATATGACTCTTCTAAATTGCTTAAAAAACTTAAAAATCTCTACTTATAAAATTTCTCGGGGCAAGATCCCCGGTTTGGCCCCCCCCCCCAATATTTTTTCTAAGTCAGCATCCCTGCCTTCATCATTCCTCAGTACCACCACATTTCGAATTCTTCCACTCTTGACTTCTCCACAGCTGTCAACGTCTAAGCCTAGCTTCCATAGAGAAATATTCTCCGTAATTATGTAACATCTGATGATTATCTTGTATGATGTTAGGCGCGATATGGTGGAAGTTCGTAATATTATTAAAATGAGACATTGCAATATTTCCACTTAATTTTATTCTTACATAACGCGTTTCGTCGTTACAAACAACATTATCAAGTGTGAAAAAGTCTTAAAGAGTTTCTCCTTATGTATATTTTTGTGCTTGAAGGGAGGGAGTAAGGTGGAGAATGGGGTTTGGGTGACGCAAGGTGAGGTTATTGAAGGCTGTGGGGGGAGGGGGGGAGAAGGATCGTTATTTAGGGTCTTGTACCAGATGATGGCTCAGTGAGCCGAAACGCGTTGTACGCATTAAAAAATCTTGTGGAAAAGTGCTACGATCTTTTATTTATTTGAATATTTTTTTATTTTTTATTTTTTTTATTTTATTTTATTCTCAAACCACCGGATACAGCTCTTGTTGGCCATTTTACACCGGGGTGTTCAACAAATGTAACAAGTAAACGTACACAAACGACCATGCCCTGGACCGTGGAAACCTACCCAGGCGGGACTCGAACCCGCGACCTCTTGTTCGGCAGGCGAGAACGTTACCCCGCCGCCACCGAGGCCGGCATATGTCTCGAAGAGAGGCAGGGTGGGGGGGGGAGGAAAGAAAGGTTCCAGGATGGGTGAGGGTACCACGCACGCCTTCACCGTCTTCTTTCGCGTTGTGGTCGTCTGGATGGAGTCCTCGTCCAGATGATCTTCTTCTCCTGGGTAGTTGACCCCGTGTCCTCCTACTATTGCTCTTATATGGTGTGAAAGTGGGGGTGTAGTGTAGAAAGGGTTTGTACAAAATTTAAAAAACCTTTGGATATTCTAACGAATTTTTCCGGGGTCAACTGTGACGGTTGGGAATCTAGGGTCCAAACTCAGATGTGTCGAGAAAGGGGGGGGGCGGCTGGGAATGTCTTTTAACATTTCATGGAAGAATCTCTATTCTATGTGTGTCTATGTTCTTGATATTGTATAGCCAGTGATGACGTGGGAGAATGAAAACGATTTTCTGATGAAAATCTGATGATTAGTGTCCTTATATGCTTGAATTTGTACATTCATAGTTCGTAATTAATTCCTTGAATTGAGTGACCATTAAATCCATCCAATTTAAATTTATTTTTTCGTCGAATGTTGGTACTCTGGTTCTCTCCAATCGATAGTTTTTTTTCGTCGAATTGGTGTAAACCTTTAAACTTTTCAGCGCGATGGTAGCCGAAAGTTTCCTGTTGTGGCAATGATGGAGGAACTTCAATGAACTCCCCGGATGAGAGCTATTGTTGGTGGTTATGGTATCCGCCTCTCCCTTATATACTTCCGTTTCACGCTGTGTGTCACCTGGGGACTTCCTTTGTTGCATCTCTTGCGAGAGAGAGATAGAAATGGATGGAGTTGGGAAAACTTTATGAAAATAAACAGAGAAGGAAATCTGAGGGATTCCTACATTTAAATCACAGAATAAGGAAGGCGTTCCGGCAAAAATGAACATAACTCCTCCCTCTAAATGTTATTAATCATTCTCTGATATTCAACAAATTAATTTATTTCGTTATCTCTCTTGATGATCTAATTCAAACGCGTTTCAGTACCTTTGCAGTTCTAACAAATTTTTGAATTCATACCTGCATAAGTCTAAGTTTACCACATAATTTTCACCTCATTCCTTCTTATCTTACATAGGATTCTAGTTATTTTAACCATGATTAACGTCATTCTACCGAATAGGGTTTCAGTGTGGTAGTTTAAGCTGCACTTTCATCTCCGTGTATGTGTGGTGGTTTACTTGAGTCGAAAGTTTAGTAGAATTTGGGCTGGGACCTTGGGGCGAGGCTTGAGCGCTGATACGACGCAGGCTGCTGGCAGGTAGCTGAGTACCCTGCTAGCTGGTAGCGCTTGGCTTAAATAAGGATTATTACTACCTTATCAAACGAAGAAAACTTTCCGAGCATAGACAATTTTAATAAGTGATTATTAAGAGATATTTCCCCGAGCTCTGTGACTCATGCATGCATTGTTAATCTCAGACGATGTAAAACTCCTATCCTCTCGTGTAGAAACTAGGTCCCTGTGACGTCACGTGGAGCGGAATCGCATTGGGGCCAATCTGGCCTTTTTCAAATGAGGTTAAAATTGACCGTTGCCATTCGTCTAAACCCGTATTTCTAAAACCAAATAATTTGTATATTATGAATACACTAATGGTAGGTAAGGAATCGCAATCATTGCATTTCGTTTTCTTTGATGAAGGATACTACCCTAATTCGAGTACCGTATAAAACGGCCTTAAACCTTAAAGTTAGCAATGCTTTTAACCTGCTAAGCGCGACGAGAGTAGAAAGTTTCCTGTGCGGAAGATACTGACGAAACTCCGACGAGCGCCACCCAGTTGAGATCTGCTGTTGGTGATGTTATGCTTTCGTTTCACGGCGTGTGTCATTTCCTTTGTCCCGTCGTCCCTTGCGCGAGTGAGCGAAGCAGAGATACAGATGAAGAAGACGAGAAGTGCATCTGTGTGCGACACGCACTCCAAGGACAAAGACGTGTTCCCAGCCCACCGACGACACCTGTTTCGTTTCATTATTATTTTTCTCCTTCATTTTGAAACGGGCAAGAGTGAAAGAAGAAAAATAAAACATGACAACAAAACGTGTCGCTTCCCTCGTGACATTCGTATTCCATTCACGTACGGACGTTGCTATTCCTCGCCTCTCGCGTGCATAAGGATGCAGAAGGGATAGATAGATAGGAGGGGTGCGGAGCGAGAAAGATTTTTAGGGGTTCGTGCACGGAAGAGCTGCCGCGATACGCTTATCAACGGGATTCTCGTTTTACTTTCATTTCGTTCCTTCCGCCACGCAGGACACATTCACGGAGCGGAGAGAGGGGAGGAGGAGGCTGTAATTGTTGGCGTCTCCAAGTGACGTGCAGTAGTAGTCAGCTGTTGGAATAATATACACGCCCACGCCTGCAATGGAGACGTGTTTTTCGGCTAAAAGCTGAGGACTTGCGTCATGACGAATGCTCCTTTCCGTCAGCGGCGACATTTTGGAATGAGGAGGAAGGTGGGTTATGCACTGGTCTCATAGTTTTAAATGTCCCTCATTTTCCTCGTGAAAATTTTGCGGAAATTACGTCATATTTTAATGTAGGTTATGCACGTATCTATATCATAATATGATTATGTTGGCACATTGGGTTATTGACGACTATGTTGCCATCTTTTCAACTTTGAAATGTATGTGTTTTCACTTTTTTTTATCATTTATGATTAACGAGATGATATCTTTAGTGATCCCAATACATTCAATCTCTCTTTACCCTCTAAGAACGGGTTCGAAACTTCATCTGTCTTGGGACAGGTTTCACCCGGCCAAGATTTGTTAGCGTTATTATTAAATTCATTTTTTTTAATTTTGTCATCACCTATTATATAATAAAAATACAATCCGAACCCATCATAAATCGAAGGATAGACGGTCGGCGATTATTAAAAATTGGATTAATATCGATGGAAAATAAATCGACAGTATATCGATAATCGATGACATTAGAAATCTGGTCGTAGAGGCCACAACCAATATCGATATCTACATCTTCGTGCTACCCGGCTAGCCACCTCAACAGGCGTTTGGCAGGGGGTGTTAGGACACCAGCCGTTAAAAAATAGAGAGGAAATACGTCAACGAAGTTCCGCCTCGCATATATTAAAATCCTTTTTTTGGGGGAAACACGAATTCCCATATCCATCCCTTAGGCAAAATATTTCTCTTAATTTATCGTTTCTGTCCGGCCTGGAAAAATGTTTGTGTTCCAGTATGATGTTCTCCGTGTCGCTCTGAAAGATCTATTCTTTGTGGAATGTTCTCGAGATCGTTACCGGGTCAGAAACTGCAAAACTGCCGACTGTGTTCACTCACAACCCTGAGGACGATGTCCAAGTCGGACATCGAAACGTCGGCAGCAATGCAGTTCCTGACCCGGTGGTGATCCCGAGAAAATTACACGAAGTCTATTCGCCGCGAACGAACTGTTAACGCTAGAATGCCCGACTGGGTCAATTTGACCCAAAAGAGAATATTTATGTTATTTTGAAACGAAGAAATATATTTGACTAGTATTTCATTACTTTTAATTATTTAGTTTGGTTTACCACTGTGCAAAAGTTAAGAATGATATTATTATTATAATTTTTCCCCATTTTTTCTCATCACTTACACCTGCCATACCCGAATGGCTCATTTTGACCCAGACTATCAAATCCATTTGAAGCCTTTCTACTTTTCCTTTGTATTCAATGTACAGGTGTATTTTATAATGATTTTTTGTCAAACAGTTTCTGTAATTTTTTTTAACCTGATTCCATTGAAATTATTGAACCTCCAAAACCCATCAGAGGAAAAGTGATAGGTGTTCACGAATTTGTGGAAGCTAGTTTTTTATAGCACCGTAGAAATTGTTGAACAACTTCAATTTTCATATTTTTCGTCCAATTAAATTTTCTGCCACCCTCCCTAATTCTTTCTAAATAATATTAATAAAGAAACAGGGAAGGAATTAATTATTAAGAGTAGAATATGCAAAACTGATCATATTTGGTCAAATTGACCTACTCTGGCATTATAGGGTGCAAGGATTGGTCGGGAATGCTAGTGTTAAGGCACCATTAGACGACCAACGCAAGAAATCGAAATCGACATCGATGAATCGAACAGACCTGCGAGCCGGAGTGGAGTAAAATGTATTTTCCCATTTCTTTAAAACCCTCCTTTTTCGATTTTTTTCCTCCCCGTCCACCCCTCATCCACTTATTTACGGACCCAAATCACGCGCCCGCGCCTACCAGACCGGACGCCCCGCTCCAACCGTCGCCAACGCTTTTAAAACGCGCGTTCTCACGATTCCCTTTTCCCATTTGCCTCCTCCGTCTTCTCGCATCGCATGACTGATATCTTCCACGCGCCACGACACATGGAAAGTAACGCTCTTTGAGATGAAAATGGTTCGGTAATCAGTAAGGAGAGGAGGCGGTGATGGCAGAAGGAAGGCTGGCTGGCCGAGTCCATTCGTGTGAGAATATGGGCTGGGTTCCAGTATGCGCCGAGAGCCGAAGGTATTATTCCTCGAGCTACGCTTGATCAACTTCCGTTTTGGGACGATGGGAATGAGTTTTTTTACCCCTCGTCTCTCTAATCCAGCCCTTCACAGCATAAATTCAAACATGAATTTTGTTCAGCGGTCGCCGAACATTACGCCTCCAGCCCTTGGCATAAAATAATGTTTAACGCTACACGGGTATTGGCGAAGACGGAAGAATATCATCCGCGTCTCATACGTGAATCCGTCGAAATAGCGAAAAGGCCAAACAAATTCAATAGGGAGGATGGATATAACCTCAGCCGCATATGGAGAGGATTCCTGGCCCAATATAATGACCAACGGCTATCGCCTTCGCGAAAATTCAAAATCGCGTCAACAATGGGTTAAGGAAACCTATACAAGCTCGGTACGAGAACGGTTTCCCTCACATTCTCTCGAAAACGCTCCCAGTATGAGGAGTGAAACGTCGAGTGAGAAACTGTTGCCTACGCAGCAATTCCCGAAAACAACCACCAACATGAATTTTATTATATAAGATATCCCAGTTTAGAGGAATTTTAATGGTCAATATTAACCTCATTCGAAAAAGGCCAGATTGGCGCCCTTGCGATGCCACTCTACGTTACGTCACAGGGATCTAGATGCTGTACGAGTAGTCAGGAGTTTTACATCGTCTGAGATTACAAATGCATGCATGAGGCACAGAGCTCAGGGAAACATGTCTTAATAATCACCTATTAAAACTGGCTAATGTCGGAAAGTTTCCTTCGTTTGATAGGGGAATAATAACCCTTATTTAAGCCAATTGCTACCTGCTAGCAGGGTACTCAGCTACCTGCTAGCAGCCTGCATCGTATCAGCGCTCAAAGCATCGCCTCAAGGTCACCTCACACGGCGACAGCTGGAACCTGAAATACGTCACACAGACTTTTCCCAGCATTCCTACTTAGCCGTCGCGTTATCGCGCTCCTGAAAGTTTTCACTTTTCATTAAAAAGCGAAAAATAGATATCGTCATTCGAAAATCTAAGAGCGTGAAATGCGTACTCCAGAAGTAATAATCTTTCGATTTAGGCAAAAAAAATAATAATAGGAAACCACCCTATTGTTTAAACAAGCTAAGGCTAGCGCGCAGCCTCCGAGTCCCTATCGCCTCCCAGCCTAATTCGCATGACATCTGTTCAACCCTTTCTTCATGCCCGTAGCTTTTTTTAACGAATTGCGCACCCTCCCTTTGTACTTTAGTAAGATCACGGATTAAGTCTGCCTGCCGAAAAAAAATATCGGTGAAAGTAGGTTTTTTCTCCTCTGCTTCGATTTTGGCTCTTTCCGCACCAACTAACAACCAATCGTTGACTAAAGAATGGGACTCCTGCCATAACCCATCCATTTGTCTTTTGCATCTCCCCTTTCCTCGGCAATGATTTCGGAGACTCGGAATGGCAGCTGGGAGCATCCATGGACCGTGGAGGTGGAAGACACACTCGGGGCGTAGTTCTCCTCTTTCCTCGAGGAATAAGGCGAGAATAAAAAAAATGAGACCCGTCGGAACGAAAAGGCGGGGTAATATGCGATGCCGTGCGGGGTGTTATTTTCGCCAATTCGTGACCGTCGGACGCGACCTCATTGAGCTTCCCTTTAGCACTCTTCAAATCACAGCGTGGAGAATCCTCCGCTATCCTCTTCCTAAGAAGAGCGAAAATATCATGTTATGATGCGAGGAGGGAGCTTTTTTCTTCCGCTCCCTCCATTCGAAGGACACTAAGAGGCCAATTTCTAACGTATCGCGTTTTCGTTGGCGCGTTTTTTTCGTTGCTATCGATGATGTTTAAGTGCTACCACGCAAGAAATCCCAGCCAGCCATGTCAACGGCCACGTCTGAGTGCGGGTCCGTAAAGCTACGTGTCCAATGGAGACTAAGGCCGTTTTCCAATTCGCAATTATTCACCCTTCGTGCACTTTTCGATCGTCAACTTACGGATGTGACGACAGCAAGGGTGGATCCAATGGGCGAGGGCGCAAGGGAACGAAGGGTAAGTGAACAAGGGAACGCGGATTCGTGCCCTCGTTAACGTGTCCTCGTAGGAAGTGGACGTGAATATGGCGGCAATGGAAAACTCAGAAATCTTGAACTGGAGTTGTTAGTAATTTTGTGTTTATTATGTGCAAAAAGAGCGTCCAATCGGTGCCAGAAAAGTCAAAATACTAAGCAGTCTTAATTACAAACGTAAGCAATCCGAGAATCAGGGTGAAATTGATTCTTAAATCAACCACCAGATGTCTTAACACTATCCTGCGCTTCACATTTCGTTACTGTCAATAGTTTGCATTATTTCCGTTCACACTTACTGGCTCCAGTAGAGCATTAGTAAGGGAGCAGGGTGCAAGGGAGAAAGGGAACGAGGGAGTGAGTGTATACTACGTGGATTGGAAAACCGGCCTAATAGTCTTGGGTCTCGTGAGTCGAGTCACAAGTGGAAATAGCAGAGTGTGGTGATGGAAAAATCGATTTCGATTTAAATCGGAAATCGAGTTTTAGTTGTCAAAGAGCGTGGAGATCGAGGTCGAGCCATGATATGATCTTCGAGTTTCGATCCGAACTCGATTTTTCAAATTAGATTTTGACTATTTAGATTGATCTCAGCAGCATCACTACCATTCTATGATAATATCATCCGTCCCAAGAAATAGCCTTTTCTCTAAGGCAAGTAAAATTGGAAAGGCTTGGTGATCCCAAAACCTTTATTTGAATGCATTTGTAACTTGTCATCACTTTTATTTTTTTCCAGTACTAAAATGTGTATTTTTAGCCTTTTTTTCGATGGAAGTATAAGCAGGTTTTTGTGCAAACTTTTTTGGCGCCGTCGTTTTTTTGGATGAATCGATATTTCGTTTGATATTTCGATTTTTGTTGAAAAGTCGAACTTTTCACTTCGATTAAAAATCGATTGCTCTACAATTGATTTCGGCTGTCATTTTTCTATTGCTATGAGTAAGACCACTCACGGACAAAACAATGGGCGATAAGTCTAGGAGACTTGACTTGTTGCTAATAGGCACGCTTACTTCCCAAAGACTCATAAGAGACAAAGTCTCGGAATTCGTATTAATTCATTCTTCTCACACTGGTCTCAGGACTCAGAATACGGAAAAATGGTCGAAATAACGTCTGGAATAATTGTCCAAAAATTTAGATTAGCCCGGTGGGGACTAATAGTCTCGACTTTGAGTCTCGAGAATAAAGTAACGAGTGAAAGTGGGTATGAGACCACTCTCAGAGAACTCAAAGAGATAAGTCAATTGTTGACTTCAATTGTTGTCTGTGGACATGCATTCTTCCCGTATTTCCATAAAAAGTCTCAGAATTCGGAACGACTCAGTACTTTTGAGACGGGTCTCAGGTTTCAGGATACTAATAACTGCGTAATTTTCAGTAATTTTCCTTCGATATACTGTTGAGACATAAGTCCGAGACTCGAGTCTCGAAGACCTCTCGGATGTTGAGATTAGCATTCATTGGAATCATTTCTGAGATAGTTCTCGTGGTCGAATCTCGAAATTTGGTCAACAGAGGATCGCCAGACAAGAATCACTGATGACCATGAGAAATTTGCATATAGAAACGTTAAAGGAAGATAAAAAGAGCTTGATTAAGGGTGAAACAGGAGAGATTTTCTCACAAATCATTCTTCTCGGAGGCAATAGATCATACAGTGTTACACTATTCCATTATTTAATGTATTTTACCGATTGAAGTCATTTTACTTCGAGCATTTTACGAATCACCCCTCCCAGTCCCTTAACGCAACTTTAACTTCCCCCTTTCATTACATCAAATGGCACGATCCCTTACATTCTATCCAAAAATCATATTAATATCCTTAAAAGACTTAACCTATTTATCAAATAAAAAAGGATACACAAATATATCGTACAGTCTAATTATTTTAATTCAAAAACCGTTGTTAACAAGGCTATGGCAGTGGTTGGAACCCTATATCGTCTGAGCGAGATATCCGAACCGAGTGCCTTAAAATCAGTCTTCATTGGATGTGTGCAACCCATCCTTGTATATTGCTCTCCCATTTGGTCAATTGCTTCTCCCACCACACTAAAACTACTCAACCGTCCACTCAATTTCTCCTTAGCAATAGTTCAACATCGCATACCTCACCTCAGATTCTCTTCACGTGCCGAAATACTTCATTCACTTGGATTATACACCCCAACCACCGCAAATTGACATTGGACATAAAATTTCTTTACCGCATCATGAATGGGTCCTTCAGATCCAGTGATCTCCTGACATTCTTTTCACTACGCATTCCTGCTCGCTAAACCCGCAATACTGAAGCTCTACACCAGCCCAATTTCCGTCTGGCAATATCTCATAGATCCCTCTTTTTCCGCCTACCTTCTATATTCAATTCAATCTCCAATACTTTTTCCTCTCCTGACATATTTGCCTCTCGCTCCCAACTTTAATAACCAAGTGAAAAGTCTATCTTTCTGACACCGACCTTTTGTATGTATTGTATACGTTGAAAATGGTTGGTTTTTATGATATTATTTTTTTACATATTTATTAATTATATTTACATATTTTATTTTGTTTATAAACCCAGTGTAAAGGCCTTAGTGCTGTTTTTGGTGTTATATAAATAAATTAATTAATTAACTCTACAGCAGGTGAGGGCACAGTAGCTGATGATAGCCAGTTGAAACACAGTTAGACAGTTGGGTAGCCAGGAGTTTCGATCGGGGGAAAACTTAAACCATGGGGGAAATTTTTTGAAAAACAGGGCACTAAGTAAGGAGAGGGTTTTAAGCTAATTTTAACACTTCTCATAATCGTAAAAACTTCATTTGTCAAAGAAATCTTTTGTAAATCCATTCTTTTTCAATATTTTGTTTTCTTTTATGAAGGAAAGTAATTGTGTTTTTATATTTCGGGGGTGTCCGAACCCCCGGACTTCTACCCTGCCTACGCCGCTGGATGTAGAGTTTTGAAATTAATTTAAGTAGACTGTAAACTTTGTAAATTTCTTCAGTACGCTGCTCTACAATATATCTCGATAAAGTTGATTTATTTACTAAATAGGATGACTTACCCGATATTTTAATGGAAAATAAAAAAATAAGCTAAAGATCTCCAGCTATCCCTTTGTGCAGAAACGGTATATCTCCTTCCTCAATGGATGCATTTGTTTGTCTCATTTGAAGGCATTGTTTCTTCCTCTCATTTGTTTTCGCGTCTGATTGTTCCGCTTCCAGTTCCGCCGTTGCTTTTAAGTGGCGCTGCGATCGCAAGCATGTAATGGAACGCAAGAGAGTGAGTGACGTATCTCGTCGGTGTCTGCGCTTCGCTTTTGTCTTCCAAGACGAGAGCTCCAATTGCAGAGAGGTCGAGGAGCACAGTTATCTAAGAGACGGCTGAATAAATTGTAACCACTGTGGAATTACGATTCGGAAAAATCTGATAAGAGAGAAAAACATATGCCTCTCAACCGATGCGATTGTACCGTTCCTACCGTTTTCTTTTCGTACGCGCGTGACGGGTGATTTTATATATAGACCCATTTAAGGTGGCTCTTTCCCAACATCCGGATGAGAAGATGCAAGCATGTGACTTAAGCATTACACATTTTTTTAAGGCTTGACTTTGTGATACATTTCCATTATTATTATTTTTGAAGCGATCCACCGATTAAGCAGGTTTACATGGAGTATTTACGAAGTATTCTACCAGTATCACATTCATGATAAAAACACAAATCGTAATTTCCACGCTATTTAACCATTTGTGTTTTTGTCATGGATACAGCAAACTTCTGCAAAATCAAGCCTGAAACGATTTTATAAGTATCACATTCCTTCGTGCATTTCCCTCTTAATTTCACAGTAAGGCCAACTCCCTTTCATTCTGTCCAAAAAATACTATTCTTTTCCTTCCTCTCCCTCGTTTACTCAAAATTCTACCCTACAACACTGTTTCCAACATCCCCTCCCCGCTAAGTACTCGCTCCATCCATACCTTCTGTCTCCTTCGTATCTCATCTAAAAGCTACCTCTCCTCACCCACCATGTCCAGCACTTCGTCGTTCCTCTTCCTCTCCGTCCACTTCACCTTCTCCATTCTTCTCCTCACCTAGATCTCTATAGCCTCCAGGATTCTCTCGTCCTCCTTCCTAAGTGCCCAACCATTTCATTACGGAAAATAAAAGTGTCACCACTAGTAAGGTTCAATTTATTGCATGATTGATTGGTATTACCCGCGTTGTATAACATCTTCATGTGGCTGCTCATGATTGCGTCTGCGTTTTAACAAAAATCGAGTTCAATAGGGAAGGTTCGGATGAAGACTGGAGTGGAATTTTTGCGGGGAAGGAGGGAGTGTTAATTGATTGCAGAATGAGGAAGGATTAGCAGAGACTAATTATCACTGTGGTCATAAGGGTCATCTGATCATCTTCAGGTTAGATGTAACCATGTTAAGAAACTCGGGTAAGGTCGATTATACAAGTAAAGTGAACTTTACCTGATGTGGTTTTTTTTTTACTGTCGATATTATTTAAGTTTTCTTCAATATTCTATAACCGATTAAGGTAGATTTACATAGAGGGTATTGCAGATTACGTAGGCCTGTCTCACCTCCTTTCGTGGACTTCCACCTTCAAATAACGATAAGGTCTGATCCCTTTCATTGTATCTAAAAATCCTTTTCTTTTCCTTCCTCTCCATCATGCACCCAATATTCCACCCTATAACACTGTATTCAACATCTCCTCTATACTCAGTACCGGCTCAATTCAAACCTACTCTCAAATACGTATATCATCGAGAAGCTGCCTGTCTTCACCAACCACGTCCGGCACTCTGTCGTTCCTCCTCCTCTCCGTCCACTTCACCTTCTCCATTCTTCTCCACATCCACATCTTGAATACCCCCAATCTTCTCTCATCCTTCTCCCTTAGTGTCCATTAGGGCGGATCGGAAAAATCGATTTTTTTCAAATCCATCTGGCCCATTGAAAAAAAGTTGTGGGACCGATCAAAAATAAGGCCTGAAAAATTTGAGACCTGTAGGTGAACCCCTGACCCTCGCTCAAATGCAATTTAGGGGGGGAAGGTCGAAATTCGAAAAATATAGTATTTTATGGTCATTTCCTATAGATTTTGCCGAGTTACTGTTCTTCTAGGGCAAAAATTTCGTGCATTTTGACGTATCTGCCACCGTTTAGCCACAAAATGCCTAATTAGAGTCCGCGCCCGCGGAGATAATATTCCAACGCCCACGCAGCGTCGCGGATACAAGAGCCGCAGGCCGATCCCCTCCCCTCCCCGCTCACTTCTACCCCTCCCACGCCTCCAATACAGCAAAATGCATCCCGCGTATACTGCTAGGAGGTCATTTATCTTTGATAATATAAATCGGAAGATGGTAGAAGGTAATAAAGGAAGCTTAGTGAGACGACTTGTCCCTTATTAGGCGCCTCGTCGGGGTTAAACAAATCGATGTTACCAACTTTTAGAGAAGTGATGAAATATTTTTAGATCCGAGAACGCAGGAAAGGAGCCTACGGTCCATGAAAAGGCCTCTCGAGAGGCTATAAAGGTGTGCTACCTTCGGATATGCGCTCCAATTTCGGTTTTGTCCGACAGATATGATTAAATGGATTTTGGGCGAAAGCCGCTCGCGTCCCCTCCCCGCAAGTTTCTCCCACGCGCCAAATGCACCAAAATTCACACCAAGTGCGTCTTACTTCGTTAGTCTAAATATTTAATGTTTCAGTATCGTCTGTGGATGAACAATCACGAAAGAATTTTTCAATTACCTGCTTTCCAATCTGTATTTCTTATATCAGTGTCATTCCTCGTCTTTTGCTGTTGTCAACAAAGTTTTTGTGAATATCTTCACGAATCTCTCTTCCGTATCTATAACAAAAAGAAATATTTAACTTCAAATCTGAAAGTTCATCAACAGATTTTTGAAAATCCACAGATTTTTGAAAATCCACAGCCCTAAGGTCAGAATTAGCCGGAGGTACTGTGGTCTCTCTCCAATATGTCATCAGCGAGTAGTCCTTAAAGTTGATATTAAAATCCAGCACTTTAAAAAATCTCGGATCGGCCGCCAAACAAATACTTGCAACAACGCAAATTCGGTCCTTAGATTGCCCTCCCAATATTTATGCCGCAAATCTAAGTCAAATTAGTGCAATTAGCAAATAGACCTCTGTAAGGGATGAAATATGATTTGATACTTTCCCGGCGAATGATGTGGGTAAACTCTTCTCGGGATTCAACGAAATTTATCCCTGATGATGAGTCCCGAGTTGGAGCTTGAAACGTTTGCCATTATGGAAAAATTAACCCGGTGGGAATCCCGAGAAGAGTTTACTCACATAGCAAGGGATGTTGGAATTATGCTTGTAGCATAGGGATGATGCCTCCTTTTTGGGCGGTATTCACCATCGCATTCAAATCCTTTTTATTTTCGTGTATCTAATTTTCACTCGGAAAGGAATCGAGAATCGCAGATTTTATAACTTTTGCTAATCCTACGACTGGGGAGGCGAACCCAAAAGTGGGACCCTGTTTCTTCAACTAACATCACACATTCCCCTCTAAACTTGGATTGATAAGTGCTCTTGCCTTTTTTCATCAGACAAAAGTATATCTTTCACTCCATAAAAATGTAGCCCTTTGATGACACCCTTTGATACCTCTCTTTTCGTATTCACAATAATTAGCATCTTTTTCTGTCTACGAAAGTAATACTTGCAAACTACCTTGGATGTTTCTTACGAAGTTATGATTTTTGCGTCAACTAAAGTTGCGGGGACGATCATTGCTGTTTCTTGGTTCTTGCATATACCTCTATCACATTTGGCAGACGCATTTTCCTCGCAGAAGTTCCAGTTTGAGTTTAGTCCTGAATTTTTATTTGATGAGGAAAGTAGAGATAAAAATCGGATGATATCTCTTCAGTTTAATTTTCTTCGGTTGAATTGATGAAGAAAATTTTTGATACTATTTTCCCATACAAGAATTGACGATGTTGACTCAACACTCTCCGGCGATTCTCTTTTTTTTTCCTCAGTTGTCGAGTTTCTTTAGGACTCAATTCTGCAGCCATCATCTTTAGTTTCGTCCGCTGGTCTCTCAACATACTTATTCATTGGGGGGAACATTATGCTCCTTCTTGCACTTACACGCAAAAATATCGCATAATTTCAAATGTTCTTTCCAAAGTGCTTCAGGTTTGTACTTAAGGAAAAACCCTACGTTTGGCCTATTCGCATCTTCCGTAAGTTTTAGTACTTCCTTTTGTACCGCTAAATCATTTAGTCACACACATAATGGAAGGGAAGGGTCACCATAGTTCGCACACCTTTATAGCCACTCGAGAGGCCTTTTCATGGACCGTAGGCTCCTTTCCTGCGTTCTCGGATCTAAAAATATTTCATCACTTCTCTAAAAGTTGGTAACATCGATTTGTTTAACCCCGACGAGGCGCCTAATAAGGGACAAGTCGTCTCACTAAGCTTCCTTTATTACCTTCTACCATCTTCCGATTTATATTATCAAAGATAAATGACCTCCTAGCAGTATACGCGGGATGCATTTTGCTGTATTGGAGGCGTGGGAGGGGTAGAAGTGAGCGGGGAGGGGAGGGGATCGGCCTGCGGCTCTTGTATCCGCGACGCTGCGTGGGCGTTGGAATATTATCTCCGCGGGCGCGGACTCTAATTAGGCATTTTGTGGCTAAACGGTGGCAGATACGTCAAAATGCACGAAATTTTTGCCCTAGAAGAACAGTAACTCGGCAAAATCTATAGGAAATGACCATAAAATACTATATTTTTCGAATTTCGACCTTCCCCCCCTAAATTGCATTTGAGCGAGGGTCAGGGGTTCACCTACAGGTCTCAAATTTTTCAGGCCTTATTTTTGATCGGTCCCACAACTTTTTTTCAATGGGCCAGATGGATTTGAAAAAAATCGATTTTTCCGATCCGCCCTAGTGTCCATGTTTCCAGTCCGTACAGCGCTACACTCCAGATCACACTCTTCACTTAGCTAGGGAAAATTCAACTCAACCATAGAGGATCGAATTCAGTGGGGAATGAACATTTAGACAGAGTAGAGACTAAATTTTATTATATTACCTACTTCCTCGGAAAGCAATTGCTGCTCTTTAGCAATTACATATTTTCATTTCCAAGGTGTGTTTACGTGCCTGGAAATGGTATTATGCGCCGAAACCTTGGACGGTTGAAATAAATGAATGTGGACAACTACTTTCCTTGTGTTAAATATCAAAGATTTCCACCAAATTACCCCGAAAACTGTATCTTTCAACTCGTTTTTGCTTTATTCAGTAGTGTATTGATGGGTACCCACCCTATGTCTCGCTTTCGTCGTTTCTCCATCTCTCCATCCAATTCACCTTCATTGCGTTTCTCCATGTCGTATCACATATCGAACCCCTTTACGAACGTCTTAAAATTTTCATTACAGCTTTGCATTCATGTGTTACACTTGCAAGGCGCTATTTGCGCTACCCTGCTTGCCATGTGCTCACTCCCTCCACCCTGCTTTATTTTATCCCCTCCCTCGCTGTTCTCCACTCCCCCTCCAATATTCCGCGCATCCAAAAGACATAAGCCGGTATGGCATTTGGACTAGGCGACCAACAGTTCATTCGTAAGGTCATTTTTCGCCTTTTGGGGAGAGTAGTTAAGGAAAGGTGGAGAGAAACTCGACGTCGGATTAACCCTGCTCTTTTTTCTGTTTTTATTATTTATTGGATCAATACGGCAAATATCATTGGCAATTATATTTTGAGTGATACCTATTGTATTTTCCGAAGTAAGTTTTACAGCGCAATGAGAATAAAAGTAAAATACGGGTTCAGAGCATTTATTAAATCAATATTTTCGTTATTTTAGTGAAAATATTATTGACTCTAGGTTTAATTTGGCGGAAATTTTGAACATTTTACGATATGGGATGGTATTTGGAGGAAGTAACGGAGAGCTGAGGTCGTTTGTGCCATGGGGGGAAGGGTCAAGGGAAGGAAGGGTGGAGAGAAACCCGGCTTAGGCATTATTCTGCTCTTAAACGAAAGGCGCCATGGGGATCATGGCTTAACGTCCCATCCGACGGACGGAGTGTTGCGCTTGAAATGTCCTCCACAGAACATTCAACGCATCGGGCAGTTTCTGAAAATTCTCTGCTACACTCGGGATTTCAACCCGAACCCGCAGGATAAAAATCCAACACTTTAGCTTCCGCACCAACTCAATATTTGGAAATTAGGAATAACCCGCTCTCTCCCAGATCTCACTCAAACACCCCCTTACCTATCATGCGAGTTCAGGAGTCTTGACGCTGTCCATATGACAAACACAAGAGGGAATCACAATCTTGTTATACCTCATCACCGAACTGTCATTTACAACAAATCATTTACCGTTTATATCTTAATTGCATGTGTAATATTTGTGTATACCTTGTACCTCATTAACTATGTTGTATTTTACAAATAACACGACTTTAGATTTCACTCGGTAGGATTTCGCAGGTTTTTCACGTCCCCCTTCTTGTGTGGGCGTTTTCCTGCAGTGGGTTTTTTCGCTGAACCCTTATCCTCATGTTTTTTCCCACAAACAGAAATATTTTTTACACAAAATTTTCACATATAGTTGTTTATATTTTTGATATTTCACAAATAGTGCATATTGCATATCTTTTTATTGTAAACGTTTATCTGCCATTTTTTTTAAATGTTTGCATTGACGCTATCGAGGGGTTAGGTGGAAGAGGGAACTTCTTAGTCTCAACCTCGCCCGAATAAGGGCATTTTATTATTATCATTAATGCTTAGTTGCCTCAATGCGCTTTTCCGCCGCACCGAACGAATTCGAGCCGCCTCCCATCTTCATCACGATTTTTTCGCGAAAGCGATCGAATGAAATAAATCAAAACCACAGCTGCAACTCAAGAATCCGGAAAAAAAACCTTTTTCTACGCTCATATTTTTCCGACCGTTTCCTCAACGATTCAAATCTCTTATGACGTCAATATTGAAATTTATTCTCTCCATGCGTGCGCGGATTTAATGCTAGTCTGCCGAAGAGATTTAAATTTTGGGAGAAATTTCTTGTATACCTACCTACATATTTTCCTCCATTGACAGCACGCCGTGGCTCAATGCGGTTTATTCTTTGAACGTAGGGATTCTTGTTCTTCCTTGAGATTTAAATGGAGCCTTCTTCTTTCTTTTATAGGTGTGAACCTTGGAGAAAATTTGAAAAATCGTTTTTTTTTATGGTTCATTCGGTTGGTTATAAGGCCAAATTGTTCTACACATGATCTTATCCTCGAAATTTTGTATTATTTTCATACATATTACGAAATATCAATATTTTTTGGATGATTCCAATCGAGGTGATAGAAATGCTGTGCATCTTTATTAATTTTTAATTCGAAGACTGATAGGAGGGAAAATAACTGAGATACTAATTTTCTCTGTATTCTGGCTTTTCGTGGCCAAGTTCACAAATTTTCAGTTTTTATTTACTCCGATTTTTAGGTTTTCTGCTACTTAGCTATTCGTAGTAACAATCCATTCTCGATTCATCATCGACATTTTTGTTTTATTATTGGTAACAATCCATTCTCCATTTATAATCAAAATTTTTGTTTAATCAATGGTCATCATTGTCTAAATTTGTGAATACTATCATGCGTGAGTCATGGGTAAGTTTTTTCCTATAAAAATATTGCTTATTATGGCTTATATGAGGTCATAAAATATCCCCAAAATTAAATGGCAGTTATTTCATCGGATTTTATGGTTTAGAAGAGAAGTAAGTATCTTTTGTGCTAAAAATTCGCTTGTAGGTGGTTCAGTGAGTTTCATTTCTCGTTGTGAAGTAAATGTTTGAATGCGTTCGTGAAATGTTTAATGCTATCAAAGAGTTTTTAATATTAACGGCCATATCCATAAGTGCTTAATCTCTTTCATTTGGATTCTCATTAGACTCACTCGGTTTTCTCGCTCTGAAGAGAGAGACCTCAAAAGTTTTTATGTATCCGTGTTTCACGCGCTCGTAATCATACACGTACTGACCCCAATCAAGGGATTAACTTAAAAGAATTAAAAAAAGAGACAAAAACTGTGGACCAGAGCAGCAGAAGAAGGGCATCGCGACGAAATAACACAGCAGTCGGCGCGTATACATATACATACATATATTGAAATGGCTCGTAGTGCGGCCATTTGCAAATTTAATGTTCGGACGCCAACAGTTCAAATTGAGCGCGCTTTTCACTGATTCGCTTCGCTTAACAATGTAACGGCCAAAAGGACTGTGATTAAAAGATGGATGAATCGCATTCGGTTGGCAGTTGGCAACAATAAGCAACCGTCGACAAACGGTGGGCGCGTACAGTTTTAAATCGCGTGAATGACCTCGCTGGAAAAACTTAAACGCCGGCGGACATTTAATTTTGAAAACACAATCGCCGTTATTTTTTTATCATTTAATTAATTGGAGCGGACGCGGACTGCGATCCAGCTGTTATGAGCTGCCGCTTTGCTCGGGTTAGCCATTTCGAATCATAATCAATGCCCTGAGCGAGGCTGAATTCCTTCGTTAACGCGTCCAATGTTATTATTTTTTTCGACTCCGCGAGCAAAATCCTTTGACCTTTGTCCTCACTGTGCACCAAGTTTCGGAGGCCTGGCGTTCATTTTAGCTTTGGACGGACATTTTTTAGTCTTTTTTTCTCAGCCGCGGTATCCTCCGTGCTTATATTATTTAATTCAAAATAAAATACAGCCCCTCGGGAAATACTGATGCGATAATTACGCAGCCGATGTTGCTTTTTTATTTGGCGGGAATATTTCTAAGAATATTTTTTACCTTTTACCTTTAAAAATGATTTCATCTGCGTATGTGTCCAATGAGAGAGCAGCTCTGCTGCACCGTGTAATATAAAATTGTGAAAATGAATGTTTTAGTATCGTACGGTTGGCGTGGAAGTAGCCAGCAAGCGAGCTAACATGGGCAGTTTGCTATTAGGACAGTGATGGATTATTAGTGGCAGGTAGAACAATACCATACGTAAATAATTTAAAAAATTTCATTTTTCCAAAATTTATCCAATGTTAGTTTGTATTTAATCAGTTTGACGTACAACGCTAATGGATTACGCTATGCTTTCTGTTCATTTTATCGTTTGGACGGAAATTCTTCACAGCTTCTCCCATAAATATTACGAAAAAATGTAATTTGCCTCCATCCTGGTTGTTATCTCGTTCATATGTGGGTTAACTTGATTTCTTCTTTTGCAGCATGGTATATCATTTGTAATTAGCATCCTGAAAGATGCCACTTTTGGAGTTTGACGTGAGAATTGCAGAAATCATTAATGTTTCTTAGAGACCACTACCATAGAGTAAGTATTTATATATAGAATATACTTACTCTATGCCACTACAAACTAAGTTGAATTGTATAAAGTTTTCTTAACATCGACCCAGCTATATTAATTAGTTAACTTTAGCGTTGAATTAAGATGATTTTTCTGGATAAAATTTGAAAACCATAGAATAATATAAAATTACTTACTTTGTTCTGTTCCACACTTTATTTTAAATAATACGACACGGGTTTCTGCATATCATGCTATCATCAGGTGATACCATGCTATCATCATTTGATGAAACGACAGGGCTTTGCGCATTATATTGACCCCTGTTATATATTTTCGGAGATACTTTTGCCTCCAAGCAAAATAATTAATTTTTATCTGCCATGAATCTTTCAGTCCTTTAAAAAAATACTTATGCATATAAATTAAAATCCTTCTGGCTGTATTTAATTTCTTTTCAAACACGGCACGTGACATTAAAGTAAATTTAGACGAGGATCAAATCCGTACCGGATGTAATTTTATCGCGCGACCACTGCATAATTAGCGTCCGTGATGTCGACTTAATTCGTGACAGGAAAGGGGGTGGGAGTTTGAGAATAACACTTTCGACTCTCGGCACGAATTCCGTCGCCATGAGTTCTTTCATCGTCACCGGCAACGGGCCCTCGTGAAAATGTAACGAATTACAACTCCCCTAAACAGAACAGCTTGAATGGGGACTTTTGAATGGCTCGAACCCTTATCTTAACCCCTTATCTCAGCGGTATCCCCTCCGCGAGTTTTCATTTGTTTATCTCGTGGAGATCAATCCTCACTCGGGGATGGAGAGAGTAATTGCCGACAACTTCCGTTTCGTCAGCCCTCCAAGTGGATAGATTTAGTGTGGGGGGGATTTAATGTTATTTTTTTCAGCGTCAAGTGTACGCTTTTCCTGCGCTTGTAGTAGCGTGGATTTTAAGGTCGCCAAGGAACGAATTCGATGCTGAGTTGAGTTATCGCCTGATGAAAACCGAGAACTTCTTTTCTGGTCTTCCAATATTTCATCCCATCTCTCCTCTTTGCATTCTATTACCGAAAAAAATCGTTCCTGTTTCATCATCTTCTTCTACTCCAATCTCCATAAATAAATTAATAGGTATTAGTCCAGGCTGTTGGCACTTTTTAACAGAATTTCTATACACCATTACACCAGTAACACTGCCTTTAAGATTATGCAGTAACAATGAAGATTTGGTCTTCATTAATTTTATGATCGTGGAAAATTGCTATTATAAATTTCAAACATCCTCTTTACGAATCTGGCCACACTGTGCTGAATCGATTCCAGCCATCAGTCCTACAGAAAAATCTTCAAGGTGAATCTTGAAGATGATGAAGTGACATTGAATCCTTGGACGTGATAATTTTTATATAATGGTGGAAAATTGCTGGCATTTATTTCGGTATAATATCATCACGAATCTGGCCAATCTGCGCTGTATTTCATTGATTTACTCTTTTAGTCCTACATCGTAAGGGTCCCACATGCTAGCATCAGAGGATTAAATCGGTGTCAGGTAGCACTTCGCTGCAGCCGTGTATACAATGAGCGTCCCTCATGCAGTGGCGTCTCGTGAGTCAAATGCTGGGAGGGGCACACTCCACCGGGGGGTCAAAATTTATTAATATTTTGTGTATTTTAGTGAGTTTTTAGGCAATCACATTTAGTGAGTTTTTTAGGGACCACTAATACACAAAACAATCGCTAACACTAACTCGATTAACTTAACTAAAACTAGGCCTATTTACATTAAAGTAAGTTACACATAATAAGATAACTGGTAACAAAAACAAGGTATTCTGCAATACTGCAACACCAAGATTATACGGCCGCCGGGTGGCGCGGCGATGTCTACTCACAAGATAGCCCCGCGGCTACAAATACGAACTTCTCGCGCTATTTTTGCGTGTTTTTTCCTACATTTTCGATGCATGCGATTGAAAAAAACACCTTGGTTAATAGATGCATAATTACAATTGAATGGGTATTTAATTTTTTTTCCTTTTTCAAATATTTGGGAGGGGCGGCGTCCGAGAGTCCTTATGGGCAAGCCGCCACTGCCCTTATGGCTACATTTCTCTGACATAGCGTCACATTCCGTGGTCGACGCTGTTAAATGTATCGGGAGGAAGTTTGCGTGGACGTATAGTAGTCGTGTGTGCTGGCACGGGGCAGGTGAGGAAGGGGGAGGCGTTGTTCCACGCACAGGTAGCTTCGCTGTAGTTGCGCTTCGCCCAAGTTCGTTCGGGATGGCCGGTGGTCCGTCCAAATGACCGGAAGTTTGACCCCTTCCGAGCCAGGCCGGAAGTTCAAGCGAAAAGCGCGGCGTTGTGCAACAAATCTCCCGCCGCCGCCCCAGCCGCTGGCCACTCGTGAACAAAAGGCCTCGATGGCATGGCGACGCGCCGCTTGGACTCCCTCAACTATTTGTTTATTTATTTTGCTGTTTTTTTGTACTCGCTGGTTGCCCTTGTATTGTGTGGGGATTTAAATGTTTCTGCGCCGTTCTCTGCGTAACCATAGGAACACGAATCGATGGTGACCGTTATCTCATTTTCATTGTTACGCTTGAAAATTTAAATGTTTTAAGGAATGACGCAGAGCCAGAAGAAGATGGAATAACAGCAGAATTGATTGAATATGGAGGTCAAGATTTGAATAGAGAACTACATCGGCTGATTTGTATCATTTGGAAATTGGAAGAGTTCCCAGAAGAATGGAAGACAGTATTGATTTGTAATATTTCATTATTTAACTAATTATAAGGTGACAAATACATTACCATAAACTGCAAGGGAATTACATTACTGATTGTAGCGTATAAAACTTTCACCAGTCTCTTTCTACTACGTGTAAGCACCAATGCTAAAGACATACTGGAAGATTATCAGTGTGGCTTGAGAGCTGGTAGAAGTACAATCGACCAGATATTCTCGGTAAGACATAAAAATGGATAAATGCATCCGGTATAATGTTGATTTGCGCGTACTCTTTCATTGACTTCAAACAAGCTTTCGACAGTGTAGTCAGGGAAGAGATTATATGTGCATTGAGTGGTTATGGTATGCCGAAGATAATGGACAATTTGAATGGAACATGTAAATCGCAAAAATTGATTTTTTTACTATCCTCATACTTGATTGGTCACCCCCAGCCAAACACCCTAGAGGTGGCTCACAGGGTATTATGTAGATGTAGATTATTAACATGCATCTCTGGAATCGAAACTGTGGTCATTATTGAATAACGACGATAGGTTATTGAAATTTAATGATTTGGATCTTAATAATTTTTTACCAATTTTTACCAACCTCCTACATATGAACATCCTAATCGCTAAGTATGACAAAATTACAATGAAACAACACCAATGAATTTACATTAGCGATTGCATGATTAATTAATATCTGCACAGGAAAAAATTTGTAGGTTCCTACTGTAATTTTTTGCTCATATTTTTTGGTTATTTACTTTATACCGTAATTATACTTTTTTGTTTGAAACGCGCACTGAATATCCGTAGCAAACGGAAGTGCAATGCATTTCATTTCCACCCTTTCGAAAGATTTTCGAGGCTACGTCCTCACCCCTCCCGTCGAGTTGGCAGCAACCATATCCTGGCAACAATGGTGCATTTTTTTACCCCTCATTATGTTATTCTAGGCAAGCGGTATATCCTGGTGGAGCAGTGCCCTTTGTATCCGACAGACAGCGACTCACTCTGTCCAGCAAACAGTTGAAGTGTGTGGTACGTTCCGACTGTCCGAACGGGTTATAATCATGGTCTTACCTTTGGCCAGCGCACAAGTATCAGATATGTATAGGGAATTTTCCTACATCAAAGAAAACGAAAGGCATTGATAGCGATTTGTTACCCACCATTAGCGTACTCATAATATACAAATTATTTGGTTTTAGAAATCCCAGTTCAGACGAATAGCAATGGTCAATTTTGTCCTCATTTGAAAAAGGCCACATTGGCGCCCATGCGATGCCACTACACGTGACGTCACAGGGACCTAGTTTCTACACGAGAGGATAGGAGTTTAACATCGTCTTAGTTTACCAATGCATGCATGAGGCACATAGCTCAGGGAAACATCTCTTAATAATTACATATTAAAACTGTCTAATGTCGGAAAGTTTCCTTCGTTGGATAAGGTATTAATAATCCTTATTTAATCCTTATTTAAGCTACCTGCTAGCAGTCTGCATCCTATCAGCGCTCAATGCCTCGCCCCAAGGTCACTTCACACGGCGACAGCGGGAACCAGATTGACGTCACACGGGCTTTTCTAAGCATTCATACTCATCCGTCGCGTTTTCGCGCGCTTGAAAATTTTCACTTTTCATTTTATCGCGAAAAATAGATATCGTCATTTAAAAATCTAAAAGCGTGAAATATGTACTCCAGGAGTTTTACTTTTTCAAATTAGACACTAAAAAAATAATAGGAAACCACCCTATTATTAACTACATGGACAAGTTTTTCCCTTGCGTGAGTGTGCACTAATATTTGCTATGATGCGTATTATGACCGTGTGTTGTGATTGTGTGGATCCTCTTGCCTGACTCGTGCTGTTGATTGATCACCCCCTGCTAAACACCTTAGCGGTGGTTTCGCAGTGTATTGTGTTGATGTAGATGTAGAATCGTTCGCTATTTTTTCGAGTTGGTGAGCACGAAGGGGTCAGACAATGCCTGAATGTTTCGGAGTGCGTTGCTCTTCTATTTCAACTCCAGCGTGACGGCTATTCAGTTGGTAAGGGTGTGGCCCGATGCTCTCAGTGCCCGGAAGTCCTCAAAAAGGGGGAAAACGTCAAAATATTGGATGCTTCCGCATCCTGTGTTCATATAGGACGTGCCTCGCCCACTATACAGTCTGAGTATGCGTTCATTTAAATACCTCCCTGAGTTTAATCGACATTCTGGACAGGTTTCTCAATTCACCTTTGAATCCGGTAATATTTAGGTATGTTTAGGTAGGTTACTAGTGGGTTTTATGTATGTTGAACGGTTTCATACTTCTAAAGCAAAATTAAAATTGTAAGAGCGTGATGCGCCTGCTCCCAGCGGGCTTCCCCCGCTCTTTTCAATGCTGGTCCACAGAGGGTTAGGCGCGTTTCTAATGTTAAAATGTAGAAAAAAAGGCAGGGTCTTATGTACAAATTTAATTGTAACGCTCATGTACAAATTGAGGTCGGAGGACATCTTTAAACACAACATTGGAAGTAATTACACTATCCTCTGTTAAACGCACATGATGACTCATACTTACGTATCAACAGGAGGCTTGAATGTGGAATCAGCCGCATTATGATAAAAGTTATTTAAAGAATGCGAGATATTGTTGAAAATTAACAAATGTATCAGTTTGTTCGCCGTTAACGTCAGGAATATTTACCGGTTTTTGGTTTTATATTTTAATAATTTTTATTTTTTTGAATTTTTTAAAATTTATTTAAAAACCAATTTTAGGAAACAATAGCAATATTTAGGAAGTAAGGTATGCCGTCGCATGTTCTCTGATAAATTCTGTGCATTTTGGCACCTCATTTGTAGAGTTTGGTTGCGTATAAGTTTAAAGGTGTCTATACAGTAGAAATAATATAGAAGATGCATACATGTTTCCGCCCATTACAACTGTTAAAGTCAACTTTAAGATGAGATCGAACTCTCTACTCCAAATGCCAATATCCAGGCTATCAATAACTAAGCATTCTCTTTTATGCCGCCTTTCCGTTGAAATAAATTTTTTTAGCGACTGATATTGATCCATTTTATTTATAAATTGAAAATGTTACTTACCTAGTAACATATCAATGCAAAATAAATATGTGATTCAGATCACTTGCTAATACTAAGGATGTGTCCACTGGTTTATTGTTTTGTTTTGTAACTGCTTGATTTGTAATTTTATTAGTTTCTTTGTTTAATTTTTTATTGTTATAGGTGCAATTTAAATTGGAATTTAATGTTAATTGCTTGCTGTGTGAGTTAAATTTTCTTTAAAATAAAATTTTTATAAAATAAATGCCTCAAGATATTGCTGCTTATGTTGTTCCGCCTTTTAAATAACGTTTTAATAACGCTTCTCTTTTCCTGCGGACTTATTTGTTGATTACTTGATCGACCCATTTTATATTCATCGTTTTTCCGCAGCACTATATTTTGAATGCGTCCACCGATGACTTCTCTGCTAATGCCATCGTCAATGCATCACCGCCATGGAATGAGCAAAAGGAAATCTGTATACCGTATCATCTCCACTCCATGAAAACCCACCCGAATAGATAGAATAATTGAATGGAAATAAAAATACATGGAACTATAAAGTTTCAATAGATTAAATGGAAGAAATATCGATGGCTAAGTTCTAAAAACACTTAATATCTCAAAAGTAGCAACTTTTTAGGAGTGTAAAAAAACGATTAATTTCTTTTACTTGCACACTGAAATTAAAGTTCATAAAACTGAAAAAAGAAGCATTTATTTGTAAATAAAGAGTTGTTCTTTGCTTGTATTTTATTTTTTTAATGTTGTTACACTTTTTTTTAAGATAACCGACTCAAACCAGCCGAATTTCAGATACGTGTTGTTAGCACTAAGCCATCGATATGCTTTTTTCTCGTTAGAGGTAGTTCACCCTTACACTATCATCGACCTCCCCCCTGTAGCAATGCGCCTTCGTACTCGTTTTATATTTTATTTGTGTTCATTTGTTTTTTTTGTTTATCTTTTTTTTGTTTTGATAAGGGCTCGCGAAGATTCGCGTACCTAAGCGGCGAGACCCTAGCAGCGATAAGATACCCCAAGAATGCCCACACACTCAAACACACACTCATTCTCTGCGTGGTAAACTGCTTACAAAGGAAGTCTTTCACATCCCAAGGACGGACGCGCCGAGATGCGTCCTGCGCATTCTCCTTCGTCGCGGTTATCATTGTGTCGTCAGTGGGGGTTGATATTCCTTTGAAGCAGTGGCGGCTCGTGAGTCAAATGCTGGGAAGGGCACACTACACGGGGGGAGTCAAAATTTTTTAATATTTTGTGTATTTTAGTGAGTTTTTAAGGCAATAGACCATTATGACTCACTATTACAGAAAACAATCACTGACACTAACACACTAAAAATCACTAACTCGATTAACTCAACTTCAACTATCCCTAATTACATTAAAACAATAGAGTGGTTTCCTATTATTATTTTATTGCCTAAATCGAAATATGGAGTACGCATTTCACGCTCTTAGATTTTCGATTGACGATATCTATTTCTCGCGATTAAATGAAAGGTGAAAATTTTCAAGCGCGCGAAAACGCGACGGCTAAGTATGAATGATGGGAGTGGTCCGTGTGACGTATTTCTGGTTCCAGCTATCGCCCTGTGAGGTGACCTTGGGGCGAGGCTTTGAGCGCTGATACGACGCAGGCTGCTAGCAGGTAGCGCTTGGCTTAAATAAGGATTACTAATACCCTATCAAACGAAGGAAACTTTCCTACCTTAGTCAATTTTAATAAGTGATTATTAAGAGATGTTTCCCTGAGCTCTGTGCCTCATGCATGCATTGGTAATCTCAGACGATGTAAATTCCTATCCTCTCGTGTAGAAACTAGGTCCCTGTGACGTCACGCGGAGTGGAAAGGCGCTGCGATGTCAACTCACTCTATACGTCGTTCTGCGCATGCTCGGGCCGCGTCCCAAAACTTTCATAGGGCACAAGCTTAGACGCGTCATAGCACCAGCAGCCCCCACCACTACCACTCTTCATATATCTGCATGATGATGGATTGGGACGTTCTGGCCAGCGCCCCGCGGCTACAAATGCGAACTTCTCGCGCTATTTTTGCGTGTTTTTCCTACATTTTTGATGTATGCGATTGAATAAAAAAACACTTCTGTTAATTAGATGTATAATTATACTTGAATGAGTATATATTTTTCCTTTTTCAAATTTTTGGGAGGGGCGGCGTCCGAGAGTCCTTATGGGCAAGCCGCCACTGCAGTTTGAAGACTCGCCACGCCAGTTTGCAGAAAAAAAAACATCAGCGATAAATTTGTCGTAGGAGGGACCCTCAACTTGAGATTCCAGTACCCACATCGGTCAATGGCAGCGTTCGTAAAAATGAGTAGCGAAGTATTAGGTAAAGTTAACGCAAAAATTAGCGTTGGGCTACGTGCATTTCAAATTAGCGTGAAATTTTTTACGCTTATTGTCGAAGTCATTTGTTTCGTGCGTTTCCATCTTCCTTTTAATCTAGGCGTGGAACATGGAAGGTAATATCTGGGGATTGCCGGCCTCAGTGGCAGTGGAGTAACGTTCTCGCCTGCCAAACTAGAGGTCGCGGGTTCGAGTCCCGCCTGGGTAGGTTTCCCCGGTCCAGGGCATGGTTGTTTGTGTACGTTTACTTGTTACATTTATTGAATACCCCGGTGTAAAATGGCCAATAAGAGCTGTATCCGGTGGTTTGAGAATAAAATAAAATAAAAATAAATAAAAAATAATATTGATGTGATAACGGGATGGAGAAGGAAACTCACTAAGTTCATAAAGTGTGGACGGCAATTTGTTTTAAGTTTTTCCGTAGGGTGGTCGACGGCGTCCAATACGAGCTATATTTTTATTCAAATGCCTCAAAGGCATCGAGGCTAATTTATCTTACAATGTCTCACGTAATATATTATTTCTCCTTTTTTTCCTAAAATTATAATTTTTATATCTAAATCAGGAATATTATATTCTGAGTGAATCTTGCGTGTAATATATAAATTACCACAGTAACCTCAGAGTTAGGGTAGGATTTCATTGCAATCTTTTTTATATTTAATCCCTGCAACCTTTCCCTTGGGCTACAACCTTGTCGCGGTGGAAAGGCTTGCGCGTTCCTATGACCCCTAGAGCTGCACTGGCAGGATTAATTCTAAATTATTCCCGGTAGGGCCACCCATGCCAGATAGGTCGAAGGGTAGGAGCCAGACGAAAGGTAGTCCACGTGATGGTGTCACGTGAAAAACACCGTTGGAATGGAAGTGGGAAACCCTACCAACTATCTCTTCCCTGAAAACATGCAGTACAACCAAATGATCCTCAGAATCTCATCGTCCGGGACCCGTCCGCAAAAGGCGGATGTCGGGCACGGCAGCGAGGTCGGCAAGGTCCTCGGGGTCGTCAACATGCGAAATCCTTGAGGCGACTTATCATCACCAGCAGCAGCAGCAGCAACAGTAGCAGCAGCAATGAAGAAGGAAAAAAAGAAGACCCAGAAGATGGAGAAGAAGAAGTCGGCTATAAATGTATGGACGTGGAATAGATAGATTGAAAGGGAGTAGGCCTTAATAGTGAATTGAAGAAGGTAGCGCTGGAAGGAAATGGAGGCTCCCAGATCACTTCTTTAGTACTCCATGGAAACCTACCTTAATCGGTAGAATACTGTAATAATAATAATCCCTGAAAACCATAAAAATTTGCTAGCGTTTATCATTCACATTGATGTACGTGATACCACTTTTCGTTCCATTTGCTAAGCTCGCTTTCCTTCCTTCCGTTTTTTGTCTATTCAACATCTTACTCATCTTTTTCCATCTTCCCTCGTCAATTTCCACCGCTATGAATGCCTTAAATGCGCTTTTTTCGGAGCAAGGAAGTTCAATAAATATAAATGAATAATTGAAGAATTTCATGTTGTCAGAATGGAGTATTACTACATGCGGAGATTCCATGAAACCCTTAACGGATAGGAATTATTTTTTTTTATTTTTTATTACTAATTTTTAAGGTTACTGTTCCTTTTAAATCCAACCAAGTTTGCTGAAGGATTCCTATCGATAGAGTATCACGACTGCAATCCAACTTACTATTGCGGAAGACTAGGGATAATGTTAAAATTAATGATCATTTATTTTAACTATTCTCATTCTTTGTAGAAATGTACTGATTTGGTAAAAAAAATCTTTAAAAATAATGATAAACGTACAAGCTCCTAAGAATAGTTTTTATTAGTTACTTTCTTTTCACGAGTTTACAGATTTTTTTGGATGTCGAATCAGCAATGTACATTTGCAAAGGAATAACCGTTGATCAAAGTAAAAAGGGAAGCTTGAGGGCTGGTAAAAGGGCGTATAATTAAGACGTTGAGGAAATTTTAAATAAAGCGTTGAAGAAAGGTCATCTGTGGTGATAGTTATCCTCTTTAATTCCAATGTACGCGCGAATCTCCCGCGGTTTGAAAATTATATTTGACCCTCTTTTAATTAACTTGCGGTTCATAATCCGGTGGCAATAATTATGTATCCCAGGTGATTTGTCCCGTTACCATGGAAGGTCACCGGCGCCCTCCCCAAATATCTCATTGTTCGTTTTGAATTCTGGACTTGTTCCCATCCTAATTTCGACCCTAACCCACTTACACTCTCTCACTTCCCAAGTTGGTTTAACGGAACTAGTGGCTCTTATTCAAACTTCATCGGCTCCTTTAATTAGTCCGCTATTTCAAGCTTCCCATATTATTGTTATGTATACTATGTTGTTTAAAACGGACGTTTTCTACATCTGAATCCACTATGCCTCAACATAATTAATTGGTGCTTAATTTATGCTTCTACATCTGTTCCACAAAATAAAATATATTCGCGACCAGTTTCGATACAGCGTATCATCATCTGGCGGATGATGATACGCAACCGTATATGATGTATCGAAACCGGTCGCAAATATATTTTATTTTGAGGAACAGCGAAGTCTTTTTCTTAACCTATGAAGGAGTTCCACCATGTTACGCCAGCCACCATCGCACTTCTACATCTATATACCACCATGCAAACTGCCTCAACAAGCGTGTGGCGTGGGTGTTGGGGCACCAGACATTAAATAAAATAATGTGAGGAAATTTTATAACGAAGTTCCGCCTAGCATGTATTATAGTCTTTCATTGTTCGGGGGAAAAGCGAATTTCCGTGCCTATCCGTTCAGCCTAATATCTCTCTTAATTTCTAGTTTCTGTCGGACCTAGAACTATAGAGAGGAAATGCAGCGAAATATAATCTAATATTATGTTCTCTCTGTTGCTCTTAAAGATATCCACTCTCAATTGTTCAAGCAATCTAAGCCTAGCGCGCAGCCTCCGAGTCTCCAATGGCTCCCAGCCTAATTCGCTTAACATCTGGGTAACACTGTCTGTACGCCCGTAGCAGTTTTTGACGAACCGCGCAGCCTTCCTTCGTATTTTATTAAGTTCGCGGATTAGGCATTTCTGCACCAGATCCCATACGCTCGCTGCATATTCAAGGTGCGGTCGGACGAGTGCGAAATTGTACCTTTCATTCGCGTTTTCATTTTAAAATTTTCACACAACACGCTTGGCGAATCCTAACTCCTCCATTGCTCTGCCATAAATATTTCTTATAAAATTACTGCCACGTATATTTCATCCGACTGTAAAAATTGTATGACTTTGTAACATAACATAAACAAGCCACCATGTTGTTTGTATGTAATTTCAAACTAACAATGGTAGTGAGGGACTGGGAGATTGTTGTGAAGGAAAAAAGGGCAGTTGTGTATGGAGAGAAGGAGAAGGCAGACGTGTTAAAAAGAAAGATCGGGAGAAAGACTAAAGTAGCGGTGTATTGAGAGAGCAGAGGAAGAGATACGGCAGAATTCAAGATCGGCAGGGAGAGGAAGAGAACGCAGAGAAAAGGAGGCGCCTACGAGAGGAGAAGAGAACGGGAGGAAAGGGATACGAAGAACTCAAGATCCAAAATGGTGCAGTACATGGCGGTGGTTCAGTGAGTGGTAGTACAAAATATAAATGGGATTGTGATAATCATGGTGGCTTTTTGATGTTGTTTTTTTGCTCCATAGTTTTAAAATATAGAGCTGGTTTTTTAATTGTACTAAAATTAGTTAGTAGTGGATATTCATAAAACGTTACAACTTCAAAAAAGTTTCTTAATGCGCCATCATGGATACAGTTTTTGTCGTAATTATTTTGCTGAAACGCCATATTTATTTCTTCCGCTCCTTTCATTTTATTTTTCCTACTTTTTACTTGATATCTGTCCTTTTTTATGTGTTGAGTTGTTGAAACCGGATTGTTAATGAAAGCTTTGTTTAAAAGGTAAATGCATATATTTTCTAAAGAAGGAATGTGAGACTCAAGGTCAAAGTAGGCGGGAAAATACTTTAGGAGGTGAAGCAATTCAATTATTTGGGATGCTCGTTATAAGAAAACGGATTCAGCAGTAAGGAAAACAAGAAGCGAATTGCTTCAGCAAAGGAGGCGTTCATGAATAGGAATGAGCTGATGAGAGGATCGTCATGTATGAATTTAAAGAGAAGGCTGGTGAAGAGTTTGGTCTGGAGTGCTAGATGGTGGGTGAGGAAAGGCAAGAAACTACCAGCTGAGATTAGGAGAAAACAGAGGGTTTGGATGTAGTGGAGAGGGGGTATTGAAAATGCTAAAGGGTAGAGTGTTTGGTAAAAGAGGGAGAGGGACTTTATTAAGAAGGAAATTGGATTTGTAAATAGAATGTAAGGGAGTAGGCCATATTCTCAATTTATGAGGGGGATACTGTCAGAATGCTTCTTATATACTCTCTGGAGACATACTTTTATCGGTAGAGTACTTCTGTAAAACCATCCGGAAGAGATTGGAAAGAGTTGGAAGAGGTTGGAGCGAGGAAGATGACGTTGATGAAATCTTCTCGGGAAATCAGCCGGGTGATGATGGCCATTGCTGCCAACGTTTCGATGGCCTTCTCTGCCATCGTCTTCAGGGCGAACCTGAAGACGATGGCAGAGAAGGCCATCGAAACGTTGGCAGCAATGGCCATCATCACCCGGCTGATTTCCCGAGAAGATTTCATCAACAGCATTCGCCGGGAAAGAACCAAATCCTTCTTCGAGGAAGATGACTTCAGACGGACACAAAAGTTTCAGATTTGGCCGGCGAGGACTTCACGACTTAAGCACGTCGAGAATTAGGGGAGCATTTTGATGAACATGAGCGCAAATCTTTCTCTTTGTCCACAAAACTGGGTCTTTTTCCCTCCGATAACCCTCGGCGTTAACTGCTAGCATGAACAAGTCAGGGAAAAACAGAATATCATAATCAGCGCTGAATGTTTTCAAATTTTTGCATCGGCGGCGAAGAACCGTGCGAGTTTTTGAAAGTGTATAAGGCTCGGGGAAGAGGAGTGTTTAAATATGAGGCTCGGGAACACGGGGTTGGAAACCAACACCTAAGCAACCACGCCTTCACCCGAACCCTCCTTTTAATCTCTCGTGAGCCACTCACCAAAGCAGTGACCCGTGTGATAACAGTTGATTCAACCCCCTAACCCAGGGGTATCGAAAATACGGTCCGCGGGCCGGATCCGGCCCCGCGGAGGGCTTTCATCCGGCCCGCGCAATCGTTTCAAGAAGCGCGCGATTCTCGCTCGTTTAAGTCAGTGAGACGCCGCAAGGAGCATTGCAGCGCTGCACTGCACGTCAAATTCGCATTCAACTGTTCGAAAATACAGTGGCGGCTCGTGCGTTAAGTTGATACTCCTTTGGAGAGTGGGGTTGATATTCCTTTGAAGCTTTGGCGGCTCGTGAGTCAAATGCTGGGAGGGGCAGACTCCACCGGGGGGTCAAAATTTTTGAATATTTTGTGTATTTTAGTGAGTTTTTAAAGCAATCTAGAAACCATTGTGACTCACTAACACAGAAAACAATCACTAACACTAAAACACTAAAAATCACTAACTCGATTAACTCAACCACAACTAGGCCTATTTACAATAAAACAATTTACACATAATAAGTCAACTGGTCACCAAAACAAGGTATTCTGCAACACCTGCTGCAACCAAGATTGTACGGCCGCCGGGCGGCGCGGCGGTGTCATCTCACTAGATACGTCGCTCTGCGCGTGCTCGGGCGACGTCCCAAGACTTCCATAAGGCACAAGCTTAGACGCGTCAAAGCACCAGCAGCCCCCACCACTACTACTCTTCATATAACTGAATGGTGATGAATTGGGACGTTCTGGCCAGCGCCCCGCGGCTACAAATGCGAACTTCTCGCGCTATTTTTGCGTGTTTTTCCAACATTTTCGATGTATGCGATTGAAAAAAACACCTTGGTTAATTAGATGTTAGTTAAATTGAATTAGTTCCAATTGAATGGGTATCTTATTTTTTTTCCTTTTTCAAATATTTGGGAGGGGCGGCGTCCGAGAGTCATCATGGGCAAGCCGCCACTGCGTAAATAAGAAATATGCCACCGGATTCTTCAGTAGACGTTGGTATCGAATACTTCAGTCATCGGCAAATTTGCTATCCGGCGCGCGGGGCGATTCGGAACTTGGAATGTGGCCCTCGTCGCCTAGTAAATTGGAGACCCCTGCCCTAACCGTCTCCTGTGAATAGCGGTGATATTCTCCCATGCCCTTTTTTCCATCCCCCTCTTTTGTTTTTCTCGTTTCCACTGCGCAGGCGCGACTGATAATGGCGGCGGACGTGGTCAGCCACGCGTCTCATGAGCGGGCAGTCCGTCGGATGAGAGAGATCTTTGAGAATGATTCACCCATGTCTCACTTGTTGACCTCTTCCCTCCCTTCACCTCTCTGTGACACTATTTGCATACGGATCGTTCTTTGAGGAGATCTAACCCCGATGCTCAGTGGAAATTATCCAAGGAGGCCCTCAATTCTAATTCCTTCCTCTATACGCGCTCATCCAAGGCAGTGGAAGTCGAGGATGAAGTAAAGGTCTTCTAGCGGTAAAACTGTCGGGATCCTTAAGCTCGGTCGAGTAAAGTCGATCTTGAGCGATCAATTTTCCCTTACGTCAATTATATGTACCTAGTTTATCTGTAGGATAGTCTGACTTGGATTGCGTAAAAATGCTTGTGCATCTGTATTTAATAACTTATTGTATTTATATATACTATCTACATGAATTCTTTGGCATAATATAGAACTCATGCATGAATCACTTACTCCGCTAAGTTTTCTTTTTTCTAACACTAACTTGTAGTTTTATTTGCGTGGTAGCATGTTCGTTTCCTTAGTACTCTCCTAGCTGTGGCGCAGCGAGGGGGGTTTTCGGGGGATATACCCCCCCAGAGATCAGAGAAATTTTTTTTTGTTTAATCCATTTTACTTAATTGGATTAATATTGCTTATAGAATAGTGTGACGATCAACAAAATATCCCTCAGAATGCCGTAAAACTCAATATTTTGAACCATTTATCTTAATTTTTCCTGGCGGAGGGCCCCCGCACCTCCCGTTTACCCTGGAGGGTATACCACACCCCCAGGCACCCCAGTACTACATAGTTGCGCCTGACCCCACCCCCCCAGTCTTAATTCCTAGCTGCGCCCCTGTCTCCTAGTATCTGACCTGATCGCTTCTAGCTGTCGTGTATGATTGGCTTGCGTCTGGCAAGCGAGCGCGTGTCCGATTAAGGCTAAGATGAGTGGTGCATGCCTGGTGTGGGATCACCTTGTGTCCATTGAGTATCATGTTCCTGAGACGTTTAAAAGTACAAAATAAATGCCAAAAAGTTTTAGTCCCATAAGGCTCCCATGTTAATTCAAGTCGATATATCTCGAAAACTACTGGACTTTTCAAAGTTTTAAGATTTTTCCTCCCGATGCATTTTTTTTTACTTTTACGTCCAATAAGCCAAGTACCCACACATATCACAGTTTTGGCTCTGAATTTGTATCAATCAGTCAGTGGTTAACCAAAACGGCGCAATATATTTATTCAGTAACAATAACAATGTACAGGTCTCATTGATATATATCGATACATGGAAGTGATTATGCGAAAGCTAAGTCACCGTCAGCTAATAAAAATATCATCCTGTCACCCGCGGTGCGTGGAGGCGAGAACAAAGATGTAAAGGGCGCCTTTGGGGGGATGAGAAAATGCAACGGAGAAGGAGGATTTGTGTATTTTTTTTCGCCAGAGTGCGTTGAATCGCGCCCCGAAAGAGTTGAAGCGAGACGAGGCGCTGGCCGGCCTCCGGAACAACAAGAGAGCAAGGCGTTGCGAAATCGCATCGGTGTGGCGCTAATGAGGAAAACGGTTGCTGCTCCGCCTTGATGACCAATTTGGAGGGCTCTTAATACGTAACGGTACACGTGGACTAATGGGCGCGACGAAGGGTAAGCTTCGGAGATTGGCCTTGCGTCGTGGGTGGGAGGAGGGGGGTCTGAGGGGGGCCACCTTAGATATTCCATTCCTGAACAAGAGAACACAATCCTACCTCGATAGTTCACATCTCAAAATCAAGTCTAGTTCGAGCCAAGAGTTCGTATTTTAAAAACTTACTTCGACCCGTCAAATTACGAAAAACATAGGTACTACGATTGAGGTTTCTAAGATAAGAGAAAAATTGTGGTTCTCTACAATGATCGTTTGATTGTGCACAGTGTAAAAACCAAATAGCTGTGATAAATTATGGACCGAACTGTGCAGAAGCAAGAATGGGAAAAGGAGTAAGGCAAGGGTGTGCACAATCCCCCGTAAATTTTTTAGTGTTTACATCGAGAAATCCTTCAATAAAATCAAGGAGAAGCCTTTGGGTGTCAATATCCTTGGAGCAAGAATTCGTATGCTGCGATTTGCTGAAGACATAGCAGTCATAGCTGAGACACAGAATAATTTGAAGAAGACTTTGACAAATATGGAAAGGAAAATGGCCAGATATCAGCTGAAAATCAGCAAAAAGAAGACTAAGGTATTGCGAAATCGCAGCGTATGCAGCAAAAGAGAGGAGTCTTGGACAAATATTAGACTAGGAAAACAAAATCTTGAAAAGATGAAAGAGTGTTCTTAACTGGGAAGCCGAATTACTATCGACGGAAGAAGCAAGAGGGAAATATTCAGTAGAATAGTGTTTTGGTAAATAGAGCTTTCTACAAAAATAAGAATTTTCTCAAGCTGAGAAGTTAGGAAATAATTCATTAGATGTCTATACATTGAGAATGTGTCTACACAGATACTACATGTGGAGCATATTTCTCTATGGAGGTCAGGCTTGGGAGTTGACAGCAGCAGAAAAGCCAAAAGAGAATTCGAATTGTGGTACTAATGAATAATTATTACGGAGGCTTCCGCGGTGATTAAATTGTTGATTATTTTTTGGGTTAATTCCGCGTCGACTAATTTTTTGGCGGACGACATTTTCGGGCGTGTTCCAGCTCCCGAAGCTCCAAGTCTATAATAATTGAAGGTAGCTATGAATACCATATTCGTTTATTCGTTTTATTTGGACCCGAAGACGGGATTTGCTGGAACACGCCCGAAACTGTCGTCCGCCAAAAAATGAATAAACGCGGTATTAACACGAAAAAAAATCAATACTTAATATGATGAAGATAAAATGGATCGACCGAGTAAGTAATGAGGAATTACTAAGAAGAGCAGGAAAAGAGAGGATTCTTCAAAAATACTCAAGGAGAAGACGGGGCAACCTATTTGGCCACATTATGAGGAGTTAAAATGTTCGATCTCTCCATTGAGCAACGCCGGAATCATCTTAAATGACCAGGAGGCCATAAATTAAAATTTAATGTGTACATGCATTTATTGTAAATTTTGACCGTAGTTATCCTAGCTCTAGTGATTTGATTTGAAGTTCGAAATTAAAATACGACTCGAACTCGGCTTGAGTTTGAGATCTGAGCCATCGAGGTAGAGAGAAGACTCACTGCATTGAATTCTCCTCGGACGAGTCAAGACAACGCCAAAATATTTACCCTCGTGACCAGGAGCGGGATCAGTTATGAGCAGATTAAGCAGCTGAGGGAGGACTCCAGGTCTAAACTTGTTTTATTTTAGGTTTCAAAAAATTATTTTTTGGTATCATCGTCATAAGTCTATAATAATTGAAGATAGCTATGTATACCACATACGTGCACAATGTGCACTGCACATTCATGCAGGAGGTTCTGTTAGAAAGAGAATCATTACAAAAACGTATAAGTAGTAAAGTTTAGGCTAAACTTTACTACTTACTAGGCAAATTTGGAGGAGAGATTATCTCAGACAACGTGAAAAATATCTTACGTTTACCGTCGTACAATGGTAGACGTGATCATAAGAAGAAAATTAAAGGAAATAGGCAGCAAAATATTTAACGTCATTCTTTCCTTGTAATAATAAGGATAGCAACGTAGGCCCACTTAAAAAATTAATGGCGTCACTCGCTTGGAAAACTCATCAGTGACGCTGCGAGGGGGGGTTTTGGGAGATAACCACCCCCCCCCCCCCCCAGAGCTCAGAGAAATTTTTAATTTTGATCTATTTTACTTAATTTGATTAATATTTCATAGAGAAAAGTGTAAGGATAAATAAAATATCCCTCAGAAAGCCGTAAAACTCGCCATTTTGAACCATATATCTTAAAAATTTTCTGGGGATGGCCCCTCGCACCTCTCGCATACCCTGGCGGGTATTTCATACCCCCTGGGCCCCCAGTATAAGTTGCGCCTAAAACCCCCCAAGTCATATTTCCTGGGAGACTCATTGCAAGTTTTTATTTTTCCATTGCTCTAATCTTGCATGGATTTACTATATGAACTACTAATCGTTGGAAACTATTGCCTTTTTATGACTGTGCGCTTATTCTTTGTTAGTTAGAGTAAAATTGTTATGCCTGGCGGTGTGCTTGCGGGGAACCTCTGGCATGCCGGTTATTGGTCACCCCCTGCCAAACTCCCTAGAGCTGGATTGCAGGGTTTTACGTAGATGTAGATACCGTACGTTGATTAAATACTCGCTATTTAATACACCTTTATTTCGCGTTGAAATAAATCGTGTCACTAGTGCCAAAATATCGTGGAAAGGAATTTGCTACTGAACTTTTTAGGTAGATTTTTAGATTTTTTTTCATAAATTGGCAAAAAAACGAAATAGAGTATGTGCACATTTTTGGGAAGTGATCTTAAAAAAGAACTTACACCTCAATTAGGCTAAATTCCGAGTCTGAGAATAGAGAGGTACTTTTTAAGCGAGATATTAATTATTAAAATTTGCAAAATTAATGATGCGCTGAAACACCAGTCGGCCATATTCTCAAGGCTGTGACGTCATTTTGTTCGACGTGTTCTCAGGCATTCCTTGTTCTTTAGGGTGAGCCCCTCTACAGCGTATACTGAGTTTGGAAAGAAGCCATGGAATGCCTTACGAACTAGATTTAAAGTGTGTACATGCCATCATCTACATCTTTTAATTCATTTGTTTCTCGGTTACGCTGACGACAAGACTCTATCAACTTTTCTACCTAGAACTACCTAATCGTATTTCTTACTCCTCGGTTCTCGCATTTGCGTTCGTTTGCAGATTTATATTGACATTAAAATTAAGAGACACTTAAACAGTGATGATCCTTGAAAATAGTACGACTTAATTCGTGAAAACTAAGTCACTAATTAGTAACTAACATAGTAACTGTACCCGTGCTACTAACTAAAAAACGGAAAATTAATTTTCGATAAAAAGTGATAGTTTGGGTATTCAAAATGTTTGTAATTTAATTCCAAACACAGTGATGCTAATATTTTCTAAATCGAATGAGAAATAAGCTCATTATTACGTATCACAAGTCGGGACTACTTTTTGGAAATGCACCGCGCGCAGGGATTCCTCGCTTAATGGATAGCATAACCGGTCATAACAAGACACTTGTACCTTGAAAACCAATAAACTTATGCTGTGAAGAAATATAAAATGAACCAATTATTAAATTGTGCTAACAAATGCTTCGAGAAGCGTATTGAAACCGAATGAATGAAAAGTAATCGTCTGATCTATCAAACATTTGATTTCCAGCCCGAGAGATTTCCGTCATTCATCCGGACCAAGTTTTCAATAACCAATTTTTAGACATACCTCACAACTGCTATTCATACACTTCAACCAAGCAAATGTACATCTGACTGACATATCTATGTTAGCGAACTGAAAATAACTTGTAGAAACATTGAGATAATCAGAACTCTGCTTTTGAATACATTAATTCTACGAAAGAACAAATACGTCGACTAAAAGTGCGTTTTTTTAAGAAATTAAGATCAGATTACTGCTTAAACTGGACCAAAATGTAACTTCCGTTATTTGTGCTTACGTTTAAAACCTTAAATAGCCCAGAAGAAGAAGAACCCAGCTCAGTAACGGCAATTTAATAATTAACTATGGATATTCATGCAGTCACCACGGGCCATAACTGAACATGAAAAATTATTTTTCGCGAGTCAGTAGGTTAAATAATAATAGAATAGAAAATAGTTAAATAGATAAATTAAATTATGATCGGTATTTGAAATGAAAATAATACAAATATCGATAGTTATCTACCTACCGGCACTTTTACTTCCGTAAACCTTCGAATCGTGCTAACAAACTTTTGGCCAATTACCTACTGTAAACAATCTTACTTAATTCACTTATGTTAGACCTAATTTCCGATGAGGTTTCCCGTCCATTTCTCTTTATTATGAATGAGACAAGACAACAAAAAAGCTCCAGTTCAACATTAAAACTTCGTGCCGAGGCATGTAGGTATAGTCCAACATAATCAGCACGGTCAATCATTGAAGCATCCACCTTCGGGATATTATTTGAAGAAACCCTCACGAAACCTGATTCCACGATAAGCACTTAAACGTATTTCCCATTACACAGATCAGATCCACCAACTTTTTCCAATGCACACGTAGTTTATTGAATCATAAACACGATCATAACACGATAAACACCTTGCACGCTGATGAGATAGACCAGAATGACGTCACATACCGAGGAGCCAATAGATGAGCGTTTTCGTCTGCCTAATATCGTTGCGAAAACAATGCATATTAAATAGTAATTATTAAACAAACTAAGCAACAATTAATGCTGTTCATCGAAAGTAATGATATTTACGATACACTTTATCGAATAAACTGCATTTCAGTCGTATTCCTCCCGAGTGCACATACTCTATTGCTCGAAGCATCAACAAAATTTAAATTAAAAAAATGAAGATCTGATGATTATAAAATTTAACAGTTATTTAGGAGTCCGATCAGTTCCCGTGTGTGTTGATTTATAGTTTTTCAATCGTGCAGAAGTTGCAAATAAAATTTTTGAATCGTGGTGTGCAGTACCACAAGAATCGATATTGGTGCGTCCCGATGCGGAAGTAATCTTGTCTCTCAAAAGACGTTGGGAATGGGACTAAAAGCCGTGGATAACACGCGTTCATTCGTTGCGCAGGTCAGAGCTATTTCTCCTCCATCCTCCTACGCGGAATAGGAAGGACAAAAAATAATGACCTAATGAATTCCTCGCAGAGTAAACACTTCATGCTCCACGTGGGCGTAAATGTCTCATTCTAGGAAGGTGGTTATTTTTTTGCCGCCAGAGCAAGAGCACCGTTGGCTTGCGGTGCAGTCGACTTTTCGACAATGTGTCATCTTCGTTTATTTTTTTTTTGCTTGTGTCCAGTCTTTGTCCATTCTTGGTTTTTGTCCCACAGCGTATCTTTTGGATCAAGCAAGTTCGCATGCTGGAGGCGAGATGGCTTAGTATCCACATCGAAGTTTGGCATTAAAGGTGATGCATATTTAAGGAATATAAGTGATTTGCCACATTTTCCCCAATCATCTTGGCTTATTTTCTCAATTCGATTCTCATCATTACCATAATAGGTCAGCAATCCGAATGCTGACGAAAAATATCTTACTTCCCTGGTTTACGATGTTGATCAACTCTATTCGGGTTGTCCACTAATTCATGTGGTCCACTTCTACCAAAGTTCCAATTGGCCATCGTCTTCAGAGATCTAACTCCTCTGAAATCTGACATGTCCTTTTTATATATTTCCTTTCTGGTTACGATTTAAATAATTCGCAATTCGTCTAATTCCTGCTCATCGGTATCAGAAATGTGCATCAAAATTGTACATTGTTTTAAGGTAGAATTTGATAAATCTTGAACAGAATATATTGTCCCTAAGGATTGGAAAACCGCAAATGCCACGCCTCTATTTAAAATTAATGATAGGGAAGAGCCTGGTAATTAAAGACCATCACCTCCATTCCATGTAATACATGGGAGCATATCATTTTCAGTTCGATAATTGGCCCTCTTGACAACCTTGGGTTTTTTGGCCCTTGCTTTCCATTTCCGAATACAAATAGTTTTACGTAGCTGTATCTATATTTTTACTCTTAAAAATTTCGTATTTTTTGCAAGATTTGTGACAACTCTACCTGAGCATTGCATGATCGATGACAGCTCACATCGCTTGCTAGTATGTGCATGTGTTATAGTTTTTTTTTCGATGACTACGTCTTCAAGGCGAACTGTATGCTTCATTGTTGCATACCCCTTGCCAAACACCCTTGAGGTGGCTCGTAGGGTATTATTATGCATATTTAGATGCAATGTATCGAAACGTTGGGAGAAATGACGAGAGCAATAGGTAGAGACCCCCGAAGATTTTTCCAATTTGAGGATTGGATTGATGCAACTATCCTTTCCGCAAACCTTTTCACATACACATACTTAAGTATTTCTTCTTCTCCGCATCCTTGCTAACTTTTCTTTTATAACTCATTCAGGGCCCTCCTTTTTCTGTTCATGCCATTATCTTGTCCTTAGAGATTGCCTTCATCAGGATATTGAACCTCATCATGTGACCGATTAAGTTTTTTTTTCTTTTTTTATGATTTTTAGGTAGCTTTTTAGACGTTTTTTCATAAATTTACAAAAGCGAAATTTTTCTAATCATCCACGAAATTTGAACTTTATAAATTGAGATTTGATGACTCTAAAATTTAACAGTTATTGAGGGGTTCGATCAGTTCCCATAAGTATGTGTTAATTTATAGTTTTTTGGTATGGTATGGTATTTGGAGGAGGCGACCGACAGCTGAGGTCATTTGCGCCATGAGGGAAGGGTATGGAAGGAAGGGTGGAGAGAAACCCGGCGTCGGCATTAGCCTGCTCTTAACGAAAGGCGCCAACGGGACCACGGTTTAACGTCCCATCCGACGGACGGAGTGTTGCGCTTGAACTGCCCTCCATAGAACATTCAAGCAGGAATCGGGCAGTCTCTGAAAATTCTCTGCCACCGCCGGGATTTGAACCCAAGCCCGCAGGATGGGAAGCCAACACTCTAGCCACCACACCAATCCGATCCCCTATAGTTTTTTAATCATGAAAAATGTGCAAATAAATTTTTTTTGAACCTTTGGCAAGAACATTGGTTGTTTTTTAAACTGACACTATCTTTACACGATAACAAGGTACGATTGCTATTATTTCCGGGTTTCACCGCGTCAAAATATTGAATATATATCGACCTTCCGTGAATCGGCAATGAAACCCAGTAGTCAAAAGTAATCTGCAAATCAACGCCACGGAAAACTACGAGCCAAATGCACATTGTGTATTTCTGTTAACTGACAACACCCTGAGCGCTTTCTTATTACTCGTTGCATAGCAGGAATTTAGCCGTGAAATTGTATATTCTCTTTTCAACGCTGCGATTAACTCAATGAAGCTCATCGATTATGAAAACGGACGAAATGTTTTCGATAGAAATAGCATTATCATGTTGCAGCCACGGTGTTTCGGGCGTGACGAATAATTCCTCGTCACGAGTAGCCGCGATGAATAGGATGATGCTCTTTTCGACCAAAGCTTCAGGCTTTGTGGTGAAGCACGCGAATTATTAAGTAATTTCAGAGAGAGATTGCGGTATTTAAGCTTCCGCACGATCGTTTAAGCGGTGGCCCCGGTAGTCTTTTGTGATTGGGGCGTAATCCGGCCATGCACGACTTCTTCAGATGGGCGGGACAGCGAGTAATATCATTACATTTTTTTTGGACCTCTCTTCGCTCGCTGCCAGGGTTGAGAGAAAAAATGCAGCGAATGATAGATTTCCTTGAGTCATGACTCACGCGTTCTCCAATCTCGTCTCGTCAGCCGGGATCTCTGCGCCAGTGTATAAAGGATGGACCCAAGAATTTAAAAGACAGGAATCAACTACATTTTTAGGAGTCACACTCGACAAAAAATTACTTTGGAACCAACAAATCACCAACTCCATAGGGAAGACCAAAGCCGCAGCAGCAGCTCTTGGCCCTCTGCTGCAGAAAAAATCAAAATTATCTATGAAAACCAAAATCACTCTTCACGAAACCATGCTGAAACCACTTCTGACATACGCATCTCCGGTCTGGTTGATGGCTTCGAAGACACACCTCGCAAAAATCCAGAAAACTGAAAACGTCCTCCTAAGGAAAATAGTTGGCGCTCCATGGTTTACCAGAAATAAGGACCTACGCAAGGACCTTCACATAACACCTATTCTCCACGATTTAAAAGAAAGTCTAACACAATTCAAGAAATCCCTCAGCCGTACCGAAAATGAAAAAAATTGCAAACCTCTGGAACTATGCACCAAATTCAACTTTGAAACACCGAACTCATAACTCTGCATTCCTCCCAAATCATAGCCCCTCCCCCTAAATAATCACACCACCAGAAATACTAAAATGACATAACGAAAAAACACACAAGAAACGAATTTTTCGGAAATACACTGGAGACAGCCAGTAGGCTGGGACTAGTGAACACAATAAAACCAGAAATTCCGGCGAGGCGATTATCCGGGAGCATATCTCCTTATCATCGCGAAGGCTTCTAGGTATGAAAAATGGAAGAATAAACGTTGTTAGGTTCACTATTATATTTTAAAAGCACGACCCCGGTTTCATAACATGGGGACATTGTCTGGTGAATCGCGATCGTAAGGTCACCTAACCATGTAACCATGCTTTGAAACCCGGGTCGCGCTTTTCCAAATATATCAGTGAAACTAACAAATTTTATTCTTTCATTTTCCGTTGTCGAAAGGTTTCATAAATTTAAGCCTGATATCATTCGCTTCTCCAAATGTTATATTAATATGCCACTGTGTTAGCTGCTGGCCCTCAACCACTGCTGGCAATCAATTTAAAGAGAAAAATTGTTAAAACAAAAAAGAGTAAAATTACAAAAAGAAAACAAGAAATGGAAAATGGTGAAAAATGAAAAATGTACGTGAGATAACAAAAATTAACAAAAAATCAACAAAATTGTTTAAAACTAGAAAAATTAAAAAATCATGAAAAAAATATATTGAATTCATTGTTCGCTGTCAGTTCGGACTCTTACTGAAACCATTTTTTGGTTAGGATTAATTCTTCTAAGGTTTACTTCATCACACATGCTCACTGATAGTCTGCCTTCCATCTTCTCCTTCACTCATACTGAATTTGGACCGCGTCCCTTTGGGCGCATTTGGTCAATGTATAAAAATGCAATAATCTGCAATTTAATAATATCACTATATTTAATCTCCAAAGTCCAATCTAATATTTTCAATTCTCTCGCATTGTTATGTTTTAGTTCCTTTCTTTGCACAAACCACATTTAATGCAACATAATGCGAGTACATGGCCTAATTTTTCTGTAATTAGGAATGATTTTCTGTACATAAACTTGCCTTGATGCTTAGACATTTTCTGTTATTCTTTGTTGTTATAAGTAACGGATGGCATCCCCGCCAATAGAGTACTCTTCTGGAGTCCTGATCAGTGACGTCACGGCAAAATAATCAGTGCCGGGACGCTCTTTCCTTATCTTATTTTAGAAGTGAAATGTTACTGTTTTTTACAAGTTATTGTTGAAGTTAATGACTTAACTAATTGCTCATTTAAATTAATGGAAATAGGCAATATGGTTGCCAAGGGTAAAGAGTTGTTGATTATTTACAGGATAAGATGAATCAGTCAAAGAGACAACAACGGCGTGTATAATGTGAGATTAATAAGATCATTATTTACAATAATACTGTGTCTAATAGTTATTTATGGAGCAGAAGAAGAATTAAATCCAATAGTTATTATTCATGTTATCAAATATTTTGTTTTGGTTACGAATGTATACATTAGAAATTTTTAGGCAGCAAAATTTGATAAAACTATGCTTGACTATTAAGTCTTTTGTTAGCCAGAGGCGGAACGGCGTCCCAGCGCGTTCCGGTACCATGGCATCCCCTGGTCCTAATTTTATTATATCATAGCTTAAACTTATTATACGATTTGAATTACGTAAATGAATTAAATAAAGTCATTTATAATGCCAAATTTTACTTCAAAGGCTGCGTCCTTTCATTAGAAGATTTATGTTAACAGTGCTGCACTGTAAATCATTGATCGTAGTAACGTGGGTGGTAGGTTTTTATAGGGGTATGGTATATTTTTTTAAGAAGTCCCCAGCCACCATAAAATCAAATCTTCCCGAATAAAAAAGGGAATTCCATGGAAGCATCCTCCACACAGTCGGCAGGTACTTTCCTATTCATCTCCGATGAGGAAAATATGCACCCTTACTTCCACCTTGCTACCGTGAGATTCGTAACGCCCTGGATTTTTCCGCACAATGCGATGAAAATCCCATCAACCAGTGAGTGGCCTACCTCCGCCAGGAAAACGCTATTTTTCCCACCTTTTTCTGGGGAACAACCCGGTCACCAACCGGGCATGAGATATACGTAGGTATACCTGCCTAAAGAGATTGAGATATGTTCTGGGCAGTCGTAATGCGGCATTTTTCATTGGACACATCCTTGCACCCTCTTCCTATCCACAACAAAACATTTCGTGCATATTGTATCTCGTATCTGCATCAAGCACCTCCCTCGCAAAAATATATTTCATCCAAGAATTCATTCACTCTTTTTTGACGCTTGAAAGAAAAAAAGGAAATGTGTTTTTTTTCGTAAAAATTTCATTATCTGCATCAACCACCTCCCATTCTAGTACATATAGATATATCATCCACAAGAATTCATTCACACTTGGTGACTTTCGGGGCAAAAAAAAGTTTTCTTTTTTTCTCCTTTCCCAATTTTCCGTTCAAAATCTTGGCCGTACCTACTCTTCCAGCGGCACAAAAGAAGCCCAGAAGAATGTGTAGTGAACGGTTGCGAGAAAAGCGAACAGGTCCGCTCAGTGACAATGCCCGACCTTACAGGCGCTCTGGGGGTCATTGTGGAGGAAGTTGGACAATGGCATCAGGGGTCAAGCACGCAGGGCGAGAGTAAGGATCGACCGCAGCCACCCCTGACAATGGGGGCTCGCGATGATGATGGTCCAGCCAAGAGCGCTGATGTAATGGGCGAGGGAAGAGAGATTTCCTAGCGCTTTCAATTCGAGCCGAGAACTCTAGCGGCGAGGTCAACTTGCCCTTGACATTGCTGTCCAACTTCTGTCGGAATCAGAAGTACTCCGGGAAGCATATCGATGGCTAAGTTCTAACAACACGTATCTCCAAAATAGCAAATTTTCAGGAGGGCAAAAACAAACTATAAAAATTTTTGACTGTAGACTGAAATTAAAAACCGAAAGTTCATAAAATTGAAAAAGAAGCATTCATTTGCAAACAAAGAGTTGTTTTTTGCTTGTATTTTATTTTTTTAATATTATAACAGTATGTTTAGGATACCTGTCTCAAACCAGCCGCATTTGACATAAGTACGTATTGTTAGAACTTAGCCATCGATATAAGAAATACCTTGGGAAGAATATTTTGTGTATTTTTTTGTTCCATTAGCACCGAATATTTGCCATTTTACGTAGGAGCGTTCAACAAATTTAACAAAATACATATGCACGAGCAACCATGCCCTGGAAAGGTGAAACCTATCCATTCAGGGCTCGAACCCGCGACGTCTTGTTTGGCAGGCGAGGGCTTTACCCCGTCGCCACTTAGGCCGGCAAATTCAGAGGCGAGCAGCAAGATTTGTTAAAAGTGTTGCATGCACCCCCACATGGCCCTGCTTCTGGTCATGCCTGCCTTTGGGGGGCGGTGGGCTGTTATCAACATCATGATGAAGGGCAGAGCCCTTTGGCCTTTTATCTACGCAAGAGGAGGCTGTGTCGGCAGTTCTCTCCAGAGAGAGGAGTCGGCCGGGCTGGATCTCTCCGGCGTCTCGACGAGCTGGAGTAATTAGAGGGGACTTGTATTTTACTCTCAATAAATACCCTCACTAGTATCCAGCGGGAATTTTATTCATTTTCCCCGATTCTCGACCACACCCGCGAGTCAGGAGGCAGCCACTCGACTCTTGCGACTCGCGATTGTCGTTACGTCCCGGCGAAGGCGTCGGGATGCGACATTAAAACTGGTGTTAGGTGTGTGGGGTTTTTCGAGAATCGTCGTCGTGGCCGCAGTGTGGAGACCTGAGAAGGCCACCGAAGAGCCTCACTGAGAAGCAGAGGACATCAGGGTGGAGACCTGAGAAGGCCACTGAAGAGCCTCACTGAGAAGCAGAGGACATCAGGCGCTGAGAGGGGAGGCTCTACCGACTAGTCGCCGCCACCCCTGAGATTTCGGCATCACCTCATCGCAGCGGTTCGTCTAGAGAGGAAGCTGCGCTGAGAGAGAGTACAAAGGAGAAGTCGGCTTTACTGTAAGTAAGCCACCCTGATTCCTTTCCTCTGCCCTTTGTATCGCCCTTACTAAGTTTGTCTGCTAATTGTCATAATGTCCGTCACAACGATGACTAGCTCAGAAGGCCTTGATAGTCGCGGAACGTTCTGCAGTATTTCGGAAGCCATAAAGATTGTTAATAAGCCATTCGACGGGAACAAGAAAGAACTCCGGGAGTTTTTAGAAAACGTGGACGTTGTGTTCGAGTTAGTAAATCCGATCAATCATGACAAATTATTAAAGTTCGTGAAGGCTCGGATAACGGGGGATGCTCGTTCAAAAATTCTCGTCAGAGATCACGCTCACACGTGGCCCCAGGTGAGAGCTATTTTAGAAGAAAACTATGCTACAAGACGTACCCTAGACTATTACGCATGCGCAATGTTTAACTCCAAGCAAGGTCCGACGGAGAGCATTGCAAGTTGGGGTAATCGCATAGATTCTATGCAAACGGAATTGAGGGAAGCGGCCAGACGAGTATCTCGAGAGGAAGAGATCGCCGGCGCTTTAGCCTTAGTTAACCATCTCGCAAAAGCTTGCTTTGTTCAAGGGCTGGCTAATGAGCGCATACAAACAATTGTGAGGAGTAAGGGAGAAGTTATACTATTGCCTGCTGCGGTAGAAGTCGCCCTAGAAGAGGAGAGTGCCATATTGTCACTGAAAGAAAGAGGGAATATGAAAGGATATTTTAAATGTGAAAATTGCGGCAAGCCTGGGCATTCAGCGCAAAAATGCTACCTTAAAGGGAAGGTAAACATGAAAGAGAAGGAGATAAAAAAGGTAGAAAGTGTGAAATGTTTTAACTGCGGGCGATTAGGCCATTTTTCAAGAGACTGTCGCAGACCAAGAGCCAAATCCTCCGAAAATGGATCGCCACAGCCGCGTCAAATTATGGATGATAACTCGCGGTCGCTGAATGGGAAAGGAGATAAGAGCTTTCGTCTGTCGGAAGTAAGAAAATTGTCGAAAGGGCCGAGTCGCTGTGACGTAGCCGATACGATAACCTTCCAGAGTCGAGAGAGCAAACGAGGCATCTTGCGTCTTCTAATTGATACCGGTGCAGATGTGAGTATTATTAAAATGGAGTCCTTGAAGGGGGAAACCAGGTGTTGGCCGGAGGACTACTTGCTATTAAGAGGCATTACTGATAAGCCCCTCAAGACAAAAGGGAAAGCGGCTATATTATTGGAGGCGAAAGGGAAGGAGATGCAACATGGTTTTCATTTGATAGAGGGAGCCGATGTTCGTCTTGAAGTAGATGGAATTCTCGGTAGGGACTTCCTGAATGATCTTGGCGCAGTGATTTATTGTACACAAAAAAGAGTCTACATGAGAGGCCTACTCATGGACTTTGACTCAAAAGAATCCATGAAAGACGTAACTAAGGAGATTAGAAAAATATCTATACCCTCCCGAAGTGAAGTGCGAGTAAAAATTCCTACTGCATCCACGGGGGTGGGAGTGATAAACAAGAAAGAGATAAAAGAGGGTGTCTTCTTAGCATCAGCTTTGACGGAGGGGAAGATGGGAGAGTGCATTGGAAGCATTTTGAATATCAGCGATGAGGAACAAGAGGTAGAGATTTCCCCTGTTGAGTTGGAATCTGTGGATACTGATATGAAAGAAATTCAATGCAATGTTGAAAATAATTTGTCAAGGAAAGAAGTTTTACGGAGTTGCTCAAGGCAAGAGCATCTGTGTGATCTAGAAAAGAGAGTGATCACTGAATTGTGCGAAGAATTCGCAGATTTGTTTTATTTGCCTGGAGACAAGTTATCGCACACTAAGACGTTGAGTCACGAGATTCCCACTCCCAATTTAAGAGGAGCCATTAATACTCGACCCTACCGACTCCCTGAATCTCAAAAGGAAGAGGTAAAAAGGCAGATGGAGAAAATGCTAGAAGAGGGGATAATTGTTCCCAGTAAAAGTGCATGGAACTCCCCAATACTCGTTATACCGAAGAAAGCTGACGTTACGGGAGATAAAAAGTGGAGAATAGTGGTGGATTTCAGAAAATTAAATGAAGAATCGGTGGGCGATGCCTATCCATTGCCAAATATTACAGACATTTTGGATCAATTGGGAAAGGCACGATATTTTAGCACATTAGATTTGGCAAGTGGGTTCTACCAAATCCCGTTGGATCGGAAGGACCAATTTAAAACGGCGTTTAGTGCCTTAGGAGCTCACTATGAGTTTCAAAGAGTGCCGATGGGTCTTAAAGGAGCTCCTTCTACTTTTCAGCGCCTTATGAATACGGTATTGAGTGGTTTACAAGGGTTACACTGTTATGTTTACCTTGATGATATAGTTGTGCATGGAGATAGCCTAGTTACGCACAATCAGCGCTTGAGAGAAGTGTTCCAAAGGCTAAGGGAACACAACTTGAAATTGCAGCCGGAAAAATGTGAGTTTCTTCGCAAGGAAGTGAACTACTTGGGGCATGTGATTTCAGAGACGGGGGTCAAACCAAATCCCTCGACTGTGGAGAAGGTGAAAAATTTCCCCAGGCCGGATAAAGTAAAAAGGCTGAAGGAATTTCTTGGATTGGCGGGGTATTATCGCCGCTTCATACCGGGGTTTGGACTGATAGCTAAACCTCTACATGATTTATTGAAAAAGGATGCAGAGTATGAATGGAAGGACGAGCAAGAAGATGCTTTTAAAAAACTGAAAAATCTTTTGATTACGGAGCCAGTTCTTCAATACCCAGATTTTTCACGCCCATTCATTCTCACGACCGACGCGAGCAATTACGCGTTGGGGGCTATATTATCTCAAGGCATCATTGGGCAGGATCCGCCCGTGGCTTATGCAAGCCGTACGCTCGGTAAAGCTGAGGTAAATTACTCCGCGACGGAGAAGGAAATGCTAGCCATCGTATGGGTAGTTAAGTACTTCCGTCCTTATCTTTACGGCAAAAGATTCACCGTAGTCACAGATCATAAGCCGCTGACTTGGGTATTCAATGTAAAGGACCCGAGCTCTCGGTTGATGAAATGGAGAATCAAATTGGCGGAATACGATTTCGATGTGGTATACAAGAAGGGATCGGAGAATGCTAATGCTAACGCGTTAAGTAGAATTTACTCTTTGGATGCTGAAGAGAAGACGGATGGTGTTGCCAATCCATGCGAGGAAAGAAAAAGAGAAATATTGAAGCAATATCATGACTCACCTCTCGGGGGACACACAGGAATATTGCAAAAGGACCCCTCAGTTCCCTCGTACACGTATGACGACTACGTGAAGGAATTGCGGGATAGGATGCAAAGTAGTCACATGAGGGCCCGAGAAGTCTTACTAAAAGCAAAACAAAGAAGTAAGGAAATTTACGACAGGACTACTCACTTGGAGATATTTAAAGTGGGCGATAGGGTCCTGTTGCATGACGAAGCCGTTAGAAGGGGGCGTTCAAAGAAATTATCTTCTCAGTGGATCGGTCCGTATGATGTCACAGGGGTGGACGGAGTGAATGTTACGATAAGGAGGAGAAGGGGGTCGGAGGTGAAAGTCCATGCCAACCGGCTAAAGATATTCTTCTAATCTTCCGCAGGATCCTAAAAATGGAGAGGGGAGCCTGCATCTTCCTCTGTTTGAGTCTCGCGACCATCGGAAAGGGGGAAGACCACAGAATAGAAGAGTACAAACAATCACCTGGGCTGTATTACGATTCACAAGGAGAGGCGGAAATGTATAGTAGTGAATGGAAATTAGTCACCTACGTAAATGTCACTCAACTGGAAGGAAACTTGGCCGTAGTAAATACTTATGCTTCGTTAACTGAAGACTTCTGCAGGAAATATCAGAATGCTTCGTGGATTCATCTGACTGGGTGCCGAACTACGTTTCATGGACTGAGAAATGATTTGAATAGAATTTATAAACTAAAGGACATAATGGAGCAGTTAACTTCCCGTTCGAGATCTCCTGATAGGCGAAGAAGAGGCCTTTTTAATTTTATAGGGGAAGTAAGTAAAGTTCTTTTTGGGACCCTGGATGACGCAGATGCATTGTACTATACAGGGCAAATAGGTAACCTGGAAGCTGAAAATAAGGACCTTCTAACTATTGTGAAGAAACAAGTAACTCTCATGAAATCCACTATTTCAGCTGTCAATCAGTCATTAATAGACGTCGAGGGAAATGAGAAAATACTTTCTGAAGGATTGAGAAGGTTAGAAAATTATATTGATAAAACAACGGGAGAACTGATTGATCATACAAAGTATATTATTTTGGTCTTATCAGGGAACGAACATGTCCAACAGTTAAGTCAAGCCATCGGAGAACTCTCCTATCAGTATACTGTTGTGATAGACTCACTAATAAACGCGCAAAAGGGAGTGCTGCAGCCACAAATTATTAGCCCAGAAGAAATAATGACTATGTTTGACAAGCACAAGGCAGACATTCCTAAAGACCTAACCCTACCTTTCCCTCAAAGTGTGGCTTACCGAAGTAAACTTCTCAAAATGCTAGAGCTGGATGTATTTCTATCTAATCACGTATTGGGATATGTTATTTCAATTCCCTTGAGTAACTTAGTAAGATTTAATGTGTACCATGTAATACCATTACCTATTAAGATTAACGGCACGTCAATGAAGTTTATTTTTATCCAGCCGGAGAGAGAGTATCTGCTGCTAGATAAAAGTGGGAGATATGTAACAAAACTTTCCAGAGAAGATTTTGCTGATTGTAAATTGGTGAGTGCAAATGCACGATTGTGTAAGCAAACATGCCCACTAAGACTTGTGCACGTGCTTGATGATTGTGAAACTCAGTTGCTTCTATCAGCTTCCTCAATACCATTAAATTGTGATCGAAGAATTGTGTCGTTAGAAAAAACATTCTGGACTCGTTTAGGATCGAGGGAGTGGTTATTTGTTTCTCCAGGACCTGAAAAGGTCACCGTGCTATGTAAGGGTGATGACCCTTACGACGTTACCATAAGTGGCACAGGAAAATTAATGTTTAATGACTATTGCAAAGGTTATAGCACTGGTGCTATTCTCCAGGGTGATATAAACCTTAAATATAATAATTCCAAGGATGATGTAATACCTCCTCTTTCATTGACCTTTGATTGCTGTTTATCGGAGGAGGATTTAGTATCTTTTGCGAGATTAAAATTAAACTTGCCGTTTTCGCCTTTGATTCGGCATTTGGATGACTTAAAATATGCTAGTGTAAAGGTCTCGGAGGTGGAGCAATTAATTGAAAAAGAGAGTTGGGACCAAGCTCACATCTATGAGCACAAGAAAATTTCTACATTTACTTATGTATCTTTGATTCTCATATTACTTGTAACGATTTATTGTTGTTGTTGTAAATGTTGTTTAAAAGGGTTGATCCCGTATTCAGATGACAGGGGACGCCGTGAATGTAAAGATTTATGTATAATCTTTAAGCCAAAAATTGTTAGTAAGGTGCATACATCTACGGAACAAATGCATCAAAGTCCACCATCTGATACGGTAAATCTACCGCTGGTACCCCTTCCGGGTTCAAGCCAGCAATTAGTATCGAGAACGGGTGGTAGCAATACGCCACAATCGGGAAAACGTTAGTGCTTTAACTGTGTGTATTTTTTTTTCACTTTTGTATCAGTGACTCCAGCATTCATGTTTTTTTTTGTGTGTAACATGTATGTATATCTGCTTGGCATGTGTGCAGTTTGTCGAGAGAATCGTGTGGAAGATTCTCTCTGGTAAAAGGGGGAGGTGTTGCATGCACCCCCACATGGCCCTGCTTCTGGTCATGCCTGCCTTTGGGGGGCGGTGGGCTGTTATCAACATCATGATGAAGGGCAGAGCCCTTTGGCCTTTTATCTACGCAAGAGGAGGATGTGTCGGCAGTTCTCTCCAGAGAGAGGAGTCGGCCGGGCTGGATCTCTCCGGCGTCTCGACGAGCTGGAGTAATTAGAGGGGACTTGTATTTTACTCTCAATAAATACCCTCACTAGTATCCAGCGGGAATTTTATTCATTTTCCCCGATTCTCGACCACACCCGCGAGTCAGGAGGCAGCCACTCGACTCTTGCGACTCGCGATTGTCGTTACGTCCCGGCGAAGGCGTCGGGATGCGACAAAAGTTATTAACAGGAAATTGCCAAAGATTTTATCGTTTCAAGATATTTTTAATATCGTTCGCGAATTCACTAAAATTTTTAAGAGTACTAGTTCATTTATTCTCGGTTGATGGCTTTGTGATTCATTAGGGAGAGTTGGAAAATTGATTATTTGGATTAAATCACGCATTAATTGATGCGCCGCAGGCGCGTTCCCGCTGTCCCGGTGAACCAGTTCACCCTAACCAGCCAGATGACAATGGAGTAATTTTGTGCGCAAGTGTTTATGTTGTGGGGGTATTGTTCTGTTTGTGTGAGTAGAAAATTTTCATTTGTTAGTTATATAGTACTCGAATTAATGTATTTTTTGTATCCAATATGAGTATTTTCTGTCCCTTACTTTTTTCGAAGATAGGTAGACTTTTCATTCATTAATTTTATTAATCATTACACTATTCTGTAAGTAATATAAGTAGTAAGTAGTAATGAGCCTGATGGTAACTTTCTCTGAGCTCTGGGAGGGGGGGGTAGTTTTAACCCCCAAAATCTCCCCCTCGCTGCGCCACTGCACAGATACTCTCATGACTTGGAATGGTTTGGCTGCTAGAGATCGCGATGTACCCAAGGCATCCGACAACAGCGCAAACTCACAGCCAATCGCAGCGCTTAGCTCAAAAGTGTCTATAGTTTCAATACAGTGCGTTTCGACCTAAACATCTTAGTAATTTTGGTTTCTTCTGGCATCAGCTATCCCAGGTTAAAATTTCGTGACACAATTTTCTCCACCCTGTAAACACACCTCTTCTTTTCTCAGCACATAATATTATGTGGTTAGGTCTTTATTTATAATTTTTACATATGGAATACGAGGGACGTTTATTTCAACCTCCGATGGGCCATGAACAGAAGACGAAATGATTGATTTAAAATTATTTCAATGCTAAATGTTGAACACACTTATGGTGTCCTTTCGAGATAATCACCTCGGCAATTGAGGAATTGGTCGTGCCTGTGGACAAGATTTACCATGCCTTCTTCATGGAATGTTTCCGCCAATGACTTCCAATGAATTATGCCTTTGTCCTGAAGCTCGTCGTCCGTTTTAAAACGCTTTCATACAAGCCGCATCCATTTCATCAACCATCGGCGTAAAAATGGAAGTCCCACGGCACTATGTCGGCTTTGGACGGCAGGTGATCGAAAATTTCTCATTGCAATAACTCTAAGAGCAGTCGGGCTGCATCAGCACCATGATGACGGGCGTTGTCATGGATCAGAACACTTCCAGAAGTCAGCATGTCTATTCTTTTGTTTTGAATGGGCATAATGTTTCACACTGTTTTACACTCTAGCCACGTCGCATTAATGAAAATTCTCTTTCGTCGGCATAAAGGTCAAGCTGTCTCTTTATGTCAATTCTGAAGCCATTCGGCGAGTTTTCTGGCTCTCTCTCCGCAGTGCACATTTGGCGGGAGAATCAATTGAGGCAGTGTAACTAATGAGATTGCCACTAGCCTTAAACTAACAGCATACGGCCAGAAATAACTTGAGCGTGTGGTGAGAAGGACGCGCAATTACCCTATTTGCGCAGTAACCGCCTGTCGCTTGTATGGTGTTTTTGCTGAGCTATCGGAGGTTGAAAAAAAACGTCCCTCGTGGATTAAATTTTCCACTTTATCATTAGCCCTGTTTATATACAGGGTGTCCCATTTATTTTGACCACCCGAAATAACTTTTTGTCCAGATGCAAATTCAAAAATGTGTCGAGCAAATGTTCATTATCCGTCAGGGGGACATTAATCAGCATGATTGCCTTGTAGCTTTGTTATTTACGAAGGTATGAACATCGGCATGTCTTTTTTTAAGGGCACCCTATATTTTTTATTCGGCAATTCATTTCCTCTCCTAAAGACCTATTAAAAATGTAGTACAGTGGACCATTAACATAAACACAACGTTTTGAAAACATAAGAAACTCGTCCACAGTAAGTTGATGAATTTCTTATGACTGGTGTGTATTTTACTGTTTTCATTTGTTCACCGTCAACGTCAGCAAGTAGAGTAGTTCCAATACCCGCCTACCTGCACTAAGCGCTAGATAGTCAGTCATTTTTCATAACACTGAGTTTATGTTAATGGTCCACTGTCCTACATTTTTGAATAAGCCTTTAGGAGAGGAAATGAATTGCCGAATAAAAAATATAGGGTGCCATTAAAAAAAGACATACCGCTGTTCATATCTTTGTAAATAACAAAGCTACAAGGAAGGCAATCGTGCTTATTAATGTCCCCCTGACGGCTAATGGACATTTGCTTGACACATTTTTGAATTTCCATCTGGACAAAAAGTTATTTCGGGTGGTCAAGGTAAATGGGACATCCTGTATATATCGATTTGTTTAATTTTTTATTCAAATCCTTCATGTTCATTTTATTGAGATTTTTCCATAACATTCGACGGAGAAAATCACTTATCTAATGAGCATGATGGTGAGTGTGGTGCCCAGTGAGATGCTTCCGACAGAACAACGAACCGCCCTCGCCGCGTGTGAAACGTTTAGTCCTCCGACGCCTCGTGCAATCCCACAATCCCTCACGAGGCATTATCTCTTCCCCGTTCACCTCATGAGGTCGCGGATGGCGCTGGAGACGGCAAGGAAAGGAAGCCGAAGGAGAATGGAATGGAATTCGGGACGTGAGAGATTTCCGTGGGCCATCATCATCATCGTCTTCAGCAACAGCACCCACGCACCTAAACACGAGGGAGGGCATCTAGCTCCCACACGTACCTACGCAGCCGATCGCGGGGCGGACAACCCAACGAGGAACACAAGATTCATCTCCTACCCGCTTCTGCCGCTACTTCAATAGCCTTCTCCTGCGCCAATTCGAGCCGAAGTCCCAACCGACGAATCGAAGCGGTTATACAGTAGATTCCGTTTAATAGGTCCACCGATTACTTGGGGCAGCCGCTTAATTGGGGCAGATCTTGAAGAACAGAACCCCATAGAGGAATATCCCAGAGTATTCTCCGCTTAGCTGGGACAGTATGCTGCTTTATTGGGCCATGAGTCGGCGACATAGACTCTATACTCGCGGCGAAATTAATTTTTTTTGTTTTTTAGAATACTATTTTTTATATTTTCCTCCTTTGATTTACTCTTATTTTTCACAAATTTTCCTATTGTTGCCCTAGTTTGAAACCTTTTGTTGTTATACTGTCCGCAAGAGGATAGGACTTTTCTTTAATAGGACTTAGTAAAAGCCATTCATTCAGCGTCGCCCGAGGCTGTGAAAAATATTTTTAACTAAATTGTTATAATTCTTAAAAATGATAATAAATTACCTAAACTCGCTGATTTATTAATCAAAATAACAGTTTAATAAGCTTGTGTTGCATCAAAAACATTCTTTAGTCTTCTTTCTATCATTTCAACGATTGTTTATGCCCATATACAGGATAGTTCGCCTAATTGGGGCAGCCTCTTAATTGGGGCAAAGTGCACAAGTCCCGATATGTCCCAATTAACCGGAATCTATTGTTTTAGTTTTCATATCATTGCTTCGTATTTTTTTTACTTCTTTCATCATAAAGCTTCAACGATCCATCGCCATATGATTGACGCAGCTTCCCAGTCAATTTTTCTAACAGCTTAACATATGTAGTTAATAACCTATTATATTTGTAAATTCTATCTGCATAAGCTTTTAGGCATGTTATAACTATTGCGTGAATCAGTTACTACGATAATTTTTCGTTTTTCTATTCTAACCAGCAGTTTTAATTGCATGGTAGCAAATCTCTTTCAGATCTCTCATTACTTCCTCCACGTATTTCATCCGAATCATTCATTCCTTTTCCGTTCTTACCATCCACTTGTCCCTCGACGATTGTCTTTATGATCTTCGTATTTATTTTTTTAATGGAATCATTCCTGAGCTCTGTGCCTCATTCATGGTTTGGTAATCTCAGACGATGTAAAACTCCTGACTACTTCAATAGAAACTAGGTCCCCGTGACGTCACGTCACCATCGCATGACCGCCAATCTGACCTTTTTTCGTTTCCTTTGATTAATGAAACTACCCGATTGGTGGAATACTTGAATAAAATAATCATAATTTACAATTTTAAAAAAACTGGTGAGCAAACCCACAACGTAGAATTTCAGAGAAAGGGCCATCTTCAAAGAAATTATTGTCATTTTATTCCATTGAGAACTCAGCATCCATCCACCTCCTTTTTTCTCCTTAACATTCACATATGAGCACACAATATTGAATTCCTCAACAACAATAGTCACCACTTATTTAAAAACCTCCGTGTGTTTCATCTCTTATGAATTTGTGGCGTCTAAACTCCGAAAAAATTTATTCGATGCAAGTTTGGAGAAATGTTTTTCTTCAGGGGGTGCAATGTTATGCAATAACTGTTCATTTGTACGTCCGTAGGATTCGTGGAGCGTGCTGTGGGGAGGTTATCGTTCGAAGAAGTGGATGATAATTGCTACTTTTCATCATCAGGCCGCTTCTTCGAAAACGCGCAAGCATATGGGGTCCGGCGTAGACAGATTCAATCCGTGAATTAAATTGAATAAAAAGTGAAGCCGCGCGAATTTTCAGAAATTATCACAAGCAAAGAGAGACCGTTGAACATCTTTTACACGAAATAGACAGTCTTCCGGGATACTGCGACGTTGCTATTTATCAGGTGACAACAGTTATGTGAGCACTGGTAATATCGTTTTCAGGTCGAGGAGAAACATGCCGGTTTTTTGATGTTTTGGATTTTAATTTCATAGCATCCCTTTCCCGCCAATTCTGGTAGCCGCTTTCCCATTGGTCAACACAATCCTTCAAATACCGCCTAGGCGGTAGCCTTCGTCTTTGTTAACCCTTAACCAGTGACGTGCAATTCTTGTTACACTACCAGTGACGTGTGGTCTGGGAGACCACAATAAAACAAACATTCGTAAAACGTTGCAAAGTCATTTTTATTGCTTTTTAATGTTTCTTAGACATCTCAACTATTATAAAACTTATATTTAATATTATGCAGTCCAAATATGAACGAACTGTTTCAGTAAAAATTATTGTTTTAAACAGGATCAAAAAACTGATATAAAAAACTCTTGAGTTATTGTTTTTATTATGGTACTTTTTTTATTATGTTCTTAATTATTCACGTTATGCAACTAAAAATGCTTCCTTAAAAATTATTAATTATTATTATTTTTCTTGAAAAATCACTAGGAATTGTTTTTAACAACTTTATATTCATTTCCACCGGCATTACATTTATTGGATTTCCAATTTAGTGGCGCGAGGTCTCACTGACCGCTACTAAAATTCAGTTGCAAATTTTCAGAAATAAATAAAAAGAACGTTAAATTTTAAGAGTGCTACGTCCTCATTATACAAAATTAATACGCTCACGAGGACTATAGATATTTTGAAATAACAATTTAAAAATATTCATAATTTTAGAAACGCAGCCCGCAGACCTCTCGTCTCTCAGACCGCACGTCACCGCTAGAACCGCGGACGGGACTTTTTTGTCCCATCACCCTTTGCAAATGTTTGCCTTCATATACTAGTGGTTTGATCCCTTTGAAATTTAATAACTTTTACTCATTTTTTATGTTCTTTCGAATGGTTTTATCGAAAATATTGTAAGATGTTTGGTTCGCGAGAAAAACGACGATTTACCTAGAACCGGGGGATGGGACTTTTTTGTCCCATATGGGAAGAACATACAATTTCAGTTTTTTTTAACACTTATTTTGTATTTAGCATAATAACATTTTATAACGAAGGGGTTCGATGCACAGATACCGTTATTTTCCCAGTTCGAAGCGCAGAAGGGAATAACTGCGCCGGCCGCCTACTCACGCAGCGCCGGCCGCGTCACCTCTGCCCGGCGCTGCGCCCCTCTTGACAAGCAACACTTATGTTGTCAAAATAAGTTTGCTATATTCCTAGTTATACTTAATAAAACATTTTAAACATTGCCTAAACACGTGTTTTGTTCACAAAAAACCGTCAATTATGCTTAAACATCATAGGATCAACGTATTTTGTCAATGGGACAAAAAAGTCCCATTCCGCGGTTTTGGTAGGGTTGGAAAGTTCAGCGGTTCTAGTGTTAAGGGTTGAATTTGTTATATTTTGCTATCTCTATAGCGTCTCAAGCCTTCACTCTTACATAATTCGCTGGAATTAGGCTTGGAGTCATTACAGACCATATATGTAAGTCATTATCAGCCTCGGTGATTTTGGGGTTAATAAGGATCCAGCCTAACCGAAGATCGATGGCTTGAATTCCACGTGTTCACGGCGAGGGTGTTTGTGATCTTCCTAAACTGTTGTTCGTCCGATTACCCCGTTGTAAGGGCCTTAAGCGCGCTGTCGTCGGGGTGGTGAAGATTAATGAAGATAATGAAATAATAAACAGACTTATAGGTTACGTGATAGTCTTGAGATACTTGTCCGCTGGTGACAAAATCTCACGACTTGATTTCGAGATTAATGTAAGAACTTTGTATTATTTATGAATAAGCTTGTATATTTTTCTAGTGTGCGTAGTATTTCCATGACCGTGCGGTGTGCATGTGGCGGTCCTCTTGCATGTTGCATGTTGGTGATTGGTCACCCCCTGCCAAACACCCTAGAGGTGGCTCGCAGGGTATTATGTAGATGTAGAAGAGACTATTCTTAGCCTCTGACAGGTCTCCAAGACTCGTGTTTTGGAAATTTGCCTCAACAATCGATCTACTGAAGAAATATAACTGAAAATTATGCTGGTGTTAGTAAGGCCAACCAATTCAGGCATGGTGTGGTGGAAATTTGACATATTTAAATAAAAGCTAGTCGTACTTTTCCACAATTATTTAATGCTTTCGACGTGTTTCGGCTCTCAGAGCCGAAGGTTTTAGTTGAGCACCAGATGATGGCTCTGTGATTTGAAACGCGTTGGACGCCTTTAATCATTGTGGAAAAGTGCATTTCCACTTAAAGACTCGGCTACCGAGACTTAATGGTTCCTGTGGACTCGTAGCCATAGATTGCTTGAATTATTTAGAACATATATATTTCCGAACGGGCATGAGAATATCATCATATAACCACCCTTTCTTTCCAGGTCCAACAGAAGTTATAAAATGGAGGAGGAGGAGGCCTTCTTCAGAGGAGACACCGCCGAAGAAAAAAATAATAACGATACGTGGTGTTATCGAGCCTCGAGTGGAAGGGAGACGAACTTTTCCTCCGTGCGTGGCACGTACGTAATTCAGTACCTGTCTATCATATTTCGAGGTGCTCCTATTATTCTTCGTCTTCTTCGTCCCTGTCCGGTAGCCCTCCTATCTCTCTGGAACGAGAGAAAGGGAGCGATATGGAATATTGGAAGACGTGCGTGACTTACCGGCGGCGAACACTGACTCACGAGCCGATTTTTTTCTCGACCTTGGCAGCCATGAGTGCAGCGACAGAGAACAAATCGGTATCTTAAAAAAATTTACAGATACCTATTCAACAATGTAGAGCGTATTACTTTTTCATATTTAAGCGCGTCGGACGTTAATAGGTGAAAATTCGTTCAATTTTCGTCAAAAATGATATGTAAAACTGATAAATTTTCTGATAAAATAAATTTCTTTTGGAAATTCACTCACCCAGTGATTCAACTTAACAGTTGGTTTGGATAAGTGATGGTAGAGCTCTCCCCGAACTAAGCTTAAGGCGCGTGAATTTCACACCTCTCCACTGGACCTCTTCGCACTCCGAGGATTTTGTTTGAGGGAGTCATCGGGGATTTGAACCAAAGACCCTTCTTCTGGAGCCCTGCGCTACACCCACTACGGTACCACGCTCCCCTTTTGAATGATAAATTCACAAAATCTTTTTTATTTTGGATCTAATCTGTTTTTGATATAATTTTTATCTTAGGGTTGGACACCTGTGGGATTAGTGATAGGATACATACGGCAACTCTACTTTTGTTCTAACCGATACTAATTCCGTTAATTCACTATAGTTCTTCCTCCCAGATATGTCCTTCGTAGTTTCTCCTTTGTTACCTTGAGTAAGTTTCCCTTGATTAAATTCTATATTATACACTAACCCCTTTAGAATTGATAATTTTTGGTAACCAAACTTCGTCAGAAAAAACATTTTTTTGTATTATAAGCAGACCTAATAACGAAATATGCATTTCAATAAGATATTTTAATGAATTCTTTCTCTAGCCATAGCTAAAATTATAAATGCAAGCGTTTTTTTTATAAATTGCCTCTCCAGATTGAAAGAGAGAAGTCCTATCGTCTCAGGTGTAACAAGGATTTCCGGATGCTCAAAGTTTCACCTGTCCCTGCGTCCCTTCCATCAGTCCCATAAACCTTTCCATTCGACCATTTTTTTAAGTAAAGTGATGGATAAAGTGTGTCTCGCAATTCCTTTTCTCCGGACGCGACACAAAAGAGGAAAGTGTCTCCTTCCTTAAAGATCTCCGAATTCTATTTTTTCTCCCGGATTCTAGTTTCGATTTTTTTCGGCGATCTTTTTCCCTTGTGTTTGCTTTTACGGCGATGGGACAGTTAAAGGGGACCTCTTTTAAGGATCTCCAATTTTTTTCATTTCATATTTTTAGCTCTTACTTACTTTTTAGTTTTCACGTCCTCCGTTAGATGTGTCGTTTAATTCATCCTCATTAATTTTTTTCTGTTCGTGTCATTCAATAGCCCTTCGACGATCGTATTCATCTGGACATCATGACTCAAGATATGGCCGATGAAGTTCCTTCTAAAGTTTCCTAAGTTTGTCCCCAACTGTTTGCCGTGCCTCCTCATTGATCATTATCTCGATCCATTTGAGCCTCCTAATTTTTCTACTGTCCCACACTTCCAATGATTCTTTTGATTTCACTGCTGCTCTCATCGTCCATTCCTTTCTGCCATAGTGAAGGATTCGCTGGAGTCTGATTTCTCTCTAATAGATAAAAATTAATTTTCAAATCAAGTAATGCTTCAACGAAGCCTTATGACACATATAGACGGGTAGGAAAAACTTTCAGGTGACATCCCGGACGACAACCAAAAAGCAGTCCTCTGGTTTATGACAACGCCGAGAAAATATTCGTCAGATTTAAAAAAAATTATGTTCTTTTTGAAACTTATTTAGTTTATTTTGAAGAAATATAACCACATACAGCATATGCCATTTTATAGTGGCCAGGTAACAATACATAAATTAGAGGACGAAGACGCAATATAACATGTAAAAAACAATAATTACATTTACAAAAACAAAAGGACAACAAGAAACTGCAGTGACAGATTACTTCGGTGACAGATAGGATAGGGAAAGGCTTATGAAGGATTTCAATGGAAGTGCAAAGGGGTCGATGTGTGGAGGGAGTGAGTTCAACACAGAAGTAATGCGGTAGAAAAACGAACGTTTAGTGAGCGAAAGTCTAGGAATGGGCATGTGGATTAGGGGATGAGAACGGGTAGGGCGGGGTGGAACTTTAAAATTGATAAAAGAGAGCAATGCTGGGCAGTCGATGGTGGAATTGAGAATCTTATAAATAAGTTTTAAATCAGCTGTGAGCCTATGGGTAGTGAGATTGGGGATGAAGAGGGAGGAGAGAATAGCATTAGTGGACATGTTGCGTAAATGCAGTATTCTATTTTTTACTATATTGGCAAAGAAATTGCTGACACAGTCCAGGGATGAGAGGTTGGTTTGTGAAGAGATAGACCAGATGGGACAAGAGTAGGTAAGAATTGGAAGAATGATAGATGAAAAAAAAGTTCGAAGTGCCTGGGAGTCTTTAATTTCAGTGAAACGGAACAGGAGTCCTAAGAGGGACATTGCTTTAGACTTGATGGATTGTATGTGCGGAGAAAAATTTAATTTATCATCAGTGATAGTGCCTAGGTCCTTAGATGTTGATAAACGTTTCAGCAAGTGATTAAAAATACTGTAGTCAAATTGATGAGTTATCTTCTTTAGGGAAATGGACATCACACTACATTTATCTGGGTTTAATGCAAGATTCCAGACATTACACCAATTCGATGTCTGACGTAAGGCATCCTGTAGGTCTTGGCAATCAGATGGTTTTTGAATTTCCTTGAACAATTTACAATCGTCAGCATAAAGGAGAGTTTGAGCTTGGGAAGAAGGTAGCAAAGAGGCAAGATCATCAATATACAAGTTAAACAGATAAGGACCAAGGACACTCCCCTGAGGAACCCCAGATGTCAGAGGAGACCAAGGAGAAGATGAGCCAGAAAGAATAACCCTTTGAGTTCGATTGTTGAGGAAGCTAGTTAGGAGACTTTTGAAATTACCAGAAATATTAAATCGTTCACCTAATTTGTGGAGGAGGAGGCTATGATTGATAGAGTCAAAAGCTTTGGAAAAATCCAGGAAAATGGTGTCTTACTGTGATTTATTATTAATGGAGTTAATGGCATTATGCTGAAAGACGGATAAGTTGGTCATGCATGAGCGGCCCGGAAGAAAACCATGTTGATAATCAGAGAGATGAGGGGAGGTGAAGTAGTATAGTCGATTTAAGATTATTCTTTCACAAACAGAAGAGAGAACTGGAAGTAAGGAGATGGGTCTATAGTTTGATGCAACATTTTTTGGCCCGGATTTATGAATGGGGATAACATTAGCAGTTTTCCATTGTGGTGGAAAAATGCCAAGGGAAAAGCATCGGTTGTAACTTTATTAAAGAAACATGGATTTCAATACGACATTAAAAATATCCATTAAAAATATGGAGTGTAGGCCGTCAGTTTGGGTGACTAAAACATCATTCATTGTCTACGTTTCGGAATTTAATGAATTCTGTGAAATATTCTTTCCTGCATCGGGTGATAGGGGATTGGAACGGTCTACCTAAGGCAGTGTTTGAACCCTTCCCTTTCATGAACTTTCATAAGAAGGTTAAATAATATGGGGTTGTAAGGGTCTTTCCTATTTTCGTATGCTTGCTACGTTTAGGGTAGGGTTTATATAGTATTACTGTTTATGTGTTTCTCCATGTTTAGGTTTTTTCATTGCAACGTCACGTGTAAACTTTGGTATAGCCTATCTATGTTGCCAACCGACCAAATGGTCGGCCTTAAACTTTTTTCAATGGAAGGTAAGGGGGTTGATTTTATTATAATTATCGTTTAAGCCCTTCCTTCAGAGCTACAGAGAAAGAATCATATGAGGGTCAAGCACCTACATCTCATAGATTATTCAAACAATCGATACAATTTTTAGAGTGATAATTGCCTTATAATTTGTGATATGGGTACTTCATAATTGTTACTTCATATTTGGATGTAAATGTGATCACTTATAGTGAGTGGAGTAAATATTATAATAGAATCTAAAAGAAATCAGCATGATGTCACAGGGAACCATCCAAAAGAGGCCTCTATCAAATGATCATTATTCAATTGTTTACATAACAGCAGAGCAGCTGGATGTCGGCAAATTCAATTTTAACCACCAATATAAATCCGTAAATGACATAAAACGTAAATGTTAATATCATCATCATAAATCAACAATGGAGAGATAGGTTTGACGCAGCTCTCCATTCCTCTCTCCCATCCTCTAACCTTTTCATAGCGACGTATTTCTTTTCTTTCGCATCCTTTGTGACTTGTCCTATAATGTAACTCATTCGGGGCCGTCCCTTGCCATTCTTCCCTTCCACCTGTCCATCTATGATTGTTTTCATTAGGCCACCATCTCAGAATGAGGCCAGCAAAGCTGTCCCCTCGTCTGCTCATGGTATTTAAAAGATTTCTCTTTTCTCTCACTCTTGTTAGCTTTTCCTCGTGACTTACACGGTCGATCCATTTTATCTTCATCATTCTTCGGTAGCATCACATCTCGAGTTCTTCCACTCTTTACTTCTCTGCTGCTGTCAAGATCCAAGCCTCGCTGTAGGGGAACATGCTCCGTATGTAGCGTCTGATGAACTGTTTCCTGCTATCCTTACTTCTCAGCTGTAAGATGATTCCTCTTTTTGTAGAAATCCCTCTTCACCAGCGCCATTCTACTGACTATTTCTTTCTTGCTTCGTCCATCGTTGGTAATTCGGCTTCCCAGGTAAGAGAACTCTTTCACCTCTTCAAGCTTATGCTTCCTTAGGTTAATCTTTCTCTTAGCCTTCTCGCTTTTGCTGCATACCAATATCATAGTCTTCTTTTTGTTGATTTTCAGCTGATATCTGGCCATTTTCCTTTCTATGTTTGTCAAAGTCTTCTTCGAATCCTTCTCTGTCTCGGCTATGAGTGCTATGTCGTCACCAAATCGCAACATACTATTTTTTTTTCTCCGTGGATATCGACATCCAAAGCCTTCTCCTTGATTTCGTTTATGGCTTTTTCGATGTAGATATTAAAAATTACGGGGGAAAGTGCACACCCTTGACTCACATCTTTTCTGCACAGTTGCGTCTACATTCATATACAGAACGTAATGCACAGAGTTATATACATGAATGGCATATAACCCAGAGAATTGAATTAATTAAATTCCGAAACATTGGCAAGAATGGTTTTTTAATCTCCCCAAACTGTCGGTCCACCCTCGATAATGCGATGGTTATACGAATCAAGAGGTAGGGAAGGAAGAATCTGTCGCTGAAAATACAACTTCGTGTCTTTTTTAAGAATTGCCCGCTCAGATTGAAGGAGAGAATTCCTATCGTCTCAGGTGTTTCAAGGATTTCCGGATCCTAAAAGTTTCGCCTGTCCATGCGCCCCTTCCATCAGTCCCATAAACCTTTTCATACTTTATCCGCTACTCCCACCATTTTTTAAAGCAAAGTGATGGATAAATTATGTCTCGCCATTTCTTACTCCGGGCGCGACACAAAAGAAGGTGTCCCCTTCTTTAAAGATCTCCGAATTCTTGTTTTTTTTCTCTCCCGGATTCTAGTTTCTATTTTTTTCGGCGAGGACTTTTCTTGCCTTTTCTTTTGCGACGGTGGTGGAAGGGTCTTAGAGAAAGAGAGAGGTGGGCATCATGTGGGAACAGATAGGCATCAATCGGTCGGCCTTCCCTTCGCCAAAGGGACATTGTGGGCGGGCAGCCGACCATGAGAGTCTCAGACTCAAGTCACCTAGGTGACACTCTTGCCTCCCCACCCCTAACCCCCTTCGAAGAAAAATGAGGGGTGCGAGAAAGGGGGGAAGGATTGGCGAAAAAGGCGAGAAGGTGTGGGATCTTTGAGGCTTCTGGTTTTTTCTCCTGTCCCTCTATCTTTCGACGAGACGTATGGGCTGGTCGCGTCAATGTGAAATCCCACTTGAAGGGAAAATTAATTTCTTTGAGAATCCCTCTGGGATACCTGCGTTAAATTTGCTACCATTTCAGCAATATTTATATTTAGATAGTTGATCGCGTCACTACGTTCTTCGTGAATTTCTAACGTGCTATAAAAAATATTTTTTTATCCGTCATTTCGTCATCTTTTTCTTGAATGTTATGCTAATTTTTTAAACACGAGGCCGAGGCTTGATTAAGAGCGGTGGACGTTGGAACCTCATGAGTCAAATTGCTTTTTCGAGTGAAGACGACGTTTTTGTCATCAAATTTTCATGGTTTCAGATGTTCAAGAAATCATGGGTTTTCACAGGTTCAACAAAGATGATTTGTTCTCATTAATTCGCCGAATCATGCCATTTATATATTCTTTCTTCGCACATATCCGCGGGGTAAAGTGCCCGCCGAAGCGAAGTTCGTGCGTTCGATTCCCGCCTGGGTAGGTTGCCTCCCTTGTATTATAGGCCTTGAATGCGCTGTTTTCGGGGCGGTGAAGATTGGTTTAAAAAAATAAATTTTTAAGATCAATAAGGAATATTAGTGTAAATGAAGATTATAATGTGTGCATAATTTAAATCTCATATTTTAACGTACTATGTTTTCCAGTTTTTCACACAACTGAAATCCTATCTTCATGTCCCGAAGTTACATAATCGGACTTTAATTACCTACTGCATTAATTTGCCATTAACTCAAAAAACTAGTCCATTGACGTACCAAAGTTTTATTTAGTGTCATTGTTCATGTGCTATTACGAATAATTAAAAATTTCGTGTCGAAATGAAGTTTGCTTTGTAACCGTATACAGCATATTCTCGCCATCAGTTTCTGTGGAAAAATGTGGACTTTCAAATGCTTTAAATTTAATAAAGCGCGTAAATCGTATTATTTGTGGCCGTTAGGCGATAAGATGCTATTTAAAGAGCAATATTTGAAATTCACATTAAAATTACATTTACACCGTTTTTTGTCCAACAAGCTCAATTCATTAAAATTATTCGATCGTGTGATGGCTTTTCAGCACTTTTGAAAACTCATCATTAATCTCAAATACGTAATGAGTGGTTAATCTTTTTCAGGAAATCCTCCGTAATAAGGCGTCTTCCCTCTTGGAGACATGAGTACCTCTGACACTGGTCACCCAGATGGCTCTGATTCCCACTCCTCTCTCCCCTTCATATCTCCGAAGAAGAAAGTGAGGCTCGCAATGAGGGGAGGGGAAGAAGGATTGACGAAGAAGATTACAAGGAAGGTATGGCATCTTCCAAACTTCTGATTTTTTCATCTCTGGCCTATTGGTGAGACTTATGCCCAGCTAGCGTCATCGTGAACAGATGAAATTACATTATTGTTATAAATGTTGTTATTCTTGTTTATGAACGTAATTTAATATTTCGTTTTTTCTCGGCGAATCATATTAATAAATAACTCTCGGGTTGTTAGCCGAGTGAGAAATATTTCGGAAGACGTTTCAATGGAAGACTCTTTCACCATCCTCAGAGCAGTAATGAACGGAAGGTTTTCTACTTTCTACGCATGTAAATGCGTGAGTTTTCCGTCATTATTCTAATTTCCCTTCGTAAATTATACGTTATTTCTCGAATTCGTTCATTCAATCCGCTCTGAGGATGATGGAAGAGTGTTCCATTGAAGCCCGAGACTTATTTATTGCTAACTCAATGAACGATCCCATTCCGAATTATAATTGCAGCGTTCTGATGATGATGATACGCATATTTAACCGAAATCGACCCATGTGTCAATAGGGAATGTGGGTGTTAGTAAGTATCAGGAGTACTTTATTTTCATGAAAATCGTGAGTACACAATTGTGGACGTGAATCACAGTGTTTGAATTATGTTCGTGAGCGACACTTGTCGTAAATTGAGCACTTTTGAGTTTATCGCCCTCTTCGGTCGAAAAATAATGGGGAGGCGTGTAGGTGTGAAAGGGTGTGAATTGAAGACGCCCTCTTTCTCTCTCCGACAGATTAGAACACTTAATGGCCGCAAAGCGTCGTTCCTTTTTCAGCCGTTGGGGGCGGTGGCGTGGGCGAGGGTCCCCTCCCACTCCCGACCCTAATTTGACCCCTCGGTCACCCGGGTCCCCACTCGCGAAAGGAGCATATCGATGGATAAGTTCTGAAAACACGTATCTATCTTAAATTCGCTCAGTTTGAGATTGGTATCCTAAACAAAGCGTAATTACATTAAAAAAATAGAATACAAGCAAAAACCAACTCTTTGTTTGCAAATGAATGTTTCTTTTTAAGTTTTATGAACTTTTGGTTTTCAATTTCAGTGTACAAGTAGAAGAAATTAATCGTTTTTTAACCTCCCATGAAAAGTTGCTATTTTTGAGACACGTGTTGATAGAGATTAGCCATCGATATTCGGATATTATGCAAAGAAACCAGTTGCATACAAACTTTCATGGAAATTTGAAGGTATGCTTTGCGGCACTCAATGGATTAATGTTCAAAGAAGGTTAATTTGAAATGATTATATGTCACTAATGCGGATAGAAGATGACATGGAGGAGGACTCATTTTATCCTCTGTTAGTTATATATGGGTCTCATATGACAACTTCTCACTACTCCCGGTGAAGAGACATCCTCTCAATCGTACAGCCGATATAATTATAATACATATCTAAGAAGTGTCTGGCAGAGTAGTATACAGGGCTATTCCGAAATACATGGTCTGCATTTTCCCAACTTTCGAAAAATTCACGTTTTACTTCGTTAAAAAGGTTTTGGGAAAAAACAACAAGTGTCATTGGCACTATAATTGACATTAAATTTTTCGTAGTTATTAAAACAATAATTTTGATACAGTGCTAGTTTATGAATGACCGCGATAAATACCATATCTTTGCTTTGACACGAAACTGTATTCACTATCATACGTTACCATACATAAAAGCTGTAAAATCAATTAGTTTCTTCGTCAACGTAGGATTCGTCAAACGAGAGAAAACGTGTGAAAAGAATATCGAACGAAAAAGTGATGGAGAGGTGGAATTTTGCACTCGTTCGGTCATACCTCTAATATGTAGTGAGCACATGAGATCCCGCGCTTAAAGACTTAATCCTTGAATTGTGCGGGTGATTCCGTAAAGATATCACCGTGGCTAATCCCGGTGTTATTAAATTAATTCTTGGACGTAGTTAAATAATATGGAACGCTGCGGGAATCGTCAAAAACTGCTACGCGGTACGCGCGTACAGAGTGCATATTGGGCTGGGAGCCGTTGGAGACTCGTGCAAAGCTTATATTGCTTGCGCAATTGAGAAAGGATATCTTTAAGCAACATTTTAGATAAACCCAATGAATTTCCAGGTCCGACAGAAATGAAATATTAAGAGAAATATTTTTCCCGATGGATAGGTATAGAAATTCGATTTTCTCTAGAATAATTAAGGACTTCATTTAATGCATGCAAGGCTGATAAATGTTTGAGAATTTCCTTTGTATTATTTAAAGGTTAATGTCCTGACATCCCCCGACTATTGTGACGGCTTGTGGGGTAGTATGTAGATGTATAGAAACAATTTGGAAGCGTGGGATAAAATAGGAAATTTTCGTGTAAACTTTTACTTCAATTCGATTCAATAATAAGTTTATTTCCAATGCTGCCAGTTTACATGGATATTTACATAGTATTCTGCAGTATTAGACATATCTATTTACAGTATGGACCCCGTTTAGAACAATTTTCCTCTTCAGGGCTTGCCATATAGGTATTTAAAGTTTACATATTTTTGTGAGCTTGTAGCTACAATTGTATTGCATATTTTCTGGAACTCTTTTCCTCTGGAATGGCTATTGGTCCGACATTCGTCCAAAACGTGAGGGAAAAGGGTGGAACCCCACGTAGACCGTCGTGTAATAGTGAATGATAGATCGAAGTATAGGCTTAACTTACTTAGGAAATTCGAAGAAGATATTTTCTCAGACGACGTGAATCATATCCTTCGTTTACAACCGTACTAGAGTAGACGTTATCATGAGATCGATATCGATAAAATAAAAGAAATAGACTGCAAAACATAGAGATTTAAAATGTCATTCTTCCCTCGTACTATTAAGAATAACAACGTTGTCTCAATTGATAAGCTCAATGGCGTCGCTCGCAAGGATCACTCATTGCATGTTTTTTCATAGTTCTAACCTTGCATGTGTTTGCTCTAAGAATTACTAACCATTAGCAATTTTTTTATGAATAAGCATGCATATTTTTCTAGTGTGCGTAATATTTCTATGACCGTGCGGTGCACATGTGGCGGTCCTCTTGCATGTTGCATGTTGGTGATTTGTCACCCCCTGCCAAACATCCTAGAGGTTGCTCGCAGGGTATTATGTAGATGTATATGTAGATGTTGATGTTGCAGAAGAGGTCAAGTGGTGTCTGGAACTGGAAGGCGTTACTAACAAATGCGACAAATATGTACATACAACCTTTTTTTCAGTAAAATTCCCGCTAGGATGGAAAGTGTGAATTCCAGCTGTCTCGAGTGTCAGACGGATTTCCGGAGGCTGAAGCTCTCGCCGCCTGACACGTCCACCTCCATCAGTCCGATAAACCTTTCCCTCACTTTAGCTATCTGCGCCGCCGAAGATTTTCTCAGTTAAGTGAAGCATAAATTATGTCTGGACATTTTTTTCTTCATATAGTACGAAGGAGGACGGTGTCCCCTTTGTAGAGATATCCGTTTTCTTTCCATTCCATCCACCCGGATTCTAGTGTCTATTTCACAGATGAATTTGCTTAAAACAGGAAGATGAAATTCAAATTCGAAGCCAATACGGGTCTTGATATTTGCAGTTATTTGGCCAAAAATTGCGGTTTTTTTCAGAGTGATACATCGTTTGTCAAAAAATATAATTAATCGTAGCGGGCGTAACTTGGTGGAAATACATAATCGCAGGAATAGAAGGATCAACAACTTTGCTATTTCCACATAGTACTTTATTGACACCGACCATGGTTTCGTTACAGAGTATACCTTGGTACTTTCGGTACAGAGTTACACCTTGATAATGTTACTCTGTAAGAAACCGTGGTCGGTGTCAATAAATTACAATGTGGAAATTGCAAATTTGTTGATCCTTCTATTCCTGCGTTTGTCAAAAACTTAACCTGTACATGATTTCGGTACGCATAGCCTCTTTTACCATCAGGTAACCACCACGGGCCAAGTATGTGATGAGTAGTTAAGTTTTATTCGGAGATTTTGAATATGAGTTAAAGGTGTCACTTAGGGTAGTAATCTTTTTAACTAAACCCTATTCGTAAGTACTGTACTTGTAATTTCTATATTTCTCATATCGAGGGTTTAACAGTGTCATACACTGGTGAACGCTAAGTTGACATTGTCACCCCAGCTCTAAGTGACGGTTTTTATCTAGTTTAGTTCCAATTTCGCAGGGTATGAAAACCGTATTCGGCGAATTACCACACGTGCGGCTATTGGTATAGCTGACGGTTTTCTTGACCTCGCGTAGAATTCAACTATTCTATATTTTTAGTGACATACATTTGTATTATGGTTAAAACTAACCAGACATTTAAAAACTGGCTGTACGTACGGAAATGCGTTAAAAGGAGACGACCGATAGCTTAAGTTATTTGAGTGACGATGGAATGGTACGGAAGGAAGGGTGGAGAGAAACCTGGCGTCGACATTAGCCTGCTCTCAACGGAAGGCGCCTAGGGGGCCACGTCTTAACGTTCCATCCGACGGACGGAGTGCTGTATACTTGTTGTAAGTGCCCTCTTCAAAACAATCAAGCAGAGATCGGGAAGCATTTGGAAAATCTCCACCACTGCCGGGAATTGAACCGGGAACTACGGGGTGTGAATCCAACACTCAAATTTCCACAGCAACGGAATCCCTCGCTGACCTCTGACTACCACGCCTCCATCGCAACGCGTCACAAACATTCGACCTTGCTCACCTAAGTAACACATTTCTTCCGGGCTTCCTTTAATGAAACTCAACGTGTCACACCGCCGATGAGGCATTCGTTATAATTACACCTTTGGCGAGGGTTTCTCTTGATTGGTGCGTTGAGTCAGGGTCTTTTCCTTGAGGTGTGGGTGGGAATCGGCCTTCTCAGGGATATATGTGAGGGGCGGGCAGCCAGCGGCGTAAGGATTGCGGCTTGCCCTTCCGGGGCGGGGCGAGGGGCAAACGCAGCCGACGCGGCCCTGGTAGAGTAGACATGCGAGTAAATGGCCTCCGGCGCCAAAGGCCCCCAAAAACATGATCCCATGGCCCAGGTGGGAGGGAACAAAGTTCCGCTAATCTGGGCGGAATCGGAATTCTGGAACCGTATCGTAGTGGTCACAATTTCGAAAAGGTGGAACAGTTTAACTATTTGGGAAGCGCATTACCGACGGAGGAGATTGTAAGTTGAGATACTTACACCTTTACTCTTTTCCGTTTCATAGGAACCTCGGAAAAAACTTAAACATTTAAACTCAATAAAAATATTTTAATTATATTCCATAGTAACGTGAAAAAACCGTTTATTCAATACTTCATCGCTATATTTATTTATTGCTTTCAGCATACACGGTCCCTCTAAGCCATATGGATTGTTAGAGGGTTCCACAAATATACTTACATACCATGCGGCAAACTGCAAAAAGATATAAAAACACTAAACAACAAATAATATTACAGAGAAAAATCGAACATTAAATACAGAGAACTCATTTAGAAGTTCCACCTTTTGAAGACGTAAGCATCCATACCAAATGTATTGAACGTTCATCATTACTAGTCAACAATCCTAAGATTGTTTTGACGCAGCTCTCCGCTCAGTTCTCCCATCAGCTAATCTTTTCACATCTAAATATTTCTTCTCTTTCACATCCTTTTTTACCTTTTCCATATATTTATTTCTAGGTCACCCTTTTCCGTTCTTTCCATCCACTTGTCCTTCGACGATTGTCATCATCAGGCCATCATGTCTCAAGATGTGGCATAATAGGTTATTTCGTCTTCTTATTAAGGTTTTCATGAGGCTTCTCTTCTCTCATGAAGTCCTTAATACAAGGTAAAATTTTTTTAATTTCCTCCAGTAATCATTCATATATCTCATTTTTTACCACTGCCATTCCTTAAAGATCTCTAAGATGTTTAGGAGTGCAATTAAGCATGTCTGGTACATTGTATTTTGATAATCTTTTACCATATATATTGAAATAATTATATGTCACTAATACAGATAGAAGATGATATGGAGTAGGCCTCATTTTCTCCTCTGTAAGTTACATGCGTCTCATGTGACAACTTCTCACTATCTCCAATGGAGGGACATCCTCTCAATCGAACAGCCGATGTAACACATAACCCTCGTTTAACAGGTGTCTGACAGAGTAGTATACAGGGCTATTCCGAAATAGAGTCTGGATTTTTTCATCTTTTAAAAAATTCACGCTTCACTTCACTAAAAAATTTTTGGGAAAAAACAACAAGCATCATTGGCACTAAAATTGACATTGAAATTTTCGTAGTAATACAACAATAATTTTTTTTCAATGCTAGTTTATGATAATGTTTCGTTTAATCGATACGAAAAAAATCAGTGGCCATTACAGCGTCAATGATTGCTGTAGTATTTTTCAAAATATGTTCACAGTGTAGTGAAAACCACGAAGTGTTTTCAAATAATCAACTACCTAAATTGATAGAATTCAAGTTTTAAGATTGAAATTATCCTTTGGTTTCAAAATATTGCGTAAGAATTTTTAGTGAAAGGCTTTGCCATTTTAGCGATGTCAAATTATCGAAAAATAATGTCGATTTCATTCTTTACCATGCAATACCATCCATTCCCTAAATGATATCTGAACCCCATGATCTCATCAGTATGCAGTCATCTAGCCTAGCCTGATTCCAAACCTGCTTAGCTATTTAAGTTATGTGATTTTATATTTCATTCATTACCATACCATCTTTACCCTAAATGCTTTCTTTGCCCACGAGCTCGTTCACATGCAGTCAACCTTAGAACAGTCCGAACCCGATACCGTGGTATTTTAGCAATGTTATTTTACAATAAAAATAAAATTAAAAATATCTTAGGGGTGGTAGCGGGGTGGCAAAGAGCTGCGGCTTTCTTTGTTGTCCGGAGAAGGAGGGGATCTGTCCTATTCAGCCCTTTTGCACGGGCGGCGGCTCTGCTCTCTTCCATTTCCCTCCACGAAGGTCAGGAAGGCAGGTTAAAGTAATTTTTTTTCGCTTTTAATTCAGGATTTCCTCTCTGTTTATTTAAGCTTATAAACTTCGAGGCTAAATGATGGTGCTCAGCATTTTGGTAATTTGCGCATCGGTTGCAGTGTGTATTGATAAATATGGTATGGTATTTGGAAGATGCGACCGACAGTTTAGATCACTTGCGCCCTGGGAGTGGGAAGGACGGAGAGAAACCCGGCGCACAGTCTTCCAGAATATTGAAATATGCAGCACGAAAAGCTAGCGAAACCAAAATGGAGTATTTATAGGTTTTTGAGGTTTCTGATTATGAATTTGACCTCAAGGCTTTAAAAAAAATCATAACTTCTACGAGCTCTTAAATTTTGAAATTGTATTAAGGTATTCTCGAAATCTCTTCACTAGGAAAGTATAGCCAGGTAGGAAGATTTTTTTCAATAAAATCTTGTTTTGCCGACAAATGAAACGTAATTAATATCAAGCATGCATTCACCAAGGGTGGAATTTGCTATGAAAAAGTCGGGATTCGAACTCGGATCTTCAGATTCCCGGGCAGTTCTGCCACCAGTTACACCATGTAGACGAATGTCAGGCTAGCATTTACCGGGTTACCTTGTTCGGTAAAACGCAACCTGAGATTCGCGTCCGCCAAAGATGTCATTTTGGTGTAGGTAACTGGTAGCATGGCTGACCGGCTATCAGATGATTCGAGTTCTGACCCCGGCTAAACCAAGTATTTTTTTCCAAGGCGAATTTCATCCTTGTTGCATGTAAATTTTCACTTGTGCCCACGACTGCGTACAAAGGTACTTGTTTCATGCAGTGCTTTGAAATATCAAGCACGATAATAATGATATCCTGAAAAAGAGATGTCAGCTATGTGCCACAAACATGCCCCAACTTTCTAACGGCTATAGGTAAGATAAGCAGGTGTAGGGTTTGAGGATGCCTCCATTTTTTTAGCATTTATTTCGTATCTGTAAATCTGCATGGTATCAAAAATTCACTTTAAAGGTTATATTCTGAAAAATGACCTGAATATGTTGTTTTTTCTAAGAAAAACCCTCAAACGTCACATTTAAACGTCTAGTATCCATATTTTGTAGGCATACCGTACGGCATTTTTCTCTAACTAATTAAATTTCACGTCTTGCCTTGTATGTTCTTATTTCATTATAAAAGTTTAATTAAAATCTCTAAAATGATATAAGATTGTTGACATAATATTTTTGAAAATACCTATTAATTTCCTTCTTAAACGGTCAACGGAACTCAAATAGGAGTATTAGCTGTGATGATATAGCATTCTAAGGTGGGCCCCATTTAGATAAGCGCTAGAATACACCGGCAGACTCGAGTGCACTTACTTTCAGATTGTATTGTGCCGACAAGTGTATTCCGAGGCACCTGTTACTATAACATTAATAGAAGTAGCAGTGATTTTCCTAATACCTCTTACCCGTCAAATTGTTTGCAAAGGAAGTTCATTTCTGGGTCTACCGGAGAGCTAGGGGAATAATTCATTTATGCATTGCAGGTATAATGTTTCGGATCTTGGTCACGCTAATAAATCACGTGAATACGACATCCTTCCTCAGGATCCTTGCTATTCTTTCCGATACGCTGAAATATGGCATAACAAATTAAGAGTCCGTGTTAATTTGGCACTCTTGTCCCTATTAGCATTAATGTCTAAAAGCAAAAAACTTGACTTTCTCGCCTTTGAAATCTTTTGTTTTTTTTTTCGATTTTAAGCCAAAAAGAGCGAAGTTCCTTCCAACTAAATGGTATAGGGGGTAGGACTCTTGGCGACCCCTCCGAGAACAACCGTAGCTCTATGAACCACTGTAAATGTGTGTTAGATGACCGCAATCTTTATGCAAAAGTCAAAGGGCGTACCCAGGATCATAACTAGGGGGGGGGGGGAGGCAAGCCATGTTCTAGGGAGAGGGCAAGCCATGGTCTGGGGGGGAGGTGGCAAACCAAGTTGTGACATTAGTTTATGAGATTATTTCCTTAAAAAAATAGTTATATTTTAGTTACATAACTTATGCTAATGATGCATGGGCGGAAGGGCATCTTCCGTGGGTTCAAAGAAAATTTGTTGAATGCCTTCGTTTCAATTCAGTTCTGATTTTGCTTAAAGACTTTTACGATTATTGCTTCTAGGGGGGGCAGCTGCCCCCCCTGCCCCTCGCTTGGTACGCCGATGCAAAAGTCAACGATTCTAAAATTGGTATGACACAGCTCTGCACTCCGCTACGTAATAATGATCGGAATAGCTGCGGCTCCATGGGAAAATATGTTATGGTTTCCTCATGCCTTCCACATCGCCGCCCTGCACACGTTAATGTTCCCACGAAGAAAGATCTAATGCTCTCCCGGCGAAAAGACTGAATAAGGTTTCCTTGGATTTCAAGCCGGCTAGTGAGAGAGTTCGTCTTCTTTAACGTTTCGATTTCCAACACGTTCTTCTTCGTAAAGGAATATCATTGTTGCACCTCGAAACGCAGGATAGAATCTCACTCGCCTAGAAATCATTGTTACCTTATTCAATAAATGTCTGCACGCCTGCAGTGATATGAGTGGCATAATATTATAGTTTTCTTCATCATCATCACTGGTCAACGATCCTAGGATTGGTTTGACGCAGTTCCCCACACAGCTCTTCAATTAGCTAATCTTTTCACACGTACGTATTTCTTCTCTTTCACATCCTTCTTTACTTGTTCCATATATTTTTCTCGAGGTCTTCCTTTTCCGTTCTTGCCTTCCACTTGTCCCTCGACGATTGTCTTATGTTCTGAAATTAACCTAAATAATGGAGAGTTTATTGTCCTCGCTAATAGTTAAAAATTAGACTTTCTCGCCTTTGATTTTTTTTCGATTTAAGGCCAAATAGAGCGAATTTCCTTCCTCGAAATGGTTTTGGGCGGAAGGGCCTTGTCTTCGGCGGAGACCCGTCCCAGAACAACCGAAAACTCTCCAAAAAAATCACGCCCACCCAACTCTCATCCCACACAACCCTTTTTTTATTATTATTTTCGCCTTTTTTTATCGTCGCCATGACATAGAAAGGGAAAAGAGGAGGATGTTATGTTGGAGAGTAGGAGGCGAAGGAGGAGGAATACACGCCCCTCGCAGCTCGTCTCATAGTCCCACTTCTCTCCATCCCCCTGCCTCGATTCCCACCCTCGCTCCGGCCCTCTTTCCGAGAAGGAATCCCTCGAACCTTTCCTCCACAACCCTCTCTTCCCCCGAAAAGAAAAACACTCATCCCTCCCCCCATACACGCCCCCTTTCGGTTGGGAGTGGAGAAAACGCCCACCTCATCATATACACGATCCCGCCTACTATCCGAGGCAAGAATAATACGGTCCCGAAATATTTTACGGTCTATTTAGCCTTTTAAAAAAATAAGAAGGCTTTCGAGCAATGGTTGATGCAATGGACACTAGGAAAGCGACTAAACTTTTGTGGTTAAAATAAAAATTTGTTTGAGTAAAAGATACAGTGTCCGGCTGTGGAAATCTTTGATATTCAGCTTATTAAAAATACTTGTCTGTTTCCACACTCTTTTATTTTCACCGACCATGGTTTCGGCAACTTGTGCCATTATCAAGGTGCCTTGATAATGGCACAAGTTGCCGAAACCATGGAATATTTTCGGTGAAAATAAAAGTGTGGAAACAGACAAGTGTTTTTAATAAGCTGAATAGTTAGTTTCAGTACCTCTCTTCTCTTAATCAAGCATAAATGGCTAGAAATTTCCAACCTGACCACGAAATCATAACTCCACCAAAAATGTTTTGGTTGCCACGAAGATCTTTTTAACGTTCTGTCTAGTGCCTCCAGTGACCTCTTATGGGCTATCGTTCATTCGTCCCAAACGGTCAATTTGCATAACAAAGTCGCTGATATTCCTTTTGGCGATTTAAAAAATCTAAGAATGGGTAAAATTTAATTTAAAAAAACTATTTGTAAAGCGAAGATGTTGTTCTCTCTATAAAAAATACATCAATGAAATGCACCAATTAAATATTTTCGCCGCGCCGAGAAGAAGATAACGACCGTTTCGCCTTTCTCGTAGTTTTTCGCGTGTTATTATTCTATACTCTTTCGACCGTAGAAGATAAACGTTTACTTAGAGCATTCAACCAAAAGAGGGACCTGCTTACAGCGAGAAACTTATATATTGAAGTAAAGAAACAATTTATAAGAACCTACATTTGGAGTATGCTCCTATACGGAAGTGAGGCATGGACAATGACCGCAGCGGAGAAAGCAAGGATAGAGGCCTTAGAAATGTGGTGCTACAGAAGAATGATGAAGATCAAATGGATAGACCGAGTTAGTAACGAGGAAGTCCTAAGAAGAGTGGGAGAGAAGAGAAGCCTCATGAAAACTTTAACAAGAAGACGGAACAACCTTATAGGCCACATATTGAGACATGATGTCCTTATGAAGAGAATCGTCGAGGGACAAGTGGACGGCAAGAACGGAAAAGGAAGACCTCGAACAAAATATGTGTAACAAGTAAAGAAGGATGTGAAAGAGAAGAAATACGTAGGTGTGAAAAGATTAGCTGATAGGAGAACTGAGTGGAGAGCTGCGTCAAACCAGTCCTAGGATTGTTGACCTGTGATGATGATAAACAATGTTTAATGATTCATTACTGTAGTCGAATAAACAATTAGTAAAACGATATATGACATGAAAGTATATGCATTCAATTCTTTCCCGGTTAATCATTTGCGTGGTCATCTTGGGTCTTCCTCCAGATATAATTGCTGAATATCACCGACGTTTCAACAGACGAATCTTACGTTGAACGTTCATCTACATCTACATACCACCCCGCAAGCCACCTTAAATGGCAAGTGGTGGTGGGTGTCATGGCAACAGGTGTTAAGAAATATGATGGATATACTGTATCCAAGTTCCGCCTAGCATTTATTGGATTCTTTTATTTTTCTGGGGAAAAACGAATTTTCATACCTACCCTCTCGGGAAAATACTCCTCCTAAACTGTTTCTGTCGGACTTGGAAACATAGTGGAGTTCTAATATCATTTTATTCATGTCGCTCTGAAATATATGTAAGCATTCTTAATTGCTCGAGCAATCCCTAGCTCGTAGCATCCGAGTCTCTAGCGGCTCCCGGCTTAATTTTCTTTAGCATCTGTGAAAAGCTTTCGGTGATCCCGTATCAGTTTTTGACGAATCGTGCAAGGCTGGTGAAATTCAACGATTTTAATCGCTGAAAATCCTGAAAATACTTTGCGTAAATATACTGTCCATATTTTCATCACTTCTTCTCGGTATTTTGTCGTTTTCGAGAGAAATTACTATCAAATTAAAGTATATGTACCTTGCTACCTTAAAATTCACTGGGCACATAGAGTGCAAATTTGTCGACATTTGCCATTTGACTCAATAAAAAAATTGCATCCGTGAGAATGCAGAAGAGAAATATTTAAATTTGAGTTACGAAAAACTAATGAACCGTTTCTTATTTAAATACCACGTTAATATCAAGATGTTAGCTTAAGATTTATGTGTGCTGTGAGACTCAAAAAAAGGCCCATCGAGTGGGAATCCCTTTTCATGCGCACCTAGGATAGCAAAAATATTTTAGTGATATCATGCTGAGTTATCACGTGATCATTCACTGGATCATGCGAGCAAAATAGAACATGTTCTAATTTTCACTGAATGATCATGCGCATAACGGTTCATTTCGAAATTTTCCGTTACACGCGGCGAATGATTTCATTCGCATGATCAATCGCATTATCATTCACCGCGTATAGCGACCTTCAGTCAGATATATATGCATTTGCATTTACTTTCTTAGATAATTTTTGGGACCCAGTTTAAAATTTTTGCCCTAAGTAAAAATATCTTCGCTGCATCTTATTCACCTGTAGATCATGTAACAGTTCCACCACAGTGACCGAAGCACCGTAAGATGTAACTGATAGATTATCCGTGATCTCAAGACGTTCCACTTTGTCTCCTCCGCAACTTGGGTATTTATTCCCGGTGGATATGGGAATCGTAAGGATGGGATATTGAAAGGAAGGAGCTTCAGTATGATATTTTCCCAGCTTCTGGGGCGGAAGTAACGAATTCGGGGGAATCGAATAATTTTGGGCCGATATGCGAAATGAAACAGAGATTGGAATCGGTGGAAATATGGAGAATAGGATTGTGGGGGGGGATGTGCAATGGGCGGATCAGTGGAGCATCCGAAGGAGGATTCCTGCGAAGCGTGGCAGAGGGAGGCGTGGGAAAGGGGGGGTGGAGGGGCTGAGGGGGGTGCCGGGGGCGGATGGCTGAGTCGAATGGGAAATGCTTGGGACGTCGGAATTTCAGCGGAAAGCGAAAACTGGGCGTGGGAGACGCCCGGGGCCGAAGCGAAGACAATGAATCCGAAACCAATGCATGGACAAGGGTTTATCCAATACTTACTCCTGGAGAGTAAAAGTATTCCATGTTAAAATAGTTCTTGGAGAATTCAATTGATTCGGCTTTAACTTTGTGAAAATCCATGTTGGAATGAAAATATACAACCTTGGTAACTTTTTCACAAATGACGCCTCAGCGTCGAAACGCGTCGTACCAATAAATTTTCCTGTGAAAAAGTTGCCAAGGTTGTTTAGTTCTTGGAGTGTAGGTCAACGTATGTTATGCAAAAAAGTTTTGGCCAACATTTCTGTTTATTTTAAACTATCATCAGGGCTTAACTTTGTACATATTTAAACGATTTTGACCTGCACTCCAAGAACTATTTTAACATGAATTAAACGAGGTCAAGATAAGGAAAAAAATAAATATAAAAGTATTCCAGCATCTAGTCAAGTACACGAGTATATTATCATTAGTATCGTAATCAGTTACAATTTGGCAACTGGCCCGGTGGTAACACGTACATCCAAAAAAGAAAACACAAAGTATCCACACAGTCACATGTAAACTAGACAGTGTGAAAAGTTTAAAAATTCAATTAAAATTTCTAAAAAAAATAAGTCACTCTTCCAGCTTTTTCTTAAGTATTTTTACATTACCAGGAAAGGGCTCAAGTAACTCTGCAGGTAATCCGTTCCAAACTCCAATGTTTTATTGAGGTAGGAAATTTTTTTAACGTTAGTCTTCTGCGCCCGGCATTTAATTTTGAACTGATGATCGTTGCGAAAAAGAAATTAGGTTTTCCCACTTTATTGCTTAGTTCTCTCCATCCTTTATTCCCATTGTATATTTTATACATACCGCATAGTCGGTTTCTTTTTTCCTACTTTCCAGAGATTACCAACCCAGTATTTTTAACATTTCTGATTCGCTCTCTTTCGCTTTCTGATATCAATTCAGTAGCTGACTGTGGTTGTCCGTTGGGATAACAGTGTAGACAGTGAATATGATAATTATTTATGAACAAGGATTGGTTTTAAAGTGCAGTGGTCTTTCCGTAATCCGGCAGATATCGGACCAGATCACTGCCGGATTACTGGAAATCGCTAATAATGACGCAATTAAACGGAAGAAATTATGTTTTACTGTACACATACATTTATATAATGTATTGGATTATACACTACATCATAGTACACGCATTTGGAGTGTTTACGCAAATTAAAACTACAATTTAAAAAAGTTAAACGTACATTACAGTACTGAATTGTTTCGTATTTTCTAGTCCACTGAACTAAGTCTTCCCTCTCCTTCAGAACTGCTTCGCCTATTTTCTGAGTTGGACTAGTAGGCTCCCGTGCGAAGTGGATGACACGAAATTAACGAGCTGCGCGCTGGGTAGCTGCCTGTATAAAAAGCCGGATTACTGACAAGGCCGGAGAAGTGAAGTGCCGGATGATATTGAAGTGCAAGAAGTCCACTGAGAAAAAAAAATCATTCGCCTTGTCCAGGATTCGAACCCAGATCCTGACCCAACTGACCAAAGCACTCGACCGGAAATCGGGGGATCCGGGTTCGAATCCTGATCAAAGCGAATGATATTTTTTCTTTGTGGACTTTTCGCTCTATTTGTGCATTGCGGGTAACTCCGTAAAGTTATCACCGTGGCTAGTCCCGGTATACTTAAAATTAGGCCTATGGGCGTACTGTATTCCAAATTACAGGCATTTGAGTAGCCAGATACATACTCGAGTGTCCATTAGGTGCTTGCCCATAGTGTCCTTTCATTAATTAGGCATAGGGGTGGTTTAGGGAGAAAGAGGAATCGCTGTAAATGATGGTTAGATAGGTATTCTACTAGCCGGGTGAATACGTTTTCGAAAATCATGACTAGAACTCATCCAAAGGATTTATTCATCAAAAAGGAGTGGGAGTTGGGTTTTGTAGGTAAACGAGTGGATTTTATGAATCAGACAGATTTGAGAATACAGATGCTTACTCGATTATCCATAATGGTAATCATCCGTAGTATCTACTTAGTAGCTAATTATTATGTCGGTTATGGGTAGAATTCTTCTAGTGGTTGGCTCAGTAACGGCTTTAGGAAATCTTATTACGAAGCACATTCACTCAGTGATTCTACCGGGGGTTTGTTATGATAAGATGAAGGTGGAGCTCACCTCGAAGTAAGCCACAGGAGTGTGAATATCACTCGAAAAAGGGTAAGGGGTGCCATTTCCTATCCCTGGCCCATCTCTCACTTCTTGGATTTCTCTTGGGGCTTCCGAAAGGTTCACCCGGGATTTGATTTAAATAGCCCAGTGATATGAAAGAACCAGGATAGATCAGGTACCCAGAAGGACCATTTTACATCATTTTGACGGTTATTATGTATCGAATTATTAACGATATTGTATCTCATCCATTGATTAATTATTTTATATTTTATTTTAAAAGATATTGTAAATCGCATTTTCTATCATTAATAGTTAATTTTAAATAACTCTTATCCCAAACTTATTTAGCAGTAACTTTTTGAAACTGAAAATTTTCCTTTTCATGGTCATCTAGTTTGCGCACACTCTCTATTTTTTTAAATGAAATTAGTTTTACAAATTGCAAAATAAAGACATATAGAACTCATTAATAAATAATAATTATATCTTTAACATGCTTGTTAATAACGGTTATTCCAGGAAGCACAAGCCCTGGAAAGCATTCTCAGAACCTTATTATATTATTAGTTTCCTCAAAGAGAAGTATTTTTGTTGAAAAGAAGGTATTTAAAGCTATAAAGTCTTCAAATTCTCCAGAAGCAATTTCCGATTTCTTTTTTTGCTAAAGCAGATATCAAGCGAAGGAGAAGAAGCACACCACAGAATGAAACCCGTTTTCTGACCAATCCTGAGGTCACAATTCAAAAGCGGGCCGAGCTCTCCTCGTATTTCCGTTTGCGTATGTTGAGTGCTTTTGCTCTTTCGGCTCTTGAAAGGAAAAGAGCAGCTCCAATAGAATCCATTCTCCTCTTGCACAAATGAGAAACGACGAAAATCGGCAAAAGGGTTTTTTGGAACTGGCGCCATGACAACCCCTCTTCGGGAGAACATATATATATAGTATAACCCTGGCCCTCTGCTCCGCCGACTGGAAGGACTCTTCACTCAACATCTTGACATTTCCCTTTCAAGTTAATTCACTGGCCTCCTCCTCCTTCACGTCGTCATTCCTTTATCTCCTAATTAAGACTTTTCCTCGCCCAATTTTGCGCTTCAACTCATTTAATTAAAACTGTGAAGAAAAAAAACACTCCGCACTGAAATTCCCCAAAATTAAAAGGCTAAAGCAAAAAATAGCATTCTTAATAAGTTCATGTATTCTTTTTTGTGAGAAAAAGGATTAGCTGAACATTTTTTTTTTGTTTTTGAGTTCATTGGGTTCGTGCAATTCAGGAGTAGGATTTTATTTTAGAAATTCGGAATGCTTCCACCTGCTTTCACATTCAGAAGCCCGGCTTCTCGGAAATTGTATTACACAGTGAGGCATAGAAAATCAAGCATGAAATTTACGTTAAAAACAAAACTGAGAAAACTGTTTTATCGTAACAAGTACAACCGTCCCTCAGAGCACGTTAATTATACAATAATAATTAGAAGCAGACATGAAAAACAATACTAATGCCTCCGGGGTTAATTATGTTCTTCCATGAAATTTCGTGGGTTAAAAGTTACATCCCTGCTATTAAAACAAAACACATGTGCTACATATCACTTATTATATCTCATATAAAAGCCTTAAAATCCTCGCCAGTGGAGGCCCGAGGGAAAGAAATTGGCCACTGTACCCTGAATTTTTGATATTCACACACTTATGACTAAATCTGGAGTGAGCCCTACCCTCACCTATCCAAACCAACCTTCGGGTGGAATCTCTGAGTTAAAGAGAGAACATCTTCAAAAGTATTTTTGCTTGATAGTTAATATAATATAATTTAATTTGTAATTGTTAACATTGATTACAGAACGAGAAAGTGCTGGGAATGGTGGGTGAGGAGAGGCAGCTTCTATATGACATTCGGAGGAGAAAGAAGGTTTGGATGGAAGGAGTACTGAGCGGGAAGGGGATGTTGAAAATGGTGTTAGAGGGTAGAATGTTAGGGAAACGAGGGAGGGGACGGAAAAGAATAGGATTTTTAGATGGATTGAAAGGGACTAGGCCTCATTGTGAATTGAAGAGGGAAGTGCTTGAAGGGAGGGGGGACTGCCAAAACACTTCTTAAATTCTCCATGTAACCATGATAAAAGACAAAAACGGTGATTTCCACACTTATAATTCAAAACTCAACAACCAACAATGGTTTCAACACATTGTGTCATTTTTCAAAGTCGGTCGGTCAAACCATGGTCGGCTGTTGAGTTTTGTATTTAAAGTGCGGAAATTACCGTTTGTGTTATTTTATCATGGATATATCGAACTTAAGTCTAACATTAAAATAGGGAGGCAAAAACTGAAAGAGGCGGGTGAATTCGGTTATTTCGGAAGCAAGACAACTAGTGACGGGAGAAGTAAGAAAGAAAATTATCAGCAGAATAGCCCAGGCAAAGATAGCATTCCACCAAAAGAGAGACCTGCTTACAGCGGGAAACTTAATTATGGCAGTAAAGAAACAATTTATAAGAACCTACATTTGGAGTGTGCTCCTATACGGAAGTGAGGCATGGACAATGACCGCAGCGGAGAAAGCAAGGATAGAGGCCTTCGAAATGTGGTGCTGCAGAAGAATGATGAAGATCAAATGAATCGACCGAGTTAGTAACGAGGAAGTCCTAAGACGAGTAGGAGAGAAGAGAAGCCTCATGAAAACCTTAACAAGAAGACGGAACAACCTTATAGGCCACATCTTGAGACATGATGGCCTGATGAAGACAATCGTCGAGGGACAAGTGGAAGGCAAGAACGGAAAAGGAAGACCTCGAGCAAAATATATGGAACAAGTAGAGAAGGATGAAAAAAATAGGAGAAATGCGTAGGTGTGAAAAGATTAGCTGATAGGAGAACTGAGTGGAGAGCTGCGTCAAACCAAACCTAGGATTGTTGACCAGTGATGATGATGATGATATCGAACTTCCTCAAAATCAAGCCAGAAACGAATTTATGCTCCGTGTAAACCTACCTGAGTCGGTAGCACACTTTAATAATAGTACATTGAAGTTTTCTTTGGAGTTAGAACTGGTGATCAATATGAATTTTAAAAATGCTGTTGCTAAAGCGAATAGTGTGAGATTCCTAATTCACATTGGCCTCGCATACTTGCGGAAGGATTCTTGAATTTTATTTTACCTCGGGGTAATTTATACTAAATTTGGTTATTTGGAAAACCTTTGCCTAAGTCTGGAGCCATTCTATGAATGCTATGAGTTGAATAAATGATTGAGTGAGTGAATAGCTCTAGAATTGGATAACGGATCGAAAGGAGGAAAATTACTGGTCTTTTAATTTTTAAACTCTTCGGCATATCAAAAAAATACATGGTAAACGAGCCCGCTGGAGGATTTTTTAATTATTTCAATTAGACGTAAGTTTTTCTTCTGCAATGCTCGACGAGGCTAACCCCATTTCGCTGCCCTCGAGTCGAGATGATCGCCAATGTTTTGAGAGAAAATTTGTCTCTTATCAAGGCAACCCCTCCTCTATTTTTCTTAGCCTTTCCGAGTTTCTCCTCAAAAACTTCTTCAGCCTTTCCGTTTAGTTAAGTGGGACTTGTAATTATGTTCCTTCATACCTACCACTTAAGCATTACTCGTTGAGATGGTTTAATCTGTTTAATTTCTATTATGTATCCTTTAGCAAGAATTTGTAATATCATTTTAAAGACTAAGAAAGGTATTAATTTGAGAGGCTACTTAGCAATTTAGTCTCTCTTCTGTAGGCATAATTTACAAAAACCAAATAAAAATGATTTTACTGCATATCGTCAAATTCAGGTACGTTTCCATATGCCACGCATTTCTATGGATATTATTTTATTGCCATGTTTTAAATATGAACCCTTTGAGGTGTAGGTCAATTGTAAAAAATCATATTTTGCCGAGGTTGAGGAAATTTATTTTCCATTCTCAAGACTCATATGAAAAAATGAGAGGTTTAATAAATGCAAGAGTGGTTAAGTGTTAAAAATAATGTTACCATACAAAAAATATCCAAAAAACATTTTTTTAAACATATTTAAAATTTAAAAAACAAATTTAGAAAATTGGTGTGCAATACCTTTTATGCAGTTGTTTACTTTGTTTGTTAGTTGCTACGTTACAACATTATATTTATATTTTTTACACTCACGTCGATTTTGATTAATTTCATTACAATATCAATATATATCCTGCTTAAACCATTTATTTAATTTAATTAATTACATTTTTTGTGTCTGCATATATAAATCAATTCTTTAAATAATCATTTTGATAAAAAAGTTATATACTGTGTCTATTTTGTATTTATTGTATCCTTTAATTAGAATAAGTCTTGATCCGAGACATCGGCAAATACATTTATTATGCCTATATAAGGACGTTAACCTCAATAATTCATATTTAAATATAAACAAGAGGCCAAGAATAAAAGAAAATACATTATTTTCGTATTTTTCACGTTTGATTTGCTGAAAATCAATTATTACGCATGGACATAACCTGATAATCATCCAGTTCTTTTATTTTTCAATCCCATCTTTTTGTTTTCCGCTGCAATTTTAACACACTGTCCCGTTGACGAAGACGTTTTTGAAATAATTGTTGAAGTGGACTGAAGCCTTTAGTATGATCATATTCCATATTCTTAGTTTTGTTTTTCGGTCAAAAAATATTTCTCTTTTCTCCTCAATTTTTTATCCGTGGTTTGCTTTCGTAATCGTAATTATGTAGCTCTTTGGTATATCATTCACTCCTTCGTGATAACCTCAAGAAGTATCAAGAATAACAGTACGATATAATTTGAAAGCTGTAAATGATTTCTTGTACTACGATTGTGGAACTGAATCTTAAATTTATCTGAAGGAAATGTAGAGCACAAATGAAATCAGAAGTCGCACAGCAAGATGGATGTTGATGGCGTAAGCGGGATAGCACATTCAGAATTTTCCCAGTTGTGAGGGATTTGGAAAAAAATTCTTGCGATCCCCGAGTATGAGCCAGGAAAAGTTCTGATGTTTGAATGAACCACAATGAATGTGTTTGTCGATGAGAAGCATGCAGGCTGTGTGACACATTCCCATACACTATAGTGTACTTTTTGTCCGATCAAGCCCCTCCCCAGATTTCACCACAATGAGAATACCTACGCGATTTTCCCCCTTACTCAACATCCTCCCTTGCGTCACAATCAATTCATCGCCTTTCATTACGTTCCCACTCTGACACGATTCAGCTGGCCAAAAAAAACTATTTCCTCCCTTCAAAAGTCATATTTCCTTGCTTTTTATTGGTATTTGAAGGAGGCAAACGACATCCGAGGTCATTTGCGCCTTTACGAAAGGGTTGGGAAGGAAGGGTGGAGAGAAACCTGGCGTCGGTATAAGACTTTCCTGAAGCAAAAGACACCAAGGGTACCACGGCTTAGCGTCCTATCGGACGGACCAATTTCTGCACAGATCTCTCGAGCAGAGATCGACCAGGGTTTGAAAAAACACCACCGCTGTCAAGCCAATAGAAGGAAAAAACTTAGATTGAATATTTTGGGGTGAAAATTTCAAGTAAAATTCTTTCTGCCTGCTTTTCAAGACATATTGAGAGAGCCTAATTATTATAGTGGAAACGATCAGAAGGATAAGATTAGGGAAATACCCAGCAGAACCGATACATTTAAGATTTCGTTTTTCCGCGTACACTATGGGACCATAATACTTGTGATAGTTATCTCTGTGATAGCTCGATTCGGACTACTTAAGTAAAATACACTCTGCAATATAGTTGATAAATTATCATATTCGTAACTAGTATCTGGATGACTTTTTCACGTGTCATAACTCATCCATGAATCAATTACTTGCTCTTCACTTTTCGTTTTTCTATTACCAACTAGGTTCGTGTCCATAGCACTTTTCTAGTTTCAGGTCTGACTGCATGTCATTGTCCTGAGAGCTTGGCCTGTGCCCGGCGGGCGAGCGTGTTTTTTACTAAGGCTACTTTTTTTAGTGGTACGAGTAACTCTTTTTTTTAGTACTTAGTATTAGTTTTTATGAGTAGTACTTCACAGTAGGACGAGTAGGTATTTTTAGCACTTAGTGTTAGTTTTTACGAGTAGTACTTCACAGTAGTACGAGTAGGTCTTTTTTTAGTAATTAATAGTAGTTTTTACGAGTAGTACTTTGCAGTAGGATGAGTAGGTATTTGTTTAGCACTTAGTGTTATTTTTTACGAGTATTACTTCACAGCAGTACGATTAGGTCTTTTTTTAGTACTTAGTAGTAGTTTTTACGAGTAGTACTTTTCAGTAGGACCACTGCTGCCTACCTGGTGTGGAATCACCCCATGCCAGACACTTTGGTGGTGGCTAGCACGGTACCTTATAGTTGTAGATGTTGAAGCCGGATTACAACCAGGTTGGATGCCAACATACCATTCATAATCGTAACCCGATTTCTATATTTCATTGCTTCATCACCTTATGCATGCCCTTTCATTACCTAAACGCTCAAAAGGCCTTCTGTCTATTATCACCGCCTTCACACCTATGCGTGAGTCAGAGCCGCGGACGCCATACATCATATCACTGAGGAGAGGATGTCTTCAACCCAGATGCTTCTCTCACATTCCAATCTCCCCTTAGCTTAAGAATGACTCACACGATCATTTTTTCTGTCCCTTACGAGCTCAAATAATAGCGGGAAAATGATCGTTTCACGCAATCATTTTCCACATTGGCTCCAGGAGTGGAAATCTCATCACTTTTTCAATCAATCAGCACTTCGCATCAGCCAATCAGAACGCACTTTTCCGCGATTTTCTATTGTTTCGACGAATTCGACAGTTATTATCAAACAATGATTTTTGGTATCCAGGTACGATTCTAGTATTCGTGTATTTTTAATCTCACGTTTCGAAATCTTACTGAATTGACCTCTATCTTCATTTTCTCCCCTGTAGTCTGGATATTCTCTTATTTTAGTGATCTTCCTCGGGTATTTTAGAGAATTTAAGGAGCATCTGTGATTTTTCAAATCAGAGAGCTCCCTTTTTCAATGTACCTTAAGGTAGGTATATCGTCATTCACTGCGCGCTATCATTTAGATCGGTCATTTTGAGCAGTCAGATTCCTATTGTATACCCGCAGTCATTTCAAAATTTTGGATCCCCAAAATATATCTGCTCTATCGTGGCATCAGATCCTGAAAAACATCATTGAATATTAATCAACAAATTAGATGTTTGCGGAATCCGACGCATCCATGAACTCAAAAAATTTCACCTTTTCGCCACATCGAATTTTGTCCTTTCTCATTGTTGTCCCTTACTTTAGATAACAGAATACGAATTTTAGCTGTGTTTTATCGTGCATTACAAGGCTTGGGAACCTTTATGACGCATCATAGCTTCCTGCCGCGATTGTATTTGGCCCTAACCAACAACCTCGCAAGCCCTCAAGGGTTTCTCATAGGCATACATTGAAATTTGGCCTTTTTTTCACCGACTGTCAAAGGATATTCCCGACTGAATGCGACATCCATCACGAACGGGTGAATTTTTTTGGTCGTCTCGGTCGCGCGCGTGGAAAGAAATCTTGATGAATGGGAGGGAGATTAAATTCTTATGCAAATGCTCTTTCACGTTCATTCAAAGAGTTCTTCGGAAAGTTTTCAAAGGGAACTGGAGTGGGGGGGGGGGTCGGGTCGTCCTACCGAGGAGGGACAATGGGGTTTCCGGACGCGATGCGATGGATTGTGGGATATCGGGCGATAGGAACGCCCCCGCTCCGGAAGTGCTCACAAATTAAGGGTGGCGCCGGAACACAATATTATAATACCTGTGCGCTTTGAAGAAAAAAATACGTGGCGTACATCACCAACAAAACATCAGAGAGGGCCTTCACCTTTTTTCATCGCGCTGACGGATAATTCACCGAGTTTAAAGTTCACGGTACCAGGTCGGACAAAGCGGGAAATATTTTGATATGCCTCAACGTTGAATTCATTTAGTAGCGTGTTTTGAGTTTTTGGGAAGGGCTTCATTGAGGATTTCTTCTGCTCTAGCGGAGAGCTAAAAAAATATCATTCGATGAGCCTCATAGCAGAACTTTTTCTTGAATTATTCCAATAGTAAATTCATGAGCTCGATATCATTGTAGATAGCACGAATACCTGGAAAATAAAATTAATAGGTGTTGGAAAATATGCGTGCAATATAATAAAAGCATATTTCCTAGGACTGTGACGTAAAATATACGTTTGATATCAATTCGAGGCAGTTATAATGGGAGAGAATTAAAAGGAAAGAATTGTAAAACGGATATAAAAAATTGAATTTTTCATGCACCTGTCACGGATCATATCAATTTGGGAAGGATCTAAATTTGCATTGATGTGGATAAACGTTTCAGAATAGATGGATTACAATTTGGAATCATCTAAAATGTATACATTCCTAGTACAATTGCGTTAAATATAGGTAGGGAAATATTAATTCAAGGAAATAATCTATGAGCTGCAACTGATGTATTGCTATGGATTGAAACCAAATTTGGATTGAAAATCCTTGGTGTACCCAGTTCTCATATGGGCTACATAACAACGGCCTTAGGATCGTGATTTTCACAGTTGAGTGAATGAATAAACGAAGTTTTGTATTCTTTCACTTAATTTGCCTCCACGCTAATTATTTTCGGAGTGATTTCGTTATTGAGGTCATAATACTGATTAACCGTTGATGCTATATATGTTTTTTGTGCATCTTTGTTTGATAACCGATAAACAAACTTATGATAGTTTGTTATTAAACAACAAGTAATAAGGGATTTGTATGCGTATTTTGACATGCTCCGTTATTCTTTCATTCATCTTAGAATGAATATCAACGACTACCCACACTTGTACAAAATGTTAATTTTCAGCTACATGTTTGCAGTCTCTCAAATTTCTCAAGCAAGCAAATTGCTGAAATTATTAAAATCATTTGAAGAAAGTAGCGACAATGATGTAATAAATTAATGAAATTAAAAATGAATTCCAAGCAATAACGGGAGTACATGGTACAATAAATAAAATATCGGGAGTACATGGTAAAGACAAAGGATTCAAAGCTCGTGGATGCACGGAATTAGCTCATTAGGTGATTTGTTTTAAAGACTATTCCTCAAAATTGGGGTATTTTCGTCCTGGAATGGGAGAAAAATATATTGGGTGGGTCTCCAAAAATTTTTTTCTGAAGCGAGTGGGCGTCCATCATTTGAGGATGGAGAGCGTAGGCTGTAGAGTGTATGTGAGGGGAAAAGAGAAGATTTGAGGACGGTGAAACAAATATGAGGTCCTGAGAAATTTTCGGAAAGAGTAAAACCTGAAGACTCCAGGGAGATGGAGTGGAATTTTTCCATATTGAAATATACACTTGCAGTAATGGAATGAAATTGCTTAAATGTTTCATTCAATATTTTCAGAGAGAGATTAATTTAAAATCCCTTTACACCCAAGCGGACTTATGGGATAACTCATTAAATTCTCAGGGAAAAATTTTTGCTTTGAAACTGCTTTGGAACCCTTTTGAAACTGCTTTGGAACACCAAAATCTGCATTGGAACTGCTGTGAAACTCATTTTCACTCATTTGTACCAAAAATTAGAAATATGAAGACGTATGTAACTCATTTGTGATCCCCTTTCGAACTCCTTTGTACAGAGTGTGTTCGTTTGGAACTGCTTTCTACTCATTTGGAACTACGTTTGAACGATTCGGCAGGATTTCCAGACGTCATCATTCGTATTGTAACTGCTGTGTACGGAGAAAATTCATTTGGAACTCCCTTTGAACGAGATGACAGGATTTCCGGGCGTCATCATTCGTATTGTAACTGTTGTGTACTGAGAAGATTCATGTACAACGGCTTTCCATACGTTTGTAATTCTTTGTGAACAAATCCATGCGATTTATATACATCATCATTTGTTTTGGAACTGTCTTCTTCGCGCCAACATACCATGGCCAGGTTCAGTCTGATACGTATGGTCGAGAAAACGAAAATTCTTTAATATATGCAATAAAAATGCATACGTGGTTTAATAAGAAATAATCGCAAGTCAGTTAATAGAAACGGAACTCCCAAATAATCACTCGAATTAGTTTAAAAATTATTCTATTTTCCTTGTGGCTTAATTCGTATTTTTGGGTCCGATTTGAAATGCGACAAGATTATCTTCACTACGTACCGAGAATTTTGGTTACGTATAACAAAAGTATTCAATAACAAATTCATAGCGCTCGCGTTTTTTTGCGTTTCCAAGTATATTATTATCGTAAAAATTCAATGTCTATACTTTCAAAGTATACTTCGCAATTATAAATATTGCGAATTTTACGGCATATTTGCAACCTTTTCTTTCATTGCTTTCGTTCTTTGATACCATTGGCGGATACAGAAAAAACTCAAGGGGAGGGCGCAACATATCTTGAGTTGTCTTTACTTTTATCGTAATAAAAGATGATCAAGTCACAGGCAATGTATATGAAAATTTTATTTAAAGTGATTATAAACATGTAAAAGACAATGCCATTTTATGATATAAAAAAGTTACAATTGTGGTTTTGCAATGTTCGGCAATACAAGCGGACCCGCAAGGGGGGGGGGGGCGCGCGCCCCCTGCGCCCCCCATCTGTATCCGCCACTGTTTGATACTACCGGAAAAGTAGTATTTTGCATAGATTAATATACATAAAACCATAGAGTAAGTATATAATATACTTACTCTATGATAAAACATACCGATGTATTGTCTTCGCGATCCCTAGGAAATGGTTTATGTCCATATTTGGATCCGTATTTTAGGGCTGAATTTTTTCGCCATGAATCCCTCCTCCGAAAATATATTTCAATGTCGAGGTTGACAAGTTCGATAACCCGGAAAGGCCTTTTTTCGCATTTCCTATTGCATTTTCAGATATTTAACATGACGGTTTTCAAGAAAAAATTTCCAGAAACGAAGGCATTTCACTCAAAAATGGACACTGAATGATCCACATCAACCTCGTAAGATCGGAATTAAGCTCTCGATAAGGACTTTCTTGACCACCAAAGTGACTTACCCCTCACTCCGCAATATGAAAGCATGAAACTTGTATTAAGCTTGTCGAGCTTGAAGGTCTTTCGTTTAGGACTAATGCTTTGCAATTCAATGGAGCTAATGCGAAATGGCGGCACTGCCGCACTTCAATTCGTAATAGTCATTTTGCCTAAATATCCGAAACAAACTAAAATAAACTTCAAGAAAATTGAGTACGCCATCTTGAACTGCTACCAAGGAGGTGGCATGGTGTACAAATGAGTTCCAAATCAGTTTCAAAACGGATGGACGAGTGGTACAAACGAGTTCCAAATTTAAATCCAAATGAGTCCCATAGCAGTTTCCAATGGAAATCCAAGGCAGTTCAAAATATGTTTCAAATGAGTAGATGACATGGTAGGATGCTATGACGTCATGAACTGCTGTGTACCGTGTTTCAATTCCACAGTAGTTCAAAAGCACATACAAATCAGTGGTACAAAGCAGATAGATGACTGTTCCAAATGACTTACACAGCAGAAATTTTTCCCTGAGTTCCTACTGATTTATTGTATAGGTTTGTGTAGACTTAATGTGGCGATGCGACATTTTAGATTATTCCTTTAATATTTCCGATTCTACGACTAGAATCACATTTTGAGCGGTGGAAGACTGAAACATTAATGACCGTTTAGACCGCGCGACGCGGTGGAGGCCGGGGAACATTTAAAAATATCTAAGGCGGAGCCGGAAATTTTTCATATACGTATTACCATTAGTTTTCCTTCAATTTTGAGCGGACACATGCTTTTGATTGCGACTAATCTGATGTAGTGGTCTACATTTTACTGGCAATCCATCAGTAATCGTTAATACTTTTCTGTTAGTGAGTCAAAACCTACCTTAATCGGCAGAGTGTGAGAGTCTGGTAATGCCTTAATCGGTAGAGTGTTTACAAAGATATTTAGCGATGGTAGCTTCTTTGGTCAACGACAACCAAGATTGGATTTACTTAAGATTCGTTCAATGGTATTAGGCTCAACTGTGTGGAAGTTGATATTCGAAAATGAAAAGAAGACTTCGTTGACTTCCACTGATTTATTTCCTTGCTACGACATTTTTCGATAAATAGAGGTCATTATCAATTACATAATACTTGAGAGTACTTAATAATGACTTAATAGTACTTGATAATGACCCCTATGGATCGAAGCATGTCGTACCAAGGAAATAAATCAGTGAAAGTCAACGAAGTCTTATTTTCATTTTTTAAGTGATGATTATTATTACAGTATTCTACCGATTAAGGTAGGTTTCCAGGGAGTACTAAAGAAGTGATCGGGGAGCCTCCCTTTACTTCCAGCGCTGCACAGTGGGCCAAAACCGAAAAAAGCTGGCCAAAAGTCGAAAAATGAAGTTAGCGCAAATCAACCAAAAACAGTTGATATTTATTATTAAGCATGTACTCTTTAAGATAGGGTGCTATACAGAGCATAGAATGCGTTAATATAATTTTTACAGCTGGTCAAAGTAGAGCATGTCAGAGAGATTTTAGTGACCTGATTTTTTCCGTTGAAAATAGCTAAATTTGTGGCTTCATTACAGAGTCGTTGTTAAGAATATTGGTTTCAAAGTATTTTTATCCATAAAATTGATCTTTATTTAATGAATAGAGACAGTTTTTGTTTGATTTTACTTGTTAATTAATATTTTTATAATTTTTCAAAAACTGTGTTGATTTTCCATGAAATTTTATGTTCAACGGTAATTATCGTTTATATGTACATCGAAATACACTGAGTTATTTATACTGTGAGATAGACAAAAGCATATAGAACAATGTCCAGAATGCAGTTTTTGCGATAACTTGCGATCCTAATTTTAACAACCATATTTATGTGAATCCACCCCGGCCACTCGGACCACTGTGGCAGCCACGAAACGGCGGCGGGACTAAGCGAGGAAAGGATATGATATCCGTGTATAAAGACGACGGAATGCCTATTCAATGACATTAGTCACTTGAATACATATTTTATGAATAATAATCACCTTGATTTTTGCATATTATACTATAAATGGCTAAATTCAACGTACATCTTGGCGCAGATAACAGTTTCTTGCTAAATTGGTGACTGGCAATTCTACGATTAGGAGGTCATTGGGAGGTTTCTCAGCAGAGTTATGGGCAGAGTTACAGAGTTTGAAAAGATTTTTCCAGAATTTCGGATTTCCCTCAAGCATCATGGGCAGGCTGCGGTCGAGGGGTTTAGGGAAGGTCATGCACGTGCAGCGGCAGGCGCCCGCGCCGGCTGGTTGAGGATTTGCGACCCTCCGTACTTACTGGCCCGACAATGCTGGTTTTACAACCTTGCCGGTAATGACTCTTTCCTACTTCCCCTAATTCATCGGTAGCTATCCCAAGTTATGCTTTTTACACGTTTTTGCCTCTTGCCGACCCTTTCCGCCACTTGTTCCGACAAATGGAATTCTCAGTTAGTGTCCCTAGGGGTTTTTCGGTTGTTTTTGCCTACCACATGCATCAGTTGTCCTAGAGAGAGTGTCGAGTGAACATCCACTGTAAGTGACTGTGCTGTGTTATAACACTGGATTGATCTGTCAACGTTAGAAGCACTTCAAAGGAGGATATAGTTGTACCTGGGAAGCAAAGCCTCCTTGCACCCGCCTCCGTTTCGTTGTGACTACAATAAGTGTACTCCTCATTCATCGAAAACGATTTTACTCTCCATTGTGGTGAGAAGCAGTGCTAATGGTAAGCAAAATTTTCATTTTTAAAATGGATTCCTAGTTGGAGTCCGCAATTTTTTTTTGCTACCCATGTATGACTGATGATAGTTGGGCTGTGGCCCAACTATCATCAGTCATACATGGTCCTTTAATTCATGGTGCAGATATATCCAAGGAAGCTATTCTACCCATCGGGCAGCTTTCAGAAGATGCCTTGGAATCGAGAAATAAAGATATTAGGAAATTCCGGCTACACAATACGCGGAAGATATCAAGAGAGGCGACTAATGAAGATTTATTTCGGAGGTTGCTGCTCACCTCTGATCCCTTGATATCTTCGATTTCATTTCGTAATAGTAAATTGAAGGAAGATTTAGATCCAGAAGTGAAAAAACTTATTGACTACGGGAATGATGAATTTGAAGATGAGAGTGATTACGAGTCATCAGAGGATGAGTGACCACTTTTATTTTATGTATTAATTGATTAAAAATATTGATTCAAGTTTTTGACAATGAAATTATTGGCTAATATTTCTTCAATATTGAAATTATAAATTAACATGGTCTCAGTCACTGGTTTAAATTTATGTTGCATTGCACTCAACTACTAATTATATGCGGTGCCTTTATGGTATGTACCCTTTTATGACGGTTTTACCCTTGAGCCTTCGCGCGGAGGCCGCGTGCAGACGGTAATAAACCTAACGGTTCGCGCGCTCCCCAAGCCCTTTTCACTCGTCGGCTGCCCATTTGTGTACCCAAATTTGTTCTTTTACTTTGAACACGTGCAAATATTTCCAATATAGAAATTTAGTTTTCCAGAAATAAGCCGTCTATGCGATTGGCTCGCTCATTTCTAGCCGAGTCAGTCTCCTTTCAGTATTCCTAGTCGAATTGCCGAATGACGTTCACAGAGTAGTTGCTCAGTTATGGATACAACGACAGTGACTAGTCAAGATTTACATAATGTGGTCTTGGCAAATAGAGAGGGGACTATTCACAAAGTTTTAATACATGGAGCGGGATTTGTGAAACATGACATTCTTCCTATTGGACAGCTTTCCGAGGAGACATTGGGAGCCCGAAACGTGGAAGTTAGAAGATCAGAACATATCGGGAAAAACATACCAGAAAAGTTTCAACTCAAAATTTAACCTAATGGACTCAAAATTTACCTTATGCACAACTATTTGACAGCTTCAACGGCAGAAAAATTCTATTTTTCCCTTGATATTTCCATAGCAAAAGGTAGGCATGCCCCTGTGGAGTTTGCTTCCCGCATCACATTAGCCTATTTTAATTGTTATCGCCCTTCTAAACAATATTGTGGCCTACATAATCCTAAATAAGTTCAATTGTTTTTTTACAATACACAATTTGTAAAAAGATTCGTTAATTTACCAATTCTTTAGACTCTAGCGACTTTTGGCCAGCTTTTTTCGATTCTAGCCCACTGTGCGCTGCCTTCTTCAAGTCACTGTAAGGCCTACTCTCTTTCATTCTATCTAAAAAATCCTATTCTCTTTCTTCCTCTCCCTCGTTTACCCAACATTCTACCGTCCAACACCGTTTTCTGCATCCCCTCCCCGCTAAGTACTCCCTCCATCCATACCTTCTGTCTGATGGACCATGTGGCACGGACAATCACGCGCATTACGGACCTATCCGACTTTGATGGTGTGGACGAGTAAATTACATTTACATATTACTCAGCAGGCCACTTACGTGGGTGAACTTTCCATTCTATTCGGGTTTCTTCACCGCGTTTGTTGTATTTTGAAGACAACAGTTTCGCCGAAATTACACTCGGCGTCTTCAGGTCGAAGGTAAAATTTTGGAAAAATTTTTCGCCTTTTATAGGCATAAAATTTTCCGCCTTATATAGGCGGCGGCGGCTGCTGATCCGCTGCTGCTCTCTCATTGGCCGGTTGTCCATCTCTCATTGTTGGTGGTCGGAGAATCCTCTTCCATGCAGTATGCAAGCTGTAGCCTTGATCTCGGTTGAAATTTGCGGGCGTTTTCGCTATCTCAATAGCCTCTCTGATCAAGCGAGGGAAGTATTTATTCTCTTTAGCTATTATCCTGGCGTCTTCAAAGAGGATGTTATGCCCAGGTGCACTCCAAGCATGCTCAGATATGGCTGAGAGTTGGTGCTGCTTGTTTTTCGTAGCCCTCCGATGTTCCTGCAATCGGACTTTCAATGATCTGCAGGTCTCGCCAATATAATATTTGCCACATGAACAAGGCACTCGATATATACCCTCATAAAGGTCCACTGGGAGTTTGTCCTTCGCTCCGGGTAGCATGTCAGATATCTTTGCCACGCAAAAAAGGTAAAATTAAGGTTTTGTCGAAGGTAAAATTTTTCCAAAATTTTACCTTCGACCTGAAGACGCCGAGTGTAATTTCGGCGAAACTGTTGTCTTCAAAATACAACAAACGCGGTGAAGAAACCCGAATAGAATGGAAAATTCATCAAACCAACGCCGCGAAAATCTTCGAACCTACACTTACGTGGGTGTTTGACTGGGGGTGAAGCATCACCAACATACACCAGATGATCAAGGCTTACTTCCAATAACATACACTACTCAACGTGTACGCTACATATGGCACGTAAGGTATTGAATTGAAACATATCCCACTTATTAAGGCGATCTGCCGAAGAAGCTAGAAGGAATGCATAATGTTAATAAGCTACACTACCAATTTAATAATTAATTTAAGAGGGTGACCGAAGTTTACTATTACCTACTGCTGAAGTCAAAAACAAAAATAGACCGTACAATTTATACTAATCTCTCGATACGTATTAATTAAGTACGTCATTTTACTTTATTTTGAAGCCCCATCATAATTGAGACAACTAATATCTTTCTGGAATGCGATGATTACAAAATGAACTGACAATGTTATGATGTTTTATCACCATACCATATAGTAATACGCAATTTTATACGTCCAACATTATGGCGAGTGATAGTTTGCCTAGGGATAGACAAGGGATTCATAGCCAGTTGAGGGAGATTTTCTCTATTAGCGATTCTTTAAAGACCGTTCCTCTGACCTGAGATATTGTTTCGTCTCGGCAATGAAGAAAAAAATAATAGGCGGGCCCGAAAAGTTTCTCCGGAGCGAGAGGGCGTATTTGAGTTAGGATTGGAGAGTTAAGGGTATAGAGTAGGTATATGTGAGGAGGGATTTTTAGTAAGGCCGTCAGAGGCGTGGGAGGAGTGTAAGGGACCCCCCTTTCAATCTGGCGGTACAATTCAGGGAAGGGGGGTGCATCCAACTACCACCCCCACGTCATCCCGGGAAAAAGGGTGGAAAAAGTGCAGGGAATCCCTTTTTGGCCCTCCCCCGCCCTCCCTCTGACGCCAAGATATCATCCCTACACACATCCCACTGACGAGGGCCTCAGAGAAGAATAAAAAAAAGACGAACCACCTTTAAGTATAGGTCTCGCCTCTTGTAATGGACTCTCGGCTCCGACCATTAGGATTGCTTTCGTCGGGTTATTCAGCGCGCTGTCCGTGGGGGTGGGAGGGAGGGTGGGTGGGTTGCCATAGGAACCGCGCGATTGTCGGGGGAGGGGTTTAAATGCGGTCGGAAGTATGTGGGTGAGGGTTCGAATGAGGAGGGGGGGGTTTTATTTTATTTTTTTAGGTTTTAGTAGGTGGTGGGGTTATTTTGTGTCTGAGGGGGTGGGAGGAGGAAGGGGGTGGGAGGAGGAAGGGGGTTGACGGGAAAAGTTTGTATTGTGGGAGGGGAGGAAGAAATGAGGGTGGAAAAAGGTAAAAAAGAAAACATTAGTTTGGAAAGACTGTGGGAGATCTATTTGGTGTGAAACGCCCTCACACGTATGGGTCTCTATGGAAGAAATCGGATGATGATACAGGAATAAGAGCATCTCTTATGATCCCCTTTTTCATTCATTCATAGTATTTTGATCCTTTGGTTGTTATACTCCAGCCCTCAATTTCTCTCTATCCCAAGCTAGTTCTTTTATCTTCCCTTGCCTATCCTTTCTTCTTGATCTATCCTGGGTACTTGTGTCTTGGTCATCCTAAAGGGACTTCGTCCATCAATTTTTCCTTCTCTTGCGTAACTGCAGCCTCTCATCACGTGTCTAATCAACCTTTGTCTTCCTTGGTGTACAGTAATATATAATGCTCTCTTTTCTTATATTCTTCTCTGTGCCTTCTCGCTTCTCTCCCTAATTGGTGTGAATAATCCCTTACACGTAAGGGGATAGAATTTATAACATGGTGTAAATTGAACCCTGAGGTGGGGATGATGGGCCTTCTATCCTTATTCACAACATATTGCATACAACAATACTTTGAGCCTGACGTTTAAGTGAACGACTAACTCATCACCTTCAAAACGTTTCGTGTCCAGTGATCCCTGCGGAACGACTGCATAACGAATTTTCATAGTTTTCTGATTTTGGCTCGAGCCTAGTGCTGCATTGTTTCGTTTTCTTTGTGGATAATGCATTCTTTTGCACTAGAAATGTGGTGCTACCGAAGATTGATGAAAATTAAATGCATAGACCGTGTGAGTAACGAGTAAGTGCTAAGAGAAGTGAGAGAAAAGAAAAACCTTCTGAAAACCTTGAAAATAAGACTTATTTAGCCAAAAATGGTAGTTTCCTTCATCGAAGAAAACGAAAGGCATTGATTGCGATTCGTTGCCCATGATTAGTGTATTCATAATATACAAATTATTTGGTTTTAGAAATCCCAGTTTAGACGAATGGCAATGGTCATTGTTAACCGCATTTGAAAAAGGCCAGATTGGCGCCCATGCGATGTCACTACACGTGACGTCACAGGTACCTAGTTTCTATACGAGCAGATAGGAGTATTAAATCGTCTGAGGTTACCAATGCATGCATGAGGCACAGAGCTCAAGGAAACATGTCTTAATAATCACCTATTAAATCTGGCTAAGGTCGGAAGGTTTCCTTCGTTTGATAAGGTATTTATAATCCTTATTTAAGCCAAGCGCTACCAGCTAGCAGGGTACTTTGATACCTGTTAGCATCCTGCGTCGTATCAGCGCTCAAAGCCTCGCCCCAAGGTCACCTCACTTGCGGCAGCGGGAACCAGACTGACGTCACACGGGCTTTTCCCAGCATTCATATTTAGCCGTCGCGTTTTCGCGCGCTTGAGAATTTTCACTTTTCATTTAATCGCGATAAATAGATATCGCCATTCAAAAATCTAAAAGCGTGAAATACGTACTCCAGGAGTAATAATCTTTCGATTTAGGCAATAAAAAAATAAAAGGAAACCACCCCATTATTTAGACCATGTATCTTTCTGAACGGGCATGAGAATGTCATCATATAACCACCCTTTATTTCCAGGTCCAACGGAAGCTATAAAATGGTGGAATATTCCCCAACAAAGGGAGATACTCAATAAAAAATCTACGAGCGTGAAATACGTACTCCTGGAGTAATAATCTTTCGATTTAGGCAACAAAATAATAATAGGAAACCACCCTATTATGAAGCATGATGGCCTGATGAAGACAACCGTAGCAGGTTGGGAAGACGAGTAAGAGACGACCCGAATAAGTTTCATATGAAAAGCTATAAAGGATATCAAAAAGAAGAAATACGTCACTATGAAAAGTCTAGTGGATAGGAGAGAGGAATGGAGAGCTGCGTCAAACCAATCTTAGGATTGTTGACTAATAATGATGATGATGTGGCTAATGTGTTTTTTACCTCAAACCATCCATTCATATTTTAAATATATTTTCTGCCTTCAAAACATTATTATGATTAATATCGCTAATTTAAGTTATTCTATCTTGTTCACTCCATTTTCTTTGCCTCCTTGAGTGAAATTCGCGGTTTCGTAAAAGCAATCATTTGTATGTCTCAATATCTACACGCCACTCCAAAGTTGGGAAGGGGTTTAAATCGGTCATTAGTACGGGGGTGAGAAAGAATTTTTAGGGGATGGTGGGTTTTCTTTTTCATCATAAAATTGTAGGGGGTTTTTGAGGGGGTTATTTTGTGTCTAAGGGATCAAGGGGAGAGGGTTAGCGGAAAGTTGTTGTAGGGGAAAGGAAAACTGGGGGTAGAAAAGGTTAAAAAAGAAAAAAGTGAAAGATAGCGGGACTATTTGGTGTGAGTCATCCCTCACACGTAATTCTTTCTCGAGAAGAAAGCGGGTAATGTTGCAGAGGAAAGGATTCTATAGTTAATTTGCATTTCGATTTTATTGGCGGAATTAATTCTTCTGGGTTTATCAATCAGGTGAGGCTAATGTACTGACGAACGATTCTCCTATCCACTTAAGAGCTGCACTTCCATCTGTTTACTCCAGGTCAAATACCTTAGCATATTTTTTCGTCACAGGCGGTAAATATTGGGAAAAGAATGTTTTTCACAGCGAGAAATGGCAGATCTTTTTTAAAAGTTTCCTTAACTTGATATTTTATTGACTTAGGTCATAGCAGGTTAATTACCTCGCAACCGTCTTGATAATGTCAAGAAACTTGCCGAAACCAGGGTGGCCCAAATAAAATGTTGCAGACATTTATGCCATTGACATTTTGTTTTGTTTCACATTAGCGTAGGTACAATAGGGATTATTCGGGTTTTTAGGCACATTCTCTCATCTTATATCGCATTTTTCCGTTTTTGTGGCACACCCTGCGCTCATATTTAAATAATCTTTTCTGCCAGCTTAAATAATTATTTGTAATGCCGTTTTCTCAGGTTTTTCTCGTTTTTTCATTCTAAGCTCTTTGTTCCTTGAAAATGATGTACGTGGTTCTGTATACATACTCATTTGTGTGCTTCGTTTTCTATACGCTCCTCAAGAATCTCATTTTTTTATTTTAAGGTGGTTGCAGTGGGCGGTTGTTTTGTGTCTGAGAGGGTGAGGAAGAGTTCGGAGGCTTTTGTGCGGGGGAGGAGAAATGAGAGTGGGGAAAAAGGAAGGTAAGTTTGTGAGAGACTTATTTTGGTGTGAATCACTGTTTAATGCAAGGATTTCTGAGATAGAAACCTATGACAATATATTGCGGGTAATATGTACAGGAATGGATCTTTCATGATTTCATTCTTTTAGACGAATAACAATTCAACTATTTTGGGAGCACGTTATAGGTCAACGGAAACGGCAGTGAGAACATAAAGAAGAACATTTTTAGCATACGAGGCTTTCATGAACAAGAAGGAGCTAATGAGAGGATATTTGGGTGAAAGATAAAAGAAAAGGCTAGTTAAGAGTCTTATCTGAAGTTTATCTCTTTACGGTGAGGAAACGTTTACTATAGGAAGGAGGTCGAGAGAAGACTGGAGGCATTCGAGATGTAGGTGTGGCGAAGAATGGAGTAGGTGAAGTGGACGGAGAGGAGGAGGAGGAGGAACGACGAAGTGCTGGACATGGTGGTTGCGGAGATGCAGCTTCTAGATGAGATAAGGAGGAGACAGAAGGTATGGATGGAGCGATTACTTAGCTTAAATAAATAAAAACTTAGAAATAAAATCTTGGCCCAATTCCGGGAAGGAGTGTTTGAGAATATTTAATCATCATTTAAAAAAAATTATTTCTGTTAATTTATTTTTTGACGGGGTTACATTTCGTAGAGGTTTGATTGGAAAGGACATACTGATCACCAGATCTTCCAAACATTACAGGGGGATTTGAACCGCTACATCACCTTCTCTCGCTGAGGCCTCGCTTAGATCAAAGTCACTCTTCTGATGTGTACTTCCTCTTTTAAAAGTTCTAAAATTAAAATCACTATGATCACGTTTCATATTGAAGGGTATGATTCTTAGGACATTAAACCATTGCCCCACTAATTGATTCAGCCTTTCTAACATGTGAAAAAAATTATTATTTTCTACCGTAGGAAAGTCAGATATTTATCTCAATAATTTCCTTATTCGAGTGAAAATGTCGATGGCCTTCACGTTGCAAATAAAATATCTTTATACGGGAGTGGTAATATTCCCATGCAAAGGTTTTATTTAATTGCCTGTAGCACGCTTTGATTTGAAAATAATGCTATATATTATTGATGTCTTCATCAGAGTGCAAGTAGTATAATTTGCGTATTGGAAAATAAAATAAATTCGTGCGAGCAAAAATCTCCTTCAATTTGTTTTTCTCCCCTAAGATTAACCGATTACGGGGGTCAATCACGAGAAGAACCACTCATCTCCTAAAAAGCAGATATTTCGACATCCTCTCCTAGAGCTTTTGGTCGACTCCTTATCTATCATTTTGTCACAACCTTGCAGCCATCGTTTCTCCCACACTCTAAACTAGCAAAAATGCCATTTTGGTAACAAGGTAAAGCTCTCAGTCGGTGTTATTTTTCCGGTGTTTTTTGGATCGCATGCGGAATTTAGGGGAGAAACAACAACATCGTAAGCATTTCAAGTTGCGACACTCACTATGAAGGGACGATTATGACTGACACTAAGCCGGAAAAACTTAGTTTTGAAGTTTTAGTGGGCGAGAGACAAGACGATCGCACGTGGGGACTAAAAGCTTCAAGAAGAAGCGAGAGGGAGGGATTTGAGGGCGGTGGGGAAAATGAAAGAGAATACAACCCCTCCCTCACCTCCCTCTTCCCTTTCCGAAAGAAAAGTCTTCAAAATCCCAGGACCTCTGCTAATCCCGCGTACTCTCCGGACTTAAACAGACCGTTCTGTCTCCGAGGGGAGGGGAAGACGATAAAAGCCTTTAAACCCATTTCCGTCCGCTATTGGTGGGGTGAAAAGCAGTTAGGGGAGAGTTTAGGCATGGACACACACACTCCTCATGTCCCCCCGATACGAAAACCCTCTTTGGAACCGACAGCAAGGCACCACAATAGACGCCGTGAGAACCATTCAGATACCACGTGAGGGTGACATGTGATACCCTCTATGGTCAAGGAATAGGTAGTACTCCCACTATAGCTCACGTAAGCCTCTATCAATGAGAGGTGAGCTAAATGACTGAAAGATACCAAAATATAATTCTTCGATAGACCATGCGAAACACAGCTCGCTCTCTTTCTTTACGACGTTCTCAATTCTGGTGGATTTAAAAGAAAAGTTGACGACTTATTTCTAAATTTTAAGAAAGCTTTCGACACGGTAACTCAAAAAAATAACCTTCACACAAATTGCAAACAATCCTGTTTAACGAAACATTGGTAAACTGTATACGCGACTTTCTGAGTGATCCTAAGCAAACATTAACTTCACTGAATTAGCTCTCATGTAGTTTAAGTGACATCAGGTGTTCCACAAGTAATCATAATCGCCCCCCCCCCCCCTTTTGTTCATTGTAAGCATAAATAGACTCTGCTCCCAACTTATAAGGAAATGCGTATATTTGCTGACGACGCTGTCATCTATCGCGATATAAGTGACCACTCTGACTTTGAAATTCTATCATTGGATTTTAACAACGCCCATAAGTGGAGCCAGGAGTGGGGACTAGAACTTAAGGTGAGCAAATTCACGGCGGTACATTTATTGCGTAGGTCATCCAAATATCCTCGTAAATATGTTTGGATTGTGTCAAAGTGAAGGCGACAAATCAAGTGAAGTGTCTGGGAGTTGAAATCACTTCGAACCCATCATGATAACTGAATTTATTGGCAATTTTTTTCGATCAAATGAGAAAATTTAACCCACGATTCAGCAACGCCCGTTGGCCATTGCGGCTTTTGCTTAAAAGAGATCATTTAATTATTCCTAAATGGAGATTAGCAAAAAAAGAGTCATGGTTTTTCTCTTTGATTAGAGAAAAATAATGCCAACATAAGCACCGATTTACTTGCGATCTTTATTTTATTTAAAATAGTCCTTTTGAAAGTCATAGAAATTCCTACTCTGCCTGAACTTTTGTTTTTGCTATTTTTATCAATGACTTGCCATTTGTATCCGACTTTAAAAAGAAATTTTAGAATACTTGAGGATTTAACTATGCGTATTTGAATTAAACTACCATAGGACAATCATATAATGAGCCCCTGTTCATGTGTGAGTATTTTATCTTCTGATCGCCAATTCCTGTTGATCAACAAAGTAATATTATTGGGTAATAATAATTCTAAAATTTATACAGGAAATTATCTCACTCCTTTTTTTACTAAGTGCTTCATCCATTTTGATTAAAATCTCAATTTTATTATTGTTTATCAAAGTATTCTTCTTCAATTGAAATATACTTGAACAAGTAATTCAATTAACGACCTAGTCACTGAATTTTCGAACTCTAAATACATTCCAGCAGTGATAAAATTTAGATTCATTTATTTGCTCCTTATATTTAATTCATGAAACCAGTGGCGTAATTATAAATATGCTTTAGGGGGATGGCGACCCCCCCCCCCGCAGGTAATCCGGGGGGTCCGGGAAAATTTTTGAAAAATGACATGCCTGGAAATACCTTTATACATCATTTTGGCCCTAAAATTTTAACTTTAAGCAGTTATTATACGTCAAAACTAGACAATAGTTCTGAACATCCTTTTTTTTATTCTGAGGCTTTGGGAGGAGGGATCTATCCCCTCATCCCTCCCTGAGTGAAACTGTTTTATAAGTAATCCTTTAATCCATCAACGTTTTATCCAACGAAATATTTCCCGTTTGTAAAAGAAACTCTATTGTCGAATGTGATTCAGCGTTGCGGCCACCTGGGTGGTTTTCTCTTTTGTCGAAGTGTTTTCCATTGCTCGAAATCCAACTCAATGGTTGGAACTTCCGACTAATTATCTCCTTCCGGTAGCTCGATGGGAGCCGATCAGTAACTACGAGGGAACAAATGAATAACGATTTGTACGCATTTTCGGGGGATCGGACGAAGTCTTTCATTTCGGTGAGAAAATCTCTCCAAGTCACTGTCTGGGCGCAGGAAAGCCGTTGGATTTATGCAAGCTCACGCATTTTAGCCCTTCGTTCGGAAGACGCGACAGTGAAGGTACCTACTCTTTTTACTCATTTTATTTCTCCTAGAGAATGGAGATAGTAATTTCACCCTAGTTGCCTATTTTTGCACGTATATTGCTTTTCTAAGACCCTCGAAGCTGATTATAAACGGCATTTTTAAGGTATTGTTGTAAAGTTTGAGATGGCGGGATATTCGAAAAATGATTTTTAGTGAAAGATTTAGAACGAGAATTATCGACCATTTATTTCAAATCGATTTTCTATGATGTCACGTACATCACTTTTCTTCCGCCATCAATTTTTTACCGTGAGCTAAATTTATATGGTATCGTCAAGCCAGTTCGCTCAGAGATCTGATTATTTTGAAAATGGCATCTTGTAGTATCAAGACGTTCATTCGCCTTCAAACCTATTAAGTTTTATTTTGCCCATATAGGGAATTGAAGTGACGGGAGAAGTAAGAAAGAAATTATCAGCAGAATAGCTCAGGCGAAGAGAGCATTCCACCAAAAGAGAGACCTGCTTACAGCGGGAAACTTAAATATGGAAGTAAAGAAACAATTTATAAGAACCTACATTTGGAGTATGCTCCTGTACGGAAGTGAGGCATGGGCAATGACCGCAGCGGAGAAAGCAAGGATAGAGACATTCAAAATGTGGTGCTAAAGAAGAATGATGAAGATCAAATGGATTGACCGAGTTAGTAACGAGGAAGTCCTAAGAAGAGTAGGAGAGAAGAAAAGCCTCATGAAAACCTTAACAAGAAGACGGAACAACCTTATAGGCCACATCTTGAGACATGATGGCCTGATGAAGACAATCGTCGAGGTACAAGGTGGAAGGCAAGAATGGAAAAGGAAGACCTCGAACAAAATATATGGAACAAGTAAAGAGAGATGTGAAAGAGAAGAAATACGTAGGTGTGAAAAGATTAGCTGATAGTAGAACTGAGTGGAGAGCTGCGTCAAACCAGTCCTAGGATTGTTGACCAGTGATGATGATAGGGAGTTGAAGTATTACATTAGAACAACTGTGGAAGTAGTAGGTGAATCAAGGGCATACCCAGGATCAAAACTGGGGGGGGGGGCAAGCCTTGGTAGTTCATGATTTAACATTTTAGCATAGAATAGGTTAATGAAACAAAAATTTTCAGAAAATTGTGACAGAAATTTATCATTTTTTATTATTTTTTACTTGGATAAATAATGATTTTTACTTTAATTTTCCTTGTCTTAATGTACTATATGTACTAATGTACTATATGTGTATACTTATATAATTTTTCTTCGAAAGAAAATTTGTGCAAAACTTTCGAATTGAACTAGATATATTTTCGCATCTCCTGCCCCGCACTGGGTGCGCCCATGAGGTGAATATCTGGATAAATTTTGGGCTCTATCGCATTCTCTATCACGCAAAATAAATTCTGCAGACACTTAGTAATAGAACTATTTTGATTACCTACCGATTCCTTCCTCCCGGCCACTGAAAAGTAGAATAGATGACGGAACTACGCGCTCCAAAGTGGCCATGTGGAAATCACCCGCCCTGGGGCACCGTGTTCAGTCTTAACCCACTAACACATCAAACAACCCTCTGTGATGAAAACTGTAGTTATCGACGGAAAAGATATGAAATGAATCGGATAGGAATCAAGAAATTATTGTTTGCAGTCAGAATTGCCCCAAGCAACCTTCGAATTTGGTCCTTGAGTTGCGTTGAATACGGTCCGCGATCCAGAAGTTACGATTGGCATTTTGGGGAGTACGACATACATTTAGGGTATCAGGAGTTTGCATCACATCGATAGACACTCCGAATTTTCTGCAATATGTATTTTGGCAAGCCTTGCCCCACAAATGTTCAGGTTCAAGGCAAGACACTCGAACCATAACCGGAAATAATTGAATGCTTTTTTAGTCGATGGATATTTGTTACATCCCTCGTTCTTCCGGTAATCGCGCAATGCTACCCGATATGGTCAATGTCTACTCCCACTAATCTTGCCACTCTAGACAATGTATCGACTTCTTTCGCAAAAATTGTACAATACGGGAACCTCCGCGAAGCTCCCACAAATGTTAATTTATCCTATCTGGTGCTCACCAATCTCTCCTGTCTCTGACTTCAATCAGATATACAATTATTTGCTACACCCTAAATTCTCAATTCGACATGCTTGATACATATTATTTTCTATCATAAACATAAGGGCACCTTCCCGCCACACCCGTTCGTACTCCACATACTCAGGCTATTAATAATCAAGCTTTCTATTTTCAACCGTATTTCCGACCTAACAAATTCTCTCCAGACTAATATAGATTCCTTTTCTTCATAAAGTTATATTTCCTGAGTTTGTAATTTCTCATTTAATAAAAAATAAGCAAATCACAAATGAGTGTGGTCACTGTATCGGTTTGTTTCTTGGTTTTCAAATCAGTTGATGTGAACTTTAACTAGCTTCCTGGTTTGATTTTTATTTCAATACGTGCATTAAAAATTCCAACCCAAGTCCATCGCATCCAAGCCTTCTATATCTGTTTCTGTAACTTGTTATTGGTCGTAATCGGCAAGGGTTCTAGATGTTTTGAGCCTCAGAAGTTATGTGATTGCTATTCCAACAGGTTATACATTGCTCGCGAATTTTTGCCTCATCAGTCTTTCTGGATATGGCCCAGGTTTAGGTTTCTTTTTTTTACTATTTATAGTTATTTTATACTTAATCTGAAATTATAAGACATTTGAAAATTGAATATTAGTGGCGGTCTTTCACATTACAATAATTTTACCTTACCAACGATTTCAATGCATTTTGTTTTTTTTTAACTTTTAGTGACTTCTTTATAGATTGTTGAATTTTCCAGTTATGAAAAAAATTCTCTTTTCCTCCTTCAGCTAAAAATTTCAGTTGAGTTTTTGGTTACAAATTTTTCATTAGTTTTCGTTTTCATGATAACATCCATTTTTGTGGGGTGCGCAATATATGTATATATCCTGCAAACAAATGCAAGTATATCTGATTACTATGCATGAAATTCGCAAGTTATTAGAAATATGGAAATACCAAAAGCTCAAATTTACATCCCTAACAGCCTGTTTGGTAAGGACTTGTTAGTGCTAGCCGTAAGATGATGCACTGATACAGCCTTCAACTTTACCTGGAGATGGTTGAAAGTTCTGGTTAACTGGATGCTTGACCTTGAACAGTTATTAACGATAACTTCTAACCACGTTTGGGTGAAGCGGAAGTCTGCATCTTTTTATTGTTAGCGATAATCAGTCACTTTGAAATGGGCCCTAAATGTATTGAAACCGGTCGTGGAGTGAAATTCAAGTACCGTCAACTGGAGTAACCTTGTAATGATTTCTTGGAAACAAACAAACTTATGAGATTTTGAAATTAATAATAATTTATATAAAATGGTTAAAATTACTGACAGATCATGCAATTTCAATTTAGGGCTGTTTCTCAACCACTAGCAATTTTAAGTGTTAACGACAATGATTTTTATTTTTTTTTTAATTGGGCCAAAGATATTTTAAATTTGGGTAACATTGGCCGAACCTAATAAAATCATAAAAATGTAGTTATAAACCAGTGGTGTCATGGTGCCGGAATACCGTTCCGGTACTGTTTAACAAAATACATAATAGTCAAATAACACTCTTATTAACCCTTAAACAGCGGAGTTTTTTTTCGGAGTTTTATTTTGTTTTTCCGTTATAAACTGCTTAATTACTGCCCAAGCATTCAGATAAACACTTAGTTTTAAAATTCTGTTGATTCGTTCTTGCTAGAGGGGGTGTGCCCATATGGGCACGCTAGCCGTTCCGGCCACCGGTCTGCATTCTGCAGAAGAATCGCTCGAACCATCATAATTCTCATTTTTATTGTGTGATACGCCATATATTTTTGCATTTACCTATAATACTTCTTTTATTTGACAATTTGAAGTAATTTCAAATGATTATACTTTATTTTTTTTAGGTTTAAACATTTTTTGCTGAAATTAACAGTATAAAACTCAGTTTTGAAAAGTTATCGAATGAAAAAAACATGTTATCAATGAGTTTATTAACATAATTAGTCCTATATTGCTGGTAGAGTCTTTGACAATTATAAATTGGGTTTTTCAATTGCAGAGTATGATAGTCAGAATTCCATTGAAGGTAAATAACTGGGCACTTAGCACATTCTGAGCGCTCACGGGAAGAATATTACTCATAAGAAAATCGACGTCTATGAAACGGGACAAATTGGGTATCTCTGCCATCATACCTTATGTCATCAGACTTTCTATGATTAGTTGCACTTGATTGGGAATGTTAAATACGACCACCAGGTCTGGGAAAGGTACATCTTCGTTACAAAAACACTTGTGCAATCTCTCGCCTAAGGCTTACTGCGGTGTATTTGAAGCAGAATTTTCCGTACAGATCCAGGCATTTACAATGACAGCATCAAGGAGATAGCTTCATGTGGACCATCACCATGTTTTCCTCTGATAACATTCCTGTATCTGTTGATATTTTGATCCGTGGGATCAGTTCCGCCCATCTAAATATTGTAGCTAGAGACCACTGCTGGCTGCCTAACTTGTACAGTTTTTGAGGTAACACGTGGGAATCTCGTGACCTTTGTGAGTGGGTGTACACATTGGCAAGGTGACTTGACAGTCACTACCGAATAGTCATTCTATCTAGCAACAACAATATCCCTTTCTTTCTCCCGTGCGAAAGCATGGGAGCAGCGGGGCTGCTTAGCTAGCTGTTTTTTCGATCAATGGGAAAATTTTAGGTATCCTTTTTCTCAGAACCCTCCCTCATATCCTTAAGATTTTAACTGACTTATAAGAGGGAAGCTAGTAAACCAATTGTCAAAATAAATGGAAAAGATTTGTCACTTGCTCTAGTAAATTGTCCAACATGATAAGCTAATACGAAGAGCATTTACCTACGAATTTATGGTAGTTATTTTTTTCTTCAACACTCAGTCCCTGCTATATGCTGAAGTCCACCAAGTAATCTTGAGGAGTATTCAAGCACTCAATACTATATTTTAAAGGCGAAACTTATAGGTTCACCCCGTATGAACTGTTAGCAGCCATGATTGCCAAAATATTTTATCATGGATTTATGGTATTTTACCTCGGGGGTTGGCACATAGTTTTCTGAACAAACGTACTTTATCATATTTATGAATGGCCTAAGTGTGCACATTTTTTCGCTGTTATCGTAGTGATTATTAGCTGCACAGTGAAAAACCCTCATTATATTTTGCAACCTTGTGAATGGCATTATACACCACAGTGTTTCGGACATCATCGCCACTCTCCCAAAAATTCTCTTCCTTCAGACAGCAATAACCACTCAAAAAAGAATTGAATAGAAAAGAGAAAAATAAATTTCTTCCGTCACGAACATTTCGGAAACCTCAACTTGGAATTTACCGGAAATTCAGCGAAATTCATTTCGAGGAATATATTCTCAGCGAATGACACGTCATCTCGTGCTTATGTGTACGTCTCGGTCATTTTACTGTCTCCTCCATCCTTTTCAGGACTAAAACTGACGGAGCTTGAAATGGTTGCTAGTTAACTTTCGCCTTGATTGTCTCCTTGCGACTTACAACCAGGGATTGGACTTATTAGAAAATTTGACCACGTGTTCAATGTGGTCGATGTGATCAAGGTTCAATCTACTTTTTAACGTTACAAAGTTTTCTATGCGATAAAAAGCGGTTCACAATGAGCTTCGCAATTGTATTTATCAAACATCCTTTCCCCTTCCACCATGCCCTCGATTGTTGGGTATGTATACCAGTGGTAGAAAATAGCCCTATCATTCTTCATACTAGATAGTTGAGTAAAGTATAACGTAAGCACGATGAATAAAAGTGTTGAATAGTAAAAAATATATTTTTTGTACTAAAAATTAATGGAAATATTACAAAAAAATATTGATGCCTATAAAATCAAGTGACATAAGAAAAAAATGAAAGATTGACAAAAAATTAGCGTTTTACATCGAAATTATTTGATAACAGACCCAACAACAACGTTTATAGCGAAGGACACCTGCCAAAAAAGACACCCCCGGCTACCGGCTAGCGTGCCCATATGGGATCACCCAAAAATAAATTCAAATTCCTTGTCTCATACGAAAGATATCACTATGCTTGCAAAAGAAACCGAAGTTGACAACATTCATTATGAGGATAAGATTAAATACTTAGCCGAGTATAAAAAATAAAAAGGAAAAAAATCGCATTTACTGAAGACACATCGCCATTTTTTCTCTTTTGCCTCCTCGATCAGAGTGAGTAAGAATACCTAACCTGCCACAGTCAACTGCTGGATTAAATGCTGGCCGTAAGCACACGAACCGAATAAAGTGATGCATTGTAATCATTTTAGGCAAAAACAGCATGCTCTATAATATCTGGGTTAGAATTTATACGAAATTCTTTAGACCACTGCAGCTGTGCCCATATGGGCACGCTAGCCGTTCATGGGTTAATTTTGGTGCCTCAAAACTTCTAATATTTTTTTGTTTTGGTAACATTCGTTACCAAAACAAAAAAATTGTAATAAAATGTAAATAATAACAGTAATAAAAAAAACAAAAATACTAATATTTCACTTCTAAAAAAGTTACGGAAAGTGCGTTCCGTCACTGCTAATTTTGCCATGACGTCACTGTTCTAAACCATGAGTTTGAGCAAAGATACCCCACAAAAATACCTCTTACATTAATTTCTTCTAGTACTCCCTTATTTCAACCTGTAAATTTTTAGTATTCGGGTAAAAATGAGTAATAAAAAACGACATTTCTGCTAGGAAAAATCATTACATTGCAATGAATCAAAGCATATGTAATCATTTAATGTACAAAATTTCTTCTATTCCATAGAACTGAAACCCAAACTAATTCAGCAGTGAAGCCAGTTCGGCTGCCTGTTGACTTATGAAAGAACGAAGTCGATATAGCAATGTAAATGTCAAAATACAGAACTATCTATCTTTTTACGTCTCTGGGCCACCGATACCTGGAAATGATCAAAGTTACCCCTGTTGACCACATTGTGAAAAATCTCCGGTAACTTTTAATTTACCGATTTCTTTCTCGAGTTCGGTTGTTCAATCGGCTGAGACCAGCGTCTTCTAGAGAGCAAAGGGTGTGGAAATCGTCATGAGCAAAACCTTTCCTGGAGTGAGCGAGGATAAAGCTCTTCTTCATAGTTACGGAATTAGGGATTTCGGTTGAATCCAATGCGTGATTCGTTGAAAGCGAGGACTATTTTCGTCTGCGGGAGATCGCATGAAATGTCGTCGACAACTGCGAAGTTGCACGGCTGAATACTGATTCGGGATAAGAGGAGGACGATAAAGCTCCCATCCGAGATCGTTCACCCATCAGGGTCTTGGTCTTCCTCCTGGGTGATGCTCCTTTGCGAAATCCACGCTGAATATTCCAGGCTTGACACCATCTCTACTTTCCTCCTTCAACTGCAAATTTCAGTTGAGTTATTGGTTTCAAATTTTGATTGAGTTGGCTTTTCACAGAAACTTCCATTTTTGTAGTGAGTACAATACCCATGTATGTATCCGGGGCCTACAGGCTTTCCCACCCTGTAGGCCAAGGTTCGAATCCCGGCGGTGGTAGAGATTTTTGAGAAATTTCCCGATCACTGCTTAAGTGCTTTTTGGAGGACACTTCAGGGTCAATATTGCATCCGCACATAGGGCCATTCTTTCCTCGTGTTATTAAGGAATTAGAATTGGTGTCTCGATCAATAACATTAACGACGTTATTCACTCAGACACACATTGCATTTTTTCAATTGTATTAACCTTGCATGGATTTGCCATAAGAGTTAATGACAGTTGGCAATTTTCGCCTTCGCATGATTGAGCATGTCTTTTTTGTTATTATATTAATTATGTTTAAGACCGTATGGTGTGCATATGAGTATCTTCTTTCATGCTACAAGCTGATGATTCATCATCCCTTGCCAAACACACTAGAGGTGACTCGTAGAATATTATCTAGATGTGCAATTGTGCTTGTATAAGTTATTTTGGCTATAAGTCAGATGCCAGCGTTGTATACTTTTAGATTTAATAAGTGTCCACATGGTCTCCGGTGCTCTTCAAATGCCTTCCCAGCTGTCCTCGATTGATTCCGCGACCTTGCCCTGCCAAATAATCAATAGCCAAGTGCAATTCCTTACACACATGCCACGAGCAATATCTCCAAGTTGTCACGTGTTGGTCATCCAAGTATAAGTGCGATGCCCTTCACCACAGCTGTGTGGACTGTTGTGACCCACTGGCAGTGTCCATGTGCACGGCCGATGGGCGTTTCGCCCTTGGCAATGCAGCCGGGTGTCTTGCAGTCGCCAATACGTTCGGCCCGTTAGCTTTGGCCCTCCCACGCTTGCTTTGAGCCAGGAGTCGTGCTTGGAAAAAAAGAAGAGGTGTCCCTGGAACGCCGCCGCAGTTATTGGGGATGCAATTTCGCACCCTACGCGTCAAAGCCATAAAAATTTTCTCCCGAGAAAAACACATTATGAAAGGGTTTTGCACCCTTCTGTGAGTTATTTTTTCCTCTCCCGAGCTCTAGGAGGTACAACCACGACAGTTCGTTCAAGAAACATTTTGCTCAAACATTTCAATAAATTAAGATGGATTTCATTCTTTCCCGTTGAATGGTAGTGGGTGTGAATGTTTCTCGGGCTTCCCACCGTGTTTAGACACTCACTCCATATCTGCCGACGCTTAGATGAAAAATTAGTTCATTGAAACGTTCTGCAGAAATAGAGTGCATAACCCGGTGAGAAGCCCGAAAATCTTCTCACAATCAGTTTCAAAAATTGTCTGAAGCCACTTCATTGATGGCATATTTTTTTAAATTTTATTTAAAATTCCAAATTAAAAATTACTGCTCCAAAAAGAGGGCATTTAAGGCTATTAGAACGATAAAACTTTCAAATAATGTTAGACGATCACAAAAACCCGTGCCCTGGATAGGGAAATCTACCCACGTGGGACTCGTACCCGCGACCTTAGGTTTGGCAGGCGACGTCTGTACCCCGCCGCAGCCAAGGCCGGCTACGTATAGCGATATACGATCATGTTTTTCGGGTTTCCACGGCGTTGTTTGATGCCTGATGACAATACTGCCGTAAATTAGAAATTCGTAGTTTCTGTTAAGAAAAGTGACATAAAAACGTTTTCAATAAAATGTATATTGTATGAATGTAACTATGCGTTTATGCGAGAAAGTTTGTTATCCTTGTGTACATTTTTGAAATATCAAAAGTGAATGGAATCGGTAAGATAAAAAATCACTGAATGCAAAGAAATAAATTTACTTTTCACGTATGTTTACACCAGACCTATAAAAAGAGTGTAAGATGGTAGCCCCAAAACTATTCAATAAGGGGTACATATATACTCCACAATTATTTAAGTGTTTTCTAATGTAATATATTTGAATGTAAATGGAATAAATCTATATTATTATTTTATCCCGCGCGAGTCTTCAGGTCACAATGCCGCTGTAACTGTCTTCTTGTGACGTCATACAACACGGTGGAAATCCCGATAATATGATCGCAGCCGCCTCGTAATCTTTCGCAAGAACATATATCGATTTAACGTGGCAAATTCAGCGTATCTATCAACAAAATATGTCAGTTAATGTGTGTTTGAATTGTTCTTTTCCAGATGTCTGAAACTGCATCATCAGACATCATATAAGTTGCTACGATACTAGTCGTTGGAAGACAAATATGGTCGCAATAGATAAAGGATTTCATCCCGTAGAAGGTTGATTTCTGTGGCTACTTCGGTCGTTTTTCAATTTTTTAAATCCACTTTTATGAAATGTTTTGCAGTATACTATTTGTAAGCTTGGAAAAGCATTGAAAAGTCATGATTTTAATAGATCCCATGCTGCCCTTATTACAGCTTATTTCTTCGTGAAATTCGAATCTTTTTGCCCATCGGCGACATGAGTGGCGAAGTTTGAAAACCTAAAATTATTGTGAATGGAAGAGGGAAGTACATGAAGGGAGGGGAGGCTGCCAGAATGCTTCTCAAGTACTCAATTGAAACCTTTCTTAGTCGGTAGAATGCAATAAAGGAAAGAGAAGTCTATCATAAATAGATCCCATATTCAAAATCAAGTAGCACTATAACATCAAAGAAACCTGGCATATTAACCTTGTAACCTCAGAATACACCTCGCGCTCGCAATACTACTCAGCGCGCCGCCCGGTCGGTCTGGCGGCGGCCGCGGCAGCGCATTGCACCGTTCAACATAAAACCATCTTGAAGCCAAATTCGCGAATAATGGCAAGATTTTTATTTTTCTATAGACTGTTTAGACTATATTCTTTCAATTCGCGTCAAAATCTCTGGGGGGCTCGGAGGTTCCCAAAACGATATTGCTATTTATATTTAAAAATTCAAGTAAAAATAGCATAAAGGTTAAACATTTATATTTCCAACTAGAAAACCATGTAAATTTTAAAAAAATCACCAATATATATACGCGAAGGTACCGATTTATGCTCTGTATTTTTTTAATGTTCATAAATTTTCTGAAACCTTTATTTTATGGAAGTGAACTTCTCTGAAAATGAGTGATTTTACGCCCCAGGCGTTTTTATCCCGGAGGACTCATGTTTGTCCAGTTATGCAAACTACAATGAGCCACGAAATAGCCGTAGTACTAGACAATATCATAGATCATATAGTGTAGAATACGAATAGTACTTTTAAATTTCCTTCAAAACTTTCGAAAAAATTATTTTCGGCCAGCTTTTTCCGATTTTGAACCACTGTGCGGCGTTCCGTGCGAAGCAACACAACATTGGAAATCAACTCTTTCACGCGAGCAGCGAGTCAGATACATGCTACTAAAAGGCGCGTCGACGGCGCTTCGTTATCTAATAATGAGAACGTCACTCCGACACTCCTTGTTGTCGGTTCTGCAATTAAAGAATTCCGTCTCATTCAGTGCCCTATCTCGAATCGAAATTCGGGGCCACGCGTTTCAATTCATCCCAATGTGCTGTCGACGCTCTGTCTCCTGAATCACCCGCTTGCTAACTTATGTTTTGCAACGATGCAACTTCCAGCCGCCGCCTCCGCGAGGCATGTTTTGTAAAAGGGAGATTATTTATTACCTGAGGCCTTGACCTCATTCACAGCTCCATGGCACCTGGATCCCGCATCTATATCAGTCACCTCCATTGAACGCATAGTATACGTCCCTCCTAGATTCATTTTGTATCAGTTTTAATCACAAATATTAACCCATTTTCGCCCAGAAAACTTTCTGCTTGGGATTATGAAGATATTTAGGTAATTTTATCCCACGGTCGTCTCAAGTAATCCCATGAAATATTTTGGTGATACATCAATTGTGTCTTGAAAATGTCCAGTTGCCTTGTAGCTACACTGGGTACTACGTCAGAATCTAATGTTGCTCGTCTAGTTTCTACGAGTGGCCTAGATAGGAAGGATGAATCTGCAGGGCGAGATATTTTTATATGAAGGGAAGTTATAATAATCTATGCAACGCGGGTCCCTATTTAATTTTATAATACTTGCGTAAAATTTACAGAAAGTAGGCGTTCATATTGAATTTCGGTTACGCCACCATCTCTTTTCTTCAGTGGACTTATTTCGACCGGCTTAAAAAAATATACTTGTCAGTGGATTTATTTATCGCAAGCTTGAACAGTAAAAATGTGAGAACTAAACAGCATCGAGGTATGCAAGCTTTCTTATAGAACTTCATTTGCTCCTTTTCATTTTTTAGGATGTAGCCTCATGGCTACGGTGGGAGGAAATGGGTAAAAATAGAGGCAGGCACGTAGCCAAGAGAGGGGCTTTGCCCTCTCCCCTCAACACTAAAATTTTTTGAAGTAAGTGATCCAACGTAGAAATAAATTCTCTTTCGTGTGCTTATTGTTGCATTGAAATTGATTGTCTCGTTTAGACGAGAGAGCTCTCAAACTCGGGTGTCTTGCTTTTATTCACAGAGAGTAAACATCGTGGCGACTATCGGCGGTACATCTGCCATGGAAGCCACTGGCCCAGGGGCACCTACCCTCTGACACTGTTTTTCGATATCTCCTCCTTCTTTCTTTTGCGATTTCTTTACAGCCCTTGATGAAGAGATTACACCAAGTCTTATGCCGCAGATTATGAGTTTGATATTCAATGAAAAGGGAAAATTGGCTGTTTTTAAATACATTTTTAAATAAATTTTATGCTAAATCGATTTCGAGTGTTTTAGGATGATATTTATGAAATCTTACCTGCCGACCTGCGGTTTTACGTTAAATTTAAAGAGACTATGAGCTATCCCTACTGGAAGTCTGGGGAAAATACGTTTACTATGAAACGAGACAAGATGTTGTCACCGTTGAGCAACTCGAATGTTTTCTTTCAAAGCTGACTAAGGCGCTTGGATTCCGTTCTTTCGAAAACGGAAATCTATCTTCTTCCTCCTTTTCATCACTACATTTTTTTTAAATATCGCATGCGCCACTTATTTCTTCGCTCGCTGAAATAAACGGAGGAAAAAATTGAAGAACGCGGAGCGAATAGCGGACGATGCCCTGAAGTATGAACGACGCGATTGCGCGGATTTCTTACAACACATAATTACCTTCAAATAAGTTTTTCTCTTAGTAATTACGGTGTGTTTTCTGTGCGATGCACCACGGAAAAGGTTTATTGACCAATCGATGATTTTCTTTTTTAATTTAGGAATTCTTACTTTGAGTTACATTTCATCCATTGAGTTGCATTGAAGTTAGTAGTTTGGTGGATTTTTTATCATGCAGCTATTTTACTTCACGCAGATTGATGCAATTGAATAATGCGTCGAGACAATTTTATCATAATCTGATGGGGCACAACTTAAGAGGATTTGAAGATGAGATATTTTTACATAGAGTTTTAGCATTTCTTGGGTAAGTCTTGAGAGGTGGTGACCAGATTAAGACAGTAGTCGAAGTACAGGTAGACGGTAAGAACGTAAAGAGAAGACGTCTGATAAAATACGTAAAATAGTTAAAGAAGCATGTGGAAGATAAGAAATTTCATTCTTTGCCACCGCTTCTACATGTTGACCCATAGAGGTCTCTATAGGTGTTTCCGAGAGACATAATTCTAATGTCGTTAAAGCTGTATTTTAATACTTATTTCACTTATTATAAGTGTTGGACGATCCATCTAAATAAGAAGTAGCGAGAATAATATACCCATTTAATAAAATATAAGCCCTTAGGATGGATGTCATTGAATTATGAAACATTAGAAGAGGATGATTTTTAAATCACCCGAACTAACGTCCTTTACTCGATATTTAAATGCATACATAAATCAATAAAAATCCGCCCCCACAATAGCACAATATACCTTCTGGTTAAAAAATATTTCGGCGAAAATTTATCGTTCCGATATTAAGTAGCTATCGTAATCGCCGATTATCGATACTAAAAATCTTCGTAACCCACCTGAAATATTCAATTCATATTTATTTTTCCCTGGCCTATGTGGACGTATAGGTACACAGAATGCTCGTCATGAAAAACTGAAGGATTTTCGAGCAAATATTGTTCCGTAGCAACGCATGTTCTGTTTACACGATCTAAGGCCAGTATAACCATTTGAAAGCCAGGCATTTAATGAAGATGGATGCGGTTGCTTCGGCGAAGTCCGCATTTAAAAATCCGCCTCAGATTAATCGATCAAAAAAAATCACGATTTATCTTCCGGTCAAAAAATATTTCGCCCGAAATTCATCCTCCCGATATCAGTTATCGTTATCAACAGTTAACCATGTTAAAAATTATCGTTGACCTGTATATAATGTTCAACATGGCTTATGCGGACTAAGTTGTCCAGAGAATGCTCTTCATCAAAAAGTTAGGCTTTTTGTGTTTATATTCCTCCGGATAGCAACGCGTTTTCTTTGTACACGATCGAATTTATTTACAATAGAAATCCAGAAATTAAATACAGATGGATACGGTGGCTGCGTCGACGTCCTGAGGCCAGTAACCATATTCTCCCTCCCCTTCCTCAAGTCAAAGAGCAACTGAAGCGTTCGCAAGAAGAAGAAGGAGAGGAAGACACTCGCGAACTAATCATCGATACTCGTTCAATGCCAATGATCTCTCTCCTCAATGCCTACCCCCTCACTGTCCACTTCGAGAAAAAAATTCCTGGAGCAGCAGCTGCACTCGGCCGTACGGACGGATACGGGTAAAAAAAATCAACTTAATTAAGTCGCACGGCGAACAAAAAAAATCCTCCCACTCCTCAAAGATTTCCGTTAACTTCTTTGAAGTTCCTTTGAGTGTGGTTGGCGGCGGACATTCCCTGCGATGTGCACTCTACCGTGGTGTATCGCGGATCCGTGCCGAGGGGGATTGGATGAAAAACACGACCTCGTTCTGGCACGCGCCGGAACAGGCTCCGGCCGCGTCCCAATCCAGAAAGGTGTACCCTGCGCCCTGTGCCCTATCCGCACTTCGTTCTCTTTCAACCGATGCTAGCGCCAAGGAAGAAACTGGCTACTGCGAGAATCATTAAAAAAATGAGATACGGTTTCCAAAAATGCTGATTTCGTGCTAAATCAACCATTATAAATGTTTTTGATTATAAAAATCGTTTCAAAATCGTCTTTATTGCGGTAAGAAGATAAAGATTAAATACAAAATAACATGGACAATGCATGAGCTGTTTAAGTATTAATAAGAATAAGTTGTAAATATAAAATATTCACTCGTGTTTATCAAATGAAAAGAATTCTTTGGTTTAATAAAAGGCTTGCTAAGGTGCCATGAAGGTAACAGCCGTCTAATTTTACAGACTATGGTGAGGTTTATCAGTACAGCAGTTTAAATGCGGCGTAAATGGTAATATATATATACGGTGATATAGCATTTCACTATCCAGTACCACTACCCTCAGAAACCACTGCACTTGATTATTTGCACTCTACCGTGGTGTATTGTGGATCTGCGCCCAGGGGGATTGGACGAAAAACACAACCTCATTCTGGCACGCGCCGGAATAGGCTCCGTCGTCGCTTCCAAAGATTGATAACAAATACGTTGTGGACTCCGCTTTACAATGGGTTCGAGTTGCTATGGATTCAGCATACGAACTGAACTGAAGATGCGCGCGCTAAAGTTAAAATCTCGCCGATTTTATTTCCACTTACATTTGGAGTATGCTCCTATACGGAAATGAGGCATGGACAATGACCGCAGCGGAGAAAGCAAGGATAGAGGCCTTCGAAATGTGGTGCTACAGAAGAATGATGAAGATCAAATGGATCGACCGAGTTAGTAACGAGGAAGTCCTAAGAAGAGTAGAGAGAAGAGAAGCCTCATGAAAACCTTAACAAGAAGACGGTACAACCTTATAGGCCACATCTTGAGACATGATGGCCTGATTAAGACAATCGTCGAGAGATAAGTTGAAGGCAAGAACGGAAAAAGAAGGTCTTGAACAAAATATATGGAACAAGTAAAGAAGGATGTGAAAGAGAAGAAATACGTAGGTGTGAAAAGATTAGCTGATAGGAGAACTGAGTGGAGAGCTGCGTCAAACTAATCCTAGGATTGTTGACCAGTGATGATGAGTACAATAAGAAAGAAATAAACCTCGAACTGAATAAAATACAAAGGAAATATGCTTGACTCGTCAAAAACTGCTAAGGGCGAACAGAAAGCGAAATACAAATGTTGAAGGAATTAGCCTTGGAGCCAATAGAGACTCGGAGGCAGCGCGTTAGGATTAGAATGCGTGAGCAATTGATAATAGATACCTTTCACAGCGAGCCAGAACATAAATTGAGAACACTACTGCATTTCCATGTGCGACAGATAGGTACGATAAATTGAGAGACATATTTTGCCGAACGAATAGGTATGGGAATTCGTTTTCCTCCCGAGCAAGAGAGTATGAGGGTTCAGGGCAAAACCGTCAGGGATACAACCCACCGGGGCCAGGAACCAAGCCCGTGGCCTATACGCCCGATCACCCAAGGATCGGGCGTATAGGCCACGATTGTAGAGAAAAGGAAAGAGGCGCCGCGGCGATAGGATCCCGACGACGCCTCTGGGAAAGGATAGGAGCGGAAGGAACGGGACGGGGAAAACACCTCAACGCTATAGAAGCGAAGAGGACCCTACTATAAGCGAAACCAGTCAAATCCATTAATATTCTAACGATTTTTGAGGATCATTCTATTAGGAAGAATGATCAAACGATCAGATCGTTAGATAAAGCCGAGCAATAAACGGCTGAAATAAATTATATGCGGAACTTTGGTAGAGCATGTCCTTTTTATTTGTCAACGGCTAGTATCCTGTCACCCCCCGCCATACGCCAGTTGAGGTGCTTTTAAAAGTAATGTGTAGATGTAGGTATGTTCATTTGATTAGCGCAATGGAGGAAAACGGATACAGCAGTAAGGATATCAGGAAGCGAACGTGCGCCTTAGGAAAGGAGGTGTTCGTGAATAGGTTATAGTTTATGAGAGGATCGTTATTTAAGAGTTTAAAGAAAATTCTAGTTAAGAGTCTGATCTGGAGTGTAGCGCTTTACGGTGCGGAAACATGGGCTCCTAGGAAGCAGCACGAGAGAAGACTGGACGTTTGGATGTGGATCTGAAGGAGATTGGAGAAGGTGAATTGAACGGAGAGGAGGAGGAACGACGAAGTGCTGGACATGGTGGGTGAGGAGAGGCAGTTCTAGATGAGGTACGGAGGAGGCAAAAGGTTTGGATGGAGCGAGTTCTTAGCGTGGTGGGGATTTTAAAAACATTTTTAGGAAACAAAACAGTGAAGAATGTTGGGTAAGAGGGAAGAGGAAGGAAGAGAATGGGATATTTAGTTAGAATGAAAGGAAGTAAGTCTTGTTGTGAATTCAAGAGGGAAGTCCACAAAGGGAGGGAATACTGACAGAATACTTCGTAAATACTTCAAGTAAGCCTATCTCAATCGGTGAAATCCTTTAATAATTATACAAGAAATATGTCGTATAATGTGTCATCTAGTATGTAATTTTACGATTTGCTTACAAAGCAAAATGTTTATTCTGTAGTTATAGACTTCATTTCTGCATATTCCGTTTTTTGTTACAACAGAGATATCGTAAAACGCATTGACGTTGTGATAATCTTGGGATTTTTTTTCCATATCATTCCATTTCCCCTTATGTCATACCCGATTCTTAACTTCTTCCGCTCCTTTACTCAACTTTTTGTAGCTCCATGTTCCGAAAGCTTGATGTAAAAAAATTGAGCTTCACACAAAATTGAACCCAATTCAATTTTCTCAATTTTTGCTCTCCGTTTTCCTTCTTGTCAATTAGCATGTCCTTACACCCTTTACCACAGCTTGTGTGGCGGTTACCAGAAAATTATGTAAATGCACAAGCCTTATTTTCGTCTTCCTCGTCAACTTTACTGCAATGGTGACTGGAACTGCTGAGAGAGAGGGAGAGATTGAGAGCAGAAATAAAATCCTTTGAAATCTCTTGCCGGCTTAATTACAGAAACCGGTCCTCAAAAAAAAAAAGCTCTGTAGACATCTCCGTATATCACAGCATTTGCCGATGTCGGAATGAGGATAGGACGTTGAAGTGAGTGTTGCTGGGTAAAGGGGTGATTTGAACGGGTCACGGACCTCTTGAGATTCGTGTCCCGTGATGCCTTGCGTCGCGGTCCTTTTCCCGTCGTGCTGAGACTCCGGAATGGCCCCCAGGTGACGCTAGAGGACGTCGTTATGCCAGACTTCAAAGACGCGTCGTTGGAGAAATTATTATCATGAGGCATTAGGCTGTGGGGCTTCTCTACTTTTTAAATTCTATCCCTTTTGAGTGCCGCGAGCCACATTTATTTAATTGCGTTGAGGAAAAAGCCCGTCGCTCCTGGGTCTCGGATGGAAAATTAATCGTCCCTGGATACGAAAATACTGTCCATTCTTGGCGCTTAAGAAACTAAATCACCCTAGTTGAGGTGTTTTATCACCGAATATAATCAACCAATTTCAGTTTAGCAAAGAGCTTATCGATGGCTAAGTTCTAACAACATGTATATGATATTCGATCAGATTGAGACAGGTATCTTAAACAAAATGTAAGAGCATTTAAAAAAAATAAAATAAAAGCAAAGAACAACTCTTTATTTGCAAATGAATTCTTCTTTTTCAGTTTTATTAACTTTTGGCTTTTAATTTCAGTGTGCAAGTAAAGAAATTAATCGTTTTTTCTGCTCTCCTGAAAAGTTGCTATTTTTGAGATACGTGTTGTTAGAACTTAGCCATCGATATTGGGAGAACATTTAGTTTTACGTTGAGTTGTATTTATTTATTTAAATATCCGCTCATAGGTGTTGTCTTATATTTAATTTTTTCTTGGAATAATACCTATGACGAATTAACTGTTATTGTATTAGCATGATAACATCATTAAATAGCAGTAAAGGTGTGTAGGATTTTGTTTTTTTCTTCGGTGAATTTATGGGATGATCGAAAGTAATTTCCCGCGAACCTACACAACCATTTATTGTTGCGAGTTGGACGAGCGTTTTGAGGTATTATACGGCCATTCGAGTTTTTCATTTCATATGAAATATGTCTGAAAATCAAAGTGATCTACTTGTTCTATCACCTAAATTTTGGCTATGAATCGAACATTTTAATCACATTTAACTCTAATTAACCTAGGTGGACAAAGATTTTCGCGGAGTGATTCGTGAGGCGTAGTTCATTTCCTGGGATATTCTATGTTCCACAGACCCATGTTCCCTATTTCAAATTCGCCGGTGTTTCAAATGGTGTCCTCAGGCAGGATGCAATAGCGTAGGTACTTAATTTGCACCATAACAGATGACTCCCACGAAAACTTTTCAAAACTGTCGTTTGAAACGAGCTGACGAGGAAGAAATCCCGATAAACGAAATAGTTTTTGAAAGTTATTGGTAATTTTCGGAAAATGCTTTGATTTCACCTCACGGCCGTCACTTTCCGTACTTACAACTGTCGTTCAATTAAAAGCTAAGCGTGGCGTTGCAATCTGTGTTAGCAGCTTTGCTTTCTGATTGGCTGAAGGACGGTACCTGCGAAGGTTTCAGCGACGGAAAACGGAGCTCACACTTCATTGCTTTTTCGTGAATTTTTGTTCAAAACTTATTACGACGCCCCAGACTCCATATTCCCCAAACATGGCTCTGTACGACTTTTTCCTATTTTCAAAAATAAAGTGAACCTTTTTACAATCCCATATGACATTGAAAGCGAATCGCTGACAGAGCTAAAGACTATCCCAAAGATCGAGCTTGAGAAGTGTTTCGAGGATTGGAAGAAGCGATGGCACAAATACATAATATCAAGTGGGGACAACATTAAAGGCGACAACATTTATGTAAAAGATACAGTGTCTGGCGTGATACGGTGGAAATCTTTGATATTCCGATTATTAAAACCTCTTGTCTGTTTCCACACACTTTTATTTACACCGGCCATGGTTTCGGCAACTTGTGCCGTATCATTAAACCTTGACAATGGCACAAGTTGCCGAAACCATGGTCGGTGTAAATAAAAGTGTGTGGATACAGACAAGTGGTTTTAATAAGCTGAACATTTATGTAAACGAATAAAAAGATTTTTTTAAATTAAAACTGCCTATATTTTCTGAACACACCTCGTAATGTTTATTAATACGAAGACAAGTATTATAAATCAACGTTTTATGGTGCAATTCATCTGAATTAGGTGTTTGAGAGTGAGATCTAATTATAAGTAAAAAATGATCTAAACAATTCAAACCTTAACGCTCAAATTGAAATCTAGTTTACATTAAACAATTTATTTTAGTGAATTGCTCATTTTCCTAAGTAGTATGTACTCTTCGATTATTTTGCGTAACCTAGCAAATATTGAAGATCAAAGAAATACAGAAAGAGACCGCGGAAATGCAGAGTCAGAGGTAAAAACCGCTTGGAAGAAACGGAAGGCAGTTACGATCAAGGAAACAAACGAAAAAAAAGAGAAAAAAGGCGTTTTTTTTCGTCGCCGTAAGCTTTGGCGGCGGAAGAGAGACGTGAAAAAAAAGATGACAGTCGGTGAGTGGTGGATTGAGAGTAGGTCAGGTTTTATTTCCTACGAGCGCGCCAAAGAGTCAGCCACCTTCAGTCAGCGCTTTGCGCCCCGTGAGTAATTTCTAATCCGATTCTAACCTGGACACGTCCGCGACGCGGCGCTGTCGTCGTGAAACGGATCCGAGCTGCAGTTTGCAGTTAAAGCGCGGGAAACGTGGGCGGGCGCGCCAGGGAGTTGTTTTGCGTTGCAGATCACGTGTGGCCGGTTGCCATGCCCATAGTAACGCATCGGAAGTGAGAACAATGGGCGGTGGCCCAGTCATATATGTGTGTCACCGCAATTAGTCACATCACTCGTGCGAAACGCATTTACGCGTCACCAGGAAGTCGAAATGGATAGATGGAATTCGATATATCGTAGCCACCATCTGTTGATCTTGGTTTTCTCTTCAGAGTAAATACATTCCACAAATTGTGGCCCACAATGTCCGACTGGGCTGCGATATAATATAAAGGCGAATTTGGAAACCTCAGGAAAACATGTGACATGGATTACGAGGTACGACTAATAGCTGAAATCAATCGAGTACAGCGCAGGGCGGCCAGATTTGTGGTGAGTTGTTACGACAATAAGTGCAGCGTTTCAAGTATGTTGCACGAGTTGGGAAGGGAATCTTTACAGGAGCGTAGATCGAAGTATAGGCTTAACTTACTTAGGAAATTCGAAGAAGATATTTTCTCAGATGGCGTGAATCATATCCTTCGTTTACCGTCGTACCAAGGTTCTCATAGTAATGAGCAGTCATTTATTCAGTATAATTTTATTCGGTTTTCGAAAATGTCCGCGACGCGGTTAGTCCACGATGCACTTTAAAAAATATATTTTGCAGGACAAGGTTTGTAATTGCGAGGAATACCTTTGAGCTTTTATGAAATTCATAGATCACGTCATCATGCATATACATTTCGGTTCACCCACCTTATTTCCCCGTGAAAAAAAAACAATTTGTCCGTCAGCGACACAAGTGTCGACTTTTGTAAACTTTGTATATTTTTAATAAAGATAGATTTACTTACTAGTAGATACTTTCTCGATGACGGAGTGTGTACCTTCGAAATGGTCAAGATCGACGTTGAAAAATCGACTTTGGTTCGAAACTCGAATCGATCTTGATTCCTCGATCTTCAATCATTAAAACTCGATTCCCGATTTTAATTGAAATCGATTATTCTATCACTGAACCCATGCACTCATCTCGAGTTTGGATTTGAAGTCCTATTTGACGTCAATCGTAAACCAAGCATTACTGTTCTTCGCTGTGTGAGACGTCAATTGGAATCACACGTCAATCGGAATGTTTCAATAATTTTTATCTAAAGTGCTTATTGCGCGCCTGGAAAAATGGCAGTGCTCTCTCTAATGTATTGAGATTTAAAATGAGAGAGAATTGGTTTATAGAATAAGAAGTGCTGCTGAGTAAAATAGTTCATGTTTCTCGAACTCGGCCGCAAGAATGCTGTAGGAATCGTTTGAAATTTTTATTTTTTTCTGTAATAATGGGTAGTTTCCTTCATCAAAAAGAAAACGAAAGGCATTGATTGCGATTCGTCACCCACCATTAGTGTATTCATAATATACAAATTATTTGGTTTTAGAAATCCTAGTTTATATGAGTGGCAATGTTCAATTTTAACCGCATTTAAAAAAGGCCTGATTGGCGCCCATGCGATGCCTCTCCACGTGACGTCACAGGGACCTAGTTTCTACACGAGATGATAGGAGTTTTGCATCGTCTGAGATTACGAATGCATGCATGAGTCACAGAGCTCAGGGAAACATGTCTTGATAATCACTTTTTAAAACTGCCTACAGTCGGAAAGTTTCCTTCGTTTGATAAGGTATTAATAATCCTCATTTAAGCCAAGCGCTACCTGCTGGCATGGTACTCTGCTACCTGCTAGCAGCCTGCATCTCAGCGGCGCACACATCCTCGCCCCAAGGTCACCTCACGCGGAGGTAGCGGGAGCCAGAATGACGTCACACGGGATTTTCCCAGCATTCATACTTAGTCGTCGCGTTTTCGCACGCTTGAAATTTTTCACTTTTCGTTTAATCGCGAAAAATTGATGTCGTCATTGTAAAATCTTAAAGTGTGAAATTCGTACTCCAGGAGTAATAATCTTTTGATTTAGGCAATAAAAAAATTGTAGGAAACCACCCTATTGCCTTGAATTCCGTCTAAAATTATATCAATGCTTTCCATAGTGCATAAATTATTAAAATTTTAATTGGTGCATAAAATTTTGGGCTCAAGTTGACCCCAATCATAAAAAGTAGGCACGGGGTGTTTACGCACGGGGAATTTACAACAATCCCACTTTGCAAAGCACCTGTGGGAAGAGGGACATCATAGTGACTTCGAACCGGACATTTTACACAGAGAAAAGAAGGGGAGGAAGATGGACGTCCTGGAGGAGTTGGAGATAAAAAGAAATTTGAGTTTGTGACATGCCCTTAATGACATCGTCTTCCTGAGAAATTCACCTCTCATTACCACTGCACTTAACCTTAACAATTTACCCCTTTCCAAACCGACCCTTTCCCCCGGCAGAGGAACCTTACCTGCCTATCCTAGCGTGGGCATAGTCATGCTTACCAACCATTCCCTCCCACTCCTCCCCAAATTTGCCCCCCCTGTATAACCCTTCTCCATCCCCCCCTGCCAGAATTTGGGTATTTATTGGGCTGTCGATGTAAAAAACAGTGTACTTGAGAATGACGCCTCAGCGTCGAAACGCGTCGTACCAATAAATAATTTTCCACTGAAAAGTTACCAAGGTTGTGTATTTTCATTTCCACATGGAATTTTACAAAGTAAAAACCGAATCAATTGAATTCTAAAGTAGTCATATTGAGTAGATTTATTTCGCTCTGTTTTCGCTTTGAGTGCCAGTGGCATCTTCTTTTTCTATTTCCAGATTTTGAAAAAAACCCTTTGGTTGCGACACCAAGCGGATATGAGCTCTTGCGATATCATATATTTTTAGCACTCATCGCATGAACCAGAATCCTGGCCTTTTATTTTATCTCGCCGCGGCGGAAACAGAGTAGTATCGCTGGAACATGCGAATAAGCGAGTCAATTTTTATGTCAAAATAGAATTATTAAAATAATATCTCATCCCTCTCCCCAATTCGTGCGCATCTTCACTTTCACCTTTACGACTGACACGGAGTGGGATGCGAGACGGAGAGAGAGAAAGTTCAAATCCATTCTTCCGCGTGGATTCCAAAGGGGCGTCGCGTCGGTCGCTTTGCGAACGCCGTAATCGTTTCGCAAAAATTGACTGGAAAAGGAATCTCACGGCAGATGGAGCGTATTTACGTAAATGGACGGTATTGTGTGAAGCTTGGTAGGCGCGTATTATTTTGAGATATCCCAGCATTCGATTGAAAAATTATTATCATTATAAGTCAACAATCCTAATATCGGTTTATCCTTGCTCTCCATTCCTATGTCCTATCTGCTAACCCAGTGGTTCCCGAAGTGGGCGCTACCGCCCCCCTGGGAGGCGATGCTGTAGTCTATGGGGGCGAAAGGTGCCAAGGGGGCGGCAGGGGGGGCGCCGGAGGGTCCTGACAATGTGACAAATGCGAAGGTTCCGTAACCTTCCTTTTGTCTTCGTTTTCAAGCTTCGCTTCTAAAGTTTACTTTGTTTCCCGCTTATGGAAGTAATTTAAACCATGCGTTTTCTTACATTTTAAAGTAAGAACTGTTGAAAAATATTTCCAAGCCTTTCTTGTGCAAGGGAAACGTTTGAAGGGGTTTAGTTTCATTTGGTCTATCGTTGGTACAACTTCACGACACAGAGAACTTAATTATTTATTCGTCATTTAATTAGTCATTGTTTTTAATTTAATTATTACAATGTTCCTCATTTGGTTAATTAGTATGTGATTCTGATTATTATTTGAAAGATGCCGATTAGGGGGGCTTAGAGTATAGGTTTATGGATCCAAGGGGGCGGTGGCTCGAAAAAGTTTGGGAAACACTAAGCCAACCTTTTCATAGCTACGTAGTTATTCTCTTTTATATTCTTTACAAATAATGGAATACCACAAAGTTAATCAAGAGTTAGTGAATTTTTTTCCTTTACAAACTGTCCTATGCAACTCATTCGGGACCGTCCCTTACCCTTCCTCCCTTCCACCTGTCTTTCTACGAATGTTTTCATCAGGCCATCATGTCTCGTAATGTGGTCATCTAAATTGTCCCGTATTCTCCTTTCAGTTTTAAAAAGACTTCTCTTTATCATTATTCGGCAGCATCACCTTTCGAATGCAACTTACAACGCTCTGGATTGGTGAGAGTAGAGCTCATCCCGTTCTAAGAGCGAATTAACTTCACTCATTAAGGGTATAAGGACGAATTTATTCCACTAAGCAATCTCGCAGCACTTGTTTGATTTTCTGTTCGGGTTGTCCGAAGGCTTTCACCGTAATTTGAACCATGGCCGCTTCGAACATCAGTCAAGTGCTTTTTTTCAGCCAGTTAACTCCTCTTTTTGGTCTATTGCAGCATCATAATATGATTACACAATTAGAAACGAAATATCGCATTAGAAGTTAGAATTTGTGCGTTAAATATTATTGTAAATCTCTTTAAGAAAAATTGAAAAAAATTACTTCAAGCAATTTTCTAAAAACTTTCCATGCAATTTATATTTACCCATAACACAGACCGATGATAATTTGAGCAATTTTTAGAAGAAGGCTAACTATCTTTTTATTTTTATAGTTTACATTGCCGCTAAATTGATTAACCCTAATTTGTAATTTATGGTTCTTAAATGCAATGTCACGAGGTCAACGTAGTTTTAATAATTGCGTGCTCCTGGAGGACAAAAATTTCCGTGTCAACCACCCTAAAGGGGATGCTCAAGGCATAAGGGGTGAAAAACTGCGTGATTCACCCCTTTAATCCTTGCATTCAATTAAAGCCAATTCCTCAGCGGGAGAAGATAATGCTTATGAGTAATGGAAACAGCAGTATTCCCTAAGGATAGTTTTAGTAATTTCTAGCCAAAAAACCTTTGAACTGTACGCCAGAGCATAACGTTGTCTAATTCATCACGCAAGCTATAGGCAACTATATTCCTTCATAGTTAAGGCAGCGTTTGCCGCTTACGGTAGCCATCGATTCGTACTGCGTTCAAAGTTGAACTCCTGCACTTACGATACTAGATGGAATCGAGATCGACCAGGACCTCTATTGATTCGTATACTTAATCTTCGCAATCGTTATAAGCACTAAAAAGTTATGGTACTTTTTCACTCGATTTATTCAAGACGACCGGTTTCGTCGAAGAGGCGACATCATCAGGTACATAAATCGTTATTTTTACAGTTATTTTGTTGTTGTTTATCCGGTTGCTATTACGCGTTGGTAGGGGAGGGTTGCGTTGGGGTTGGAGCATTACTCAGCTTCAGGGGAATTTCCAAGAGTGGGGAATAGTTGACAAAAATATTCTCATTTGCTAAAATTCCATTCCTGCTGTGCTTCCTAATCTTCAACTCCTCCAAGCAGTCCATCCTTCTTCGCTTTTTCTCAAGGTGGAGAATTTCCGGAACAAAATCGCTCCTGTGGTCACTCTCCCATAGGTACTTCGCAAAATGCGATTTTTCTATCTCCCCGTTTCTCAAATGTCTTCCGTGTTCCTCTGTTCTTAATCGGAACGAACGTCCAGTCTGGCCTATGGGTCTCACAGTCACTGCACTTGAGTCTGTAAATGCCACTTCTATCATTTATGTCTATTTTATCTTTCGTATTGCATAATAACGCCCCTAAGTTAGATGTGTTATAATATGCAATTTTAAATTCTTCTCTAGGAAAGAGGTTTGCGGTTGCCTGTGAAATATGTCCGTAATAACTCAGTTTGCACCAGCGTTTCTAATGCTCATTATGAATGGATGATTGGTATAATATTAGTAAATAGTAGTATTAGTATTGGTATATATTGGTATTCGCAATCATTGTCCACACGTATGAATCCAGCGTAATAGTTGTCTGCTATAGTATTCAACTTTGACGAGTTTACAAAATTATTTCCTTCATTCACATGTCACTCTTCTTCTTTACTTCATCGCCTTATATTTTCCTTGATGTTGGCGACGGCAGCACTATCAAGACGGCTAGGCCGGCTCGCCAGCTTGGCTGTGTGGCGTATGCTGAAGTTGGAGGCGAGTCTCGCGCCAGCCGCACGAGTTCACCGGTGGCAGGCAGTCGGAAGCAAGACAGTCAGTCGCAGTCGGTCGCAGTGGTCGCAGTCGTGCGCCAGTCGAGCCCCAGCCGGGGGAATGGAACTCGCCACAAAACTGTACTTGTGGAATTAAAGATTCTTTCGTTCTGAACTCGGTGCTTATGCATTTCTTATTCGCAACATTTTGTTGGTCCTTCGGGCCGGATCCATTGGCCGCATGTTAATGTAATACGTTTCGTAGTCACGTTTAGTGCCGTAATTCAGAATCAATTCGCAAATTTTTCATCACTTCGCATATCAACAGCTGATTTCATCGCATCACGTCCATACCTTCGGTCAACGAGCTTCGAGCAGCTGGGGCAGCCATTTGCATCGCATACTCATCATCAATATCAACTTCAAGCTGGTTTCATTCAACGACGTTGGCACGCAGTTTGTGAGTTGAAAGGTCTCCTCGTTTCGGTAAGCAGTGAGTGCTTCCCTCTTATTATCTCGTTAATTCCTCTATGGTTTTTCCTACCACTGTTACCCAACCTATTAACCCAATAAGGCATATGCTTTCGTTGTAGATGAACTTTGGGGGCAGTAGTCATATCACCTGTGTGAACAAGTTACTGTCAACTGCCGTCATATGTCGTTCAAATGGAAAAATTAAGGGAATTGACTTATAAACGTGGTCAGATTAAGGCTAAGCTGACCAGATTTAAGAATTTCTTAGATACCAGTTCGGAAGACGTGGATCTTATGCAATTAAAGGTACGCTACGAGAAATTGGAGGAAATTTGGCAAGCATTTGAAGCCGTACAATCAGAAATTGAACTTTTTCAAGAGGATACCTCTACTGAAACTAATGAAAGAGACTTGTTTGAGGAGTTATACTATGAATTGTCTGCTCGCGCACAGTCCGTTCTTCTTGATTCTCAATGTGAAGAAAATGCTGGCAAGTTAAATTCCCGACGGTTAACTGATCAAGTCAAATTGCCAGTCATCAATTTACCATCCTTTTCGGGAAATTACGATGAATGGATGAATTTCTATGATACTTTTCGTAGTTTAATACATGAAAACGAAGCACTCCCGAGTATTCAAAATTTTCATTATCTTCGTTCAGCCTTGAGCGGAGAAGCATTTCAAGTTTTGGCATCATTGAACGTGTCAGCTGAGAACTATAAAATCGCATGGGATCTTCTGACGCAACGCTACGAAAACAAGAGGTACTTAATAAGCAGGCATGTGAAGGCTCTCTTTGACATGACAAGAGTTGAAAGGGAGTCATCATTTTCTTTACGAAAATTACTTGATGAAACTAATAAAAATATCAGAGCTCTTACGGCTTTAGGTCAACCAACGCACAGTTGGAATGCGATCATTTTGCATTTAGTTACCAGTAAATTAGATGCAGTAACGTACAAGGATTGGGAATCCACACTTTTCGGTAATGAATTGCCTGACGGTGACGCACTGATAAATTTCTTACAGCATAGATGCCAAATTTTAGAAACGGTTGACGTCCAGCGTGGGACTAAGACACCTTTAGCATCGTTCAATAAGAACAAACGGAGCTCATATGCAGCGCATGTTTCAATTAATTTAAAATGCAAACTTTGTAGCAAGACTCACCAGCAGCTCGATTCTGTAAATGTCATACCTGTGCTTCGCGTGGTTCGAACCACAGCGGAGTTCTCACGCCTCTCACCGTGAAAGACGTTCAAGCGATCCTGTAAGCCTGTGTCGTGAGATGTTTGACGGATTGCGAACGATCACTTAAGTTTCTTATGTTGGTAGCTGTGCGGACGCGAGGAACGAATCAGAATCTCCGATACAAACTTACTTCAGCGGCCAACTGCAACTTCAGTTACCATAGAGAAACATATACAATGCCGTGGAATATTCACTCCCAAAGTAAATAATACTTCTTTACTCAATTTTGAGTGAGGTCTTTTCTTTTAAAAGTACCTATTATTGATAAGTTACGGTTGCTTAATTAGTTTGTAGCTATAAACTGTATATTACCTCTTTTATATGTTGTCAAGTGCTGCGTATCGAAGTCAGTTATCACGTAGCGGGCTCGTAATTGCACAATTAGCTCTTATTTCCTCATAGTATGGAGCTAATGCTTACGCGGAATGATAACAAGTGTTATTTTATTATTTAATAATGGTTCATTCTCGTATGCGTTTGAGCTCTCATCATTTCAGTGCATAATTTTAAATGCGCTGTGGTGCGTATACATATGTGTCTGATTGTGCAAGCACATGCCACTATTCACGATTTATACTGATGAAAATGTTTATGGCGCGAATACGAGTAGATTATTAACAGTTTCTGCTAGAGGGCGAGATGTTTACATGTCTTAGTATTTCTATTGTGTCAACAGAAAAACGAATCATGTTGGTCGTGTTACTGAACGGCAGCAATAATGCATGGAAGAGATGGAATAGATGATCAATGTTTATCTTAACGTACTAAAGTATGCCCCGGCAAGCCATCTAATCGTCTACGAATTAATCGTGGTGTGAACTCAGTGATCCATCGCCAATCTCACGTCTCGCAGGGATTGTTGATATCGCGTATCTGCCGCCGAAGTATGTGCATCTATTGCCTCCGTCGACATTGATGCTCATGCAAAAGTAGCGGAGGTATGTAAAGAGCCTCCATTCTCGTTAATAAAAACAAATCGAAGGCTTGAACTTACGAAACAAATATTAAATAAATCTGTTAACATTCAGTACCGCACAATACTTTTACCATTGGTTCTACTCCAAATTATTATGAACATTAAGTTGTGAGTATTTTACTTGTACATTATAGAAGATGCACAAGTATAAGATAATTGTCAAACCCTCAGCGCAAGGTTTAACTTCCCACCAACTTCAATCGCAATGAAGGCCAATCAATTTAAATAGGACGCGAATGTAAATTTAACTTTACGCATTTCTTTTATTTGTTTTTAATACGTATTACTTATGGGAAGTGACAATATGAAATAGCCACCATCGTAATTAATGAATAATGTGCTATTAATTATCAATCACAGCGTAAATTCATAATGAAAAATTAGAGCGCATTGCCGCGACGAAGCTACCACGGGCCCTCTTGGGCGTGAATACTTTCACGGACGCGGCTGTGAGAGTGACGTCACTAAAAAGTTTCAGAATCGCTCCAGCGTCAAAGCCGTGAATACATTGACGAAATCCGCTTGTGACGGCCATATCACATTTACAGAATCGAGCTGCAGTTGTATCAATGCAAATCATTTTTGAACAAATCAGTTCCAGATAGACTTGCTGATGCCAAACGATTAAATTTATGCATTAATTGTTTGAAATCAGGTCATCATATTAAGGATTGCACGTCAAGCTCATGTAGGACTTGCAATCAAAGGCACAATACGCTTCTTCACCTCTCTCGTCAACCATCATCAGGAAACAGTGATGTTCAAGGTGAAGAGTTAGTCACAAAATCTCAGCCACTGACTACATCATCTCAATCAGAATCGTCTTTATCATGCTTAACTCATTCTCAAGAGAAGCAGAAAACAATACTTTTGTCGACTGCTGTTGTTTGGATCTATGATTTTCAAGGAGAAAAACATCTTTTCAGGGTTCTACTTGATTCAGGATCACAAGCGAACTTCATTTCGGAACGAATGGCACAATTCTTGCAATTGAAACGAAAAAAGGGCTATTCATCAGTGAGTGGTATTTCAGGTTCGGAGACAAAGGTTTATCACATAGTTAATGCAACACTGTCATCCAGAATTGGTGGATACAATGTATCTTTGGATTTCTTGGTATTACCCAAAATTTCACGAGATATTCCCTATCTTCACATAGATATATCAAGGTTGCAGCTACCATCAGACATTCAACTTGCCGATCCAGATTTTCACCGCCCCCAGAGAGTGGACGGATTGCTTGGTGCAGAAGTCTTCTGGGAATTGCTGTGTCCAGGAGAATTCAGGGCTCATCCAACCATACCAACACTTCGGAATTCAACATTGGGCTGGATATTTGGAGGAAGAATCAACAGCAAAGAGGTAATTAATGAAACCCACAGCTACACCAGTTCATTCATCACCATAAATGAACAATTACAACAGTTTTGGCAATTAGAAGAATGTCCTACAATGCAACAAGTTCATTCACCAGAGCAGTTAGAATGTGAAGAACACTTTATCAACAATTTCAAGCGAGATAAAGAAGGGAGATTCATTCTAAAATTGCCCTTAAAGGAATCTGTTACACAGTTAGGTGAATCAAGAGACATTGCCATTAGGAGATTCCTGTTGCTGGAGCGTAGATTACAGAGGGATAGAAATTATCGTGCTGCATACATAGCATTCATGGATGACTACGAGAAACAACTTCACATGGAAGTCATACCAGATCCAGAGAGTAAGGGAATCACATACTACATTCCACATCATGCTGTCATTAAACCCAGTAGCTCAACAACCAAGCTAAGAGTGGTTTTTGATGCTTCCTGTCCATCATCTGGTGTATCACTAAATGACGTCCTGATGGTGGGACCTTTGGTCCAAGATGATATTTTTTCCATTTTGAGCAGATTTAGACTGCACCGTTATGCAATAACTGCAGATATTAAACAAATGTATCGCCAAATTAAGATAGATGATGATGACACAAATTTACAGCGGATTATTTGGAGGTCTACTCCAGATTCCCCATTGTTGACTTACCGGCTAAAAACCGTAACTTATGGTACATCATCAGCACCATACTTAGCCACTCGGTGCCTTCGGCAGTTAGCCTACGAGGAAGCAAGGGAGTTTCCTCTAGCATCAGCCATTGCATTGAAGGATTTTTATGTAGATGATTTAATAACCGGGGCTGACACCTTTGAAGAGGCATTGGAGATACATCAACAAATTATTAGTATGTTCAATCGTGGCGGATTTCAGATTAGAAAATGGTGCACAAATAATGTAACATTGTTATCAAGAATCCCTGAATCTCTTAGAGAAATAAATTATCATGTGCATTCAGATGGTGACTTCACAGTGAAGAGCTTAGGTTTAGTTTGGAAACCAGTTCAGGATATTTTTTGTTTTATTGTAAGGCCAATTATTCGACAATTTCCATTCACCCGACGCTCAGTGCTTTCAGACATAGCACACCTGTTTGATCCTTTGGGATTTATAGGACCTGTTATTATTAAGGCTAAGATATTTCTTCAAAGGCTATGGGAACTCAAAGGTGATTGGGATGATCCTCTTCCAGCAACATATCATGCTGCTTGGTGCCAATTCAGGGAAGAGTTACCATTGCTGGAGAAACTTAAGGTGCCTCGCTGGGTGGATTTTGCAAATTCAAGGAAAGGATCAATGGTTGACCTACATGGTTTCTGTGATGCTTCTGAGGGGGGATATGGAGCATGTGTATACATCAGAACTTCCTCTAAAACTGGTTATAACGTACATTTATTGTGCTCCAAGTCCAAGGTTTCCCCCTTGAAGAAGATATCAATACCACGTCTGGAATTACTGGCAGCTAAGTTATTATCCAAACTGATTTACTCTGTTTCAAGGGCTTGTAATTTCGAGGGAAAATTTTCACTGTGGTCTGATTCACAGATTGTATTAACTTGGCTATCTGGTCCTTCATATCAATGGACAACTTTTGTTGCTAATAGGGTTACTGAAATCAATGAGCTAACAAAGGAATGTGTTTGGAGGCATGTCCGAAGTAATGAGAATCCTGCAGACCATGTATCAAGAGGCTTATCACCTCAGGAAATTCTGACAAATGACACTTGGTGGAATGGTCCCCCATGGTTATCATTACAGGAGGATGCCTGGCCTGCAGCTACAATTTTGGTGTCACCATCTATTCCTGAACAACGGAAGAAGACAACAGTCTTCTTAACCACTTGCAAGGAGTTTGATCTGCTGCATAGATATTCATCGCTAGACAAGCTACTAAGAATTACAGCATATTGTTTAAGATTTTTTCATAATTCGTCAAGGTCATCAGTTAGATTCACTGGTCCTTTGTCCGCACAAGAGGTCAATCAAGCCATGTTGCAGTTAATTAAGGTGGTGCAAAGACAGATGTTTGCACAGGAGTTTAGAGAATTATCTAATGATGGAGAAGTGGGAAGAAGATCGAGACTCAGAACACTCAGCCCATTTCTTGACACCAATATGATAATCAGAGTTGGTGGCAGAATCAAGGCTTCTGAAGAATCCTATGATACCAAACATCCAATTGTCTTGCCCGGTAATGATTACTTGTCGAAACTGATCGCGATGAAAGAGCACCTCAAGCATTTACATTGTGCACCTCAAGCGCTGTTGTCATCACTTCGATTAAATTTTTGGCCTTTAAATGGAAGAACTCTCGCTCGAAAGGTGGTTCACCAATGTCTTAAATGTTTCAGATGCAATCCTAAGGTTGGTGAACAGAAAATGGGAAATCTTCCTAAGGAGAGAGTTCAACCCAGTCGTCCTTTCCTGAACACTGGAATTGACTACTGTGGTCCTGTCTACATTAGAAGTCGTAATGGTAGAGGCAGTACTACATTGAAGGCATATATTGCTGTTTTTGTTTGCTTTGCGACAAAGGCAATTCATCTCGAACTAGTTGGTAACCTGACTTCTGAATCATTTATTGGATGTTTGAGGAGGTTCATGGCTCGACGGGGAAAATGTGCCAATTTGTACTCTGACAATGCTACTAATTTCAAAGGTGCACACAAGGAGTTGCACAAATTGTTTACTTCAGCTTCTCATGAGGCTAAACTCAACAAATTCTTAATTGAAGACAACATTAAATGGCATTTCATACCTCCCAGAAGTCCACATTTCGGAGGTCTTTGGGAGGCAGGAGTTAAATCTGTAAAATTCCACTTAAGGCGTATCTTAGGCGAGGCTCATCTCACCTATGAAGAAATGTATACTTGTCTTACATTAATCGAAGCATGCCTAAATTCTCGTCCTTTGTGTCCTTTATCATGTGACCCAAATGACCTTAACCCATTAACCCCAAGTCATTTCCTAATTGGTACTGCACTCACTGCTGCTGCTGATTCTGACCTTAGAGAAGTGCCACTAAACAGACTTTCTAGGTGGCAATACGTCCAGCAGCTGCATCAGCATTTTTGGGGCAGGTGGTCCAAGGAGTACTTAACCGGTCTTCAGCAGCGGACATTGTGGATAAAGAAGAAACCAAATCTAAGTCCAGGGGATTTGGTGATGCTGAAGGAGGAAAATCTTCCTCCTTTGAAGTGGAACTTGGGCCGAGTCATCGAAGTATATCCCGGAGAGGATGGACTAGTTCGAGTGGCTTCTGTGAAAACTGCTTGCGGCGTTTGGAAAAGAGCAATATCCAAACTGTGTCCCCTTCCCATTGAAGAGTAATTTCTTGTTGTAGTTTTTTTTCATTTATTGACAGTGTTATTTATATTTTCAGTCGCCATCCTCTAATTCGCTCAGCTTGAATCGAGAGTTGCAGAATTTTCTTTGAAAGCGATGCTTTCAAGGCGGGCGGGATGTTGGCGACGGCAGCACTATCAAGACGGCTAGGCCGGCTCGCCAGCTTGGCTGTGTGGCGTATGCTGAAGTTGGAGGCGAGTCTCGCGCCAGCCGCACGAGTTCACCGGTGGCAGGCAGTCGGAAGCAAGACAGTCAGTCGCAGTCGGTCGCAGTGGTCGCAGTCGTGCGCCAGTCGAGCCCCAGGCGGGGGAATGGAACTCGCCACAAAACTGTACTTGTGGAATTAAAGATTCTTTCGTTCTGAACTCGGTGCTTATGCATTTCTTATTCGCAACACTTTCATTACCCAATTTCTCGACAATCTAGTTTTTTTTTACCAATATCAAAAAGAAACAGTATCAGGGAATAGGATTTTTTAAATATCAATACAGTAATGATAATATAACCCGCAGCATGTATGAGTTTTACGGCTTTCTGAGTGGAATTTTATTCTTTCTTACACTATTCTATGAGCAATATTTATCCAATTAAGTAAAAGAGATTAAAGTTAAAAATTTCTTTGAGTTCTGGGGGGTGTTTTATCCCCCCTCGCTGCGCCGCAGATTAGCACCACCTTGTCCTGAAAAATGAACTTTTCTATCAACGCGTTTTGCCTTCTTCATAAAAACTCATACCGACAATATTAAATTATTTGGAAAAAATTCGTCGTTTTTTTGTTGTAAATTTGTTGTTAATGTGAGCGGTTTTTATGGTTCAGATACCAGAAGGCTAACACAGGTGATTACAATCCAATCTTGTTATAACGGGTACGAGAGTATGCTAAAAGCTGCTGGACATGGTTGTAGAGGAGGAAACTTCCAGTGGAGATACAAGGGTTGTAGAAGGTTTGGATGGAGCGAGTGCTGAGCGGGGAGGGGATGTTGCAAGCCTTATAGGAAAGGAGGAGAGAGACAGGGGAGGAAGAGTTGATGGTTCATGGATGGAATAAAGAGTGGAGTTGGTCTTAACGTGGACTCTAAAAGAGGAGGATAGCAATGGTCTATTCCACGTGGATAGTGTACACCAATGAATGAAAATTCGAGGTGCACTGTAAGGGAGGTGCAGAAGGAAGTGTTTCCCTTGACAGATAAGGGAAGCAAACGTCTGAATGAAATTGAGAGTACGTAAAGGGGTGTCTTAGGACTTTACGTTTACAGCAGCTTAACTTAATTTATCTTGGCTCAAATAAGGAGGTGAAAACTTGGGATGGTCATTAATTGAGGAAATCACATATTTTTAACTAAACATTTCCAGTAATAAGGAAGGTGAAAAAGTGCAATGATAGTCAAATGAACTCTCAGAAGTTCTTATAAATCAATTTCATGATTGAAAGACGGTCTGAGCTGTGATTAGTGGAATCTTTCACTTATAGCTCTAAGAAATATTAAACCAAGTAAAGTTTTTGTGAACGGTGCTTGAGTCTGTCACGTGAATCTCTCATCCAATGGCAATTTGGCAATCCCTACAAGAGATCTCATTTTGCACCAATGTTACAGATGTGATGTTATTTTTTCACATTGATCTACTGCAAGTATTTTTGCCTCGAGGCTGCGATTTTTTCTAAAGCCCTTAGGTAAAAAAAACTTGAATGTACCATGACTGAAATTCGCCGTGAAAAAAATCATGCGAATCAGCCGGTATTCGAACCCGGATCTTCCTTTTTCCAGCGAGTTATCTTATTCCATCTTCTTGATTGCCACGTGCAATGCTATCGGGAGATCCGTGTTTGAATCCCGGCGGAGCTAAATGAATTTTCACAGGCGAATTTCATCTTAGGTGCATATAATTTTGTACCTGTACGCCTGTGCAAAGTCACTTGTTCTATGCAGTGCTTAAAAAATTATATTTGGCAAACTCTTTTCGGGTTTTCTCTCGGGGACAATGTCTCCATGGAGGCCTCAAATATCTCGTGTCAAAATTGTTAATTACTGTTTTAATCAGAGCCGCCATAATTTTAAGTTGAGCAGCATCAGTCGTGTTTAACATTGGTAATAGATGGTGCTTGCTGGAACCAAAAGATAATATCGTTGGCACATTATAACTTGGGTATAAAAATCTTAATACAGCATATTTCCTTATTTAGAAATAATAGCGGGCGGCATATTGATATTTTTGGGCAGCTTGTTGCCAGAAGATGATATGTATTCCGTAAAAAAATTGGAGAGGAAGTAAATATGTTCGCTATTATGTGTGTAGAGCGTATGATGAATTCTCAGAGAGTTAAAACGATGCTTTAAAGTAATGAGAGGTAGAGGATTGTTGGATAATTAAATGTGAATGAGTATTGAAGGAAACAGAGGTGATGAATTTTAAGCCAAACCCGATCGAAATCGTGACTGTTGCAATATTGTAGAAAATTGTTTTCGAAGTAACATCATCATAAATAATGTAATAATGTAATCTTATGAGTCTTCACTTGCTTCCATATTTGGAGCAAATATTTTTCGGCGAAATGAGTCACCAAAAAATAATTATATTATTTACAAAAGGTATTAAAAAAAACTATATCTTCCATTCAAAGGTCACTTTTTTCTTTAATTCATCACCTTATTTTGTCGTATTATTTTCCGAATTCCGATAATTCCTAGTTTTTGTTGTAAAGATAAAAAAACTATATTGGTTCTTATCAAGCTGTCATTATTATCATATTTGATAAAATTTACTTCAAATCACCGTTTGCATTTTGTTCCGGTTAACCATTTCCTTGTGTGTCTGTTTTTGAAAGGGAAGCTGAACCTCTCCTAATTGGACGTTACATGATAATGATAATTGATATCAAGCTTTCGCTACTGGACAGGGTAGATATATACTTCCCATGCCACACAACTGGTCATGGCTGCGGAATACCAAATCGAAATCTCGGGAAGATGAAAAACGAAAATATCATCTCGCCAGCGATTATCTGTGTCTCACGGACGTGGGGGGGGGGAAGGGAACACGCACAGCATCTTTTTCAGATAAAAGAAAATTTTCCCCGTTAGGAAGGAGGAAGAGGATTCCAATTAGGTTAAAAACAAAGAAAAGCTGTGTCTCTCCCTCTCTTTCCCCTATCACTCCCGGGGTTGTTTTTAAGTCGGACAGTCGTGAAAGTGCCTGCCCTAATCATAGATGCTCCTCGCGAACGCTGCGATGCCGTCTTTTCCAATTTTGCCCGTCTCTCTCCGCTTCGCTGCAAAACTGGATGCTCCGTCGCTGTGTATGGAAGCGGTTGACGAGCGAGCTGACAATTGAATGGCGAATATAAAAAAAACAAGAGACGACTTGTCGCCGTCGTCATCTTTTTGGGTCAGTTCGTCTTGAGAAAGTTTTCTTTCTATTCATCCACCAACTGTGTGTTTTCGTTGATTTCTTAAGAATTTTTCAGTCGGCACTAGGTTTGGGGAGCAGAGTCTGATGCTAAAATGGAATCGTTCGTTCGAGCACCTGCAGAGAGAGAAAGACTTTTTAAGTTTTCAGAGCGTGAATGGTTATTGTTTCGACTCCATCATTTTATTCGCTCACCCCCTGCCGCCCGCATCTCGGCGAACAACCAGACAATGCCTTTGAACAAACTGCGGGGGTTGTTCGAAAAGTAAATCTCTAATTTTTCAGACAATTGTGGAGCAGCAATTTAGCAATTAAAAATAAATGTCATTACGGACTGTTAGTTTGCGCAAGATAAAGGCGTAGACCTCCAGGTTTACTTTCAAAATAATAGATATTTATTAATGATACTAACTCGGGTAATTTGGCGTTAGGAGTTAGGTAAAAAACGAAAACTGCATATCTGTAGGGACTATCCGAATCTTATGAAGAGGGAAACAGCATCTTTGTTACATACATTTATGCCTTATCTTACATATTTTTTGTTTTGAATAAATTAATATACTAATACTGTCCTTAGTTTTCATTTATTCCTATTAATGGAAATTGTAATAAAAGAATTGGGGCATTAATTATTGTCTTATTACTCTGATTGAAGGTAATAGCGGCATTGTATATATATTTCATAATATAATTAATTTTTTATAACTCATTCTATCGAAAAATTCGTATTCAAAACAGAGAAGCTTGGTATTTTTAAGTAACATTATGACACTATTTGAACTGATGTTACATCGAGAACTGGCCCTTCGAAACATAGGCATCGAAATAATTTCTGTTTTTAGCAGCTTTTGACCTCTCAATGGATAATTTTGAGGCATTCGGATTTCATTCTAGGCTCCTCGCTGTCACCCATTCTGTCATCAGCAGTTTGACTAATTCTGCTATCTAAAATATGTTTACTTTACGCATTTCAAAGTTACTCTGGCGGTATTACTTTCATCCATCCTTCATTTCCAGTAGTACAAAGTATGATTTATCAGTATGAGCTTATTAATTAATCAGCCAATCCATTTATTTTATACCTACATATTGCTAAAAGTAGGATATCACCTGGTGGTAACATGAGAATTGAAATAAATGAATGAAAAGCCTAAGAGGAAAGTAAAGTAACAGAAAATACACTAATAGTATACAGACAAAACACTAGTATGAATACTATAATACTTAAGAACGAAATTTTAACCAAATTACTCATTTAAATTATACAACGATCCCTAATGAATCACAATGATATCAACCAGGAATCGAAAATCATTTACTTTTAAAAATTTTAATATTTTCGGGACAGATCTTAAAAATGTCTTCAGTTAGGTCATTACACTCCTATATTCTCCCTCTCTGCAGGAAGGATTCCTTCAGAATATCCTTTCCTGCTTCTTGCCATTAATTTTGAATTTGAGATCGTCCTTCCAAGTTTCATTCCAGCTTTTGACATATTACCCTCTAAAGCAGATCTTTTTTTAAATGCTTTGTAGACCCCAACATAACCTAATAATGATTATCCTTAATTTCTTTGGTTTATATACCGTAGCCTAATATAGCTTAAACACCCTCGAAAATCTGTGACACCGTCCCACTTTTATGCATCCTTAGAGTATACCTAGCTGCCTTTCTTTGAACTTATTCAAGGTTTGAAACATCTATTTTACTCTGAGGATCCGAAACTGGAGTAGAATATTCTAACACAGGACGAACCAAAGTTATTTAGACATTTCTTTTGATTTTTTTTGCACTCTCCTTCATATTTCTCATGGCCCAATGCAGCTTTTTCTATGAATTTCCCACCACCTTATCAAACGTGGGGGTATGCTACAGAGCAACTTTTCTATAACGGTTTCCATTCGTTGGCATTGAATTAATTTTCATGGTGGAACTCTTTTCGTCCGTATTTAAATACTCTTCACATTTATTTTACCTCCACACTATAACGATGTGAGATAGCCAGCGTTTCTATGTTTACATTACTCGGGGAAATCAGGAAGGGATAGACAACGTATCCTTTATCCAATGTTTTTATCTCTAACACTCTGGAATATCATGCACGCATTTTCCTACGCAGGAAACATATCCTATGCATCCAAAGTAATGTTTTGTGCGCGATGTGGCGAATTACTGATTGATATTCAACGAAGATCCGCTTAGCATTCTACTGGCAGAAACGGATAAGCCGCCTGAACATTTTTGTACCTGCAGATCCGATATGTGTACGATTCCAATGAAGCTCACAACTGCACCATGTATTTGCTTTTATTCCATGTTTTGCATAAGTTTTATAAATTCTACCTTGAAAGCGTGACGGTTCCGCATTGAATAAAATATAAGCGTTTTCTTCAAGGCTTTCTTGGGCACAGAACCCATCTACCGAAAGCATTATCCCCTATCATATATTTTTAAGCGGATTAATTTTATAGATAGGTGGACATTAACAGCTATGGTATTATGCCTAAGTTACCTGCTAATATAAGCTGTATTGATATTTGTATTACAGTATATTTCTAGGGATAATTACTAATGTATAAGAATACAAAGATCACTAATTTAGATGCAGATGATAGCGTCGTCAACAAATACACATATTTTTCTCCTAATTCGGGAGCAGAGGTCAAAAACTGGGCCGATTACGCTTCCTTGTGGAACACCTGATGTCTTTTGAACTACATCAGCGTTAATTCCGCCAGCAACTACTATTTGCTTTCAATCACTCAGAAAGCAATTAAATGTGATGAAATAGCAAAATAATTGAGTTTCTGGAATATATAGTTTTCATTTTACTAAGGAAAAAATGCTATTTTTGCTGCAAATCATATTTTTCCCTAACTTTAACTTTACCCTCAATGAGGCAAAGGTTAACATAATCGTGTTGAGATGAAACTTTGGCAGTGTCAATTTTACTCTAGTAGTCAAATTTTAGGAGAAATATCGGTCAAATTAGGAAATCAATCGAAAATTGGTTTTATTTTGTGAAAATCCTTACGTATCTTACTCCAGGCGAATGAGAACCAAATCCTCACGTGAAATGTGATCCTTACATCTCTCTCCTTTAAGTTTTTTTTCGTACCTCCCGAGAATTCACCACGCAAATCCGTATTTCCCAATGAAATGGAACTGTGATTCTCGTGTAGGGATGCCAGACTGATGCACTCACCATTTTACCGTTGCTTCCCTTATTCTCGTGGCAGTGTTTGAGGTCGCACAAGAAATAATTGTCATGGCGGAGCAATCCATCGAGGATGGGAATATGCGAGTGAAAAAGCGGGCTTCGGTAAAGTCACTAAGCCGTAACGTTTCATTTCATCCCAGCTCATCTGGTGTAATTATATGGGATTATTCTGATCTCGGTCGAAAATTAAATCACCATTAGCCTTCCACGAGCCATTTATACTCAAGACAATTGTCTTTAAATAATAATGTATGCTGTGAAATTTCTCCACTATTCTCCACTCCAACTGGTGAACTAGATTAACCTCAAGATACAGAAAACGGACATTTTTAAGGAATCCTCCCAGCATATCAGAATAAAGGTGTGGAATTAACAACCTGAAGAAATTTTTAAGATCTTCCCCCCATTTTAAAGAGAAATTGTTCCTGGAATCTTGGTTTATGTCATTTTGGTTCATTAGGGGGAGTTGGAGATTGGGTTATTTGGCTCAAATGTTTTTTTTAGTAATATGGTATTGGTTTTAGGGTATTTTTTCCCTATCATTGATGTATTTTCTGTTCATTCACTTTGTTCGTAGGTAGGTAGGCAGGCTTTTCGTTCATTTACTTTAATGTTCATGTTCAGGCGACAGCCTATTCGTAGCAATTTGTATTAAAAAGATAAAATACTGCAGCCTTTCATATCTCACTCTCCTGAGCTAGCCCTTCCGTCTCGCGATGCTCGTTTTCCTTGTCTCTATCTTTACCTTCCCCAACTAAGAGACATATTCTGAAATGAAGTACCGTTTCGTTCCGTACTCCACTGCAAATCTGCTGTCGCTTCTACACCTGCGTACTCTAGTCTCCATGTTCTCGTTCATTACTATCAATTTGCGCCACTTTGATTGCTTTATTTAATTCAGCTTCTTGTGTGTGCATTTAAAATTTTTAAGACAGTTTCTGTATTCGCCTAAAGTGGAATTAGGATCCTATTTATTCTAAATAGATTTTTTTACGTGTGATAAATAACAATTGATTGCAATACCGAGGACATTGAGCCTAGGGAAAGCCGAGGAATCGATATTTTATTATGACCTATTACCACCAGGTTAACCACGCATCTATTATAACATAAGAATAAATATACAAATTTGTTTTCAAGGGCTCGTTTTTTAACGTTTTATCCTCGAGTTATTCGTGTAATTCCATTCTTAAATTAGTCGTTCTGTTCATTCGTTTGTTCATGTTCCTTATTCTTTCCAACGAGATTTCAAGCCAGATGGACTCATACATAGAATGAGACTATTTTCATCCACCTTAATGACCTATCTTGTGTTTTAGTACCGTAATGCGATTTATCAATCGTATTATTATTTTATTATTCATTGCTGCAAGTAGGCTATTGCCTGGTGGCGGCATTACATGTACATGAATGAATAACAAATGTGTACATACCAAGTTTCTATCAGTGTAATACAAAGTTTAGAAACAGAATAGACACCCATGGTAAAAATAATACACTAATTCTAATCTCATACAACTAAGAATTTAACATTGTCCCAATTAACCAATTTCAAGCATCCCATTAAATGCATTAATTCTAATATAATATAACTAAAAATTAACATTGACCCAATTTCACACTCTCCCTTTTAAACCACAATGTAATTAATCAATAAGTGATGAGCACTTCTTCCTAAAATTTTTTGCATTTGCAGGGAAGATCTTAAAAGTAACTTCAGGTAGGTCGTTCCACTCCTTTATTCCTCTATGTAGGAAGGATTTTCTCAAAATGTCTGTTTTCTGTTTTTTAAACTGTAATTTTGAATTTATGATCTTTCCTTTCTATGTTGCAGGGTGAGTCCAGCTTAATACCTATTTCTTTCCATACCCGTATAACGCAATATGCCCGATTAACGTTTTTTAATCGTCGGGAGGAAAAAGTGGACTACATCACTGAAAAGTGCGTCCATCTCTTTTAACAGGTATTAAAGTTACTGCATAGTAATTATAAATATATTTTATTGTTCATAATGGCTTTTTTGCAGAAACATAGCACTCATCAATTACATGCATACAACTCGCTTTGCTCGCTGGGGGGGCTCTGCCCCCCCTAGCCCCCCCCCGAAAAAGGCCTGCGGCCTGTTTTGCTCCCTGTGGGAGGTCTTACACTTTTTGTTTGCTACTTGTTACTTAAGGATCGTTTACTTTTAAGCTGGCTAGCTTAGGTATAAGCAATATTTCCACTTTCACGTAAAACGAGCGCATGGTACGTAGGCTACAATATGAATGTAAATATTTATAAAGAGAAACGTTTTTCTGAGGGGCTAAAAAAGTAAAATAAATTTCTACGAGTTTCTCTAACTTATTCAATTCAAATAGAAAAAAAAATTGAGACCACGTTCCACTGTAACACCCAATGCATACGTAATATCATAACATAACGACTTTACGAATTACAATGAAAAACACGTTTATTAATTTTTTTCCACAAAACTCAACCAAATTCTTGATATAAGAATAAGATGTAACAGCTGTTCCCCTTCGTAAGCGAATTACGTAGGGACTGAATATCAATATCTAGAAACAAATGCGCCTTAGCATGAATTGGGGCTAGTATGACGAATTTTATCGAAATATTATTGATCGTGATCGCGAATGATTTCACTTCAGAAATACCTCTATTTAAAGTTTTAATGAATCGGGATACACAAATATCTCAGCTTTAATATCCAACGCAATGCGCAATAAATCTGGTGAGTAACGGATCACAGCCTTTGGTGAACAAGACATTGTGAATGTCAAGATTTCGATAATTTTCACAGTTGAATAACTTAGTCACTCAAGGAAACGTGATTTTCGCAAGACAAATAATTGAATAAGAAATACCTTTATTTGCACTTATCTTCCATATTGTTTTATTCACTGCCTATTCACTCCTGCAGCTCACGGATAACATTGTACATTAAAAAAGACATTAATGGAAAAAAGAACGTAAACAAAAATAAGAAGTTATCACCATCACAAAAAATGAAAATAAAATCATTTTTACCTACCTATATTATGTAAGACTTGTTTAAAAGTCTTTCTACTACAATCGTGTATCGCCAACAAGATACGAACTATAGTCAACAGCACGAATCATATTTCTAAATTGGCATTTAGTGCACTTGTTAACTTTGAAATTAATAAGCACCACTTTCCTACCTTATATTTCTCCGCTTTTCATTTGAATGCGCTTTGATTTAAACAGATGTTTGTTCTTGCGGAAAGAAGACGCAAAGAAATAGACACTTCAAATGTTACTTTTTAAATTTCCTACCTTATCTTTCTCATTTTTTCGTTTTAATTCCTTTATCTTCTTTCCCAATTTAGCTCCTCTTGTTTGCATAAACAAATATGTTGCTATGATTATTCGTTTGTATGTCTGCCGCGCCGCCATTGGAATTTCGTGGCCATTATTTGAACTAATCCCCATACTCAATTTTATATGAATAGACACATAAATAATTGGAAATTTATTGTTTTCATAATTTTTCCTGGGGTTTCAGACAGTTTTTGAGGGGGTCTTCGTAAGACTTTTTGTCGTATCTCGTCTCGTTCACCCCAAACATTTGTATGAGTGAGTGAATGAATGAGTGGTCGTTAGGGGATTTTATGATGTATAGATGATACCAAGATTATCTTTCAATGAAAAGTTTATCGGTTTGATATTTTAAATACAAGATGTTTTTCCACAGTTTAACAACCATGCTTCACTAAAAATAATCTTAGATGCTTTTTTAAAGTCATTAATATTGGTATTTTTTATTATTGGAGGAAAATAAATATTACTATACAATATATATTACTAGAGTAATAATCTAGGCCTTTCTGTTAGAGTTCTAACTTGTGGGAATTGACATTAATTTTATTCATCCTTCTTGTGGGATGTAGATGAATGGAATTATTTTGGCTGTATAATTTCATATCATGTTTTACAAATATTGCATTTACATAGATAAAAAGTCACGGTATTTCAATATTAAATAAAAAAATACGCTTTTTAGGTTAAAAATAATTCATTAAATGCTCTTTTGATAATTAACAGTTTGGTAGATGAACCCCAAAATAATATACCATACTTTAGGCCACTGTAAGCATGAGCATTATAAAAACTCATCATAAAATCGTCAGCATACCCGACTTCCCGACCCGAGGTACCTCTTATGAAATTTTTCAAGGAGTACTGTGAAGACGTTGTAGGGTATCTTTAACGTTTCTTTAAAATGTCCTGGAAGCAAAAATAATCTAAATCCAGTTAAAATACCGGAGCCACCGCTATTCAAGGGGGCCGTTCACAAATATTGACCTTCCAGCGGCGGATTTCACCCCTTTCTCCAGGGCTCTTGGCCGTTTCACTTATCAGAATAAAATTTCTCTGGGGAAAGGGTATCCTGCGATAACATTCGCAAACTTACTTCCCGCAATGTGTACCTTACGTTTCCTATCGTGGGAGAGTGTACCCTCCATTCCGCATCAGCTAACGCCTTTCTATTCAATCGGGGAAAAATTTTACCCGGCGTTTATCTTGGAGAGAATATTTCTCCTGTTGACAAAGGAAGACGGGAAAAATTGAGACGTTCCCTTAAGGTTGGGCTCATGTCTCAAGATTACTCACTTCCCTCAGTCCTCAAATGTTCCTGACCGTGCGAAGCGAAAAAGCGAATTCTGCGCGATTCAAGAGGAGGAAAAGAAAAAATCCTTTTTTTCTTCGCGATTCGTTCCAGGAATGACCGATTTGATAAGATGACATGCGGAGAATAAAAAAAGGATGATGTGAATGAACTTGAGTGTACGTCGCCTCAAAGGGTGGAGTTTTTGTGGGAAAAATATGTGTCGAACCCCGCATGGCTAGCGTGTAGAAGAAGAGATGGGAGCCTATCCAAGAAGAGGAAGAAGAAAAGAAAAAATCTTTAAGGGTACCCTAAAACGTCTTCCCTCGGACCGCTAGGGTTTTCTTCGGAGGGGAAAAAATCCCTACCATCGTTCCTCATCCCCGCTCCACCCTTCCAATAAACCCATTTCACTTTCTTCGCCCGTTTTTACGCCGCGTCGCCGTCATAATAAACTCCACTGGTCGCAGTCAGCCTCCGGGCGTGTACGTCCCGCTAACCATGCATCACAGCGCGCTATGGGAAACTGGCCAGCCCTATGCGCTATGCGGGAGAGGGTTATAGTCGGTGCAGATGCGCCGGTTGGAGTGAATAACATGGGAAGAAGACGGCGTGGAAGGCACAGAACCAATCGATCACCGAGTGTTTTACGTTTTTGGTCGGGGGGTTAGGATTTTATGCATCTGCTGGGGCTTTTGGTTACGGGAACATAAAGCTGTCCATAAAACTATAATTGTGCGTACAAAGTGTGCCTGGAAGGCCACATCAAGGGAATCTGGCTGCTGAAGTTGAGATCTCACATTCATACACTACTATACAGACTACTAACAAGTTAAATTTTACTAGGCTTTATATAATATTATAATTCCAACAACTGGCTAGAGGCTATATTTTCGCGGGTACATGTCCTAAGTATGTGACCATACCATTAAAATGAGCTTAAAAAAACTACTCAGTTCTAATTTATTTTCATGGGAACATATTCCCTTCTTTAAATGGGTATAATGCTTTTCAATAAATTACCCTCAATAACATTTTTATCCTTATAGTTTTTGCCCTTTTAGTTTTTGCCTAACACATTGCCTCCAATCTGTTGCCTTACCATGAAGCTTAGCATCAGACCTGACAAACCTACTAGTATTAGTATTAGTAGTTGTCACATCAGAGTCAAAACTCGCAGTTGGGTATGAATGGGTGAGGTTGAGCTCACCCCAGACTAGTGCACAAGCGTCGGAATTCTCAAATTCGTGGGAAGGGGTCCAGCTTCTTTGTCTGTGCCAAAATATAAGATATCTCTCTGAACTCTAAATACAACTTCATGGGCATATCGCTCTCGTTGATTTTTCCAGTGTAAACTGTTTGCTTTAGCCAATTATTGACGCATTTTCCTTGGGCCTGACCGCGATAATGAGCCTTACCTGCCTACTCAATGATTCAACTCGAAGGTTGGTTTGAATCGGCCAGGGTAGACATCACCCCAAACTAGGCGATAGGTAGGTCGAATCCTCACATTTAGGGTAGTGGTCGAGTTCAGCGCTCAACAACCCCTCTTTGCGGACACTTCTTTTACTTGTGCTCCGTAGGAGCTTCACCATAGGCAAAAAACGAAGTGGAAGGTGGCTTTTCCGAGGATCATCCCCTTGCACTAGGGTTGTTTCTTAATTTGCAAACGGTATTAGTCGTAGTAATTAGGCTATAGGATGCGTCGGGGACTAATACCATTTTGTACCACTGACTCATCGGAAGAGGAAAGAAAATAATAATACTTATAAAAAAACAAGTCTGGTATTGAAATGATTTAAAAAATTTAAAATAGTTCCAATCATATTTTATTGAAGAGGTCAGGTGAGTCATGCAAAGCGTAAAAATCTGATGAGTCGAGTGATATGTTCGGGGTTGTCTCCTAGAACATTAGACGTTTCGGAAATTGGAGCTTTCATCAGCGACCTTCATTGATTAATTCTTACCCCTAATTATGGAAAATATAATTCATGAAACGTCGGCCAATTAACTTTTTTATCCTTTTTTTACAAGGACACAAACTGGAAAGACTGATAAAAAATGATTTTATGGATAATGTTAGCTCAATGCAGACACTATTATTTCGGGCTCAAGTATACCTTCTTATTTCAATTTAGATTCGTGTTCGCCAACAATGCGACCAACCGTGGGCATCATTAATGACTAGACTTGGCTTGCTCCCTCTTGGTGGCTCAATACAGAGTTTTTCATGAAATTTATCAGATATTATAGTTAAAATTATTATAAAAATATTAAAAGTTATTGAAACATTTAAGTAAAAATTAACATTTTCACAAATAGTTTTTTTATGCATTTAAATAATCAGGCAAGCAGGCCAATCGTTATTGTCATAATGGGTTCGTTTTTCAACCCTTTGAGACCATCAAGTTTTGTGGCCTCCTGTGGTTAAAATACAGGGTTATCATATAAGTGGTTTCAGTAATTCTTAGGAGAATATTAGGTAACAGGGTGGCAGAGATCCTTGTTTGATTGGCTTTAGGAGGGCAATTCCAGTGTAGCACTCCGTCCATGGGATTGGACGTTAAGCCATGGTCCTCTTGGTGCCTTCCGTTAGGAATAGGTTAATGTCGACGCCGGGTTTCCCTCTTTATGAGCGACTAATGGCACACTTATTGAATTTTTCTAATTGTGTAAAAAAACTGTTTGAAACGACGAATTCGAAAAATAAAAATAAACCTTGACTGTAAAAAAAAACTTAAAAAACTTAACTGTTTTCAATGAAACCATGGTGTAATTCATTTGTGATAATCCCATAAAAATTGTAGCCAGAGGTAGAAATCGACCTCGGTAATCAGCCAGCGTCAGTGGCGGCGGGTGTAAAGTCCTCGCGTACCAAACAGGGGGTCGCGGGTTCTAGTCTCGCCTGCGTAAGTTACCATAATCCTGGGCATGGTTGTTTGTGTACGTTAAATTGTTAAAATGTTAATTACCCTGATGTAAAAGGCTGTATAGAGCAGTTTTCGGTGGTATGGAAATAAATAAATGTATATTGCTGGCCTCGGTGGGGTAAAGTCCTCGTATGCCAAACATCTACATCTACACAATACCCCGCAAGCCGCCTAAAAGGCGTGTGGCAGGGGGTGTTAGGACACCAGCCATATACACATTAAAAATGAAGTGCTCTAACGAAGTTGGGACTGGCGTTTATTGAAGTCCTTTATGGTTCGGGGAAAAAACGAATTCCCATATCTATCCGTTCGGCAAAACATTTCTCTTAATTTATCGCTTCTATCGGACCTGGAAATATGATGTGGCTCTAATATTATGTTCTCTGTGTCGCTCTTAAAGATATCCCTTCTCAATTGTTCAAGCAACTTAAGCGTAGCGCGCAAACAAGTGGTCGCGGGTTCGTTTCCCGTCTGTGTAGGTTTCTCCTTTCCAGGGCATATCAATCTATCCATGGTTGCTCGTGTCATTGTTATCATTTTGAAAACCCCGATGCAAAAGGCCAATGCGTGCTGTTTTAGATGGTATGAGAGTAAATAAGAGAGTCGTATGAGAACGCACGCACGCAACGTATTTCACTTTCTTTATGTTATCAGTAGTTCCCAGCCAATGGCTGTCTACTACTCGTTTCTATATTTATCGTTTCCGGCTAGATGTGAGTCATGGTAATTCCGTTAATGAATGAATTAGGAGGAAGGGATGTGGGATGGAAGGAGAGCGGTTTTTGGGAGTTTTTGCTTAATTTTATCAGGAAGGTTGTAATCCCATAGATGAGCGATTAGTTCATTACTTGTTAACGGCAGTGAGTTCGCGAATTTGTGAAGAGAGCTCTTCAGACGGTGCAGCAATTAAGTGATCTTCAGGTCGTTTCGTAGGTTCCGGTTGCTGATGAACCACGGAGTGCCGACTATTTTACGAATGATGACGTTTTCGGTGGTTTGTAGTCGTTTTAAGTGAGATGCAGCAGTGTGGAGCCAAACTGGAGATTCATAAGAGAGCAACGGCTTATGGTGAGAATAAAATAAAAGAAATAGACTGCAAAACAGAGAGATTTAAAATGTCATTCTTCCCTCGTTCTATCAAGGATGGCAACGTTGTCTCAATTGATAGGATTAATGGCATCGCTCGCTAGGATCACACATTGCATGTTTTTTCATAGTTCTAACTTTGCATGTATTTGCTCTAGGAATTACTAACCATTAGCAATTTTTTTATGAATAAGCACGTATATTTTTCTAGTGTGCGTAATATTTCTATGACCGTGTGGTGTGCATGTGGCGGTCCTCTTGTATGCTGCATGTTGGTGATTTTTCACCCCCTGCCGAACACCCTAGAGGTGGCTCGCAGGGAATTATGTAGATGTAGCTGGAGTAAAGAGTCGTATGAGGAGGGTTTCGTTCCCAAACTTCCCCGGCCAGCTCTCGACCGATGGCGCACACCTTTCCTCGGCTGAGGCTCGGCCACGATTGAACTGGCGGATGAAGGCTCCCCTCGCCTACCTGACTTCCCCTCCATCCCCCATCCCCCTTCTTGCCGTTCCTCTATCGCTCTCCGTTCCACTCCCACGCTTCCACCCCCACCATACACCCCCTCCCTCCCTCTTCCCTTCCAACCTTCCCCCTTCCCCCCAGCCAGCGCACACTAATCTTCCCAGCCCCCTTCTCTCGAAAACCCCTCGGGCCTCCACCCCCAACTTTTTTCCCAAGCCGTCCCTCTCCCCCTCCCCTTACCCTCCCCCCCTCTCCCCATTCCACACCCTTCGAGGCGCGGGAGGGGAAGTTGTGGATGGCGCGCGCGCTCTTCCTATCCGGCTGGCCTTACGCCCTCGCCGGCGGATCCCATACGATTCAGTACCTCTCCTGCCTTGAGCGCCGAAGGTTCGCCGACACCCGTGACAATCGTCTTTCTCCGCTGTGTCGTCTTCGCAGTGTCTCCACGAAGGACGTCACGATCACGGCAGTGCTCTAAGGCTCCCGGAAACTTCCCTCCTCCTCGGGGTCAACACTCCACTCCGTAGTGCGAGGACTTGAGTGAAGTTTTGCCGGTGCTTCCCGGTAACCCTTCGCGGGTCTTCGGAGAGTCCTCCCCCGCCGGTATCGCACCGAGTTCAATAACACTGGTGCGCGCGGAACGGAGGAGTTGGTGGACTTCCAAGTGTTGAGAAAAGTTTTCTCTTTTCCCTATCAGGATTGTGATTTATTTTGACAACATCCCTCATGACTGAACAGATATATCCCCGCCGGAAGACTCCACAAACGTGAAGATGATTTGGTGCGAGGAAGTTTAAATTTTTTTTCGTTTTCTTTTTTTATTCCGAGGAGGTTTTTTTTAGTGTGGACTGGTCTTGGGATCGAAAAGACCGCTGAGGATTTTTGATGACTTGGTTCATTTTTGTTTTGTGAGATTATTTTTTGGTTTCGAGTTTTATATTTTCCTCGCTGGAGGTTCAGTGTTCGTAAGACGGTTGGTTAACTTCGGCGATCACTGACAGATAAGACGTGTGTGTGAGTGTTCTTCATTGAGATTTTGTGCGGACGTCTTCCCGCGATGGAGACCTCGGTTCGAATCCTCTCCCTCGCCCTTCTGCTCATCGCGGGCAGGATCGACCCTTGTGCGGGACTGTCTCAGGATGTGCTCGAACCCCCGCCCACCCGCTCCGGAGTCCGTCTCGTCGGCGGAGCCTACGACGGATTGGTGGTGGCCGTGGACGAGGGTGTCCCCAAGGAAGAGTGCAGGGCAGTGCTAGAAGGATTGGAGGTGAGTTGATTCCTCTTCGCTCATTCCCATCTTCAACACAAACACTCCGGCACTCGGAATTTTCGGAACCGACACGGAACGTAGCTGGACTCTTACCAGTTACGGAGAGCGAGTCACGGCTTCCTCTTGTGCGACCAACATTGGTGTTTTCGCTCAACAAATTTTTAGTACAGATGTGTGTCTCACATGAAGAAATTATCAGTTAAGACACGTATAGCACCACCGATTACCATAATTGTCACTCCGTTATTTTTCCCATAATCCGACAGTATTTTCTCGCACCATTAGCTTGAGATGCCTCCTTTGGACATAGTCATACTTAATATATTCCGAGCCTCGTGAGTACTTCATCTTTGTACTGCCCCGGACTAATGTTGAGGAGACGATTGGATTGAATGTTTTCTTTGAATAGATATAATATACATACTATAGTGAGTGTCATCCTTGATGATGCAGTCAGTATGTAGACGTTAGTGATGCCTATTCTTGATGGTCTGTTTTTGCCCCAATATTCGTGCCTATGTTACGATGAAATTCCATAGCTTTCCATTGATTCATTATTTCCAGCACTCACTACATGTTATTGTCACCGATAGCATCGCAAGTTTTATTTTAACTAATTTCGAAACATAACGCACGCCTGTCATAAAAGTACTGCCTATTTCAGATGTGAATACACTAGTCAATTATTCTGTTATTGATTTGATATTCGTCATCGGTTTATTTTACGTAGACACCTCACGTCACTGGGTATGCTCGCGAGGACCGTACGGTTTGCCATAGTAAATTTTCAAGATATACGGGCACATCTCATGAAAGTTCGTGAGATTGTCTTAGAGCGCGTGATCCACTGGAGACTGGGTTTTTCTTAGTCTGGGACATCTTTCAGAGCGACTATGAGTACATTCATCATTTTAGGTCCCAAGTTAAAACTACATGTCCGATAGAAAGGAAAACGTGATATAATTAAGGGTGCGTATATACAGAAGGAGTTGTTTTTCCCGCGGACCGTAAAATCCACAGGAATATATACCAAACGAAATAGAACTAAGATCGCGCGACTACGAATCGATTGAAAACTGCTGGCCCCCGAGTGTAAACAAATATTTGGTGTGGGTGGTTTGGGAAAATTCATCGTTAGAAATGGATGTAATAGCTGAAAATTATTTTTATCTCCCAGGACTTGCTCAAAATCTCAAATCATTCCAAATTCACTCTCCATTGCCAGCGCAATCCTCCCAAGGGTCAGGAACCTTTACCCGAGCTATACTTCTTTCCTCGTGTCACCTTGCAAGACGACAATTTCGTGCTTATTATTTCTTCCGCTTTTCGAAAGATAATGAAGAACGTCTTGTTTTTAAATCAGAGTCTGCCTTAGCTCCGTGTTTCCTCTTGTTGTCTCCTCCGTTCAGATTCCTGCTCTTGTCATTCCCTCGGAGTGTTTTGAAACGTCCTCCGTCTTAATGTTCTGAGCAATAGTCCTCGGCGAACTGTGCATGTTCTTCTTTCGCCGTCCGTGTAGTTATTTACCTCCATTACCCGCCTCATTGGTTTCCCCTTGTTCTCGGCGTTTGTTGGATCATTACTTATGCCTTCTTCTTCTTCATCTTCTCTTTTTTATTCACGGAATCTGTCGAAAAAAGATCTTCTCTGGAGAAGAGCACTTTCTTCCTCGGTAAAAATTATACCTTCTCGACTGCATCGGTTGATATTTATTGATCTTTTAAGCCGTGGTCGTGAGTTCCCCTTCTATGCTCGTTCATGCGTGTGCCGTGCCTTCATTGTCACGGTATCGAAGCGTGTTTTATAGTGCTTTCCGAAGTTCCAGCTAGCGAAATTTTACGAGCGTACGCCGAAAAAAAATGTATCCAGGTTAGCCTTACCGATGCCTTGAGAGGAACACGGTCATGAACTTAACCCTTTGCTTGACCTCGGACCGTAATTTCAGAACGTCAACTGATGAAGGGAGGAATTTTTATTGCTCCCTCGACGCGGACTAGTGCCGGAAATATTTCTCGTACAACTTACGGCAAAATAGGAAGAGCTGTACCCCGTCGTGGAATGGAAGTCGTGGAATGTTCGCCGTTGAATTGATTTGTGTCTCAATAACATTTTAGTGAGGTCTTGAATTGGTCAGCTAGGAATACCTAAACTTCGTGGCATTTATAGAACACACTTAGGGCCTAACCCTCTAAAACCGAGTGATATTTTGTGGGTATAATAAGTGCAGTATAATGTACTCTCTGTGTCATTTATGGCAAAGACAATATTTTCGATGAGCATTCATTGTTTCCGAAGATGTTGTGGAGCTCAGCCGATAGCTGTGTGTTCAATTACATCATTGTTTGCAATTAACAACGATAGGTAACGATGATATTTCCATTCTATTCGGGTTTCTTCACCGCGTTTGTTGTATTTTAAAGACAACAGTTTCGCCGGCGTTACAGTCGGCGTCTTCAGGTCAAAGGTAAAATTTTAAGACGCCGACTGTAACGCCGGCGAAACTGTTGTCTTTAAAATACAACAAACGCGGTGAAGAAACCCGAATAGAATGGAAATATCATCAAACCAACGCCGCGAAAATCTTCGAACCTACATTACAACGATAGGTAACGTTCAAAATCGTTAGTAGTTCGTAGCATTTTTTTCTTGCGTAAGAAAAGTATTCAATTTTGTCATTACTTCCATACTCTCATTTGGTTATATTTTTAGATTACAAACCCGATGATTCAGGGGGACATATTTGAATACGTGACGCGTATGGCATTTTGATAAATGCGCACGGAGGTTTTTGTCAACTCGGAATGTAATCCCTTAATGTTTTTATTCGAAAATAAGTTGATTGCAGCGAAACATTTTTTCTCAGTTTGACTTCACGTAGCAATGGATTCATTCATTCCTTTGGTTTGTTGGTAATTGATCCGGACTCCTGACGACCAAATTTGTCGCTGACTAACATGAGCAAGCCCTTGGGTCAACATCCATTTGGTGGTTGGTGTCCCTTCGTGCGTCTATTCCGTTGTGCCCTGTAAAGGGAGAGAAATCCCTTCCTCAACCCCGCGGGTGTGTAAGTGGCAGTTGCCCAGGGTAAACATTTCACGCCGGTCACCCCCGTGAATTCAAAATCCCGCTAGACGGGACGGGTGGGTAGGCAAACGCCGTCGAAACGTTAAGATACCGGCCGGTTTTACCACTTGGGAGGCCGACTGTATATTGCCTGGTTTCCTCCGTGCAAGCTTAACAATGGTTGGGGGATGACGGGTTAAGAGACTTGCAGTCCGTCCGATTCGAAAGATAAAATGCGTTGGGTGACAGTATTTGCGATAAATGTATTAGAATTGATAGGTATATGCAATATATTTATTTTGTACTTAATCTCTTGTTTATATTTAAATATGGACTCTTGAGGTGTAGGTCGCTTATAAAATAATATATTTTCGAACTTTTCGGAAGTTTATTTTCCTTTTTAAACGCCTGTTATATGGTAAAAACAGGGATACAATAGGTACAAAAGTGATCAAGTGTTAAATATATTTATTGTGCCTCTCATATTTTCATGCAATAAGCCTTCAAAATGGAAAATAAATTTTCCAAAAGACGGCAGATGTATTTTTTATCAATGTTTACGATATGCTACGAAGTTACCAAACTTATTGCTAACTGCTGTTGCCACTACGAAATGTTGAAAGGAAGAATACCGGCTGATTTTGCAGGTGCTTTGAATACTCTGTGTTTAAATATAACCTCACCGGCACACATTTAATTTAATATCATGTACTGTTTCCTTCTGAAACAGCTGCAAAAGGATTCCCTTGATCAATCAAAATAATTCTTCAACTTTAATCCTGTCGCATATTATTTAGTTCATGTTAAATAGTTCTTGAAGTGTTAGTCAATGTATGTTATGCAAAAAAGTTATATAGCCAACGTTTCTGTTTCAATAAATATGTACAAAGTTAAGCCCTGATGATAGTTTAAAATAAACAGAAACGTTGGCTATAACTTTTTTGCATAACATACGTTGACCTACACTCCAGGAACTAATTTAACATGAATTAAACGAGGTCAAGATAAGGAAAAAAAATAATTGTATTATTTAGTATCATTTCCATTATTTAGAAGGAATACAACGGTGCTCTAGGATCGGGTCGAATTGTAGTGTTCTAGTGTAGTGGAAGTGAGGTAATCGTCGGTGGTAGTTTGGTCAAAAATTTGAGGATTCCTGTGAGCATTTTATTCCGCTATGGGTAGTTGCCCCCAGGGATGCCGTGTGCCCATGTGTTTGTGAGCGCGTTACCTTTCCCACGGACTGTAAAAGACAAGGTCGCGTCGGTATTTTCACGAACACTCCTCTCAAGAGAAGCCTCCGCTCATTCTTGGCTGGACTGACTCTCTCCCAGGGCGGTATCAAGGTGAAGGGACACTTCCCATGTGCACATCTACCGAGTTAACACGAAAAGAATGTGTGATTCTCCAACTCCTACTTCCTTGTGCCCTTATTTTAGAATCTTTGTCGCCCGTTTTGGTGTCATTTCGAATAAAAAATAGCTTAGGCAGATTAGATGTTGTGGATGGGCATCCTTTGTCAACGAAAAATAGGTTGTTCTTTTCCACAAGTTTATTGCATACCTTACAATTCGTTTCAACCGCCAGGTCATTCTCAAGTAAATTGACTTCGCAAGTCTTTTTACTTCTGAATTACAGTGAGGTTGTTGTATTTGAGAATGATCTAATGGTCGGAGCACGTTGTTATATACGCAATTAAACTTGTTGAAAAAGTTATTTTTGCTAACCCAATTTTTGACTTCCATACGGATAAAAGTCGTTAATTTTAATTGGGTGTTCTACGAAGTAATCTTACGGCCTTAAAATTATTTCACTACAAATTTATTGGCAAGTTCTACTCAAATGTCAACCTTTATACTGACTTTAATGACTTTTATGTGTAAATTTGTGCATAAGCTGTGGATAGCACTGCAAAGGAGGTCAGGGAGATGGGTTGGCATGGCATGTAGACACCAAATTTAGTCGACAATATTGGTTGCAAAGATCTCAATAATGTGCTGTGCTTCACGGAACATAATTCGTCAAGGTTTGCTGCAAAAATCGTGTGTTTCGAATGCTATATTTGCTCAAGACTGCGCGATTTCGTAGAACTTATCATTGCACTCCGCTCGAGTTAAATATGCCATAGAATTGAGGTTAAATACGTAAACTAATTTGCAAAAAGAATCGTATTTCAGCTGTCTGTTCCTGGAGGAAAATGCTCATCATATTAAATCTATGTCAGTGTGGTCGTCTATCATTCCCATCTAACACTTCGTCCCCGCGGCTAAGTCTTGCTTGTCATTTCCTTCGCGAGAACTTTCCCGGAATACCTCAGATCAATTAGACTCCGTTTCTCCATTACCGAACATGCTTCGGCAGAGAGACATCATTTGTCCTCTGATTAACTTCCCCGTCTATTACTGTATAGTTTCATCTTTCCTAATGATCTAAAAGCGTTTACCTAATGTTACATAGCTACTTCAAACTCCTTTAATTTGTCTTCTCCTTTGTCATTTTATTTTCTCCGTTAACTTGATAATTATTGTCGACTAATTATAGTGTGTCTAGATTACGTTAGCTTAATCCTCTCAGTACTTACCTATTAAACTAGTTAAAAACTTTCCGCTATAACTATTGTCAAATGATTTTAAATAATTGTTGCGGAAATTCACGGGGTCATCAATGCAAACTCGTGAAGTCCAGGAAATAGCGCAGTTAAGCGTAACGACATGATAAGTCTGGAATGTTCATGCATGGGAAACGCATTAATTCCCTTCTGTTAATGATGAAGATCGTTCTTGGTGATATGCTGTCGTTCATTTGAGCCGTGAAATTAAGTGGAAATTAAAGCAATGCAGAGGAGGACCTCGTGAAGAGCCATTTAATATTTCGCAATCAACTGCGTCGAAAACAGCTGACTATCGTAATTATGAAGCCTTCAAGTTCCTTGCGACAGTGCTGGATTGCTGGATTCCTCGGTGTTACGTTATGCGAAACGATGTCACTCAAATATGCGTTGTGTTCCTTGATTTAATTATGTTTACGGGATGCGTGGTAGATATTCTTGACGGAGTTAGTACCTCAGGCAGTCACGAATGACAATGACGAGCGCTTTGCGTGTTGATTTACCTTCTCATTAAGATTCATAAGAATAGAGATTCACTCTGTAAATACATTCCACACGTTTTGTTTTCCATAATAGTGTTCCGCCATTATCACAGCTCTTTCATAGGGACTGACTTGATTATTGACGGCAAAACTACGTGGTAAATGTGTAAGGAGCGGAGTTTTCTTTCCTGAGACAATTTATTCCACATAGTGAAATGTGAATATTTAAATTATAATAAAATTCGTGCTGAAAGTATCTCAGTTGATGTAAGTTTTTAAATCTTGATTACTTTGTTGTGTATTTTTTGGAGAGCTCCATTCATAATTAACCTTGTTAGTAGGCGTATTCCTGCTTGTAGTTTTTTGTTTCACTAACTGTTCTCGTGGAGATCGCGAACAACTGATTCCTTTTGACGAAATTTTAATATTTTCGAAATATATTCGTAGTTTTTTCTTTGCCCGGCGCGGTTATTAAGCTGGAAGGAAAAAATATGGTAAAGGTATATGAACGGTTTTCCGGGCAAATATCTCGTTGGAGATCTCAACAACAGCTCCGCCGCCGTAAGAATTCGGACGTGAGGGGTCAGAATATTTCGAAATGCCTAATTTGTTACACAAAAAAAACCTCATCTTTACCTACCATCATGAAATGCTTGTTTAAATTCACCACTGGGTTCCAGTTCGAATAGCTAAGTCTCTATATATGTATAATTCGTTGAACTCAGAGGTTGTGTTGAAGGAGTGTGTAAGTCATTATCACTGGTCAAAAATCCTAAGATTGGTTTGACATATCTCTCCACTCATTTCTTCTGTCAGCTGATATTTTCACAGGTAACAATTCCTCTTTTTCACATTCGTCTTTACCTGTTCCATGTTTATCTCATTCGAGGTCTTCTTTTTCCGTTTTTTCCGTCTAATTTCGTACCTCTACGATTGTCTTCATCATGTCTCAAGGTATGGCAGAATGTGTTATTCCGTCTTCTTCTCAGGGTTTTTCAATACCTTTCTCAGGCTTCTTTCGAATGCTTTCGTGGATATAATTGATGCAGTAATTTTCCCGGGTTTCCATCGCGTTGTTTGTTGTCTCATGAAGATAGTTTCACAGGCCATCTCGACATCATATCTGACCTGAAGATGCTGGCAGTATTAGCGGAGAAACTGTCGTCATCGATATTCAAACAACGCGGTAGATGCCCGGAAAAACGATCGCATCACATTACAGGGCACTTATTCATAGCTCTCTCTGTCGACGCATCTGTTTTTCGTCATTCTTCTGCAGCGTCACATTTGGAATGCCAAGTTTCTACGCTCGATCGAAATACATTCATACTCCAAGGGGGTGACTAGTAGTATCTCATCTCCGTCACGAATTTCGGCAGTTAGTCACCCTCGTGAGAGTCACGGTAGCGTTCGTTACCGCTGACGTTCAAATTGCTCTTCCGCCGTCTCGCGGCACTGGGACAGCGACCTCCTTTCTGTTGCGGCCGCGAGCGAAACAGATGACTCGCGCGAGCCGCCGCCGCTGAAGCCGCCTACGATTCGGAGAACGTAACCAAACGCGCGTTCATTTAGACAATGCATTGAGCGATCGTAAATTTACTAGTATATTTATAAAGGACGATGAGTGACAATATTTCCCTCCCTATAAATGTTACGCAACTCCCACAAACGTACGACCACAGCTCTTACCTACAATTCTCTCTCCGCCTTTTCTCAGAAGAGCTTTTATGAATGATTTCTCGATAAATGAGTGTTAGAAGTTCCCAATCCTCTGCGTCCCTACTTAAGCTCCGTCGTTATACCTTTGGCTTTGTGACTCCTGAATATGAATTGTTCAATCCCTTAAAATGAAACAATGGAAGAATCATTACTTATTTCATTCCAGCGAGTAATCTATAAATATGTTTACCTCAAACACGTGAAATAGCATATTTTTTGCCTCCAACACAATCCACCCGTCTTTCTTACATTAAGGAGATTTTCGTCTATCGTAGAAAATCCAGTAAGATGCTTGTTTCTCGGTGTGTGCTAAGCCAATTCCATAGAGAATTTTATGCTGGTTTTATAATCATTTGGTTAAGTTTTTCCGTTTCATAGCGGATAATTCATGCATCACTGTTCTGGGAGACATTATCCACCCAATATTAAATTACTACTAAGTCAAGTATTGTGCGAATATCATAAGTTTGCTTAAATTAACATTCAGATATATAAATTAGATCCTTAGCTTTCCCCTACATTTTTCCTAGTTATCAGTGGCAGATAATACCTGGCGGTACAACGTTGCGCAACTGTTTGCAAATAAATACCTAGGGAAAGACACTAGAAAGTTCCGAGTGTTCGTTTTCTTCATCTATGTTGACGCAAGGCTAATTCATCTAATGGATAAATCCAACCAGTCATCTTGGAACCAAGCGTTCAAAAGTTCAGCCTGTTTCTCCGATCGGAAATATGGTCGGCAGTTAGCGAGAAATAGCTGAGTGCGATCAGCGAAATGTTGAGGAGAGGTATAAGAGCCTAGCTGTTGGCGAAGTTTTCGTCATCGCGGTGAGTAGCGTTCTCATGACTCGTAACTTTTTTTATTTTCCTTCTTCCGAAATCGTGTGATGTAAACCCTACCTTGGCTCTTCGGAATCCGTGAGCGGAGCGGCGCGGCATAGCGGAATATCTTTCTCTCTGGCCGCCGCAGCCAACCAGCCGACCCCGAGAGGTCACGGCGAGACGGGAGAGGTCGCAGCCGTAAAGGAGAGTCACTCCCCGCAATGCGATGGATCGACTGGTTGGGCCCAGCGTGTCTGTATGGGTGTGCGCGTGTGTGTGTGTGGAATTCTGGCTTCTTCTCCCGAGCCGGAGTGGATGCTATAACGGGAGATGGGTGTATGGAAACTTCAAATAAAACGACGTGGATTTTAACAATGGTCTCGCCGAACCACAGACTAGATTGGCGTACAAATGTGACGTACAAAAGAGCTAGTATCGAAGAAAATGCAACCTTATCTGTATTCCGATCGATATTATATTTTTTTCGGCTTCGTTTCTCGTATTTAAAATCTAAATTCAAATTACGTACTTAGCTGTTAAAGTTATCACCATATTGTAAACTTATTTTTGTGCAGGCTGTTATAACATTTTCTCATTCAAAACGTATACGTTATTAGATGGATTGCCACAGACCACGAAATAAAAATATCACTATAATTTACCCACTGAGTGATTCAATCTAAGGTTAGTTTAAATAGGTTAGGGTAAAGCTCATCTCGAACTAAACCACTGGCTTATGAATTTCACCTATTCAGGGTGGGGGGACTAATTGCTTTCCACTTCACATTGGGCCACAAGAATTTTTCTTAGGTGTGTCCGAAGACGTCACGCGGGGTTTATTAGTACTGCGTTTTCAAATTGAAATTTCCATTTTCTGAATCGCGCGGTCATTCCCACAGTCCCTTTTTTCATCGCTAATTCCGCCATTTTCTGCATTTACTACTCTCATTCAATTTAAGGCAAACGTGGCGTTACAATCGCTATTAGCGGCTGTCATTGGCTGAAAGACGCTGCCAGCGATAATTTCAGCGAAGGATAAAGTCACATAGCGAATGGTGGAAAAAAGGATGGGATTCCCATCCCTGAAGCCATCGCGGAAAATTATTGCGTGAATGCATCATTTTGCGCCATCATTGGAGCTATCGCTGGGAAGGGACTCAAAAAATAATCCTGTGATTCAGGCTTTATGCATATAGCACCGTTATGCGGATTCGGGATTGAGTGTTAAATCTTATATGGTTTTGAATCTAGTCTATTGGAGTGAGAAGCCATTGGTCTGCTCTATCCTTCCCACAAAAACCCGATACTCATCTTTCATTCTTTCAACACGTCCTCCTTTTTCTCCTTTTTAATATTCTCCCGATCACACCCGATCCCCAGGACGGGCAAGAACCATTTCGGCACTTCCTCGCGTTCCCATCGGTTTCGAAGGCGTCTCGTTTTTCGTTTGGTCGCGTGATAAACCGTTGCGCGAGATGGGAAATGTTATACTTATCGAGGTGGTCTTGAGAATACGATCCACCGCAGTTGGAGGAATCCTCGCTTATCCCGTGCGATCACCCTCCTCCCCTCGACCTTCCAACCCCCTCCCCACACGCTCTGATTCTCCCCAACGTGTGCTCTTCTTAATCGTTAACACGTCCACGCAAACGCCTTGACCGCCGTGCGATGATTTATCCTTTCGATTGCGCTTCAATGTCTCCACGCTTTACGTCACCACGGTGCGGTGGCTCGATTGTTACGAGTGTATGGACGTCAGCCGTTAAAATCTTTTCGCACGGGGTTCTATTCTGTCATTTACCTCGTCTTGTTTCCCGTATGAGTTGGTTGGTTGCCGACCATGACCGATGTTTCTCTCCTCATATCATTGTCATTCTGTTTTACATTCGAGAAAATCGGATCACTAGCATGTTTACCTTTATTTGTAATCATAATGTATCCATGGGATAACTTCAATGATAAGCATACATTTCATTGCGTAATTATTCAAGAATTTAGGCATATTTCTAGACCATGGAAAACTTCAGTGTATTGAATGGAATAAACCTGAAATTAATGCATAGAATTCTTGCAGACATTAATCAATATCAGGATCTTATGATCTTGTATAAGTGAGAAACTAATTTGGCAGAAGGTATCACTTTTAATATAAACATGAATAAATTTCTTATAAAATAGAACATAAAAGTATTAAACCCGTTAAATGTATTGATTTCTCATGAGGCTGTGGGTATTTGATAATCGGGCAAGGACAGTTTGCAGATCCCATGATTTGTGTGATATATAATTCACATATTCATTCAATGGTAGGCATATTGTGTATTGAAAAAAGCGCGTATTTGGAGTTATTTCGACGCCATTTACCTTGGAGTCGTAAGAATATATAGGTATCCTTTGGGGTTTTTCCTTCAACATCCCACTTTCGGAAAGAGTTCCTTCGCTCGTGTTTTGTCAACACGGTGTCATACGTGGGAATGCCTCGGTTATTCTTCCTTCTCTGCCATATTTTCCTCTCTCCTTTCCCGTTCTTTCCTTCGCTTCACGTCATTCCATCTCCAGTTCGAAATCACGGCCCTTTTCGTGTATGCATTCGTATAGCAGGAAAAGGAGAAGAAGAAGAAGGAAAAAAATAGTGTGGAGAGGAGTTGGGGTTGAAACGAGGGACGCTAAAAAGTTTCCTTGGAGGTGCGAGGGAGAGTGAGTGAGATTGTTTGCTTTGGAGCCGAGAAAAGGCGACAAGGGCCCGACAATGATCTCCAAATCCAACCTCCCTCTCTTGGCAACCGCGTTGTGTTTTTTTCTCACGCTTACACCGACCGCTATATATTTACTATTTATTACGTGCGATAGTCTAGGTGGTGGTGGAGGCTCCGAGGTAAACGGGAACGCTCCGATTTTTCAGGTGAGAACGAGGTAATTTTTTCTCTACCCAGCATATTATTAATGGCATTTATTTGCCATGGAATTTGGGACAATTGTTTCTCCGAATCTCATACCAATATTAAAACAGATGAAATTACATGCATTTAATATAATGAGAGCGATAGTTTATCAGAGTAAGAGTGAAAAATACCTGACAAGATGCTTGGGAAGATCGATGTTCGTTCAGCATTGAAAAAACGAGATCAAAGTTAACATGATGATAGGAAAACGTTTGTATGGACCGCATTTGTTTATTTTCTGGCCCTCGTTCGACATAGTACGTATGACATTTCTTGAGTAGGTAAAACAGCACACGATGGGAGCTCATTTGTGAAATTGTTTGGCAGCGGAGATGGTGGTTATAACATTTCAAAACTTGAATTTTTATTTGTAGTTCAGAAATAAAGTATTTGTCTCTCAAATTCTTTATTTCTAAACCGGATTTTGCAATTTTTGGGGAATGCAATTCAACACCATTGATAATGAGTCACAATAAAAACCTTGGTTAGCTCCGAAATGTCATTTATGTTGGTATCATTCCAATGTTGGATGAAGGTCGACCTATTTATGCGACATACCCTGTAATTTGCATTCTTGCCTTGGTGAAGGACGGATCTCATTATATTAAATTCCTATTATTTAATCTGGTTTGTCAAAATACTGGACGTTCTTTGAGATTGCGAGACGTAATTGTCCCAATTGACGTTGTGATAGCGCAGTTATGCAAGTGTATGCTTTTCAGGTCTTCAACGTGCGTCATGCTTGCTCAACGTGCTTTTATTGCTCTGGCTGTAAATGAATGTCGCGATGAGGAAAGAGATGGACTTTTTTTATTTCACAGAGATGAGGCCGCGCTCAGAGGGGCGTTCTAGTACGTTTTGGCTCACCTCAGAAAGAGAAGCCTGATTAGAACGTCCCATGAAGTTTAGTCAAGATCCAGTGGAGTAGAAAAGTCAATGGTGTGAGGCAGAATATTTAGTAGTTAAGCTTAAGTAGACGGAGTGATTTCATGTCATAATTCGGCCCTCTTGTTCATAAACATCATTTTATTTAGAATGTTCTTCTCAATTCTACATTAACCTCTAAACAGGTTTTTGCAATTTTTGGCGAAAATAATTCAACAGCATTGATAACAGCTCGCAATCAAAACCTCAATTGGTTTCGAAATGTAATTTATGCTGGAATTATCAATTTATGACCTATTTTTTTATATTGTGATCTTTGCTTTTTGGCTTTCTATGAAGGTATAACTTCCGAATGAGTACATACTTAATGAATCGACGCAGTATGCGTTTATTCGACCTGATCTTTACAAGGCGCGCGAAAAGCCTTTTAAGCTGGGCGCCCTTTTAAACACGATTTCCTTCGCGGGAGCCATTGTGCTCGGGCGTGGAGCTATTCCGGAGAAGTGGGGGCGTTATAAAAGGCTTTCGAGGGAGAATGAGGAGCGTGTGTGATGCAGCATCCTTGGTATCTCGATGGTGCTGCCATCTGAGCCATTATGTTCCAGCTCACCTCTATGGCACGCGGGCGAAAGTGAGTAAGTCTCGTGAGCTCACGCTCACGGCGCTGTATAGAGCGCGTGCGCCCCCTGCCCGCGTGATATATGAGTCGACACGGCAAAACTCAGGTCCGCCTTTTTATTTGTGGCGGTCGGGCAGCTAGAAGATACAGGCGCATACGGCGGAGACTTCGCAAATGAAGACACAGTATGGCCCGAATCGTACTCGTTAGTCGTGATTTTTCTTCCGACGAAGCACGATTTCAAGCCGGTATCCAAGGAAAATCGTAGAATCATTTCTCGTTTACAGAAAATAGCGGGTGTTATTTTTTGAAAGTGTAGCATTTGCGCAAACTATAGGCTAGGCAACTGCTTCTTGAAATGCAATTTATTTTCGTCTTGGTTAGATTGCTGTATCATTTTATTTTATTTCCAAACCACCGAATACAGCTGATAACAAATTTAACAATTCCGCTTAACTAACAACCATGCCCTGGATAATGGAAACTTACCCAGGCGATACTCGAACCCGCGACCTCATGTTTTGCAGGTGAGTTCTTTACCTCGCCGGCACCGAGGCCGGCAAATTGGTGTTAAGACCTGGTTATTTAGAGACTTGAATACGTTGTGACTGGCGGAATTCGTGTCGTTTAGAATTATAGCTAATTTCAGACTGAATAAAGAAAAATCTCCCTTTGTGGTGCGAAGAAATGCAATGTAGAAATTGGGACAGGTGGGGTTATAACGTAAGCAAACATTTCAGTGTCCTTCGCCATGTAAGCATGCCTTATCCGGTTTATAAATTATATTAACAATATTAGAGGCAATATTTTACCTTAATGCTCTTCTCTAGACTTTTTGGCTCCCTGATTGAAGAAATGCAATCTCACTTTATCGCAGAAAATTAATACGATGCGGAAAAAGTGAAAGTCGGTTGTGTTATAAGACTAAGATTGAAGCGTCCTTTTCCAGATAAACATACCTTAAACGGTGTATTACTCGTAACAACTATAAATATCGTAATATTTCACCCTGATTCTCTGCTTGCGCTTCGACTCTCGGTGAATGGGCCACCCTCTTGCAGATGCCAAATATTTACAGCCTCCCACTACACCTAATGAGGTCGAAGGATGTCTGGCGAGCGGTAAAGAGAGGCGGTTTTGCAAGCGCCTCTTCACATGTGCTCAGCGGACGAGCGCAAATGGATCGCATATCACCTCCGAGAATCATTTCGCCTCCCCACTGATGGCAGCGAGCCTTCGCAGTCCGCCTTTCTTTTTTTTGTTGTTCTTCTTCCCTCCGTGAGTGGCGACGGCTGCGGCGTACCCGCTCGCGTGCTCGACGACTCGAATCCAAAGGCGTTGCGAGTGTGTGTAATGTGTGTGTCTTATCTTCCTTCCCTCCATTGCTTTCTTCTCTTGAATCGGCTTCTACGTCGCCTCCGCGGCGGCTACCGTATTTCGCCCGCGTCTGTGAGTGGGAAGTAAATCGCCAATCAATTGAATCGATCTGGGGTATCACTGTCTACGTTTAAGGAGCTGCTGGCCGCCCGACTTTTTCCCGTTCGTAAGGAATCGCGTTTATATATATTTTTTTTGCTCTATCGAAGATTCTGCTTTTTCCTTCGATGACTTGTGAAATTTTTTTGGAAAGTAAAAGTGGAGCCCCGGACGTGATGCGTTCAAAAGCATAAGGTTTTTACCGTTATATTTTTTCGAAGACTGACTTACTTGATTGCTCGCGAAGTTTTTTGGTAGTAAACGGTGGTCTGCTGGCCGCAGTATCGTGGCTGATATTACTCTAGACTTGAAATAATATTTAACCCGTTTGAATCGCAGTAAGTTTTCGCTTGTATCCTCTTTAGCATATCTGAAACGCTACCTTTTAGTTACGTCAGTTAGTGACGTCATTAAAAGTTCTGGTTCATTAATTCGTACAGAGACCCAATTTTTTACGAATAGCATCGCTCATTTCCGTTAATGATCACCAACCACGTTAGGAGTCCGAGAAGTTGTAGAGAAGCGGTGAGTCGCTCGGTAAGAGCTTGTTACGTCATAAACTGTTCAGCGAAAGAAAAAAAAACTTGTTAATATTTCGTCGCGAATTTCTCAAGTAGTCGGCGACGGTTCGAGTGTAGGAAAAGCACGTTTTTGTCAAACTCCATCGCAATCAGCAGTAATACAAAAAATGTGAACGAGCCAATTGTTCTGCGGAACTGTCGGAGACGTATCATGTCATCTTCTGAATCTTCTTGAGTCGTCCTTTTCTTCGCTGAAGTCCCCTTTATCGTCGCACCCAAGGTTTCTTCTTCTGGCCGTAATGAATGCAATCGATGCCCGTCATTCCGGTTCAAGATGCGATCCTCACGATCCCTTTTTAAGGGCGTCTAGTCGTTCTTATGGCCCTCATCAGCGCAAACACTCGAACCATTTGCGTATATCGATCTCTTGAGTTCGCATTGTGCGTCGTCTTTTGTTTCGAATGTCGCCCACGCGCGCTTCTTCTCAACCTTGCGGAGGATTTGTGGCAAATAAAAAATGGGCGTCGTTCATTGCTCACCCGTTTATCGCCGCATTGTCTCGCAGCCACTCCCACGAGCAGCAACTTCTCCGACATCCAAAAATCGACATCCGTCGTGGAATCAGGCTTTTAGAGACTCTATACATAAATTTCCCCCTTCAAGTGTCTTCAGGTTGAAGGTTTTTTTATTTAACGCTCTGTGCGGATTTTATCTGATCGGTGTAATTGGTCGGGCGATATGGACACCGGCAGAGACGCGGGAGTAGGTATGAATTTTATCTGCGCTTTTGTCGTTGCGCATTCTGCCCTTCAATTTATTTTACGATCGTTTCCATGGGAGCACGTAGCGACCCGACCAGCTGCTCCCGCCAGCAATCGAGAGTGGAGATTTCATCACAGTGTGGACCATAACGAACAACAGGTCGCCCTGACCCCAACACTCTCACGTATCTGTTCGATAGGTGACCGGGTTTCGTGTTCACATAAAATTATGATTTCGGTTAGATTTCTTTTGGATATTGAAAATTCCGCTCCAGTGTATACCTGATTCTTCCTAAATTCTATGTTTTTCATAAAATATAATCTGAAGTTATTCGAGGACTTATAAAAAGCGGCTGGTATGTTTCTCTTTTCTGCAATTATTTCAAGTTTCGCTATGGTTGATTTTATGACTTTAAAAGTTGAATCTATAAATATATAGAATGCTTTTAGTTATTTCATTGAATAATTTATTGGAGTTTTTAATTGTCTCATTTTGTTGTACAAATCTTTAAAAAGTTCTTTGTACAATGTTTGATGCTGTAAACTTGATCGACTAGAAAATCAATGCTTATCAATCTTATTTTACAGTCTTTCACTTGTGGTGTATCCACTGATAATTATATTAATGGTATACTCCTCTTTTTGAATATTGACACGTTTGAGCAATTGTTTCTTTAATTGGAATTCCATATGGCCCGCATGCCCCCTCCGTTGCCATACATGTGTTAATGAAGTTTCCTTTCCCCATTGTAAAAAATAATAATGTGATTGCTCCTTCTCCGGTGACTCTTCTGCCAGGGCGACGTCACAATGGTTATGTCGTGGGCGTCTTAGGTGGAAGGGATTATTTGAAGAAAGAAAATGGATCCTCGAAGAGGGTTGGGGTTATCCGCTATCCGAGCGTGTGGCTACGCCCACATTCAGCCACCTACTTGGACCAGGAGGAACACAAAGGGAAACAGGGGGGGGCGGTGGGGCGAAAGAACTGCCCCCCCTCCTCAGCCCCCCGCTGGTCTCTCTGTAGGACGTTCATCGTCTTCTTTTCCGGTTACGCGTATTGGAATCCATCCTTTGGGGACTCTATGGAAACCTCACTCTTCTCTCAGGTAGTTGGGGAGTGGGTGGACTTCTTTTCGGGAGAAAAAAATGTAGGTGGCAGGTCGATTCCACTCAGGGGGTCCTTTTGGGATGGTGACAAAACAGCAAAGGACAGGGGACGGTTAAGGTCTATGGATGGAATTCATTCTCTCCATCTCTCACACATACACCCACAACATAACAAGGACGGAAGGGGAATCTCCGGCCGCGGTACTTGTCAAAAGGTTTTCGGTGGTAGCACAAGGTTCGGTTCTTGGCCCTTTGCGATTTTCTCACGCTCTCCGTTCGTTGGTCTCTTGATATTTTTTTCACGTGACATGACGAGCTGGCGGAAGATCTCACACACACACGCATTATATACAAGGAGAATACGAGGAAGAGGTTGACTTGGGAAAATTTTGGCCAAAAATATGTTCGTGGATTCTCAACGAATCGGAATTCACGCTATCCGTCCGAATCTTTCATAACGACCTATGTTGTGGCATTCACGGTCCCTGGTCCCATTGTTTGATTCATCACCATTAAGCCTCTATACACTGTAGACGTACTCTGGGATTAGAATTCAAATTTTTTTGGTAGAAAGTTCAATTTAAAACTCCATATTTCTTAAACTTACCTGATGATTACGTGTTAATTATGACCATAAGATTGGAGAACCTTTCCTTCATCCCATTCTTATGACAGAAGGACCAGTTTAAAGTCAAAATTTGTTGAGTATGGTTCTTGAAACTTTTATTGTGTCTACGGAACTCCTCTCTTTCTTGTATTAATTTTGCGGCAATATTTTCCAGTGAACTTTTTTCGCATGAAGGTAAATTTGGAAGACTATCTAACGCATAGATAGTACTCTCTGTTGCATGCGTTTATTTAATTTCTGTATTAATTGAAATAGGCCTTCTGTTATATATCGGCAACGTTCTTCCTGAGCCAAGTGTCCTCGGTCCATTTCCATTTTCCTTGCTTTCTCCTTATCCAGGAGTCAGTCCATTCATCCCCTTTCATATTAGTCTGCTATTTTTTTTTCACCGCGTCGGAGATGCCAAATAGGCAAGCCACCAAGCGTGCGGAGTTGTATCGTTATGGCGCGTAACCATTTGAGGAACATCTTTGGTTCAACGGCCGGATGTTTATGTACACATGCATGCATGCGCTCAAATCTAGGAAACAGTTGACTGCGCTCGAATACAAATGCGCCCGTACCTGTTGTCGCCTCCTTTGGTGGACATTTTCCCTCCGTTTCGAAACGGATTCCTGGCGTTTTATAAGGCAGACAGGCCGCGAGATGCGTGCGACTGACACGGTTTTGTGGAAGTAGGTTCGGCCGACTGGGGAGTATAGGTACGCATAGTGGTGTGTGTCACGGCGGTAGGAGGGGGGAGTGTACACAAGAAGTGTGTGCCTCTTACAGTTTGGCCGCTTTGCGAAAGGCATGCTCGCGGGGACGCACAGGTGGCGTCCAGTGTGACAGGCGAAAGAGCTATTTCTATGCTTTGCTTGTATGTATTATTCGTTTTCGTGGCGATAATATTGTTACAATTTTGATTCATCACAATCACACCTTTTGAAAACGGGGATCAGTAGGTTTATTGTGACTTTTGAGTTTGCTGCTCTACGTTATTCATTCGCCTTCGATTTCACACAAACGGAAGAGTACTGACGTGCAAATCAGCATTTTGATTATTATCTAATGCTATTATATAAAACAGTACTTAAAAATTTTATTCAGGCGTAAATAAATATGTTCGAACAATTTGAAATTTCTCAAACTCTACCAACTTCTAAAAAATCTTAAAATAAAGGTCTCTTTAGGTGTCTCTATGAGAATAGCCTCCTAGCCGGTAAATTTATTGTGTTGCATGCCGTACAAACTTCTTAACTACTATGCCTTGCTTATTTTATTGAAAAAATGCTTCGGGTAATATTTCATCTTTACCGAAATTGAAAGCTTTCGTTGACCATCACAGGTCTCAGTGAAAGAGCGAATTTTGAATTTATGAATACTAAGGCTTGGAATTGAGAATACTTCCTTATTTTCCATCAATTTCGAGATTTTGGTTCTAGATATGTTATCCTAGTTGCTCTCTCCGCGAAGTATTCTGAAATAATCATGTTATTTCGCTCCAGCCGGGGGGGCACTGCGAAATACAAATGAATTTCTAAGATTCCTTGCATCAAAATGCCTCTTTCTCAAAACAAATACGATCGAATCCATTCACTTATTTTTGGGAAAGAATTCCATTAAGGTTTTAAAGTAAACATTTCAATGCGTCAGACAGAATTTGAGGGTCGAAAGTGTATGTTATTGAGGTCAAATGAGTGTCCTTCGCTGTTGAGGACAGCAAAGGTTCCTCACACGGTACGAAACGTGATCAATAAAGTTGCCTCGGGCACCGATCCCACCTATTCTGGTCCTGGAAAATATTTGTTTGGGTTTTGTCTTCGTAGAATCTTAGCGGAAATAACAATGATTTCTCCTCCATCAAATTTAAGTGTCTTCGATTGTCTTCTCTCTTTGAATTCGTGGGAAAATGATCTTCCTCCTCAACTTTAGCATAATGTTTATCAAGGTTTTAATTCTTGCAGGAGTTCGTGGTTGTATTGGAAGTGACATCATTTCGATTTCCTCCAAATGTAGTAGACGAGTTTTATTTCTGTAAACAAGTTCGGCAATTAGTTTTCGGTCCCTGAAAACCGCTTTTAAATTGTCGCGGGAATATTTTAATACCTATTCAGCTCAGCTTATGGATACCTGATTGTTATAAAAACAGGAAGTTAGATAAATTTTATGCCTTAAAAAACCGCCAGTGCACTACTTCGTATTCTTAGAAAAGATTTGTTTGGGAAGGAAGTCATTATGAGTAAGAAAACTTAGCTTTCGGGTTGTTCACCTTTTCTTCCTTCTGGGCCTTAAAGTTAGAATGGGATAGCTTCCTCGAAAACGATTATTTTAAGTAGGGATCCACCACCGCTTATGTCTTTCCTTTTCTTCTCCTTTTGATCCGAAGAAGTAACTGTGAGAAGTGGCGTCTCAGTCCTATGAAAGTGCTCATGTTTAAAATCGTATGCTCGTCGTCTTGGCAACCGGACAACAAACCAACCGTCTCATCGATTTCTCTCTCCCCCCCCCCCACCCCCTCCCACCCTCTCCCACTCCGTGCACTTCGGTTCGCTCGCTATTAACCTTTCCCCTTTGCTGCGTATCCTCTGTCAATGTATACTCAGTTCCCACGCTATTTGTAAATCGAATAATCGAGGAATTTATAACCGAATAATGAGTAAACCGAATACTCGAAACTGAATTTCGGCCATAAATGATCATTTATTAGTTGTAATAATAATCAAAGGCATAAACACTATAATCAAGTTTTATAATGGTATAAATATATTCTTGAAATCGGTATTTTTTGTTTTCACTCAATTTTTTATTTTAGCCTATGGAGTAATAACGGACAATTAAACAATTCTTAAACGAGGCTTAAAAATCTATTCCCCTAAAATCGCTTCGTCTGTTGCGTAATTTTTTTCCAAATTTTCAAAAACATTTGGAAACGCGTTGGATAAATTTCGAGTATTCCTGTATTTTGCAAGAATATAGTCCCGTGAGTTTGATCCTGCTCTGGCCAGAGAAAGAGGGCCGATTTCGAGAAACAAACTCCCTTAACCAAATGAATAGGTATGTTCTTTGAATCACTAGAATGGTGGGTGGATATTTCATTTAATGAAAGGCTGCGAATGATTCTCTCAGCATTGAGCAACGTAGTTGAACGTGCCCGTGGCCCTAGCAATTTCTGTCGCCGCCTCGTTCCCTTTCACAGTTCCCCTTAACCAACATCACTTCTGAACTTGGGTGTAACAAAAAAGATATGAAATGCCAGAAGTTTATTTCGAAATAACTTCGCCAAGAATGAGTACATCTCAGTCGGCCCATGTAAATATTTCGGGCATAAGGCTTTCTTTCCTCTTACTTTTCGGTGAGTTATTATTATTTTCCATTAAACGCTTACAATATTAACCCTTAGAGTGCCGGGAAAAGTGCCAGAAGCGCTATCGCGCTCCTCATGCGATGTCACTCTTAGATGCTGATAATTAACTAATCATACAATTGTCAATATTCATTTTATTCTTACATTAACTATTTTCTTTAAATTATAAAAATTAATTCATATTACCAAAAATTCGTCAAATAATATAATGAAAAGGTGAAACCACATGTAATAAAGATATCCTAAAGTTTTTGAACGTGTACCTTTACTTGTTTTTGAGACCTAATTTTTTCCCCTAACCTACTGCAAAATCAGCAAAAATGCCTCGGCACTTTTGGAATAGTACCTAGAAAATCGGTTGGCAGTCAAAGAGTTAATCATCGAGTAGACTTGAAGAGGGCTGTGTAGTTGTAGACTGTTGCGCATGTCAGTGTATTTCTTTAATAATCGCGAACTTTTTCCTCCTTAATGTTTGAAGCTAATGAAACGGAATCAAGGTAAATTTTTAAACCGAAGGCTGGGATTCCTTGCTGGAACAGCTTTGACCTCTTTCTTAACTCTTGCAGTATTTTGAGGTTCGTTCACTCATTCATTCTCGCCTGTAGCTTCAATTAATACGAGAGAGGTTCCTATATCAAGCGTACGTTTCGGGTCTCCAGTTTGAGCGTTGCATAGTATGAGAATTTTTTGTGTCGGGACATCGTGGGCTGCGCAGGGGGGCTTCGGGCCCCTCGGGGTCCTTCCGTATCCGCTTCGCTTGGCTTCTCGTCCGCCTCTATTTCGAGCGTCCGACACTCTATATTGGGCCATCAGAACCTGCGTTGGCTTCCGGCAATTTCCGGCGACAGCTTCAGGTTACTAGACGGTTGATTCAGCAGGAAGGTAAATGGAGCGTGCGGAGATATAAAATAGAATGTATCAAATTGCTGACTTTAACAGTAACATAATTTTGTGTAAGCTTTCTTTCAAAATTCCGTAGTTCTAGAGGAAAAAAAGTAACGGTCCTATCACTTAACCACAAGAATATTTCCTTTACATCCCATTGTGTAGTCAAAGGATGTATTGTGTTTATTTACGGCTGTAACTTCGCTCATTATAATTCGATGTAACATCCTATAAGGCGCATGACGGATGCTCGTAATACCAACAAATGAAGTCTCTTCATTGAAGCAATCGCTCGTCATCATCGAGGCTTATCTTACCTATCTGTTGCGTGCGCAAATATCAGTGTAGTTTGTTGGAGTATACATTAATATTTCAAGTTAAAATAGGGTGTAGGTATGAATTCTTTTAATAGCTTAATCCTAAAAATCACATCTAAATCACTTATTTAGTTCTAAAACGCGCGAATTAGAGTATGCCCAACATAAGTCGATCGAATCACGTGTGGTTTTCCGAATCGAAAATTTATTCCATCGACTTCGTTCGAGTCCCTCGTATTCCATTTGTTTCGCCAAGCAACCAGTGTCCTCCAGAGTTTTAATGGGTTTCGTCTCGATGGTCCGAAATACGATATCGCTGCGTTGAGGCGAGAATGAGCGTGAAGGCCGGTCGAAATATACGAGTTGAGAGGTCAAAGGGGAGGCGATGCATGCTAATTGCTTTTTCGGACAAGAATTTTCCATCGACAGGCATCGGCAGTATTACCCAACATTCGAACCGGGAACGAACAACGCCTGCGTGAATTTCATGCGCGAGTCGGGTACGCCCTCTTAAGCGCGTGGGTATTCCTCGTTTGAAGTGACGAAACAAGTTTATGTAAAAGTAATCGAATCACTGTGAAAGATCACATATTTGGCAATTTTTACTTGTAATAGATGTATTTTTTGTATTTTTTATATTTTTTACTTTTAATTTACTTCAAAGGTCGTGATAATAAACATTTACTTCGAATGCCAAATGAAAGAATTCCAAAACTAGCGATGGAATATGAACCATTTGGCAAGAGAAGTATAGGAAGACCAAGAAAAAGATGGTAATGTGGAATAGAAACAGGCTTAGTAGCCCAATCCTGGAAGGAAGAAGAAGAAGCTCGTGATAATTTTAATTCCACGCGCGCTCATAGAAGGCAGTTCCAGCTACATTTACCTCATCCACATGTGTACGTTTTTGGCAGAACATATTTATTTATGCATTGAGTGCCTAAAATCAAATACTTTAATTAATTTATGCGATTTCATTAAATAATAATAAAAATGCTGGTTTGGATGCTTGTAATCCCTGTTAGAGAAAATATTGATGGCGATTACAACATACTCAGGAGCAAAACTAAAAGTACTTGCATTTGTATTTCTAATTCTACACAGTGCCCTTACAAAGGATAATTTGTGATTGTAATGAATTAAAAATTTGACAGTGCAATCGGTGATTGAGCCCGAAAACATTTCTTAATCCTATTCCCATCGCTGGTTTTCGTCTTTAAGAAAACACTGGTTTCTCTGGGCATTGCCGTCCCTCGCCTCTTACGACACGGATGATTCATTTCTCTCCCTCCCTTCTGAGCGATGATTGTTAGGAATTCCAATCCCGAGACGTAGTTTCTCCATCACCGATTCCCTTTTGTCTTTCCTTGTATACCCACGCGTCCAATTTCGCGGTATATATACCACGAAACATTACGTGCGGCTCCCAGAAATTCTTTCAAATCGACGAATACCTCCCAAAAAATTATTCTGTTACCCAATTTCTGGGATATTGTGTTTTAAACGAAATTTTATTTCTAAAGTGAAACTTCTTGACGGAAAAAATGTGCAACCATCATTAAGTGTTCTTTTTCTTTGTTTTGAAGTAAATGAAAGTTGGAGTGAATTGAAATATAGGGGTTTGGAATCGAGTTTTTTTAGCAGGCAATCGAGGTTTACTTTTGTAAGTAACCAGATGAAGCAGCTGTCTGTTTATTTCTCCTGAGGTTGTGAGGTACGCTTGCTTGTTTAGGATGGTCATACGGTTTGGTAACTGTCAGCGAAGAGGTGAAAGTTTCTCTAGCTTTTGAGTTAAGAACCAAGAGTCGCCTATTGACGTCAGGACAGGAGAATGAAGACCTCCATAATTCTAAAAAATACCGTGTGCGCGTGTAATAACGTCTTTTCCATTCGCGATGAGGGACTACTTTCTAATTGGGAAAAGATTCATGGACCCCTTTCAATGAAGCTTAGGCGTGAGGGAGGTCGGACTACCCGCGCGTTTTTCATTAATTCTTTCCCAATGCTTTGACCTCCTCGCTCGATCATATTTTCTCACCCATGATTTATGTTTTTGCGGTCAAATTACCATGTGTCGGGGAAAATATGAGCAGAACATTAATCAACAGTTCAGCTGTCCTTGGAGAGAGGGCGACAAAATGATGATGGCGTTGTCTGTCCCACATAATTTGGGCTTCTTATGGGCATCATCTTATTTGATCGGTCAAACGCTTTTATGGCTTGAGAATTCGAGGACTCCATCAAGGGAAACTTTCTATCGAAATCATTCTCATCGTTGCGTGTCGAATCGTTCGAAAACCACAATTTTTTATTGCCCTTCGGAGAAATAACGTTTTACCGCAGTAGACTGCTGGTGAACGTCAATTAGTGCGTTTTCTGAAACATAAACAAATTAATGAATCAAATGAGACAAAAACTCTGGTGCAACTCGCATCATACACCCGTAAGCATGTCTAATATAGCATCATAAGTTTCGAAACCTTCGGGGAAGAAATATATGAAATATTTCCTCTTGTGTTTCTCTGCGAGTATCAATCTAAGTTGTTTACTTGGAAAGTCCGCGGAATGCGTTGTTTATTCCCGCTTCATTCGCTCAAGGATATAGGATAATTCAGTAATTCATTTGAGCGCTTGCATGCAAATCAAATGCATCTTCCATCTTTATGGAGGGCGAAATGACTGCTATTATGAGCGTGGGTGGAGTTTGTGAGTGCATCATGAGGGAGCGTCGCTTGGCAACCGTCCTTGTGGCGGTGACTTCAACGCTCCATCCTGAGCGCACTTCATTCCGGAGACCTCAACGCCCGCCTCCACCGCCAACTGACTTCACACCAAAGGCCATGTCCTCCGGCGCGAGCAGCTAGCCACGCAATTTTCTCAACAGCAGAGACATATATCACCCTCAGTTCCTTGCAGGATAGAGATTACCCTACATTCTTACGACGCCAGACATTCTGGAAGGAAATCGTAACGATATTGAAGTGCTTCCACGAGGTGTTTCTTCTTCAAGGCCCTCACTAAGTATATTCTCCTTGAGTTTCTGAACGCTCAACTTCTGTAAAGCTTTTTTGAAGATATATTTGGCCTTATTCTTCTGTTGCATGAATGTTAGTGTAATGAAAATGTTAACCATGTGAATCGAAAAACTGAACGTAATTTGTGTGGATGGATAAATGGGAAAAATCCGTTCAAATTCGACACATTTTTTGTATATTTAATTCACCGTGTTTAATAAGCCTTTACACCTAAAAATGAGGAAGAATTTATTTGATTGATTTACCGTACATTTTTCGATAAATGTCTCTACTATACTAATTTCAGTAATGAGGTAAGCCTCATTTTCCAAAATATTCCCTTTATACCCATCATCGAATAAAATGCGTGTGAATCTTTCTGCTTTGGGCTTGTGAGTGTATCTTCTGGAGCTTTAGAGCTCGCTGTCTTTCGCGAGGCTTCACTGCCTCGCGGTGAAAGCTCGGCGGGAAAGGTCAAACTCACAGCTTCGTCTCTTTTGACCTCGGGAATCCTCTTTGAGTTAATTTTTTGAAAGAACTCTTCGCGCGCATCTCGCGAATGGGTTGATGGTTACGCGCATTTAAAGAGGAAGATGAGCAAAGAAATGCTTTCATCTGGACGAATGGTGTGAGGTGTTTAAAGGAGAATAAAAGTGAGTTGGAAAGTTGGAGCTTCCGCGTGAGCTCATAAATGCTGGCCGCTCGCTCTTCTCCGTATACGGTAGTCCCTAGAGAGCATAGCATAACCTTTGCGAATGAGAAAAATCCGAGCTGAGTTTATTACTCGTCTGCGTAAACCCACTTCTTCAATGTTCACCGCAAAGTATTTGCCTTGCCTATGTATGAAGTTAATGTTCCATATGAAAGCGTTTCATTTAATTTTTTGGAAAGATTTACAAGCGATAATACTTGTCCATTCGCTTAACTGGTTCAGCATGACCATGATCTAAAGTCACCAGTGCCCCATATCTGATAATCATCAGCATTTTGCCTCAAAGGTGAAACTATTATATTTGAGATTCATGTTAACATTTGAAATCAATTCCATTACTGCGGAGTGTAGGCTATACATCATGATATAGCATGGTAAACGATAAGTATTAAACAAGTAACAAGGCGGGATAGGAGATCGGTCGAGTTGGAGCGAGTTCAGACAGAAAAATTAGGTTTCTTTTTCAAGAAGTACGCTTTTTAAAAGCGGCCAGTGCTTCCTCACGCAACTTGTTCTAAATATATCTAGTACCAGATCCTAATATAGTTCATGCTTAGTTATAATTACTTAATAAATAACTGAACACAGAAGAAACGGTCCATCTGATCCTTTTATCTCATATTTTTGATGATGCAGCTCCGAAAATATGATTTTCATTTGAGGGTATTTAACTTACTGGAAATAATTTATTTTCAATAACGCTTAATTTCCCCCTTTTTAACATATTTTTTGGTGGAACTTCATTCTTCCACTTCATAAATTTTATGCTGCCAAATGGCTTCTCATCATTGTATCTTAATCCTTTGTGTTTAGAGTATTTCACCGTAAAAGTTTTCTCCCCCTTCTCTCATTTTTACTCAGCGATTCAACCAGAATGTTGGTTTGAATAGATGAGGGTAGAGCTCACTCTGAAAAAGACCATAGATTTGTGAAGAACACACATTGAGTTTAGGGGATGCAATTCCAGGAATTTGTTCCGAGGTGTCCTAATGCTTCAGTCGGGGTTTGAATCAGAGACATTTTGATTAGCTGCCAAGTGCTTTATCTGCTAGGCTACTATGCTTTCCCTCATTACATAACTATCCGAATATATTTATCCATTACGACCCGTGTGATGCCTTTTACTTTTCAATCCTTCCCGGAAGAGCTACCCTGCTCAGTGCTCACAGGTCGCGATACATCTTCATTTAGTTGCTGCCTCAGTTTTCGCGTTTGCGGGATATATCATACCCAACGCTGTGATTAGGCCTACCTCCACCGATGGCTGTTGCATGTCGGAACGTAAAAAATCGCCGCCTCCGCGTTCGCTTTTTCCACAGCTCGTCGCGATGGCGAAACTCTTCGCTGGATTGTCGGAGATGTTCTGCGGGGCATTCGTCTCGCCTCCCCCTTATTCACTCGGCATTTAAAAGCCATCGCTGCTGCTGCAGACGGTGATGGCTTGCAGAAAGTGAAAGCGCGCAGAGTCGCGCGGGCTCTTCTTCTTTTTCCTCGCGGTGGTGACCCGAATACCTCTCTCTCTCTCCTCGGCTCATCTTCGTCTCTGGCGGGAGCGCCCCAGCATCCCAACGAATCCAACATCTCCCTCTCCCTCGCCACCCACACCCGCTGCCTAAGCAACCCGCTCCTCCGCCGTCGTGAATTGCGAAACCACCGCAGTCTCGCCTTCGAAAGAATCCACAAGCTCTCAAGACTATGCTCATCGCTCCAACTCGACCGGTCTCCTTTCCCGCCTTGTTACTTGTTCAATACTTATCGTTTACCATCCTACACCATGCTGTATAGCCTACACTCTACAGTGATGGGATTGATTTCAAATGTTAACCTGAATCTCAAGTATAATAGTTTCACCTTTGAGGTAAAGTGTTGATGATTATCATGCATGGGGCACTGGTAACTTTAGATCATGGTCAACTCAGTATTTATCCCGAAAATTTTACGGAGAAAGGGTAATCGTTTATCAAATGAAAAACTTTGTAATATTCTACCTATTTATTTTTAGGTTAGATTAGTTTCGACGCAGCGGCGTCATCCACAAGTAACCACTGCGTCGAAACAGGGCCGCTACGTCGAAACAGTATTACCATTTAATAAATGGGTGGAATACAGCAAAGTTTTTCATCTAATTAACGATAAAATTAACTTTCACAAAGTTAAACATGTTAAAATAGAGACAAGACAAAGGGTAACTTTTGGCACTATGATGTCCATTACCTGAAAATTTTCCCAGGAGGAGTCGACTAAATTTACCAAAGTAAAAAAAAATTGTTACGCTCCAGGCTTTACTTCGCTGTTAAATGTTGTGAATTTCTAGCATGAGAGCTAACGGAAGGATTATCTACAACATGATTCCCTGTAGTGACGACCAAATTACTATGGAAATGGAGTGTCTTTCAGCCTCTGCTTGAGCTGTGAGTTTTTCTCCGGGATCACGTCGCTGTGCGTTGCGACACCGCAGAGAAGATCTACGAGCGGCTGAGCACTCTGGATGCGCGCGAAGCATCTCGGGAAACCTTGAGCGTGTGGCAAGATGAGAAAGAAATAGCATCCTGAGCACATTGACGGTTAACAGCCGTGACTCTTGGATGGATCCAAGTTGCTCGGTTATGTGTTTGAGGTTCTCTGGCGTTCTGCATGGCGAATCACAATTCCAACCATTGTTTTCGTGTTTAGCTCACCAATAGCATTTGCGTTTTTTTTTGTCGGCACCCCCCGATGAAATTTGTGGGTAGTTACATGATCTTCACCTGTCTTTTTTCCGAAAGATACCCATGTTCATTCTCAAATTGTCGAGGTGAACTTTGAAAATTGTTTTCACATCAAAATATATGCGCTTTATCGTGATACTTCGTGTTATTTAAGCTCTACACTTTTTCTCAGCTACTTTTCCGGTCATCACTCATGTGCGTTGGATTTTGTTGAAATCTTCTTTGAAATGTTTGCTTCGCTCTCACGATTTTTACCTCTATTTTCATCTCTTTCTCAATAAGGACATTTTTTTAAATACGATCTCATGGGTAATATTTGTGTGTGTGCTTTTCACGTATCTATTTTCCCTGAATTATCTTATGTTTGAATTTTTCTGGCTCCTTTCGGGTTTTAATCCGCGTACATTTTCCAAACAGACAGGAGTTTTTTTTGAGTCTCCTGTATGCATCTTCAGACTGAAGGACGAATAGCCATGAAGATTCATATAAATTCTCAGCAACGCAGCAGTAACCGTAGATCTCATCTCATAATCGCTTAGATTAGGGTGAACTTTGAATCTTTGTATACGCATCGAAATCCGTGTGATCCGTCGTGTAATTCACGAGTAGTTATGCTCTTTAGCGTAACAATTTTCCTCGTCGTTACCTGCTCATACACGTCGATATCGTGTGCAGCGTTTCCTGAGCTTCGAGGTCTTTGTGGTAGCGGGATGCTTAACCGATGTTGTGAGAGCCAACTTATGCTAATGAGACCTTCCCCGGCCGCCTTTTCCGCAGGCAGCCCGTTCGAAACGATGAGGAAGGCTTTTTTTTATCGAGATACGGCTTCTCACACCTTAGAATACGAATCACATTTATGCAGTGCGACCCTAACAGTTTTCGTGAATGAGGGGTTATGCTAAATCCACCCAACCTGGCGGGCCTGGCTACCGCTTTTTTGTGACTGCTGCGCGTCGGAAAATATAGCCAACTATTTGGTCTCCCTCTACGACGAAGCTAATATTCAGAGCTTAAAGAATATGCAGAGGGTTTTTTTTGTAGTCGTGGGGTTTGGTTTGGCTAGGATGAAACTGTATGAGCTGCACATGCCATCGCAATAACCATCCGCACTTGCATTAGGTATATGTGAGATTTCGGATGAACCTTTTACCCCAATCGGAAATGGATGTTATTAGTGGCTAAAAGAGACACCCAAAGTCTTGTATTTTTGCCTACGTCATCCTGAAATTCGGCCCGTGGTTTGAGCAATTTTCTCCGTAATTGGCCATTCTTGCATGACTCATGATTTTAGTGCACGGAAATTAAATTTGAGCTCTCATGTAATGGATTTGAGCTTAATTGAGCGCTATTTTGTGGAGAACAATAGATGCCCAGTGACACTTTCTCTGGAAAATGATATTAAAGCCTAAGTAACGCTTTCTGTATAGAATTCGTGTAGAGTTCCTCCTAATAGGTCTCACATACCAAAAATGTCCTCTTTCCGCCTGAAAAGATTGAGTTGTCTTAAGTTCACTTAGCTTTTTCTAAAATCTTATGCGTGTTTTTATTGTCCTCTCTTGAAAATGGTACTTTAGCAATAATTCTCTTCATTGCTGGAAAAGGAGATTTTTCGGCGTGTTCTCCATTGAAAAAAAACTTCCCTCCTCTCCTGTTAGTCCAATCAGTAGCATGACTTGCCGATGTCTCCTCTCGAGATGTCTTTCTATTTTCTTTTTTTCCCCGTACAAATCTCTTCTTTCATATCGCTTCTTTTTTCCCTCGGTTTGTCTCGAACGAAATGAGAAAGTTGATGAGCACTTACTGGTGGGAGGGCGTGACAAAAAATATGGGGGGTTGGGAGGGGGCATTTTTCATCCAGGAGCCTTTTCAAGCAGTAAGTACCAGCTTTATTGGTTTACCTGGCGTGTGGAGTCTTTGGCGGTGGAGGACGGGAGTAGTAAGTGGCGAGGGGGAGAAGATTAGTCTAAGGCCTCCCGCGCGTCGGAGAGTCGCTGGAGCTAATTTATTCCATCTTTGGAGTCGACGCCTTCGATCGCAGTTAAGGGCGCGAGGCAGAGGACATTGGCTATTAGCACACCATCAGCTTGGAATTGGAAGTTGAGGAAAGTAATTGGAATGAAAAGGAGTCGAAACGTAAGTTGATGAGGTAGCGTATTGCCATCATCGTAACAGATCATCAACTTTTAGAATGATTGACGCAACATTACACCTCACCCGTCTGTTGGCTAATTTCTTCTCGCATAAAAAGTCTACACAGTAATGTCATCGACCATGACCTGGGCTGTTTAGAAACGGTGATTCGCACATATCACACAGTGTAAAGTTGTAAAATATTAACCAAATAAGGCCTCCTACTCTACCCTAATTTTGATTTGATTCGTTTTTAAAGCACTCTGCTCCAAATTGACGAAGGATCCCGGTTAGGATTTTCCAATCAATATTGGTCTGTTATAGAATATGTTGTCTATATTTCAATTGCCCCCATGTCCATATGCTGGCAGGTGGATCAGCTTGTGGACTTATGCAGTAATTGAAAGCGCTGCGTTTATTTCATTTCTTGTTATTAAGTATTTGAAAGTGAACAAGCGTTGGTATCACGGCAAACTATTCCTCTGGCTTGGTGACCGCTAAAAGTTTCGATGAAAATCTAGTTCTTATTTTGTTTTTTTTTTGCTTTGTTGCTTTGTTCAAAATGATAAAAATACGGAAAGTGTCATGCTCTAGTACATGTCAGAAAAATAAAAGAAAATGTACTTTGGAGATGCATACTGCGTAGAAAATCAAGAGACCATACAACGTTCCGTTGTTTGACTCGTCGTCATGGAGATAATCAGGCGTTATTTATTGCGTTTTAAATATATTTTTTGGTGTGATGTTGGTTTGTTATAGTGATTTCATAAAAATATGTAAAAAAGACCGAAGAAACTTTGCGGGACTCATCTTACAGAGACGTAAGTATGTATTGCGCCCCTTATTACGTTTTAAACCCAGCTTTTGTTTCGATTTTGGATGGACTCAGTCTTGGGATTAAAATAAGCAGAAGGTGGGGACCGATGACGCTGCCTTGATGGACTCTTCATTGGGATGAGTATGTCCGGAGGCGTTTGTTGCGATGAAAATCCAGTTCTGTTGTGATTTTGAATGGGTACTGTCGTTTGATTAAAAAGTGGTAAAGGGAGGGGTCCGTTGTCGCCGCCTTGTGGGACTCGTCATCTGGTCGGTGTTTTCTGGGATGGTGTTGGGGTGGGAGGGGGCAGATGCGGGCGTCCGTGGGTGGGGTGGAAGACCCTGAGGGCGATGCCGTGCCAGAGGATCGAGCACGGGTCTCGGGTTTCCTCCCTCGATTGGCTGTTCGCCCGCGCAGATGGCACACGCGTGCGCCTGCGGTCGGCCGCAGAATGCCGCCTCCCATACGCCACCACCACCGACTCATTACCTCTTTTTGCCCCAAAGCATTGTCTCGAGGAAAAAATATGAGAAGATTCGATTCTAGCTCAATCGCAAATGATTCTGCGGAATTATTATTTTTTCTGCGGTGGATGTCTTCGTAATTGAGGGATGAAAAAAGGAAGCAATCTCTTCTCTCTCACAATCAAGTCACTGATTTCGTCATTGCATGCTCTGGATTGTACGATTTGGGTTTATTTGGTGGTCATGGTGTTAAGTCTGGATTCCCCAAGGGTCTGGATGCGAACTCGTCTATGTGTTTCTTTGGGGAGGACTTGTAGGTAGTAAATAGTTGAGCTGTGAAGTGTGAGCACGTTGATGCGAAATTTATAAATTAGAGTATCGGATTTTCGATGCCATTTTAAAAGTCATTATTTAATTTTAGGATTATAATCCTCGATGGATGTAATTACTTCTTTCATATTGAATTTTGCATGTCATAATAATGAAATAAAAAATTAACCGAGTCCAGAATTGTGCCTACCATATGACATAAAATAATAAAATATATCCCTAAAAAATATCTTCTTTTTTAACAGTATGAATTTTATATCAATTCCTATCATTTACGCTACATAATTTGCAAACAGTGATTCACTGCTTTGTCAGTGGTTTTTTTATCAGCATGTCCATTTTCCCCTTCAAATTCGATCTGGCTGAGCATTTGGCGTGGTAGATGTTTGCGAATATGGTAGAGAACGATAATCGACTGGGGGAATTGACTTCTCGCTGGCAACCTTCAGAAAAGGCAAGAGAGTCGAAAAAAGCGCGTTTCCCGATCCGCTTTCACGCTCGATTCTGCGCATAACATTATTATTTCCCCTCAAAAGCTGCGTGTCAAGTCTGAGGTAAAAAAATATGGGGAGATGGTAAGAAAATATCGCTCCCCTTCTGCGAGCCACTTGAACCAATTCAGACGAGGCGAAGCAGGGTGAAGCCTTTGAAGGTATTATCCCCATCCCTCCCCCAGTCCACATAAGAGCACCGGCAGGGACTCGGGGCTTTCCTCTCAAGAGCTGGGACCACCACGGCGGGCGTGTGCATATCTTGGACATTTGAGAGGGTACTCTCCGATGAAGCGCATGTTTTTTTCCCGTCATATTATTTTTTCCCCTTCCGAGCCCATATAGACGAGCGAAGCATCTTCCGAAGGCCTCTGGCTGGTTTCATCCTGTTCCGCCATAAGGTACCGCACCACCATCGCCTTGAATAGTTTTGTTCTGCGGATCCATGAATCTTATATTTATGGCATTCAAAGAGATTCGTTTGAAGATGTGATTGCTTCGCAGTGACAGGAATCTAGAACTTCGTTATTAATTGTCTGCTTTCGCTAAACGTACTTTGGAAAGTCCCTTAAAACTCTAATCCTACTTTCGAGATGAAATCATATTAGGAGGTCCTAAGAGGAGGCCCCCCTTATTGGTGATGCACTTAATTAACAGTTAAATAAGGTGTTGAATCATCATCAGCAGTAAGCAATCATAAGGCTGTTTTGACTTAGCTCCCGTAATAATTCTCTTATCGGCTAATCTTTATTACTCCTATATAATTCGCCTGCTTTGCATCCTTCATTGCCTCCTCTATGTATCTCATCCGTTGTCTAACTCTGCCGTTCTCCTCTTCCAACTGTTCCTCACGGGTGTTTTCATAAGGCACTCGTGTCATTTTGGCCAAATAAATTGTCCCTTCTTTGCTCTTAGAAGTTCCACGTTAATCACATCAATATTTTTCATATTAAAGTAGAAAATTCTACTGCGTTAAATATCCTTAGATTTTAAGGGAATTCTTTGTAACACTAGGGAAATATCGATAATTTGCTAGTATCTGTTAAATAATCCTATTAAATTATATTTGAGAGAATGAATTTTTTAGCTATACATATTAATTTTTCACTTGCTTTACCTTATTTTATTCGCCGAGTAGTGTTACACTGGTAAAGTATTAAACTCACCATTTTGATTCAAATAATTGAAATCGGTGTTCATAGATCACTTAAGCTTTTTATAGTCGGTGGTAAAATAAAATGTGTCATCAGACTAGAACAATATTTCCGTGCGGTGGCTAAGTTTCGCAGTCGCGTTTTTTGTTTCTCTGATCGCATCGGTGCGGATACAGGCACTGCCTTGCGTAGGAATTCGTGTTTCGTAGCGATGAAAATTACAAAATGCGTCACCGTTCTTGATCAACTTTTATTGCTAGACTTCGAGTAAACCCAGAGGCGTGGGATTTTTTCTTTTATTTATTAAGTTTCCGCCACTTTTTGTCTCTTTCTGTGAGATTGAATGGTTTAATGCATTCGATCAGGCGAAAATGTCATGCTTGGATGTTTATGACCCATAATCTGTTTTGAATCACGTAGTATAACCTTTTCCTCATTATTAAATCGTCGCTATGTTTCTATGAAGCTTCATTATCATCTGGTGTTCTGCCTGCTATCTGGTCTCATACACCTCTTCAGATTTCATCCGCTTCGCTCCCGACCTTTCTTCTTTATTTCCACATAGATGTGGATCTTCACCTGATCCATCAATTAAATTCTTCTCCTTCCTCTCTCCTTTAACTGTCCCCTCTAATAGTTATGTATTATACATTTCCCACTCCTCATGACCCAACCAGTTTCCTCTCCTTTTACTGAATTCCTTAAGGAGCTATCTCTCTTCATTTACCTAGTTCGCACAAAACCATCTATTTTCCCATCTTTCCCACCCACCTTACTTTTTCTATCCTCCTTCACACCCACGTTTCATGAGCTTTTACCTAATACCCTTTCTTTCCCTCTTACCTAATGCCCACACTTCACATCTGTAAATGAAAACACTCCATGAATAACACTTAATTTGTCCCCTTCTCAGCTCCAGATCCAGGCTTTAACTGCGGAGCAAGTTTTTCTTCTGGCTGAGGGCCCTCTAAGGTCTATCACCATAGTTTCTGGGAAACGGTAGCTTTTTCTCTTTTCCTATAACTACTTTCATTTTCACGCTCATACAATTTTCACAGTTTAGTGCCATACCTTGGTCTTTCCTAGATTTATCTTCATTCCATATTCCTTCATCTGAGCGGAGCATAAAAAGAGGCGATGGAATATTTAAAAGTGCAAGAGGGAGGTTTCTTTAAATAGCCGTCTCATTGCGTTGAATCTTCACTCCTCCTTGCAATACCTTACCTCACCCCTTTGACTCCCCTCCCCTCGCCTACCCTGTCGTACGTCCCCCGAGCGGCATCGCCTGGAATGCCGCGCCTCACACACCACCTCCCCCTCCTTTGAGGAAGACGCCTCTCCGCCTCCTTACGCGTCTTACGGTAGCCACCGTGGAGAGAGGATGACGAAAGACCCCTCCCCTACTTCCCCCCATTCCCCCTCCCCATTCCCGTAACGTCGAATCCCCCACCCCTCTTTCCCCTCCCCTCTCGCGGCCTTTACCATTCCGACACTCCCCTCCACTGTTTTTTTATATACATATTCCTCTCCTCTCTTTCTTTCTCTCTCTTTTCGGCCACGCAAGCAAGACTACGAGTTTTCGCCGCCTCTGGCATCTCTCCCCCTCCTCCCACACCTCCCAAATCTTCTTCCGCCCTCTCCTCATCTTTGGGGGCCGCGGAATGCACGCGCCCTCCAGCGCGCCTCCGCTCTCAAAGACGAGGAACCTTTCTTTCTTTGGGCTCGCGGAGATTAGCCCGGGTCTTCTTCATCTTCGGTTCCCCTCCCTGGCGGTGGTAATTGCTGCCACAACCACTAACCACCTATCGACGATAACTGCTGCCGACCATCTCGCAAAGGTCCATTTATTTATCTGCCAAAACTTAACACTTTGAAGCCCGTGGTACTTTCATGTGCGGGTTGCGAGAAACCCAGGGCTGTTGTGGTTTTTTTATAAAAATCATTGCCTTATCAGAAAAAGAACATTTAACCAGAATTATGGCCTACTTGTGACAATTTAATGATGATAATAATAATTTAGGAGCCGCTAAATGATAGCATCTTCCAAAAAAGAAGACCACATAGCTAAATATAGAGGCTAAATGTTTGGGACCTTAGAAAAACGCACTGAATACTTTTCCACGGTGTCAAGTACGACAGCTATAGCTCTACTGGGGCTCCCTTGTCCCTGGCAGGAAATATACATCCCGAGGTATACTCGGTCTTGGGTTTCAAAGGGTTTAAGATTTGAACTTTGTTGTTTTTGTGCCAAAATTAAAGAAGTTATAAGATGTTATTCAAATGAATCCTTCTTTATTATGCTGCAAAAACATTTCGCTTTCTACCGTTCATATCACTCATTGGCGCATTTGAGTGCCGTCGTGTAATTACTCGAAAGTGGACACGGAAAATAATTCTAATTACAGTAACTAGGATCCTGAATATATTTTACCACACAGTTTAAGAAAGTATGTACCAATTTGACTCATGGTTACAATTGCTACCTCGTGAAGTAGAGAGTGATCTGTTTACATTTCATAATGCTTTGGGTAAAGGTCACTCTAAGATACTGGCATTAGAAAAATATAACGCATTATTTTTAATTCGTGACCTGCTTTTTATCACACCATTGCATCATCAGATCTGATATTTCTGTCTCCATGATGGATACACTCATTCGTGCTGCCCCTGGGACTGTTGCGTTTATAGCGCTTGGAAGTAAAAGTACGCGCAGATCCGCCACACATATACCGTGTCAAAAAGAGAGAAAGGAAACGAGACAATCGTCCATTATCTTATTAATATCCTTCCTGCGCTCCAATGCCTCTAATATCTATTCTCCGCCTCGCTGTGTTCCGCGTGTTTTTCTCATCCTTTTCCTCGTGGTCTGTTCCGCCGCGCGACTCTTTCCGCCGTTGTCGATATCTGCTCTCGCTTTTCATGCACTCAGGCACGCGTGGAAGTCTCCACCCCAAAGGATCGAAGAAAAAAATTGCCCATCGGACCCAACGCTGTCATTTCGCGACATGTTTCCACTTGGGGCAACGTAACCTCTCGCCCGTCCCAACCCTTCCGCCTGGTCAAATCTCCCTTCTTAACCGCTTATCCCATTAATCTTTCAAGCTCGTTTCCTTTTTTTTACATCTTTGAAATTTCCCGAATTAATATTTTTTTCTCTGTCTCGTCCTTCGTTTTTAATTATCATCGGCCTGTTTCCTCCACGTATATATTTTTTTCCAACGAGTTCAAAAATGGAGAATGATACGGTGCTTTCCCGGCGAATAGACTGAATAAGGTTTTCCCTCAAACGGAATGTGTCGGGCCTCGAAACGTTGGAGAAAACAGGCACTCTCACTCGGATAGGAACCGGAGAAAACCTTATTCAGAGTTAAAGATGTTTCTCTCTTTAACCAGCTTTCTTCGTCTTTTTCCGTTCAATTTAGGAAGACAAGATCAGTTTTTTTCACAGTCAGTGACAGTTCGTATTATATCTTCATGCTTAGCTATTCCTTGAGTCTCCTCTGTCAGAAATATAATTGAATCCGGTTTGGTCATGTTTTTCTTCGTTCCATCTATTACGTTAAGGAATTAGTCGTTAATAGTCCACTCTGAGCAATGTATTACGATACCAGGTTTTGAGCACTTTAGTCTTTGTCTACGATTCTTCCGCCATATAACATGGTGCATGGCAGTTGATCCTAGGATCGGCGAATCATCTATCATCGGCATGGAGTCCCATTTAAGTTACACCTGCCACCATCAAGTCTAGCCCAAGAAGCTAGATACCATACAATCTGCTTTGTTGGGGATTAGTGCAAAAAATTGGCACGTTGCGTGACTATAGTGTTGGCGCACGCGCTGCCGTGATTCAACTCCCCGAGGCGCAGTGCAGACAAATTGGCGTGGCGATGGCTTTGGTGTCTGCTCGGGAGGAAGCCGCATGCCCGTGCACAGAAGCCGTCTCGCGCCAAGTGGCTTATGCGCTCCCCCTCTTCCTGTCGATGAGTTCCCCAGGCCGTCCGCCGCCCGGTGACCTCAACGCTCGCAAAGCCCTCATACACAATGCTCAGCCAAGCATCGCCTCCTGCGAAGAAGAAGAAGAATCGGAATTTTAAAGCAGAAGACGGCGGTGGAGAGTGTTTCATTTTTTTTATTCTGCTCCCTCCCCCGGCCTCTTATATATTCCACCCTCTCTTTTGATTTCCACCCCCTCCCCTAGAGAGCCTGCTACCCCCTCTCCTACAGCGGCAATTATCTCATTCCGCACCGCGAAACTACGGATGTGTCTGGTACTCCATCCTGCTTCCATCCTGCTACATTCTTTTCAACTCCTTCTGTCCACTGCCATTGCGGGGGGAAAACACGTTTGCACGCGCTAACGTGCAAAGAATTTATATATAAGTCGGACTATTGCAATGATCTCATTATTTTTATTTGCTAGATAATATTCAACACTTTATATCTTCTTACGGAGTGACTGATGACATACCTGTTTTTACTTATTTACTGCCAACAGCATAGTATTCATAGCCAGATAGCATCAAGATATTGACTATCTCACAGATTTAGATTCTATTGCAAATTTAAAATGCTCTTTTGTAGTACATTTCTTAGAAAAACTTCTCCCCCAAATTCAGCCGTGAAACGTCAGCTTTAAGCCCCATTAAAAATAACGTAATTTGCCTTAATTTAGCGTAACTATGGAGAAAAGCGACTTCTGGTTCACAACGACTTAAATTGGCTGAACTCTTCTTAAAATAGTTATTAGTCGAGAAAAGGTCAACATCAAGATGGATGTAGCCTCATGCGACGGAAGTAATTGTAATATATATCGGCAACCGTTTGAATTACTTAAAGCTGGTACACAGTCTGAGCTTTTATTGGTGGAATATTTCACATGCAGGTAGGGTGGTTGATAATTCAAGAGACGCCAAGCTAAGTTTTTGTGAACTGAGCTTTATACTTTCTCTTTTCCTGCGGTGAGAACCCGGGTCACCAGGATCCAGAACCGTAGCTACCGCACCAAAGTCTTACAAATTCGTATTCCAAGGGTTGCTATGTAAGCGAAGGCGAGATTTTCATTGGGCCCGACGTGAGGGCTTCGGATCTTCCGCCTCATCGGATCTGCCCGTCTCCAGCATTATGCATACATGCCTCCAGTCATTCAAGGGAGATCTTCGCCTCGGCTTTCCCATAATCCCCTGCGGCCGGAAGAGGTCTACCCCCTCCCACCTATATCCCGCGGGTCATTTTGTACACACAAGGCAGAGGCGCAAGCTCACAATCGTAATCTTTCCTCCCCGCTACAGGTGCATTTTAAAATCTTTTCCACCATTGTCGCTCTCCCCGGCCACGCCTCCGGTCATAAATCACCCCTCAAACTTTTTTCTCTCTTTTTCTTCTTTATCGTCCTCCACTCCTTTACACCCGTCCAGTTTTTTGACTGTCGGGTCCTTCACGAGAGGCCTTTTCGACTTTCCCATAGCTCCGAGTGTCCACGGTTGGATCCCCCCCGCTTCCCCACCCGTTCCACAGTCGAGTCGGCCGTTATCACACCAGAGGGACCTCGAACTTTCTCCCTCCCACCGCCCAGGCGGCGGTGCTATCGCTCACGTGGAAGAAAAAGTTATCTCGCGAGGCTTATCAAAGCTGACGGTTTAAAAAAGGAATAAGAAAGCCCGTGCTGGAAGGAAGAAACCCGTTAGCGGGAAGGAAGCTATCTCTTCGAAGGCGGGCGGTTTACTTTCCGTCTTTTCGTTGCTTCGGAGTGAGCTCTTCGGCTCTTTTCAATGTTCGCGGAGGAATTATCGCAATTGCTTATACTTTCTGCTAGCGAAACCGTTTGGTTGGTCAAAAATTGCCTCTACAACGCATGAATTACACAATTTGTGGTGCATGAACCTTCCAATATAGGTGCGTCACGCGTTTATTCATCGACAGGGTAACCCTGCATTCGTTTTCAAATGATATTACTAGGCTCCTTGTTCATCGGCCTTGCTTTTACTCCACAAATGTCTTTGAGGAAACTTCTTTACCTCTACACCAGCTATTTTACTTTCTTCAATCTTTCATTTCACTAAGATTGGGCGAAGGGATAGTGTTAAAGTCGTTGGTTGCTTCTTGGAATGTAGTTTTCCTTTTGTTTCAACGAATCACAGCCGGCGATTCGTCATTTCCTCAGCGTCCATCTCTCTCTCCCTCAGAGTGTGTCCCCTCCGTGTCTTCGGGTGCCACGTCTTGAGTGAGTGGGGTGATCACGTACGCAGGGCCCGCACGCCCCTTGGGGCGAGAATGCTAATGCGGAGGCCATAAACACCGTGTGATCTACCGCCAACACTCTCCTCTCCGGCAGACGGATTAAAAATATTCCGGGGAGCGCGTCCGGCCGGACCATCGGAAGAAAGATCGTCTCCACGGACGAAGAGAGAGAGAGAGAGGGAGAAAAGCTCTTGAAATTTTCATGTCGTGTGAGTGTGAGTTGGGGATTTTGTGCTTTTTTTATTTCCGTCCACTCATCGCCGTCGCATTCGGAAACAACCTCACTTTTCAAGGGGATTATTTCTGGTATATTTCACTGTCTAAATCCTCCTCCACGTAATTTTTTCTTTCCTTTTTCGTTCTTCCCCTGGAATTGTGGGAAAAGAACAGGAGATGTCATAATTTTGTCGCTGCAAAACTCGTTAAAGATTGGAAGAGATAATCCACCTCTGTGTTATTTTTTGTGTCGTGATTCAAAAGGCTTTCACAGATCTCGGAAAGACCGCCTCAAAAAAGATATTTACAATCAAATCATAAACATTAAGATTATTTGATACGTTTTTACCTTTTCAGGCATTTTTAGTCCCTTTTAGATTAACTTTTTAGATGCCCCATCGAATCTTTACTAACTTGAAGCACGTTAAATTTACAACTGGTCCCGATTTAACATGGACATTTCACTTAATATTAAATTTTAATCCTCGCGCAGTATGTATACAGTCCGTACGGCATTTTGTTGATCACTTCATCTCTTGTTATAGTCTATTGATGCTGAAGTTTATTTTGGTGGAAGAGTTGCATTATATCCTTTTTCAGACCATCTGATTTCGTTTCTTCCTGTTTTATAATTGAGCTTCAGGCATAAGTATTACTCATATAAAGTATTCTGCTAAGTTTTCAAAGTCTTCTCCAATCATTATTTTTTAAATTGCAATGGAACCTTCTCAACTTCAGGAACGTTTTGCTATTTGACATATTGCTTTGTCGCCGACTCAAATGCTCAAATGTGTGACGTATCCTGTATTGTCACCTCTTAGTGTTAGATACGCATCAGGAGCAGAACGAGAGCTCTTTAAAGAAGCACATAAGTAAAATGCCAGTCACGCTTATGCGCTTGAGACTTAAGTCATCTCATTTCCATGCATATTTTTTCACATTTACGCTAAAGAGAAACCGGAGAAACGTGAGGAGTGGGAGATGTGTCTCTCTACGCCTCCATAATCCGAAAAAAGGTTAAAAAAACAAATAAAAGGAGGAGTTAGTTCCACTTTTCTTTCTTCCACCCTTCGTCGGTATTGACACGAGGACGTCCGGCGTGTAATCGCGTTGCTGCGGGAGGCCTAAGGAGAGAAGCACGTCCCGCGGAAAATAGCACGTTATGGTCTGCGGGAGTCATAACCAGATTTTACGCCACCGGTCGGCGGCAGCGCAGCGCGGGGGTGAGAGGGTGAGCCAGATATAACACCCGCAGCCGCGCAAGATATCGCCCGGATGGGCACGTCGAGGACGTGGCTTACGAATGTCACAACCAAAAGGGACTTCGCAGAGGAGACAGTACGATGAAAATGTTTGCTACAAGAACTCATATAAACTTCAGTACATTTTAGAATTTATCCTTAATTTTAGAAATTCGTTAACAATATCGGGCAGTATAACAATCCTCGTTGTTGTTGTTGTTTATGGCACCTTTATGACAATGCATCGTCATTCGTCAAGTAGGTACCTTTGTCAGCAGTAACTGATTTCTGTTTTATAAACTCCATATTATATTTATGGGACACACAAATATGGAGAAATTGCGTTTTATTTAATGTTATTTAATAATTTTTGTCAAGCATAAAAATTTTATAATAGTTATTTTTTGGGAGACTTCAACGCGCGTGGACGCAGCCGACCTTTAGGCTTGAATCTATTCTTTTTTCATCTTGAGACTATCCACCTTTTTACTTCAAAATTTGCAAGCATTACTTATTCTTTAATCTCTAGAAAGGCACCATTTTGAGCACATGGCTACTATATTCTCTTTGTGGTAAATGATTTGTATATAGTGAAACTAACTTTTTGTAAACATGAATAGGGATTGAAAATACAGTTCAAACATTTTCAATCAATGTTTTTGGCTTTACTTGCCAGAAAACCGGGTAAATGCAATCGATTTTAGTTTAATCAAATTATTGTCCTGTGAAATTCGGATTGCTCTACCCTCAGAGGCGGGAGTGGCGACTGTTGTAAACTCATTTTAATGCTACGTAGAGACTTGGATATAATAGAAGTTTGCAACAGATCTAGTATTTCAGTGGAGCATCCTCTATATTGTAATATTAGTTTCAACGGGACGGAGTGGGGATGGACACCTCCGTGTAGTCCCCCTGTCATGTGGAAGAAGGCCTTTTTCCGCCCATCACGAGGGCATTATCGTCCCCACTCCCTCTTCATCCACAGAAAGGAAGGTGTAATGCGCTCTATAAAGATCCCGTGCCGTGATTACATGCTCCCGGTACACGTCCCCCATTCTCCCCTTCCTCCTTTCTCGCACTCTTCTTCTTTTTTCTTAATAATCAGAGCCGGCTCCTGCACATGTGCGGGGGTGGCTGTTGGGGTAATAATTGTGAGCGCCTTGGAGGGTGGTTGGGGGCTGCTTCTTCCCTCGACGCGCTACTTTCACCGCCTCCCCCCACCGCAGTAGTTCCACCTTCCCCCGCGCACGTCTCTCCCGTCGTGATGCGATGTGCTTCCGCGATCGTCCTCGCTCCTCGAGTGGGAGGCATGAGATATTTTCGTGTTACGCGATTGCTTCCAAATTGGCCTCTCTCCGCGTCTTACCGGAAAGAAAAGGTCGTAGAAAGGTGTGATGGCAAACTCCGTTCATCCCGAGTTCAATCTCGGGTTAATACAGTGCTCAGTTTTTTTTTCAGTCACAGAGGAGGAAGCAACTTTCAGCGCAAGCGAGTTAACACGTCAAATTGCATTGGGATTAAATACGTTGCATCGGTTCGTGCTTCAACCAAAGATATGATTGCTGAAGTATCAATTTTGAAATCAATAAAAATGTTTTCATAATAATTCGTCAAAACTTCCGTAAATTTTTGAGTTGAGATTAATCCTTAATTTAAGAAAAAAAAATTCAGTAACTCTATTGGGCAATTAAACAATCTTCGTGGTTAATGTTAAGAGCATCTTAATGCCAATGTATTGTCACGCGTGAAGTAGGAACCTTATCCGGCAGTATCTGCTTTCTGTTTTATCAATCTCAATATTTTCCAACTGCAGATCTTTATTTCTAAAATGTACATGCGATGAAAAATATTTTTTAGGAATTTTATTCTATTCCGAAAATATTGATCATTATTTTAAATTTGTCTATCTTAACAAATATTTTCCGTGAGTCTCAATGTGGTGGAGAGACTCGATGCAATGGCATGTCCGGTTGGTTGTGGGAGAATTTATTCGGACGGTGAATGCGGGCTGAGTGATTTTCTTGGACAGGTGATGTCTGAGGGAAAACCACAAGCGGCGGCTAAAGGGGAAAGAACTTAGTGGAAGCGGTGCGAGCCAAGGCATTTCACACACCGCTGGGCCCGCAGGAACTCGCGGAGACTTCGACGCTCGTCCACGCAGCCGACCTTGCTTCAGCTATTGTTTAATACGGAGATTCAAATACCTCTCCCTCACTCTCAAATTTACATTGAATCGCCAACCTTACGATTATCAAAGGTCGAAGTACCAATTTCAGGCTATGGCAACAACGGTGCATTATTGGTAAATCGAATGGTGGAATGAAGGTAGTCGTTTGAGATCTAATTTGATGGAATGACATCCTAAAATTGCCAGATTTGTTATTATTAATGAATGGTTGATAGTGAAAAAAGCTGCTGTACTTTTAGGGATTGATAATTAGTGAAGCATAAAAAAATGCAGAGTAATTTTTTTGGGAAACTTCAACACTCGTCGACGATGCCGAACTTAAAGTTTGAAACTCATATTGTATCAACTGGAGACTCTATCCAACATTTCATTTTAGAATTTGCAGGCATTACCAATTCTTCATTTTCTAGAAAGGTATCAAGTTGAGCACATAGCTATAAGTTTGTCTTTGTGGTAGTTGAATGGTGTGTAATGAAACTTACTTTTAAAAGGCAATTATATGGATTTTAACTAGAGTTACTACTTTTAAAATCAATATTTTTGGCTTTACTTGCAAGATACTCGGGTATGTACAATCGATTATATGTATATCTGAGACATATTAACGTGGAGCACTTGTGTTTTATACTCTCTTTTCCTTCATTTTTTGGGATGAGAGGATGTTAGCATCTTGTAACGCATATAAATTCTTTTATCTCAGTTTTAACCCTCAATAGTTGGAGAGTACTATGATATTTGCTTAGTTTGTGCTTGAGAGAACTACCTTACTAATGCAAAGTTTTCAGCCCCATCTAATCCCCAAATTCGCTCATCGAACTTAAGTAATGCGTTTAAAAAGCGCTATGAATTTATCGTATAGCACTCGAAACCATAGTCAGTCTCATTACCGTCAGTCCGAATGCTGGCTAATATGGCGTGTCCCCCCCTAACAACCTCTCCTAATAAGCTTTCTTCTCTCCTGAGTGGCAAGCAATTCATTTTTCGTCCGAGACGGCCAACGAAGGGAGGAAGGATGGCGAATGAGAGGAGTTCGCTCGCGGGGCACCCTCGACTCCCAACACTCACTCCATCCGCAAGATACTTTCAAGGTTCATTTTGTCAGCCCCTCCCCCTCCTCCCACACTCTGCCTCCCCCCACTCCCACCGCCCACTCACCCCCTCCCCTCCCCCGCCTCCCCGTACCCACAATCCATTGCGGTTTCGCTCGGATCGTCCCGTGGATGGAAGATGGGTCTTTGGAGTAGGAGGAGAGGATGATGATGGTGTTAGAGTATGGGAGGGGAGGCGAGTCACCTTTTTCCCATAGCGTACAACACACACACTCGCTCGCTCACCTTTCGGCTCCGCTGGGAACATTGGAGTGGGAGTAGAAAAAATTGAGAGAGGATGAAAAAAAATAAGTTTTATTTTTTCTTTTCATCCTCCTCCGTGGCTCGTATCCTGAGGGCGCCAATCCCTCATCCTCCCAACTCTGCGCCTCACTCCCCTCCTCCTCAACCTTCCCCCTCCCCTCTCCCGGTGGTCCACCAGGTCCTCGTGCTAATTTTGAGCAGCACAACTACGCCTACATTCTGTCTCGCGAGCCTCCTGAAAGGTGTTTGGCAGGGAGTGGGGTTCTCAGCAACGTGCAATGCTCTAGATGCGGCTTGTTTTTGTTGTTATCGCATTTCATGACGTAAATGAGTATTGAAAGCTTTCCATGCATCAATAACTCGTCTTCACCCACTCTTTTTCCTTTATAATCGAGGAATTTCATGTGGTCAGAAAGGACTGTTATTTCAAGCGTATATTCTATGGAGTTCTTCAAGGATAGGAATTATTTTTTCACATTTTACAACTAATTTCAAGGTAATTGTTCCTTTTAAATACAAGCAAATTTATCTTTTAAAGTGTGCTTATCGATATCATGACTTTAAGGACTCTTAACTATTTGCTGGAGACTCGGGGGAATCATTAAATTAACTTTAAGATTTATTATAACTTTTCCCATTCTTTGCAGAAATGTGTTAATTTTGTAAACTAATATAAAAAACAGCGATCAAAGCACTAGCTTCTGCGAATATTTTTTGTTAGTTTTTTTTCCTTTTCGCGAGTTCGCAGAATTTTTTTCTGATGTCGAGTTAGAAATGGTTTTATAAAGGAATAACCTTGGATCTAAGGAAAAGAGGGCCCTTGAGTGTGGAGAAATTAACGCGTAATAGCACTTGAGGACTGAATTCTCATTTTTTCTTCTCTTGAGTGCTGAAGAGACGTGATTCCTCGCTATCGTGTCGGAGGGGGTTCGATCCCGCGTCCCGCGGGAATGGAAGCCGTCGATCGATCACGTACATCCACTATCCCCATCCTCTCCTGCTGGGCCGTCCTCACCTCGTCCGTACATCACTCCGCCGTAATCTCTTCAACTCCTCATCCACCACCATCACGGTTCCTCCCCTCCCATTCCCCCCCTCCCCACCTCCCCTCCAACGGTCCTCCACCGTCTCTCTCCCACGCTGCCCTCTGAGCCTCGAGGGCCCCAATGCCTCTAAAGCGATGGGAGGAGGGGGAAGATTACATGGTCCGCTCTCTCCACCCACTATTCCACCTGCTCCCTCCTCCTCCTCCTCCCCCCAGGATTTCCCATCATCCTCTCCTCCTCCCTGGAGAGAGAGAATCTTCGCGACACCCTCCACCGACCAACAGAACCAATCCTTCACCATACCTCCACCTGAGGATAGATCCCCGTAGACGTACGAAATAAATCGCCAGCCAAGAATGTGTGGTTTCGTGGCTATGTGTTGCTAAGGCCGTTTTACATTAGGTACGTACTTGCACAATCTGACGTGTGTGTGTACGAAGGCGCAGTCAAAATTGCGTCGTGTAAAGTGGTGAATTGCTGGAACGCATGCGGGAATGCGGTGAACGTGAGATGGCAACTTAGTCACAATGTTCTAATTTCGTGCGTGCATTCGCACAATTCAATACCTTATTCCATAGTATTGAATAAAAAGTAAATTCACCATGCCTTTACCTATGGGTAGTTCCCCCAGGTACAAAGTAAAACGCCAGCCGAGAATACGTGGTTGCGTGTCCGCAAAGACTTTCCAATATTGGAAACGGGATTCGTATCCAGGTGAGAATATGTACCTGAAGGCGGTTCCCCTTAGATACAAAGAATACGTCACCGAAAGATCGTTGTGTAGCGATGTGGTAAGAGTAAGGTATAGGACATGCGGGAGACGGAATTCGTTTTCCAGTGAGAGAAGACTTGTCGCAGGAATAATATATGCCATCACGTCCCACGAATCGTGCGGAACTTATCGTTTTTGAACGAAATTATGTGAGAGATGAAAACTCAGCTTAAGCCACCGCGATAAATTCGTTTTTGAGCGAGGTGAAGTTAACAAAGGGTGGAGAGAAACCTGGCGTCGATGATAACTCAGCCAAGACTATCCAGGAAGCAAACTCCTACTCTATTGTGTAGAAGTTCCTTTATATACTGGAGGCTGTTTAGTCTGCCTATCTTTCCAAGGCTTTTTCTCCTATCCCTTTGTTTCTCAGAAAACTGTGGGTATTCCATACCTTTTTCTGTTCCATTTCTAATTGATAAATTTCTTTGGTATGTAAATGTGTATATATTCGCGGTATTCAAAACCGCATTTCTAAGCAAATTATGAAGAATACCAGCATAAATAAAAATTGCTCTAAAGTATATTCTCGTGCAATGCTAGTTTCTTACTTTTACGAATAATTGGAACGTAGTAAAAAAAAAGGCAAGGGAATAAAAAAGCACTAAGGAGAAGCTATCAGGGAAACTATTTGTGTCGTAGTAATTACGTGCCTTTCCGTGCTCTTAAGGATCAGCTGCGGGCGGCTGTAACTAAACTTGTTCTTCCTTTTTCTCTGACAGTTAAAAAAAATGTGCGCGGAACAGTGAAGAAGTGCAAAAACATCCGAAAAATGTAAATGCCTGTGGGGAGGGAACGCGGCTTGTAGTCGGCGAGGAGTCAGCGTCTGACTGATCCCCCTTCCACCTCCAACCTCACCCCCCCCCTCCCCACGCCTCTCGTCTCGTGGGCAAGTGGAAAAGACGGTGAAAGCGAAAGAAATGGCTCACCAGCGCCGCTCTACGCCAGCTACCTCAACTTCGCCATCTAGAATCCCTCACAATGATCGATTAATTGAGGAAATTATTGATAAATATGGCCATCCGTGATGCGATTAGGAGGTAGGCATGAAAATTCACTAATATCTTGTGTCGACGGCCCTATACTGTCATTGTTTACTATTGCATAGCAATGGTGACTAAGAAAATAACCTATATATCGTATATCTGATGGTCACAGGAATCGTAGTTAATTCTTGGAAATCGGAAAATGATGATCAAATGTAATCAGCGACTTAGGACCGTTAATCGATTTCTATCGACAATTCTATCCCATTTCAACCAATGGATATCGATTATTGGCAGCCAGTGACAATAAATGAACCATAAAATTTGATGTGATGGCGATTGATAACAATGACGGACCGAGCGACCATCAATGAATGTCGACAATCGCGAGCTCATTTCAATTGAGAACTAGCGACCATTTTCAACTTTGGAAACCCACTGAATTCGTTAGTATCGATTCGACATTCGACTTTTCTGTTCCCAGCCGTCGAAAACTGCGTATATCGATTATTTTTCAGCACTTTAAGATCGAGTGAAATTCGAAGATCCATGAAATTTGAGAAGCAGCGACCATGGACTTCTTCGACTGTGGACTGTTCACGACCAATGGAAATCGTTAATTATCGATTCAAAACTCGATTTTTCGGTTCCTACTCTTCGGAAACTCAGTATATCGATTAGTATGCTCACAAGGGGAGACCACGAACCTTGCTTCGCCTTTTTCAATGCCATATTTTTATGGCCTTCGGAATGGTGAACACATCCCTGAACTAGTAGTGGTTCCGTTGAATGGGCCTTAGTTTGGCTGTAATGAATTAATTTTCATGCTGTACTTTTCACAAGCCGCCCATAGTTTCGTAATATCTTTCCATTCAGTGGATGGTTCAGGTGGGGTAATGGTAGCGTTCAAGGCTACCACCCATGGGACCATAGTTCGTGGCTTCGTGCTGTCTATATATTTTGTTGTCTTCATTGTGATCATACGGCGTCAACTTTTTCATTAATTTTAATTGCGACAAGCATAGACATGAGACTATTTTTTTATCATCATAATGGCGTTTAGGTATTTAAGCAGTGTCATTTCCAACGCGGAGAAGTGAAGGCTCCACTTGCTACTCTCCTCAAAAACATACCGAAAGATTAACGGGGGGCTGTAACAGTTAGGGGCGCAGCTAGGAATTAAGGCTGGGGGGGTTTAGGTGCAACTAATACCGGAGTGTGTGGGGGTGTGGAATACCCACCAGGATAAGCGGTAGGTGCGAAATTAATACATCGCGGAATTTTAAAGATAAATTGTTCAAAATGGTTAGTTTTACGGCTTTCTGAGGGATATTTTATTGATCCTTACACTATTCTATTAGTAATATCAATCCAATTAAGTAAAATGGATTAAACTTAAAAATTTCTCTGAGCTCTAGGGGGGGGGGGTTTATCTCCCAAACCCCCCCCTCGCTGCGCCACTGATAACAGTGGCTTCTTTTCGAAGAAATGACATTTGTTGGTGGGCCTCTCGTTATTATATTGGAAGGTTCGTGGTCTCCCCTTGTCAGTATATCGCGCTTTAACGTTGATTTTTGTAAATGTTTAACGTGGGTGAAGACCTTGCGAGGCAGAACCGCTCATCCCTCCCGGCCGACCTTTCAAAGCGCGCCTGGAGTGGTGAGTCTGGTGTGAGTCTGGAGTCCGGAGTGTGAGGCATAAGAGTTTAGTGGTCCTTTTTTTTCGGTTGAGTGGGAGGGGTGAGACGGAGAGCGTTTGGACGAAAACCCCGAAAAGCCGAGGCATCTAATCACGTCCAAAACCTCAGCGCCATCACCTCGGCATCTTTAAGCCCTTCCCACAATTCCCTCTCCTCCCACAAAACCCTTTAGCTCACGAACATTCCACCCGCATAGCATAACAGCGGACACTCAAGACGTAACCACCCATTCCCTCGTCCTCCCAGACTCCCATTTTCCATCTCACCAACCCTCGGAGCGAATTGCATCCCTAACCACTATCACTTATTCACCCCTTTGGAGAGAGAGTACGTACGTGTGAACCACGGTTGCTCCACGGATTCACAAAAAAAATGTCCGCTCCTTTGCAAGAATTTCCGTTTCCCTCTGGTTTTTAATCATGAAAATATTTTACTTATATTTTGACACCTTTTTCGTGGAAAAAAATTGTTGGTCTGATACTTTTAGACGTTGCTTACTAAGCTTACACGATTGTTCATATTTAAAATGATATTAATGTTTTTATGATTAACTTGAGTTTAGCGCTCTGCCCAATCTACGCCTTAATGCTGCTCCAACGGTTCTGCTTTGAATAATAAATAAAGGAAATAAGTAAAATAAGTTAAGTATTTTCATCGCGGACTTGGCTATTGTGGTCGCAAAATGCCCAAAATTGTGAAAAAATCGAATTGATTTTGGAAAACATTGAATTTTTGAAGCTACAAAAAATTATTATCACCACCTCTCTCACTTTTCATTCCATATTTAGCAGTTTTATCCAAATCGTCTGCTTTTCATCGTATGTTTCTTTCGAGTATTCTCTACGTTGAGTAACACAATCGGAATAGTTTCGATGTTTGAGAAAATACGTTTGCCGATACGATGCTCGCCTCAAAATAGCTGCTACAAATTCCGTAGCGTAGTGTCGTAAGTTTGCGCATTTAAATAAAAATCTTCGAAGAGGTTTCCTAATCCGGTAATCTCCGTCTTCTTCTGTCTTCTTAGGTTTCATAAAATACGAGTCGTTTTTCTTTTAAAGGAAGGGTTGTAACCTTTCTTCTTCATCTCCCGGGTACGCCTATTTCCTTGTACTCTGCGCCTTCCGATCGCTTTTTTTTTAGGGAAGGGACGCTTTGAGTGGGTGCTTAATCATTCGAGGAAAGAGCCAACCGAGGATTATGGCGCTGTGTCCGGCTGAGAGGCTCCAGCTGATTCACTGCTCTCCATCGCGGATGCGCGGAACATAGTGTCCCTCTTATTTTAACGCGCTGAATCCAATTTATGGGACAAAATGCCTTTCTTCTCTCGGTTAGAAACGTTTAAAATACCCTTTTAGGTGTCGTGTAGACGGAAATGACGGCTTAAAACTTCTCTATATATGAAAATAATCAATTTAAAAAACTTTTTTCGATGATTTCTCATTGCGTCTCATAACTTTTATGACTGTAAACCTTTTTTTTATTTAAGGTAAGATAATTTAATCTTGGGAGGTTAAAAATTCAATAAAATTATGTCCTATGTTATAATTATTGGTATTGGTGTCTTATCTTAGTAATCACAGTTATGTCTCCTCTGATTCGAAACGCATTTTTTTAGATCAATAGGCGCGATATTTAGCTTTTATCTGATTTTTTATATGACATCTAGGTATTTACTGTTTTCAAGTAAATGAAAGGGAAAATGAATTCCCATCCCAGCCTCACTGTCAACCAGTGGCGCTGCGAGGGGGACGGTTTGGGGGTTAAACCCCCCCCCCCCAGAGCTCAGAGAAATATTTAAATTTAATCCATTTTACTTAATAGGATTGATATTACTAATAGAATAGTGTAAGGATTAATAAAATATCCCTCAGAAATCCGTAAAACTCACCATTTTGAACCGTTTATCTTAAAAATTCCGCAATTTATTAATCTCGCACCTACCGCTTATCCTGGTGGGTATTCCATACCCCCCACACACCCCGGTATTAGTTGCACCTAAACCCCCCCAGTCTTAATTCCTGGCTGCGCCCCTGCTGTCAACTGAATCTTAAAAGAGGGCCATAGATTTGTATAGTGTCACAAGGGTTGAAAAATCTAGTCGGCCGTCTCCCCCTGCGCCATCGCCTTTCCTCCCTAAAAATCTTCACCCCGCTCACGAATTTCTTCACCTTTGAGTCCCACCCTTAAAGGCAACGTGTGTGCCCACGGCAGCTATATTGTATATAAGGCCCTCCTGGCCCATTTTTCACCCTCGCCTCGTTTATGTATCCGCTGCTGCCACGGTTACACGTCACGGTTTCCGTGCCTTTCGGTCATTATAGTCACCTTCCTCGCGGCTTCCCACCTTCTTTTCTTTCCTTCTTCCCATTCACTGTGCATTATGAGGCGTGACTGAAAAGCGAGGCGGGGGTGCGAACGGATAGGGATGGGGGTGTTATTCAGAGCCCGCTACAGATCTCTCTCTTCCCGAGTGATGATATGGTTTGAATTCCTCGCGCCGCTGTTACAGCGCTCCACTATTCTTCCCTTACATTATTCTGCGTCCCGCTCATCTGCATTCCTTTGCGTCTTTACTCCGACCCTAAAAATGCACGCTTCGACCCTGCTTCAAAAACCTAACTATACAATTTTCTCCAGATATATTAAACAATCCTCTGTCATCTTCCCTGGAGAATCTGGTAGGTGTGGTGGCTAGTGTGTTGGCTTCCGCCAAGGAGGTTCGGGTTCGAATTCCTACGGTGGCAGATATTTTCATGAACATCCTTTATAGTGTCCTACAGTTTTTATGTACCATGCTAGTTTTTCAATTTTTCTTGTCATGTCATCTCAAGTGATAACACAAGGTCATTCTCAGGAGACGAATAATATAGAGGCCGGATAGAAATAAAAACTGTGTAATTTTATAATTATAGCTTAAATGTAATGGAATTCCAAAAAATCTTTGGCGATGTTATTAATGTGTCTCTGAGGAATTTTCGGTACAAGCTGTATACGATATTTATAGGTTGAAACCGTTCGTACCATTTAAAAAAAATTGCGAACTATAGTGTAGTTCTTATTTTGTTTTTCTCCGTATGATTTGTTTTCGTTTGATTACCTCCCCTGCTCGAGGTGCATTGTGGGGAACCGCGCTAATAAACCGCTTCTCCGCGCGTGTCCGCTCCTATCCCCCGCGTTACGCAATTTACTTCCCCTCTCCCCCCCCCTCCCACTCCACTCCACTTCTCCCCGATGTCTCCCCTCCTCGCCCGGCGCGAAATCTCCCGAGAGATGGCAATCCAGGCAGCTGTTCCCTCAGAGTCCTCTAGATTACACTCTCAAAACTACTCCATAACGTAGTCGAGTCGTCGCGTACCACTATTGCTATGGGAAGGGCGGTGTGTATTTTTTGGCTAAATGCCATCGATTATCTGATAAGTAAATAGACATACATCGGGATTTTATTTTAGGTGTGTAGAATGTATGAAGATCTTCGGGCATTCAAGAAGAATTGAGATGTTTCCTTGAGCCTATAAGACCCAAACTGCAAAAATTTTAAGATTGGCAACAATGGAAACGTGGGAATTAAAAAGTGAAAAACCATGAAACTCAATGATAGAGTGAATAGAAATGTTTGTAGCATTCTCAATTTTCAAACGAATTGTCCGTTTCCCTTAATTTTCGATTGAAAAATTGAAAATAAACTAATTCCACTCGTCTCGACGTCTACGCTTCAACACTGTCCGCCATATGTGTTGCGTGGCCGACAGTGGTAAGCTGCTGCGACTCTACTCTGTAGTTGTTATGAGGCAATCTTGAGGAATCTGCTGTTCCCATTAAAATCGGCGAGTGGTTCCTTTTTTTATTATTATTATCGCTATCGATGCGGTGATGGTCCGATTGGTGAAAGGGAGAGAAAGGATGGGTGCTTCGTCTGTAACTCGTTTGTATTTCTTCTTATTATTTTGTGCTTCGTAAGCCCGTGTTTCGCAATACTCGCGTGCAGACGTCTATTCGCTCAATTATCGCTTCTTTTGAGTCGTTGTCTCCGGTCTTTATTCTTCATTCCTATTCCCTACTGCTTTCGGTGTATACAAACACGGCCTCCGACGCCACACCTGTGTGCTATTTCTCTTCAAGGAACTCCTATCTCACTCGGTATACCTTTTTTTTATATTGCGACACTGACGCTAACGTTTTTATTTGGCATTTTTTTGGAAATTGCTCCTCACCATTTCAGTATTTTCCTCCATCTCGCCGTTATATTCGAACTTTACATTTTATGATGACTGATTTATAACTGAAAGCCAGTCGCGACGGATATTTCTAAAGGCCGTTTTACACGGGGCATGGAATTGCGCAGGTTAGAGCTGCATTGATTTCTAAAATGGCGTGGAATTGCGCGAATGCATGAACGAAATTGGAACAGGGACTATTTTGCCGTCTCGCATCCACGCATTCTCGCACGTGTTCTAGCAATTCACCGCTTTACACGACGCAATTTGATTGCGCCTTCGCACGTACGTCAGATTGCGCAATTCCGTGTACCGTGTAAAATGGCCGTTAGAGTCAAAGCCAAAGGGAAATTTGAATTTTTTTTAATAGGAATATTTTCCTGAAAGTATCGCACATATTTTTGCCAAACTTTTTCCTTTAGTGTGGACATATACCTTTTTTTGGAAACCAATTTAAGGAAAAATTCTCTCTTTAATAATGATATTGCCTTACACAAATTTCTGCCAAAAACTTCAGTGGATAGTACTAATGCCGGTTATTGAACTTCACCATCCTCCAAGTTGTCTCCAACGAAGTCGTGTATTCAATTGCATGTTCTCTGAAATTGATGACAGTGTCCGTTTTGAAGTAACTCCTCTAGGCACCAGGGCCGTGATCTATCCGCTGGAGCAATGCCCTCGTGCAGCATCTATGTACAATGCGATCACTATCCGTAATCGACTTTCGTCAGCTCACGAGCCGCATCCAATTAATGCATTCGAATTCCTTTCGAAGCTCACCTTCGTAAAGAAGAGTAAATCACTCACGACGTGGCCAAGGGGCAATCATCCCTCCTCGATTATCATATCCACCCCGGATAAACAGATGAAGCCCGTGGAGCGAAGGCGCATCGCATTGGACAAGATGAGAAATGGATCCGACCCAGGTCGCCATGGTGATGAACGATTTCGATAGTGACGTCACGCGCCTCCAGCATCTGCGGAAGGAACTGGTACTGTTGAGACAAACAGAAATGTCATTGGATGTTTTCAGGGTTATAATTTCCCCGGACATTTTTCGGGATTAGAAATTTCATTAACTCATTTGATTTCAATATCAATTTCAATCAACTCAGTGCAATAGAACTTATTTTCGTGGACCAAAAGAGATCCTTGTGATAAGTGAATGCTCTTAAGAAAACGACTAGAAAAAAATGAGATATAATTCAGGTATACTCATGAAATCAACTCCACCTCCTACAGAACTAAATTATTTCCACATTTTGTGCCCATGTTATCCTTATCCATAGCAAAAACTTCTCTTATTTACGATGCTTCAAATTTTTGTTTTCCCGTCGGTTAAAATATATTCGGCTTCCCAAAATTTGCTCATTCTTATCGATTGCGCTACTTCGACCTTCAACTGCGTAATCGTCAATAGGACGAAGGAGACTGTCTTGTGAGGATGAGACGACACAAGGCAGGAGAGGAAGAAGGCGGAGCCGCGGCTCTCTCCTTGCTCTTCACAACAGTGGGCGAGGATGTGCCAGGAGGAGGAAAAAAAGAAGGGAAGGAGGAGGACGTGAGAACAAGAGGAACACTACCAGAATAGAGATGGGGGATAATAGAGGGGGTGGAATAGGAGAGAATAGGCGGGGGGCGCGAGAGAAGGAAAAAAAAGTGCCCGGGGCGGAGGGGAGGGGCTTGAGGAACTATGGGAAAGTGGGGACAGTCAGTACCTGGGCGGTACCATTCCCTCCCTCACACATACACAAGAAGAAGAATGGGAACGGGAAAGAAACGAGGAACGAGTGTAGGTACAGGAGAGAGGAAGCGGCGGGAAAGGAGGACTTGGAGGTAGGAAAAAAAAAGAAAGAAGCACAACACGGAGCAAATCAGCATTGCGGTGGAAATCTATGAGAACTATGGGAAAGGGGGTCTCTTTGGGAATCGATTGTTGTAAAAAGGGATGTGAAAGATGGGGAAGAACGAAGAGGAAACGGCGGGGAAGGACAAGGAAGACAGAAAGAGGTGGACAAGATGTGAACACCAGGATGGAGGTACCATGGAGAGGAACTCTCTTTCTGGATGTGTTGTAAATTGGGGCGAGAAGAGCGATAGGGGTGAGGGAGAAAGAATGAACAGCGGGGAAGGACAAGCGGAAAATAGGGAGCAAGGAAGTGTGACTTATGATCCTGTAGTTGTAGGGGATATCTAAGGGAAAATCGGTTTCTTTGGTGTCACCGCTATTTAGATGAGTAGAATTGCACCGGAACAGGAAATACAGATAATAAAACGGCAGTAAAGGATAAATTTTACTTCCTTACTCTGGTCTCCGGTGGTACCTGGTCTCTTCTACGCAGTCTTGGTATCCTACCATTAGGGTTATTAATAAAAATCTGCTTAATCATGCTGGCGTTGTCAGTTCTCAATACGTGGCCCAGCTATCTTACAATTGGGAGTAAATGATAAATATTAGGGGAGTAAATTTTGTGACGTATTTTCACATAAATAGGGGACGATGCCACTCTTTCTGAAGTCTACTAAATATTATTGGATTCACAGAGGAATATTCTTTATCACATTTGCTGAGAATGGTGAAGCTACGGTGAATGAGAGCTGTTAATCCATCGTTGAGGCCAATGAAATTAATCTGGGGCAATATCGAATATACTATACTACTAAAATAGAAACAGCCAAGGACAGTAGTTGCATGAAGCTCATTGCGTGAACTCACTAGTACAAGATAAGTCTAATCCATGGTACGTGAATAAAAGTAGGAAGTAGTCAAAAGCAACGTTACATACAAGTTGTGGAAAATTTGGGAAGGAAAAACCGGAGAGGAAATATCAGACAAAGACATATAAAGGAAAGGATATGGAGTACGTTATCTTTGCTCAAACATGAGGGCGGGGCTGAGGGCACGAAGCGGACAGGAATCGTTTGGACTAGGAAGTACACGCAAAGTGAAAAGGAGGCGTTGTGAGGAGAGCAGTTCGTGGACAAACGAGAAAGGGGACGCGAGTTGAAAGAGCGGGACATCTAAAGGGACCGAACGGCCGTGGAATTCGAATGGGCAGGGTGAAAAATGTAGTGACCTTTGGAGTGAGAAGGAAAGGAAATACTGCTGAGGAAATGGAAGTATGTGTGTTGGAAGGCGGTTGGAACGGAGGCAGGAAGACGGGAAGAATAAGGGATTCGCAACGCGGCCGAAGTAATTGTCCGGGAGTGAAAAGTTTAGCGCGCAACGTGGAGAATGCGAGGAACAGCGGAATTCTCCACGAAACGGCTTTGAATAAGTGGAGGAACTGAGAAGACAATTGCTTCATGCGCACCGCAACATCAGAACAGCTTCGGTTTGATGAGAAATGTTCCCAACATCTCACCTCAGAGGTGTTGAAGGAGGGTCGTCGACATTTGGTGCTCAGTACGGAAGCTAATGCAATGATTTTTAATCCTCTAGGATAATGGTTCAGCTGCAGTATTGAATAATTCAATAGGTACTGACATTATATCCATGCAGGAGAGATGAGGAAGTTATAATTGTGCTCTTACCTTGGGTATCCGCATCTGTAATCACCATTTGGAAACGAAAATACGGTTTAATGACGGTCAAGAGTTTTCATTGACATGTCATTGCTCCAATAGTTGATGCGCTTAAGGTTTGTCACTATAATAACATTGCGATTCATGTCTATAATGTAGAATGAGCTACTTAATATTTGATTGAATTCGAGTTCACTGAGATAACTTGAGATTACTGCTGCCGTTGAGCCCCTTTCATTTTCATTGCAAATGGAGCCCCGGGCTTCCTTCTCGCACTACCGGTTCCAATATACATTCGTTTTTTCCACTCATATGTATTTAAATGCACGTTTCTGCTCTGTTTGAACAACATCTAGGCCATACCCGCAGGTAATTTTTGTTTTTATCTTTTCGCCCGTACATGCGGGCGTCGAAGTCTCCCGTTTCTCTTCGGAAATATCAGAGAATTTATTGTTTCGTCACTGAATTCATGTAAAATACTTCCTCTTTTGCTCTTTATTTCATTAAAGTAATCATTTTCTAACAGTATCGATCTATGCTGGTGGCTTTAAAGCGTCTAGCCTCAATGTATGATAGTAATAATGCAAAGTATGAGGGCTTTTCATTGTTCTTGGAAGAATGATGTTTTCCTCGGTTTTAATGTGTAGTCTTGTGGTTGTAATCCGTGTTTCTGATGCTGAAAAAAGACAAACTTTGGAATTAAATAATTGAAATGTCTAATTTTTCAAAGTATCACAGCCTCTTGCACTGAAGCATTACAGTGTTTACATACCTCGATTTTACTCGGTTAAATTGGTCATTTTTGTTTTTTTTGTCTTCATTTTATTTTTCTCGTCGTTTTAATGACTTCCAATTTCTGAAATCATTGGCTGAGGAATTTTCACGGGAATTTCTCCGCTCGTATATGCTTTTCGTTTGAAATTCCTCTTCTGTCGTCCCTTCTCGACTCATTGGGGTTATACCCTCAGGTGATCCGAGTCCTCGACCTTTTTTTTATAATTCCCATCCACACACATATGCGAGCGTTGAAGTCTCCGCTCTAGAAAGCCCACTCCTCATGGATGGAAAGATGATGGCCCATGGCAAGTTTCAGACGAAGAGAGGGAGAAAAAAATAAGTTTTCTCCGTGGGCCTCCACTTGAAAATCCACGCATCGCATTGGGACCAGATTCACCTTCAGATTTCCACACACATCGTCACGAGAGAGTCAGCTGCGTAATGAAGTCTAGATTTCCCTCTTCTTCGCTCCGAAGTCCGAAAAGAGAGGCATGAATTTTTTTTTGATACGCATTAATAATCACTTTGGCTGTCCGTGAATTCCGTGGAGTTTTTTTTTTATCCAATTCCCCCCATAACGATCCACGGCCTGTTTATGCTCATGGGAGCTGTTAATGGAGCGGCCGTCCAATATGTGAAGGTGAAAGGAAGATTCTTCTTCTTCTGCCCGTCCGTCGTCTTTGAAGGGAAGAGTGAAAAAGAGTTGGCTGGATTGATGAAGTGAAGTGCTTCGAGTTTCCTCCCCTTATTTTAGTTCGTGCTCACGCTAACGACTGTAACCTGATTATTCATGTAAATTAACTCCACGAAGCACTTTTAATTGCCTTTTGATCGACTAAATTTGCATATGTTAAGGGACTGGCTTGGATTTTTTTTAAACGCGTGCATCAACGTGGTAAAATATGCGATCATCCTTAATATTTATTGATGGCTGTTGTAAAACGTGCTGACCGTTTTGCTTTCCGAGTCAATACTCTCTGCACCCTTCGATTCTGCGAATCAGAGCTCATTGAAAGTCATATTATTTGCTATTTTCTGAAATTCCTTTCCTCAATAAACCCTTTGCAAATTTTGAATTATATTTTATACTTTAATTTATCGAATGAATTGATTATCTCCCAGGATATTAAGAGTGCGTTTATTTATTATTAATTTCTTAAACAAGGCAAACGTATGTGCCCTTGGTGTTAAACGGCTGCTGTTACCCACATTTATCGTTCTAGAAGACACCACATAGCTATAGCGCTTGAAGTACTCCTGTGAATTTTGTACGAATGCCGCGGAAGTTTCTGACTCTTCACTAGGGCACTTCTATTATGTCTTCAATGCAACGAACGGGATCGATAATTAAATTTCTCGGAAAATTGAGTTTTTTGAACGGTTGGGATTACACTCCATTTGTAAAGGGATAAGATTAAGACGTCCCTCGGCTTCTAGGAAGCGCCATTATCCCGAGTCGGCCGTGGTTGCGGACAGGATGGAAAAAATAATATGGTTGCGCCGTCCATTGTGTTCGCCGCATTCTCGACACTATTATATTCCTCCTCCCGACGCAATGGATGCCGGGAACGAAAAAAAATGCTCTCTCTCTCCATGACAACTAACACCCATCTCGAGTCGATCCCGGAAACGCGATCTTTGCGCGATCAAAAATTAAAGTGCCGCACCGCGTTCGTGTTTTTAAGGAATCATCGGCGTAAAATGTAAAAGGTGATATCGAGGGATGGGGTGAACGGATCAGAGGAGAGGGAAGGGTGAAAGAAAAGGTGAAAAACGAAAAGAGAAGATTGTCACGTGACGAGGCGGAAGGTTGATGATGGAGGGATCCGATCGGGCGATGAGGCGGGCAGTTTTCCGTGGGAGAAAAGAAAGGAATCGTCCTCTTCTGGACAAAGGAAGCCTCAGATTGAGGAGTCCCTTGAGTGATAGAAAAGGGACCGGACAAAAAAGGTTTATATCTCGTGGGCTCTCGGGAGAAGACGTAAAGGGTGGTTAAAGGAGAGGAAAAAAGATGCTGAGAGTTTAAATTTCGCCTTGGTGGGAAGGGTGAGGGAGGGAGGTGTTACGGGAAGCAATCTATTTCTCCCTTCTTCTTCGTCGTGGAAACGATTCTTGAGCCGAGGGTGCACGGGAGACCGTGCTCCAAAGGGTCAATGGTCCAGAGGAAAGAGAACACTTGTACCGCGGTGATTACGTCCGAATTCCTCGAGCTACCGGTCTCAACGCAGGCGTAGTATCTCTTGAACGTAGAATGCCCGTTCGCCAAACTTAATCACCCGGAGCAGTCGCAATAAAAAGTTACCCGTCGTAGTGTCACTGGCACGAAATGGGAAAATTCCTAATCTTCGCTTTGTAATGTGCGATTGTTTTTCCTCCATGGAATTTCTAATGGAGTTTTCATTTTTCACAATGGAGAGAAGTCTTTTGGGTCCGAATTTCAGATTTAAATTCGTACTACATTTATTGGAAACTTTTGGAATCTGCCGATTTTCACCTTCTTTCTACGCAGAAATCTTCACGGTGTCTTCAGCACTTGCGAAGGTGGAATGTTATCAAAATTTGTTGGATCAGAATAATTGAAAATTTCGCGGATCTTTCATTATCAGCTCTAAAAGTATTCACCGATCTTATCGTATTCTTTAGTTTATTTTCTATGTTTCCCAGTTTGTACATTTTTCTGTCGAATTTGGAAGCAACTCGGGTAAACTTGCACCAATTTTTATCCCCAATATCCAGGATATATAAGGCAACTAAGTCGAGGACAAGATTCTTAGAGCTCTTGTTCTTAGAATATGTTCACTTTCGTCCATTTCATTGCATGGCTCCATTCTTTGGGTCATCTGGGAAGAAAGTGGATTAAATTTGTGAATTAAATTTCAAAATATGAAAGAAATGCGATTGAAATCCAATGCTGCACTATAAGCATTCTGTTTTGTTTTCAATTTAATCGTCGGGGTATGTAAATGGCACATTTGAGATTGCTGGAGCAGGCTTTATACGGTCTTAATTGAAATTCCTCACTCTCATGGAGTTGTTTTTGCATCGCATAACATTACGATTGAATTTCAAAGTCCCTAATTTGCCATTTGAGTGAAAGATGGGCGTATAGACTTCATCCTTGGTCGAGCTTTGAGGAGATGTATTATGGCTTCAAGCCTGCTAGAGCCATAAAGACCAACCCTTCATATGGTGAATCATCTATTAGCATATGCAGACACTAATCTCATTTTAATGACGAAGGGGTCGTTTTGATCCTCCCACTAGAATCCTCCATAGTGTTCCAACTTTGCCTCCATTATTTTTTCCTGGGCCGATTATTTTTTTTTGGAACGTGTGAGGTACATGCTAATTTGCTTTGTAGGATGAGTGTCCTTTAGCATACATTAGGGACACTTAAACGATTTAAATGGTTGTATGGGAGGGGAACAGACTTGATGGAGGAATGGAAGAACCATGGCTTAAGGGAAGGAAAGAATGTCCTTGAATATAAAACACCGATTATGCATAGTTGTCTCATGGTAATATGGTCCGAAATATTCAAAGAAATTGTTTTTATGTTACCATTTTCCCTTCATCATCCCCATTGCGTTACTCTGTGTTGATAATACTTATTTTTAACTCACTAAATGCTAAACTCATAGAAATTATTGCCTTCACCTGTTTTCACTTGTCTTCATCGGACCTTATCCTGTCTTAAGGTGAGGCCGATCACATCATTCCATCTTCTTCCTATGATTTTCAGAGGACTTTGTCTGATTTTCTCTTCGGTACTTACCCATTTTTCACTCTACCAGTCCATTGCATATTAAATATTTCTCTGTAGTACCACACTTCGAATGCTTTCCACCTTAGACTTCGATGCTGTCGTTGCCCTTGTTTACACGATGAAGTAGGCTGCTATAGAAGGCTACTAAAGCAACTATGGACTGTGACTGTGAAGAGAGTATGAATCGATAGAGGTATGCTCTATCTTGATTCGATTTATTAGCGAAGTTGAAGCAGCTCAACTTTAAACGCAGTCGGAAATGATGGGTAATGATACATTGCGAGCTGGAAACTTTTTTTTAATAAACAAGCGAAGAATATAGTTACAGCTTGTGCTAATGTAGGAAAAAATAAATTTTTCGCTCCTGAACCCTAACTATAACTTATTTCTCCTTGTAATTCGGATCGCTCTGCCCTTCAGCGACGCAAGTGGAGATTTTGTTAACCCGTTTAAATGCGCTTTAGGTAACGACCCAACTGAATCCACCATTGTTAAGATTGGTGGCTATAGCCGTCTACTTCGACGTAAACAGGCTTCATAGCAACGCCTAGTTTGACTTTTTTTCGAATCGCATATTGTTTGTGCCGAAACGTCTGCCGTAATTCGTAGAAACGTCCCCTTCCCTCCATACTTTCCTCATACAGTCCGTTTAGCACCTCAGCTTGTTTGCGAGGGAGGCATTTCTTCGAATTAGGCTCAATTTATTCCCCGGCACGAAGCAAGCGGAGGCCCGTCCATGGTCGTTAGGGCGTAGGAGGCGATTCGCGTGGAATCCGGGAGTTCTATACGTACCGCCAGAGGGCACGCAATTCGCCACCGTGAACGAGTGGTGGTGTTATTGGGAAGGCACGGTAGCTCCCCTCACGCCCCCCCACCCCCACCTCGAGGCCTAAATTACATCCACGAATATTTTTCGGAACTGTGCTTAAATATTCCCACCACCTGCAAATCATTTTGTTCCTTTTTTCCATTCCCTCCCCGAAGCTTGATGATGTCGGCTGGAAAATTCTCCACGAAGGAATGGCACGAAAAATTTTTTTTCATAAGATTTGGTGGCTGAGAATAGAAACGAGATCTATTCTATGTTTAGCGGTAAGAGATCATAGTCTACATGCAAATTTTAGGTGACTACATTTTCTTAAAGTATCCCTAAAGTTCCATGATGTTATGTGAAAATTACCCTAAAATGAAGGACCATTCTGTGGGATTTGTGGGTTGTGTTTACCGAATTCCTCATTTTTTGTTTCATTTTTATCTATTGAAACCGATATATTGTGTGTCATATTAAAATTAGACTCTAAAAACTCCTCGCCGAAGTTCGAAACCGCGACCCTCTGAATCGGCCACTCGTTGAAATTTTTTTTTCACTGCCAATCTCGAGACTCGAACACAGACCATCGAGGTGAGGAGACGATTGTTGACCTCGTGACCTTCCAAACGCTGATTAATTCAGCGTCGTCCTTCCATTATTTTTTCCACTTTTACTCCGTCCAATCCCATCTCGGGGGACCTCATTCTGCATTCGTCTTAGCGCTCCACGGTTTTCTCACGATTCGTCTCGAGAGAGGGAAAGAAATAGGGAGAGGAGTCGACCCTTTTGGAAAAAGGATCGCGTGAACGATTTGACGTCACGCCCCACCAGCCCCGAGGGGAAGCACATTAGAAGTCGTCGGGGAGATATATATTTGAGGTGGGGATGGGTGGGAGGCAAATCATTCGTTATTCCACGGTGGGTTAACGGGGGGAGGGGTATGGGGATGGTTTAAATGAGTCAGACCTTAACCCTCGGAGGGCATTTAAAAAGGAAGAAAAAAAGACAATCACGAGGCGAGAAGAGACATCTTCGTTGGGATGACGCAAGTCAATTTTAGAAGCAGTCCATACGTGTTGGGCTCAATCTGTGTGTTGAAGTTGTGAAGTGGCTTTTAAGTTTGCGCGCTGGACTACGGCTTGGAGTATCTCGGGTTTTATCCCGGGTGAAGTCTATGGTTGCTCCTACCATAAGTCTCCGACGCGCGAATTTCTGGCTTTCAGAATCTCGTAAAAATCTAGATGGTCTCTGTAAAGTAAATGGACTTTTTTTACCTAGATTGTGTGGAATTGTTACTCTCATGGCTTATTAAAAAGGCCAACTCTGGCCTCATCTATCAAACCCAACATCGGGTTAAACTAATGAGCGTCTGATCTAAATTATGGATTGGAAAAATTTGCGACATTTGGCTCTGAAGGGCATGAATGAATTTGAATCTTTGCAGTGCAGTTTTCCATTGAGTGTCCAATTGGAATTAAAGGTCGATACGTCGGAAATAATGGCTTGTCCGTTGGTGCGAGATTCATGTGCTTCTTGTGTCAGCAAAATAAGGATATCATCGCTATTGCGGAGAGAGGTGTATTTTTCAATCACCACAGACAAGAAGAACGCCACAGGTGGGGAAGGTTGCTGCGCAGAAGCGACCCATTAAAATTGTAGTGATGCCAATTAGCATGGCTTTTCAATCGGCAACTTTCGTTATCCATTTTATCGGCACGGTACAAAATACAAAATAAATGGAGTTTCCTGTTGTTCCTGCGTTGGATGTGTCTGATTTATGCCTTCCGGAGTGGTCTGGTGGATATTTCACGGTGGCAAAGGGACTTACTGCATAGTTCGTTCTCCCTCGTGGTGGGAGAGGGGTCCTTTTAAATGAATCGAGTCTGTCCCCTTGGAGGGAGACAACGAAGAAAAAAATCGTCGGGGGAGGGGAAGTTTGTCTCCTCGCCATATGGAGTGGGTTGCATGAATGAAGGGAGGAAGGCCGAGTGTGTGGATGGCTTCCTATGCTTCCTTCCCGGAGAGTCACTTCCTCTCATCCCAAAGAGGCAGGTATGAACGCCACATTACAATTTTGGACGGTCGACGGTCTTAGATTTGCACTGTATGCCACCGTACACTGATGAATAATGAGGTGAGTTGACGTTAATAGATAGTTGACGGCCATAGGAGTCATGGATAATGGCTAGACATCTCATAGCAACGAGCATAGGAAGTTGATGGAGAACGCAAACCGTCGGTAATGAACAATCGAGGACCAATGACGATAGATTTCTATCGACAATTGTTGACACCCATTTTCAACCAACCGACGTCGAGTATCGACGACAATCAACATGTACCTACCGATTTCCGACGACAGTCGACTACGATCAACAATAAAAATCTCACAAGAATTTATATCCAGTGACAATTACCGACCACAATCAATCAATATCTGGCGACAATTTGATGGATATCGACAATCGGAGTCCTATGGCAGTGTAAGAAGAGCGGCCATCTTTGTCTGTGGGCCGTACGCGACTCTGTTTGTATTAATTTGGGTCCAAATGGGAAGTTTGTCTTCTTTACCGAATGGGAAGAAGGGTTGATTGTGTGAATGGAGGGTGTGTGTGGTGTGGAGGGCTTCAGGGGGAGTCACTCACTCCTTCACTTCCTTCCTCGCTTTGAGGAGAGGAGTCGCGGCGTCTGGCTTTGCGTGTCCTCCCACCTGGCTTCTTCGTCCGCCCAATGCAATGGCTTCCTTCCTCCTTGTGCCTCCAGTCCGATACGGCTTCACCCCCACCAACGCAACTTCCTCTTCTACGCTACACACCACGTCCGACGCGACACGCACCCTTTTTTTGCCCCAGCGAACGCACTTAAAGAGCAGCCCCTGCCAACTAGTAGGTTTAAACTCTGAGGAAGTGATCCAAATTATCATTAGGCTAAAATGAAACATTTTTCGTGCTCACCCGTTTTTGCTACATTGAAAAAATCCCATGCAATTTTTAATAACGCCCTTTTCTTTTCTATGTATCTATTAATCCCATTCCATTCCTCTCTCGTACCCGCTTACCCAACAATCATCCCTCTTAACACGGATTTTAACAACCCTTTCCCGCTAAGTACTCCCTTCGTCCAAACCGTCTGAGCCCTCTTTCTTCTTCTTACGTATGACAGGAGCTCCCTTTCCTCGTTACCATTTCTAGTACCTTCTTTACTTCTTTATAATCTCGAAAATTCGGATATGTTCTAATTTTATTCAATCCTACTGAATCATAAATTGACTACCAAGAGTGATTGTTGATATTTGTTGAAAATTTACGACAATCGACAAAAGATATTTAATACTCTTAATGAATACGGTTTTCATAACAACTTACGGTCATCAAATCTCGACTTCGAATTAGAGGAATAATTAGTACTCGAAAATTTAGGATAATCGAAATGGTTCGAGCGTTGGCTCAAGATGAAAATCGACAATCGTCGTTTGTCAAACTTACCTTCTCATGATCCAAAATTGACGGCTAATAAAAATAGATCACCAACCTCGTTATTTTCCTCCCCAACTGCAGTCGAGGTAATAAATAAAAATAAGGGTGAATTTAATGAAAATAATTGGTTCCAATGTGTGAGGGAAAACAGCGCGTGTCGAGACTTGAAGGCAAACAAACCCAGGAGAAGACCCACTCCGGGATATAGGTTAGGGTTTGCGTCAATGTGTTTACTTACATTCACGATTCTTTCTATTTATTTTTAATAAGCATTTTCTTAATTATAGCTGCATTGAACATCCTCTGCCACATGTCTTTTATGATGGCTCGCAGGGTAATTGGAACTCACTTTCTTCCTGTACCCCTTGCAATTAACCGAGGCCGTAAATAACCTCAGCGCATTACCACCTCCTAATAAAAGCGTATGCCAATCTTAATTCGTGCAGACGGTGCGGTGTCGATCTTTATTCGCTCACGCTCAAGAGCCTTCTTTTCTTCGTGTCGTCATCATTATTATATTTTTAATTGGACTCGCCTCCTGTAGAGGGTGGGGGGCAGAGCGTTTGTTGCTAGGGTGGGGGAAGGAGTGTGGAGGGGGGTGAGGGTCAGCTGATCGTGCTACCGGAAGGACGCCCCCCTCCCCCTTCCCCGAGTCCGTTAAATACCCCGACCAGTTTGAAAATCTCGGAGGCCCCGTTTCCATGCCGATATTCGCCGAAAAAATTAGCGCGTATTAAACTACGGCAGCAGTCGATTTTAAACTTGAGCACTTTATTAGTTGATGTCCGATAATGGAAAATAAAATTAGCCCTTCATTCTATGCCTTCCGTTAATTTATCTTTCAGTTGGAAATGAAACCGGTAAACGCCCCGCGTGAATCAATAGAGATGATCGGAGTCATATCGCGGGGCTTTTATCGGCGTCTACCATTGATGATTGCTATGGAACGTTCTTTATGCCACTCCTTTTTAATGGCAACCTTTCATCATGCTCGTAATACTTCGTTAAATTTCAAGTGTCATTGTTGAAACTGTGCATGTTCAATGTGAGTTAAATTTCCGGCCGACCAATAAAAATTCCTCCAACTATATAGTCAGCTATAAACTTAATGGATGGAAATAAACAAGTCATCGGTTCATCACCTCAACGTTGTTGTTGGTTTTCAAATTTAAAAATTATTGCTTCTTTCAAGAACCGCGCAGATAGGACCACGGGATAAGAATGCTTCAGGGATTTATGAAAAAAGTGTCAAATGTTCGGTACCACTCATCTCGAATGAAAAATATGTGCTCTCCCATATAGGTAAGTTTTACGTCATCATCGTATTCCTCCGTGAGGTGCTTCGTCAATCCTTCGAATTTTTAAATTTCAAATCTCGCATTATACAGTCGAGTCCGAGTGTGTATGGTATACCAAAATCCCTCATCTTTCATCGGGAATCCATGTGAGGGTATGTGATAATATCCTCATGAATAATGAAAATTTTTAGGCCATAAATTAGCAACTTTTTTGAAAAACTTTTAAGCCATTCCGAGACAAGGATGGTGAAGCGAGGATTTTTTTTAACTCTTGACGGTGAATATGACGACGGGTACCCTTCAAGGTAAATAATGTTTGTCTTCAACTCATTCGCTGTTGATTCAAACGCTCGTTTATCAAATCGCCAGATGAAGCAGCACCATTGTTGAGCTGTTGCTTTTGTTTTTTTCCATGGATCCGGATTTTGATTCTGGACTGTTTTTGGAGATTAAAAGCCGAAAATTGACGAAACGGAAGTTGGCCCGGAACGAGGATTTGCACGCTTGTGACGACAAAAGAGTTACGATGAGCACGCGAGGAAGTTTAGATGAGTGAAACAAAAACAAGGTTTGAATGAGCTTACCTGCGCGAACAAAAGACAAACGCCTTTTCATCTGTAAACAAACAGCGATACATATCATCGACGAGTTTATTTCGTGTTTCGGAACTTATATTTCTGTTATTTTCTCTCTACCTTCGCACATAGCAAATGCTGGAAACCCGTGTACTACTTATGCCTACGTATTTTTTACCTTTTTGGCTTTAATCAGAAATTTGTGCCAGTGAACATTTCAACAATGCATGAATTTGATTGTTTGGCACACTATTGCCATGACTCAAAAAAGATTGCAATATTTCGTGCGCCTTTTTCTGATAGTTCTCCTTTTTTACTTGAATTATTTTTTAATTAACGCACCTCCTTAAAAAAATGTACCTATACTGATTTCTTACGGTGCAAAAATGAATCACTCTTACGTCTGATTTAGTCGTATTTGCTTCATTATTATGACACAAACTTTTGATTTTATTTCCTTTTAATCACGATGTGTCTTCTGCTCAAGCGATATGATTATTTTAATTAATATGCGAAAGCAAAGACATCAATATAATATGCTAACTATTTTTTATAAACCAAAGGGTAATAATACCCTGTGGTAAAACATTTTATCATAAAACTTTTATTAATTTTTACGATTGAGAGAGTGAGAATATATATTCAGATAAAATGAGTGTATTTCTCATGCTACTATGAGCCTTTCAAACAATTAATGTACCTATCTTTCTCATCTTCCGCAGAACGCTATCACGGATGCATCGCAGCGCCTCTACTCTGCTTTGGGGGGCCGCGCCTGGTTCCGCTCCGTCACCATCCTGCTCCCGGATTCGTGGACGGACGCGGGTGCGGAGGAGGCGATGTTCGGCGAGTCGGGTGCGGCAGGAGGGCGCGGCACGGAAGTGTGCGGTCGCCCGGAGGTGACGGCGGCGTGGGCGCGGGGGGAGAGCGCCGCCACGGCCGACATCCGAGTCACCGCGGTGCCGCACCCGCTCTTCGGAGAGAACTCGTGGACGCGGCAGAGCGGCGGGTGCGGTGCTCCCGGAGACTTCATCGAAGTGACGCACTCGAAAGTGGCCGAGAGACACGGAGACCTCGGTGAGTGAACTACCTTCCGTCATCAGGGTGAATTTGGGCCAACTTTTCATGATTCATTGGAAATAAACAAACTTATCTAATTTTGAAACTTATAAACAATGAATTCGAAGTTATTGAATAAAATAAAATAACTTTGTTTTATTCCACCCTCTATTTTAAATAGCACGACCCGGGTTTCAACATCTAGTGATACCCGTAAATTTGTTATATTCAATTAATTAAATTATAACACTAGATGTTGAAACCCGGGTCGTGCTATTTAAAATAGAGGGTGGAATAAAACAAAATTATTTTATTTTATTCAATAATGAAGCAATTCCACAAAATAACGCCTGAGACCGTGTCTTATATTAAATTCAAAGTTGTTAAAATTATTGACAGATCATGTATCTTGAATTTAAGGCTGTTTATTCAACCTCTTGACTGTTTTAACAACCAGTATTTTGTTTGCAAAAATTTGGGTCAAAGTTACCTTGAATTGGGATATCTTTGGCCCTATCCTATTAAAGCATACAAATCTAGTTCTAAACCATGAGTTGGAGCAAAGATACCCCACAAACAAATATCTCTTATTTTTTCTGTTTTCAAGTGCTCCCTGATTTTTACCTGTAAATTTATATTTTATTATATTTATATTCAATTATTTATATTATAACTACAAAGGTAATGCTTTGACGAGCAACCCAGTGCAAGTTGCACCGAGCATTTCTTCCAGTCTTTTATTGTTTGGGGAAAAAACAAATTCCCTTACCTATCCATTTGGCAAAATATCTCTCTTAACATATGGTTTCTATTGAACCTGGATTTATTGGGGTTCTTGTATGATACTGTCCATGTCGATCTCTCTCTATCTATTCTCAACTGTTCAAGCAATCTAAGCCCAGTGTGCAGCCTACAAGTCTCTAGTGGCTCCCTGGGTTTTATGATTTGGAAACAGTTACCATCCCTGATAGTATGAGGCAGTGGTGTAATTATGGGGGGTGGGGGGATGAAGGGATAGATACCTCCCAAAGCCTCAGAGAAACAAAACAAAATATAAACTATTGTCTACTGTTGACATATAATAACTGCATCTACTTCAATTTAAAGATCATTCATTAATATCATGGCAGTAAGTCATTTGAATCACTGAGATGAGTCATTTTTCAAAAATTTTCCGGAACCACCCCCCCCCCCCCCATTTCCTGGGGTTGGGGGTAGACCTCCCCCAAGGCCCCTTCATTCTCCCCCCCCCCACCCAAAGCATACTCCAAACTTCGCCACTGGTACTAGTGTAAAATTTCATCTTAAATCTCTTTGATCTGCATTGCATTTCCTTCATAAAACTAGCCAATAGACATCATTTTCAAAGTTTCCATTTAATTATCAATTCATCCTCTGGGATTGTAATATGGGAATTTATCAGAATGGAATGTCTTGCCATTCAAAACTGTGCCTGACAAAAATTTTATTCGTTCATCCGCAGGTGCCTTGCTGGTGAGGGACTGGGCCAAATATAGGTATGGAGTCTTTGATGAGGCTGGCATTGGAGGAGACTCTGTTTTCCCTCTTTGCTACCGAGGCCAAGATCCCACAACGTCTAAAGTGACTGGATGCTCTGATCTGCCAATCGGAACTGCAGGGTAAGTGGGGGAAATTTTCTAAGAGCTTTAAGCTTTTATTTAATTGTACAACTTGCTATTTCTTTGAATATTCCAGAATGCATTGATATCAGCAGATTAGTAGCGTTTGGTGATAAAAAGAATATACATAGTTCTCGTTTAGACATTCTTTTAAATATTGTTGTGTCGTAGAATGATGGAGATATGTCTATCAATTATCCTAAATTGATTTTCAGTATACTAAATAATTTACACTTTCTCCTACAAGGACATGTCAAATGTCAGTGTTTCATTTTAAATGTTTTTTACAATCTTTTAACTCCGTATTTCACTTACAATTTCAGTATTTATTGTCCCTGTCATACTAATTAATAATATGAGTATTAGGCTATAGATTTTGTTCTCATTCAAACCTTTGTTGAGTGTATATATGAGTGATGATTTGACTCACTTATTGCTCTTACAGCAATAATTAATTTTCCAAATACTGAAGTTAAATATGTATTGTTTTTTCTCCTTTCAGGCCGTGTGAGAAACTTACAGAGTATGGACATTTCTTTGGAAATGTGAGCCACTTGCTTCACGCCAACGCAACGTCATCCATCATGTTTGATCCGACCGCTCCACAGGTCACCAAGTTCTGCAACTCCACCACGCACGATCGCTACGCTCCCACAAAGCACAACTTGATGTGCGACAGGAGAAGTGTAATGGATGTCATTCTGCAGCATCAGGACTTTGCCAACAAGTAAGTTTCCTTAGTTTAAAATCACAAGGTATTCCTTACAATATTTATCAGCATGTATCTACAATGGAACATTCATTTATGAACACTTTGCAGTTGTGGAAACTGACTTATGGGTGCAATTTAACTCCCATTGATAATAACATGTTTATTCTCAAGGAGAAGATAACTAAATACATAAAGTGCTGTTCCTTTAACTTTTTAATGCTGTCAACTAGTCCGGCTATAGTGTCATTATAGTTCAATTCCAATAGAGTCATTATTGAGACAAATGCAATGATCACATGGGCACAATATTTTCATCAGTGTTTTCATTTGTACATATCCCTTACGGATAATTTTTGAGCCAATCAAGTCCTGTCCATGAGATTAGTTGCTATTTACCTATGCTCACTAAATTTATATATACTAAAACAAAGATGGTAATTTCATTTTGGCTGTCTACCTCATTTTGCTCTTTGATTAAGCCTGGAAGACATTCCACAAACAAGTGCCGTAAAAATTATTATAGTTATGTTATCTGATGCCTTTGATTTGAGGGTATACTTGAGTGGAAAGTCATCAAGGTAATGATAATTTTCCTCTCTTTGTCAACAGTTTGGAAATGGAGTTCAATTGGGAAGGAGGAATGCCCGTGGAGACAGTACCTCGCTTCACTTACAAGAGAGAGATTTTGACTCGCTACATTCTCGTCGTGGAGGACACAAAGCACATGCTGACAAGGGTAAGAACCTTTTTTAGTCTATCAAACACTACTCTGGCTTGCTGTTAAAAACTATTTGAATTTTTACTTTATGAATAGGATTTTAACATTATGATTGATTTGCGGATTAAAGGTTGATTCAGTTTTATCTTGTCATTCACCCATACAACCTATGTCAGATGTGCCCCAGATGGATGTATTTTCAAAGAAATGCATCAAAATATTCTCTCATTTAGAGCTATTTTCACTCCTTTATAATTTATTCATTGATTAATAAATAATTGAGAGGAATTCATGGGGCACCAACACTAAATGTCTGGTAAAGAGCCATTATTGAGAAAAGTCATGCATATAACTATGTTTTGTCCAATATCTTTTTCTGATTAAATTTTTTTTATTTAAATATTTGTAGCCTCTCAAAGGATGGCTTTAATAAAATTTAATTTGTGACTGACCCGACAGGAATCCTGGACTTTCCTCCGAACTGCTGTGAGGAAATTTGCCTTCCACGATCTTCCGAGTGAGGGTTCCGTCGAGGTGGGTCTGGTTGGTGCCACCGAGAGTGGCGCCACGCGCTTGCAGGCAATCTCTTCTCTGGCTGGTGCTGGAACGAGAGATGCCCTTGCTTCCTGCCTCCCATACAACCCTGGCGACAGCACCTCACACCTCTCGCCTCCAACTTCATCGTCGGCCTGCCTGCACTGTGGAATCAAGGAGGCTTTGGACGTTAGTATTCCACACTTGAAGCTCTCTAGCATGCTAATTTTTGTGATAGTAATTAATGAATATGTAATATGAAATTGCAAATGCAATGCCAATCGTTTGTTAGGTTCATCTTTTCTGAAATTTGTCTCAAAGGATGATAATCCAGTGAGGTACAAAAATTAATGCAAAGTTTTTGATCATTTGGAGAAGTATGTCTTCTCATTGGTCACTGAAATTTAAGACATTATTTTACCATTTTCATCGCAGCATCTTTAACCCAGAATGTCCCACAGTGCCTGGATTCTTTAAAAAATAGTACTTAACCCGTAATGAGCTATAAAAAAACCTTTTATAATGATAGTGAAATTAAATAAATTTGTTTAGCATCATAGGTTATACTGATTTGAATACAAATGGTATTTGATGCTCTGGAAAGAGGGTTTGCGAGCATAAAAGCATTAGAATAATGGAACAGCTTTTTCTCACATATCCATTGGTGGATGGATAGCTTTGCCTACTAGCATAAAATGGTGGATAGCCTTTATAATTTTTAACTATTGGTTCATAAAACAGCATAATGTGAAGTTGGTATCAATAAATCATTAGAAAGTTTCACTAATTTTTATGTCATAGTAAATAAAGCATTCTATCACATCAAAGACAGTGTATTTACTTTTTTGTTGTCTTGTGTTTGTAGATGCTGGAAGAGAGGAGTCGTGCTCATGGACCAGCTGCCTCTGTGATTGTTGTCGTGGCCGCTGGAATGGAAGACGAGAATTCCCTCCCCTCATCCCGTTCCCTCTGGACCCAGGTGGCACGATCCAACTCCATCCATGTCCCCATTGCAACAATCAATTACCCAATGATTGGCTTTGGGAGACAACCCTTGGACCCGCTCTCAGCCGCGACGGGAGGCCTTTCCTTCACCATCACGGAGAAGAGGCTGTCAATCCGTACGTCTCACCTCTCGGCATACATGGCGCTTTCTGGTGCCTTTGTTGCGATCCGCAACGAGTACCAGAGGGGAGGCAAGAATGCTCTGCCCATCGAGATTCACTTCAGGGAGATCAAGGATGACGATGCCGAGAGGGGAAGACAGTTGACTGCCGGTGGAGCCGTGGGCAGTGGGGCTGGGATCAGCGTCATCTCTGGGAGCTTTGTCGTGGAGGACACACTCGTCGATACGGTCAGCATGGGGTGGCCGAGGCATTCCAGCCCCGTCGGTAGTCGCTTCGCTCTCTTCATCCACAACACTGAGTCTCCCCTGGTGAGGAAGGTGGAGCTGGTGTCTCCCTCGAACCACGTCTACCGCACCCGATCAGATGCCTTGCTGAACATCCGTGCGCTGACACTTCAAGCTGCTCTCAATGAGGTAAGGAAGCAACAGATGTCCAGCATCAGAGTTCTCTATTGATACAATTATAATTATTGAATCACCACTTGCTGTGCAAAAAAAACACTTATTCACTTGATTAACGCAATTGAGCTAAACTCTTCATCAACGCATTTGAAGTATATATTTTCTCTATTTTTTCTTACAAGTAACAGATTTTAAGGGGCACTAAATCAATAACTTCTACAGACATGATGGGAAATGATGAAAAAAATCTAACTTTCATAGCCTTTAAATGGCTTGTATGCATTCATCGAATTGTTTTGCAACGAAACTTTCATTTTATAATTGTAATTGTAGATTCATTGCATAGCCTGATATCATTTCTTAAGTTAACTCTTGGTATCGTATCACTTACGATGTCTTTTTTCACCCCTACAGAGTGGAACTTGGACCTACACAATTGAAAAATTCCCTGGCAATCCTCAGCCATTGTATGTACAAGTGACCTCTACTCCAAGATCCAAAGTTGCTCCTGTCATCAAAGCACGAGCCTGGACTAGCACCAAGATTGTGAGACCAGGGACAGCTGAACCAGTTGTTATATATGTGGAGGTGAGTGTCTTGAACTGTGAATGGGTGTATACATCAATTACCAGTACACTTGAAAACATGGTTAGTATGTACTCTTTTTTAAAAATAAATAAATGAAGACAGAGAAGAAGGTTGAAGGATATACTCTTTTCAGTAAAACGTTTCCGTTGCGAAATACTTCAATTTTATATTCTACGATGATAGGAATCTCATTTCAAAGAAGCTTTTTATATCCATGGTGATATATTCATTAATCCAAAAAGTCTGTGGAATAGTGCATATATTCTTATATGGCTTGATTTTAATTAAAGAGTGCAATGCATGAAATGTTACTTCAAAATTTTCATTAGCAATGTGTAGTAAATACAACCATTGTCAGCATATTTGAAAACAATGCCTCTCATGAAAAAAAACTATGTTTTCAGGTCACCAAGGGCAACTGGCCAGTGGTGAGTGCTCGAGTTGAAGTCACTGTGAGGATGTGGCCTGCAAATGACTCCTACAGCTCATCATCCAGCATCGGTACCCACTCGTATCGTGAGAGCGAACAGAGGCGTTTCCTTCTGTTGGACACTGGAAGTGGAGACCCTGACGTCACCAAAGGCGATGGCATCTATTCCCGTTACTTCGTTCCTCCCTCATACTCCGGGTCATCTGATCTGATCTTGTACATGTTGGACATCACTGTGACTGATGATGGGAACACGGCTTACACTTGGCAGGCCGTTCAGAGCTCTTTACAAACTGGTAAGTACAAGCACACACAAAATATCTCATCTTTGAAACTTCTATGATTGGATTGTGCCATGAAGTGTTAAAAAGCTTGCCCTTACCCTTATCCCATTGAAGTTTAATCTGCTATCTGACAAAAAGCATTTATTTTGTATTAAACATTGCTTGGAATATTTCCTTTAGCTTAAAACTCTTTAAGTCACTCTTTCACATTGTAAGACTTTCCCTCACCATAATTACTTTAGGCTGGATAAATATGTATCAAGGAATTTCTCTCTCTTTCTTTAAATTCACAGATTTTTTTGTCATCAATAATAAATTTTTTGGCAAATTTTTCTCTAACTTAGTGTCTATTTGTACTCATTTGCGTGACTGTGTACTATGAAATGCTTGTTTCAGGCAGTTTCATGAATAGTTATATGTAGTAATGATTAATGGCTTTTTTATTTATTTGTAAATAGGCTCTTGCTGTGGCAGCTCCCTAAGGCCTGAGGCCTTGGCACCCCTCCCATCATTCCAGCGCATGCTACCTCCTGTAACACTTGGCGTCATGAAGGGAAGTTCTCACGGCCTGGGGATGACCGTCCCGCTCATCATGGACCCTCCCCCCTCAAAGGTGGGCGACCTGAGGTCGGAAGTCCTTGCAGCCGAAACAAGGGCTAGGCTCACGTGGATTGCTCCAGGAGCTCATGGAGACATGGGAACTGGTAAGTGTCATGCCATCGATTCTTACTGCACAATTTAGTCCTTTTTTATAAATGAGAGGAACGTGGTAGTCTGGTGAGTTGAGAGCTTGGCTGGTGATAGTGGGGTTCCTGGTTCAGTTCTCAGGGGAAGCCCTGAAATACCCCCAAAAAATATCTTTGAAGGGCAAGATGGCTCAGGGAAAGGAACTTTGATGAATGTGTCCACTTCATGTACCTGTAACTTAGTCCAAGATAAGTTCTACCTTTAGCTATCTCATCCAACCTTACGATTGAATCACTGAGTGAAATAGCGTGAAAATGAAATGCTGTACCCACAGAGTTTTGTCCTAACTATTTATGTAGCAAAGTAGTAGCCTCTCCAATTCTTCCATCTCAAAAGTGAAATTCTTTCATTTCGTATCATTAATTAAGATCAAAATTGAACGCTATCTGCAATGAAGCTACTGAAAGTTCAAGAAGAATGACTTTTTGTCAACTCTTGCTTTTCATCCTTCATAACCTATAGTCCCCTTGGTATTTACCCCTTTACTGGTTTCATTTAATTGTTTTATCTGTCTATTTTGCCCCATTTATAAAATCCTTTGATGCATTTGTTACATAAAACTTATACCATTGGTAAGATACAGTGTGGCTATGAAATAGGTTATTTTGTTATTCTGTGTTTGTCAAATACTCATAGATTAACTTGGGACAAATTTTCATCAGAGTGTCTCACAGAAATCTCTCCCTGGTTCAATTTGCAATTAGGCAGTTATTCAGACTGATTTTAAATTAGTTTACCTTAGGATGCACTCAAAAGATGCCTTCTTTTTTCCAACAGTTGACTCTTACGAGGTGAGATTCTCCAGGAATCTGGCGACAGTTGCCGACAACTTTGACGCTGCCACTCCCTGGGAGAAGGGACGCCCATTCCCATTGGCTCCTGGCTCCGACACATCCTTCACGTTGGACTTTGTGGGCGAGACGGCACTGCTCGACACGCCGCTCTTCTTTGCCATCCGAGCGGTCTCCTCCAAAGAGAACTCCCCCATCATGTTTGGACGTCCCTCCAACGTTGTCCGAGTGTTGGTTCCCTCCCCACCTCCCCCTCCTCCTCCCCCCCCACCCCCTGTGCTGCTGCACCCTGGAGGACACTTCATAAACGGAACCGAAGTCGACCCCAACGACTTGGTCGTCATACCGCAGAGAGCTGGGCTCGCATCTGGTGTTGGAATGGCACTACAGGTAAGCTGAAGTTTCTCTAGAACTTTTTTACTATAAGCTTGATGAGTCTTAGTTTTATTAAGCGTTTCCTTATTATTCTCGAGGCATTTTGATGCTATAATTTTTGTTCAGTCACCAAAAATGAAGATGATTCCTATAGCACCCTAAACTTTCTACATTATCGTATGCCATCTCAAATTGTGACTTTGATGTTAGAGCTCAGTTTTTGCATTCATCACCCAGATATTTTGTTGTGGTGTAGAGTAACTTTCCCTGAATGCTCTGAATAATAGTCTCTCTGAAATCAATATCCTTTTTCCATTTCATCAGCATATCAATCAGTGGTAACCAGCCATAAGAAGCTTTGCCACAAATATTAAAACTGCTGAATGATAGTAATAGGAACTAGTCTTTGATTTGTTTTCATTTCTCCCCAATCAAAGATATATTCTTGGTGTCTGCCTTAAAACTACATACATCCTGAAAAGGATATTTCAGTATTTAAACTCTGATTCTTAATTATTTAACTTCCCTTCAAGTCAAGTTCACTTGCTTATGGAAAGGTTTGTGTCCTTTCACTTTAAAGGAAACATTCTCAGTTCATTTTATGTATTTGTGTCTTTTGTATTTTCCCTTCTTTTCTAATATGGTACTCTTTGATAAATTTTTTCAACTGTTTAATTTTTTTGAGTGTCGATAGTATTGTGATCAGGGATGTTGACTTACAAAAAACCTTGCCCCGGTAAATTTTATAAGTAGTGAATTTTAAGTTTTTAAGCACTTTAGCAGGCCCCATGGTGTCGGCGCCACTGATTGTGATTTAGCTTAACACATTGCGTACCGGGGTAAGCCAATGTTTAGAATATAACTTTACCCAATCAAACGTTATGATGTATCAATTCATTATGAATAACGAACAACAACTGAAAACGTACTAACGAATACCTAATGTATAATTTAAAATTGTTTAGGTTGACGCGCCTAAATGATGAGAATCTTCGTCATCTGTCCGGAACGTTTGGGAAAAAATGACGAGAATTCTCGCCATCCGTACGCAACCTGTTGACTGATGTTTCTTGTATGGTATAACAATTTTTTCTCATTCTTTCAGGTTATCCTGCCAGCAGCTGTTGGCATATTGCTCCTCATTGGAGTTCTTGGCGTTTATTTCTTCCTGGTGGCGCAGAGGCGGAGAAGGACCGCCAAGAAGCACCAACACAAGCCCTCCATGACCACACCTACAACCACCTACGCCCCGACATCCAATGGCAACGGCAACAGGTCTGGCCCCATGCCAACCCCTCCACCTGCGTACGAACCACGCCTGATGGAGGACGGAATCAAGTCGGACAACCTCGTGAGGTGGATCGGCGAGAACGACGGCAGCGCCAAGCGGTTCAGTCTCGGCGACGAAGTCCCGCCCCACGTGACGACCTCTCCCGACCCCAGGGGAGCCCGCCTCTCAGTCATCTGCTCCAAGGACGGAATGGGCGGAGGTCCCATGTCTCCTGTCGGGGAGGGAGGCATGCCCGCTCGAACCCTAAGCCCTTACCAGTCGTGGACGGCCAGTCAGCTGCTTCACGAGCACGAGAGGCGCCACAGTCCGTACGGTTACGCTCCCGGACCCATGCACTCCCAGCAGCCCAACCACAACTCATCCTCGGGGGAAGAGGTTTGGTGCATCGGACCACCACAGCAATTCAACGGGTCCCAGGGACAGCCCAGCCTCAACGGGAGCACCCACTCGCACTCTGTGCTCGGGATTCCACAGAACCACGGTTCCAGGGCACCCAGCAACATGGGAGGAGTCATGATGAATGGTATGGATGGAGACCTGGAGGGAGGACAGTGGATTCCGAACCACATGAACGGGGATGCTTGCCATGGTATGAGCAAGGACCACTTGGGCAATCCCGTCGAGGGCTCGTTCCTCTCTCTGGTTGACGAGGGTGGCAGCAGTGGCGGGAGTAACGGGAGCACGGGTCCGAGGAAAGTGCCCCCGCCCACGGCCCCCAAGCCCACGTTGCACCACGGCCTGAGTTTCAACCAGGCGAGCCACCAGGGCTCCCTCACCTCTGTGCGGAGCAGTGCGTTGGACAAGAAAAAGCAGCGCAACGTCACGCAAGTGTAAACGAACAATGAATGAGTGCAGGAGGAGAAAGCGTGACGAAACAACAAACTACCGAGCTCGTTTTCTTAATATGTTTTGTTAAGTTTGTGATATATGAGTCTTGTTTTTGAGTGTGGTTATCCGAATGGTTATATATGCGTAAATTTTTTGATGATTTCCGTTCTCGACCACCCAAAGCAGACGTCAGCAGCGAGTGTACATATTGTTTACCAAAGTATTCCCTCAGTTTTGTGATGTGGAAATGAGATGTGTCAAAAACTTTCTATGAAAGGCGATGATAAAGTCTGTACTTTTTAATGTGTGGTCATCCTTGTCCGTCAGCCAATGAAATGAACAAGTAAGAGCTGGACTTAAGGTCAAGGGTGATTGTGTGGCACGGAGTGACAATCTGAAATGCACAATCAATGAATGGTTTCATATTTTTATAATTTTATAACATTATTCATTGCTGGGAAGTGTTCAAATTTCCTGGTCTGTATCGCAGTGGATCGTTCCAGTGAAGGAGTATTCGTCATGTAGTTGGACGTGAATAATTCATGCTATCTCAATCTCCAAGTGAGTTTTCCTTTAAGTGGTGCTTACGATAGCAATCAGTTAAGATCCCTATAAGAACATGATGTGACAGAAGTACCTGGTACAAGTCTACCAGAGGCATATCATTAGAGAGGAATTCAAAACGTAGGAAATATATTGCATTTCCTTTCCAATCTAGTCATTGGTGTATCTAAAGCCAGAAATGATCTGTACTTGTGAATGTCTAATGAGTGTCTTCTCTATTCTTGAATGTAAATAACTGCATTTGTAAACGTTAGTGTTCTCAAATCAGACTTGCAGATGTTTGTGTACATTTGAGGTACTCCTGTCTGAGTATGTATTCTCGTGGATGTATGAATTTTACCGACAATCGTTTGTCAACAGATGCTTTGTTTTATCGAAATACAATTCTGTTTCAATGATAAAGATAATTTTTAATTAAATCAAAATGACCTTGCATGTCCATTGACATTCTTGCATGTCCATTCTGCATTTTAGAGTTAGGGAAATGAAGAGTGAATTTTGTCTTCTGTGATAAAACTGTGGTCACGCCACCCAATGTCATTCCATTAAACATTCCATCGTGGGTAAAACCATTCCTCGGAAATCCCATGAATAACACTGTCTGAATTTTAGCACTTATTTTATGGGGCTTTGAACGCAGGTTTTTGCAGTGAGAGGCATCGTTGCTAACGGCTTCCGGGTGCAGCTGCGTGTTGCGCTTTGTCGTGCAAGCTTTCGCGACCGTTGCAGGACGCATCATCAGGCGATGAATGAAATTACGGAAATTGGTGGTCAATTAATATACTCGTCCTCCTCCCCCATCCACCGGAGTAGTGGGGGAGGGGGGCGGAGTTGACGTCAGCAGAACTCTCACCCCTGTCCTTGAGCGACGAGCGGACTCTTCTTATCTAGCGAATAACCTTGTTGGTAACATATTCGTCCTCTTGGCTGCTGGGCTCTGGATGTGATGAGTCACCTTCACACAGATGGGAATTGTATCAGAATCACGGCAACGCTGTAGAAAGGCTAGGGACGAAAGTAGCTGAAATTTCTTCTTCCGTAGATTTTCCAATCTTCGAGTCTTCTGGTGAATTTCCTCCCCGTAGAGGCTGGATAGCTTTCAACGTTTATTTTTTGGGGATTGGGTTGATGTGGTGGCTTGAGTGTTGCTTCTCATCCAGTGGGCCTGGGCTCAAATTCAGGGCCCACTTGTGGAGGGAAATAGGGTAGTTTCCTTCATCAAAAAAACGAAATGCATTGATTGCTAATCGATACCAAAGAGGAGATACCCACCATTAGGTTTTTCATAATACACAAATTATTTGGTTTTAGAAATCCCAGTTTAGACGAATGGCAATGGTCAATTTTAACCGCATTTGAAAAAAGGCCAGATTGGCGCCCATGCGATTCCACTCCACGTGACGTCACAGGGACCTAGTTTCTACACGAGTAGACAGGAGTTTTACATCGTCTGAGATTACCAATGCATGCATGAGGCACATAGCTCAGGGAAACATCTCTTAATGATCACCTATTAAAATTATCTAAGGTCAGAAAGTTTCCTTTGTTTGATAAGGTAGTAATAATCCATATTTAAGCCAAGGCAATTTAACCTGCTAGCAGGGTACTCTGCTACCTGCTAGCAGCCTGCGTCGTATCAGCACTTAAGCCTCGCCTCATGGTCACCTCACAGGGCAGCAGCGGGAACCAGAAATACCTAACACAGACTTTTCCCATCATTCCTACTTAGCCATCGCTATTTCGAGCACTTGAAAATTTTCACTTTTCGTTTAATCACGAAAATTAGATGTTGTCATTTAAAAATCTAAGAGTGTGAAATACGTACTCCAGGAGTGATAATCTTTCGATTTAGGCAATAAAAAAATAATAGGAAACCACCCTATTTTCAGACTGCCCAATCCTTGCTCGAGTTCTTTGTATAGGGCACAATTCAATTCAACACTACATACATATGTTGGGACATATATCCATGGCCCCCTTTGAGCTTTTTGAGGAGCAGGATTACATCTACAAAAAAGACTACATTTACAATCAAGCCATCAGCCACTTTAAACATTACATATGTGGTAAGAGTTGTAATGACAGTCATCCCAGAGGTGTAACTAGGAATATGCTTTGGGGGGGGATGAGGGGGCTTCGGGGGATTTGAGGGGGGTTAGTGGGGGGATGAAGGGGTTTAGTTGGGGTTACCCCCCCAGGAAGCGGGGATTTCAGGAAAAATTTTGAAAAATAACATGACTAAAAATGCATTTTACATCATTTTGTCACTTAAAATTTAACTTTTAGCAGATGCGGTTATTATATATCAAATCCAGACAAGATTTTCAAATATTTTTTTTTATTTCTCTGAGGCTTTGGGGGGGGGGGGGGATACACCCCCTCATCCCCCCATAGTTATGCCACTGAGTCATCCATTAGCATCTAATGATGGATCCTTCCTAAGGGCACAATCTATATAGTCAGACACCTCCAACAAATACTTGTCTACCGAAGTTTGTTTATCTTCATATGACTTTCTCTTGAGTGTTGGTCAAAAAATAAATTTCAATATATTTCTCTGCCAAGGAGTAGCCTCTCTTCAATGGCAACCTATTCCTGAGGCTATGCCCCAAATGTATGCAGGCCTCTTATGAAACTGACTTGATTTGATCATAGAGTGCTGACAGATACCACACAATTTATGGTGTAGTGTTCACTGATTAGCATATCGTGTGAAAGCTCAATTAAAAAAAGTATTCATAGATCTTGTATTTACAATCATACTTCCTATGTAATTCACTAAGCTATTGAAAAGACATCTTGTGACTCCATCTTGACAACAATATAAATTTCTATTTTATTTATACAAGACAGAAGAAACTAGGTATCACTAGCAAATATAAATAATGATTATTTTGAGTAAAAAATTGATATAATAATAATTAATGAACAAGTTTCTTTTTCTACTGTACTCGCCACTTTAGGTTTTCTCCTTCTTCTGCTGAATTTACCAAGCTAAACCCCTCATCAGGGCCACCATCTAACTTGCAAAAAAATTATTACTAGTATGCATAGGACCCCGAGGCATAGAATCAATTTTAAAATCAATGAGGCCATGGCTGGGGCTAGGGTTTCATATCCTTAAGCTACTTAGCTGGCCATATAGTTACAGTTGCCTGTGGTCACCTTGCATTTAGAGGATTTTGTTTGGGGATGCCCAAGTGTCATGGCAACTGGTAATAGAATGCTAGATGCATAAGTTAAGAGTGAATGCAGTCCTGAAGGGATCGACAAGACTAGGCACATATAAGAAATTATCATTAAAGTATTCTACCGATTAAGGTAGGTTTCCATGGAGTGCTTAAGAAGAATTCCGGGAGCCTCCCCTTACATCATGCACTTCTCTCTTCATTTCACAATACTTAATACCTACTCCCTTTCATTCTATCTAAAAATCCTATTCTTTTCCTTCCCTTCCTCGTTTACCTGACATTCTTCCCTCTAACACTGTTTTCAACATCCCATCCCCGCTAAGTACTCGCTCCATCCATACCTTCTGTCTCCTCTGTATCTCATCTAAAAGCTGCCTCTCCTCACCCATCATGTCCAGCACTTTGTCGTTCCTCCTCCTCTCCGTCCACTTCACCTTCTCCATTCTTCGCCACACCCACATCTCCAATGCCTCCAATCTTCTCTCGTCCTCCTTCCTAAGTTTCCACGTTTCTGCACCTTCAAGCGCTACACTCCAGATCAGACCCTTCATTAACCTTTTCTTTAAATTCTTACATAGCGAACCTTCCAGCACCTGCAAAAGCATGAGAGATGCATCTGGTTATTCTAACACAAGGCTGAGGCCTAGAGTTCGGACACAGAATAAACTTCTGAGAGATGACCACTCGCTGCAAAGGGAACAACTAGAGGGATTAAGTAATGAAACAAGCAGTTGGAAATCAGGTTGGAACCCACAAGACTCAACAGAGACGTACAACTGAGCACCTCACAGAGGCCAACAATTAAAAAAACTCAGAGGAGAGGGAAAACGAACTTGTCGGAAAAATGACCAATCAGAGCGCACACGAGAACACTTCTTCTATCAATTTTATGGTGAAAATGTGGGGAGATGCATTGAACCCCAAATCCTCTGATCAGTTGCCAAGCGATCCACCCACCAGGGCCACTACCCTCCCCTGGGAACATTGAAACACAATGAAAACGTGAATAAATCAGTGTGGGGCCCTGGTACCTGAGGGCAGGGGTGCAGCTAGGAATTAAGGCTAGGGGAGTTTTAGGTGCAACAAATACCAAGGTGTTTGGTTGTATGTAATACCCACCAGGATAAGCGGTAGGTGTGAGATTAGTAAATAGCGGAATTTTAAGATAAATTGTTCAAAATGCTGAGTTTTACAGCTTTCTGAGGGATATTTTATTAATCCTTACTCTATTCTATTAGTTATATCAATCCAAGTAAGTAAAAGGATTAAATATGAAAGTATACCGGGACTAGCCACGGTGATAACTTTTTACGGAGTCACCCGCAATGCACAAATAGTGCGAAAAATCCACAGAGGAAAAATCATTCGCCTTGACCGGGATTCGAACCCGGATCCCTCGATTTCCGGCCGAGTGCTTTAGCCAGTTAAGCTACCGAGGCGTCATTCTCCCCTGTGGAAAATTTGTGGACTATACCGGACAAGGTGGTATGGACTGCTGAGCATATGATGCGACTAGCAGTCCAGGTCGTGCGCATGGCGCCACAGCCGGAGAGCAAAGTCCGAACTTTGAACACTAGAGGTGTTCGCTCTGGACTTATGAAAGTATACCGGGACCTTGTCCGGTATAGTCCACAAATTTCCACAGGGGAGAATGACGCCTCGGTAGCTTAACTGGCTAAAGCACTCGGCCGGAAATCGAGGGATCCGGGTTCGAATCCCGGTCAAGGCGAATGATTTTTCCTCTGTGGATTTTTCGCACTAAAAGGATTAAACTTAAAAATTTCTCTGAGCTCTGGGGGGGGGGTTTATCCCCCAAAAACCCCCCCTCACTGTGCCTCTGCCTCAGGGGTCACTATGGGCCTGGCTATAAGGAACAGAAGGAGGGCACAGACATTGTCAGAAGGGAGACAGGGGAGTAAGATGGGTGTGAAAGGATCTAACTCCTACCCCACACCCCAAAAGTCTTTCATGGATACAGTTCTCATAGAAGCCGCTCCAATAAAAGCCCTTAAAAGTGACCCTCTCTCCTCATCAAAGTGAGCATCCTCACACAAAAATTAATTTCCCTGGCTACCTTTCCTTGATCTGTTTTTACATTCCACCCCCAAACAGTGACAGACATAAGCGGCAGAACACCTTTGACGAAAATAAGCCTCAATCATTTCTAAAGTCAAGTCCATGTCAGGAGTAATGGAGTCAAATACACTTCCATTATAACCTGGGTGATTCAGGGGTGTATTAATGGCCCTTGTTTTTCGGGGGAAGGGCGTCAGCTCATTACTTCCTCCAGCACCTTGGTGATATGCAATTCTTAAAGTTGGTTAACATCAACTTAAAATTCTGTCACTCCTTACAATGATCATCCATTAATTCAAGCTAAAATTTCAATTTAACTTAGCGGTCAGCAAGTCAGGTAGTCATATCAAACTACATATGTAGTGATAAAAATCTTAATTTTCTTTAGTCCTCCAAAATCAATGTCAGGATTAATGGACAGTTTGTTCTGTGATTGATAGAATAAGTCATTGATTGTTCTGATCCAGAATTTGTGATTTGAATTTTTTATGAACAAAGCTTTAGCATTTCATTACAGTAGAGCCATTGATGTGAACGCCGAAAATCTTGCTTCATATAAGGAAAAAAATTGACGTGTACACTATTTTCATTTATAAATATAAGGCCAACACTTCATGGTGAATTCATATTAATTCAAGTATTTTGATGCATTATGCACATGCATTATAGACAGCCCATTTCACACCAGGCAACCGTAAACATCCAAAGCAGAGTCTCTCCAGTTGATTTCTATTCCTAACACTAATATACTTTTTATCTAATAACCTTGAAAGTCTGAAATACATATATTGAGCTTCCTCACTTTATAATGTATTGCCCACACTTTTTTTCCAATTTTCAGGAATATTTGTGGCATATGAAGTACAGTAGAGATTTATTAGCCCGGATGCCAAAACACTGGACCATTCATTCAGTAGATTAGCTGTTATCTAGCGGAGCATAAGAAGGATGACCAGGAGCGCAGCTAGGAATTAAGGCTGGGGGGGGTTTAGATGCAACTAATATTGGGGTGTGTGGGGGTATGGAATACCCTCCAGGATGAGCGGTAGGTGCTATATTAATAAATTGCAGAATTTTAGGATAAATGGTTCAAAATGGTGAGCTTTACAGCTTCCTGAAGAATATTTTGTAAATAATTACACTTTTCTATTAGTAATATCAATCCAATTAAATAAAATGGAATAAACTTAACATTTCTCTGAGCTCCGGGGGGGGGGGAGGGTTTTATCCCCCAAAAACCCCCCCTCGCTGCGCCACTGGGAGTGACTACAAAATATATCCATACATATATACAGATCTGGAACAAGGGGCGGGCAGAGGAGTTACGTGCCCCATGAGGCAGATTTCAGGGGGTGCGGCAAAGTTTGAAAAGTTTATTGCAAAAAAGTTATTTAATCTTTCTAATTAAATCATTTAACAATAATTATTAATTTATCAATTTTAAAACAATAATATTAATGAAACTTTTAACTGGCAAATGGTGTGTAATTTCAGCTACGGCATCTCAAAGAAATAGCTTATGGATGTACTATATTTTAGTGGTGGTGTAGAAGAGGTATAGGGGAGGAAGGGTGGCAAACTAACCTTTCCCCCCCCCCCTGATATAACTCCTAGTTTCAACCCTGCATATAAAGGAATTTTGACTTGAAATACTTTACACATCAAGTCCATATTAAATGGTTTTATTTACCTGCTACAATTATACCCAGAACAGTTGTGAATTTCAAAAATTTAAACAAAGTGTTTGCCATGGTTAAGGCATTAAGAAATCAATTCTCTTTTGGTCCTCTTCGTATATGCATAATTTTTGATAATGTGGACTTCGTTCCGTAGCAATTCGGATTAGCGACGCTACTCTGTAGGTACTTTGAACGAATATTATCAGCTGGAAATACCATTGACGAATAAAATCAAACCCACTAGTCCCACATGTAGTTGGGGGCACAAACGGTTCCTCGATTTTTGATCGGGGCACCAACCAATGGAATGCATATTATTATAGCCATAAAAATTCACACGAATAATATTTTACTCACTCACTTACAGTGGCGGCTTGCCCATAAGGACTCTCGGACGCCACCCCTCCCAAATATTTGAAAAAGTAAAAAAAAAATCCATGAATTTATAATTATATATCTAATTAATCAAAGTGTTTTTTCAGTCACATACATCGAAAGTGTTGGAAAAACACGAAAAGAAATAGCGCGAGAAGTTCGTATTTGTAGCCGTGGGGCGCTGGCCAGAACGTCCCAATCCATCCCCATGCAGTTATATGGAGAGTGGTAGTGGTGGGGGCCGCTGGTGCTATGACGCGTCTAACGTTGTGTCTTATGGAACTCTTGGGACGTCGTCCGAAAATGCGCCGAGCGACGTGTGAGTTGACATCGCTGCGCAGGCCGGCGGGCGTACAATCTGGCGTCTACTTGGTGCTGCCACAGAAAAGGGACGTACGGAATCAGAATGGTCACTGTACTGGGTGTAGTTATACGATTTTAATTTTTAATTACTGGTAGGTATTGCTACAGAAAATAAATTATCCCATTATGCTTGCGTTTTTTTGGTGTTTGGATTCCGGGACACATAAAATCAACCAGTTAAAGGCCGTATTGATGTAGGAAAACTATTCCCGAGTATTTGCCACAGTTCTACTATGATTACGAATTTCAAGAACCTTGGGGAAACTAATATTATAATGTTTAGGCCTGAACAATGTATTCATATCTTCCCGATGTTTAGAAATGCGGTACCTATTTTTCAGATAAATTTATCAAAATACCTGCAGTGTTAGGAAAATCAGTTAACATTCCCCACTGATTTATAATTTAAGAAATAGGTGCGTGCGTGATAGGGAAGGATTAAACATGATTTAACCCGTAAAACGTGACTTTAAATGGAGTTATTCAATGAATGTCAAGAAGTTCCGCGTACAATGTACCTTTTGTGTGTAGGGTCATCATTTTTCTAGCCATCCTTGTTCTATTAGTTCATGTTCACCTAATTCCTCAGCGGCAGAGCGGTAGCTGTCTGACGGAAAATGGCCACTTGGGTCTGATTTAAGTGGCTTCGAAGAGTTCATATCAGTGCGAAGATCCTTACAGCTCCTATCTGTGGTTCAGAGTCGTCTTCTTTTACGATCTAGAATTTATATTCTATTATATCATGGCAATGATTTCGAATACATGGTTATTCCAAGTGCGAACCGTTGGCGTTTCGTTTGTTTACCACATATGAATCTTAGACTCAAGGAGATGGTCCGTGACGTCTGCTTGAATGCCTTTGCTGACCTTAAATTCGTCCCTCAGCTGAATCAGCATTAGTGGACCACGACTTCTATCTCCCTTGAGTCATCCTTATAGTAACGGCAAGACTCTCGGAAAGAACGGAGTGAAATGAGTTCAGACATCATTTTTGAGGAGTTAACTGTGCTTAATTGCCGATTAAGAAGTTTCTTAGTGCTGTGTGTACATTCAAGAAGACAATTTTGAATTAAGCAACAGTGCTCGTTTTTGTTATAGGGAAATATAGGGAAAAATTGTCCCCAAATCTGTGTCCAGGCACCTTGTTCTTTTTGGTCGTATTTTTCGTCGGCCCATTTTGTGTCATCCCTTGTTTATTAAGTCCCTTGTTTATTTATAGACTAGTGCCCTTACCATGTGTTCAATCGGAAAGAAATTGTTGTCCGGCGCTGATTTCAACGAACGTGTAATTGATCACTTCGCTGGACAAAAGGAAAGAAGGATAGACTTCTGCAATATAACTAAAGGCATGTGAGTATTTCAGATTTTGTTAAAAATGTGTGAGAAATGTTTAATTATTGATTTTCAATCATACTGTATTCAAGAAGCAACGCGTACACCGCAATCAAAGTTTGCATCTGCAATAGCAAAGCTCGCGCATTCTAGTAGTGTTTGTTACCTAGTGGAAGTCAGTGACACTCCCCTCCCTCCTCAGGTGTTACAAGTGTCATTGCTACCTAAATCTTTGCAAATGTTGAATAGATTTGACAAATAACGCATTATGATTGCAAAATGAACAACATAAGTGTATTGCGGGCATATCCGCACGAAGAATTTAGGCGCTAAAACCTTAAGTTACGTATTTTCGTTTGTATTTGTAAAATATCGCAGCAAATATATTTTTATTCTTCAAGATCATTGATCAGTACAATCGAGAGTCCGGACTAAGCCGATCCGTATGACCGAGATTATTAGTTTTAGTATTTATTAATCACGCTTTATTGAGAAAACTAGTAATTTTTGTTGAAAAAAACGGAACATATGGCATCACAAAATTTTATTCCTAGATTGCCGTAAAAACTTAATAAAATACAGGAAATATTAAAAAACTATGACCCCCGGTGGAGTGCGCCCCCCCAGCATTTGACTCACGAGCCGCCACTGCTCACTTATTCTCACAATTCACATGAATAATATTTTACTTAATCAGGATCAATCGCGTGAATTCCATCCCAGCAAGCCGCTGTTTGAGCCAGGTTATCTTCTAACGCTGCAAATTACACGCACGCATTTTTTTTATTCCACCAGCGAGCCCTGTGGACACCAAATAGCATCGTCGCTGTATCCATGTCTCCATTGGAAGTCATACCGATGTTGATCAAGTCACGGACGGTGGTCCACTGGCGAAGACAATGTCACGCTAACTGTTTTCAAGTAGTTTAAAATGACACAAAAGAATGAATCACAGTCGGACGACGGTGAACTAGACCGCTAGGGAGCGAGGGTGCGGAAGGAAATACCGCAAAAGTTAGGAGGTGGGGGAGGATTAAAAATGGAAAGCGGTGACACCTGGTTGAATGGGGCACTGCAACTACCGAAATTGCTTCGTAACACCAAGAGAGTTTAAAAGGCGACGGGAAAACAAAAGACAATCGGTGTTCAAAAGTAATCATTTTAAATTATTTAGCTTGGAAAACAAAATTATTTTAAACGAATTAATAACAATATTAAACTATAAAATTAAAGATTATTTATCAATTTAACACTGAAAATATATTTTAAGTGTTTTTACGAAAATAATTCAGACTTACTTTTTCGTGACGTCATGGACGGCCTTCACTGACGTGACTATTCGCTCCCGCGGAGCCAATCCCTCTCAGTTTAGAGCGAACCGGCGTGGAGTGAGGATGTAAAGTGAGAAAGCCATGTGCGTGGTTTCGTTTTCCCGTATCATACCTATGTCATTACCGTTTCATTTTAGTGTTTAATGTATCGGTAAATTTGCTGTTATTGTAGTCGATAATAATTCGTGAGTTGACTGCTTTATTAAGACTTATTCCGCCTGGGATCATGTTTATGCTAAGAACCTCAAGGTTTGAAGGTAGTGTGTTTGTGATATTTTCGCCAGTGACTTTGTTGTGACTGCGTTGTTCCTGCCAAATATACGAGGATAGTGGAGACATTTGGTTCTACATTTCCAATCCGTCCCCTATAGTCACCTCTAATTCGCTTTTGCGGGTCATATTGCTATTGTGAAACAATGCACGTCTAAATTGGTCATCGTGCGGTGTCCATTGGTCTAGTGTCAGTAGTGCTGTTAGGATGTCTCGGAAGAATGCTCGGGAGTTTGTTACCAAGGTGATGGAATTTTCGTAAGTCTGTCCCATTTGACTGCCGATTGCTATGACTTGCCCTTCACATCCATCGCAAGGCATGATGCGGAGACCCTATTGGACTTATTTCTCAATATTTCGTTTTGAGAGTTGAAATAGACGCCTCTCCTTTGTGTCGTCGGCGAATGGTTGTGATCGCTTGAATTCATCACAGTTATTCGGCAATTTCGACCGAATTCAACCGACCAAGACTTCTCAGTTTCCTTAATTAATTTTCTCTCATTGGTCGTTCAATTACATGAACTTAGCAACCGATCACGTTAATTTTTGTCTCTTTCTTACTATTTGAAGTAAATCGAATTGTTATTTCTGAGTGTAATCGAGATGGAATAAGTTTTTTGAATTTTGGCGCACTTGCTAACATTGTACCATTATGCTGTAATAAATGAGTGTCGTCTTCCGGTGATGGTTTCCTAAGTTGCTATGTTCTATTTTTCCTCCACGATAAGTCCAAATTTATCCACTGCCGATTTAATAATCTCAACAGGTCATGGGCCCAGGAAGTCGCAAAAAATTGGACTAAAGTCTTTGGGTACGTTTATTCCCAGTAATTCGTGTGCGTTTCTATAAAAATTAATTTTTTTAGCCTGTGTCGCGAGACCACGTTGTGGCGAAAGTTGTGTTTCAAGTTTGTGCGTCGAAAATGGGCGAAGAAACTGCAACATCCATCACGAACATTCACTACGGTGCGTGTTCGTTGCCGCAGATGGAGAAGTTGCGAGGAGCAGCGAATTACGAGACTTGGGCCATGGACATGGAAATGTATCTCATCCATGAGGATATGTGGGACTTCGTGAGCGAAGAGTTGTCTGCTAGTGCCACGGCGATACAGAAGAAGCTAGCTCAAAAAGCGAGAGCTAAAATCTACATGCTTCTTGAGTCCGGCCCTAAAATGGAAGTGACGGGTAAGCAGACGGCCTATGCAATGTGGATGCATCTGAAGGCCACGTACGAGAACAGAAGTGTGAACCGACATATTGCTCTCATCGATCAGTTGTTCGATGTGAAGTTAGTGAATTATTCCGACATGGAGGAATATGTGAATAAGTTCACGGAGATTGACACTAAGTTAAAGAGCATGGGGAAGCAGGTAGACGACGAGCTCCTCGCAGTCCTGATGCTGAGAGGGCTGACGGAGGACTACTGGCCGTTCCGGATGGCTGTGGAGAACACTGCGACGGACAAACTCAAGGTGGAGTCAGTGAAGCAGAAGCTGCTCCAAGAGGGTTACAGGGTGTCAACTGACATGAAGGCGTCAGCAGTTGCTTTTACCGCGAAGCACAAGAGCACCTTTCCGTCATCTGGTGGGAAGAAGTCTGATACAGGTTGTCGAAAGAAAACGGGATTCGACATAAACAAGGTCAGATGTTATAAATGCCACGAGTATGGGCATTTTTCCCGTGATTGCCCAGACAAAAGTGTGAGTAAAAATGTAAATGCTAAGGGCTATTCGAATTCTTTAAATTCTGAGGGTAGAGAGAAAAGTGTTGCCTGGCAATGTCAAGTACGGCCTGAAAAATGGTATATAGACTCTTGTTCGTCTGCTCACATGACGAGGCGCAGAGATTGGCTGTCTGATTTCGATTCTAATGCTGGTACAGACATGCAAATCACTGTGGCAAACAATGAAAAGATTGGTGTTGCAGGGAAAGGGATTGCTGTTGCAAGACTGAAACAAGGTGGGGTGCAAAGCATTTCAAATGTATTTCATGTGCCAGATTTATCTGCAAATTTGTTGTCTGTGAGTTGCATGACTAACAATGGGGCCTCAGTTTTATTCACTGACAAGGGATGTGAAATCTATGAGTCTGTCAATCTAAGTGTTAAGGGAAATTTAATTGCAACCGGTTCTGTTGATGGTGGTGTGTACACCTTGGATGTCAGTGAAGGGAGGGAAGTAGCTGAAAGTAAGCCTGTTAAAAATTGTTTTGCTACAGCATTTCAAAAAGAAAACCCCTTCGAATTGTGGCATAAGAGGTTAGGCCATTTAGGGCGCAAGAATATGTCTGTTTTAGAAAATTTAGCTGATGGTATGAATTTGGGTGAATATAATCAGTTTGAGCCATGTGTGGCCTGTGTAGAGGGCAAACAGTGCAGGAAACCATTTCCTGTTAGCAGTCCTCGTCTAGAAAAGACATCCAAAGTCCTAGAATTAATTCATTCTGACTTGTGTGGACCAATGGACCCCCTCTCAATTCACGGTCATAGGTATTTTTTAACGTTTATTGATGACTTTACCAGGAAAACGTTTATTTGTTTTTTAAAGAGTAAAGATTCTGTATGTGAAGACTTTAAAATCTTCAGAATGAGGGTCGAGAATGAGACCAATGAAAAAATTAAGTGTTTGCGTACGGACAATGGGTCTGAGTATGTAAATGATGCAATGCTAAATGAGCTAAAAAAGTTGGGAATCAGACATGAAACTTCCATTCCGTACTCACCTGAGCAAAATGGTCTTGCAGAGCGTGCAAATAGAACAATAGTTGAGAAGGCTCGCTGTATGCTTCAGGGTGCTAACTTGCCTAAGTGTCTCTGGGTGGAAGCATGTAGGGCATCAGTTTACCTGAAGAATAGGTCCCCCACTAAAGCTTTGGTCAATGCTTTACCAGAGGAGAAATGGTCGGGAAAGCGGGTTGATTTGAGTCACCTGAAAGTTTTTGGATGTGTTGCATATGAGCATGTTCCAAAACAATTTAGGAAGAAATTTGATCCAACCTCTAAAAGGCATTACTTTGTAGGGTATTGCGAAGAGTCCAAGGGTTATTTTTTAGTGGACCCTGATAAGGCTTACAGAGTTAAAAAGGCTAGAAATGTTGTATTTCTCGAAAATGTTTTCAGGTCCCCTAAGGAAACAGAAACCAGAGTTTCTAGCAATGCTGTGCTAATGCCTCTAAGTACCTCAGTAGTGGAATATCGAGGTGCAGATATTGATGTTGCTTTGCCACAACCCAATGAGTCAGATGGTGTAGACAATAGCACATCCAGTGAGGGTCAAGGTGAGTGTGAAACAACAGATGTAGGCATTGGGTCAAGTGAGGGTAATTCAGGGTTTGAAGGAGTCAGAGACGGAGGTGTACTTCGTAAGTCTCAGAGAGTTATCAAACCCACACAGTACGCTGACTTCATTCTATATCTGACAACAATGGGTGGAGAATCGTGTGACCCTGTCAATAGCTGCATGGATCCCCAAACTGTTGGAGAGGCACTCTCTAGGAATAGGGATAAGTGGTTGGAGGCCATGGAAGATGAATGGAATGCTTTGGTTCAAAAGGGAGTTTTTGAATTAGTTGACCTTCCCAAGGGGAAATCCACTGTTAACTGTAAGTGGGTATTCAGGGAGAAGAAAAATGAAAATGGGGAAATTGTGCGATACAGGGCTAGGCTAGTAGCCAAGGGTTGTAGCCAGAAGTATGGGGAAGACTACAAAGAGACATTTTCTCCTGTAGTAAGTTATGCTACTATTAGAGTTTTGATTGCCTTAGCAGTAGAACTTAATTTAGAGATACGCCATTTTGATGTCACGGCTGCCTTCCTAAATGGTGAGCTGAGGGAAACAATTTACATGAAACAGCCTGAGGGTTTTGTCAAACCAGGGGCTGAGAACAAAGTGTGTCTCCTAAAAAGAGCGATCTATGGGCTTAAACAGGCTTCAAAATCATGGTATGATAAGTGTAAAAGGGTATTAACTAATATGGGATTTAAAAATTTTTTGACTGAACCTTGTGTTTATGTAAAGGGTGATGATGATTCTCTGGGTATTCTTGCTGTATATGTTGATGATTTTTTGGTTTTTGGTCAAAGTAATGTTGCAACAAATTTGCTGAATGCACTCAAAAATCACTTTGAATTAAGAGATCTTGGTGAAGCCAAAAATGTTCTTGGCATGAGAATCAAAAGAAATGGTGATGAAATTTCTATTGATCAGAAGGAGTATGTAAAGGGCATGTTGACTCGATTCAAAATGTTGGAATGTGATCCCATCTCAACACCTATAGAGGTAAATTTAAACAATTTACAGAAAGGTGATCCAGAAAAACTTCCACATGTACCTTACCAAATGTTAATTGGAAGTTTGATGTATGCAATGGTTTGCACTAGACCTGACATTGCATTTAGTGTGGGTAAATTAAGTAGATATAACAACTGCTACACCATGGAACATTGGGAGTATGCAAAGAGGGTCTTGCGTTACCTGAAGGCAACAATTGACTATGGTATTGTGTACAAAAGGAGTGGAAAGTCAATTGAAGGGTTTGTGGATGCTGACTGGGCTAGTGAAAAAGAAGACAGAGTTTCTTGTTCTGGTTATGTGATAAAGTTTGCTAATGGTGCAGTGGCCTGGGCTAGCAGAAAACAAGACTGTGTTGCGACATCAACTGCTGAAGCAGAGTATGTTAGCCTTGAGTTGTGTGCAAAAAAGGCTATTGTACTCCACAATATTGTAGAACATGTGTGCAAGGTGTTTAAAAGGGCTGTTCTGAATAGCAGCGAGCTTAGTGCTATCAATGAGTTGTGTGGAAAGTTTGTATTATTTAATGATAATCAATCTGCTGTGAAAAATGCCAACTCTCCTGATATCAAAGAGCGATCCAAACACATAGACATTAAGTACCACTTTATTAAAAAATTAGTTGAGGATGGCAAGGTGATCATGAGATATTGTCCAACCAATGAGATAGTGGCTGATGTATTGACTAAAGGACTGGTGAAGGTCAAACATCAGAAGTGTATTGAGGGTATGAATATGGTAAATGTATATCTCGATTAAGTGAGGGTGTTATTTCTGAGTGTAATCGAGATGGAATAAGTTTTTTGAATTTTGGCGCACTTGCTAACATTGTACCGTTATGCTGTAATAAATGAGTGTCGTCTTCCGGTGATGGTTTCCTAAGTTGCTGTGTTCTATTTTTCCTCCACGATAAGTCCAAATTTATCCACTGCCGATTTAATAATCTCAACACGAATCCGTGTGAAATTAGTGCTGTGTCAGTTATGCGAGTGATATTTCCTGGAATTCTTCTGCATCGGAGAGAGATCCTGAGGGGTGAATGGTAAGCAAATTTCATTTTTTTCACTATTGTACTGCATTTTCTTTTGTTATTTGCCAAAAAGGTGCCTTTACTTAATCCTTAATCTTTACCGGCAATAGAAGCAATTTATTTACATGCTCGGTGTTGTATACTCTGCGGATAAACAATTTTATTTGTGTTTGGCTTGTTCCTTCGTGAAATAAATTCTTTAAAAAATCAATACTAGGAACTAAGAATACTAGGAAAAAACAATACTAGGAATACTAGATAAGATGCATGGAACTAAAGAGTAAGAATATACTTACTCTATGATGGAACTTAATCGTTGTGGGTATATGATGCAGATCTCATGATGTTGGTGACGGATGTTTTTAAAATATTTCGTTGCATTGTTTACTTGTTTCAAATTTTACCATTAGACCTCTTAGTGGCATTTAAAATTTTACCTGCACTTGAGCATTCGTTATGAATATATGAGTCTTCTCTATATGCTTGACGAGAGATATTCTGGATATATTGCCACTAGGTGAATGGTTAATCTTATTAATTACGATTCTATTATTTTTTGCGGCAATAGGTTAGTTCCTCTGTAACATTACCACATTTGTGTCTCAATGCTACTGAATGTTGATTTTCGAGCTATTATTTGATAATGTTTACCTGATAAACTAATGTTAATAGTCTTGTCGGCATATTCTGAACATACATAACTCCATTCACCGCAACGCCTACGTCTTCCGATATGTTCTGGCGTTGGCCTCTATAGTAGGGTGGTGCGAAAAAACTCAAATTACAAATTTAGTGTCGCTATAGCGCGGATTGATTACAAATAGTATAGGTTATTATTAATTTAAACATAAACATAGTTTAAAAAAGTTATTTTCCAATCGCGCAATATCATTAAAAATGTATAAATTTAGTAATTTAGCCGATTTTTCAGAGTAGTTTATTAATTACTTAAGGTCATATTTTAATCTAAAATACATGTTTGATTATGCAGCTCGTCCTTTGCTTAGATATGATTTCACTATTTAAACAACTCAGAACTCACCAAGGGGAGGTGGCTGTACTTCGAGTTCCACCCACATCCTTCCCTCAATCCTACCAATGAGGGACAGCGCTACTTACAATATTTACATTTTTTGTCCTTCTTTTAACTTTTAGTTTTTGAACGCTACTTTGCACCGCGATTTGGTGGTGTTGGAAGTCTGGCATAATGGATAGCGGTATGCTGGTAAAAGGTAGCGGAATGTTGAACATAGCCCTAATAAATGCATCTCAGGCTCAATAAACGCAAAATTTAAGGGTTGCCTATGTTACCAATTTCTCACACGGCTCCACTGCTTGCGTGAGGTAAGGGGAGTTTTTAATATCCCAATCTGACTTATCGCCTGATTCAATGAAGGAAGCTATTTCTTCATTGTTAATTCTCCGAAGAAGAGGTGGAGTAGATAGTTTGACTACATTCCAGTCATTCAATTCTACGAGTATACTTATAGTCAGTTGCTTTGAAGTTCATGGCAGGAGTAATAAAGTTTCCGTTATGTTTGCCTTTTGGTTAAGTATGTGGCATTTAATACTCTTTTCAGTCCTAGCTCTCTAATGTGCCTTCTGTAATACAAAATCATCTTGTACTAATTATAGTATGGAAAATCGTACAGCAAATGCTCCCAACTTAATCGTTCATTTCTTTCAAATGCATTTGGCTGAAAAGTCCATGCATAATTCCGTGTGATTAGAGGATCTTGGCTATTGATATTCGCGTCTAACGCCTAAATAGGTAACATATCCAGCATTTCTTTCACCCTAAAGAACACCTATCATCACTTCGTCGTTTTCCAAAGTATCTCAAACGGGAATTCTTGTATCACACATTTTCAAATTTGGATTTATTGCTTCCATACGAAGAAAAGATATTATTATGATCTGCAAAAGATATGGTTAAAAATATGATCAAATAATTTCAACTTTGTTGCCTTCTGAATTCTGCCAAGGGTAAACGTTGATCGTCAGAGTTTTTGCTGTTTGCTGTTTTTGCAAATCTTCGGCGGTTCCAAAAATTGCTTCCTTTAAGTCCTTGCTTTAAAATACGACTTCCAAAATAATTCCATTTTCAACCTTTTTTCATGTCATTGTTAACTGTGCATCGTATTTCCTTCGCCAAATAGTTCACGTTTAAATTCCTCAGTCGTCATTTTCCTCTCTTTAGTTTCAAATTGATGGTTTTCGAAGACAAGACTCCGGTGCCGAGTAGGCTAATTCCATGCGAGGTAGATGTTCTGGGGTTTTTCGAATCGAAGTAATAATCATACTTTTTTAATTTTGCAAAATATGCATTGTTGTCACCACTCGCGAGGTAGGCTTTTAATTTCCCTACCGTCCCTATTTTAAAATTCCCTCTCTTCTCCCTTGGGCGCGATTCGATCGTCTTTTGGTTATTTTTGACATTCGAATGTCTCGAGATTTTTCGTCTGCTCGGGAAATATCCGTCGAAGGCTCAGTTTTCAACACGTTCAACACGCCTTTGGGTAAACAAGTTAGCTGACGGCCTCGGGCGAGAACATATGCCGTCTTCGCAACGGAAGCGAAGCAGGTGACCAGGTCCTCGTCTACGCTTATTCCAGGTATGATTTTTGCATTCCCTATCACCATTTTTTCCGGTTTCTTTCACTTTGGTCCTGGCTTTTATATGCTTGCCTCCGATTCTATTTTTCGGTGTGGCAATAAACGCCTCGAGGGAGCACATTTTTTGGTGCCGAATCACGGGAATTTTTTGTTACGAGGTGTTTTTGTTTCCATTATTCGTTTCTGTGCTATTTATCACGAGAGGGACGGACTGGACAAAGGGTACAGAGCTCTGACGAGGGAGCAGTTTGAAGCTATCGCTTCTTTGATTCAAGCGGAATGTTTAACGCAACGATTTCTCTTGGAAAAGAGTTAGCCAGAGAGTTGAACGATGAGGGAGCGGAAATCTTAATTCATCCAAAATTAGATATCTTTCGCACTCGTGGGGCACTCATTCAGGATGTCTACGCTAAATTTCAGATCGCTCAAGACAGTGGCGTAATTAGGACTATGCTTGGGGGGGGGGGGGAGGATGGGATAGCCTGGGGTGGTGATCCCCCACCACCCCAGAAAATTTTTGAAAATATTGGGAATTATTTTTGAAAAATAACATGCCTGGAAATGCATTTCACATCATTTTCGCTTAAAAAAAGTTAACTTTAAGCAGACGGAGTCATTAAATGTAAAAACTAGAAAATAGTTTTACATATGCTTTTTTATTTCTCTGCGGCATTAGGGGGGATCTATCTTCCTCATCCCCCCCCCCCCCATACTTACGCCACCGGCTCAAGATAATATTTTCGAGTATTTCCACAATTCCAATAAACCGGATCTTCTTCTCTGTGGGCTCGAGCCTTTTGGAAGACGTCGAGAACCACTTTTACTTCATTCCCTTTGTTTTAGAGAAATCATGTTCATTTGCATCGAACAAGTCTGTAGCGGTGTCTAATTATATTATCACAAGTAGGTTATCCCTACTTCTAATGATTGGATTTCTGTGCCATGCGGGTACAAATTTACTCGTCTCACGACGTTTTGTTTGTGTGCGTTTTGTTTGCTTACATTTCCACCGCACTAATTCGACTCCGGCCGCGAATTGCCTTCCTGTCGCTGTGATGTGGCGAACGTCCGTCGCCCAAGCGTCGCTCTATCTTCCGTCGGCGGACTGCATTTTATTTCCCCATCTAATGCGAGCGGAGCGCTTCGACTCCAGCCACGAATTACCTTCATGCCGGTGTGATGTCGTGAACGCGCGTCGCTCTTTCTTGCGCTGGCGGACTGCATTCTATTACCGCATACAGCGAGCGGATCAATTCGACTCCAATCCACGAATTCATTTCCTGCTGCCATCGCGGGTGCGACGCAGGGGGCCACGATGTTTCCCTTCAACGCAGGCAGACTGACACGCTGCAAACTTAACCCCTTCCACTTCAATTATTTTTCTGAATATCGAGCTCCTATGCTATGTTTATTTTTTCTGTGGTTCTTTTTGAAATGGTAGGTAATGAAATGATATTTTGTGATTTATAATCAACGTAGAACCGTGAAATGAAACGTGATTATTAAGCATGAAGAACACAGCTATCGCTACTCGAATAAAATCATTTTAATCCTTCCAATGCATCATGTTTTATGAAATATGAATTATTTACGTACGCTATGTATGTTTTAACATTTTTAAACTTTCAAAATAATTATATTTTTCCTCTAAATAGTGCTCAACTTATGAAAATCCGATGAAGAGATACACTCGTCATTGCGCGGTTTGGCGTCTCGAAAGTTCATGACGAGCTAGACTCGTCATAACAGTGCAAGGAGTTAATATATGAAAATGGGCTGCGTGGCTTGTGGACGATTTCATTATTCAACTCTTCACTCCTCTAATTCTGTTGCTAGCAACAACGGCGTGTCGAGGATTTTTTCTTGGGGGGTTGGGGCAATATGGTCTGTCAGGCAAGCTATCTTCTCGTATTTGAGATTGAAAGCAACACACAAATATTACCGTACGAAATATTCTCTTCATTTTAATAAGAGAGGTATTAATATGAAATTAAATTATTGAAGTTCCGGAATACGCAATACAAAACGAAAATAATGATGACCATATTAAAAACCTTGTCTATTTCTTAAGCTTCCGTGGGAGGGGGAACCGTTACCCCCCCCCCCCCCCCAAATCTGCCAATGGCTAACAGCCATGTCAGTCGTCCTGCTGCGGACCCTGTTCTTCTGATCGCCCCCCCTACGCTGCCGGACTCAAAGATCGTGGGACTCTCCAGATACCTCTCTCACCGCCATCGTTCAATGTGTACCTTCGCAAATGGTTTTCCTCGGTACAGCTGTATCTACATCTACATAATACCCCGCAAGCCACCTAAAAGGCATGCGGCAGGGGGTGTTAGGACACCAGCCATTTACTCATAAGAAATTAAGTCCTCTGACGAAGTTAAGACTAGCGTTTATTAAATTCTTTTATGATTCGGGGGAAAAACGTATTCCCATATCTATCCGTTCGGCAAAACATCTATCTTAATTTTTTGCTTCTGTCGGACCTGGAAATATAGTGTGGCTCTAATATTATGTTCTCTGTGTCGCTCTTTAAGATATCCATTCTCAATTGTTCAAGCAATCTATGCCTAGCGCGCAGCCTCCGAGTCTCCAGCGGCTCCCAGCCTAATTCGCTTAAAATCTGGGTAAAATTGTCTGTACACCCGTAGCGGTTTTTGACGAAACGCGCAGCCTTCCTTTGTATTTTGTTCAATTCGCGGATAAAGTCTTTCTGCACCGGATCCCATACGCTCGCTGCATATTCAAGGTGCGGTCGGACGAGTGTGAAAAAGCACCTTTAATTTACTTTCTTATCCGAAAATCTTCCCACAATACGCGTGACGAATCCTAGTTTCTTCAGGGCTATGCCGCAAATATTCTTTATATGTGTTCCCCACGTGAGGTTCGAGGTTATCGTAACTCCCAGGTACTTCACTTCGTCTGTTGCCTTTATGTTAATACTATTCACTGCATAAATATAGCTATAGTTGGACGAATTCCGCAAGAAATGTACCGTCGTGCATTTGCTCAGATTAAGTTCGAGACACCACCCTTGATTCCACAGAAGTGCGTATACGAAATGCCGCTGGTCAACTGGAGCCAATCAAGGTTCCCTTACATTGTGAATCACAAGTCACTAATATTTCATCCTCAGCGGTTAACCGGCTGAGACCGCATGTGTCAGCTTACATAGGGCATCTGTATGTGTTATATCACACTCCCCTTCAACGGCCTAAAGAATTTGTATGCAGCAGTCTATTGCCTATATATGCTCCGTTCACAATCTTGAAGACTAAAGCCGCCATTCTTCCTCATTTGACGAAAGATCTTCCTCCGCGACCATTAACGGATTCTTTACGATAGAGTTTTTCTCATCTAATAATTGCGGACAGGTCTTATGATTCGACCTCACCGGTTGACTTAATTTTAGGAGATTATCTCCCAAAGCATTTTATTGGTGGGCGAAAGACATTCGCTATTTTTTATTCTACTGCCTTTAATACCATTTTTGGATTGGTTTTAATGGGGAGCGTACCTACGACATCCTCAATAGAGTGGTCTCCTATTATTTTTTATTGCCTTAATCGAAAGATTATGACTCCTGGAGTACGTATTTCACGCTTTTAGATTTTTAAATGACGATATCTATCTTTAGCGATTAAATGAAAAGTGGAAATTTTCAAGCGCGCGAAAACGCGACGCCTAAGTATTAATGATGGGAAAACCCCGTGTGACGTCATTCTTGTGCCTGCAGACGCCCTGTGAGGTGACCATGGGGCGAGGCTTTGAGCGCTGATACGGTGCAGGCTGCTAGCAGGTAGCAGAGTACTCTGCTAGCAGGTAGCGCTTGGCTAAAATGAGGATTATTAATATCCTATCAAACGAAGGAAACTTTTCGACCTTAGGCAGTTTTAATAGGTGATTATTAAGAAATGTTTCCCTGAGCTCTGTGCCTCATGCATGCATTGGTAATCACAGACGATGTAAAACCCCTATCTACTCCTATAGAAACTAGGTCACTGTGACGTCACGTGGAGTAGAATCGCATGGGCACCAATCTGGCCTTTTTCAAATGAGTTTAAAATTGACCGTTGCCATTCGTCTAAACTGGGATTTCTAAAACCAAATAATTTGTATGTTATGAATACACTAATGGTGGGTAACGGATCGCAATCAATGCCTTTCGTCTTCTTTTATGAAGGAAACTTCCCCATTTCCTCACTCCAAGTGTCATGTACTACCCTTGAAGAAATGCCTCTTGCGAATCAACTGAAGCGTTTTTTTTGGAATTAGAAGAAACGTTAAGTGAACCAAGTCAAAATCCTGAAGATCGACCTTGTGCAGAATTCTTCTCGCGAACCCATTGCAGAGATGTTGCGGGCATGCACATGGTGTCGTTACCTTTCAGAAAACATATTTACCAATCATCTTCATGCTTACCATCTTTATCAAATTACGAATCTACGGTTGAATATTTTTCCTGAAGCTCTATCGCATACAACCAAAAAGATTTCGGATTTTCTTCGAGGAATTCACCGAGTACTTTTTTCTTGAACTTTCGTATTGCAGTTCGCATTGATTTCTTGGTTATTGAGCGTTGTACAGCGTAACTTTCTTTAGCTTCAAGTTCCTTCGATTTATTACCCAACGTAATGGACTTTTTGTGCAAGTTGTATAGTTTTCTCTGTTTCCTAAGGTCCTTTCTGACATCGTTGTAGTATCAACTTTGTTCTTTATTATCACATTTCAATTTTTGCGGAATATATTCGTTGATTCCTTGGCTAAAAATTTCTAAGGAGTGTTTCCATGTTACATTTGTGCTTTTATCCTCTGTTTTAGCTACGAATTTTTTGTAGGAGTCATTAAGCATCTCGCAAAATTTAATGATGTTGCATTTATAAAATAAGTAAATATTGCGTTTCGGTTTTACAGCTGACACTACATAAATTTTTAACGTTGGAAAAATTACTCTGTGATTACTTATACCGTCAATAATATCGATTTGATTTTATCAATTTCGAATGGCTTACTGCTGAAAGGTCTAATATCTTATTTCCTCTCCTAAGCTTGTCAACTACTTGAGCGAGAGAGTGATTTGCAAGTGCGATATGTAAATCTCTGATTCCTCTATTCCTTGAATTCGGTTTTAGAGTCTAAGTATCCCAAATGTGTATGTTTTGGGCCACCAAACCTTATATTTGCTCCTATTATGTTCAATTTGAATCTGATATATCGTCCAAATGATTGATTTTCTCCAACATTGCGAGTATCTTGGATCCAATTGGGGCTTTATCCCCCGTTGTTTTTTTGAGCTAAATGCTTAATGCAATATCTCCTGCAGTTGAAATTGGGATGGGTCTGTCGAAAATTCACATTCCTCGGTTCGTCGCGCTTCCTAACCGTGCGGAGTGCCAATTAGTAGGATATTGTGACGCGTCTGAGCTTGGATATAGTGCTGCATTTTTCCTACGCTTTGTCAGAGGAAAGGGATCAAATGTTTTTTTTGGGCACTAGGACAAGGTATCTCCCCTCAAGATGATTATCATACCAAAATTGGAGCTATTTGCGACACTTTTGCTGTCACGACTCTGGAATTGTATTTTCCTCACTTTGTGAGATAGGTTTTCTATTACCCACTCTTTGCCTTTTCAGATTCAACCGTTGTTCTTTCACGATTGACTACTCCTCCTCATCTACTTAAAATACTTTTAGCCAATTAGGCACCAAATATAAATAGTAATCTTCCAATGTGTTCATTGCGTCATATTGGCACTCATCAATCAGAACCTGGCTGATTGTGCCTTTCGCGGTCACCTTCGACAGCAACCAGCGCGTGCTCAATTATTTTGGCCAGTACTATTATTTCTCCTATTGACCTTTGGCCCTTAGAACATATTCTCTTGGAAGCATCATCTCTCCCAGAAATCAGGCAGACGAAACCAACTACTACATTCTTGCAGGAGGAGGAAAGTCTCTAGCATGGATGCAACAATAGGGTGGTTTCCTATTATTTTTTTATTGCCTATATCGAAAGATACTACTCCTGGAGTACTTATCACGCTTTTAGATTTTTAAATGACGATATCTATTTTTCGCGAGTAAATTAAAAGTGAAAATTTTCGAGCGCGCGAAAACGCGACGGCTAAGTATTAATGCTGGGAAAACCCCGTGTGACGTTGTTCTCGTTCCCGCTGCCGCAAGTGAGGTGACGTTGGGGCGAGGCTTTGAGCGCTGATACGACGCAGGATGCTCGCAGGTATCAGAGTACCCTGCTAGCAGGTAGCGCTTGGCTTAAATAAGGATTTTTAATACCTTATCAATCGAAGGAAACTATCCTACCTTAGGCAATTTGAATAGGTGATTATTAAGACATGTTTCCCTGAGCTCTGTGCCTCATGAATGCATTGGTAATCTCAGACGACGTAAAACTCCTATCTACTCGTATAGAAACTAGGTCCCTGTGACGTCACGTGGAGTAGCATCGCATGGGCGCCAATCTGGACTTTTTCAAATGAGTTTAAAATTGACCATTGCCATTCGTCTAAAATGGGATTTCTAAAACCAAATAATTTGTATATTATGAATACACTATTGGTGGGTAACGAATCGCAATCAATGCCTTTCGTTTTCTTTGATGAAGGAACCATTCCTATTTTTTCACACACCAGATTGGTGCGAGTGATGAGATACTTCGAAAAATTCATTGATGCGATTCAGCCCAAACGCGGAATGCCTTGTAGAGGTTTCACAGTGGACCCGTAGTCTTTTTCAAGTGTTGATGTTGGTTCAATCCTACCAATTTCGAGCATTGGTAATTGAGATTCGAAAAGGCGGTAAAATCTCGGCCGGTATTAATAAACTAAACTAGACCTTATTACTACTAAACTTTCCTAGACCACCAAGGACTTATAAGGGCAGGGGGCTGACTCAAGCACCCCTCACTTCCACTTGCGACTTAAAAAACCCTTACCACTTCCTTAGGATGACCACTTATCAAGGTTTATAGTTAAACGCTATCATTTGGTCACTCTTCATGGCAGCGGTGCAACTAGGAATTAAGGATTTGGGGGGGGGGGGGGAGGGGTTCGGCGCAACTAACACTGGGGGTCTGAGGACTATACCGGACAAGGTGGTATGGACTGCTGAGCATATTATGCGACTAGTAGTCCAGGTCGTGCGCATGGCGCCACAGCCGGAGAGAAAAGCCCGAACTTTGAACACTTGAGGTGTTCGCTCTAGACTTATTTAAGTAAACCGGTATAGTTCACAAATTTCCACAGGGGAGAATGACGCCTCGGTAGCTTAAGTGGCCAAAGCACTCAGCTAGAAATCGAGGGACCTGGGTTCGAATCCCGGTCAAGGCGAATGATTTTTCCTCTGTGGATTTTTCGCACAAATCGCTTTGCACCCCCACGACCGTTTACCTCTGTGGGAGTTGATTACGGCGGAGTGTTTTCCAATGAATTCGGTAATAGATGCATTCCTCGTATTCGAAACTTTCTTTTCGACTAAGGCAGTCCATTTAAAAAATGAGTGACTTCCTTATTCACTTCAGCGTTTATTTATGTTTTTCAGCGCTTTATTTCTTGTCGGGGTATTCCTTCAGTTATCTATTTTGACTGTGGCACCAACTTCGTTGGAGCAGATAGAATTCCCCATAATTATATCGTCATGTTAGTTCCAATTTGCATAATTAGGTGTTATTTTATCTTTCTCCAGAATCGGGAATCATTTGGAAATTTAAACCCCTTTCTGATTCTCATTTTGGGGGCTTGTGGGAAGCCGTGAAGTCTGTGAAGTGATATCTTCGCAGGGTGGTTCAAGATCAAACTCTGAATTTTGAAGAGCTATATTCATTGTAATGAAAAATTGAGGCAATACTGAATTAATGCCCTGTTACCCTTCATGAATTGAATCACGTCGGCTGAGCCTTCGGGAGTAGATTTTTTACCTCCGGGTCATTTTTTTAAACTGGCGAGACCTTAACAGCATTGCCATGAAACATCAATAACGATGATATTTCTCTCTCCCTACTCGTTGTAAGCTCATCGAGAAAATGTATGTAAATTTTTGGCGGCTTTGGTTGAGAGAATATTTGCACACGATTCAACAACCCGTCAAATTTAAGTATACCGGGACTAGCCACGGTGATAACTTTTTATGGAGTCACCCGCAATGCACAAGTAGTGAGAAAAATCCACAGAGGAAAAATCATTCGCCTTGACCGGGATTCGAACCCGGATCCCTCGATTTCCGGCCGAGTGCTTTAGCCAGTTAAGCTACCGAGGCGTCATTCTCCCCTGTGGAAATTTGTGGACTATAACGGACAAATTTCCACAGGGGAGAATGACGCCTCGGTAGCTTAACTGGCTAAAGCACTCGGCCGGAAATCGATGGATCCGGGTTCGAATCCCGGTCAAGGCGAATGATTTTTCCTCTGTGGATTTTTCGAACCCGTCATATGGTTTGAGGTCTCTCCTAACATTAGTTTTGGCGACCTTCTCCTCATTCGAGAATACAATATTGCTCCTTCAAATGAATAGGGTAGTTTCCTTCATCAAAGAAAACAAAAGGCATTGATTGCGATTCGTTACCCACCATTAGTGTATTCGTAATATACATCAGTGGCGGCTTGCCCATAAGGACTTTCGGACGCCGCCCCTCCCAAGGATTTGAAAAAGTAAAAAAAATAAATATCAATTAATTCATAATTATACATCTAATTAATCAAAGTGTTTTTTTCCAGTCGCATACATCGAAAGTGTAGGCAAAATACGAATAAAATAGCGCGAGAAGTTCGCATTTGTAGCCGCGGGGCGCTGGCCAGAACGTCCCAATCCATCCCCATGCAGTTATATGAAGAGTGGTAGTGGTGGGGGCTGATGGTGCTATGACGCGTCTAAGCTTGTGCCTTATGGAAGTCTTGGGACGCCATCCGAGAATGCGCAGAGCGACGAGTGAGTTGTCATCTCTGATCCGGCTGTCGGGCGTATAATCTGGCGTCTACTTGGTGTTGCCAGAGAATAGGGACCTACGGAATTAGAATGGTCACTGTTCTGGGTGTAGTTTCACGATTTTAATTTTTAATTACTGGTAGGTATTGCTACAGAAAATAAATTATCCCTTTATGCTTGCGTTTTTGGGTGTTTGAATTCCAACCATTTTTAAGGCCGTATTGACGTAGGAAAACTATTCTCGAGTATTTGCCACAGTTCTGTTATGATTACGAATTTCAAGAACCATGGGGAAACTTATATCATAATATTTAGGCCTTTACAATGATTTCCTATCTTCCCGATGATTAGAAATGCGGTAGGTAGGTACCTATTTTTCAGATAAATTTATCAAAAGACCTGCAGTATTGGGAAAAATGAGGTTACATTCCCTACTGATTTATAATTTAGGAAATAGGTGCGTGCGCGATAGGGTGAAGGATTGAACATAATTTAACCCGTGATACGTGACTTTAAATAGAGTCATTCAATGAATGGCAAGAAGTGCCGCGTACAATGTACATTTTGTGAGCAGGTTCATCATTTTTCCAGCCGTCCTTATTCTGTTAGTTCATGTTCACCTAATTCCTCAGCGGCAGAGCGGTAGCTGTCTGACGGAAATTATCCACTTGGGTCTGATTTAAGTGGCTTCGAAGAGTTCATATCAGTGCGGAGATCCTTACAGCTCCCATCTGTTGCTCAGAGTCATCTTCTTTTACGATCTAGAATTTATATTCTATTATATCATGGAAATGAATTCGAAGACATGGTTATTCCAAGTGCGACCCGTTGGCGTTTCGTGTGTTTACCACATATGAATCTTAGACTCAAGGAGATGGTCCGTGACGTAATTTGTTTGCTTGAATGCCTTTGCTGACCTTAAATTCGTCCCTCAGCTGAATCAGCATTAGTGGACCACGACTTCTATCTCCCTTGAGTCGTTCTTATAGTAACGGCAAGACTCTCGGAAAGAACGGAGTGAAATGAGTTTAGACATCATTTTCGAGGAGTTAACTGTGCGTAATTGCCGATTAAGGAGTTTTTTAGGGATGTGTGTGCATTCAAGAAGGCAATTTTGAACTAATCAACAGTGCTCGTTTTTGTTTTAGGGAAATATAGGGAAAATTTGTCCCAATTCTGTGTCTAGGCACCTTGTTCTTTTTGGTCGTATTTTTCGTCGGCCTATTTTGTGTCATCCCTTGTTTATTAAGTAAACGCAATCATAAGAGTCCTTTTCTTTTTTAAAGGCTACAAGTATTAGTATCTCCTCACCTACCGAAAAGTAGGTCCCTATTCTGTGGTGTTGCAGTGTTGCTGTATATCTTGTTTTGGTGACCAGTTGACTTATTGTGTGTAAATTATTTTATCGAATTAGCGATTGGTATGTAAATAGGCCTAGTTGCAGTTGAGTTAAACGAGTTAGTGATTGTTACTGTTTTAGTGTTAGTGATTGTGTAGTGCATCAGTGATTCATAATGGCTTCGTCTGTTTCCAACAATGTGAATTTTATTATTAGTAATGGAATTAAGGACCTGGAACATAGGATCGAGCTCAAGAATTTAGCCCCCCCTCCCCCTAGGCTTATACTAAATGTAGACGAAACGGTTTCGTTCGGTAAATTTCCAATAATTTGTACAACTGTGCTGATTGGTTGTGTTGGTGCAAAGTCAAACATTCTTTTTTATTTCCTTGATTGGTAATGGGAGTTGCATTGACAGTGGATGGTGTCTCGGATTTAAAAGATTTAAATGATTAAGTCAAAAAACATATATTGAGAGAAAACATATTAATGCTTGCATTGAGTATGCCGTGTTAGGCAAAGTTGACATAAGAGTCCAATGATATAGTGCGTACAGATTAAGAACTCAAAATCACTTTTTCAAAGACGACGATTTCAATTTTTGGTTAATTTTTCAATAAAATTATGCCTCATTTGTGACATTTTGTACAATGAACTACCACACAGGACAATTGATTGCTTAAAGGCCTTGATTTATGCAGACGAATTTAAGTTTTCTATCCAAACTATAAGAAACTCTTCAGAACTTGACTCCAAAAATACCCATGATACTACTTCAGAGGCCGAGCCGAGTTCGAAACATGATCGATTTGAAGATAGAAGAAATGCGATGGCTAAGGAAGTTTGCGATGTAATTATGACGGGAATTGAGGATTGCTTTAATAAGTAAATTTGGACTATTATTCTGTAGCAAAATTATTCCAGCCTATGTTGTTTCAAGAATTTACCGAGAGTTTTCCAGAACATGTACTTGAAACCGTAGCTAAACTGTTTAAACTAAACAAAGTGGAGCTGAAACAAGAAATTCGAGTTATATACATCAGAAGAGATTTTTAAAGGCAACCGGCTCATTGCGGTTTCTTAATTTTATTTATGACAACAACCTAAAAAAGCTCTCCCAGAATGAGTTAAACTACTCCAGATCATCGGCACCATACAAATGACAACAGCAGAAAGTGAAAGATGTTTTTCAACATTGAAACGAATAAAGACATTTACTAGAAGCACGATGAAAGAAGATAGACTTAGTGCCCTTGCCATGTGTTCAATCGGAAAGAAACTGTGGTCCGGCGCTGATTTCAACGAACGTGTAATTGACCATTTTGCTGGGCAAAAGGAAAGAAGGATAGACTTATAACAAAGGATAGACAATATAACTAAAGGCATGTAAGTAGAGTATTTCAGATTTTGTTAAAAATGTGTGAGACATTTTTAATTATTGATTTTAAATCATACTGTATTCAAGAAGCAACGCGAACACAGCAATCAAAGTTTACATCTGCATTAACAAAGCGCGCGTATTCTAGTAGTGTTTGTTGTCTAGTGGAGGTCAGTGACACTCCCCTCCCTCCTCAGGTGTTAAAAGTGTCATTGCTACCTAAATCATTGCAAATATTGTATAAAGTTGACAAATAACGCATTATGATTGCAAAAAGATCAAAAGAACTGTATTGCGGGCATATCCGCTCGAAAAATGTAGGCGCTAAAATCTAGAGTTACGTATTTTCGTTTGTATTTGTAAAATATCGCAGCAAATATATTTTTATTCTTCAAGATCATTGATCAGTACAATCGAGAGTCCGGACTAAGCCGATCCGTATGACCGAGATTATTAGTTTTAGTATTTATTAATCACGCTTTATTGAGAAAACTAGTAATTTTTGTTGAAAAAAACGGAACATATGACATCACAAAATTTAATACTTAGATTGCCGTAAAAACTCAATAAAATACACGAAATATTAAAAAATTATGACCCCCCCGGTGCGCCCCCCCAGCATTTGACTCACGAGCCGCCACTGATATACAAATTATTTGGTTTTAGAAATACCAGTTTAAACGAATGGCGATGGTATATTTTAACCTCATTTAAAAAAGGCCAGATTGGCCCCCATGCGATTCCACTCCACGTGACGTCACAGGGGCCTAGTTTCTGTACGAGTAGATAGGAGTTTTACGTCGTCTGAGATTACCAATGCATGCATGAGGCACAGAGCTCAGGGAAACATCTCTTAATAATCACCTATTAAAATTGCCGAAGGTCGGAAAGTTTCCTTCGATTGATAAGGTATTAATAATCCATAATTAAGCCAAGCGCTACCTACTAGCAGGGTAATATGCTACCTGCTAGCAACCTGCATCAGCAGCCTGCACCTGGTGGCGCACATGTCCCCGCCCCAAGGTCACCTCACTTTGCGGTAGCGGGAACCAGAATGACGTCACACGGGCTTTTTCCCAGCATTCATACTTAGCCGTCGCGTTTTCGCGCTTGAAATTTTTCACATTTAATTTAATCGCGAAAAAAAGATATCGTCATTTAAAAATCTAAAAGCGTGAAATGCGCACTCCAGGAGTAATAATCTTTCGATTTAGGCAATAAAAAAATAAAAGGAAACCACCTAATTTTGGTGACTAAGAGCAAAGATGTGGATCACTTGAACTTTGTGATACAGAATCAAATCGTTGGTATTCTGCACTCAAACAAATCTATTGACTGCGTAACACACGAAGACGAGGTCACCTGCTACCCTCCTGAATTTTTAAACTCCTCGGACGTGCCTGGCTTACCACCGCACAATTAACAACTGAAGGTTGGCTCCGTGATCATGATGCTTAGAGACCTATATCGATCATTACATACTATGCAATGGAACGCGTTTGGGGATTAAAAAAACTGGCGATCAATGAGATTTTACGGGACTATAAGCACGGGAATCTTCAAAGTTGAGGAAGTTCTCATTCCGAGAATTCGTATGATACCAACCGATATACCCTTTAAATTGAAAAGAATTCAATTTCCAATTCATGTTGCATTTGCGATGACGATTAGCAAATCACAGGGTGAGTGTTTTTGGCTTTTTTTGAAAACCTATGCATGTACAACCCCTTTCTTTGCGGGGGTTGTAAGAGTGCTCGAGTAAAAAATATCTTCTAGACTATTTACTCGTGCAGTTGTTAAATTAATACCCTTGCCTTCTTCGGTATAAGGGCTATACATTTTCTTTTTGAAGTTTCTGTTATTTCTTGAGCGTCCAAGAGCCATAGAGCGTCCCACATAGAGGAATAAAGGAGAGGAAAGACCTACCTGAAGATATTTTTAAGATCTTCCCCGTAAATACTGCAATTTTTAATACTTAATAAGTGTTCATCGATTCTTGGTTGATGACATTGTGGTTTATAATGGAGAGTTTGAAATTGAATTATTTGGGTCAATATTCATTTGTTGGTTGTATGATATTATGATTAATGAATTTTGATACTATAGGTGTATTTTCTGTTTCTTTACTTTGTTATTACATAGGTAGACTTGTCAATCATTTTTAAAAATCTAATGCTGCCACCAGACAATAGCCCACTTGCATTCACATGCAATAAATAAATTGTGGTTCGCACTCCCACTGTTAGGAAAACGTGTGTTCTTTCATTGACGTAAATTCTCACATTTTTTCGTAATGAAGTTCTAGAAATTAGAAAACAATGATTATCGATCGAATTACAATTATTTTTCTGACTCTAGGGTTTTCAAAATGATTTTAACGACGAATGTATCTGATATCTCAGTGAATCCTCACTGCTTTAAAATAAAATTTTCAACGTAATTAGTCATTATTTTAATGAATTTTGTCGTTTTAAAAAATCGGTGTTAAATATTCACTGAGTTACATGCTTCTATCATGTTGATATTAAGAATGATTCAATTAAAAAAATGAAAGTGTTATTACTTTGGATTCGAGCCCTAACAAAAACCCTCCCAAATAATGCGCGTGAAATAAACCTACTCAGCTACGGAGCCACATCTACCCATCATGTAAACGTTGCGTCCAAATTTGAATCCAGAGAGAGGAACAACCTCGCCAAGGAGCCCGAATGAAAGCACTCCGACGACCAAAACGTGAGCGTGAATGCGAGTTTCCTCAGTGCATTCCATCCGCTTGGGCTATTGCGCCTGGAGTCTGACTGATAGCCCGATCGTCCCCGCGTCCGTCCTCGACGGCTCTCGGTGCCGTGGAGGAGAAGGATGCAGTCTGCCTCATGTGCCAATCTTCCAAGTTTTCACCGACCTCGCCACTTACGTAAAGTGGGACAGTTGGGTGTCTCCATATTATTGAAAACGATTTTACCACAGGGGTCATAAATATATTCGAAAGGTGATTCCAAATGGAGATATTTCCATTTTGAAATCTGTCTTTCCTCGCCTTCTGATTTCCCCCTTTGCAACTTTAGAAAAACACCAAATCCGGCTCATTCACCCTACCTAAATACGTCACGGCAAAATAACGGGTGAGCGTGATTAATAAGTTTGAAGACATGGGTGACTATTTCGGTCATAAGTTTATAATTATCATATAATAGTATCTCACCATCCCTTCAATACATGCGCATCTACACACTACCTCGCAAGCCACCTGCAGCTACTGTTTAAGCCTAGCCTGCAGCCTCCAAGTCACTAGCGCTTCCCAACCCATTTTGTTTAACCCTCGAGCGGGCGCACCTGATCTATTTACACGTACATTTTTTGCGTACTTTATCCACGATATATGCATTTATATGATAACTCTCGGTTTTTGTTAAAATTTCTCTTTATTTGTATGATTTAGTTCAAGCTTGTACATTTATAGGTGATAAAGATATAAAGTCACACAGGTGGTACACGACCGGTCGCGCGGCGTAATTTATTCACTATGGTTGTCGGGATCCTCTTGTCGATCTAAAAATAAAATTCCAAAAATATTTTGTTTTTAAAAAACTCACGCTCATAAATACAATATAAACTCTATGCTCACGCTATGCACAGTCAAAATGACACTGTGATAATACACGGGGCCTTTCAAGAAAAGCAAAGCATGAGGTACAAGGTCGGTCGCGCGGTGTACTTAGTACACCACGGGTGCCGGTTCCTCTTTCCGATCTAAAAATAAATTAGATACAATACTTCGAGCTTTGAAAACTCGCACTATGGACAGTCAAAGGACATTGCAAGAATACACGAGTCCATTCTAGACCAGAATGACCGTTCAATGTTGAAATCCTTGGTTTTCGAAGATTGGCGTACTTCATACGCCAGCGCGCTCGCTAGAGGGTTAGCAACTGTGTTACGCTTTCTGTATGCCCATAGTAGTTATTGAAGAATCGCGCATCTTTCCTTGGTATATTATTAAGTTCACTGATTAACTCTTTCTGTCCCAGATCCCATATGATTGCTGCACTCTCAAGGTCTGGCCGGACGATTGCGAAATAGCACCTCTCTTCAGGCGCGCCGACTTACAAAAAATATTGGGGGGGCCCTAACCGGGGATCTTGCCTTGGGAAATTTTATAAGTAGTGAGTTTGAAGTTTTTTGAGCATTTTTGAAGAGTCATATGATCAAAATTAGAACACTGATAACTCGAATCTCGATATCTGAACACTCCGGGGAAAATCTACAAGCCTGACACATTATTTCCTCACACCCATAACGAATTTTTGACGGGGCTCGGGCCCCTTCAGGCTCCATGGAGTCGGCGCCACTGCATGATAATATCACTTAATTAAATTCTTGAATTATTGGGGGGGCTCCGCCCCCCCAAAAGAATTATTGAGGGGGCTCGAGCACCCTCAGGCCCCATGGAGTCGGCGCCTATGCCTCTCTTTTACTTTTCCATTCGAAAATCATCCCAACAACGCGCTTGACCAACCCTAATTTCTTCAGGGTTCTGCTACAAATATTTCTTGTATATGCTCCCCATTTTAGGATGGAATTTATCATAACTCACACATACTTCCCTTAATCTGTCGCCTATATCTTGGCGTCATCCATAACATAAAAAATAGGGATATTTGGGCGACTTACGCGAGAAATGTAGCGCCGTGCATTTGCTCGGATTAAGTTCGAGTCCTCACCCTTGGCTCCACACAGTTGTGTTTCGTAAGATCAACCTTTTCGTAAGCCGTGCTTATATACATGGAGGAAGTTACGACAGTCCAAGAAAGTTATCATATTTATTACGATACGCTCGAGAATCTTGTCTATAATGAAATCGGTCGATAGTTTTCTGGGTCATGTCTGTTTCCCTTTTTGAATATCGGTGTAAAGTTTGCGATTCTCCAGTCCATTGGTATCTTTCCTTCTGTCAATGACTCTCTCGCATGTGACTAGAAAGATTTCCGACGTACACTGAGTACTTTTTTCTTGAAATTATGCAGTACAGTACGCATGGATTTCTTGGTATTTGAGCGTTGCGCAGTGTAACTTTCATTTTCAAACTCAAAGCAGGGATGTTGCGGGCATATGCACGGTTTTGTTACCTTTCAGAGGCCGTATTTATCGATCTTATTCAAGTTTACCATCTTTATCAAATGGCGAATCTACGATTGAAGATTTAAACTGGCGCACTCTCGCGTATGACTAAAAAGATTTCGGATTATCTTTGAGTAATTTACCGAGTGCTTTTTCTTAAAACTTCGCGGTGCAGTTCACATCGATTTCTTGGTTACTGAGCGGTGCGAAGCGTAACTTCCTCTTGCTTAGAGTTCCTTCGATTTTGAACGGACTTTTTGTGCAAGTTGAAGAGTTTCCTCTGTTTTCTAAGGTCCCTCCTCACATCGTTGTTATACATGCAAAGTTCATCTCAATCAAATTTCAATTTTTGCGGAATATATTCCTTGATTCCTTGGCGTAGAATTTCTAAGAAGTATTAAAATGATATCGGTGCTTTTATTCGCTGCTTTAGCTACGAAAACCGAGCACGATTTGTTAAGCATCTCAACAAATTCATTGAAGTTGCATTTATCAAATAAATAAATATTCCATTTTGGTTTTACAGATGACTCCACTCTGAGTAAGAGTATATTATTTTTAAGGTTGCGAAAATTATTCTGTGATCACTCGTACCGTCAATAATATTTTGCGAATCGAATTGTCGAATTAATTGATTCATCGACTTGTTCTATCTGATGCATTAACTTCGTATGACTTACTGCTAAAACGGCTAATCTTGTAGGCTCGTCAACTACTTGTGCAAGTGAGTGATTTTATAGAGAGTTCAGTAAGATCTCGCTGATTTCTCTATTCCTTGAATTCGGTTTTACAGTTAAGGGGAAGGCCCAGCGTTTGAATTTCCCTATTTAACGGCTCACGAAGCCCTCTAGCCGCAGCGCCGGAACATGGAGACGGAAGCCAAAGCGCCGCGAGGGAGAGAAAGGAGGGGTGGGGGGAAGGCGACTCCCCTCCCGACTTCGCCCGCGACGACTCCGAGGAGAAATTTGATACTCGTGATAAATTTGATACGGGTCGCTGGAACAGGGGTCGCAGTCGGAGTTGATATGTGACACCTAAGTGGCGGCGAGCCAATTAAAAATAGTAGTAGCCAACTTCTGTGGGCCTTGTTCCTCTCTCATGCGCTGAAAAAATATGCCTGTTAATACGAAGGTCCTTTTGAGTTTACACCTTTTCCGAAATTGTTGACGATGTTATCTTCATAATGTAAACAGGCAGTTCGTCAACATCACGCCGCCGACCACAAATTCGTTGTCCTCAAAACGTAAGTTTGCCGTTCAATATCTTCTCAATAAGCTTAACTGGGAGCAGGAAGTGAAGACGAAGGAAATAATGCAGAATGTTATGAACAAATATTTTTCAATACGTATTACCAGAAATGGGACAAATGCAAGAGAACCAGCGACAGGTTTGAAAAAAACGTCGATGTTGGTTAGACAAGGATATACCCAGCTGACACGCATAATAATCTCCTTGAGACTCCTTGCAAAGGTTGTAACCTATTATTGTTGAACGTATTCGTATTGGCTTTGCTTTCCTCCGAGGCGATTTTATATCACTATTGTTATCTAATTCCTGGTATTTCTGAGTAAAGCAGCAAAGAAAGGCCTAAGAAAGACTTTAAGAGGTCTAGTGATAGGTCTTACAACAAGAGCAGAAAAGTGACTGATTTGAGAAAGCAACAGCAGCTGAACTAACGCTAGCCACATCTGCAACACTGCGCTCGCAAGGGAATGATGCGACAGCGAAGATAAACACGGAAATGACCACGACCACTCCCACCCGAGGGAAACGGATATTACAGAAATGGAGTAAAATATCTACAACTGAGAATTAACTGACGCCAGAAGGAGCTCTTTCGTCGATTGTTGATTGCAATTTCACAAAATTTCTATCCAAAATTATTCGTTAGACTGCCAATATCAGTGGCTACCAGCTTCATCTCAGTTATGAAAGGGCTAGACGAAAAAATACTTCATACCCAGAGGGGACATCAATGGAAGAAAAAAATTTAAAGTGGACCTTCAAGGGTTTCTGAACCACACAGTATCGCGCATCATAGCATCAATGCCAATTCAGTGACGATCACGGGGTCAACTTTTCCCTTGAATGCAAATGAAAACTAGTTGTAGAGCTGGTGAATTTATTCTTTATGTTTTCTTATGATTTAAATACTTTTGTTAATTTATAACGGTTCATACATAACTTCATGCTTTCCATTGCATTTTTAAAAATACAAAACGCTTGCGAGGTGATTTTTGATGAATATTATATCAGAAAAAATGATGACAGAAAGTTCAAATATTAATTAACTACTACTTATGTCTTGAAATGCAGGTTTCGGCTCTCCCACAGATTTTTTTCATCGAGTTCTGTTTTATTGCTTCTTTTCATCGGTGTTAATTTAAAAAATATTTCTAGCTGTAACTTAAGTAACCATTGTTTTTAGCATCCAAGTGTGATTTTCAAGCAAGCTAGGTGACATATATTGTTACATTTTATTAATAATTAATTATATTAGTTGAACATATTTCGCGTAAGCATAGTACCTATATCAAATCAGAAACATCTCCATTTTTAGTTTGCCACCCGTTTTTCCCTTCCGTTTCGTAAACTACGAGCGATGATATCTTCATTACGTAAAAAGACTACATTCCGTTAAAAAAAACATCATAAACCACAATTCAATACTGAAATTTCATTTTTTAATTTTGTTTTATTCCCAAACCACCGAATACAACTCAAATTGAGCCATTTTATATTGAGTATTCAAAAAATTTAACAATTAATTACTTACACGAACAACCAAGCTCTGGATAGGGAAACCTACCCAGGCGGGACTCAAACCCGCGATTTCTTGTTTGGTAGGCGAGGACAATACCCAGCCACTTATTTATAGCCCAGTGATTATTACACTGCAGTGAGATAAGTTTTGAAATTGAACATTATGTAAACCATCTCCCGATGTGTTTATTTTTTAATTAATTGAGTTATTATTGACTGCAGTCAGAGAGGATTTTAAATTGAGCATTATAATAACCATCTCTCGATAGGTTTATTTTTAGGTAATTTAGTGAGTATTACTATGCAGTGAGATTAGTTTTGAATTTGAGCATTACGCTAACCATCTCCCGCAGTTTATTTTTTATGGTACTGAGTTATTATTGCACTGCAGTGAGATATCTTGTGAATTTGAGCATTACGCTAACCAACTCTCGATGGATTTATTCTTTAAATAATTCAGTGGCAGTGAAAATTGTTGTGAAATTTAGCAGTACGCTAACCATCTCCGCATGGGTTTCTTTTTTAAGTAATCGAGTCATTATTGCTATGCTGAGTGATATGTTGTGAATTTCACCAGAACGGTGACCATTTTACCGATGGGTATATTTTTTAAGTAATTGATTGATTCTTGCTACGCAGTGAGATTTGTTGTGAATATGAGCATTACACTACCCATACCCAGATCGGTTTACTTTTTTAAGTAATTGCCTGTTTACTGCACTGCAGTGAGGTATGTGTTCAATTTGAGCGGTACGCTAACATCCATGGGATGGCTAAACTTTTTACGTAATTGAGTGATTATTGCTCTGCAATGAGATATACTGAGAAATTGAGAAGTACACTTGCCATCTCCCGATGTGTTTATTTTTTTAAGTAATTGAGTGATCATTTTACCGCAGTGATATATGTTGTGAATTAAGCAGTAGGCAAATCATCCCCCGATGGCTATATTTTTTAAGTATTCAAGTGATTATATCTATTCATTTTGGTAAGTTTTGAATTTGTGAATTACGCTAACCATTTCCCGATTGATTTATTAAAGTAATCTAGAGACGAGGGTGCCGCGCCCGCTTCCAGCGGGCTTCCCCCGCTCTTTCCAATGCAGGTCCACAGAGGGATAGGCGCGTTTCTAATTTTAAAATAAAGAAATAAAAGGCAGGGTCTAATGTACAAATTTAATTGGAATGTTCATGTACAAATTGAGGTCAGAGGACCTCTTTAAACACAACATTGGAAGTAATTACACTATCCTCTGTTAAACGCACATGATGACTCATACTTACATATCAACAGGGGACTTGAATGTGGAATCAGCCGCATTTTGATAAAAGTTATTTAAGGAATGCGATATGTATCCGCAAATGAACAAATGTATCAGTTTGTGCGCCGTTTAAGTCACGAATATTTACCAGTGTTTGTTTTTTTGTTTTTTTTTTAATCATTTAAAAACAAATTTTAGGAAACAATAGCAATATTTAGGAAGAAAGATATGCCGTCGCGTGTTCTCCGATAAATTCTGTGCATTTTGGTACCTCATTTGTAGAGTTTGGTTGCGTATAAGTTGAGAAAAAGGTATCTTTACAGTAGAAATAATATGGAGGATTGTTGCTATGCAATTATATATGTTCTGAATTTGAGCAATATGCTGACCAGCACTGAACCAGCAAGGTTATTTTTCAGTAATGTAGTCATTATATCAACGCACTGAGGAATGCGTTGAATTTGTGCATTACGATAACCATCTCCAGATGGGTTTATTTTTTTTAGGAATTGAGTCATTATTGCAATGTAGTTGGGTATATTGCAATTTGAGCATTACATTATGTCACGACGGCAATATTTTTTAAGTAAATGGGTGATTGTTAATGTGCGTTGAGGTAACTTGTGAATTTGAACAGTACGCTAACCATTCCCCGATGGGTTTTTTTATTCCAGGGGACTGGATACCACGCCAGAAAGTGCCTTTGCAGGACGCCGCCATTCAGGTCCGTAGGCGGCCATGATTATATCTATGCAGTGAGGTAAGTTTTGACTTTGTGCATTGCGCTCACCATATCCAGGTTGGTTTATTTTTTAAGTAATTGAATGATTATTGCTATGCACATAGGTATCCTACGTATTTGAGCATTACATTAACCATTTCCCGAAAGGGATTTTTTTAAAGAAATTGAGTGATTATGGCTATGCAGGGAATAGGGTAGTTTCCTTCATCAAAGAAAACGAAAGGCATTGATTGCGATTCGTTACCCACCATTACTGTATTCATAATATACAAATTATTTGGTTTTAGAAATACCGGTGTAGACGAATGGCAAGGGTCAATTTTAACCTCATTTGAAAAAGTCCAGATTGGCGCCCATGCGATGCCACTCCACGTGACGTCACAGTGACCCAGTTTTTATACGACTAGATAGGAGTTTTACATCGTCTGAGATTACCAATGCATGCATGAGTCACAGAGCTCAGGGAAAAATGTCTTAATAATCACCTATTAAAACTGCCTAAGGTCGGAAAGTTTCCATAGTTTGATAAGGTATTAATAATCCTTATTTAAGCCAAGCGCTGCCTGCTAGCAGGGTACTCTGCTACCTCCTAGCAGTCTGCGTCGTATCAGCGCTCAAGCCTCGCCTCAAGGTCACCTCACAGGGCGGCAGCGGGAACCATATATACGTCACACGGACTTTTCCTATCATTCCTACTTAGCCGTCGCGTTTTCGCGCGCTTGAAAATTTTCACTTTTCGTTTAATCGCGAAAAATAGATATCGCCATTCGAAAATCTAAGAGGGTGAAATGCGTACTCCAGGAGTAATAATCTTTCGATTTAGGCAATAAAAAAATAATTGGAAACCACCCTATTGACTGATTATTGATATGCAGGGACGTATCTTATGAATGTGATCATTAAGCAAACCATCTCCCGATGGGTTTATTATTTAAGTAATCAAGTATTTATACACAGACTGTCCCAAGGGCATTTTGTGTCATTTTTGACCTCTAATTTTAGTACTTTCCCTCGAGCATTCTTGAAAATTGGCATACTAATAGGGAAAGGTCCTAAGTTTTGTTAAGTGTTAGCTACATTTTACAATTTTGACCTTTGACCTCACAATGTGGGCCCAAACCAAATTTTTTTATTTTCCATAAGGGGTTTCAATGATAAAAAAATCGAGATAGAAAAAAGTCTGAATTTCATTGACCAATATGTCAATTCTTAGGTTTTCGAAAACGAGAAACCCGAAAATAACACTTTTATTTTCGAAAATTCAACCATTGACCCAGTAAGGTAACAGTCAAGGTCATAAGGGTGGCAAAAAGAATAAGATACCAAAAAAGGTGTCGATCCATGGCTTTTAAAGGGTGCACAAGTCATTGGTATTGTCCAAAGGGTGCTCAAGTCAGTTTTGCAGTTCATTTATCAGTATTGTTAATTTTTTGATCTCAGAAGGTCATCATTATAATGTAATCTTTACGCTTTCCAATGTAACGATTGAGGTATTTTTTGAGTAATTTATTGATTATTGCTGTGGAATACGTTTGTGATATTGAGCATTACGAAAATTATGTCCCGTTGGCTAAATCTTTAAGTAAACAATTGTTAATATCTACGCAATACGCTGAACATCCCCCGAAGGTTACTTTTATGAAGTAATCAAGTCATTATATGATTGCGATGAGGTAAGTTTTGAATTTGTGCATTACACTCACCATAAGGCGATGGGTTTGTTATTAAAGTAATTAAGTGGTTATGTTATGTAGTGTCATGTGCTGTTATTTTAGCATTACGCTATACATCTCCCGGTTATATTTTTTAAGTAATGGAGTTATTATTGGTTTGCAGTGAGATTTGTTGTGATTGTGAGCAATACGCTAACCAACCCTCGATGGGTTTATTTTTTAAGTAATTAAATAATAATTGCTATGCAGTGATTTTATTGTGAATATGAGCAATACCTTAACCTTTTCCCGATGGGTTTATTACTTAAGTATTCAATGAAATTTCAATGAAAATTCTATGAAGTATGGTATGTTATGAATTTAAGCATTATGCTTAATATCTTATTTATTATGCTTATTGGTTTATTTTTTTAAGTAATCGAGTAATTGCTGCTATGAAGTGAGTTATATTTTGAATTTGACAATTACGCTATGCATCATCCGATGGGTATATTTTTAAATAAAGAAAAAATTATTGCTATGCGGAAAGTTATGTTGTAAATTTGAGAATTTCGATAACCAATCGCTAATAAGTAATTTTTTGAGTAATTGAGTGATTACGAGCGTGATGCGCCCGCTCCCAGCGCGCTTCCCCCGCTCTTTTCAATGCAGCTCCACAGAGGGATAGGCGCGTTTCTAATTTTAAAATGTAGAAAAAAATAAAGGGTCTTATGGACAGATTTAATTGGAATGTTCATGTACAACTTGGGGTCAGAGGACCTCTTTAAACACAACATTGGAAGTTATTACACTATCCTCTGTTAAACGCACATGATGACTCATACTTACGTATCAACAGGAGATTTGAGTATGGAATCAGCCGTATTTTGATAAAAGTTATTTGAAGAATGCGAGATATTGTTGCAAATGAACAATTGTATCGGTTTGTGCGCCGTTAACCTCAGGAATATTTACAGTTTTTTTTGTTTTTTTTTTTTAATTATTTAAAAACCAATTTTAGGAAACAATAGCAATATTTAGGAAGTAAGATATGCCGTCGGATGTTCTCTGATAAATTCTGTGCATTTTGGTACCTCATTTATAGAGTTTGGTTGCGTAGAAGTCGAGAAAAAGGTATCTATACAGTAGAAATAATATAGAAGATTGAATTGCTTTGAGAAATGTTTTGAATTTCAGCATTACAATAAATATCTCCCGGTAGGTTTAATTTTTGAGTAATAAAGTACTTAAACTTGATTGTTTCTGGCTTTACTTTGTGAAAATCCATTCTTAATAATAAAAAGTTATTGTACTTTTCCACACGATTTAATTAAATCGTGTGGAAAAGTACAATAACGTTTTATTATTTATAAAGTACTTAATGCGCTACTGTGATAGATGTTACGAATTTGAGCAACACACTAACCCTCTCCCGAAGGAGGTTTCTTTTAAATTAATTGAGCGATTATTATAGTGCTGTGAGATATGTTGTGAGTATGAGCAATACGTCTATCACATTCCGATGGGTTTAATTATTAAGTAATTAAGTGATTACTAGCTATTACCATGCAGTGTGCTCTGTTGTTAAGGTAATCAATACCTGTTCCATCCGGAGGGGTTTATTTTTTTAATAATTGAGTGATTATTACCATTCAGTAAGAAAATTGTGGCTTAAAGAATTACGCTAATCATATCCCATTAAGAATATTTTTGATGTAATTGAGGTATTGCTGCATCTATGTGAGACATGCTGTGATTTAAGCCATTACAATAACAGTTTCAAGTTGGTTTTTTTAATTTATATAAAGTAATTCAGTGATAATTGCGCTATAGTGAGCATTTAAGGGAATATGAGAAGTACCCTAACTATATACCAATTGATTTCTTTTAAAGTAATTGAATTTTTGCTATGCAGTGAGGTATGTTGTGAATTTGTGCATGACACAAACCATCCTCGAAGGATTTATTTTTTAAGTAATGAATAATTATTGCAGAGCAAAGAGATGAGTTGTCAATATTAGCAGTGCGCGAACCATCTCCAAATGTGTTTATTTCATATTCCAATGATTAGTGCTGATTCGTATTCGTGCGTAAAAATTGACACATTAGAAGTTTGCGAATGTTTTACCACTGCCATTAACCCATGAATTTTGATAATTTGCATTTGTGCGTAAAAAGTCACATCCTCTGAATTACCATATAACGCGATTCCACGTATGCCGCTAGGTAGAAAACATGGAGGAACATGATGTTTAGTGTTTGCATTTCTAAGAGTCATAGAATTTGAGAATTTTTATTTGTTTTTAAGCTTTTTGTTATCCCTTGTCTATTAATACTTTGTATTCGTGCGTAAAAAGTGACTCGCTTCTGATTTCTATAAAAAACGATTCCTCTTAAGCAACTACTTAAAAAATATGAAGGCACATGCAAATCAGCGTGTACTTTTCTAAAGATCCATAGAATTTAGGACTAAGTTCATATTTCACCCCTTTGCTACTATCCCTTTGCTGTTCATTACTTGCATTCGTGGTTAAGTCCCATCCTCTGAATTCCTATATAAAGCGAATATTCCTATACCACTATGTAGAAACATGAGGACACATCCAACTAAGGGTAAACCATTTCTAAATATCAATAGAATTTCAGTAGGTATTTGTGATTGATCTCACCTATGTAATGATATCGTGGTTATTGATTTTTTTCGTATGTAAAATGACACATCATCTATATTCCTATATAAAGACATCTTCTTATCCCTCTAGGTCGGAACCATAAAGAAGCATCCAATATAGGGTTAGCATACATAATATCCATAGAAATTCAGTATTTCTGCATATTTTCACTCTTGTCATTATCTGGTGGTTATTAATAATTTTGCATTCGGGCATAAAAAGTCACTTCCCTTGAATGTCTATGTAAACCGAATGTTACTATGCAACTATGTAGAAACATAAGCACACATCCCATTAAGGGTTAAATTCCATTTCTAAAAAAGTATATGATTTCAGTATTTGTGTATGGTTAAACTATTTTCACTATCTCATGGTTATTGATTATTTGCATTGTGCATAAAAAGTCACGTTGTCCCAATTCCTATCCAAAGATAATGTTCTTATGCCACTACGTAGAAACATAAAGTAACATCCAATTTAAGGTTTGAATTTCTAATAAACCATACAATTTCAGTATTTGTGCATGTTGCCACTTTAGTTATCATAACATGCTTATTGATGATTTTTGCATTGGTGCTTTAGAAGTAACACCCTCTGAATTACAATTTAAACCGATTCTTCCTATGCATAAGATAGAAAATATAATTGCATTTCCATTTCTGTGTTTTGCATTTCAAAAAAACCTTAGAAATTCATTATAAGTGCATGTTTTCATTTTTGTCGTTCTCCCATGGTTGTAAATAATTTCCATTCGTGCGTAAAAAGTCACAACTTCTAATTTCCAATATAAAGCGAATATTTTTATGCAATTAGATAAAAATCGTCAAGAAACATCCAATTTAGGATTAACATTTCAAAAAATCCGTAACATTTCAGTATTTCTACATGTTATCAATTTTGTGATTTATCCCATGGCTATAAATAATTTGCATTTGTACCTAAAAAGTCACATCTTCTAAATTCCAATACAAAGCGAATACTTTTATGCCACTAGGTAGAAAAAGTTAATAAATTTTTAATTTAGGGATTGCAATTCTAAAAATACATAGCTCTTAAGTATTTGTCCACGTTTTCTCTTTTGTCATTTTCTCATGGTTATTAGTAATTTCCATTCGTGGGTTAAAAGTCACATTTTTTAATTCCAATACAAAGCGAATATATTTATTTCACTAGGTGGAAAACGTAAAGAAACGTCCAATCAAGGGTAACAAATTCTAAAAGTCCATATAATATCTGTATTTGAGCACGTTTTCACATTTGTCATTTTCACAGCGTTATTAATAATTGTCCATTCGTGCGTAAAAAGTTACATCCTCTCATTTCCAATACAAAGTGAATACATTTATACCACTAATAGAAAACGTAAAGAAACGTCCAATTTAGGGTTTGCAATTCTTAAAGTCCGTAGAATTTCAGTATTTGTGCACATTTTTATCATTTGTCATTTTCCAATGGTAATAATAATTTCCATTCGTGCGTAAAAAGTCACACTAAAAAAGTACTAAAAGTCACATCTTCTGCAATCCATTAAAAAGCGAATAATATTATGACACTATGTAGAAAATGTAATGACACGTCCAATTTAAGGTTTGCTCTTCTAAAAGTCCATACAACTTCAGTATTTGTGCACGTTTTCACTTTTGTCATTTACCCATGGTTATTAATAGTTTCCATTGGTTCGTAAAAAGTCACATCTTCTGAATACAAATAAAAAGCGAATCTTTTTATGCCACTAGGTAGAAAATGTAAAGAGACGTCAATTTTAGGATTTGCAATTTTAAAAATCCATATAATTTCAGTATTTGTGAACGTTTTCAGTTTTGTCATTTTCACATGGTTATTAATAATTTCCATTGGTGAGTAAAAAGTCACATCTTCTGAATTCCAATACAAAGCGAATATCTCTATGCCACTAGTTAGAAAACGTAAAAAATACGTCCAATTTTGGGCCTGATATTCTAAAGGTCCATAGAATTTCAGTATTTGTGAACGTTTTCAGTGTTGTTATGTTCCCATGGTTATTTATAATTTCCATTCATGCGCAAAAAGTCACATCTTCTGAATTCCAAAACAAGGCGTAAAACTTAATTGCATTAGGTAGAAAACGTAAAGAGACGTCAATTTTAGGGTTTTAAATTTTAAAAATCCATATAATTTCAGTATTTGTGAACTTTTTTAGTCTTTTCCTTTTCCCATGGTTATTAATAATTTCCATTCGAGCGTGAAAAGTCACATCTTCTGAATTCAAATACAAAGCGAATATTTTTATGCCACTTGGTAAGAAACGTAAAAAAACGTCAAATTTAGGGTTTCCATTTCAAAAAGCCCATAGAAATTCAGTATTTTTGTGCACGTTTTCAGTTTTGTCACTTTCACATGGTTATTTATAGTTTCCGTTGGTGTGTAAAAAGTCACATCTTCTGAATTCAAACACATAGAGAATATTTTTATGCCACTGGGTGGAAAACGTTAAGGAACGTCAAATTTACGGTTTCGAATTCTAAAAGTACATAGAATTTCAGTATTTGTATACGTTATCGCATTTCTCATTCACGCATGGTAATTAAGAATATTCAATATTGCCTTAAAAGTCACATCTTTTGAATTCCAATAAAAATCGAATATTTTTAAGCCACCATGCATAATAGTCTTCGGTGCGTAAAGAGTCACATTAGTAAAGTTTACACTTTTGTCATTAACCATGGTTATTAATAATTTGCATTCTTATAGTAAAAACTCACATCTTCTGAATACCAATTATAAGCGAATATTTTAATGCCACTAGGTGGAAAACGGTAAAGGCCGCTTTACACGGTGAAAGATCATTCGAAAGATCTTTCGAAAGATCATTCGAATGATCCATCATTCACCGTGTATAACGGAAATTTCCTGGAAATTTCCAGCGTGAATGATCATTCGAATGAAATTTCAGGCCTGTTCTAATTTGCTTGAATGATTTCCGTGAGTGATATGAGCGCACGGCGTCCATCTTGCCATTGGCATCCACCTCGGAATTTTAATATTTTATATAAAAACTTTGGAAGCATAGTAACCCATGAAATAGATCAAATAATTAATATGTACTTTGAGAGAACATAAATTCACAAACATCAACTGTCAAAAGTCAGTAATTTGGAAATAACATTTCGGATAGTTAATGAATAAAGACGTCGTTTTTCTCCTCGATTGCGTCTATATTTTGTTTAATTTACAATTATTAAACTATAGTTCATGATTTGAGCGCTTAAGTTTCGGGTCAGAGTCCCAATTAATCACACAATATCTGTTTATTCGGTAAACACATTCCAGCCAACACGAGCCGCTACGTTATCTTGGCTCACCTATGGGATCGCAATATTGCCTATCTCTAATCATTCAAGGAACTCACCCGAAAGAAATTTCGAGCATGTCCTAATTTGCTTGAATGATTCCGTGAATGATATGAGCGCATGGCGTCCATCTTGCCATTAGCACCACCTCGGAATTTTAATATTTTATATAAAAACTTTGGAAGCATAGTAACCCATGAAGTAGATCAAATAATTAATATGTACTTTGAGAGAACATAAATTCACAAACATCAACTGTCTAAAGTCAGTAATTTGGAAATAACATTCCGGATTTTTAAAGTTCAAAATCGTCGTTTTTCTCCTCGATTGCGTCTATATTTTGTTTGATTTACAATTATCAAACTGTATTTAATGATTTGAACGCTAAAGTTTGGGGTGAGACTCCCAATTAATGACAAAATATCTGTTTATTCGGTGAACACATTCCAGCCAAAACGAGCCGTGACATCACATTGGCCCACCTAGGAAGTCACAATCTAACGGGGTTGCCTATAATTCAAGGGGCAAACCCTATAATGCCGATGTCCCACGGTCAAATTTGCGTCAAAATATTTGCATCAAAATGTTTGTCCAAATATTTTGATGCAAATATTTTGATACAACTGGACTGGGGGTGTCCCACGATGCATCTCATTTTGATCAAAAACAAACGAAAGACGATATTTATGTAAACAATTAGGAAACTTGTGGAGGTGGAGGATTCTTTCTTTTTTAGCAGGCGAAATTGTCTGAACAGGCCTCTTGAACATTAAAGATGCGAAAAAAAGAAAACATAAGGAATGCTGAACTTGGCCTTGGCTGGAAAGGGGGTATGAAAGCGTTGGAATAAGCATGCTAAACATGTTGGAGAAGGAGTTGGTCGCCGATGTTCCCGTTTATTATCGATAATAATTGACAAGTGAGGATATTTTCATGTCCCTTATCAGCAAGGTTGAGGGCAGAATAAAACGCCAGGATACAAACGTGAGGCAGTTTATTCCCGCGAGGAAAATGTTATTAATAAATGATGGACATTGTGGTTGAGGAGACGTTATAACGTCTGAATTCATATATGAATAGTGCTGTAAGCGTGCATTTAAATCACATTTTTCTCTCCTAATCTAGCAGTTTCTAAAATAAGGTCCTTATCCGATAATCATAGTAATAGAAACGGGCAGCTGTAGTGTTCCATCGGTACAATCGTCAGTTCATATTATTCATTTCTCCAGCTGCTCGCTCGCATTGTATGCCTTCCACAAAGCGTAAAATTCGGCCACGATACCTAAAGTAAATCTTTTATTATTTCCAAAACATCCCTTCTGGTATTGCGATTCTAAATATCGCTTCCTTTCTATTAAAGGTCAACTAATTATTACGGATTTCCTAGTTGAGAGCTTCCATCGCCTATCACTAAGACAAATTTTTGCTCATATTTACCTTTAGGGCCACACCAGGCGATGAAATAGACGAACACGAACGTATATATATATATTTGAAATAATGTTTTGTGAATTCACTTCGTGGTATGTTGATATTATAAATTTAAAACTAAGCCTTTTAGTATTCCATACAATACTAATGAAAAAACTCAACCGGTTTCGATCTTTTCAGGTCCTTATCTAGAGGTTTACGATTAAGATAACGACCTGAAAAGGTGTAAACCGGTTGGGTGGGTTTTTAATGCATACAGTGTGGAATAGAACAAATTTTATTTTTGTGTCCATAATATACATAATTATTAATTAAAATACTCATGCAGACGATAAATAAGTTTAACCTATTTGGCCTGTGTGTCAGCGCTTGGCGATGCTTTTTTGTCAAAGGCTCTGTGATTGGTCGGTTTCATCCAATTGGATGAAAATTTAGAACCTGTCCTATCGACGATAAACGATAGGACCAAAAGCCAGTTGGACAAAATTTTGACCGTGGGACAGGGTGCGCGTCAGTTGCATCAAATTTTGATGCAAATATTTTGACGCAAATTTGACCGTGGGACATCGGCTTAAGTTAGCCCATGCATATCACAGTCCACTTTCTTCACCTGCTTCGATAGCAAGCAATGAGATGACACTGAGCCAACTTCATTGTAGAAAGTATGAGGATGCTGAAGCGCACTCTTTCGAAAATAGAACAGGTCGCTTCCTTTTTTCTCTTCCCGTTACCTTTCTTCTCTCGCACAGAAGTGATCTTTGCTCGACTGCATTGTGAAGGCTGTGTACCCGAAGGGACCCCAAACATAAAAACTCATGTTTTACCGGCCTTCAACCTTGAGGAGCTTTTGCTTTATGCTTATTATGTTCTTTTATTATGGACCTGGACGCCGCGGCGTCAATACGGGACTGGTCCCATAAGATAGGATTTTTCTGAACGAGTAACCATGTGCAGATTTTCCCCAAATAATCTTTTCACTTACTTTATAATTTAATGAACCGGAAGGGAAAAGACCTCGGGCAGCCATTTGAATATTAAGTTCCCTTACGATCATGTTACAGAGCACTTTATCTTGAAGCATAATCATCTTTGCTCTGCAGCGAAAACAACCCATTATGTACTTCGTTACAGGATTACCAAACGCACGCTTTATTAAAGTGGTTTTCCGCTGTCAATACGTACCGTTCTAATTCGCCTCATTACTTAGTGCGCCATACCCCACCGAAAGTCAAAGCAATACCAAAGTATACTGAAGCGCACATGTAAACAAAGCGTTCCATCGTCTGCGAGCTCCAAAACAAATCATGTGGTGAGAAACGGTCGGAAATATCGTTAGAATCGAAATACACTATCGATAGTCGCACCAGTGCGCATCGTTTCTGCGCAGAACTTTCACCGAAATCATTCACGGAAATCTTTCACCGTGTATAGCGGTACCGGCGAATGAATTTCTTGCGAATGATCATTCGAATGATCTTTCGAAAGATCTTTCGAATGATCTTTCACCGTGTAAAGCACCGGGTAGGAACGTCCAATTAAGGGTTCTGAATTTTCGAAAGTCCATAGAATTACAGAAATTGTGCAGGTATTCAGTTTTGCCATTTTCGAAGGTTATTAATAATTTCCATTGGTGCGTAAAAAGTCACATCTTCTGAATTCAATACAAAACGAATATATTTAGGCCACTTTGTAGAAATTAAACACAAACGTCCCAATTAGGGTTTGCAATTCTAGAAATCTATAGAATATCAGTATTTCTGAACGTTTTCACTTTTGTCATTAGTACATGGTTATAAATCTTGTAAATCTTCTGAATTCCAATACAAAGCGAATATTTTTATGCAACTAGGTGGAATATTTTAAGGAATGTAACATTTAGGGTTTCAAATTCTATAAGTCCATAAAATTTCAGTATTTGTGCACGTTTTCACTTTTCTCATTTACGCATGGTTATTAATAATTTCTATTCGTGCGTAAAAAGTCACATCTTCTGAATTCAAATAAAATTCGAAAAATTTAATGCCTCTAGGTGGAAATCGTTACGAAACGTCCAATTTCGAGTTAGGAAATATAAAGGTCCATAGAATTACACTATTTGTGCACGCTTCAGTTTTGTCATTTTCACATGGTTATTTATAATTTCCAATTGATGCGTAAAAAGTCACATCTCATAAATTCCAATACAAGGGGAATATATTTATGCCGCCATGTAAAAAAGAAAAAATCTAACTTAGGGTTTTTTAATTCAAAAAATCCTTATTATTTCAGAATTTGTGCAAGTTTTCACTTTTATCATTTACTGTGGTTATAAACTATTTGCATTCGTGCGTAAAAAGTCACATCTCCCGATTTGCAATAGAAGGCGAATATTTTTATGCAACTAGTTGGAAAACGTTAACGAACGTTCATTTGAGGGTTTAGAATGCTAAAAGTCCATAGATTTTCAGCCTCTGTGCAGGTTTTCAGTTTTGTCATTTCCACATGGTTACTAATAATTTTCATTGGTGCGTAAAAACTCACATCTTCTGAATTCCAATATTTAGCGAATATTTATTTGCCACTAGGTGGAAAACGTAAAGAATCGTCCAATTTATGGTTTCAAAATCTAAAATTCCATAGCATTTCTGTTTTTGTGCAAGTTTTCACTTTTACTCATTTACCGTGGTTGTAATTAATTTACATTCGTGCGTAAAAAGTCAAATCTTCTGAATGCCAATAGAAGGCGAATATTTTTATGTAACTAGTTGGAAAACGTTAAGGAGCCACCATTTAAGGGTCAAGAAATCTTTGGGTCCGTAGAATTTCAGCCTTTCTCCACGTTTTCAGTTTTGTTATTTTCACGTGGTTATAAATAATTTTCATTGGTGCGTAAAAACTCACTTCTTCTGAATTCCAAAACAAAGTGAATAGTTTTATGCCACAAGTCGGAAAACATTAAGGAACGTCAAATAAAGGGTTTCAAATTATAAAAATCCATAGATTTTCAGTATTTGTGCAAATTTTAACTTTTCCCATTTACGCATGGTTAGTAATAATTTCCAACAGTGCATAAAAAGTCATATCTTCTTTATTCCAATAAAAATCGAATATTTTAATGCTCCTTCGTGGAAAACATTAGGGAACGTCCAATTAAAGGTTTGGAATTCTAAAAACTCCTAGAATTTCAGCATTTTCGAACTTTTTCAGTTTCGTCATTTTCACACGGCTTTTAATAATTTTGCACTGTTGCGTTAAAAATCGCATCTTCAGAATTCCAATATAAAGCGAATATATTTTTGTTCCTCCGTAGAAAACATAAACAAACGTTATATTTAGAGTTTTCAATTCTAAACATCCATAAAATTTCCGTTTTTGAGAACGTTTTTAGTTTTGTCATTTTCACATGGTTATTACTCGGAAAAAAAAAGTTTAGTTAGAACTATCGAATTCTGATGAAATTTATCAAACTTTTGGGTTCATATGTCACATTGAAAAATTCAGTAATTATTACCAAACCAGTTTGATAAATTCTATCAAACTGATTTGGTAATTATTACCGAAATGGCCACAGCAGTTCGATAAAAACTATCAAAATCGAAAGGGTAACAAAACCGACGTAGCGTGCATAAGTGAAAGATTTTCAACCCAGAAAACACTATTCTGATTGAAAATCATAAAATTAGGATTTTGACGTAAGTTCCTGCAAAAGAAATACGAACAAACAGTGGAAAAATATAAGCCTTCATGAAGCATTGAACGTGGGCCCCCCGCGTGCCAAAATAATTGCGAGCTTAAACGGTGTAATATATTATTGTTGTAAGTATTTAACCTTTGTTTCGAAATGTGAATAAGGTGTGACTACAGTTTCCCTTTGTATGCTTAAGAGGAATATTTGATGCACACAATTGCATTACGTAGTTACTGTATATGAATATCTAGTGCAGATGCGCAAGAAAACTTTACTTGCAGGCTTTTTACATCGATATAGAGATGGCTTTAACGTGCTGGGTGATATCCTTAACATGGATTGGGTCTAGTATCGCGGCTTTTATCACATGTTATTAAACATGATCGCGAGTGATTATACCTCAGGAATACCTCTTATTAAAGTTTTTATGCGTCGAAATACACAAACATCTCCTTAAAGCTTTAATATCTATGATAATATGCGATTCAATCAATGTCTTTGATGCACCAGCTAACGGGTAGTATTGCAATTAAAGCAGGAAAAAAAAACAGAAAAATGAACGTAAACAAAATTAAAACGTTATCGCCATCACAAATAATGAAAACAAAATCATTTCTACCTTTTATGTAAGGCCTGTTTAAGAATCTTTCAACTGCAAATGTGTATTGATATAAACATAAGACGAACGAGAGACCGTTCGATAGATTACGAAACACTTGGTAAATTCTATCAAACCAAATTTGCAGAGCAATGTAGAGTTTGATAATTTTTATCAAACAAGCAATCACCTTCGTAAAATTAATCATAACTTCGATAAAAGTCACAAAACTCAGAATCGTATTGAATTAATTCGGTTATTTCTACGAAACTCTTCCATACAATTGACCAAATTATGCAATACCAAAATTTTTGATGAAATATATCAAGAGCTCACGCTAGCGTTTGGTAAAATAAATGAAGTGCTTAGTAATTTGCATCAAAGTTTAAGTATATTTAATAAAAATACTCCCTATCGCACCAGTTCGAAAGTTTTAATCGAATCTTTTTTTTCCGTGTAATAATTACCATTGACACGTTAAAAGTCACGTCTTATAAATTCTAATTCAAAGCGAATACATTTATGCCCCTATGTAGAAAACGAAATCAGACGTCTAATTAAGGGTTGACAATTCTAAAAATCCTTATTGTTTCAGTATTCTTGCACGCTTTCACTTTTCTCCTTTACCGTGGTTATTAATTATTTGCATTCGTGCGTAAAAAACCAAATCTTCCGATTTCCATTAGAAGGCGAATATTTGTATGCCACTAGTTGGAAAACGTTACATAACGTCCAATTTAGGGTTTCGAATTCTAAGGGTCCATAGATTTTTAGCCTCTGTGCACGTTTTAAGTTTTGCCTTTCCCACATGGTTATTAATAATTTCAATACGTGCGTAAAAAGTCACACATTCTGAATTCAAAAAAAAAGCGAACATATTTATGCTACTATGTAGAAAATGTAAAGAATCGTCAAATTTAAGGTTTGCGATTCTAAAAGTTCAAAGAATTTCAGTATTCGTGCAAGTTTTCACTTTTATCATTTGCTGTGGTTATTAAATATTTGATTTCGTGCGAAATACGTCACATCTTCGGATTTGCCAATAGAAGGAAAATATTTTTAAACCACTAGTAAGAAAACGTTAACGAACGTCCATTTCAGGGTTTGAACTGCTAAAATTCCATAGAATATCAGTCTCTGTGCACGTTTTCAGTTTTGTCATTTAAACATGATAATTAATTGCAGAAAGGTTTCTCGGGTTTTCCACCGGTTGATATCGTCCATGTCTCCCTTTAATTAATTAATAATAATCATTGGTGCGTAAAAACACACATCTTGAGAATTCCAATATTCTGAGAATATTTATTTGCCACTGGGTGGAAAACGTTTACGAACGTCCAAATCAGGGTTAAAAATTCTAAGGGTCAATAAATTTTAGCCTTTGTGCACGTATTAAGTTTTGCCTTTTTTACATGGTTATTAACATTTTAAATTCGTGCGTAAAAAGTCACAAATTCTGAAATCAAATAAAAAGCGATCATATTTATGCTACAATGTAGAAAATATAAAAAAATCGTCAACTTTAAGGTTTGCAATTCTTAAAGTCAATGGAATTTCAGTATATGTGCAAGTTTTCGCTTTTATCATTTATCGTGGTTATTAACTAATTGCATTCGTGCATAAAAAGCATAATCTTCCGATATGCAATATAAAGCGAATATTTTTATACCACTAATTGCAAAACGTAAACGAACGTCCATTTTAAGGTATAGAATGCTCAGAATCCATAGATTTTCAGTCTTTGTGCACGTTTTCAGTTTTGTCATTTTTACATGGTTATAAATAATTTCATTTCGTGCGTAAAAAGTCACACATTCTGAATTCAAATAAAAAACAAACATATTTATGCTACTATGTATAAAATGTAAAGAATCGTTAAATTTAAGGTTTGCAATTCTAAAAATCCATAGAATTTTAGTATTCGTGCAAGTTTTCACTTTTATCAATTACTGCGGTTATTATCTATTTGGATTCGTGCGTAAAAAGTAACATCTTCCGATTTGCAATAGAAGGCAAATATTTTTATGCCACTAGTTGGAAAACGTTAACGAATGCCCATTTTAAAGGTTACAATGCTAAATGTCCTTAGATTATCAGTCTTTGTGCGCGTTTTCAGTTTTGTCATTTTTACATGATAATTAATAATTTTCATTGGTGCGTAAAATATCACATGTTCTGAATTCCAATATTTAAGGAATATATATTTGCGACTAGGTGGAAAACGTTAAGGAACGTCTAACTTGGGGTTAAGAATCCTAAGGGTCCATAGAATTTTTTGCCTTTGTGCACGTTTTAAGTTTTGCCTTTTTCACATGGTTATAAATAAAATCAATTCGTGCGTAAAAAGTCACGTTCTGAATTCTAATAAAAAGCGAACATATTTACGCTACTATGTAGAAAATGTTAAGAATCATCAAATTTAAGGTTTGCAATTCTATAAGTCCATAGAATTTAATTATTCGTGCAGGTTATCACCTTTATCAATTATTGTGGTTATTAACTATTTGGATTCGTGCGTAAAAAGTAACATATTCCGATTTGCAATAGAAGGCAAATATTTTTATGTCACTAGTTGGAAAAGGTTAACGAACGTCCATTTTAGGGTTAAGAATGCTAAAAGTCCATAGATTTTCAGTCTTTGTGCACGTTTTCAGTTTTGTCATTTTCACATGATTATTAATAATTTTCATTGGTGCGTAAAAACACACATCTTCTGAATTCCAATAATTAGAAGATATATATTTCCCATTAGGTGGAAAACGTTAAGGAACGTCAAATTTAGGGTTAAGAATCCTAAGGGTCCATAGAATTTTAGCCTTTGTGCATGTTTTAAGTTTTGCCTTTTTTTAAAGGGTATTAATATCGATTGAGATTAAACATTTTCAACTACAGCAACATTTTCAACAACAACAACAACAGCAACATTTTCAACAACAACAGCAACATTTTCAACAACTACAAGAACAGCAACATTTTCGACAACAAAAACAGCAACATTTTCGACAACAACAACAGCAACATTTTCAACAACAACAGCAACATTTTCAACAACAACAACTGCAACATTTTCAACAACAACAACAGCAGCATTTTTAACAACAACAAAAGCAACATTTTCATCAACAACAGCAGCAACATTTTCAACAACAGAAACATTTTCAACATCAGCAAAATTTTCAACAAAAGCAACATTTTCAACAACATCAACATTTTCAACAACAGCAACATTTTTACAACACCATATTTTCAGCAACAGCAACATTTTCAACAACAGCAACATTTTGCACAACAGAAACATTTTCAACAACAGCAACATTTTCAACAACAGCAACATTTTCAACAACAGCAACATTTTCAACAACAGCAACATTTTCATCAACAGCAACATATTCAACAAAAGCAAAACTTTCATCAACAGCAACATTATCATGTACAGCAACATTTTCAACAACAGCAACATTTTCAACAACAGCATTATTTTCAGCAACAGCAACATTTTCAACGACTGCAACATTTTACACAACTGCAACATTTTCAACAATAGCAACATTTTAATCAACAGAACATTTTCATCAACAGCAACATTTTCATCAACAGCAGATTTTTCAACAACAGCAACATTTTCATCACCAGCAACATTTTCCACAACAGCAACATTTTCAACAACAGCAACATTTTCAACAACAGCAACATTTTCAACAACAGCAAAATTTTCAACAACAGCAATATTTTCAACAACAGCACCATTTTCAACAACAGCAACATTTTCAACAACAACAACATTTTCAACAACAGCAAAATTTTCAACAATGTAACATTTTCAACAACAGCAACATTTTAAAAAACAGCAACATTTTCAACAACAGAAACAATTTCAACAACAGCAACATTTTCAAAAACAGTAAATTTTCAATAACAGCATCATATTTAACAACAGCAACATTTTCAACAACGCAACATATTCAACAACAGCAACATTTTCATCAACAGCAACATTTTACACAACAGCAACATTTTCAACAACAGCAACATTTTCAACAACAGTTACATTTTCAACAACAGAACATTTTCAACAACAGAACATTTTACACAACAGCAACATTTTCAACAACAGAACCATTTTCATCAACAGCAACATTTACAACAACAGCAACATTTTCAACAACAGCAACATTTTCAACAACAGCAACATTTTCAACAAAAGCAACATTTTCAACAACAGCAATTTTTTCAACAACAGCAACATTTTCATCAACAGCAACATTTTCATCAACAGCAACATTTTCATCAACATCAACATTTTCATCAACAGCAACATTTTCAACAACAGCAGCATTTTCAACAACAGCAACATTTTCAACAAAATTAACATTTTCAACAACAGCAACTTTTTCAAAAAAAGCAACATTTTCAACAACAGCAACATTTTAAACAAAAGCTACATTTTCAACAGCATCAACATTTTCAACAACAGCAAAATTTTCATCTAATGCAACATTATCAACAACATCAACATTTTCATCAACAGCAACATTTTCGTCAACAGAAATATTTTCATCAACATCAACATTTTCATCAACATCATCATCATCATCAACAGCAAAATTTTCAACAACAGATTTTCATCAACAGGAACATTTTCCTCAACAGCAACATTTTCATCAACAGCAAAATTTTCAACAAAAGCTACATTTTCAACAGCAGCAACATTTTCAACAACAGAAAAATTTTCAAAAAAAGCAATATTTTCAACAACAGCACCATTTTCAACAACAGCAACATTTTCATTGACCGCAACATTTTTAACAATAGCAAAATTTTCAACAATGCAACATTTTATACAACAGCAACATTTTCAAAAACAGAAACATTTTCAACAACAGAAACATTTACAAAACAGTAAATTTTAACCAACAGCATCATATTTAACAACAGCAACATTTTCAAAAACGCAACATATTGTACAACAGCAACATTTTCAACAACAGCAACATTTTCAACAACAGCAACATTTTCAACAAAAGCAACATTTTCTGCAACAGCAACATTTTCAAAAACAGTTACATTTTCAACAACAGTAACATTTTCAACAACAGCAACATTTTACACAACAGCAACATTTTCAACAAAAGTAACATTTTCAAGAACAGCAACATTTTCAACAACAGCAACATTTTCATCAAATGCAACATTATAAACAACAGCAACATTTTCATCAACAGCAACATTTTCGTCAACAGCAACATTTTCATCAACAGCAACATTTTCATGAACACAATCATTTTCATCAACAGCAACATAATCAACAACAGCAACATTTTCATCAACAGAAACATTTTCATCAACAGCAACATTTTCAACAACAGTAACATTTTCAGCAACAGCAACATTTTCAACATGGGCAACATTTTCAACAACAGCAACATTTTACAAAGCAGCAACATTTTCAACAAAAGTAACATTTTCAACAACAGCAACATTTTCAACATATGCAACATTTTCATCAACAGCAACATTTTAAACAACAGCAACATTTTCAACAACAGCAACATTTTACACAACAGCAACATTTTCAACAAAAGTAACATTTTCAACAACAGCAACATTTTCAACAACAGCAACATTTTCATCAACAGCAACATTTTAAACAACAGCAACATTTTCATCAACAGCAACATTTTCGTCAACAGCAACATTTTCAACAACAGCAACATTTTCAACAACAGCAACATTTTCAACAACAGCAACATTTTTTACAACAGCAACATTTTCAACAACAGTTACATTTTCAACAACAGCAACATTTTCAAAAACCGCAACATTTTACACAACAGCAACATTTTCAACAATAGCAACATTTTCAACAACAGCAACATTTTCAACAACAGCAACATTTTCAACAAAAGCAACATTATTAACGACAGCAACATTTTCAACAACAGCAACATTTTCATCAACAGCAACATTTTCATCAACAGCAACATTTTCATCAACAGCAACATTTTCAACAACAGCAACATTTTCAACAACAGCAGCATTTTCAACGACAGCAACATTTTCAACAAAAGCAACAATTTCAACAACAGCAACATTTTCAAAAACATCACCATTTTCAACAAAAGCAACATTTTCAACAAAAGCTACATTTTCAACAGCAGTAACATTTTCAACACCAACAAAATTTTCATCAAATGCATTATTATCAACAACATAAACATTTTCATCTACAGCAACATTTTCGTCATCAGCAACATTTTCATCAACATCAACATTTTCATCAACATCAACATCATCATCAACAGCAACATTTTCAACAACAGCAATATTTTCATCAACAGCAACATTTTCATCAACAGCAATATTTTCATGCACAGCAACATTTTCATCAACAGAAACATTTTCAACAACAGCAACATTTTCAACTACAGCAACATTTTTAACAACAGCAACATTTTCAAATAAATAACATTGTCAACAACAGCAACATTTTCAAAAAAAGCAACATTTTCAACAACAGCAACATTTTCAACAAAAGCTACATTTTCAACAGCAGCAAAATTTTCAACAACAGCAAAATTTTCAAAAAAAGCAATATTTTCAAAGCAGCACCATTTTCAACAACAGCAACATTTTCAACAACCGCAACATTTTCAACAATAGCAAAATTTTCAACAATGCAACATTTTCTACCACAGCAACATTTAAAAAAACAGCAACATTTTCAACAACAGAAACATTTTCAACAACAGCATCATTCACAAAAACAGTAAATTTTCAACAACAGCATCATATTTAACAACAGCAACATTTTCAACAACGCAACATATTGTACAACAGCAACATTTTCAACAACAGCAACATTTAAAAAAACAGCAACATTTTCAACAACAGAAACATTTTCAACAACAGCATCATTCACAAAAACAGTAAATTTTCAACAACAGCATCATATTTAACAACAGCAACATTTTCAACAACGCAACATATTGTACAACAGCAACATTTTCAACAACAGCAACATTTTCAACAACAGTTACATTTTCAACAACAGAACATTTTCAACAACAGCAACATTTTACACAACAGCAACATTTTCAACAACAGTAACATTTTCAACAACAGCAACGTTTTCAACAACAGTAAAATTTTCATCAAATGCAACATTATCTACAACAGCAACATTTTCATCAACAGCAACATTTTCATCAACAGCAAAATTTTCGTCAACAGCAACATTTTCATCAACAGCCACATTTTCAGCAACACCAATATTTTCATCAACAGCAACATAATCAACTACAGCAACATTTTCATCAACAGCAACATTTTCAACACTAGAAACATTTTCAGCAACAGCAACATTTTCAACAACAGCAACATTTTCAACAACAGCAACATTTTACACAGCAGCAACATTTTCAACAAAAGTAACATTTTCAACAACAGCAACATTTTCAACATATGCAACATTTTCATCAACAGCAACATTTTAAACAACAGCAACATTTTCAACAACAGCAACATTTTACACATCAGCAACATTTTCAACAAAAATAACATTTTCCACAACAGCAACATTTTCAACAACAGCAACATTTTAATCAACAGCAACATTTTAAACAACAGCAACATTTTCATCAACAGCAACATTTTAATCAACAGCAACATTTTCAACAAATGCAAAATTTTCAACAACAGCAACATTTTCAACAACAGCAACAGTTTCAACAACAGCAACATTTTACCCAACAGCAACATTTTCAACATAAGTAACATTTTCAACGACAGCAACATTTTCAACAACAGCAACATTTTCATCAACAGCAACATTTTTAAAAACAGCAACATTTTACACAACAGCAACATTTTCAACAAAAGTAACATTTTCAACAACAGCAACATTTTCAACAACAGCAACATTTTCATCAACAGCAACTTTTAAAACAACAGCAACATTTTCATTAACAGCAACATTTTCGCCAACAGCAACATTTTCATCAACAGAAACATTTTCGATAACACCAACCTTTTCATCAATAGCAACATAATCAAAACAGCAACATTTTCATCAACAGCAACATTTTTATCAACACCAACATTTTCAACATTTTCAGCAACAGCAACATTTTCAACAACAGCAACATTTTCAATAAAAGAAACATTTTCAACAACAGCAACATTTCTAGAAATAGCAACATTTTCATCAACAACAAAATTTTCATCAACAGCAACATTTTCTTCAACAGAGACATTTTCATCAACAGAAACATTTTCATCAACACACCATTTTCAACAACATCAACATTATCATCAACACAGACATTTTCATCGACAGAAACATTTTCAACAACAGCAACAATTTCATCAACAGACCATTTTCAACAACAGCAATATTTTCATCAACAGCAACATTTTCATCTTCAGCAACATTTTCATCAACAGCAATATTTTCATGCACAGCAACATTTTCATCAACAGAAACATTTTCAACAACAGCAACATTTTCAACTACAGCAACATTTTTAACAACAGCAACATTTTCAACATAAATAACATTGTCAACAACAGCAACATTTTCAAAAAAAGCAACATTTTCAACAACAGCAACATTTTCAACAAAAGCTACATTTTCAACAGCAGCAAAATTTTCAACAACAGCAAAATTTTCAAAAAAAGCAATATTTTCAAAACAGCACCATTTTCAACAACAGCAACATTTTCAACAGCCGCAACATTTTCAACAATAGCAAAGTTTTCAACAATGCAACATTTTCAACAACAGCAACATTTAAAAAAACAGCAACATTTTCAACAACTGAAACATTTTCAACAACAGCAACATTCACAAAAACAGTAAATTTTCAACAACAGCATCATATTTAACAACAACAACATTTTCAACAACGCAACATATTGTACAACAGCAACATTTTCAACAACAGCAACATTTTCAACAACAGCAACATTTTCAACAACAGCATCATTTTCAGCAACGGCAACATTTTCATCAACAGCAACATTATCATCAACAGCAACATAATCATCAACAGCAACATTTTCAACAACAGCAACATTTTCATCAACAGCAACATTTTCATCAACAGACATTTTCATCAACAGCAACATTTTCATCAACAGCAACATTATCATCAACAGCAACATTTTCAACAACAGCAATATTTTCAACAATAGCAACATTTTCAATTACAGCAACATTTTTACAACAGCAACATTTTCAACAACAGTTACATTTTCAACAACAGCAACATTTTCAACAACAGCAACATTTTACACAACAGACACATTTTCAACAATAGCAACATTTTCATCAACAGCAACATTTTCATCAACAGCAACACTTTCATAAACAGCAACTATTTCAACAACAGCAACATTTTCAACAACAGCAACAATTTCAATAAGAGTAATAATTTCAACAACAGCAACATTTTCAATGTCAATTCGTGCGTAAAAAGTCACACATTATGAATTCAAATTAAAAGCGAATATATTTATGCTAATATGTAGAAAATGTAAAGAATCGTCAAATTTAAGGTTTGCAATTCTAAAAGTCCATAGAATTTAAGTATTTGTGCAAGTTTCTACTTCTATCAATTACTGTGGTTATTATCTATTTGGATTCGTGCGTAAAAAGTAATATATTCCGATTTGCAATGGAAGGCGAATATTTTTATGCCACTAGTTGGAAAACGATGACGAACGTCCATTTTAGGGTTAGGAATGCTAAAAGACTATATATTTTCAGTCTTTGTGCACGTTTTCAGTTTTGTCATTTCCACATGATAATTAATAATTTTCATTGGTGCGTAAAACCTTACATCTTATTAATTCGAATATTTAGCGAATATTTATTTTCACTGGGTGTACAACGTTAAGGAACGTCCAATTTAGGGTTTAGAATTCTAAGGATCCATAGAATTTAAGCCTTTGTGCACGTTTAAATTTTGAATTTTTCACATTGTTATTAATAATGTCAATTCGTACGTAAAAAGTCACACATTATGAATTCAAATTAAAATCGAATATATTTATGCTACTATGTAGAAAATGTTAAGAATCATCAAATTTAAGGTTTGCAATTCTAAAAATCCATAGAATTTAAGTATTCGTGCAAGTTTTCAACTTTATCAATTACTGTGGTTATTAACTATTTGGATTCGTGCGTAAAAAATAACATCTCCCGATTTGCAATAGAAGGCAAATATTTTTATGCCGGTAGTTGGAGAACGTTAACCAACGTCCATTTTAGGGTTAAGAATGCTATAAGTCCATAGATTTTCAGTCTTTGTGCACGTTTTCAGTTTTGTCATTATCACATGATAATTAATAATTTTCATTGGAGCGTAAAAACTCGCATTATCTGAATTTCAATATTCAGCAGATATCTATTTGCCACTAGGTGGAAAACGTTTAGGAACGTCTAATGTAGGGTTCAGAATTCTAAGGGTCCATAGAATTTTAGCCTTTGTGCACGTTTTAAGTTTTGCCTTTTTCACATGGTTATAAATAAAATCAATTCGTGCGTAAAAAGTCACACGTTCTGAATTCAAATAAAAAGCGAACATATTTATGCTGTACCATCCAGCAGCCATTGCTACGCGTGAGTCGGCACGTAGGCTTGCTCATAGAGGTATCTGGAGGGGGCATAAGCGCTCTGAGGTGAAGCCAGGCATAACGGTACTTTTGCGCATTTAGCCATCACGCTCTTCCCCGCTTCGTCGATTTGCCGTAAGCTTACATGTTAAGTAAATATTGTTTTTTTCTGAAACCAGTGGCTACAGAGGTCATATAAAGGTACCTAAATATTTATTAGTGTGTTTATTTTCATGGATATTATAATCTACATCCGGAAACATTCCGTTAGGCAGATATATGCTATTTAAACTTTGCATTCGCAGATGGTTTGCTGCTCGGCTTACGGGTGCAATAATCGCACGGAGAGGAAGAAAACAGGCCTTACTTTCCACCGGTGAGTAAAATATAGAATAAAATAGTCAAAAAAATGCAATATAGCGTGAGATGTTCGCTACACCTGATACATATTGAATTTGTTACCTACAACGCGCTCGTGTTTGGGGTTCCTTTTAATGTGAATAGTTGATAATGTTATTAGTCAACGGTAGTAATTAAGTATTTTATTTGTATTTTAAGTGTCATGTTAACTATTTTGTTGCGAGTATAATATTTTAAGTGTCATGTTAACTATTTTGTTGCGAGTATAATAGTAACGATGGGAAATAATGCGACTGAAACACGTGTCACACACATCTTTTAGATGGCTTGTAAGGAATTATGCGGAGTTATGTGGTGTTCTGTAATTTTTCAGTTAAAATATTGAAGATGACATAGCAGTTATGAGGCAATTAGGTAGAATACACTTCATTGTTACAAAGAATATGCGGGCAGTTAACAATATCAATTTTCTCATAAGTCCAGCTTCTGCCCTTTGTAATTACCTTAAGGCATCACAGAACACTGTTAATTACGTTATTTGATTGTTATTCTCAGCATATGTTAAACTTTACGGGACAGGAAGTGGTAATTATTGCTAGTACCTTAATTTAAATACATTATCTATAGTAATATTTTTTTGGAATTGGTGTATTTATAAAAATAATGGTTATTGAACAGGAAATTTCTTTCCACCTATACATATTCACTTTCGCAGCCTTTCTACTTTTTTCAGGATATCCTTGGAAGTTTGCTGGTCCTTTTATTAAGCCATTTCCGAAAACCTTTCACCATTTACTTTCCTGTGATGAATCATGAAGAGTGGCAGTTGCTCACTGGAAAAATTATGAATTGCAATCGCCTTAGCTGTTTGCATTTCGGTTTTGCATTTTTGGCCTCACCCATGCATTGTGTATGTTTACATTTTCTGTTGATCTGCCAAAGTTGAATCTTGTACTTGAACAATGTGAAAATGTTTTGTGTCGTGAATTAATCTTTTTGTAATTTGCCCATTAAATGAATTTTTATGCTTGATTTTGTTTTTCTTTGAAAATCATAATATGTCGACCTTTTCGTCAAGTTAAATTTAGAGGCACGCACTCAGACGAGTTCACTCGCGTGCAAAGGGGCATTACTTGATGTAGTATGGATATTTTCCAGGGGCTTGGGTAGTAAAAATAAAATAATTTGTATCGAAAACGTAGTGATTTCGCAATCTTTCGTCCGTCAATCTTACTTGAGCATGGTCAACTGCGGACGTACGCACTCGTAGTGCATTAACTTGCATTACGAGAGGTAGCACCGTTCTTTTTCGGGGGCTTTGACAGTGAAAATGGAATTATATGAAACAAAGTCGTGAGTTATTTCTGCGTAATGTCGTAAAACTTATTTTAACTTCGGGTTTGGTCAATATTTCTATCGTACAGGAGCAGTTCATGACGAGTTCAATGGTGATTACTATGTTCGTAGAAGTAACGACGGTGCATAGCAACATATTCAATCGATCTTTAATTTCCAGATTAAGATTCATTAAGTTAAAATTAATACAATTTTCGAATTGCCAGCCATTGTTTAGCTAGTAATATTGAGTCAATTATGCTTGACTAAACACCTCATTATCCGTTGATTATTGTCTTCCTGCAGGTCACAACGGCTATGATCCAGCATAAATTTATTCTTTGGGCATGTATTACTATTTATTTTCATCGTACCTTTCGCGAAAAATGCCTAAAGGTATTATTTATGAGTTAAAAGCAAAAATTTGTCGTTGCCCCGTAGGACTCTGTGTTATAGCAGGGCAGCGCATCATGGCTAAATGCGCAATTTGGCCACGCCCCCCTGGCTTCACTTCCCGCTATTAGAAAGGATAGGGCGCGCCCCCTCCAGTAACCTCTATGGGCTTGCTAGTCCAAAGTGAAAGTCTACGAGAGGACCCGCTCGTGATCGGCGGATGTCGGTCCAGGGGTAGATAAGAGGGTTTTTTGGACCTTCCCGGGGGGAAGATTAAAAGGGTATGCCTAGCTTGGCTCGGGGCTGAGTTGTTGCGTGGCGACTGGCTGAGCTGGACCGGCCAGGAGGCTGGGGACATATTTGTTCATAAGAAAAGGGAATAAAGTCACTACTTTTTATTCAGAGTGACTCCTTTTATTTCCGGCACCAGATCCTTTCACTCGAGAGACGTTCGTATTGTCGCTAATATCTCGTTCGAAGACGAGCGGGATAAGTTTTATTATGTCGTATCCCGCTCGTCTTCGAACGAGATATTAGCAACAATACGAACGTCTCTCGAGTGAAAGGATCTGGTGCCGGAAATAAAAGGAGTCACTCTGAATAAAAAGTAGTGACTTTATTCCCTTTTCTTTTGAACAAATATGTCCCCATCCTCCTGGCCGGTCCAGCTCAGCCAGTCGCCACGCCACAACTCAGCCACGAGCCAAGCTAGGCATACCCTTTTAATCTTCCCCCACGGGAAGGTCCAAAAAAAAACCTCTTATCTACCCCTGGACCGACATCCGCCGATCACGAGCGGGTCCTCTCGTAGACTTGCACTTTGGACTAGCAAGCCTACGTGCCGACTCACGCGTAGCAATGGCTGCTGGATGGTACACCTCCCTCCTTAGAAATAGAGAAACACGACAAGTTGTTTCTCTCGAACCAATAATATGTAAAATAACTGCAAGTACACCATACACCACAAATTATACCCTTTTTAAAAACTGCGTAAAAGAACAATGACCAATAATATAAAGGTCCTTTAGAAGTTTAGATTGCATCACAATTTTTAACAATGTAACATTTACATAAACAGCAATACACAGTTAAGCAAAACATGAATCCGAAACACAGATAGCTCAGTACTGACATATTAAAGTGATGTTTTACGTTACTTGTTTCACGACTCTCATTCTCAATTATTTTTTCAAGGTCCCTTACTTTAGTACTAGCATAGTCTAAATCATCCACATGTTGTACCAAATTAATAAGGGGCAAATGATCATGTATTTTATCCAAAGAATACCCGTGCTCTGGATTACAGCAATCAAATGTTAAGGAGAGTGGGGGAATGAAATCGTTTTTAGTGCGATTCATGGTAGCTATCATTTCTCCTTGAAGGACAGTCCCCGTCCCATAACCCTTGCAGTATTGAAGAAAAGTTAACCTTCCCGTTCCGTTCACCACCACGTCATACGGATCTTGTTGATTGCACAATATAGTCACACTCTCCGGCTTTGGAGCCGTGTACAACCACTCATTTGCGTCTACTTGTACCCATAAAGTTTGGTTTAACCCAACAAGTCGACGCTCACAAAGAGAATGAATCTCATTAATAAACTGCATCATTTTAGCTTCGCAATCTTCGTGAAGCTGTAATAATTGCAATGGATATAATTGCTTGCAAACTCTCCAATTTGTTGCAACTTTCTTGCACCAAGACAATTCCTCCCTTGAAAACTTAACATAATATCTATTCATTTTATCAATTAACAAATATTCCTTCTGGGGCTTGATATAAATAAACTTATTAGAAGTTCCATTTACCAAAGTGGGTAAGGGTAAAACACGATATACATTAAATCTCAATGAATTGCAAAGAGGTAAATACAGCACATACCCTAAAACTTCCTTAGACCAAAATACATCTAAAGTTAACAATTTTAACATAGCGTTACTGTAAGCCACACTTGGCGGGAAGGGAAGGGACAGTTCCTTGGGCAACTTCGTCTCTTCCTTCTTGAACACACTGAAGATCTCTCCTGGACTAACTATCTGTGGCTGTAACACTCCTTGTCGCGCGTTGATTATAGCGTCCAGTATAATCTCGTAATTACGGGTCACTTCCTCTATTACAAACGCAAGTTCTCTCACATGTTCCTGACCCGTTAGTGCCAGCTTTAAGTAGTTAGTCTCGTTTATTAATTCTCCAGTCGCTTCATTCACGTATCCCTTCAGCTCGTTCAAACCTTTCGATAACCTTTCTTCATTGGTCTGCACGTCTGCAAGTGTGCTATTCACAGCGCCTATAGTCGCCTTGATTAGGGTCACATGTTGCTGTGCAATAGTCAGAAATTTTGACTGATCCTTCTCTAATTGACTAATTTTGTCCATATAATATGATGCATCAGTCTCATCTAAGGTGCCAAATATTACCTTACTGACTTCACCCAAAAAATTGAAAAGTCCTCTCCTTTTCCTCGTATTGCTCCCAGCAAACTGCGAAATCAACCACCTCAGCCTATCTACATTTAACATTTTTTTTCCAGCGTCGGCATAGTGGTTAAACATCCAGTTAGATGAATCCACTGCGTGTGTTGATTTAATAAGCAGAATTGACTAGTCTTTTCTGCGTACTTAGCTACGAGAATCGCGTTTCTTTCCAACTCCGCCAGACTAATATAAGTTATCATCTTCCACTCGCTGTTGTATAGCTCCGCCTCACCATTAGCGTCGTAGTAGAGTCCAGGAGTTTGACCATATTTTTCTAGGAGATAATCCGCTGTCATCGCCCCCGCCACCACACACAAAAACAGGAAGGGTAAGGCGGTCATCTCCTCTTGCCCTGCGAAGAGTTAGAAGAACAACTTCAGACGATTACAATGAACCTTAACCTCCTTTCCTTTCGCCTTTTTTATGATCACGTTTACTCCGTCAACACCCACTACCGAGAAGGGTCCTACCCATTGAGAGGAAAGCTTCTTCGACCGCTCCCTCCTCACCGTCTCGTCGAACAGTAAGACTTTATCACCCTCCAAAAACAGTTGAGGATTGGAATTCTTATCATACTCCGTCTTGTTCTTCTCCTTCGCTTCCATCAATAATTTTCTGGCCTTAGAATGACTTTCCTGCATTCTCGATTTCAACTCCTTCACGATCTTGGATCTGGATCTTCTCAAATCATCCTGGAACGTCAAGAGATACTTGTTTTCTTGCGACGTCACTGGAAATGGCCCCACTATATCCAAATTACATTTTTCGAAGACTGTCTCTGGCGTTTGAGTAATTACCATCGGCATCTTGGTTTTTGGTTTAGTAAGTTTATTCTTTTGGCACTTATCGCACGAGCGTATGTATTTCTCCACATCGCTCTTCATCCCTGGCCACTTATGATACAATTTCACTCTTTCATAGGTTCGATTCATTCCTTGGTGGCCGCCCACGGGTGAATCATGTATTTCTCGGAGAATTTCTTCCTTCCTCTCCTTGCTGATCTGCTCACGAGTCTCGACCTCCGATGACTCGTTCTCTGAGGCTTCTATCGCCCATATGCGACTTAGTGCATCCGCATTCGAGTTCAGCTTCCCTTTCTTGTATATGATTTCATAATCATACTCCTCCATCTTAATTCGCCATCGCATTAACCTCGAACTTGGATCCTTCACATTAAAAATCCAAGTCAACGGCTTGTGATCAGTTATTATTGTAAACTTTCTGCCGTATAAGTATGGCCGAAAGTATTGTGTTCCCCAAACAATAGCTAGTAACTCCTTCTCAATGGTGGAGTAGTTTTTCTCTGCCTTGTTTAATGCTCTTGATGCATATGCAATCGGCAGGTCTTTTCCCGGCGTACCTTGTGATAAAATGGCTCCTAATGCCTTATTGCTGGCATCCGTAGTCAAGAGGAAAGGGCGAGAGAAATCCGGATACTGCAATATCGGTTCCGTCATCAAAATTTCCTTTAAATTCTGGAAAGCTTCTTCTTGCTCCCCTTTCCACTCGAACTCCGCGTTCTTTTTCAGCAACTCATGCAAAGGCCTCGCAATTTGACTGAAATTGTGGATGAATCGCCTGTAGTAACCGGCTAATCCCAGGAAACTCTGCAGCTGCTTAGTATTTTTCGGCCGTGGAAACTTATGAATCATTTCCACCTTTCCAGGATCGGGTTTCACGCCCTCTTCCGAAATTACGTGCCCCAGATAATTAACTTCAGTTCTTAAAAACTCACATTTCTCAGGCTGCAATTTAAGTCCATATTCCCTCAATCTCCCAAAGACTTCTTTTGACCTGTCATTATGGGAGTGAAAATCATTGCCAAAGATCACAATATTGTCCAAATACACGAAGCATCGTAAGCCTTGCAAGCCACTTAGGACGGTGTTCATTAATCTTTGAAAAGTAGCAGGCGCTCCCTTTAATCCGAACGGCATCCTCTTAAACTGAGAGTGACCTTGAAACGTGCTGAAAGCCGTCTTGTGTTGATCATCTTTTGCCTTAGGGATTTGGTGGTAACCACTAGCAAGGTCCAATGTACTAAAATACCTGGCCTTTCCCAATTGATCCAATATTTCCGTAATGAGGGGCAACGGAAATGCATCTCCCACCGTCACATCATTTAATTTGCGGTAATCCACCACAATTCTCCATTTCTGCTTGCCGGAGGCATCCTCCTTCTTAGGAATTACCAGAATAGGTGAATTCCAGGCGCTCTTACTAGGTTCAATTATTCCATCTCGCAGCATGCCTTGTATTTGCCGGCTAACCTCCCTTTTGTGCACTTCGGGGATGCGATAATTGTAATTGTAATCTTTGTAATGTATGTGTTTCTAATGTTTTAATCCAATGTACATGTTTTGTATGTTTCGTTGTATCGAATGTTTTCATAAATGTGTTGTATACAGCATCCGCGAGGGCCAATCCTCGCCGTGGATGAATAAAGATAAATAAAGATAAGGGCGTGTATTAATGGCATTATTTCCTTCACGCGATGGTGTGGGAATTTCATGGGCCACTGCCGTAGTAGCGGTTAGTTTATCGCCCGGCAAGAAAAATACATCACTATAATTCTGACATAAGTCCAAAAAATCTTCCAATTCCCTTCCACAAAGGTGGCTTAATCGCAATTCTCTCTTTAAAATTTCATTTCTCCTGGCGCCTCCCTCTTTTAGCTTTGATGAAGCGTCTTGGGAAGTTATTTCAATTTTTTGCAATACCCTTGGAGACAATTTACACTCGACGTCCTTATCGGTCGTGTTCATTGCGCTGGCCGTACATTCTCCGTCCACCCCAATGGTCAAAACTTCAGCCAGATACACACCATCTTCTAACTTCTCCTTTGCTAATACTCCTTCTCCTTGGGAAGTAGTTGGTACTTTTACTATGCATTCACAGCGAGCGGGGATTTTAATCCTTCGCTCCACGACGGGATCACATTCCAATTTCTTTTTCTTATCCATTTCAAGTTGCAACCCTCTCATGAAAACCTTTCTTTGCTCAACGTATATTACAGCTCCTAATTCCCTCAGTAAATCTCTTCCAATAATTCCATCAAAACTCAGAGAGAAACGGGAGCCATCAATGAGTTGAAAATCTAAAATGGCCTCTTTATTTTGGTCTTCTAGCGTTAAAGTCACTCTTCCTTCTGTGGTAATGAGATCCTCTGTGATGCCTTTCACCCTCACTTTCTCAGCGGGATAATAATTAGTCCCTCTTTTCAATACTGACGATTTTATTAAACTTACGTCAGCACCTGTGTCCAGCAAAAGACACAACTTTCCGCTTTTACTTTCAGGACAGTGCAGCGTTATCGAATCTCCATCGCCGACTCCAGATATGCTGCCGACGTGTATCTGCTTAGGCTTTTTCGGGTTGAAACCTCTCTGGCCCTCTTTTATCTCTTCTTTATCTCCTGCGAAGAAGGACCCTTGCGTGCTCACTTTATATCGGCACTCTCTCGCCATGTGCCCCTGTTTCCCGCACCGAAAGCATTTGATTCCCTCTATTTTCCTTATCCCCTTTTCTTCGCAAGGCTTCTTATTTTTATAATAGCACTTGCTAGCTAGGTGGCCCCGCTTTCCGCAATTATCGCAGTGTACCCGACTTCGAGCATCAGATGATTTTCCCCTCTCAATGGCAGACAGTATAGCGCTTTCTTCCTCTAGAGCTACTTCTACAGCTGTTGGCAATAGCAACGCCTCCCCTTTACTACGCACTATGGTTTGGATCCGCTCATTCTCCAGCCCCTGAATGAAGCAGGCCTTGGCTAAATGATTCACCAATGCTACGGCACCAGCCTCTTCGCTCTCATTCGACACTCGGCGAGCCGCGTCACGCAATTCCGTTTGCATAGCATCAATGCGCGAGCCCCAAGACGCAATACTCTCCCCTTTGTGCTGCTTTGCATTAAACATGGCACAAGCATAAAAGTCAAGAGTCCGCCTAACGGCATAATTCTCTTCTAAAATCGCCTTAACTTGCGCCCATGTATGAGTAAGGTCTCGCACCATTAACTTTGATCTAGCGTCACCAGTTATTCTCGCCTTCACAAATTTTAGAAGTCTATCATGCTGAGAGGGATTTACTAATTCAAATACTACATCCACATTTTCCACAAACTCCCGTAATTTACTTTTATTTCCATCAAAGGGTTGACTAACAATTTTCATCGCTTCTGCGATACTGCAATAATCGCCATTTTCAGAAGATTGCACCGCGTTGGCCATCTTAACTATCTTATTTACTTCACTTTACACAATGAGGGAATTGGGGGGGGGGGGGGGAATTAGAGGACCAAGTGTGGCTTACTCACAATTTTTTTTCTCTTCTGGTGAGTCCGGCTCTTTCTGAAGGTCCCCTCGGCGACACAGGCAACGCTCCCTCCTGGCTGATAGCGGGCGACTCCTGTTGATCCTTCCGTGTTCTCCAAAGACGACAGCTCTCAGAGAGTGATGGAGTCCTCGACTGCGACTCCAATTAAGACTGCCAATCAATCCGCGTACCCGAACACCTGACACCAGTTTTATTATGTCGTATCCCGCTCGTCTTCGAACGAGATATTAGCGACAATACGAACGTCTCTCGAGTGAAAGGATCTGGTGCCGGAAATAAAAGGAGTCACTCTGAATAAAAAGTAGTGACTTTATTCCCTTTTCTTATGAACAAATATGTCCCCAGCCTCCTGGCCGGTCCAGCACAGCCAGTCGCCACGCCACAACTCAGCCACGAGCCAAGCTAGGCATACCCTTTTAATCTTCCCCCACGGGAAGGTCCAAAAAAACCCTCTTATCTACCCCTGGACCGACATCCGCCGATCACGAGCGGGTCCTCTCGTAGACTTGCACTTTGGACTAGCAAGCCTCCGTGCCGACTCACGCGTAGCATTGGCTGAGCTGGACCGGCCAGGAGGCTGGGGACATATTTGTTCCTAAGAAAAGGAAATAAAGTCACTGCTTTTTATTCAGAGTGACTACTTTTATTTCCGGCACCAGATCCTTCCATTCGAGAGACGTTCGTATTGTCGCTAATATCTCGTTCGAAGACGAGCGGGATACGACAATGCTACTATGTAGAAAATGTAAAGAATCGTCAAATTTAAGGTTTGCAATTCTAAAAGTCCATAGAATTTTAGTATTCGTGCAAGTTTTCACTTCTATCATATACTGCGGTTATTATCTATTTGGATTCGTGCGTAAAAAGTAACATCTTCCGATTTGCAATAAAAGGCGAATATTTTTGAAACTACTAAAGGGAAAACGTTAACGAACGTTCATTTTAGGGTTTAGAATGCTAAAAGTCCATAGATTTTCAGTCTTTGTGGACGATTTCAGTTTTGTCATTTTCACATGATAATTAATAATTTTCATTGGTGCGTAGAAACTCACATCTGCTGAATTACAATATTTAGCAATTATATATTAGCCACTAGGTGGAAAACGTTAAGATACTTCTTATTAAGGGTTCAGAATTCTAAGGGTCATTAGAATTTTAGCCTTTGTGCACGTTTTAAGTTTTGCCTTTTTCACATGGTTATAAATAAAATCAATTCGTGCGTAAAAAGTCACACGTTCTGAATTCAAATAAAAAGCGAACATATTAATGCTACTATGTAGAAAATGTAAAGAATCGTCAAATTTAACGTTCGCAATTCTAAAAGTCAATAGAATTTAAGTATTCGTGCAAGTTTTCACTTTTATCATTTACTGTGGTTATCAATTTGGATACGTACGTTAAAAGTAGCATCTTTGGATTTGTAATAGAAGGCGAATAATTTATGCCACTAGTAGGAAAACGTTAACGAACGTACATTTTAGGTTTAAGAATGCTATGAGTCCATAGATTTTCCGTCTTTGTGCACGTTTTCAGTTTTGTCATTTTCACATGATAATTAATAATTTTCATTGTTGCGTAAATACTCACATCTTCTGAATTCCAATTTTTAGCAGATATATATTTGCCACTAGGTGGAAAACGTTAAGTAACGTCCAATTGAGGATATTGAATTCTAAGGGTCCATAGAATTTTAGCCTTTGTGCACGTTTTAAGTTTTGCCTTTTTCACATGGTTATTAATCATTTCAATTCGTGCGTAAAAAGTCACACATTCTGAATTCAAATGAAAACCGAACATATTTATGCTACTATGTAGAAAATGTAATGAATCGTAAAATATAAGGTTTGCAATTCTAAAAGTCCATAGAATTTTAGTATTTGTGCAAGTTTTTACTTCTATCAATTACTGTGGTTATTATCTATTTGGATTCGTGCGTAAAAAGTAACCTCTTCCGATTTGCAATGTAAGGCGAATATTTTAATGCCACTAGTTGCAAAACGTTAACGAACGTCCATTTTAGGGTTAAGAATGCTAAAAGTCCATAGATTTTCAGTCTTTGTGCTCGTTTTCAGTTTTGACATTTTCACATGATTATTAACAATTTTTATTGGTGCGTAAAATGTCACATCTTAAAATTACAATGCAAAGCGAATATATTTATGCCGCTATGAAAAAAACGTCTATATAGGGATTCAATTCTAAAATTCCTTATTTTTTCAGTAATTTTGATTCGAACGGTTACCTATATAGACTTGACATTTTGATGGGTAGTAATTAATTTCAATATTTCCTCGTCTTTATGTTAGATTTAATCGATAAATTCATCAAATATAAACTTTCCTTTTATTTATCAACACAACTCAGTAATTTTTTTGATCGTTTTACAATAAAAATTTTCAAATGATCAGCCGTCTAAGCGCTCTTGCTTTCCCTGACCTGACCTACCACATGCCACTCAGTATGACAGATAAGCCGCTTATTCCATTTCAATATGCAATGAATGTGCTAACTAAGACATCAAAATGGGCTGATAAAATATAGTCAGTGGGGTAGTCAGGGGGGAGGGTTCCGGGGGGTCCGGACCTCCCCTCCCCCCCCTCCCCCCCGAAATATAAAAACGAAATTATTTTCCTACATAAAAGAAAACAAAATTTTGAAAAATCATGAATTTACAAAATATTTCTTTAACAAATGAAATTTTTTCAATTATGAAAAGTGTCAAAATAAGTTTAAAACCCTCTGCTTGGCACTTTTTTCACAAAAATTCCCCCCTGGTTTTAGACCCCCCCCCAAAGAAATTCTTGGCTACGCCATTGAATTTAGTGTACTGATTTCCTGAATAAAAATTGCATTACCATTATAAATAAAATAGAAACGCCTAACCTGTCATTTTGACAGGTGTTGGTCCATTAAGGTGTAAGGAAATGTGGTTAAACTTCTTTTCTATATGAAAAAAATTTAATTATATTTGAACAGAAAACGTACCATAAAAAATATAATTCAGAAAAAATTAAGACAAAAAATTTCAGGTAATTTGTTGAAGTAAGTAAACTAGGTTACCTGTGAAAATTACGGGTCTGGTCCTTCTAGTGTTAAAACAAGCCACAAGTCATGATAAGCTACGAAAACATGGTGGTGAAATGAAATAAATTTAATGATTCAAGGCACGTTTTTGTTGAAGATACCGAAAAAATAAAATCGCATAGAATGCAAAAGCATTTTTTTTCACAAAATGATCCCAGAATATTTGTCGTGAAGTTAAAATAGACCTGTACAGAATACATTGTGATCAAAATCTGGGGTCCTAGTTGACAAAGGTTTGTTTAATTGAAGTGGAGAACCCTGTATTTTTCAGGTTTTTTTATCCATAGCCTACTTCTTCAGCCGTTTGCGGCAAAAAAACAGATGGCCTTCACCGTTTCACAGATGTTGATGACGTCACGCACTCTTGTCGAGTAAGAGAAGGCGTCTCATCTAATCATTGGTCACGATACTTTACCTCATATTATTGTCTGTTATATACACTCATGATTTTGGAGTAATTTTGATTGATTTTGTTAAAAACTAAAATATTGACTAAACTCACCCTAATTCATTTTTTTAAAGAAATGATAGCATAAGATTGTTATTTATTGTAAAGTACTCCACCGATTAAGGTAGGTTTCCATGGAGTATTTAAGAATCACTATGGCAGTCTCACCTCCCTTCATGCACTTCCCTCTTGAATTCATAATAAGGTCCTTTTCATTCCCTAAAAAAATCCTATTCTATTCCTTCCTCTCCCTCGTTGACATAACATTCTACCCTGGGACGCCGTCTTACAAAAAATATGGGGGGGCCCAAACCGGGGATCTTTGTTATAAGGAGTTATGGCAGTGGTAATAAGATTCACACAGCGTTAGTTCAACAAGATATATTCGGATATAAACGGATACAACTCAATGGTACATTAGGCGCGAACACACAGAGAGAACACTAGCGTGCACCGGAAGTGCGCGCGCACACAATCGACAAACATCCAATACAATCGATAGTATCGAACAATCGATACAGGATCATAGCAGACAGACATTAAGAAACTATTGAGCACACCCTTCAACACTCCCCTTTGCTCATAGTTGCAGCCCCAATTCTTTAGTGAACTTCTGAGTCTTTATACGGTTTAATCCCTTGGTTAAAATGTCAGCTACATTTTCAGAGCTTGGGATGTGCTCATAAAATATTAAACCCTTGGATACACAGTCTTTGACATAAAAGTAACGCACTTGGACATGCTTTGAACTTTCGGCAACAACCTCATCTTTGGACCATGAAATGGCTCCCAGGTTATCACAAAAAATTTTACATGGTTGAGGACAGTAAAAGGATTGCCCTAATTCCTTCAACAGGGATGATACCCATACAACCTCTCTAGCTGCTTCCTGCATTGCAACAAATTCTGCCTCACATGTTGATTGAGACACAATCTTTTGCTTCCTTGACAGCCAAGACACAGCACTGCCAGCCAGTATAAAGACATACCCACTCCTGGATTTTCTGTCCACTGTGCAGCCTGCGAAGTCTGAATCACAAAACACCCTTAAAGTTTTCCCAGTCTTTCGATAAACAAGTTTCAACTCTTTCGTTTTGAGCAAATACTTAAACACACGCTTCACAGCTCTCCAATCAGACAAAGTAGGATTTACACACTTTTGACTTAGTTTACCTATGGCACATGCAACATCTGGACGGCTTACCGTGGCAACATACATTATATGACCAATAGCTTGTTCATACAATTTTTTATCAAAGGGTTCATCACAATCAATATCAAAACCAGCTTCACACTCCTTAGCTAAAGGTGTTGACACCCCAGTCTCATTCATAATATCAAATAACTCTAACATTTGACTCACTTGGGCAGATTGGTCGAACACAACTGTCTCACTGTCAGGCATATGTAGATGAACAGAAAGAAATTGGGTGTCAGAGCCCAACATTTTGACATCCAACTTTTCTTTAATCTTGCCCTTAAAACCTTCAATCATAGACTTTTTCCCAACAATCAAAAAATCGTCAACATACACAGCCACAATGAGATCCTTAGTTTCATTTACATATACACATGAATCACTCAAACAAGGTTTCAAGTCCATACCCTTCAAAATATTGTTTATGTGTTTGAACCACATTCTCCCTGCTTGCTTCAACCCATAGAGACTTTTCTTTAGTTTGCACACATATTGGTTCCTATTCTTTCCCTCAATTTCGAAAAATTCAGGTTGCTCCATATATATGTCCTCATCTAAGACACTGTTCAGGTAAGCGCACTCAACATCAATGTGTTCATAACACCATTCATTCTCAGCACAGAGAGCAAGTAAAATCCTCAATGTTCTGCGTTTTACAATTGGACTGAAGGTTTCAGTGAAGTCCACCCCAGGTCTCTGCCAGAATCCCCTTGCTACAAGTCTAGCCTTAGGTCTGTTTGAGTCCCTTTTAATACTTAGAACCCACTTACAATCGATCACATTTGTATTTAACGGTCTCTTGACAATGTCCCAGACATCCTTTTTGTAAAGGTTCTCTAATTCAGCCTCCATAGCTAATCTCCATTTTCCAGATTCATTTCCCCTTAAGGCATCATTTACAGAAATGGACACACACAGATCTTGAGCCCTACAAATCATTGCAATGTTCCCACAACAAGAATGAGTCTTTTCTTTTCGAAGTCTGGAAGACCTCCTAGGAGCAAGTACATTTTCAACTCCCAAGTTAACCCCATCGTCAAGTACCCCCTCATGATTTTCATCTCCATTCATCAAGTTCTCCAAGAAAAAATCATCATCTCCTTCCTCATACTCACCATCACTCTGGACTTCAGGCTCATCCGGGTCAAAGGTCCCTTCATCATCCACATGCCATATCCAATCATTACATCTCCTTGGAATGTGAGTGATTTCACACATCTCTTTACACGGGAACACCCTCTCCTCAAAACGTACATGACATGATATAATGACACTCCTACTTTTTGGCAAATAGATTCTGTACCCCTTCACTTCTCTATCATATCCCACAAAAATACCTTCATCTGCCCTACAGTCAAACTTATTTCCAGTTGGACTCACCAGATACCAGACCTTACAACCAAACACCCGCAATCTAGAAAGCTCCCCTTGGATGTCAGCCTTCTCTCCTTTCCATAATTCCAAGGGAATTTTGTTCTCAATTGCAGACGATGGACACAAATTTCTGATATGACATGCTGAACTTATTGCTTCAGCCCACAAGAAAACAGGAAGCCCTGCTTGAATAAGCAAACACCTTGCCATTTCCACTAGTGTTCTATTGGCACGTTCAGACACACCATTTTGCTCGGGGTTTCTAGGCACACTTTTCCGATGCAGAATACCCTCAGCCTTCAAATAATTCTCAAACTCAACACTTGTGTATTCGCCACCATTGTCTGATTGAAAAACACTTATTTTCACCTGATGCTGAGCCTCAACCTCTCTCTGGTATTCTCTAAAGCATTTAAATACTTCACTTTTTTTCTTGATTATCCTGACATTTGTGAATCGAGAGAAATCATCAATGAAAGTCACAAAATAATGACCTCCCCCCAACGATTGACACTGTGCCCTGCCACTTACGTCACTGTGGACAATTTCTAAAGGGCGTTCACAATTGTGATGAGCAACTTTCGGAAATGGCAACTTAGTCATTTTACCCTTCACACAGACTTCACATAATTCATCGTCCCTTTTGGAATCCTCTTTCTTGAGATCAAGACCTGGGATTCTGTTCATAGCACCTTCATGGAGATGTCCTAATCTCTCGTGCCACAACGTACTCTTGAAGGCTTTGGCCTGAAATACTTCGATTTCTGTACCACCATTGCACTCATCGTTGACAGAAACATTTGCGACGTAGCTCTCATCTGGCTCAGTCTCTAAATAATATACATCATTTTCTACTAAGGCATTGAACAACACATCACCGTCATCATGCTCTCCAATAGCTTCATTTAATCTGAACACGGTCTGTACACCTTTCTTCGCCAGCTGTCTGACAGACACAAGATTCACGTCCAACTCAGGTACCCACAGAGCATTTGATAGTGACAAGGTCCAGCCCCCACAAGAGTTTGCTAACTTGATGACAATAGTTCCCTTCCCCTTCACGGCCAGACGTCCCTTTCCAATCTTTACTTCTCCGGTGGCAGGTTGGAAATCGAAAAATCGGTGACGGTCTGGCGTCATGTGGTTCGAAGCACATGAGTCTAGGTAACTAACACACTTTCTTTGGGAGCAAGCCAAAGCAAACGCCGATATGAGTCCTTTAAACTTCGGCTTGTCCCCTCCTTTCTCGTGTCTCTCCCGTGACTCCTCGCCTTTTCCTTTTCTTTCCTCCGACTTGTCTCCCCTCGGCGCACCACACTGGTAAGAAATGTGGCCCCACTTACCACACTTATAGCATTTCTGATCAGCAGTGCTCCTCTGCTTTCCGTTGTTGGCTGCTCTCGTCCTGCTGAACTTCCGCGCTGCCAACGCACTGCCATGCTCAGAGGACTCCGCAGCATTAATCCTTCTCTCCTCAAGCAGTAGGTCTGCCTTCACCGCCCTAGACGTCAGTTTCTCATTGATCTTTGTTATTCTCACATACGTAGAATACTGTGGATCCTTCACGAGTCCCGCCAATATAAACCCGCAGAGCTCCTGTATCCTCCCAGTGTACGCTGAGATGTCCATCGCCTCTGTCTTCTCAATGCTACCCAGCTCTCGGAGACACATAGCTATATCCATGGATGTAGCCCTCCCATGAATCTCTTCTAAGGTGTCCCAACACTCCTTGGCTGACCTCAAATGGCTGATGTCTGTGAGGTACTCCGGGCGCACATGCCGGAAAATGTATGCGCGAGCCTTGTTGTCCTTGCGCATATTTTCTGGTCTCTTCAACTCGTCAGCACTCAGCCCGGGGTTGATTGCGTCCCAGCAGTTCAGAAAAATCATCGACGCCTCCGACATGGTCCTCCAATATTCGTAATTATCCTTGCTCAGGATTGGATTCATTTGCCTATCCGAATCCAGCAACTCATCTTGATCCGCCATGGTCTCGCCTTTTCTATTATGTCCAATTTACCGAATCACTAACGTCTATCACCACACAGCACGATCCCTGGGCCCATAACCTGTTATAAGGAGTTATGGCAGTGGTAATAAGATTCACACAGCGTTAGTTCAACAAGATATATTCGGATATAAACGGATACAACTCAATGGTACATTAGGCGCGAACACACAGAGAGAACACTAGCGTGCACCGGAAGTGCGCGCGCACACAATCGACAAACATCCAATACAATCGATAGTATCGAACAATCGATACAGGATCATAGCAGACAGACATTAAGAAACTATTGAGCACACCCTTCAACAATCTTGCCCTGAGAAATTTTATAAGTAGTGAGTTTTAAGTTTTTTAAACATTTTAGAAGAGTCATCTGATCAACATTAGAACCCTGATAACTGGAATCTCGATATCTGGACACTTCGTGGAAAATTGACAAGTCAAACACATTTTTTCCTCACGCCCATAACGAATTTTCGAGGGGGCTCGGGCCCCATGGAGTCGGCGCCACTGATTCTACCCTCTAATACTATCTTCAACCCCCCTTCTCACTAAGTACTCGCTCCATCCATACCTCCTGTCTCTACCGTAACTCATTTAAAAGGTGCCTCTCTTCCCCCACCTCGTCCAGCACTTCATCATTCCTCCTCCCTCCAGTCTTCTTTCCAGTCCATTTTTCCATTCCATAAAGCAGTACATTCCAGATCCGATTCTTTCCTAGCCATTTCTTGAAACTCCATTTTAAGGATTCTCTCATAAGCTCCTTCCAGTTCATAAACGCCTCTTTTTCTAATACAATTGACTTTCTGATGTCCTCACTGCTCTTTCCATTTCAGAGACTAATGTTCTTGATGATGGTTTGCAGGTCCCCAATGGGAATATATCCATAATGCCCTTGTGCTCCATGGAAGTTTGGCCCAGGTGTATGGTCCAAGTAAGTCCTCCTGACTGGTTGACAATAAGAGATGGTTTGTTACTTCTTGCCCATCTTCACACCATGTGCAAATGGCTGAGTCCAAAACATCCAGCATTGGCAGATGTCTCATTACATGCTACCGTTGAGTGAGTAAGCCCACTGCCATAATTACAGTAAAACCTCTATGTAGTGAACCTCTTTACATCATAAACCTCCATACCTCACAGCACCTCTACAGTCCCCTACGGTCCCGTCAGATTTAAATGTAAATTTATAGGCAAACCTCTATATAGTGAACCTCTTTATATCATAAAACCTCCACTTATCATACCAAGGAGACACCCCCGAGACGGCCTTACTACCTCCACAAATCATGCCAAGACAACTAGAGACCATTAATGCAGCCGCGATTAAGTACATTGAATGACATTTTCAATGATAAATGTTTCACGATTAATTTTTTTTATACACCTTTAATATGCTGTAATTTTCACGTGAACCATTAATTAAGGCCATTTTGTTCCATATGAGAACATACCTAACAGTTAATAAGAAAAGAGGTTTCCAACTGTTCTAATAATTTTAAGTGACTGTTGAATTAAGAGAGCTCACATTGTTTTCTCTCACATCATGGTAAAAATCATGCTGTTGCGCTCGCTTTCTGTTATTATTAAATGATAAATATATGTTCACTAATGCATGCATGTTTGTTTTAACACATAAATACTTTGGTTTAACAGACAGCAGTGCCTTTCATTTCCGAAGGTTATGAAAAAATGGTGCCTATCTCTAAAACCTCTCTATAGTGAACCTCCATGCATCAAATTGCCCAAATTTTGGTCCCCTCCATTACGATGTAAAGAGGTTTTACAGTACTAAGGTAGTCCTCATAGTAATAGATGTAATGGTAAGCTAAATGCCTGCTGAAGGGTTGAGGTTGATTTTATCAAAACGTGAACATGGTGTCTGTGTGAGTGTATTGAATAGGTAGTGAAGGCTTTTTTGGCTGCTGACTGAATGAGCCATTAGGAATGGCAGGGAATGATTGGCAGAAAAAAACCTAGCATCACCATTAACTTGCCCTTAATGTACTGCACTCACGGGCCCATGGCTAACCATTGCAATTTATGGATGAAGGGGGAAGGATGTACTTCAACAATCTGATTTCTCTTGCTGTCTCATATGTAGTTAAATCCATAAATTCCATTTGAATGCGTAACTTTCAAAGAGAGAAACTCCAGAATTTCCCAATTTCACTGAACTTAGGTACATCACTCATGGTATCTACGTAAATGTGTTGAATATATTATGCTTTTGACGTAAAGTACTCACAATCAGAGTGAAAAATATAACAAACATTTCATTGCTTCATATTATTTTACACAAGTTGCTTCCTCTTATTTCCACAAATTGCTTCACCTTATGAACACAATATCGAGTAGAAATGGCATTGTAAAGCTTTCATGTAATATTTCAGGCCTGCCAGGTGAGCCATGGTGAAATTCTCATATTGCCCAGGATTCCTTTGAATTGGGCATTGATCCATGCACCTTTGGCTTTCTGGGCCACCGTGCAAACCACTATTCTATCAACATCGGTGAATTCCCCTGGCAAGTGTAATGAGACTCACCATACATGATTTTAGGCCCTTTTGGTCCATCATGGATGGCAATGGAAGCGATAAAAACTTGCCAAGTGGATGGCATAGTGGTCCACTTAGCAGCCCAGAAAGCCAAAGGTTTGATTCCTGGTCTAGAGGAATTTTTTCACTTGTAAATTTATGAGAAGTTTTTGATGATGCCAAAGAAATGTATATGTTGGCATGGTCACCAATACATGGAGATAGACACCTCAAAAAATTTGAAACATTTTAAATATTTGAACATCAACTTCAACCCATAGTTTATTAAGGTAAATGAGGATGAAATTCAAGACTAAGGCACAGGTGTATGAATTTCACATTCTCACTGTAAAGGTGTAACTTTCTCTCCCATATCCATTTCATGCAAAAAAAATTTACATTTGGACCCTAGTTACTCAGACTGTTGGCCTAGCATGGCCTTGTTGGTTGGGCCAACAGTCTGTGTTACTAGGGTCCAAATTCCTTTTCTTAACTCATCTGTCTTATATCAGGCTTTTAAGTATCATATGTATTACATTTTATCATTAATTACATGTATTTATTTTATCAGCACAAGATTGTGATCCAAAACACATCTGCTACTGCAAATCAGTGTTAGTTTTTCCCTTTAATCCTAAATCTCTGCTTTACCACAATTTCGTCTGTTTGGTATCTCACACTATTCCGGATGACTCCCTGAGTTGTGTTTGCACTGTTTCCCTCTTTGATTCCTATACTCTTATATCTGCGTATTATTATTAATGGCTAATTTACATTTTAGCATTATGCCAACTAAATGTGCAGCTGATTTAATGATGATGTATGCAAGGGCGCAGCCAGGAATAAAGGCTAGGGGGGGTTTCAGGCACAACTAATACTGGGGGGATGGGGGGGATTGCATACCCACCAGGTTAAGCGGGAGGTGCACAGGCCTTCTGCCGAGGGAGAAAAAACAAGATAAATGGTTCAAAAATGGTGATTTTTACGGCCTTCTGAGGGATGTTTTGTTAATCCTCACACTATTTTATAAGCAATATTAATCCAATTAAGTAAAATAGATTTGACTTAAAAATTTCTATGAGCTCTGGGGGGGTTTATCCCCCAAAACCCCCCCTCGCTGCACCACTGGATGTATGGTCCTCCAAAACATGCAAACTGACAGCAAAATATCTTTATATTCAACCCACAAAATACCAGCGTGAGCAACTCACTATTAAGTTAAACAATTCTCACTTAATTATCATCAACTGTCTTCAAACATGAGAGAGGATTAGCCTAGCTCTTCACACATTTCTACTATCAGCTAATCCTTTAACACCTACATGATTCTTCTGCTTTATATACTCCATTACCTGCTCTATGCACTTCATCATTGGCCTCCTCCTGCCATTCTTCCCTTGATCCAGTCCTTCAGTGATAATTTTCTTTATTCCAATGCATCCAAATATGTCTCTGATTAAATTTTCCTATATTCTACCTAAAATTTTCAAAAGAATTCTCGCCTATCCTTCATAGAACATCCTTATTAGTAACAGGATCTTATGATCAGGGGCACAGCTAGGAAATAAGGCTAGGGGGGGTTTTAGATGCAACTTACACTGGGATTCCCACCAGGGTAAGCAGGAGGTATGGATGCCCTCCCCCAGAAAAAATTTAAGGTATATGTTTAAAATGGTGAGTTTTACCGTTTTATGAGGGATATTTTATTAATTCTTACACTATTATGTAAGTAGTAATAATTTCATTAAGTAAAATAGATTTAACTTAAAAAAATTTCTGATCTCTGGGGGGGTTTTAGCCCCCAAACCCTTCCCTCGCTGCGCCACTGCTTAAATAAATAAATAAATAAAATAAATAAATAAATAAACTTTATTGGCTCTAGGAATCCTTTCCTTTGGAGCCTAAATTAATACATAATCATAAACACTCAGGCTGAGAAGGTTAAAATAAAAAAAAGAAGAAATCATGAAACACTTAACCAACCAACTCAAACAACCACCTGTATACAGATTTCCAAAGACATGAAACAAAATCAAAAACCATACAAAAAACATAAAAACCCAAAAATTGCAAGTTGCAGACGCTTATATAAATTCAGGTATCATAAAAATAAAAAGAAAACAAAGACTTTTTGAAATTATTGAATGTTGAGATATTTTTTAACTCTTGAGGAATCGAATTCCATACATGACATGAATTAATATAAAATGAATTTTGGTACATGGTTGTTTTATGAATAGGTACAATTAATTTATTTTTATTTCTTGTAAATCTTGTTTTTTTCATAAAGTTATCTATGTAAGGCTGGAAAATATAACAAGGAGTTTCAGTTTTTAAAACTTTATACATAAATAGACCCATTTGAAATTTTCTTCTTTTTTCAATTTTTAACATTTTTAATTCCTTATAATATGGAGTGACATGCTCATAATATCCAATGTTACACACATAACGCAAGATACAATTTTGTATTTTCTGTAATTTAGATATCTGACATTTATTAATGTTCGACATCACCAAAGAACAGTAATCAATATGAGGAATCAACAAAGCATTCGCTAGTTTGAGTCTCAATGGTATTGGCATTAGGTTACGGAAGCATTTTAACTGGTGCAAAGATTTAATTACCTTATTAGAAATGCATGCTATGTGTTCGTCCCAAGTTAGTGTTTTATTTAGAATAACGCCTAAATTTTTAACCTTTTCAGAATAATCTATTTCTACGTCATTTACTTGAATTTTAGGCAGTAAGCCGATGTTTATGGAAGACAAGACCTTGGCACTGCCTATTATAATGCTCTTAGTTTTCTGTGAGTTTAGTTTCAGACAATTTTAGACGCCCATTCACATATAATTGAGATATCTTCGTTAACTTGTGCAATAGCGCTAGAGATCGCATTGCGATCGCAGTCAATATAGATCTGCAAGTCATCAGCATATAGATGGTACTTACAATGACGTATCTTATTTGGGAGGTCCTGAATGTAAATGACAAAGAGCAATGGCCCCAGTATTGCTTATGATTATAGCTTCATCATTCTTCAATGCAACCACATTCCGAAAGCTTCCAACCTTTTTTTCTGCTGCTGTAATCATCCATGCCTCACTTCCATACAGAAGCATGCTCCATATGTAAGTCTTAATAAATTGTTTCTTAACTTCAACGCTTATATCCAGCTGTAAGGAGACTCCTATTTTTTTTAGGAATTGTGTCTACGCTTAGGCTATTCCACTGACTTTTTCCTTCTTCCTTTGGTCCATCCTTGGTCACTTAGCAACGCAAGTAGCAGAACTCCTTCTCCTCCTCAAGTTTATGGTTTTGTAGTTTCAGGTTGGTCTTCACCTCTGCCCTGCCAGTGCCAATCAATATTTGTTTTCTTTGCATCAATTTTCAGCTTCAATCTAGTTATCATATTCTCTTAAATTAATAGAATTTTCTTAAGGTGTCTCTCTGCCTCTGCTATGTCACTGGCAAATTGGAGCATACTAATTTTTTCTCAATGCATTTCAATCCTGGTGCCATTTCATTTGTTTCATTTATAGCTTTCTCGTTGAAATCATTGAAAATTACCTACTTGGGACAGAGTGCACACTTGTCTCAATCTATAGTTATTCTTGGTTTTTGGCTGCTCTACCAAGATTTATTCAAAGCTAATTGATTTTTATGAAGATTGTGGATAATGCTCCGATCATTATGAAATACTTTAACAGGATTGTGGGCATTGCATTCCAATCCATGCTATGAAAAGCATTTTTTTTGTCCAAAAACTCAATGAATGCAGGTTTGTTCTTCTCCAAACTTTTCTCTAGGAGCAGCTGAAGGGCCAACACGGATTCCCTTATGCCCTTCATATTCCTAAATCAAAATTAGTCTTCGTCCAGAAATTCCTCCCCTTTCTGTTATATTCTCCAGTAGATAATTCTTGTTGATACTTGCGTGTCAAAAACACTGGATTTTATCAGGCTAATGGTCTTAATCACATGGCATTACATTTCTCTGCTTTTTTCTTTTTGGGAATAGGTATGATGATGTTCTCCTTGAAGTCCCTTGGTATGTTGTTTACACTATGCAGGTGGTCTGGTAGAGCTGAGTTCAGTGGCATAACCATGTGGGGGGGGGGGATGAGGGGCTTGATTCCCCCCAAAAGCCTCAGGAAATTTAAAAAAATATTTAAAACTATTGTCTAGTTTTGTCATATAACAACTACATCTGCTCAAAGTTAAATTTCAGTGCAAAAATGATGGAAAATTTATTACCAGGCACGTCATTTTTCAAAATTTTGCGGGATCCTCCGTTGCCTGGGGTGGGGTCTTACCCCAAAGCCCCTCACCCCCAAAGCATATGCTACTGGCTGAATTAATTCCATCACCCCTATATTTGAATGAATTCTGCAGTGATTTTATAAATTCAAGATGCTTTATTCATCTCTTGGTCCTGTATTGCAGTATTCAATTTAGATCCAAAGATTGAAGCTCTTATGCACTCCTTTTTGACTTCACTTGCTTTCAAATTACTTTCTGTGTTTATAGGGTGGTGTCAAATTATTTTATTATTGTTTAAATCGACATATTATTGCTCCTGGAGTACGCATTTCGTGCTTTTAGATTTTTAAATTACGATATCTTTTTTTCGCGATTAAATAAAAAGTGAAAATTTTCAAGCGTGCGAAAACGCGACGGCTAAGTATGAATGCTGGGAAAAGCCTGCGTGGCGTCATTCTGGTTCCCTCTGCTGCCACAAGAGGCCACCTTGGTGCGAGGCTATGAGCGCTGCCTCGATGCAGGCTGCTAGCAGGTAGCAGAGTACCCAGCTAGCAGGCAGCGCTTGGCTTAAATAAGGATTATTAATACCTTATCAAACGAAGGAAACTTTCCAACCTTAGGTAATTTTAATAGGTGATTATTAAGACATGTTTTCCTGAGCTCTGTGCCTCATGCATGCGTTGGTAATCTCAGACGATGTAAAACTCCTATCTACTCGTATAGAAACTAGGTACCTGTGGCGTCACGTGGAGTGGCATCGCATGGGTGCCAATTTGCCCTTAGCTATTCTTCCCTTCCAGATGTCTCTCAACAATTGTATTCATCAAAATATCCTGTTTCATGAAATGATTGATTTAGTTGTCCCATCTTCTTATTTTTTGAAAATGACTTCTCTTTTCTCCTGCTCTCCTCAGGACATCAACATAACCCATCCATTCATAGTCCATCCATTTGACCTTGTACATTTGACCAATCCATTGTAGTACCAAAAAGGAGTATTTATAACGTGAGGGTCGAGGAGCCCTAACCTACCCTGAAATGAGGGAAATAAAGAAAAAATTAAGCACTGTAGTCTGAATTAGTTTTATGAGCATTGAAATAGGGAATGGTTGTATTATGTATTGATTCTCCATCACATACAGTATAATTAGTTTTACTTAAATATGAAATATCCTTTTTCTACGAGTTAACCTGTCCTTACCTTCATCTTGACATCCCTACTATTATCGACCTCTCATCCCATGTTTATGCTTAACACTGCTAGTACCACCACATGGGAGAGATAATCGAATTCACTAATTCAGTGATTCAACCCAAAGATTAATTGGGATAGGTGAGGATAAAGCTTACCTCAATCCAAGCAACAGACATGGGTATTTCTTACATTAAGGGTAGTGGAGCTATTTCTTTCCCTGGGCCACCTAGAGGCTTTTGTTTGGTGGTGTCTAAAGGCTTAACCAGGGATTTAAACCAGGGATCCCTGGATCAGCAGCCAAGCCCTCTACCCACTAGGCTACCACTCTCCCCAGAGGCAAACGGGAAGGACTCACTGAATGCTCTTACAACGGCAGATATTTCTCAAGTGACTTGACAGGCTTGATCGCCTCTCATCTCTGAGATTACACTTTACAGTGCAGGCTAACAAATGTTCAAGTGTTGTTAATGGTATATAAGGGAATTGTAAGGAATGGAGGTGGGATTCCCTGGAAATTAAGATCTATATATGCTTCTAGTATGCTCCATATTGTGTTTCCACCCGAGTTTACTCTACTTATGCAATCCTTCATAATTCATAACCTCTTACAAGCATGCTCCAGATCTAATTGTATGTCCTCAAGAATGTTTTTCTTACTTCAAAGCTCATATTCCCATCAGTGAGTTGATTCTTTTTAATGTTGACTGTCATCTTTGCTTGGGGTACTCCAATAGGGTGGTTTCATATTATTTTTTTATTGCCTAAATCAAAAGATTATTACTCCTGGAGAACGTATTTCATGCGATTTTTAAATGACGATATCTATTTTTTGTGATTAAATGAAAAGTGAAGATTTTCAAGTGCGCGAAAACGCGACGACTATGTATGAATGCTGGGAAAACTCTGTGTGACGTCGTTCTGGTTCCCGCTGCTGCAAGTGAAGTGACCTTGGGGCGAGGCTTTGAGTGCTGATACGACGCAGGATGCTAGCAGGTAGCAGAGTAGCCTGCTAGCAGGTAGCGCTTGGCTTAAATAAGGATTATTATTCCCCTATCAAACGAAGGAAACTTTCCGAAGTTAGATAATTTTAATGTGTGATTATTAAGAGATGTTTCCCTGAGCTATATGCCTCATGCATGCATTGGTAACCTCAGACGATGTTTAACTCCTATCTACTCGTATAGAAACTAGGTCCCTGTGACGTCAAGTGGAGTGGTATCGCATGGGTGCCAATCTGGCCTTTTTCAAATGCGGTTAAAGTTGACCATTCGTCTAAACTGGGATTTATAAAACCAATAAATTTGTATATTATGAATACACTAATGGTGGGTAACGAATCGCAATCAATGCCTTTCGTTTTCTTTGATGAAGGAAGCTACCCTATTGGATGTATCCTTCTCGATTTGTGCATTGCTGTCCACTCATCTTCTCAGGTAACTGAACTCCTTTGACTCCAGTTTTTGGTTTCCTGAATTATATGTAGTTGGTCCAGCGGCATTCCTCATTTTGGAGGGAAGGGGTCTGGACCCTCTAGGCTGCATTTCTCAAATTCACACCATTATCTGTTTTATGTAAACTAATCCGAATAATATTATATATGAAGTAGCATCACAGCCTGCTCCTGCCATGGCCTTGCTCATTACCATTTAAACTAACTCACACTATTTTAGTTATCTTCGTCTTCATTTCACTCATTTTGTGGGGGATAGGAGGAAGCAGTGGTGCAGCAGCGAGGGGTGGGGGGGTTTTGGGGGATAAAACCCTCCCAGAGCTCAGGGAAATTTTAAAGTTTAATCCATTTTACTTAATACTTGATTGGATCAGTATTACTTATAGAAGAGTGTTAGGATAAATCAAATATCCCTCAGAAATCCATAAAACTCGCCATTTTGAACCATTATTCTTAATAATTATCTGTAGGAGGGCCCCTGCAACTCTTGCTTACCCTGTCAGGTATGCAATACCCCCACACCCCAAAGTATTAGTTGCGCCTCAAAACCCCCTAACATTAATTCTTGGCTGCACCCCTGGGAGGAAGCATGCCTGCTGCGTATCCCCTGTTATACGCATATGCCTCTCCATTGGCCTGAACCTTTTCTCTCGTGCCACTGAATACTGATATTAATGATGATGACTGTGATTACATTGATCCATCCAAAGGATATAATTTGATTGGCAACAGATTGATTATTTTATCTCTACCTAGTGGAGGTCTGGAACTTAATCTATAAATCTTGGTTGATTTATAATAAAAATATTTTGGCGCATTTATCAGCGGGAGTCCATAGGGGTAGAAGTGGGAAGCCCTCCAACCAATCCAGTTGGAAATTATTTTTCTAATATTTATAGATTTATTCATTTTAGTTTATCCAAAAATGATAATCAATTACAGAACAAACCATAAATTTGCCACATATCTCAATATAAGTAGCAGTATAAAATTTGCCAAGAATCTTCATTTACAGCAATTCCTCAAAAAATTCATATACGCCGACCTAGGACCACATATGTCCAATTTTCTAGAGTACATACATATTGTATGTACTCTAGAAAAGGTATGGTACTCCTATGGTATTAAAGATTCTGGTGATAAGATTTTTCGTCGTATTACATGTTTCACGCTATCCTCCATAGTACAGTCTATTGTTCCTGCAGCACACTTTAGGTTCATACTAGTCAATTGATACAATTATTTGTGAGTCATTCACTCTATTCACAATTGTCACACAGACATTAATTCATGCATCCTATCTAGTCCAATTAGGGTTTACATGGTGGAATCATATGACCATTTATTTTTCTTATATAATATTGTAAAAGGTAATAATTATGAATCATCATCACTGGTCAACAATCCTAAGATTGGGTTTGACGTAGCTCTCCACTCAATTCTCCCATCAGCTAATCTTTTCACACCTATGAATTGTGTCTTTCACAACCCTCTTTATCCATTCCTTGTATTTTATAAAGCATCTCCCTTATTTGTTCTTTCCATCCACTTGTTTCTTAGCAATGCCTTCATCAGGCCATTATATGGCAGATTAGGTTGTCACCCCTTTGAATAAATTACTACAGGACTACCTCTAGAGTGATTTTTTAGATGTGGTTGTTGAATTTAATTATGCACCATATTTTTGTTACTAAAAATGTTATTAAAATGATTGTTTAATATTTTGTAAATTAGTAATTATTGATAAATAATTTCAATAGAATGTGAAATCTTTTTTGAATTAACCTTTTAAATTTTGCTGCCCCCCAGCACCCCTCCTAGTTCCGAGCCTGATTTGAAACTTAATTCCATAGTTCTCCAATGTGAATACATATATAGTTCCCAGTAATCACTGTACACAGTTATATAATCTATTCAGTAGTCTATAATCACTTGATACAGTTCTACAGGTGTACTGGAACAGTGTAGGGAGTCATGGAGGACTCTGAATAATTACAAACTCCGTGACATCAAGAGCGTAGCAGCAGCATGGCACTCCTCTTCCTAGATCAATCAGAGAGAGGAGGTAGTAATCACACGGTTGAGGATAGGGCACTGCCCACTGACTCATGCGCATCTCTTTACTGAAGATAAGGAACCTCCCCAATGCGATGATTGCAGGTGCCCGCAAAGTATTCGACATATCCTCATAGAAGGTGATAAGATGGATTATTCTAGGGGGAGAACTAGAATCCCTTCTGGAGTACTACCCTACCAATTTTAGTAATACCATTCGGTTCCTCAAGGAAATAAGAATTTTTAATAAAATTTAAGTTTACTCATCCAGTTTGAAAAGTCAAAATGTACAGTGGCTATTTTTTTATTCTGTATCCATTGAAATATCGGAATCAAATTTATAGTAGTGGTGCGAAGTAACCTAGCCGTCGACGCACTCTAAATCACAATTCTACTACTACCAGTTCTAAGTATTTGCAACATAGTGATTCTAAAGTTAAATGTATATAGTTATAAAAATGTACACTCTTAAATCAAAATTATACATTATGTTCAATTCATATAAAAAGGTGATTAACTGTGGCCTAATAAGAAATAAATTATAAATAATGTGTAAAATTTTGCACGCTGCATACTAAATATAAATATTTTGCACGAAAATTGCTAGTACTTTATATATTTTACAAAATGCGCACCACGTACAGAGAATACAAAAACGAAACACAAAACTATTTTAGGCAACCCGCGCACCACCCCCGTACCCTCCCCAACCAAAATTCTGGCTCCATACGTGGCAGTCGGCGTATAAGAAGTTAGTGAGAAAGTGCCAATATTATCCCCTTTACTCGAAAATTGAGGAAAACATGCAAACGTTTGTAGAATGCTGATTTTTAAAATTAGAAAATGGCTTGCTACCCAGTGTTGTAGTTGGGCCGTTACGGCGTACCCCCTAAAATCCAAACTCGTTATAAGCGGTACCGGTTAAAATACCTTAGCGGCCGGATGTACTATAGGATCATTCCACCGTTACGTACGGGACATTTGTACTGATTTTTCGAACTTTCAAATAGTCTTTTCGGCTCCTTACATTTTTTGTTTTCATTGAAACAATCATTTATTGTTAGGTACCGGGCTAAACTATTTTTAAAACTATAGCTTTGGCTTTAACCCTTTGTTGTAACTGTTGGATTAAAAAAAAAGTGCCTGTTACGTACGGGACAAGCTGGGTCCACCACTAGTTCGACTCATGTAATGAAAAATGGTATTTTAGCTCATGGAGAACTTTCGTAATGGTGTGCTATTTTTTTTCATGTACCTTAAAAAGGAAGCTTTAAGAACATGTGGTTGACATGATCAACAAAACATTTTCAACTAAGCTACAATTTTTTTAACTTTTGTTACGTACGGGACAAGGGTGTTACGTACGGGACATTGTACACTTCAGGTTAAAAGTAATTGAAAGTAAACAGAGTTAAGATGGTCAAAAAGCAAATTTATCACAAAGGTTACTAAGCAAATTGCTATAGATGAAGATAGTATGTTTACAAGTATCATTCTCTTGATCATTTAACTAGGCTAGTTAAATTAAGTCTAGTTAATGAAAAATTATAATACAATGAAGTTATCCAAAAATTATACAGCTATTAAAATACTGTTACCATGGTATTAAAAGAGACAACTATAAAGATATCAGAGTCATACTTTAACATCTTCAAGGTTAAATTTATATAGTCCTCTGTTGTTGACCACTGTAGGAGGAGAAATAACTTTAATCACCTCTGTCTCTTTATTGTATACAATACAATCAGGTGGGATTGGCCATTTATAATGCCCTGGAGGACCGGTGGGTACCATGACTGTAACTTTAATTTTCTTTTCTGAGACAATTTCTGTGATTTCTCCTGGAAATAAATCACAGTTATATTCCACAAGAACCCACTGGCCTTCTCTATATTCTTCCTTCACTTCAACAAATGAGTCTACATTCTTGTTGATATCTTTAGCATTTTTCAGTCCTAAAAAACTTTTATTTGAGTAAGATATCACATGGAAGCTGAGAATACCTGGTACTGACTGCACTTTGACCCAAGGCTTTACTTTGGTTACGGTATCATTTATGTAATCTTCATCAGCATAGTATACCTTGGTCTTTGAACAAACTTTCGAAGCAACTGCTGCAAAGTCCTTGGCAGATTGAATGGAGCAGCCTTCTCCCTGTGCCATCATTTTCATCCTCACTAGCCTCTTGACATTTCCACCAACACCATCCACAATACCTTTACCATGTGATGTTGCAAAATACTTCCATGTGAAGTTTCTATTAAATTTTTCTGAGAGAACTTGAAGGGTTCTTACCATAAATTTGTTTTTAAATTCAGAGGAGGGACCGTCACTCCAAATCACTTCATTATACCACTTACCATTGTCTTTCCTTAAAATTTCATCATAAAGCAAGTTTAAAAATACAAAGATAGTGTCTTTGTCCTTATTCTTGCTGTTCGAACATATAATAAATGTTTTGCATTGGCCATCATAAAAAAATGCAGCAGTGAACAACATAACGCTGGGGCGAGACCAAAGTGCACTCTGGATTTCATTTTGGTACTCGCAACTGAACGACATTGCAAAATCAATTTGTAGCACACGTGTTGTAGCAGTTGCCTTGTCTAATACAAATTCCTCATTTTGAATACGCTTTGTGTTCACGTGTCTTAAAATATTAGGGAAACTGTGAGTTAACTTTTCATAAATATCACCAGCACTGTCTTCTTCCACATTCTGTTTGACTCTCCCTTCATCATTCTTCACCCATTCTTTCCACAGTATTCTAATTTCCGGCTTATTAGGAAAGGGTAATAGTTTGCCTCCTGAACATTTTTCACAATTATTATTCCAGCAAGAAGAGTTAGTAGAACTATCACATAAAACACTGCTCCAAAAGTCATGATTGTACTGGATCTTTAAAGATTTTAGTTTCAAAATAAAATTTTCATGAATTTTACACTTGCACTGTTCAGAGGGAGTTTGGTTCAGGAGGAGAACGTTTTCAGGCCTCAAAGAGCAAAACTTTGAAAACCCAATTTTAATGTCCTTGTGGAGTTCTTTAAATACATAATAGGCTTCTTTTAGAAACATGGTCATGAAATGTTTTTGCAGCTTAACTTTTTTACCATCTTTCCAAATGGTAATAACATCTTTCATGCCTGGACATGTATAAACAATGTCGGAGCGAAAATAAAAATCTGTCACAATTTTTTGATCTTCTTTCCCTTGCTTGTCTTCTAATTTTGTATCTGTCTCATCAGAATGATCCAAATTCAAGCGCTTCACTAGTCCTTGGATGACAGCCTTCTTCTTTCGGGGAGACTTTGGAAGAGATCGAACAGTTTTTGAGACTGCTTTAGAGAAGGTCTGTTTGCAGGTGTATGGCGAGGGACCTGAATTGCATTCAGGAGAACTGACCTGTGCTGAATTTTTTAGCTTCCGTTTGGCAGCTCTTTGCTGTCGTTTTCTGTCCCTTTCATACTTTTTCTTTTCTTCTTTTTCTTTGTCAGTCATATTTTGTCTTTGTTTTTTCCTTAATTCATCGATCCTCTTCCTTTCTTTTTCGAGGTATCCATCACGATCATTTAATTTGAGTCTATCACGCATTTTCTTTATTCTAGCAGCACCAGTTGACTTAGGTTTTTCGACCTCCATCAGAATTCTGGAAAAGTATAGTATTTATAAACTTGAAAGTCTCAGTCATTACTTTGTGGTACTTACGTACACTTGCTTAAATAAAAGTCTTTCATGTGGTCCATATTAGATTATTTTCTTACCTGGGTCCCCACGTAGTAATTAGTCACAAAAATAAAACTTGCTGAAATCACTGGAGCTCTGGAACATAAGATACCCTGGCTAAAGGTACCGTAAATTTTAGTATCAAGAACAACTATCCCAATGATTCCACTCCTGAGGCCAACCCCACACAGAGACAAAAGAAACTAAGTTCCACCTTCCTGACTCCACCCACTGTATATCATTGAGGTAACAAAGTCAAATCATACAAATAATTTAAACAGTCATGCCTTACCATTTCACTCATCTTACTTTTTGTAACCTTCTCTCCCCTCCCCCTTTGAACTTCAAATTTCATCTGTTCTTCTGTTTACTACAATGTATCCTTTCAACCACAGCACCAATCTAACTGCTGCTTTGTAATCTTATAATAGAAACCTAATTTCTGGCTCTTCTACCAGCCAATGCATCATGATAGAACCCCCCCTCCCCCCCCCCAACCTTGCCTAAAAATTCAATTGAGTGCCCTAATTTTTAGTTTGAATTGCCATAGACCTAGAATTTCTGGCCTAAATATATATGTATGTCTTCATTTTCTCTTTTAGAATTAAACACAATCACCATTTACAAATGAAATGACGTGGAAAATTCGTTTTTATTTGGATTGCACATTATTTTGTGAAATGTCCCGTACGTAACGTTACGTACGGGACACAAAAAAATTGAACATTTGGCTATGTTTAAATTTAATTAATTTTTTTACAACATGATAAGCATTTAGTTTTATCCAAAAGCTGTTTAGAAAATCATTTTTAAAGTTGCTGTCTGTCAAGAAACTTGCTGAAAAAAGAAATTTATCTATTTTGTGTTACGTACGGGACAATGAAACAAGGTGTTTTTAAAGACGATGTTTCACTATTATATAAATGCTGAAAAATATAACTTGGTGATAGAAACTCTTATTTGATACCACATTTTGATATTACAATAACACAGATAAATACAAATAGTATTTACTTAAGCTTTGGTATGGTAACACAATCTATGAAAATGGTAATTTTTGAATAGTTGATGCAGAGACAACTTTGAACCGAGGTTACCTACATATTTAAACATATTTTACTTAAATTCTTAGTAAATACTCTTAATATAATGTTATAAGAAGACAATCATGATGCAATATATTGAATTATAAAAAATATATTTTTTTCCAAAAGTTACCTATTTTCATGGAATGGCCCTATATTACATGTTCAGCTATTGGAGTTTTTGGTGAGCACCGCCTAAATTTTTTTTCCAACTACAGCACTGTTGCTACCTCGAAAATAGTGAAATAAGATGAAACAAAAAGACCACTTTAGGAGCGAATATAATTTGTAAGCACGCTCGATTGAATAATCTTTTGATCTGAAGGAGATATACGTTATGCGTAGAAAATCGTAAAATTTTACGAAATATAATATTTAAGTGATTCAGTCAAAAATTAGAGTTATAAGATGAAATGATTATGGTTGAACTCCGTTTTTTGTGTGCACAACACATGATACATACTCATTTTATGCCCAAATTTCCTATTTTAATTCGCTGAACCCTTTCGAGAAAAAACTTCGCGTAGCAGTGGCGCAGCGAGGGGGGGTTTTGGGGGATAACCCCCCCAGAGCTCAGAGAAATATTTAAGTTTAATCCATTTTACTTAATTGGATTGATATTACTAATAGAATAGAGTAAGGATTAATAAAATATCCCTCAGAAAGCCGTAAAACTCACCATTTTGAACCATTTATCTTAAAATTTCGCAGTTTATTAATCTCGCATCTACCGCTTATCCTGGTGAGTACCCCACACATTCCGGTATTAGTAGCACCTAAACTCCCCCCCCCCCCCCCCCCCCCCCGCCCCCACAGCCTTAATTCCTAGCTGCGTCCCTGTCGCGTAGTCAAGGAGGGTCAACTAATAATATCACTTGGTTATTCTGTGGGAAGCTACTTCTGCAGAACTGGGATTAAAAATGGAGGAACGTTTGCATTAGTTAGAAATGGTGTTTTTTTACAATCGATTAGCCGTAAAAATGTGATTCCCATGCACAATCTTTTTGAATTTTCGATTTTTAAGTTTATTTCTTTATATGTTGTTGTCATCTGTATGTATTGTAATCCAGACAGTGGCGCCGACTCCATGGAGCTTGAGGCACAGAGTATATACTCTGTGCTTGAGGGGGCCCGAGCCCCCTCAAAAATTCGTTATGGGTGTGAGGAATAAATGTGTCAGGCTTGTTTATTTTCCCCGTAGTGTCCAGATATCGAGATTCTAGTTATAAGGGTTCTAATGTTGATCATACGACTCTTCTAAAATGCTTAAAAAACTTAAAAATCACTACTTATAAAATTTCCCGGGGAAAGATCCCCGGTTTGGGCCCCCCCCCCCCAATATTTTTTTATAAGTCGGCGTCCCTGACTCCAGATGAGGATATTAACCTTAATGTAGATGAATTAATGATCCTGCTTGATAAAGTGCTGAAAACCATAAGGAATTTTTGATTTTATGAGGTGAAGTTAACACTGAGTTCTCAAACGAAGAATGTTATCGAGTAAGAAAAGTTATTAATCCAATCAACTGTTTCAACTTAACTCACTGCACCATGTCTCCAATTAGGATATTAAAATACAATGAATGTGTTTTGGATCGCGATCCTCTCTCTTCACCTTAGCGCCAACAGGAACTATACCTACGCCTAGCTTTGAGGACACATTCTCCCTAAATAATATTTCTTGAGGAAGAATTTCCACCAAAAAACGCGTTCATGACGCCGAAAGAGACACCTTGCCGCTCATTTTCCTCTTGAATGAAATTTAGGATATAAATGAAAGTATAACTACGACGACAGAGAAAGAAGAAGGAATGAAAGAAATTAGACTATAAATGCTCGAGACTTATTAAGAGGTCATTACAGTTAATTTCCGAGACGAAATAATGGAAATGACTGCAAGCGAAGTTCGAATACGTGAGAGGCTGAGCTGTGAGAAAAGAAAATTCGGTTACGTTGCAGTTAAGAGTTACATAAATTATACAGTTTTGGAGGAATCACAGAAATGCGAGTTAAGCGAGAGATCTATTAAAGAGGGATGATTATCAGGCAAGAAGCCAGCAGGCGTCAGGGATTACTATAAGGCACAACGCAGCCTTCGGCATATGAATTACACGTAAACAGTCCACTCCATCACCATCGCGCTGCTTACATTTTTCGCCGGTAGTTGGCGTCTTCCGGGCTGGAATCGCGAATAGAAATTAGACAATTTTTGTCAACCAAAGCGGATTCTTTCCATTGAAAAATGACCGACAAGTTCTGCTTCTTGGCAGCATGGATGTTTACCATAAAAAAAACTGCCAAACTGCAAGGTTTCAATACAAGAGTCAAAATTTGTAACTGTGGTAGAATTTTTTTTTCGGTTTAGGCACATTGAGAACCGGATGCTGAAATTTGGTGGAATTGGAAAGGAATTGAACATGATATAATACAGTTAATCTCCCAATTTTTATCACTCGGCAAACGGGTATCCGAAGTCGTGTCCGATATTATTTATTGACACGAGTGCATATCATGGAGTACCAGCAGCTCGATTCTGTAAATGTCATACCTGTGCTTCGCGTGGTTCGAACCACAGTGGAGTTCTCACGCCTCTCACCGTGAAAGACGTTCAAGCGATCCTGTAAGCCTGTGTCGTGAGATGTTTGACGGATTGCGAACGATCACTTCAGTTTCTTATGTTGGTAGCTGTGCGGACGCGAGGAACGAATCAGAATCTCCGATACAAACTTACTTCAGCGGCCAACTGCAACTTCAGTTACCATAGAGAAACATATACAATGCCGTGGAATATTCACTCCCAAAGTAATTAATACTTCTTTACTCAATTTTGAGTGAGGTCTTTTCTTTTAAAAGTACCTATTAATGATAATTTACGGTTGCTTAATTAGTTTGTAGCTATAAACTGTATATTACCTCTTTTATATGTTGTCAAGTGCTGCGTATCGAAGTCAGTTATCACGTAGCGGGCTCGTAATTGCACAATTAGCTCTTATTTCCTCATTGTATGGAGCTAATGCTTACGCGGAATGACAACAAGTGTTATTTTATTATTTAATAATGGTTCATTCTCGTATGCGTTTGAGCTGTTCTCATCATTTCAGTACATTATTTTAAATGCGCTGTGGTGCGTATACATATATGTCTGATTGTGCAAGCACATGCCACTATTCACGATTTATACTGATGAAAATGTTTCTGGCGCGAATACGAGTAGATTATTAACAGTTTCTGCTAGAGGGCGAGATATTTACATGTCTTAGTATTTCTATTGTGTCAACAGAAAAACGAATCATGTTTGTCGTGTTACTGAACGGCAGCAATAATGCATGGAAGAGATGGAATAGATGATCAATGTTTATCTTAACGTACTAAAGTATGCCCCGGCAAGCCATCTAATCGTCTACGAATTAATCGTGGTGTGAACTCAGTGATCCATCGCCAATCTCGCGTCTCGAAGGGATTGTTGATATCGCGTATCTGCCGCCGAAGTATGTGCATCTATTGCCTCCGTCGACATTGATGCTCATGCAAAAGTAGCGGAGGTATGTAAAGAGCCTCCATTCTCGTTAATAAAAACAAATCGAAGGCTTGAACTTACGAAACAAATATTAAATAAATCTGTTAACATTCAGTACCGCACAATACTTTTACCATTGGTTCTACTCCAAATTATTATGAACATTAAGTTGTGAGTATTTTACTTGTACATTCTAGAAGATGCACAAATATAAGATAATTGTCAAACCCTCAGCGCAAGGTTTAACTTCCCACCAACTTCAATCGCAATGAAGGCCAATCAATTTAAATAGGACGCGAATGTAAATTTAACTTTACGCATTTCTTTTATTTGTTTTTAATACATATTACTTATGGGAAGTGACAATATGAAATAGCCACCATCGTAATTAATGAATAATGTGCTATTAATTATCAATCACAGCGTAAATTCATAATGAAAAATTAGAGCGCATTGCCGCGACGAAGCTACCACGGGCCCTCTTGGGCGTGAATACTTTCACGGACGCGGCTGCGAGAGTGACGTCACTAAAAAGTTTCAGAATCGCTCCAGCGTCAAAGCCGTGAATACATTGACGAAATCCGCTTGTGACGGCCATATCACATTTACAGAATCGAGCTGCAGGAGATAACACCCCCGCAATTACGAAAATGAAGTAATAGATTAGCTATCATAGTCTGGATTAGTTTAACGTATCGCAAGTAGCCGGAGCTTGCATTCATAAGCCTCCGAACATAAATTTGTTGGTATAGCATTGGAATAAATACTAGAAATTTTCCAACATTATAAAATATTTGACGACGTTAATTTCAATGTTGCTTCATCATCATCAATATCATACCATAGGCCTTGAATATGATGTAGCAATGTAGTAGCATCAGAATCTAAGTCGCAGTATATATAATAATCGCGGATATTTGCAAGTTTTTATTTCAACATTACACCGAAGGCCTTGAATATGTTGCAGTAAAATTGTGCCTAGGTCGTCATAAATTTTTTTTAATCGGGGAAAATAGCAAGCATTTATTTAAATATGAAAAATCCCTCTCCATCACGGTTGAATCTTCGGATTTTATTGGATGATATCTGGTAAATTGGTTTATGGTAACTAAAACATGCGACCCGCTCCATTGTTGCTGGCACCATAGAGTGAGGCCATCTGCCGGAAAGAGACGTGTTGAATGGTAGCGCGGCAAAAAGGAAGAAGTGTGATAGATGGCAAAAGGTCGATGGACCCACCAGACCCAGCCCTTTCTCCCCTAAATGTATATGAGACGTGTCCTTAGAGACCTCTTTCAACCGGAAATAACAGGTGGTCAGAAGAAAGACAACGGATGACCGACGACCAGTTTTGGGAGCGGGAGACATATTGATGCGCACAGAATTTCAAGACTTCAGCGCGTTGTGGCGGTAATCATGGTCGTAACCAGCGGGGGGCAGCAACTTCCACCCCCCCTAGAAGCAAAAGTAAATTTAGTTCAAAACGAAATTTTTGAACAGGTTTTCTTTAAATCCAAGAAAAATAATATTAGTATTAAACGCGTAATTTAAGCAAATTAGTTTTTTGGAGCAAATAATTTTAAAAAAATAATGTAGCGCTGTTCTAATTTCCTTGAAATTTTGGTTCCCTTAACCTTTCATGTGTTACAACTTGAACGACCACGGCTTGCCCCCCGCCTCTAGTTTTTTTGACCCTGAGTACGCCCTTGACGGTAGTGGCTTAATTAGGAATACACTTAGGGGGAGACGGGGGAGCGTGAGGCAACTCGGAAAAATTTTTGAAAAAATAAAATTCCTGGAAACATATTTTACATCATTTAGGCACTTAAAATGTAACTTTAAGCAGTTGCAATCACTATATCGATGGCTAATTCTAACAACACGTAGGTATCTCAAAAATAGCAACTTTTCAGGAGACCAAAAAAAAACATTTACTTTTTTTTCATTTTACACTGAATCTAAAAACCAAAAATTCATAAAACTGAAAAAGAAGCATACATTTGTAAACAAGCAGTTGTTTTTTGCTCGAAGTTTATTTTTTTAATGTTATTACACTTTTTTAAGGTACTTGTCTCATACCGGCCAAATTTTGAGGTACATATTGCTAGAACTTAGCCATCGATATATCAAAAACCAGGCTATAGTTTTAAGGAGTTTTTTTCAAATCTCAAAGGCTCTGGGGGGGATCTATCCCCTCTTCCCCCCAATAGTTACGCCACTGCTTGGCGTTAATTGCATGCTTTCATAAAAAATATTACGCATGTCAGTCAAAGCCAGGGTAAATTAATTCAAATTCGGATCCAGAAAAATTGACGGATTCATTAAGGAAAACTCATCGATTCGGATTAAGTTTAGTTCTTATCAAGACGAAGTGTAATAATTCTAGAATAGAAGCGAATACTCAATCACTCACTCAAAATGAAATGTCGTCTTTTTTTGACAGTAATTCATATCTTCCTAAACCATGATGGCATGTGCAAACTTGAAAATCCAAGCATGCCGGCAGCTTTTCAACCTAAATTTTCAATTTTCGCTCTTTCTTTAATTTCGCCAAATTGCATTAATAGTAATATAAAATGAAAATATTGACGTCATCGATAACTTACTTTCTACAAACAAATTTTGGCCTCATCGACAGCTTGCTTTTGAAACAAAAGTTCATATAACTTCGATATGGACCCATTATATGCATACAGAGATGCTTGGATTATAGTGTGAAGTTTCGTGCAATTCTAGTGCGGAATATTTGAGTGAAGTTAATTATCAATTTGTTCCCATTAATATTGGTAAAATAGGAAAAATCTAACTAAATAAGTTTCATTGATTTTTTATGCTTTAAATGTGCCATGAATCATTTCTCTATGGGAATTTGGTTGTGGGATATAAGAAATTATATGAGGCGTGTTCAGAAAATATCATGTTTTTTTATATCAGTTCGTCTATATTAATGCTGTCGTCTTCAACATAGTCTGGTTTAATGTAATACATGGTTATTACCCCGGCGGACTAGGGCAGTGAAGATTTCCTGGGTTTCACACTGGGTATGGTCAAACGTATATCTCTTTCCAACATTTCGATGTGCAACTCATCCATGTGTGATTGACGAGTGAGTTTGACGAGGAACCTTATCCGGTGTGACACCCGAGAAATCTTCGCTGCTTTAGCATCATCCGTCGTACATGAATTTTTATGTTTTTTATGTATTTGAAAAATTTTCTACTTGTATCTAATAGCAGAAAAACCATTCAAGTTTTCAAATACATATTTTATGTATTGTACAAGAGTGGAACAAAGAAAAAATTAAGGATTATAAATTACAAAAATTCGAATAAAAAATAAATCATTAATTCAAAGAATAAAATAAAATAATTTATTAGAATTGTAACAAATGAAGCGTCCGTCGGCTTGGTTACACAATACATTAACACGTACAAGTTAACCCCTTCCACTTCGATTAGTGCTCTGAATATCGTACTCCTATTCTTCATTTATTTTTTCTGTGGTTATCTTTTCAATGGTAGGTAATGAAATGATATTTTGTATTTTGTAATCAACGTAGAACCGTGAAATAAAATGTGATTATAAAAAAATTAATAACACAGCTATCGCCACTCGAATAAAATCATTTTAATCCTTCCAATGCATCATGTTTCATGAAATATGAATAATTCATGTATGCTATGAATGTTTTAACATTGTTAATTTTTCAAAATAATCATGTTGTTCCTCAAAATAGAGCTAAAATTATGAATGAGATACACTCGTCATTGCGCGGTTTGGCATCGCAAGTTCATGACGAGCTAGACTCGTCATTCCGGCGCAAGGGGTTGTAACATAACATAAACAAGCCACCATATTGTTTTTATATTATTTAAAACTGACAATGGTAGTGAGGGATTGTTGTGAAGGAAAAGGGGAGTTGTGTATAGAGAGTTGAAGGAGGCAGACGTGTTTTAAGGAAGGATCGGGATAAGGACTAAGAAAGGTGGCGGTGTAGCAGAGAAAGGAAGAGAAAGCAGAGAAGGGGAGGCGCCTACGAGAGGAGAAGAGAGCGGGAGGAGAGGAATATAGCGGAACTCAGGATCCACGCTGATGCAGTTCATGGCGGTGGTTCAGAAGAGTGGTTGTGGTAGATATAAATGGAATTGTGATAACATGGTGGCTTTTGATGTTGGTTTTATGCTCTAAGTTTCAAAATATAGAGTTTGTTTCGAATTGTATTGGAATTATTTGTTTATAAAGCAGCTAAGATTTTAAAAAGTTACATTTTGGCGCCGCAACGTGTAGGGCACGACAGCAACACGTGATCCGATGAAATCTATACATATTTAGAGATATAATTAGGCCACGGTGTTTGTTAAACCACGAGGATACCCTGAGAAAGTGGGATACGTAAACAATTGCACGCGTAGTCTAACAACCACTACACACTTTAACAATAAGTGAACTCTCGACCGGGTACACGAGAACTTGGAAAAATGGCGACGATAGAGAAATGTTTTAAGGAATTAAAGAAGGCGGAGATAATAGAGGAATTAAGAGAGCTTGGTTTGAATACCGCCGGGGTTAAACAAGAATTGATAGATAGACTGAGAACCGCATTTGAGGAAAAGGGAATTAATATTGATTCGTATCGGTTTAAATTGAAAGAAGCACAGATAATAGAACCTGACGTAGTTACGTGGTTGAAGGAGTTCAGAAGAGAATTTGTGGAGAAAGATAGACTTCAAGAAGAGCAGAGAGAAAGGGAAAGAAGAGAACGAGAGGAGAAAGAAAGACTGCAAGAAGAGCAGAGGAGGAACATGAAAGGGTTATTAAGAGACGTGATCAGAAAACAGGCAGATGGAATTGCAGAAATTCAGCGTGTAGTTAAGGTACTTATTGAAGAAAAAGTAGAAGGAATAAGAGAGGAATGGAAACAGAAGCTATCCGCACACAGAGAAGACTTGGAGATGGGGCAGAAAGAGATTAGGGAAGAGATTGGTGTATTAAAAGAAGATTCACGACAAGAGAGGATCGAAGTTCTCGCAGCATTAAAAGACGTACAAGGCAGAACAATGCAGGAGATGGATAACATCGGTGAAGAAACAAAGCGAAAATTTGAAATAGTAAGCGAAAGAATTTTGAAATGCGACGTAAAAATAGAGCAGGTGTCGGAGAGAGCAAGCGCGGAAGCGGCAAGGCTAGAAAAACAAATGCAATTAATCGGCCGGAAGGAGACGGAGTGGTTGAGAATGCAGGGCTACAAAGGAGGAAGTGTATCACAAATACCTGCAATCAACGTGAAGATTCCACAGTTAGATGGACGAAAAGGAGCGAGACCGATGCGATATATGCACGAATTGGAGGAGTATCAAGGAATATATCATCTGACGGATGGTGACATGCTCAAAATTATTCGACAAGGCATGGTAGGATCGGCTGGGGAATGGATGACTGCCACGTATCATTTGCAGAATGATATGGAAAATTTCAAACATTTATTCTTGGCACAGTTTTGGGGAAAACAACATCAGATGGAGGTGAGGAGAATGCTCGATTCCGGTCAATACAACAGGAATGGAAATATGAGCAGGTTAGAATATGCTACGAAAAGGATAAGTGCAGCAAAAGAATTGCAACCTGCCATGGAGGACGAGGAAATCATACATAGACTCGAGCATCATTTTGGACCAGAAGTAAATGCCGCCATTATTACGCAGCATATAACGGCATTACCGCAATTATTGGAACTTTTGGGACGATATGACAACGCCGCACCAGAACAACACCAAGAGTCTAGACCGGAGGCAGGACAACGGGAAAACCGACGCCAACAATGGAACGAGAGAGAGAGAGACGGGAGATGGGATCCAAACAATCCGTATAGGCGGGGAGAAATGGAATATCACCGAACAGCTGATCGCGTGAATACCCTCATTTTCGAGAAGAACGATGGTATTAGTGTTGCGGGAAGAAAATCGGAAAACTAAATAGGTCTCGTTGTATTCCATGTCCTGACGCACCGAAGACCGAAGAAGATGGGACGATCGAAAATACGAATACAGAGGAGAAAAGGAAGAGGAAAAATAGAGTTAGGAGTCTAATAAAGTCACCACAAGAATTACTCAAAGAGGAGAAAGAAGACGGGGGTCCAGGAATCAGATGCCCGGAAATAGAGATAGCAATTAACGGGTTGAAAATTGGTGCACTTATAGATACAGGATCGGAGATTACCTGTATAAATGAAGAGTTTTACGATAAAAACAAAGCATATTTTAAGGAAGTGATGGAGTTACCTGTAAGGCCCCTTTCAGACGTGACGGCTTTTCGCCGGCCGCCGTCCACGGCACGGCACAATGCCTTTAAATAACCATAGTTAGCAATGGGTGTCTTCAGACGAGTCGAATCACGCCGTGGACGACACGACGCCGTGGACGGCCGCCGTGGTATCCACGGCTCCCATTTCAATCCGGCCCGGCGTACGCCGTCCACGGCGTGAAATAAACACTGTGGTGTATTGGACTGTTCAGACGCGTCGACTTATGCCGTCCGCCGCGTAGTTCTATAGAATTCAGAGTAGCGTGATCGGCGAAGAAATGCGGACATGAATAATATTTCATCGTTCCCATATTTTAAATTGTGTTTTTGAACGAGATGGGAGATTTTATAGTGGACGTTGACGCTTTTCTACCAAATCCAAGTCATGCAATTACGTGTGCGATATGTCCAACAGCTATCAAACTATCTAGAGCTAATCATTCATTTAAATGGGGAAATAGAGAAAAAAGGCTAAAATATGTGTATTCTATTAAGTAAATAATAAGACTAACGATGTACGCAAAAATAGTCTATATGACTATGTACATATCAATTGTAAATTACACCGAGTCTAGACATTCCATACGATCGGGGAGCTGCCGCGGCCTGCGCGCGCGGCAAAAACATCGATTTTTATTGTTAGCTGATTCTAATGGTCGTATTTGATTTCTCTTGATGGACACCCTAAAACGTTTGATGTAATTTAATGTAAATATCTTGAGATAGCACGGTGATCCTTTTTTTATAATCCCAAATAAACACAAAATTTCGACGAAAAACAGTCCTACAATTTGTATAGTATCGACGATAAATATCGATAATTATAACGAAGAAATTAGGTTATATGAAATGTAAATTGAAGGTGGCACTAAATAAACTATATCTTATGCGTAGTTAACTTGCAAAAATTTCACTTTCCAACGTCCGTCGAGCACGGTATTCCCCGTGGACAGCTGAAAGCTCCGAACTGTGCCGCACGTTCGAAAAATCGATCTTAATTTCGGCGTCGCGGGTGGTCGCTTTCTCCTTTTGGTATCACTCTCTATAGGTTTTGTTGCATATGTGGTGTAAATATCTCGAGGTAACTCGGTGATCCTTTTTTTATAATCCTACATGGACATAAAAGTGGAGCCTGAGGAAAAGAGGAGCCTAGTAATTTAAACTTTTTTAAAGGAACTCTACCAAGCATGCATAACCTCAAGGATGCGGAAACAGTTAACTACCAAATCGAGGTATTGAACATTCTGGAGAGGATACAGCAGTTGCGAGCAGTTTCTTCTCCTCTAGCAGGATCAATTCATTCTCCGACATCACTTAATTCTACGCCGTCAAACCAGTCAACTTATTCTGTGAGAGAAGTGGTATAGTGTTTTGGGATTTGGGATGCAGCGAAAGGTTTCAACTTTATCAATATTTTATGTATTTTGTAAAAGTTCTTTGTATTTTTTTTCTTCCTGTTTGATTTTTTTAATTATTTGAAAGTACTGGAAAGAATTTCTGATAGATAATGTTTTGAGAAGTAAACAATAAAAAATTCTAAAATCGGACTGAATGAAAAAATCACTATGATGCACTCCCCAGCTCACATGAAAGTGTTAAGATCCAATACATTATCTTTCTTTAGTAATGAAATTTTATGTTTCCTTTGTCTAAAAACAATTGTATGAAAAATAATGCTTAAATAAATAATTTTAAAAAGAAATTAAATAATAATAACCAATCAAATGAGTTACTCATTGGCTAGTTACAGATTTCATATTTGTATCGAGGTTCCCTAAACTAAATTTTATATATAAGCAGCATAGATAAAATTTATATCAGCAGTATAGATAAACAATTAAAATAATAATTTATATTATTGTTTTAAAATTCGCTTCTATTCATGATAACGACTCAAGAACTATTGAATAAATGTCGCTGATGGCCGTGCCGATTGCTTGCCGTACTGTTCTCTGTATTTAAAAGCGCGCCGCGCCGTGAACGGCGACCGGCGGAAAGTCGTCTCGTCTGAAAGCTGCCTGAATTTCACGGCGCGGTGCCGTGGACGGCGGCCGGCGAAAAGCCGTTGCGTCTGAAAGGGGCCTAAGAGGAGTTCAAGTAATGGGAGCCATTGGACGGAAGAGTGGTAGAATTAAAAAACAAATATTTCCCACGATGAAAATCGGAGATATTTATGTTGACTTGAATTTTACCGTAGTCCCGGGGTTAATAAAAACAATCATTGTGGGTACGGACACTTTAGATATGTGGAAGGCTAAAATTGACTACAGAGATAGGGTTTTAATTATAAAGCACGGAGAAAAGACGGTGAGATGTCCATTCAAAGGGGCAGAAGTACCTTCGCAGCGACGGGTAATGCACATAGAAGAATGGCAGATGGGAAAAGGACATGTGACGCGAGAGTAAGAAGTGATTTCCACGGAGGAGATAGAGAGCAGCGTTGAGAATATCCCGGAGCTTTCAAGAGAAGAGAAGGCAGTATTAGCGGATGAAATTAAGAAGAGGAAAGAGATATTTAAGATTACGCCTGGGAAAATAAAAGGGTATTCATATAAAATTGAGGTAAAAGAAGATGAATAATTTCATGGTAAATGTTACACTATTCCGCTGAATCTACGAGGGAAAGCAAGGGAAGCCATTAAAAATCTGTTACTCCAAGGGATTATCGAGAAGAGTACGTCACGTTACATATCACCGTTGGTTTGCTTACTTAAGAAGGACAATTCAGTACGTTTGTGCATGGATGCAAGTGCAGTAAATAACATTATCAAGCCAGATTATGCCACATCCAGAACACCGCAGGAGTTATTTCAGGAATGCGCCAACGCGAAAATTATGACATCGCTTGACCTCACACAGAGTTTTACCAGATAGAATAACACCCACAATCTAGGAAATATTGTGCCTTCACATTTGAGGGAAGGATCTACCAATTCACCCGAGTACCATTTGGTTGTACAATCAGTAGCAGTGCATTAGTGAGAGCACTTGATCATGTTTTGGGAGACGAATATGAGAATTTCAGTCTGAAATACGTTGATGACTTATTAATTATTTCACGGAATTTAGAAGAACATTTTGGACATTTGGCGAGAGTGCTGGATAAATTGAAGTAACTCCTACTGAAGCACATTTCGGACATAAACCCGAACGTATTTGGCACAAATGGTTATCTAACGAAGACGCCGTGGAAGCGGAGAATGATGAAATTCTTTTAACTAAAATCCGTGAACATATCGCGAAGAAAGGGGAGAAGAGGCGGTTGAGAGAAGAAAGAAAACTCAAAGGAAGGATAGAAAAGTTTGAAGTGGGAGACCTAGTGTTGATACGTACGGATCCAGTTTCAAATAAGGAAAGAAAAATTTTCAAAGCATTCTTACCTATCTATGAGGGTCCATACGGGATCAAGGAGTCCAAGGGAAGTTTTACTTTTCTACTGATACATCCCATAACAGAAGAAGAACGTGGAGTATTCCATGTATCCAAGTTAAAACGATATCAAGGAGAGATCACAAAAACACACCACCAACCACAGCAACACACACACGCAAACAACACAACCGTCTTAACCCGATTTCAGAAGCAAACTATGGACGGTAGATGAAGAAAAAGGGGAAGTTAGATCGCAACGAATACCTACATTGTAGTTACGGCAGCGAAAGGCAAGCACGAAGAAGCAATTATAACGCGAGGAATAATCCTATACTGACGGGAGAATAAATACTTTGTAGCAAAAGGGTCAGTTGCAGGACAATGAAAGAGCAACTTAGGGGATTAGTGCGTAGGGCGATTAGATAAGTGGCGAAATTATTTACATCCTGGAGAGATGGTGGAAGGGTGATATGACCACATAAAATTGAGGGTAAATACATGTGTTATAACTTGATAGGGATGATAACAAAAAAGGTTTTGTTGGTTGTTTATTAAATACGTATGTAATGTTTATATGCTTGGAATGAATGATGACAATGATGAATGAATGAGTAAAGTGGATAAAGCAGGGGAGTGATAAGTGAAATAAGTGTGGCAAATAGAAAAATGAAATGCCAGTATGGAGTGAACAGTGTTTATGTGATGGGAAGAGGGAGTGAAGTGCTCTGGCTTTAAACTGCAATAGAAGAGGTATGAATGTGTTTTCAAAGTTATAGTTTCAAGTGTTTATTATTTTCCTAAATATTATTGTTAATCTGGTACATTATTCAGGTCAATGCCGATATTATATCTGATCAAATGGTCAACGAGGCATATTCTGCTAATGTGAATAATTAAGTATAATATTGTTGTGTTTAAGAAAACGACTGAAGTGTTATTTTGTTTATTGGTATTTGGAGGGAGTAATAGGGTATGCAATCTCATTTATTTAGAAGATAATATTTTGAAATTGTTTGGTAAGTGTATATTGTAAGACCTACAGTTTGGAATGCTGAAATTTTTAGAAAAGAAATACCAGTCAAAGTAGAGGTGTCGGGGCCACCATCAAAATTTATAATTAGAGGTTTTCGAAACAAAATTTTGTATCTAAAAAATAAAAAATTGTTCTTTCGACGGGGCAATGTAACATAACATAAACAAGCCACCATATTGTTTTTATATTATTTAAAACTGACAATGGTAGTGAGGGATTGTTGTGAAGGAAAAGGGGAGTTGTGTATAGAGAGTTGAAGGAGGCAGACGTGTTTTAAGGAAGGATCGGGATAAGGACTAAGAAAGGTGGCGGTGTAGCAGAGAAAGGAAGAGAAAGCAGAGAAGGGGAGGCGCCTACGAGAGGAGAAGAGAGCGGGAGGAGAGGAATATAGCGGAACTCAGGATCCACGCTGATGCAGTTCATGGCGGTGGTTCAGAAGAGTGGTTGTGGTAGATATAAATGGAATTGTGATAGCATGGTGGCTTTTGATGTTGGTTTTATGCTCTAAGTTTCAAAATATAGAGTTTGTTTCGACTTGTATAGGAATTATTTGTTTATAAAGCAGCTAAGATTTTAAAAAGTTACAGGGTTTATGTCGAAATGCATGAACGCGCGATTGAACACGAAAATGCACCGTGTAACCACCCAACTTGTTCGAATGCATGAACGGAAAATAGAACCTGTTCTAATTTGGTTCATGCATTCGTACATGCTCCGTTCCGGTCCACAAAAGTCATTCACGCAAACAGACAACAACTAGTACGTTTTCGTGTACCGGTTAACCAGGCCTTTATAAAGAATTTTGTCTAATTATGCGCCGGAAAGTCGTATGCTTACGAATTGACAGTTGAGGGGGTGAGGAGCCAGGGGCTTAAAGTGATATTTTTCTCAACAGAGTTAGGTACAGAAATTGTTTGAAGAATTATACAAAAACTTGATTGCCAAGAGATACGAGTGAGTCTCTGTTATGTGCTGACATCGAGATGAAAATCAAATGCACTACTTTAAATAGCTAGTTGATCTTGTTTCTCTTCTTTATCTAATTTCTGTACTTCACTCTGTTTAGAAAAAAAAATCATTTGTACCTCTTGGCTTCTCACCCCCTCAATTATTAATTATTGAATTCATTCGTGTCCGGCGAAACATGATGAAACTCCTTCATGATGCATCAGAAAGGAAAAACAATGGCAGGTTCCACAATTTATGAAATACTGCGACCGGTTTCAATACGCATGAAAGCCTGATGATGATACTATGCATTGAGACCGGTTGCAGTATTTAATAAATTGTGGAATCTGCCATCAGGGGCGGTATGGGGTGATTGGGGGCCCTCGGCTGTGGCTCATGACGGGACCTCCCTTACCTTGAAGGATCCGGGGGTTTTTCCCGGGGAAAAGTTTGTACGAAATTGCATGCCCGGAATTGGATTTTGACGCTATTATCTTAAAAGTCAGATAAAAGTCAACACTATAGTCAGATATCAGTGGCACTTAAAAGTCAGATAAAATTTAATAAAAAAATAGCAATTTCTTTAGAAAAAATACAATGAAAAGAATAGAATGAGAATTTCACGGCTTATAAAATTTAATAATGCATTATCGTTCTATTATCTATTATTTAGTGTATTTCTTTCCTTGAAACCGCGCTAAAATCTTTAAAAAAAAACTCTAAAATAGCCTTTTCGAATAACTCTTTCAAAAAAGAATCAAGTTCTCCTTAATCTTCTGACATCTTTATTTTTTAATATAATCTTATTACAGAGAGTACCTACGCCGTAAATAAAGCAACCAGTGAAAACGTAGAATTTTATGACAGCAAAAAAAAAACTTTTTGGCTCTAGTACTCTTGGGTCTTTTTATTATCCTTTTCATACACGCTTCAAGGTAGACGCGAGCGTTGCGGGGGGGGCCTTAAGGTCGGGGCCCTCGGCGATCGCCGACCAGCCGACCTGGCCAGACCGCCCCTGCCTGCCAATGTCTTTCCTTTCTGATACATTAATAATTATTATACGATGTGGTCTTTTTTAACTTGATGTCCGTGGGTCTCCTCAGCAAAATCTGTCGAGCGGAAGTGATGCGTTCACTTGAGACCTTTCATTCGAGACTCCCTCGGATATTCCTCCTCAATGATCAATTCGTGCCATGATGTCCCATTGTGTGCTTGCACCCTCCACGGTCTTTCGCTGTTGCGGCCTTTCACCGCCAGGGGGGCTTGGTCAGTTGAATGAATCGGACGCTCGCTGGCAATAGCTCGCGAAGTGTCCAGCCAGCCAGCCAGTGAGTGGCCGGGCAGAAGCGGATAGCCACCGGCTGGACACCACTCTTGACCACTCGAGGAAGCGTTGGCACGCATCGCTCGTGGGCCACTCGCCGATTGTCGTTTTTGCCGGAAATCGCCAAGACGAGCTCCCTTCATACACCACCGTTTTCATTGTCTAGGCCCGATTAGAAGAGGCTTATGGGACGTGATCAAACGCAATTCATCTCGGCGAAGACACTGGGACGCGTGCGGACCTCGGCATTCGACGTCGAAGCCTCCGGATCGTCGACGAGAAATTCCCGGGACATGCGCTAGCTGACGCCCTGCGGAATTCTTTCCTCTGAAGATCGTCGCTTCTTCGCTTGGTAAGTTTTGATTGTTTTTCTTGCTTATTCTCCTTTAATTCCGGTTTTCCTATGCTAGATTTACCCGGGAATATTTTACGCCGGCTACTTTCACAGGAACTTCATTTTATGTCGACAATTAGATTGCTTGAACAATTGAGAATGGATATCTTTAAGAGCGACACAGAGAATATAATATTAGAGCCACACTATATTTCCAGGTCCGATAGAAGCGATAAATTAAGAGACTTTTTTTGCCGAACGGATAGATGTGGGAATTCGTTTTTCCCCCGAACCGTAAAGGACCTCAATAAACGCTAGTCCCGACCTCGTTAGAGCACTTCATTTTTTTTAGCCGTAAACGGCTGGTGTCCTAACACCCCCTGCCAAACGCCTTTTAGGCGGCTTGCGGGGTATTATGTAGATGTAAACAATATGAGGATTGGACTTAACAATAATTGCCATGAGACCCTGGAATGGGAATCGAATCACGAACCTTTATATTTTCGGGCCATTGCGCCAAACGGTAAGCTATCCGTGCTCCCTGATTCCCGTGGCAATTTATCGGGGTTGACGGTTATATAGTTTTTAGGCTCCTACGATCCATCCAAAATGACAAAGAAGGCCGGTCTTGGGAAATTTTTATCAATCTTCGCCTTTCTCCCTGTTCTACTAGAACTTGCTGAATAATGGCAGGAGACGATAAGTAGATAGTACTTAGGTCGTTAGAAGTCGTTGTCGCTGTTTATGAGAGAAATCCCGTTTGACTAGCAACAATGCGCTTCCGCAACCGTCATGAAAAAATCATAACAACAATTTACGCACCCAATCAGATTTAAAATCATATGATGAAAGAGTAATGGTAATAATTTTGATATTCCACAGTTTTAATGCTCAACTATACCATTTAACTATGTATCGATATCTATGAACAACAATTTTATGTAACTGTAAGCAAGTCTGTGTAACTATTCAATTTCTTCGATCCCTTATGTGCCTGATGATGGAGATATGTGAAGCCTAGGTCTCAGAATCGTTGTGCGCTAATCGTACATGGAATATAAAAGTTATAATTACTATTACTTTTTATAATAATTAGTTAATTCCATGTAGTTATGCCTGAAACAGAGCAATTTAGAAATCAAATCTCTATTTGACGCTAAGTTACATATAATTTAAGGGTTTTTGAATCAGCCCATGTGCTAGCTTAAATCTAAGGAACTAATTAGGAAGGACTAATTTTTCAAGATATTATCTCCCTCGCGTGGTGAGAATCACTTTTTTTGTAGATTTCTCAGAGAAATATTAACAAGAGATTTTTCCATCCTCCGCACATTGATTGAAATTGCGCAATCTCAAATTGCAAAAAGGTGTGTTAACATACTGAGCGTGTCTGTGCATCAGTAATTTTTTATGAATTCACTCGTGAGGAAGGATATGTATCAGGATACATATAAAACTAACTTATTAGCATTTAATTCCCTAAATGTTTGCCAGTTTCCATGTCAACCCCTGTGAAAAAATTGTATAAAACTGTTTCAAATTTTTATACATTCCTATACATTGCCATGGCAATGTATAAAAATTTGAAACAGTTTTATACAATTTTTTCATAGGGGAATGTTTAAGTCTGGGAAATCGAAGTTTCATTTTTATCAGTTTTTGGCTATTGGACAGCCACCTTGTTTCTTATTTGCTTTTGAAGTTAATTATCTATTTTTTCCAGCTCCTTAAACTTGAACATATCCGGTCGATGATTTCGCTAGTTACCTTTCGTTTACTTTCGGAACAATCGAATATAACGGAAAATCTTTCGAAATTTAGTTCTCTTTTATTGCCGTGTTAATATTTTCCTGTTTTCAACGCCTTATTTCGTTGTCTGAGGACGACAGTTTTGCCGGTACTCGCGACACCTCTACAGTAGGGCGGATCGGAAAAATCGATTTTTTTCAAATCCATCTGGCCCAATGAAAAAAAGTTGTGGGACCGATCAAAAATAAGGCCTGAAATTTTTGAGACCTCTAGTCGAACCCCTGACTCAAATGCAATTTAGGGGGGGGAGGGTCAAAATTCGAAAAATATAACATTTTATGGTCATTCCCTATAGATTTTGCCGAGTTACTGCCCTACTAAAACAAAATTTTCGTGCATTTTGACGTATCTGCCACCGTTTAGCCAAAAAATGCCTATTTTTGAGTCCGCGTCCGCGAAGAAAATGTTCCAACGCTCACGAAGCGTCGCGGATACAAGAGCGGCAGGCCGATCCCGTCCCCTCCGAATATATTTTTCGAATTTTGACGCTCCCCCCCTCAAATTGCATTTGAACGAGGGTCAGGGGTTCACGTAGAGGTCTCAAATTTTTCAGGCCTTATTTTTGATCGGTCCCACAACTTTTTTTCATTGGGCCAGATGGATTTGAAATAATCTATTTTTCCGTTCCGCCCTACTGTACAGGTATAACCAATAGTCGTTCATTTTATTTGTATGCTAACAGCAACATACTTCCGCAAGCTTCTCACAAAGATAATTAATGTTTCTATGAGTCACCTTGGACGTCGCTTGCGCACAGCAACTTGCACCAAAAACTCGCAGGTAGGGTTCCCGAAATAGTGTCAACTTGTTTTCTATGGATAATAGTCTTTGTTTCAATTATGCCACTTCGATTTCAAGTAACATCATCATTCAGATCCAGTACTTTTGAAAAATTTTCAATCGAAGGTATGTAATAAATTTTTTATCCATAGGAAAATAGCGGGTACATAAAACAAAGTAACTAATATGAACTTTTGTACCATAAATCTTATTGTAATTTTTTTTTAAACCTGATGCCATTGAAATTCATAGTAGCTGCCAAATCCTTAAAAGAAAAAGAGATTGATTTTCACAAATTTGTAGAATTTTTTTTCCCATAGTACCTTAGGAATTGTTGAAAAATTAAACTTTTATTATTTCTTGTCAGACTAAATTTCCTCCTTCCTTTCCAAATACTTTTTCAACAATATGAATGAAAAAATCTGGGAAGAAATTACAGGTTATTGGTTGAATATGTAACCCTGGTCATATTGGGTCAAATTGACCCAATTGGGAGTTATATGGTGTCAGGTTTGATTGGGCATGCTAGAGTTAAAAGCTCCTCTTTGTAATGTTCGGAATTCGAAGGCCGTTTTCCACTATTCTTTGATTAACGCAAACTAATAGAGTGGTTTCCTATAATTTTTTTATTGCCTAAATTGAAAGATTATTACTCCTGGAGTACGTATTTCACGCTTTTAGATTTTTAAATGACAATATCTATTTTTCGCGATTAAATGAAGAGTGAAAATTTTCAAGCGCGCGAAAACGCGACGGCTGAGTATGAATGCTGGGAAAAGCCCGTGTGACGTCGTTCTTGTTCCCGGTGCCGCAAGTGAGGTGACCTTGGGGGGAGGCTTCGAGCGCTGATACGACGCAGGATGCTAGCAGGTAGCAGAGTACCCTGCTAGCTGGTAGCGCTTGGCTTAAATAAGGATTATTAATACCTTATCAAACGAAGGAAACTTTCCGAACTTAGGTATTTTTAATAAGTGATTATTAAGAGATGTTTCCCTGAGCTCTGTGCCTCATGCATGCATTGGTAATCTCAGACTGTAAAACTCCTATCTACTCGTATAGAAACTAGGTCCCTGTGACGTCACGTGGAGTGGCATCGAATGGGCGCCAATCTGGCCTTTTTCAAATGAGGATAAAATTGACTATTTCCATTCGTCTAAACTGGGAATTCTAAAACCAAATAATTTTTATATTATGAATACACTAATGGTGGGTAACGAATCGCAATCAATGCCTTTCGTTTTCTTTGATGAAGGAAACTACCCTATTCTTGAACCCATTTCATTGGCGGATCGAATCGTGTAAAGCGTTTAAATTTATGAATACTTAGTCTATGTGATTGGAGGTGAATCGAAAAAACAAGTCAACTCATTAATTCTAGATTTCATGGTAGACCAAAGGTAAACACAAAGTACCGTTCCACAATTTTTTTAATGCTGTCTGTTTTTGGAACTGTTGTTTGCGTTTGCTTATGTTCATTCCACCAATTCACGATGAAATCAGTTGATATTATCTCTAGATTTTGAGAAATTATTTGACATAGTATCTCCAAAAAAATCTTTATAAAAATACTATCATGAGGATATAACGAGAAAAAAGTTAAAGACGGAAACCCGTATTTTCCAGTAATCGTGAACAAAAAGTAGTTCTTGACTTCCATTCATTGGATAACAGATTTAAAAAATCATTATTCCATACGACGGATTAATTAAAATCTATAATAGATCAAAATTAGTAGGTATTCGGGTGTAGAGGGAATACCTTCGCGCGTCCTATAGGATTTAGCACCACAGATCTGGGCGATCTTTAAGATAATATTCAAGGAGTCATTTTTTGAAGACAAATAAATTGGAAAATTGCAACCATACTCCGATATGAATAAGAGGAAACAGTATTATCCCAATTATAAACCCAATAAACTATCGATCATTATCATCAGCATCAATTATAGGGAAGATCGTTAGCAATATCATGACTTTTCTGGACAGTCAGAACTTCATACATGGAAGTCAGAACGGCTTCCAGAAGGTATATCATGCGAAACACAGCTCCTTTCTTTTTTATTTATGACATATTTAAATTTGATGAATCGAAAAGAGGCATTATTTCAAACGAGTTGAAGCATTATTTCTAAATTGTCAGAAAGTTTTTGACACGGTACCTCACAAAAGACTTCTAAAAATATTACATTCATGCGAGTTGAACGAAACAGTAGTAAACTAGATACGTGACTTTCTGAGTGATCGTAAGTAAAAAGCAGATCTTGACCAAATAGGCTCTGATGTAGTTAAAGATGACATCGGGTGTTCTGCAAGGAATCGTAATCGGTCCCCTTTTGTTCATTGTGTATGTAAATGGCCTCTGCTCCAAAATTACCAAAAATATACTTGGATTGTGCTCCTTTATAAGGTAGTCGCTGTCAGGAAAGAACAGTAATAGACTAAAAATCATGTTAGATACTATTATAATTAAGGGACGAGTATTCTAGCCATGTAGACGACTTGATTTTCGTATGTGTGATAACCTTTTTGTTTATGAAATAAATACATTCTTTTGTGGGTGAATAAATCACTAATCGCGGGAAGATAATGTTGTACGTGAGAGTTCCAGGAAGTTGGTTGATTATTTATCGCTTTTCGGTGCAATCTTCGTTACTTGTTGGCAATATCAACTTTTCTATCAACTTTCATTACTGCCGCAGCGATAGCTTCGCCTCAGCTGTCCATAATAAGACGTTTTGAACTTTTGACCCCTATCTCGTAAACAAGGAGAGATATGAGGCCTTGTCGCAGTAATACTTTCGTTAGGACTGTTCCAATCAAGATAACTGGTTTATTTGCACTCTTACGCACTTAGCGACTCGCCATTTAAAAAGAGAGGTTCTTCCTCATCCATTTACTGTGTGCAGGGGATTAAATGATTTAATTTATGTTTTGCTGTGCCTTTGGTGATCTTAAAAGCATCGAAACATTCCAAAAACAGAGTACAAATTCTCGTGCATTAAAACTTTTACGTACATATTTTATGAGAACTAAATATCTTATGACTCCAGCCTCTTATTTCGGCAGAATTGTATTGGAAATTAATAATGGCTCACCTAACTCAGCCAACCTCCGTGTTGAATCACTGGTTTGAAAAGTTTGATTTGGGTATTCTTCAGTGTACTGACTTAGGAAAATTAATTTCGACGGGTGGATTTTTTTTCATACATCAAGCTTTTGTATATTTACGTGGGTAGAGTATTTGGTTGTTCGTGGTATTTCAATTTAAATTTATCGCAGAGGGTGGTATGTGGATTCAAAACATATCCATGGAAATATCTACATCATTTTTAGCGTACTTAATTTTTATATGACTTTTAATGTGCATTGTTTTCACATCGTTAACATTGATACGTGAACGCCCAGCCTCTCTCTTCCAAGGTTCTTCCCATTGTGACGTCAAATTGCTCACTTCTTAAATCATAAGTCAAAAACTGCTCATACTTTGAAATGATCTTCACATCAGAGCAAAAGCGATGATATAGACGGATCATCATTTTTAGATCCCTTTTAGCAGCAATCGTCCTCTCAACACGGTGGTACGCTTACAAAAACCTTTCCCTGAGTAAGAACACCATAATTCCCCAGAACAAAACATAATTCTTTCCAGATTTTCTTGCCTGGAATATCCTTTGATAAATTACTTTCCTCCTTTAAGAAGGAATTTTTCTGAGTAAAAATTCCTTTACTTCGAGAATGTTCCATCCAATAGCTTAAATAAAAAATTCTTTGAGAATTCCAAAGAGAACTGAGTATCTATAATTACCAAGCAACAAAATTGAACCAATCAATGCCAAAGATAAAACTCCGTGTTGTGAGTGCAAATTGACGTCACACATCAAAAAACATGGAGGCCGTGCGTTACAGCGCTTTCGTAGATTTAAATAATTAATAATAAGGTTTCGATACCTCCGATTCAAGTGAAATTTGAAATTTAGCATTTTTTATCGGTAAAGATTTTTATGCTGTTTTCCAAGAGTGGGCTTAATACTGTTCTACTTTTTTAGGGTAGTTCAATAGTAGCAATATTCATTTGCCAAATTTTCATATTATAATTCCATATTCTGATCAATCAATCATATTGCTGGAAATCAACGACAAATATTATAAAATTATTTTAACGAAAGATAACCATGTTTACCCAGGATTTCATCAACGGAGACAGCGTGTTGACTTTTAACACCTTTGCTTCATTTTATGGGATGCCACTTACATTTTCATGGCTATGGTTTTCAATACCCAATAAAATAATGACATATCAAATGAACATTAATTTATTAAAAAAAACATGGTATAAATGCATTCGACAATATACTGATTGGCTGTTATCCATAAGGATAATTTATCGAGGTCATTTCGAAGGCTACACTGGTCTTCACTGTTTTTGATCCTTCGTTAGGTTTTGCGGTCATCCGGCAAAAGACGTATTATGGAGTCAACTCTCTCGTGCATGTCATTGATGAACATAAAAAAATAGCGGACCAATGCACTTCCTTGGGGAACCCTCGATGTCACGGCTGTCTCCATGGTATATTCTTCATATACTCTTATCCTCTGCAATCTTCCTAGCATTTATCATTCCTAGCATTATTATATATCTATTTAATCCTAGCATTTATCTGTAGCCTATTTATCTTCTGTATCAATTCAAGGTGAGATACCGTACCAAAAGCCTTTCTATAAATCAGTGATCACCGTATCAATAGTCTACCTTGTTCCAGGACTTCAGCTAAAGGTTGCAATAGTAGTAGGCTCCCGCAAGAAAAGCCTTTCCTAAAACCATATTGATATATGAATAGCCATTTAGTTATTTTTGTCCCGGAACGTTGGGCTGTGGATACAATGCTGTAAGCATCATAATTGAAATAAAAATACCGAACGCAAACAATAACTGTCAATATATACCTGCCGTCGATAAAATAAGTAAATTTATTCGTATGATAATGAAAGAGATACTACTTGGTGATCTCGGCCCGCTTCCATCGGTCTTATTCATTTCCCAGGCCAATTCTTTCTTGAGGTATTTAGAGCTGGAGGTAATTCCTCTCTCTCTCTCAGTATACGAGGATTGTAATTGGAATTGGTCATCCGCAGTCATTTAACTTTTCCCCAGTAGGTCAATTTAGTGGAATCGCGCAATGTATGAACGAGAGCGGCTGTTTTCCCCATCTTCCATTCCCGTTAATACGCAACAATCGTTCTCCATCTTGCGAGTATGCTGAAGTTCTCATACATGTGTACTCAGATGACGTCATGTCCACGTGGGAAAAGTGACGAAAGCGACGAGTCCAAGTCAATCGATATTTATCAAAATTGTCTCGATGCACTGAACGGAATGCTGATACAGCTTCTCCAAGTGGAGCTAAGAAATTGCGCATTTGGCCATCTTGAGAATGGCCCTGTCCATCAATTTTTAGTTATTCTCAATTTTTTAATACCTAAAAAGCTTGAAAAGTATACAATAAATACACTGTATTTTCGGAATAGTTTCTTCTTACGTATAAACTACATTAATTTTAAAATTATTTGAGTAAAAATGAATTGCTACATATGCAATATAATTACATCAAGTCAGCATGGAAATCGGTAACAGTTGATACTAAAGGAGAATCTAAGAAATATCCTCATAACAGTGAAAGGGTAACAATGGGCTCGTCTACCATTTTCTTGAAAATTGCCGATTTCAATAGATTAAAAAAGATGAGGAGACCCATATTTTTCCGTGTTTCTATCCGCCGCGTACTTCTCAAGCTAACACTTCTCTAAGCTATTCAAGGCGAAAAATCTACGGGCGTAACCCTTTCTCATTGTCAGATAAGATGGCGACGTCATTGACTCTTTCCGTGCGACTAACCGCTTCTCCGTAAATTCTCATCCTCGAGCATCCGTTTCACGAGGCACGTTGTAATTGAAACTATAATTAGGGGTTCTTTCCGTCAAATATTGAGTCTCTATGAACAACTTTACGAAGGAGAACTTAAATGACGCCACAAACGCATGAAAAGTGGGCGGCAACTTTCGCATATTTATTTCATCTTGAAGGTATGACATAAAATGATGCTTGAATCAGGAAGACTTCGCCGACTCTAATCTTTACGTACCACCTAGAGAATTCTTTGAATAATGTTCGATTGGCGTCTGAGTGAGTGAGGGCATTGCGCTCCATTTCATTAAAATGGGAAATGGTGCATCTTTGAAAATGTTCTTAGCTTTTAGAGTTCGGAAGAGATTGCGACTAGGAGGATAAATTAGATGCATCCCATGCGACGGTTTTTGCAACTCAAAAATGACCTCTTCTCACATTCGAATTTTGCTCCTTTTAAAATACATTGGAAGCAGTTTTTCAAAAATTCATTTACATCTTCCAGTTTTTGTTTCCCCATTTTAATGTTAGTCTGTACTTCTTCTCTTCTGCTGCATTCCAATATCTTATTCCTATTTATTCTTATTTTCACCTGTTACATCTATAATATCAGACGTATTCACCTAAATTTAAAATGTAATGGAATATCCTTTTTTTAAATGAGTTAACCTAGCCTTAAAATGATAGTTGCCCTTCCCACTGTAATAAGTACATCATTTAAAGTTATTGTGAAGTAGGGAGAGGGCATAGAGATAGTCAAACCCGAATATTCAAAATCGCCTGAATTTGACTTTGAATTTTGGACCAAACCAATAAAGTTCTCCCACGGAGGCAAAGGTAAGGGAGAGAGAAGTAGGCTTCCCAAAACCGACCTTCTAAAAGCGTAGCACTTATTTAAAATTCTTTACGTTAATTCGATCCGACTTTGGAAAAATAATCACGTCACAAAATATGAAACGTCTTTTACTTCCTACTTTTTAACAACAATGACGAAATATATAAATAAACACCTAAACTTATTTCTCCATCATCTGGTTGCCATGAACAGAAACATATTAATACTTGAACGTCATGATCATCATCAGTTAGCAATATGAAAGTTGTTTTGACGCAACTCTCTATTCATTTTTCTCTTCTTCTATACATCCTTCGTCACCTGCTCTAAGCATCTCATCCGTGGACTATCGAGCACATGGGACCCGGCAAATAAAAATACAAAGGAAAGCAAAATAGAAATCGTCAAAAACTGCTACGGGCGTACACCGTACAGGCAGCGTCACACTGATGTTAAAGGCCGTATCACACTAGCGACTGCGGCCGGCGCTGCGGCTGCGACTGGCCCGTCAACCAATCAGAGCGAGGCAGTCGACGCTGCGACTGCGACTCCGAAGAATAGCCGACCGGCTATTCTTCTGAGTCGCAGTCGCAGCCGCAGCCAATCAGAGAGCTCCATTTCAATCTCGCGTGCTTGCGGCAGACGTGTTTGTTTGTTTTGGTTACCGTAGCGAGGGAAGTTCAAGAAGGTTATAAGATAACGCTGAGATAATTTCGGATTTTTAAAGTAAAGATGGAAGCCCAGTATATTGGATATTGCACCCGAGTACACAGGTGAATGAAAATGAAGTACGTTTTAACATATTTTAGGAACATTTTCAACAATTGCTGCTCTCTATCTATATCTAGTTTTTCGTAAACAAACATGCCACAAGCAGAAACGTTCATACGTGCGCATGCGCGATCGTGGCGTCGGCCGCAATGTGTGATGGGGTGCAGTCGCAGCCGCAGCCGAAATCGCGGTCGCAGCGGCGGTCGCAGTCGCTAGTGTGATACGGCCTTAAGGCCTTATCACACTAGCGACTGCGACCAGAGAAATTGTTCATCTTCCAGAACGACACTGAAAACTTCGAATCAGAACCCCACTATATTTCCTTATCCAACAGAAACTATAAATTCAGAGAGATATTTTGCCGATCGGATAGGTATGGGAATTCGTTTTTCCCAGAATAATTAGTGACTGAAACAAATGATGAGTGAAACTTCGTTGGAGAATTTCTATTTTATTTGTAAACGGCCGGTTTCCCAACACCCCCCGCCACACTCCCTATGAGACAGCTATCGGGTTATAAATAGATCTTAGATGTACCTCTGCCGTTCATCCTGTCTAAATGTCCCACAACGCTTAATTTGACAATCCCATAGGGTCTCATTATGCGATTAAATCACCCCTTCGTCTACCTTAGGTTTTCCATACAATAGGGTGGTTTCCTATTATTTTTTATTGCCTAAATCGAAAGATTATTACTCCTGGAGTACTATTTCACGCTTTTGGATTTTTAAATGACAATATCTATTTTTCGCGATTAAATGAAACGTGAAAATTTTCAAGCGCGCGAAAACGTGACCTTGAGGCGAGGCTTAGCGCTGATACGTCGCAGGTTGCTAGCGGGTAGCTGAGTACCCTGCTGGCTGTTAGCGCTTGGCTTAAATAAGGATTATTAATACCTTATCAAACGAGGAAAACTTTCCAACCTTAGCCAATTTTAATATGTGATTATTAAGAGATGTTTCCCTGAAGTCTGTGCCTCATGCATGCATTGGTAACCTCAGACGATGTATAACTCCTATCTTCTCCTATAGAAACTAGGTCCCCGTGACGTCACGTGGAGTGGCATCGCATGGGCGCCAATCTGGCCCTTTTCAAATGAGGATGAAAATGGACCATTGCCATTCGTCTAAACCGGTATTTCTAAAACCAAATAATTTGTATATTATGAATACACTAATCGTGGGTAACGAATCGCAATCAATGCCTTTCGTTTTCTTTGATGAAGGAGACTACCCTATTCTCCTCCCTTTCACTCTTCTTTAAAAAATTCCAAATTACTCTCAAGATCATTGGATTTTTATTATTTTTCTTGACCTGAACGAACTCTATACTATTCAGAGAAAACATGATCATCGTGTAAGAACCCAACTATGTTTCCAGGTCCGACAAAAACAATAAATTAAGAGTGATATTTTTCCAAAAGGATAAGTAGGAGAATTCGTCTTTCCCCGAATGATTTAGAACTTAAATAAATGATAGGCGAAACTTCAATTGCGCATTTTCTTGTTATTTTTCTTACTACTTTTTCATTATTTCTAGCATATGGGCTACGGGTCCATGGCTTTTCTCAGCATTTTCGTTTTCTTCCGAGATGTGCATGTATGTGCTAATATGTGGCCGGGCGCATTTATCTCGCGGCCAACTTCCGGAATGTCTCCCCAGAGAGCGTGTGTACACACAGCGTCAAAGGGCCTCGGCCACGAGCTGCCTAAGATAAGAATTGAGACTCTTGGTAGTGTTTTTAGAACTGGATAACCGTATCGTCACTATTCGCGTCCCTCCCTCACCGCGTCCAAGACTTTATTCTGAAATATCCTAGTAAGCATGGGAAAGAGCGATTTTTTTGCCCATATACAAGCATTTTAGGGATATGTTTTCTTTAATGTAATGTTACGTAAAACAAATTTTCAAAACTTGGTGATATCATTTGCACGTCGAAAATGCTTTGGTTTTAAATCGATTAAGCTGCAAATATGATTTGCAAAAGCGATATGTATATCATCACTTGTTAAATTCATATATTTATTGCAAAAATGAGAAAGTTATAAGACAGAGAACCTTATGTTGAGCCACACATGACTCACAAGGACTCAAAATGAAAAGGTAATTATGGGCTGCTTCTATAATTTTTTTGTTACACATAATGATTGCGATATTGATACATACTGGCGCAAATAATATCGCACAATCCTTCAAAAAAATCGTTCTTCTTCTTAAAAAAAATTACATAATTCACTTAGTGATAGCTTTTTTAGATGAAGGTAACACTTAAATGCTTAAAGGAAGGAATCATTTAATTAAAAATTCCTGAAAACTGCTTTCTTATGATGCTATTAAAATACCTTCCGGGATAAGTTAAGCCATTTACCTTAACAGGTGACGTTTTGTTACTGTATTGTCTATTCATCAAAAGCGGTGAAGTCAAATTATGGTACTCGGGGTTATTATTTTGAATTACATTGTGATCATTTGAAGTTTTATCAAACTGTGACTTCGCAAGCGATGTTTAAATGGTATCACTTTCATATCACCTGTGGGATGGAGACGTAAAAGTGATGCAGGTGGCTTAAAAGTGACATCTTTGAGATTTAAAACTGATACATGATGCCGCTAAGAAGTGCTCATGGTCTAGTTTCAGTGGCGTAGCCAGGAATTTCGTTCTGGGGGGGGGGGGGTCCAAAACCATGGGGAAACCATGGGGGGGTCCGAAACCAATGTTTCACAAACAGGGTACCAAGTAATGGATTTTAAACTAATTTTAACACTTTTAGTAATCGAAAAAACTTCATTTGTTAAAGAAATATTTTTTAAATTCATGATTTTTCAATATTTCGTTTTCTTTTATGAAGGAAAATAATTGTGTTTTTGTATTTCGGGGGTAGGAGTCCGGACCTCCGCTGGCTACGCCACTGCCAAGCTTGTATAGAAGTATCTCACTCACCCTCCTGTTCCGACCGTTCAGCGTCAGGGAATACCGCTGATTGGCTGATTCCATGGATACCAATGTTTGTTGAATCTCTTCTATAATTGGACTCGTTCACCTATTTCATTCAATAGTGAAGGAGTTTTTAAAAATAAAAATATCCGTTGTTTTCCGTCATTCCAGTCGTAGCCTATTTCTTGATCTATTGACGGCGAAAGGTTGATGGCATTATTTATTTCGCACATAAGTTGTTGACGTCCCGAACTCATACCACGTTTTTGCAACTTCTCCGGCCTTTTTCATGGACCTCGTGTGGTTCGTTTCTCTACACTTTTAATTAGCGATCGTGATTGAAGCTGAGCTTAAACACTCAGAGGCAGTGGGCCTTGCCATCTCAAAACAAACAGATTGTGCAAAATTATGTTAGGTGACCAACATTTCTCCCAGTTATTTATTAAAAAGATGTATCCTTATATTGAATTGTGATAGTTCCATTTTAGCTCAGAACTTAACTCCGGGGAAAGTTACGATCCTTTGTACATAGATGCGTCACGGAAAAAAGTCATATTTATGCTAATAACTGTAGAACCATATCACATAGAGCTGTGATTCATATTTCATTTGAAATTATATAGATATTTGAGCATTTTTAAATAATTCTAAATAAGTTTGAAGCGGTAATAAACAAAGAGTACATAATTAAACAATAAAAATAGCAATTCTTTAACGATTAATATTTCAAAAAATGTCTCATTTTATTATCTTCAAATTTTCAGGTTTATGCCTGTTCCATCATTTAATAACATTTTTTAAATAGCTTTTTTTATGTTTTATGCCATGTCAAAATCGCGAAAATACAACAAAATACGATTGGTTCAGCGGAATTGATGCGTTCACTAAAAAACTCAGATTCACTTACTCGCGCGGTTTGTTTGGATAGGTTAAGGTAGAACTCACCCCATACCAATTTTAACGGCAGTGGATTTTAGCCTTCAGCGTTCATTTCTTTTGCTCAGGACCTCCTCGCACTCCGATGGTTTTTCATTTGGGGTGTCAGAAGGTTTTATCCGGGATAACGAATCCTTGGGTAAATAACCGATCGCTCCAACCACTTGGCTATTACACTCCCCCAAGAATCAGGTTTGGAAATATTTATGTATTTAAAATTATATGATTAACTCGCTTATTTCTACGTGATTATCGTTAGAATTGATATTTTACTTCTCAATACATTTAATGGCTAATCAATAGATATTGTTTCTTTATCTAAATCTACATCTACATAATACCCCGCAAGCCGCCTAAAAGGCGTGTGGCAGGGGGTGTTAGGACACCAGCCGTTTACAGCTAAAAAAAATGAAGTATTCTAACGAAGTTGGGACTAGCATTTATTAAAGTCCTTTATGGTTCGGGGGAAAAACGAATTCCCAAATCTATCCGTTCGGCAAAACATAGCTCTTAATCTATCGCATCTATTGGACCTGGAAATATAGTGTGGCTCTAATGTTATATTCTCTGTGTCGCTCTTGAAGATATCCATTCTCAATTGTTCAAGCAGTCTAACAATAAGCCTAGCGCCTAGTCCGAGTCTCAAATACAGTGTTTGAAGTGAGTGCTTGAACATAATTTATTCCTTGACTTGTCCTATTCATTTGTCCATAAATAATTTATGCTAGGGAATGCACTTACTTGGATTTTAAGGCGGATAGTTTGTATATTTCTGGACAAAAATCTTTTCTAGTAAGCTTTAGGATTCACTTACAAGGAGAGGTTGTACAAGGCTTTGGATAGAATATGTATATTATTCAAAGCATTATGTATTAACTTTTCCAGTCTCCAAATTATATCTGTGTTAATGAGAAGCCACGTGGTTTCATCGTTGGCCTCATCTTCTTCGCAGCCACGTCCGAGCGCTCTGTTTATACTTATTGTGTCGCCATAACAACGTGTACAACGCTGCGCTCCACACGCGATGACTGCCGGATTTTATTTTAGACCCAATTTGAACAGCTTCCAAGGTTTTCCTCTCCCGTTTTTCTTTTGGTATAGCGTGCACTCCGTCTTGTCTAGCGTAGGTGTAGCACTGTCGCTCTAAGAAGGAATGACACGATGAAATTCGTGCTCCAATTGATTTGGGCGTAAATACTGTTCGCGGGTCGTTGCTCAGCTGTTTTGATCTCGCTCCTTGGTCGGATTCCCAACGGCGAATAGTGGGCTGAAATCGAAAGAAGCTGGCCAAAATGTCAAAAAGTTTTTTTCAGTTAGGAATGTGAAATAACGCATAAAAATTCTCAAATTTTTGCATAAAATCCCGCATTTAGTTACTTCATGTGCTCGTACGTTCATAATACAGATGGGGTCAAAGTTGGGCAAATTTCGCGAAAAACTACCACCTTAGTTTTTTCTTAAATTTACTAAAGTTAGCCTCTTGCTGTAGTACAAAGGAAATTCTAAATATTATTGTAAAGGCCGCTATACACGGCGAATGATCTTGCGAATGATCATGCTGAATGATCATGCGAATGAAATCATTCGCTGCGATGTAAATTTATGGGGTTATACACGGAGCATGACGACGCGCATGAAATTCGCGAATGATCTGCGCCCAGAGGATGCGCAATGGTACGCCTTAGCAACAATAGAGCTGTTTTGTTTACCTTTGTGTTTACCTTTGCGGCTTGTGTGGTGGTGTAAACATGAACAGCAGGCAAAGAAAAATAGCCGTTGCTTCGGCCGTAGCCGTTATTGCTGCCGCGGCCGTGCTATTAATGCAGCGAAACCGAAGAAGAAGAAGGAGCGTGTGGACGAGGCCGTGGATAGAAAGGAGAGATAGTGGCCGAGGGACGCTGTACATGGTTCAGGAGGAACTTCTTTTGGAGGACCGGACAGCCTTCCGGAATTTCCTCAGAATGACGGAGGAACAATTTGAAACTGTGTTAAATGTAACCCGTAGGGATTATGAGAAGGTCGACACTCTCATGAGAGGAGCCATATCCGCGGACAAGAGGTACTATGTTTGCTCCATTGTCATGGTGAAAGTATGAATATTGTGCTGCTTATGCTGCAAATAAATAACTGATTTCAGGCTTGCGTTAACTCTACGGTTCCTTGCCACTGGCGAGTCGTTCCGGTCATTAATGTATTCGACAAGAATCCATGAGACCACGATTGGACGAATAATTCCGGAAGTATGCTCGATCATTACAACTACCACCTTTCAAGGGCCCGTCGGGTGGTGGAGAATGCCTTCGGTATTCTTAGCAATAGGTTTCGTGTCTTCCTGACCACCATGAACCTAGCTCCAGAGAAAGTGGAAGTGGTGACACTGGCTGCCGTGACTTTACACAACTTTTTGTGTGGGAGTAACGTACCTACGCCTTATGTGGAGGACTACCTGAATGCCCTACCTGGATTACCTCAGCAAGGGGGAAACAGGCCTGGGAACTTGGCATTTCAAATTAGAAACGAATTTTGCTGTTATTTTAATTATTTGGCAGAGTGACTGTAATTTTTTAAATGTGCGCCCATAATTTCATTAATAAATAATTTTGTGATTATTTATTAATGAAATGATGGGTGAAATTATTTGTGATTTTGTAATTATTATTAGCATATTAATGAAATTGATACCTAGTGCTGATTTCAATATAACTGCAAGTATCGTAATTCCTTGTCTTTTGATTAGCTGCTCATCAGGTAATTTCCCAATCTTCATAAAATTATTTACTCTTGTTAGTGAGGGACTAGGGAAGAGCATAGTCATAGAGCACTCCAGTGAAGATGTTCCAATTATTCTTTTTTCCTCAAAATCAAAAGTCACCCTTGTTTGAATGATGGCTTCCAGTTCAGTGATAATACAGGACTTTTAATACTCTTAAATAAATAATAAGGTAAGCACCCATGGCTATTTAGAATAGAATGCAAATAACTATAGTAGATAGAGCGGTAAAGGTAATAAATCATAAGGGCTTATTTCATTGTATAAATTTATTACGTATATAATAGGGATTACTCCCTCCTCATCATTCCATCAAAAAAAAACCTTTTCAATCTCAAACATTAGCCTGCTCTTCTCCCTCCTATCATTTATGGCCTTAAGCCGCTGGGCCACCAGCCTCCCGAAAGCGTCTTCCTCGGAATCTTCATCCGACCCTTTGGCCAGAGTCCCCAATGCTGCCGCCGCCGCTTGCAGGAGCTCTGCAGCTTGCTCCGGGTTAAGGGAATCCATCCTTCTCTTCTTGCCCCTAGCAGCAGAGGTGGATGGGCCGGCCATCGACCTGCTGCAATCGGAGGGGGTAGGTGAGGGAGTGGCAGATGAATCTTGTACCTCCAGCACAGACCCATCGTCATCGAGGAGGAGCTCCCACTCCAGCTCCATAGCAGGGACACCACTTTCCTAGAAAGGATGAATGCATTAACTGTAGAAAAAGGATCTTCTGAGAAAACGTCGGCAGAAACAAAGAAGCTACAAATTCATGCAATTGTGCATTTATTTAGGCACTGCAGGAAATCCATTTTCCTTATTACCCTAGCGGGCTTGAGTAAGTGGAATTATACAGCGGAGGTATAACTCCTTTTCAACACTCCAAAATGCTTATTGTTTTCATTAGCTATTCTTTATGAAATATCGTTGTAACATTATGAAGCAGAGCAAATAATGCAATGATAGCAACTCTTGTTCATTTCCATATCACTGCTTACCTCGGTCAACTCCAAGGGAGAGGTATGGGGCCTAACACTAATCGTCTCCTCCAAAAACTGCATGGCCTTGAAATAATATAGCGAGGGTGTTCGCACCTGCAAGAAAAGCATGTGAAATTAAATGCTTGAAATATACATACCACAGGAAATTGTCGACATAAACTTATTGAAGAGAATGTACGAACCGTATCGGCGCCTGAACCACTTTTCTTTGTGGCATCCACCTTCCTCTTCTCCGCCATGTAATTTGTGCGGAGGGCATGCCACTTCTTCCGGCACTCCTCCGCTGTTGTGTTGGGCCTGTCCATAGTGAAAACAATGTCAATTGGATCATACCTTTTTCTGATATAATTGCGTAACTAACGCACTTATTTAAAAATTCATCTTCAACGGTGCTATTGGCAAGCCCATGAATATTTCCCGATTTGAGGCGCTTGTGTAATAGTGACATATTGCAGATATTTATTAATATCATCCATTAAGAATTTGTTAATTTAACCTAATCATAAATTCCGAACAGGTAGCGGCAACATCCTTATTAAAATAACAACTCTGTTGGTCAGCCACATAAATCTACCGATTTCAAAACTGCTAGTGCTTTATATTTAAATGTTTTTATCTAAGGTTCTTTCTATTGATTATTGTAACTTGGCACTTTCGGATAAATTTGAATTACGGGATTCATCACTTATGTATTTCATGTACATGTCTTTCTATATTACAAAAAATAATAAATTTATGTACACAATAGCACTTCGTCCTTTTTCCAAGCCATTTTTCCGTCTCTGTTTCTGCGAAAGCGTCCACCGTATCAAAATTATCAACAGAAGTCCCGTTACTCCTAGTGAAAAACACCGCTTTTTTAATAAAAGACGGTCGAATTTCAGTATATCATATGAGAAACTCCATGGGCAAGTCATGGTTCACTGGTTCCGTTTCTTCATCCATAGTTCCGTTTCCGAAAACAGACAAGATGGTCGCCGCGCGCTAGCGCACATCCATCATTCACAGGATCATGCGATCAAAAATAGAACATGTTCTAATTTTCGTTGAATGATCATGCGCATGACGGATCATTCGCGAATTTTTCCGTCATACACGGCGAATGATTTCATTCGCATGATCATTCAGCATGATCATTCGCCAAATCATTCGCCGTGTATAGCGGCCTTAATATACAGCCCATTTTATTCTATTCCATTATTTTTCTAAGATTTAGTTTATTTGAACCTGTTTTAGCCAATGTTTTTGCGTATATGCACTGAAAATGTAAGTATCTAATGCCTCCAAGTTCCGCTAAGTGACTTATACTGTGCAATGCTAATAAGGGTCTAAATTGTGGATCTGAAGTAAAATCCGGTGCATACTTCTAACCCCAATTTTTATTTTTTCGAGCGTGCAGTCGACTCCGATTGCGGCCGGCTTACAGTGGTACACAATCGTAAATAGCTGGTCAGCAATGCAAATCGAAGTTTAATTGTGTGAATTTTTTATCGTCTGATATGGTGAATTGATGATTTTTTTCTGAAATTTACTAACTTCGGCCTCTTGCTGAAGTGTTATGTATATCCTTTTAGGAAAACCTATAATGCCATTATAACTTACAGTTCTTATTAAACTATTGTATGATTATTCAAAGATTTTAATTTATTTGCAACAAAATGGCGGAGATAATGTGCCATGAAATACATTTGGGAGTGCATTGTTGCGTCATTGTTGTATTGATATAGAAGCATGCAAAGTTGGACAATAGCAGCCGCCGACGTGCGAGCTACCGAACAAGCAGAGCGCGAATTTCAGGGAGACGTCACCGTTCGCCGGTGGGACCGATTTCTATTCTAACAAATGAAAACTTTGCCATGAAGTCAGTGCTGCTAATGTATAAAACATGGTACTTATCAAGTATAGGTTACTACTGGAAATTTGCCCTTTCTAAAATTTCAATTTCGAAGAAATTTGAAAGGAAAACATTTTTAAAACCAATATGTGAACTGGCCAGCCGGTTCTGAAGAAAAGGGGCGAACCGGGGCTCCGGTACGGAGCTATTCGGAAACAAGTGAACCGTCTCAAGCGCAAAGGTGAAGCATCTTATCGCAGCTGAGCGCGAGATTCGGACACGGCTTGAATTTGCGCAAATTTCGGGGTCTTCTCATTACAAAAGTTATATTTTCTCTATGCATCATAACGTTTAAAATTGTCTTTGCTCGTATGGAAATGATTCTGTTACAAAATTGCATCATCTATCGTTGATAGGCAAGTTCTCGCGCTAAAAATGGATTTTTTTCAAGTTCCACTGCATACTTTCACCTTACACCATGAGTGGCATTAAACAATTGCCGTCAATGGCGCGAAGGAAGCTGACATATCTCGGCGTTCCCAGTTGCTGTCCTTGCATTTTTTCAACCGTGCTACAGTAGTAACACTTTTTTTTAAAAGCTGTCGGTTTTTTTATATGTGGCAGATGATTATTAACTCCAAGGCTTTCCAACACCTTCCTTATTTGGTCCTGTTTCTATTAATACTTCCTCAACTCATAGTCGGTCCCGCATTTGAAACGCCCTCTTTCCCCTCCACGACGCGAACAGCGTTGAGACGGTCGCCCGGAATGGAATTCCTATTCGTCTGCTTCATCTATTGACCCCATCCACATTTTAAAGATTGCTCTCAGCCGGCCATGAACTATCTTTAACGATCATCTTCATCTTTTTCTTGTTTCTCTGATTTCTTCTATTATTTCGAATTTTTCATTGTAAATGTGTTACTGGAACATACTGCTCATTTAATTTTGTCCTTTTGGGTTTTTAACCCCTTGCTAAATAAATAAATTAGTCGACAATCTTAAGATTAGTTAGTACTTCGCTCTCCTATCTGCTTAATTTTAGATATTTACGTGATTCATCCGTGAGTTCAAGATAACCTTCATCATTCTTCGGTAACAGCACATTTATAATGCTTCCACTCTTGACTTCTCTGCGGCTGTCAAAGTCCAATCTCATGTCAAGGGGGGCTTTTAAGTTTTTTATTCCTCTTCTTTTTGCCTAATGATCTAATAGAAAAGGACTGATTCTACAAATTCTGAATGATGCGCAAAGTCATGTTTCACTGCCATTTGACACATGCTTCAACTAACAAGTTGCCTTGTGATCGCCTTTTCTTTAAGGCTTTTGGAAGATTTCTCTTTTCTCCCTCTCTTCTTATTACTTCCTCGTTATTTCCGATCCAGTTCACCTGCATCATTCTTCGGTAGCACCATTAAATATTATATAGAATGTATTGAGAATAAATGGGTCGCTCCACCCTTGCGACACGAGTGGCGACTTTTTTAAACCCTTTTGAATGCAGAGACCTCTACATTGCACTCTCAACACTACTCCGTCACCATGTCGGTGGCTCTGCATTGTTAGTCTAAGCACCCACTACCGCCGCTAATTCTTTTGAGGAGATGGGCAGATTCTTTTGAGGAAATGGGCATGTTTTTATGATAAAATATATATGTACAAATACGACTGCACGTTATTGCCACACTTAAATACATAACTCCACTACCGACTATGGTTTTACACTCCATGTTATTTTCATGATACGACTTCCATACAGAGTGTAGATATCATGGCCGGTAGTGGAGTTATATATTTAAGTGCGTATATAACCATTTTTTGTTCATATTTTATCATGGATATATTGAATTTCCACCACGTCAAGCCTGAAACGATTTCATAGATACTATGTTTGTTTTATAGTTCATTGAGCGTATGAAGATCGTCAGTCATTCAAAAGATTTTAGGTGTTTTCCGGAGCCTGTGGGAACCAAACCAAAAATATATGAAGCGTGACAACTATGGAAACGACGGAATTATAAGTGAACATATTTTATGGAGGTATTAGAAATATTTATTGCTGACGTATAACACATTTATCTTAATTTTCAGTTGGAATCTTGAAAATAAACACACTCCACACGTGTCTGTCATGTATCAATAATCGTATTGCCGCCACTACGCTGTCAGCCATGATAGTTTTTGTTGTCTTTTGTTTGCTGTGTGTCTTCTCTTGTTTCTCGCGTGGCACCTCGGTTGTTGTTCAGCGGTGATGGCGTGAAGGCATGCCGATGTAGCCATGTGTCTGTGTTTGGTGATAAATATCGCTTCACAGCGAATCGTGCATAGTCTACATAATTGAGGAAAAGGACTCAACAGTGTCGACGCCTATTCTTCGACAGAGTCTGCCATTAGCGATGTGCCAAACGATCGTGGGCTGCTAGACTCCACTTCATAGTTGTAATGAGGCAATCTAGAGGGCTCTGATGCGCGTTGGTTGACGACACATCTTTAGGGCCGACTTGGAGGGTCCTCTCATTGTAAGATTCGTGGGGCCAACGCCCGCAATCGGCCGAAATCTATTTTTCGAATGGCCGTCTCTTTTGTGCGATGCGTTTGATTCGTCCTTTGAAAAGCGCTCGGACTCCGCTCAAGAGGTTGGGTCTCGGCGCGGACTCTTGTAATGGCCCTCGCTTAATTGGATTGAATTGACCCGACCGAACCTTAAGGACTCGTTCACCATTTCTTTCATGTTTTGTCGATTGCGATAGAAAAGTTTTGAAACTATGGAGAACCGTGTTTTTCCGTTTTTATCGATCCGCCGCCTACTTCTTGATTTATTAGCGGCGAAATTTAGACGGCCCTTTCGCTGAAAAGTTTATGACGTCACTGACTCTTACCGTGAGACTCACTGCTTCCCTGCTTCTTCATAGTTTCCCTTAATAATTCATTCATCTTTGGCTGTGCAGCTGCAATCGTGCGTATATGCACGCGCTGCCACTGGTTTCGACGTATTAAAGAGATGGCCGGAGATATCTTTTGTACACATAATAAAAATCAAAAAGGTATCGCTATGCTGCTAGGGTAGCGACAGTGTAATCTGATCATCCGCTTATAAAAAAAGCGCTCAATTCCTTTGGTCATTTCTCTATTACCTCGACAATGACAACGTTTTTCATCACTGGAGTGTTGTTTACCATAAAGCAAGTAATTTGAGCTCTACAGCCTCGATGGCGAAACAGAAAATGAGTCTCCACTGGCCGTAACGTTAGAGATCACGTCACAGGTACGAAGCAAATTACTGTTGGTTTGATGGAACGAAAGGATTCGCAACAGTGCATAACCCCTAGACTCTTCAACCGGAAACCTTCGCGAGCACTCCTCAACTTCAAAGGAAACTTTGGGAGGTTTGAAGTTGAGTTACACTGCTGAGTTGAGTTGAGAACTACACTGAGTTACCTTGGTTACACTCAAACACACATACATATCACACTCAATCCTTGTGCTCAGCTCTGGGATAAATCGTATAAAATCGTTTCAGGCTTGATGGTGGAAGTTCGCTCTATCCATGATGAAGAACACAATTGGTAATTTCCACACTTTTTAATTCGACACTCAGCAATCGACCATGGTTTCAACACATTGTGTCATTTTCAAGAATGAGGCGAGAAAAAAAGAGAGAGGTTAGGCGCTCGCTTCTCGGTTACACGGAGAAAAAAAGGGTGTCGTTAAAACTACCGCACTGTTCCTGGTTGAAAGCCCCTGGGGTACATTAACGCGAATCGAGGTTAAAATTAGCAGAATCCTTGTTAGTGTTGCCAGACCCTGTCCAACATTATGATTAGCCGGAATTTTGGTGACGGCTGCCTGGTTAATTTGACTAGATAGCGGCTTAGGATCTGTTTAAATAGTATGTAAAGGTCAAGGTCCAAGGTCCAATGCCCAAGGTCAATGTTTCCGTAAATTTATTCATGATAGAATCAATCACACAGGCCAACAATGAAAACACTTTTTGACTGAAAAGACCGTATTCTTATGTTTTTAAAGTTGCTGAATCCAAATATGATGGTTTTAAAGTTGTATCACCCACCATTTATTCACATTTTACAGTTAAATTTATGAAATTAAGCAATATTTTTAGACTTTAACAGCTTTTTTTATAGTTATAATAAAATTGAAAAGTAGGTCTAATGAACGAAGATAATGGGGGATTACTGTTGGTACTTTACCGAGAAGTTCAGCAAGCGATTAATCGCAGAAAAAGCTACACAAGAAGCTTCAAGGAAAAAAGGGAAAGAAAATGTAGACCAATTCCAGTTGATAAGTAAGCCCTGTATTATCACGCTGTAGTAAATACAAGCAATTTTATCACGATGTGGTGAACAGTAAATACAAACAATTTTATGATGTAACACAGTGTTTCATTGATTTCCCTGTATGCCGTATAGGGGTATTAGACAAAATATTAAAATACGTATTGCTTGGAAACTATGGGTGATACAAAAAACTAAAGCCAGGTTTGGATTCGGTACATACAAATGTATAAAGATCAGCTATTAGAATAAAAAAAGTTTTCAAACAAAATTTTTTGCTGGGCTGTGTTATCAGAAGGCGTAAAAAAATCTGACCGGATCAATATCTACTGCACCGTGAAGTAATTGTAACCATAAATCCAGTCGGTACATATTTTATTTCACTGTGCATTAAAATAGCACCGGGATCCTAGTTAATCTAGCTATAATTTTGTCCGTGTGACTTCCTACATGCTTCCAATGGCCTCGGACAGGCGTCGGTCTTGTTCCATAGATAGTATCAGCCTCCCAACGAGTGAAAAGCATTCGAAGGCGCGCTTGCAACCGACAGACACGTGGCTTGAGGCAGTATAACCGCCTCAATCTCACGCGTGGATAACGGTTGAGTTAGTTTATCTCGTTTTTGGACCTTTTTTTATCGTTTATCATCGTTTTTCACGCGTAAAGGGAACGTGTGTCTGACGTCCTCTCGTCGTAATACGTAGTCTACCGCCGTCACAGGGAGCGGCTATGTCTAACAAGTGGCTTATAAGTGGCAGACGAAGCTCTTTAATTTCATGATCTGCGTAAAAAAAAATGTGTGTTGCGTAACAGTATCCCGCGCGGGTGAGGTAAATAATTGTTGAAAACCTTCTGATGAGTGAGGGAGAGCATTGAAAAGAAAGGTCTTTCTTTTTTTATTGAACGCAATGGATTAATTGTGGTGCATATTCGCTAGGGAAGAGTAATGGTGCCTCGAGAGGAATTTTGAAGTAGAGTATCTCGTAAATACTCTCGTCGAGAACGATTCTTCAATTGAAGCAGCCTCCCATTTCATTTTATGCCGGAGTTCTTCGCCATTGTGACATCCTCAACTGTGCTCTAGTGCTTACGTTGTTCCAAATCCACTCTTTGATGACGGCGGCGTGACAGGTGGTGGAGAATATTTTTAACGACAAGGATCGAGTAATAAGGTTAGTATTAAGTATCATGTTTACCCAATTAAATGCCGCCTGCAAGTACACTAATTTTACTGAGATCAACCCCAAATAACTTCAGCAACAATCCCAAGTTTTAGTCGTATCCAGGGTAAATATTTCCTTCATTGATGTATTTTGTCTTTCTTTCCCTGTCGGTGTATCATTTTTTTAATAGTATTGATTAATAAAATCAATGGTTTGCGAGTGCACTTCGTAGAATGGTGACATGATGAATTGAAAAGTAAACTTCGTCGTTTTCCTCACAGTATTTATTACAACACTCAACCGGTTTAGACCGTTTCAGGTCATTACCTAGAGGTGATCAACCCCAGTGTTCGAACTTTCACCTCTTTATAAATACCATAAAAAGTAGAAACAGGTTGAGCTTTTTAAAATAAATACCATGTGGGATACAACAAAGCTTACCTTTAGATCCATAACTAGTTATTTAGCCAGTTTGGAGTTTCTTAGAGATTACACAACGTGGAGTCTGTTTTTAGCTTGGAGTTTTAGCTGAGCAATCAATTTTCTCGGAATTTTATATTTTTTTTCATTTTAAATGTCCACGTATAGAAATATTGCCAATTTGCAGTGGTATTATAACGAAATAAAATTATGAAGCAAATACCTATAAACAATATATAAAAGAGAATCGGGAAGAGGCTGAATAAATAAGTGATGCTATCGATTATCGGAGAGATGAAATAGCACCAAATTTGTGAAGGCGTTCGGGGAGAGAGAAAGGGATAAAAGGGTGGAGGAATGGAATTAAGAAAGTGAGGGTGGGGGTGGAAAAAGGTGAGCGTTGAATGAGTGATAATAATCTGGGAACTGGTTCTATATGGAACTGTAAGTGGGTATTATTTATAATGTTTAAAATTAATTATATTCAATTTAGAGACTTCTCTGAAAATAGAGTCGTCATTTCAATATTGGCTCGATTTCAATATCTATGAACTTAAAAAAGAAAATAGAAATAATTATCTTCTAAAATGGAATATTTTCTTTGTCACGGAACTCCTGTTAAAAGTAATGTTTAAAATTATTTTCTTCGAACTGCCGTTGACGTAAGTTCCACAAGCTGAATAATTAAACAAATAGATATTCCAAATACTTTGGTTTAGTCGAACTGATGAGTTGCCTCACGAATATTACAACATTATATGCTCCAGGGAACAATACCTAAGAATTTAAAAAAAAGCTTAGTGAAGTGTCTGATCTGGTGTTTACCACTTTACGGTGCGGAAACGTAGATACTTAGGAAGGAGAGCGGTATAAGGCTTTCGTTATGTGGGTGTGGCGGAGAATGGATAAGGTGAAGTGGACGGAGAGGAGGAGGAACGACAAAGTGCTGGACATGGTGGGTGAGGATAGACAGCTTCTATATGAGATACGAAAGAGATAGAATGTCGCCTTGGCAGTACTTGGCGGGATCAGTAGAAGATACAGAAAACACTCAAGGGGGGGGGGGGGCGCAAAAGATATTTTGAGCTACCTTTACTTTAATCGTAATGAAAAATAGTCAAGTTACATGCAAAGTTTAAGAAAGTTTTATTGAAACTGATTATACACATATACAGGACAATACCATCTTATGACATAAAAAGTTACAATTGTGGTTATGCAAATATTCGGCAATGAAGGAAATGGCATTTATCACCGGGGGGGCGCGCCCCCCATTCGTATCCGCCACTGGTGGGGATGTTGAAAACAGTGTTGGAGGGTAGAATGTCGGGTAAGCGAAGGGGAGGAAGGAAGAGAATAGGATTTTTAGATAGAATGATGGAGAGTAGGCCTTATTTTGAGTTGAAGACAGAATGCTGAAGTGAGTTGAAGATTGTTGAATTGAAGTACATGTAAGGAAGGGAGACTGCCAGAATGCTTCTTTGCACACCATGGAAACCCACCTTAATCGGTAGAATACTTTAATAATTAAAATAATAATAGATTCTCCTGCCAACCTCTAAATGTACTGTCATCCTCCATGCATTTAAATGTAATTACTTAATAGGGTAGTTTCCTTCATGAAAGAAAACGAAAGGCATTGATTGCGCTTCGTTACCCACCATTAGTGTATACATAATATACAAATTATTTGGTTTTGGAAATACCAGTTTACACGAATGTTAATGGCCAATTTTAACCTCACTTGAAAAAGGCCAGGTTGGTGCCCATGCGATGCCACTCCACTTGACGTCAAAGGGAACTAGTTTATATGCGAGTAGATAGGAGTTTTACATCGTCTGAGATTACCAATACATGCATGAGGCACACAGCTCAGGGAAATATCTCTTAATAATCACCTATTAAAACTGGCTAAGGTCGGAAAGTTTCCTTCGTTTGATAAGGTATTAATAATCATTATTTAAACCAAGCGCTACCACCTAGCAGGGTACTCTGCTACCTGCTAGCATCCTGCGTCGTATCAGCGCTCAAAGCGCCCCAATCAGCGCCCCAAGGTCACCTCACTTGCGGCAGCGGGAACCAAAAGGACGTCACACGGAGTTTTCCTAGCATTCATGCTTGGCCGTCGCGTTTTCGCGCGCTCGAAATTTTTCACTGTTTCTTTAATCACAAAATATAGATAACGTCATTTAAAATCTAAAAGTGTGAAATTCGTGCTCCAGGAGTAATAATCTTTTGATTTAGGCAATAAAAAAATAAAAGGAAACCACCCTATTCGCGGACAGTGGAGCGATCCAAACTTCACGAATAAGTAATCTATAAATGGAAGCAAAATTTATGTTTATTATAAAATCCATGCAGTTTTGAATATTTGAACGACATCGAGACAAATGGATCGCCCTGCCCCAATCATAGCGTAGCAGACTTTTTTTTAAACCGACTGAAAATCCCGAGCGAAGCGGCATTGTAAATCAAGTTTCAAACGGGATGGGCCTCCCCAAATGCATTTCCATTGGTTTTTCTGCCCGAGATTTTGTTTAACCTCGTCGTGGATATTTTTAATTTATCTTCACCCTTCATTCTGTCATGGTTGCTTGACACACGTTGTCCTTGGCCTTGAACTTCTTGCTCTTCGACCTGACAACTACGATCCTCCTCCTTATCGTGACCAATTCTAGAGGTCATGGAACTTATACTATCGACGAGATGGTTAATCTCCTTCATAATGTTCCGAACGGAATGAGATAACTCATGACGACAACTTTAATGTACGCCTCGTTCCGTAATTTCTTTTTTTTTAATGAATGAGCAAATGGATACGCCAGAACTTAAGAGTTAGGCTAAAAGTATACTGCGGGTAACTGGCACCCTCTTCTATAAACACTCTCTGGATTATTTGAACCGTAATATTTTACAATTAAAAATAGTAAATCTCCCAAAGCATGGCCAATGCTTATCCACGCTAATTCTCCGTTGGCTACTCTCTATTGCTCAGTCTGGGCCATTTTTAGATTACGAATGAGTCACATATCCAATTTACGCTTATACGCTTTATCCAAACCTTACAAAGTTTGATTTCTTTATTTCCAATATCTGTTCTTAATCACTCAAGCAATCCAAGGCTAGCAGGCAGCCCCCGAGAATGAAGCATCTCCATCTACATAATACCCTGCGAGCCACCTCTAGGGTGTTTGGCAGGGGGTGATCAATCACCAGCATGCAATTGGACTTTCACATGCACACCACACGGTCCAAAATAAGTCACGCATACTAACAAATTATTTAATTATTACCACATGCTGTTAGAAATAATAATAAATTTCAGAAACGTGCATCAAGTTATGCATAAGTTAGTAGGCAACACTACAAGTCATACAATGTATTTATGAGTTCTAATGCTGTCTTTATCATCTGTTATTGATCGTGGAAAAAAGACATTCTGAATCTGTTTGTTGTACAGTCTAAATCTAAATACAGTCTAAATCCCTACCTATCAAATGAATTTTGACATTTTTCGAAGCAACCATTCACTTCCTTCTGACATTCAAAGTTCCGCTCCTTTTTTCCTTCGTCGCTGCTGCTTCATCTCCAGTCGTCTTTTCCTCTCTGAATCTGAACTGAACTACATCTACATACTACCCTGCAAGCCGCCTCATCAGGCGTGTGGCGGAGGGTGTCAGCGAACCACCCGTTAACAAATGAAAAGGAAAATAGAAGTTCCACCTAGCATTTACGTGAAATACTTGATTGTTCGGGGAAAAACGAATTCCCATATCTATTCGTTCGGCAAAATATATCCCTTAATCTATCATTTCTGTCGGATTTGGAAATATTGTGGGTTCTAACGTGATGGTCTCCGTGTCACTCTGAATATATATCCATTCTCATTTGCTCGTCGAATCCTAGCTTCTTCAGGACTCTTCCACGGATATTTCTTATATATATTCCCCACGATAGGTTAGAACAGTGGCGTAACTATGGGGGGTGGATGAGGTGGATAGATCCCCCCCCCAAAGCCTCGGAGAAATAAAAATAATATTCAAAACTATTTGCTATTTTGGACACAGTAAATTTTAACGTAACCTTTTAATGAAACCCAAATTTTAAGTGCCAAAATTATGTAAGATGTATTTTTGCAGGCATGTTATTTTTACAAAATTTTCCCAAACCGGGGGGGGGGGGGAGGTGGGAGGTCGCCCTTCCCCATCCCCCCCAAACATATTCCTAGCTACGCCACTGGGTTCGAAGTTATCCCAACTCCCAGATACTTCACTTCATCTGCCGCATTTATATTGAAACCACACAGAACTTAATGCCTGATTACACGATACATTAACACGTACAAGTTAATGTCTAAATGTATGAACGCGTTATTGACCACGAAAGTGCACCGTGTAACCACCCAGCTTGTGCGAACGCATGTACAGAAAATAGCACCTTTTCGAATTTGGTCCATGAATGTTCCGTTCCGGTCCACCAAAATCGTTCATGAATTCACACATTAATTCCTTGAAGTCAATTTACCGTGTAACCAGACCTATACGCATGGGGATAGTCGGACTACTTAGGCAATAAACGTAACGCTACGAATTTGCTCATATTAATCGCAGCTTCGCCCAAGTAATCGCACATACTCCATCGAAGACTTCTCTCTCCGTTGTTATCTATCCTCGAATCGCCGTCTCACCTTAAAATCCACTGCGGTCAACACCAAGTGAAGTATTTTATCATCGCGAGCGGTAAAATTGATGACAGACACGTTTAATTCGACATTTGCTCTCGTCCCCTCCCCTGACATCCCTATCGCTATCTTATCGGCGAAAGCTCTCCCATTTGTCATCTGAAGGTCAGGCACAGCCTTGAATTGAAAGGTCTTCCCCGTGAGTGGGAAAATCAATTCCTTCACGAAAGAAATAAGTACTAATGCAATTCCTGGCGCCCTGTGGTCGGCGTCTGGCTCAGAGAATTTCCCTTGGGGGAAAATCGATTGGAAAACTGGGAATGCTCTGAATCAGCCCCTTGTGATTTTCGTTGGAAATATTTATAATCAGTGGAAATCATTGCTACTGAGGAGAGATATATAGAAAGAGGAAAAGGAATAAGCCTGTGTTTTATAGACTTGGAAAAGGCTTTCGATATGGTAAATTGGAAGAAACTGATGGAAATTATGAAGATGAAGAAAGTAGACTGGAAGGAAAGAAGACTAATAAGTGAATTGTATTTGGGACAAAAGGCAGCAGTGAAAGCGAATGAAAATATGACTGAATGGGTGGAGCTAGGTAGAGGGGTTAGGCAAGGATGTTGTTTGTCACCAACTATGTTCAATATGTATGTTGAAGACATGATGAGTGTGACATTGGATGAAAGAGAAGAGGGAATAAGTATTGGTGGAGTAAAAATAAGATGCATTAAATTTGCTGATGATATGGTGGTTTTAGCAGAGGACACAGAGTCATTGCAGATATTGGTAACAGGGTTGGAGGAAGGAATGGAAGCATATGGAATGAAAATAAACGTTAAGACGACTAAAGTGATAAAAGTGAGAAATGTAGATGGTATGAGGGTGAAGACAAAAGAAGGTGAAAAACAGAATGTGAGAAGCTACAGCTACATGGGAACTTTGTTAACTGAAGACTGGAAAAGTATAAGAGAAATAAAAAGAAGGATAGGAATGGCGAAAGAAATTTTCAAGAGGAAGAAGAGAGCCTTGTGTAACAAGGCACTGGAATTAAAATTGAGGAAGAGATTGGTGAAATTCTATGTGTGGAGTGTTAAAAATTAAAATTACAGTAACAATTACAAGTCTTTACTATCAGATTGTAGAGACCACCTGACAACCGGCGAATAGTGCAGTAAAAATTTCGAATAACTGAGTTATAGAAATTGCTAAAGTTGCAATTTCACTTGCAATACAACCAATTATGACTACTATAACAACACAAGGGGTGTGATATTTTTTACCCATCATAAGTAAGCTACAGCACAAGAGTGACTGAACTTGTAAATAAGCAATTTATGATACTCAGGGATTCGAAGTCATCTATAGGCCCAGGTAAAGAAGTGAAATCATTAAAGTAATTGTCGATTGCTAGCAAGTAACGATTACAACGGAAGTAACGGTTCCTCGAAAATGAAAAGGAGACTTCGTTGATTTCCACTATTTTATTTTGTCCGAACGACATGTTTCGAACCTCAGAGGTCATTATCAAGTACAAAAATGATAATGACCTCTATGGTTCGGAACATGTCGTACGGACAAAATAAATTAGTGGAAATCAACGAAGTCTCCTTTTCATTTTCGAGTATTAACTTCCGCATAGTTGAGCCTAATAATAGGGTGGTCCTATTATTTTTTATTGCTTAAATCGAAAGATTATTACTCCTGGAGTACGTATTTCACGCTTTTAGATTTTTAAATGACGATATCTATTTTTCGCGATTAAATGAAAAGTGAGAATTTTCAAGCGCGCGAAAACGCGACGCGTAAGTAGGAATGATGGGAAAAAGTCCGTGCGACGCATTTCTGGTTCCCCCTCCCGCCTTGTGAGGTGACCTTGATCGAGGCTCTGAGCGCTGATAGGACGCAGGATGCCAGCGGGTAGCTGAGTACCTTGCTGGCTGGTAGCGCTTGGCTTAAAAAAGGTTTATTAATACCTTATCAAACGAAGAAAACTTTCCGACCTTAGCCAGTTTTAATAGGTGATTATTAAGACATGTTTCCCTGAGCTCTGCGCCTCATGCATGCATTGGTAACCTCAGACGATGTATAACTCCTATCCTCTCGTGTAGAAACTAGGTCCCTGTGACGTCACGTGGAGTGGAATCGCATGCGCCAATCTGGCCTTTTTCAAATGAGGATAAAATTTGACCCTTGCCATTCGTCTAAACCGGTATTTCAAAAACCAAATAATTTGTGTATTATGAATACACTAATGGTGGGTAACGAATCGCAATCAATGCCTTTCGTTTTCTTTGATGAAGGAAACTACCCTAATGAACGAAGTAGTGGTTCCTCTTTTTACCATAAGGAGAAAATTAAATTTTAAAAATTAAATATCGTAAATTGTATTAGTTACATGTAAAAATTACTGCAAAAGTAATCGCTGCCAGTAATCCGATTACTTTTACTCGATTACTTACCATCACTGAATATAGTCACATACAAAACATTAGCATCGTCCACAGATTTTTATTTACCGCACCATATTTCGACTACTTTCGTCAGTTACAAGGAAGAACAGCACCTAATGCGAAATAAGAAGGTCAATCAATAAGCCCTTAAAATTTCCGAGGGATAGCTCTCTTAGAATCAAAAATTATTTTTTCCCAGCAAGCATCTTGTCTAGTCAGATGATAGAGGTTCAGCTTCACTTGTTTATAAAAATGGATAAAAAGAGTTTTCTTACGGTGGACAAAGATTAGTTTTTTTGACTGATTCAACGCCGAAAGAAACCAAAGCTAATTTGAATGAAGCTTATGGAGGTTATCCTAAGAAGCTTATCCTAAGTTACCAACTACTTACGATTGTTTCAATGAATTTAAACGTGGCCGGACATTCAAAACATGGATAACGTTCCAGATGCCCTATGTAGATGCCTACCCCCGAAATGATTGACAATGGGATGTTTTGAATATCGGAGAGTGGAAAGGGTGCAAAATATGCCATATTTTGCCCATTTGCCTTTGTTGTGTGTGTTGTTTTCGTCAGGAGAAGCTAAAAAATAAACACTGAAACTTTGATTCATAACTTTCTTCCTTTTAAACGATTGCACACCGAATATTTTTACTAGCGAATTAATTTTTCTATTATTATTTTATTTCATTTATTTCTTTGCCTTTTTTTCTTTCTTTGGTTGCAAGGAGCAAATTTACATTATTTTTTCTTGTTTATTCTAAAGTTGATATACATTTTCAACAATCGAACATAATTAAAACTATAAGAAGTGGAAGCGTATATAAAAAAACTCATAGAAGAGCATGATGAGGGAGTGTGTCTGTAGTTGGAACTGTAGGATCATAGTTTCAAATGCATGTGCGTTAAGTGTTATTAGTTCCCCCAAGTCTGGACTTAAAATTATTGCTCTAGTTGAGTTATGAATTGGTTTACTGAGGGAATTTTATTTGTCGTCGCAATGTTACTTTTTATCCCAGAGAATATTTAAAGGAATTTACTGTGGACGACACCGAATCTGCTTGAAGCCCCTCCATCACCAAACTCCGCATAAGCGCAAACAAATTTCAGTTCAAACTGATGACTTCAATTTAACACGTGTAAAAATAGTTTCTTTCTGCCGACAGCAAACGCAAAAACACTGGGTGACAAAAGCTATGCACCATGCGATAGGCGTACAGACAGCGTTATCCAGATGTTAGCGAATTAGGCTGGGAGTCGCTGGTGACTCGGAGACTGCGCGCTACGCTTTAGATTTCTTGAACAATTGAGAAGGGATATATTTTAGAGCGACACGGAGAATATCATATTAGAGCCACACTATATTTCCAGGTCCGACAGAAGCGATAAATTTAGAGAGATATTTAGCCGAACGGATAGATATGCGAATTCGTTTTTCCCCCGAACTATAAAGGATTTCATTAAATGCTAGTCGTAATTTCCTTAGAGCACTTATCTATTGCCAAAAAATATGTTTGCTGTGACCGAGATTAAAATTATGACTGTCTTTATGCTTTCAAGCATAGAATTGGTATTTCAAAACAGTAAGAGGCACGTTATCATTGGGAATATCATTGATTCCGTAAAAAAAAGGTGTTACTTTCATGTTGATGGTGATAAAAAATATTATTTTCGGTAACCAGTGGACGAAATCTTCGTGCCACTATGAAAGCTTCGACAGTTAGTCCGGAGAAAAAACAGGATCAACTATCTACTTCAAGTTTTATTCTTCAACCATTTTTAAAGAGTCACAACAAAGTAAAAAAACAAACCCTTGACTACAAAAAAGTACATAGATACTTTTTTCTGTTGATAAAAAAATGGCATTGTCCGCGAATATACGAAATATACATTTCATGGAAATCTTAACACTCCCCCTCGGGCAATACCTGTTTTGAAAATGCAATAATCATTTCACCTTCAATCTCTGAATGAGTACCAAACAACACAAGACATTATAATTATAAAATATTCAAACATCTTAAATTCTATTGTACAGATCCTTAAGTCCTATCATCTTTGATAGCACTTTGATTCTTGTCCCTGGCAGTCTTTTAGTAAATATATCCGCAGTATTCTTGTCTGATGGTACATATATAAAATACACCATTTTTTCTTTGACTTGTTCCATGATGAAATGGTATTTAACAAAGAAATGTTTGTTTCCTTCAGTTATAACATCATTTTTGGCAATGGCAATGGAACTCTCATTATCACAATAAATAACACAAGGTTTAGGCATTAAACATCCTTGATTAATTTCTATTAACAACTCTGATAACCATACTATTTCAGTTACACACTCATACAATGCAATAAACTCTGCATGAGTTGATGAGGTTGCCATGCATTTTTGCTTCCTTGCTCGCCAGATAAATGGAGCCCCTGCTAAAGAAATATGATATCCTGTAATGGACTTACAATAACCTTTACTGCCTGCCCAGTCTGCATCAGAGTATGCATTAATTTTACTTTGACATTTTTGATAACATAAAGCATAACCTCTAGTCTTAGATAAAAATCTAAACATAGGCTTGACATTTTTCCAATCAGTTTGACAAGGCTCCTCCATATACTGACTTAAAATACACACAGCATAGGAAATGTCTGATCTTGTATTTCCAGACAAATGCAACAAACAGCCTATTGCTTTTCGATACAAATAATTGCTTATTTGGTTCTCGACATCTCTCTCTTGAAAATCTACTGGTAAAGGAGTATTCACCCCATGGCAATCTTGTATCTCGAATTCTTCCAACATATATTTTATATAATTCTCCTGATCAATATATACCACACTTCTTTCAGGTCTCTGTATTCTGATGGACAAAATATTATGGGCTGAACCAAGATCCTTGACTCCTACATGCTTACCTAGATAACACTTAAACTGTGATATCTTGTCCTTCGTTCCGACAAGCAACATATCATCAACATAAACCCCTACTTTAAGGTCAGACATGCTAAAAATACATGGATCACTTAAACACTGTTTTAATCCATACACAGACAAAATTGAGCTTAGATGCAAATACCAATTTCTACCTGATTGCTTTAAACCGTATATACTCTTGTTTAACTTACATACATAAAACTTTCTATCAACCGTTATATTCTCTCCGAGATATTTTGGTATCTCCATGTACACATCCTCTTCTAATTTACTGTTTAAATATGCCCCTACAATATCCAACTGATCCATTTCTAAATCTGTCTCAACAGCAATAGCTATAAGAAGCCTCAGACTTTTCTTTTGAATAACAGGACTAAATGTGTCATGGTAATCAACTCCATGAATTTGACCATATCCCTGAGCAACTAACCTTGCCTTGAACTTTATAATTTCCCCTTTATCATTACGTTTCAAAGCAAACACCCATTTTGAACCTACAATATTTAATCCCTCTGGTCTTGGCACTATTTCCCATGTCCCTTGGTCTGACAAAACTTTTACTTCTTCTTGAATTGCCTGTTTCCAAAACTCAGAATCTTTACTATTTAAAGCCTCTGTTACTGTCCCTGGAATGGAAGTACACTCAATACTTGCATGAGCATAGTTGCAGCTTTGACAAGATGTTGGCTTCCTAACACGCTTTGACCTCCTTGGAATGGACTGGCTTGGTACCTCACCTGCAACCTCACCAGGGTCAAGGTTTGTCACTGGTACCTCTAAATTAGTAACTGTGGGTAGTAACAAGACAGGCTGTTCAACGTCATCCTCCAAAACTGCAACACGAGGCGCTGCCTCCTCTGGTATCTCAGGCACTGCTCCCCCTGAAACTGAATCTGGGACCACTGGAGTCAGACCTGGGATCACCACCGGGTGTGATGAAATTTGGTTTGATTTAGTCTCCTCAGCTTTTCCATCGCCTGTGAAAACATAGCCTTGTTCCACAATGTCTTCTCCTGGATCAGGTTTGCCATCGCTGTCTAGATCGGGAATCTTGATTGTTGGATCCGGAAGGTGGAATGAAAATGCCTACATCTTAATCAGACGTTTATTATCACCCGATGGCCGCTCTCAGTGAGCACGTCCGTTTTGTCCCAAGTCCAGTCAGAGAGAGAGCCTTATTCCCCAAGCTATCCCATACATACCAAAAACAAAGCAATAACAATATTTTCCAATATGGCGGACAGCGCATCACTAAGGCGGCAATACAAATAAAAGAGAACTCAAATACATAACATCCTCCCCCCTTTTAATCATGAACATAAATCTTCAATTAACAAAATAATCCTTTAGATAGGGAGGCTGCTTGGTCATCCGCCTCGGACGGTTATCTTGTCCAGGAGAATTGTCTACTGCCATCTGGGCTTCTGGTCTTGTGTCCTCATCAGTCTCTGTCTCAGGGCTTGGAGCAGTTGAAGGACTACCGTTTACTACTGTGGGCTCGGGAACCTCATCTAATATTAAGGGAGGTAGCTCACCTCTCCAATCCCACGAGCTTCTTTCCTCAACATCTCTGCCTGGAGACCATGCCTGTGAAATGAACTGAGAATTGTCATTAGGAGATATTCTCCTCTGGAGTTGGTCTACATGACGCCTCTCAATTTTCCCCTCTTCATTTTTTACTTTAAAAATTCTAGTACCCTCAATTCCTACAATTGTCCCACGTTGCCAAACCCTCTTACCCCCATAGTAAACTCTAAAATAAACTAAATCCCCAAGGGAATATTTGTAAGACTTGAGACTTGAGTCAGGTCTTCCCTCCCCCCCATCAATTCCAGTGTTGGGGAGCAACCGGTCTAGTAAGGTTGTTAATTTGCGACCCATTAGGATTTCACTCGGGGCCCTTCCCATATCATTAGGGGTTGACCTCAACATGAGGAGAATATTTGGGAGCTCCTCTACCCAGTCCTTTGATGGTAGCTTCCTCAACAATCTTTTTATGGTCTGGACAGTTCTTTCCACTTGGCCATTAGAGGCTGGATGGTAAGGAGGAGTCAAATAATGGCTAATCCCATTCCCTTCCAGATAAATTTTAAATTGTTCAGACGTAAATGCTGGGCCATTGTCAGATACTACTAGATCAGGCAACCCATGAGTAGAAAACCATCTTTTCAATTGACAAATAACAGTACTGGAAGAGAAAGACCCTTTAGTAAATGCAACCTCAACCCACTTCGAAGTAGCATCAATCAAAATAAATAAAGTATGGCCATGAAAGGGGCCAGCAAAATCCACATGGACTCTCGACCACGGCTTTTTAGGAATATCCCATGACATTACTTTAGCCTTTGGAGGGTTATGTTGTGCCAGCGCACAACTCTCACAAGATTTAATCATGATTTCAATATCTTTGTCAATATTTGGCCACCAAGCATAACTGCGTGCCACTCTTTTTGTTTGGACAATGCCTTGATGGGCTTTATGCAGCAACTGGAGAACTGAAGGTCTCAAAGCTGCTGGTATTACCACTCGATCCCCCCGAAGAAGACACCCACTCATTACAGATAAAGAGCCTCCATGCCCTCGCAAAAAGGTTTGAACAGCGGGATTAGAAGAAAATTGCCGTCCTCTAAGGATACAGTCCAAAACAATGGATAGTACAGGGTCCCGTTGTGTGACTTCTGCAATTGATGAAGCCGTCAATGCGGAAGAGGGGGGGGGGCCTCTTCCAGCAACAAAATACCTGCTGGGTCTGGGAAGGAGTCATCTCCATCTTGGTCAATAGGTAACCTGCTTAAAAAATCAGCATTACAATGGTTACTCCCTGGTCGGTGTTTTATAACATAATTAAAATTGGCCAGATACAGACACCATCTCAATACCCTAGGAGATAAAACTTCTGGAAGCTGCTTCCTTTCACTATTAAATATACCCACAACAGGTTTACTATCAGTTATTATAGTAAAATTACGCCCCCACAAATACATATAGAACTTTTGCACACCAAAAATCACTGCCAGGGATTCTTTGTCCACATGTGAATAGTTCTTCTCCCCTGGCTTCAACACCCGAGAAGCAAAAGCCACAGGTTTTTCATCGCCATCAGGCATAACATGCGATAAAACAGCACCTACTCCATGAGGAGAGGCATCACAAGCAAGAACTAAGGGAAGATTGGGGTCAAAATGTACTAAAGAAGCAGTAGTGACCACACATTTCACATATTCTATGCACTCATCATGTGCTGAAGACCAATTCCATGGAGTGTCTTGTTTCAGTAAATCATACAAAATATGAAACCTGGAGCCCTTATTTGGAAAGAATCTGTCATAATAGTTAATAAAACCCAAGTATACTCTTAAGGTATCAACATTATGAGGAACAGGGGCACGTAATATGGCTTTTACCTTCTCATTGGTAGGGAAAATTCCATGTCCATTGATCAAGTACCCTACAAACTGGATACTCGTTACCCCGAATTGACACTTCTCTGGTCGAAGACGAAGTCCTGCAGTAGATATGCGGGATAAAGCCTCTCGCACTCTCTGCCACAACTCTTCCTTAGATGAAGCTTGCACCAAAATATCATCTAAATAGACAACCACTCCTTTGAGTCCTGCCAACAAGGTCTCCATTGTCCGTTGAAAAATGCCTGGTGAGGCACTCAGACCCTGGCTAAGGCGATGTACCTCGAATAGCCCCTTGTGAGTGTTCAGGGTAAGGAGTTTAGCTGTCTCTGGATCCACTGTCAGCTGCAAAAAAGCTAAAGACAAATCAAAGCGTGCAAAAAACTTTCCACCCGCTAATTTAGCCAAGAGTTCATCTATAGTCGGAAGGGGATACACATCTCTCAAGCAATTTGGGTTCACCGTGCAAGAATAGTCTCCACAAATTCGAATTGTTCCATCCCTTTTTAACACATTCACCACAGGAGTTGCCCATTCAGACACTTTCACAGGAACCAAGATTCCTTCATTCACCAAGTTATCAAGTTCCTTATTCACTCGAGGAAGCAAGGCAAAGGGAACTGGCCGTGCTTTTTTGAATACTGGCTTTGCATCGTTCTTAAGATGAATACGAGCAGGTGGTCCTGAATATTTCCCTAAGCCAGGAGAAAACACATGATGAAAGTCCGCAATCTCTCGAGGAAGGCTATCAAAGTTGCTCAAATGATTTACCCCTGACACACTTATCATTAAATTTTTAAACCATGAGCGTCCCAAAAGTGAAGGACCTGGGGTAGCAGCAACTAAGAGCAACAGCCTAGCATTTTCGTTATTGTACGACACATTCACCATACACTGTCCCAAAATGTCTAACTTTTGATTGGACCAGGTGGACAATCTAATCTCTGATGGAGATATCTTCAAAAAGGGGAATTTCTCATCATACAATGTTTTACCTATTATGGTATGCCCCGCTCCACTATCAACTTCCATTAAGACAGGCACATTCTCTATATTGACATAAATTTTAATAGGAGCAGGGGCCACTGAAGCAGGGGTATGAAAAAGCATAGATCTTATCTGATTTGCACTGGATGGGCTGGGGACTGGCTAAGGAGACTCATCTGGAGATGGTAGATGATGCTGTGAAGATCCTTGATGCTGCCAAGACGGCCCATGACCACCTCGAAACCCTGGTTCAGGAGACTCATCTGGAGATGGCAGATAATGATGTGAAGATGATGGCAGATGATGCTGCGAAGATCCTTGAATCCGCCAAGACGGCCCGTGACCACCACGAAACCCCTGGTTCCGCTGCTGCCGCACAGAAGGTCCACCATAGGTCCTCTCTTGAACGTTATCCCGCCTTGGCTCAAAGCGGTCTGCATCCTCCTGATGCCCACGGTGCTGCTGCTGCTGAGCTCCCCCATCAGACCTCTGCATCGCCGCCCGGCGTTTCCGGAAACACATCTTCGCGATGTGCCCCTTAAGGTGACAATAATGGCAGGTGGCATCCTTCATGGGGCAATTGTGCGGGGATGGAAACCCACAACGGTGACATCCCGTGCCACTCTGCGCTGGACCCCTCACTTGATGCTCATGACGTGGGCCAACCGGACCACTTCCCGCTGCCCTAGTCACTTGTCTCGGGGACGAAACTGAATGAATGTTTATCACTTCCACCGAACCAGCACTTTGAAACTGGCGAACGTGAACTCTAGCCCTTTCTGCCGCAATAGCGCGATCAGTTGCAACCCTTAGAGTAAGCTCTTCGAATTTAAGGGAAAATAATTGTTCTTTTAAGCTCAAATTCCTCATTCCGCGGAGCACTTGCCTCAAAAGGGCTTGATCGAGGTTGTCGAACTTGCAGTGTTCGGCCAACTGTTTAAGGTCCGCTAGAAAATCTTTGAAGGCCTCATCCGGCCCCTGCATGCGGGCATCAAACTTATCCCTTTCAACCCACACACACGCGGTAGGAATAAAATGGCTAGACATTATGGCCATCAGTTCATCAAAATTTTTAGTCCCCGGCCGGTCAGGAGCGCACAATTTTTTTGCAATCGCGTAGGTGTGAGGACCAGTACACGATAAAAGCACAGCCCTTTGTTGGGTAGGTAAAACCACATTATGTGCCTCAAAATAAAAAAGTAATTGTTCTTTAAAGTCCTCAAATTCTTCTGCATTCCCACTAAAATTAGGGACCATACCGACGTTTATTAACGGAGCACATGCCGTACCCACGCCACCAAGTTCGCCCGTAGCCATTTTGAATTATGTCGGTTCAGAGTCCACAAAAAAAACACAAATCACAGGAAATCGGTAACTAACAAAATAGAGGTATTTTCATCCCATAATATGATCACTTTAAGTCCTCTTGTCCACAGTATCAGTTCGATAACGAAAACCCCTTAACGTGCAAACACAAAAACTACAAATCCATAACTTTGACGAAAATTTAAGAAAAAAGCGATCACACATCAATTGAAGCCAAAAATTCAAGCGATAAAAGCAGCAAATACACACGCCAATCAGGCAAAAAACAGCAACCAAAATCCGTTAAACACGTGCACACAAGATTCCACCAAACAGGCAAAAATTTAATCGGCAAATAATAAAAAAAAAACACATGTAAGAAGCGTTTACGCCAAACAGGCAATTAAGTAACGCCAAACAGGCTCTTAAATAACACCAAACAGGCAAGAATACTGAGGCACTAAAGTTTTACGACCACGTGGTGAGCACATTTAAAGTTCAAGTTCAAATTCACGTTTTCATTTCACAATTCAAAAGCAATACTTATTCCAGCCACCAATCTTGCATTTCCGCCGCTTCCGATGGATCCCATCCTCGTCGCCATTTGTTGGATCCGGAAGGTGGAATGAAAAGGCCTACATCTTAATCAGACGTTTATTATCACCCGATGGCCGCTCTCAGTGAGCACGTCCGTTTTGTCCCAAGTCCAGTCAGAGAGAGAGCCTTATTCCCCAAGCTATCCCATACATACCAAAAACAAAGCAATAACAATATTTTCCAATATGGCGGACAGCGCATCACTAAGGCGGCAATACAAATAAAAGAGAACTCAAATACATAACATTGATATCATCTAGGCTCATCTTGAAAGGAAATTTTGATTCGTTGAACCTGACGTCTCTGCTGATTATTACTTTCTTCTTTTTCATACTCCAAAGTCGATATCCTTTGATGCCCTCTTCATATCCTAACATGATGCTTTCTTCTCCTCTGGGACTCAATTTTCCATCTCTTGTCTCTCTTGGCTGCCATGCCCATGCTGGCATCCAAATACTCTTAGATAGTTATAATCTATCTCTTTTAGTTCCCGTCCTTTCCACAAACTCATTGGAATATTGCTATTTCGTGCAGAAGTAGGAGACAAATTTCTGAGATGTACAGCAGTCATGAGAGCTTCTCCCCAAAATCTTTTATGAAGACCAGATTTTATCAGTAAACATCTCGTTGTATTCAGAATAGTTTCGTTGTACCTCTCAGATAGCCCATTTTGCTGTGGAGTATATGCCACTGAGAAACGATGTAAGATTCCACATTCTTCCAGGTGTACTGAGAATTTTTTATCTGTGTATTCTCCACCATTGTCACTCTGGAATTCCTTAATTTTCCTATCGTGCAGGCACTCCACTCTGCGTTGAAATTTCTTGAAATTTTCAAATACTTCTGACTTCTTTTTCAATAAGTAGACCATAGAATACCTTGTAAAATCATCAATAAATGTGACAAAGTACTTAGCTCCATTTAAAGTCTTGGGTGTAAATGGACCTGCCACATCAGAATGGATTTGTAGCGATGGCTACGCTAAATAACACACTTCGGTTATCTGCGGAGAGGCGTTTATTGTGACTTGACAATACAGAACTGACTTGGGTAGCCCAGATGGCTAGCTTATATACATGCGGCGAATATTCTGGAACGCCGCGCCGGATCTTCCTCGAACCTTCTAGAATTCCTGAAAAGATATAGGAAAAAATACCGGCCGGCGCCAGGACTCGAACGCGCGCCGTCCGATTAGTAGGCGGACACTTATCCACTGGTCCAACTCTACATTGTGGCGGACGATGCGCCACACTACTCCCCCCCTTGGAGGAGAGACAGAGTGTTGGCAACAAAACGTTCTGGAGGACGGACGGCGCGGCCGGAGCGAGTGGTGGTATCTGGTGACGGAGTAGGCGGAGGGTCCTCCTCAAGAAGATGGGCTGGCTTGAGACGGTCGATTGATATAGTGGCTGGTTTGCCATTGATGTACAGGGTATACGTCTTCTCACCGCGGCTGAGGACAGGATATGGTCCCGCGTAAGGTGGTTGCAGGGCTGGCCGCAAAGCGTCTTGGCGGACAAAGACCTGGGAGGATGTGGCCAAGTCCTTGTGGATGAAGACACGCTGCGATGAGATGTGGCGTGACGCAGGGGTCGGACGCAGCTGGCTCATGTGGTTACGCAGCTGAGAAACAAGATCCTGGGAGTCCAGATGCTGGGCAGAGTCGACAAAGAAGTCCCCGGGAAGACGCAGTTGCTCCCCGAAGAGGAGTTCGGCAGGTGTTGTCTGTAGGTCGGCTCTCCAAGTTGTGCGGAGGCCGAGGAGAACTGTGGGTAGTGCGTCCATCCATGAGTTGGAAGAAGAGCACATGAGGGCCGCCTTAAGAACGCGATGTAGTCGTTCGACGAGTCCGTTTGCCTGGGGATGGTAGCTCGTGGTGTGATGTAGCGTTGTTCCCAGAGTGGTGCAAAGTCTCTGGAAAAGAGATGACACAAACTGTCGTCCACGGTCGCAGGTGATGTGTTGAGGACAGCCGTAGTGAGCAACCCATCCAAGGAGAAAGGCGCGGGAGACGCTGTCTGCGGTGATGTCTGCTAGGGGTTCTGCGACTGGCCAGCGGGAGAATCGGTCGATAATTGTGAGGAGGTACCGGTAGCCGGAGCAAGACGGGAGAGGTCCCACGATGTCCATATGTATGTGTTCGAAACGCCTGGTTGGCGGAACGAAATCTCCAAGTGGCGTTGTGATGTGACGAGACACCTTGCAACGTTGGCAGGAGAGGCAGCTGCGAGCCCATGCGCGACAGTCCTTTCGCATGGATGGCCAAACATATCGACGGGAGACGAGTTTAATGGTGGAGTTTGCACCAGGATGACTAAGGGAGTGGATGTTGTCAAAGATTTGCCGGCGATATGAGGGAGTAACGTAGGGGCGTGGGGTTGGCATGGAGGTGTCGCACCATAGTGAAATGTTCGTTCCGGGTACAGGCCTACGGTGAAGTTGAAGAGCCGTACCGCTGTGGCGTAGTCTTTGGAGCTCTTCGTCTTCATCTTGGGAGCGAGAGAGAGCGGCGAAGTCAATCGGAGACGGTGTGGATATGGATTCTACCCTGGAGAGACAGTCCGCGACGACGTTGTCAAGTCCGGAGATGTGTCTCACGTCCGTGGTGAATTGTGAGATGAATTCCAGGTGATTAAATTGTCGTGGTGAGCAGGTGTCGCTACTCTTCTTGCTGGGGCCAAAGGCATAAGAGAGTGGTTTGTGATCGGTGAAGATGGCGAAATCGCGGGCTTCAACCATCGGCCGAAAGTGCCTCACTGCTTGGTAGGCGGCGTAGAGTTCGCGGTCGTAAGTGCTCCACTTCTGCTGGGAAGGTGTCAGCTTGCGAGAGAAGAAACCGAGTGGCTGCCAAGAGTTCCCAAAATTTTGCTGTAGGACAGCGCCGATTGCGGTTTGGCTAGCATCGACGACAAGAGCCAGAGGTGCTGAGTCGATTGGATGCGACAGGGTTGCCGCCTTGGCTAGTCCGCCTTTAGAGGCATCGAAACTCTGCTGAAGTTCTGGTGTCCAGAAAATTGGAGTGGAGCTCCTGATATCAGGACCTTGAAGTAGAGCATTGAGAGGGGCCTGTGTGGATGCGGCGTGTGGTATGTGCTGTCGATAAAAATTCAGCATACCGAGGAATCTCCGAAGGTCCTTTATGGTCTTCGGTGGAGGGAAGTTGTTGATAGCAGCTACCTTGTCAGGTAACGGCGAGCATCCGTCAGCGCTCACGTGAAAGCCCACAAATGTGACCTTGGAAGATCCTAGGACACACTTAGCTGAGTTGACGATGACACCGTAGTCAGAAAGGCGCTGAAATAATATCCGCAGGTGTTGATGGTGCTCTTCCTGCGAACGGGAAAATACTAAGATGTCATCTATGTAAGGAAAGCAAAAATTTAGGCCTTCGAGAGCTTCGTCGATGAAGCGCTGCCATGTTTGGGCGGCATTTCGAAGTCCAAATGGCATAAATAGGAATTCAAAAAGGCCGAAGGGTGTAATTATGGCTGTCTTCTCTATGTCTTCGGGAGCCATTGGAATTTGAGTGAAGGCCTTGGCACAGTCGATAACACTGAAGATGTTGCACCCCTGAAGAGCGTGGGAGAAATCCTTCAGATGGCGGACGGGGTAGCGGTCCGGTATCGTACGTGCGTTGAGAGCCCTGTAGTCACCACAAGGTCGCCAGCTACTATCCTTCTTGCGAACCATGTGTAGTGGTGAGGCGTAAGGGCTGTGTGAGCGACGTGCAGTGCCTTCGCGTACTAGTAGCTCGAATTCTGCCTGTGCATCTCGGAGTCGATCCGGGGCTAGACGGCGGGCACGGTGGTAGATTGGCGGTCCAGGTTGTAGGCGTATGTGGTGCTTGGTATTATGGTGGATCTCCCGAGGAGTCCCTGATGGCCGCGTGATATCAGGAAATTCGGCCAGGAGGTCGTGGTAGGATGAAGAGCCCGACAGAGCGCGCACGCTGTCCTGGTAAGTTCGACCTCGATGACCCGATGTAGAATGGCCAGTGATTGCGTCGATGAGCTGAGCAGTGGCCATGTTAGGAATGAGTTGAAAGTGGGTTAAGAAATCTGCTCCGATGATTGGCTCGGTAACGTCGGCAACGATGAATCTCCAAAGGAAGTCACGCGGGAGGCCGAACTGAAGGCGTAGAAGTAAAGTACCATAAGTACGGATCCTACTGTCATTGGCTGCGGAGAGCTCGTAGTCAGTGCAGGTTCGTTGTTCGGTGCATAATTTTACAGGGTAGATTGAGAGATCCGATCCTGTGTCTACGAGGAAACGCCGCTGGGAGAGGCGGTCGGTGACGAAGAGGCGGCAGCCTGTGATAGAACGACTCATAGCCGCCGTTACGAGTCGCTGTTGGAGTTTACCGGATTCACTGCATTTGCGGTGCATGGCTGGATGCAACGTCTGGCTTCGGCTCCAAATTTGCGATGGTAGTAACACATCTCAGGCTGAGCGGGGCGCGGCGCGGGTAGAGATCTGCTCCAAATCCGTGAGTACGGAGGTTTTTTCAGATGAGCTTGTATATCTTCGAGCTGCTTTGAGAGTTTCTCAACCCGTTGGGCCAATGACGAAACATCGTAGGTATGGCGTACTGCATGGATGGCGGGTGCAGTTGGAGGCGGAGCCACGGCGACGATGCGGTCGGCCATATTTGCAAGTTCATCAAGAGGCATTCAAGTAACTTGCGTTTGCAGGATGGCTTGAGCGTTGGCCGGAAGACGTTGCAACCATAATGTGCGGAGGAAAGAATCCTCCACAAGGGTGGTGCTGATGAGAGACCGCATGCGTCGTAATAGTTGCGAAGGCTTGGTATCACCGAGCTCTTCTGCTGTGAGGAGTTGCCGCACCCGTTGATCCTCGGAGGGAGAGACGCGCTGTATCAATAGGTTTTTCAGCGTTAGGTAACGATTCTCGGCCGGAGGATTCACGATAAGATCGCTTATTTCACTGGCAAAACGATGGTCTAGGTTTCCCACGACGTAATCGTATTTAGTCTTGTCCGAGGTGATGTTGGCCAAAGAAAATTGTGCTTCGACTTGGGCGAACCATATTTCAGGCTGTGCTGGCCAGAAAGGAGGCAGTTTCGGAGTGACGCGGTAGACGGCAGCAGTGTCGACGCCGTAGGATGATGGAGACGGTGAGGCTTGCTGCGATGACAGCGTTGTTTGCTGCTGTTGTTGCTGCAGAGCCTGCTGGTGCTGTTCTTGAAGGAGCGCTAGCTGTTGGCTGTGGTTCGTTTGGTGTGCGGCGAGTTGCTGCTGGAGTCCCGCGATTTGAGCCTGCAGTTTGGCGAGTTGATCTGCGTCTGCCATGGTCGCGTGTTGTCGGGGTCACCACTGTAGCGATGGCTACTCTAAATAACACACTTCGGTTATCTGCGGAGAGGCGTTTATTGTGACTTGACAATACAGAACTGACTTGGGTAGCCCAGATGGCTAGCTTATATACATGCGGCGAATATTCTGGAACGCCGCGCCGGATCTTCCTCGAACCTTCTAGAATTCCTGAAAAGATATAGGAAAAAATACCGGCCGGCGCCAGGACTCGAACGCGCGCCGTCCGATTAGTAGGCGGACACTTATCCACTGGTCCAACTCTACATTGTGGCGGACGATGCGCCACAGATTCTATCCAAGACCTTGCATGTATCTTCTCCACCTATGTTAGGAAATTTTAACCTTTTCATTTTCCCAGCATTACAAGTGTCACAATAAAAATGGTTAATTCCACATTTTTTATCCAAAGGAATTCTTGTGTTGTTTGGTACTCATTCAGAGATTGAAGGTGAAATGATTATTGCATTTTCAAAACAGGTATTGTCCGAGGGGGAGTGTTAAGATTTCCATGAAATGTATATTTCGTATATTCGCGGACAATGCCATTTTTTTATGGTAGATACTATGGATGCTTTCTTTGTCTCAGAAATAATCTTGACATCTTCAATGCTGACTCCTCCTACTGTAGTGATGTAATATAAATTATTTACGAGAAATGCCTTTAAGAAAACTTCTCCTTCATCTGATATCTCGTTCACCCCTTGATAACATGAGAACTTCATTCCCTTCTTGTCCAATACTCCTTGTGAAAGCAAATTATCTTTCAAATCAGGAATGTACAGTACATCTGAGAAGTCTATAGTAAAGCCACCACATTCAGAGGAGATCTCCAATTTTATGGTGCCAATTCCTTTGACTTCCAAAGCATATCCATCACCCACAACAACTTGACCAGTTATGGGACAAAGATTTATGAATAAATCTTTTCTATTGGTCATGTGGTCTGATGCTCCACCGTCCAGTATCCATAATCCCCCACCTCCTATACTTTTCTCTTGGTGAGTACACAATGCTTTATATCCTCTTGTGATGACAGAAGCTCGCCCCTTCTTCACAGATTCAAAATTCTGATTCTTCTCTGTAGAATTTTGTTTCTTATCGGGGCACTGGAAAGATAGATGTCCCTCTGTTCCACATACATAACAGATGGGAGGATGGCTTTTTCTTCCACCTTTACCTTTGTTCTTTCCTTTCCCTTTAAATCTATTCACTCCATGCTCAGAAAACTCTGATTCCTTTGTGACCTTGTAAACTTGATGTGCATCGCTATTATCTTCAGATTTGAGCTCTTTCCTTTCTCTTGACATGCATAGCATCTTCTGCTCTTCCACAAGCATGTCACCCAATACTTCTCTTGAGACTAATTTCCCTTTCCGATAACTCTGGACAAAAAACTTCCAGTCAGATGGAAGGCCGTTTAAATATACATTAGCTAGCATATCATCATCAATTTCCATACCACATTTCTTGATTTTCCTGCGATAATCGTTTATTATGGCAACATATTGATGAATACTCATCTCCTTAGTCTTCTGTGTGTTCCACATAGCTCGATTGAAGCTGCATAGCTCAGAGCGGCCGTAACTCGTGCACATGGTCTCCAACGCTTCCCACGCTGCCTTAGCATTATCGCAGGCGTCCACATGCTCCAGAAAAGTCTTCTGAACGTTACAATAGATGAGTCCCAGACATGTGTTGTCCAGCCTTTTCCTCCGTTTCACCTCATAATCCGGCGGATCTGCCGCGACTAACACACCGTTCTCTTCTATCGTCCACTCTTCAAAACCTTTGATAGCTTCAATACATTGAGCTTTTAAGAATAACCCCTTCATTCCTAGTGTCCACTCGTAATAGTTCGGCCCTTCAAGTTTATCAGCCACAGGTAACTGCCCCTGGGCTGACTCGCTATCCATCATTTGATTTTGCCGCCGTCCGGACATCGTTCCTCTCTTTTTCTTTTTACAAGTTCGACGAGTTATTCCAAGCCAGACTCTGGTTGATTTGTACTCGAAGTTTATCACCGTTTGCTCAAACGATAGTCTTCTTCACCAACACGTTTAATTCTCCGCACTTATGCCTGCTGGGCCCATAACCTGATAAAAAATATTATTTTCGGTAACCAGTGGACGAAATCTTCGTGCCACTATGAAAGCTTCGACAGTTAGTCCGGAGAAAAACAGGATCAACTACCTACTTCAAGTTTTATTCTTCAACCATTTTTAAAGAGTCACAACAAAGTAAAAAAACAAACCCTTGACTACAAAAAAGTACATAGATACTTTTTTCTGTTGATAAAAAAATGGCATTGTCCGCGAATATACGAAATATACATTCATGGAAATCTTAACAGATGGGTTGATATTTTAATGTATAAGGAGAGTTTCACTGAGAGATGTAAGTAATTGGAAAAACGTTGACGCTGACGCTTGATAATCAAGTACTGTTGATGTTTAAAGTATACTGATATTTTATGTTGTTAGGGAGTCGTTGATGGAAGGAAGTGGGAGACAAAATGAGGACAGAGGTAATCAAAGAAGGGAGGCACAAAATAAAACTGTATCTTGAATAAAATAGAGAGGATTTGAAAAAACAAACGTCTGACGTTACAATCCTATATTGTTATAATTTCGATCAATTCTCCCGCCAGACACAAAAATAATGTATAATATACTCATAATGCCAAATATCATGAGTTAACTTCGATCTATAAGAATTTCAGAAATTCATATCTATTAATATGAATTGTGTAATTCACTTTCACGTAATAAGTAATTATGATTAACGTAAAAACTCTCATAATTTCGTTAGCGAAGTTATCATTGGCGTGTAGTTGGTTAGTGGCCTTGAATTCTTCATTTTTTTAAATCTCTGTGTAACACAGGGGCGCAGCTAGGAATTAAGGCTAGGGGGAGTTTCAGGCACAACTAATACTTACGGGTGCGGCGTATTGCATACCCACTAGGGTAAGCAGGCGTTGCGGGGGCCCTCCTCCGGAAAAAATTTAAGAATAATGGTTCAAAATGGCGAGTTTTACGGCTTTCTGAGGGATATTTGATTAATCCAAACATTATACTATAAGTAATACCAATCCATTAAGTAAAATGGATTAAATTTAAAAATTTCTCTGAGCTCTGGGGGGGGGGGGTTATCCCCCAAAACTCCCCCCCTCGCTGCGCCATTGGTGTAACAACATTCATTTGAGTAATATAAGCCATCAAATCCTTGATCGATTGTTTATGGACTGACTGCCATATTTGAACCGTTGATCTTCTGGAGAGTATACCTATGATAAGTCAGACATTGATCCTTTGCACGAGACTTGTCAGAGAGAGAAAGGAAGGAGAAGACTGCCTCGTATGAAAATTGACTTGGGTTGAAGTTACTTGACCTCTCATGAGAGTAAATAGAAGTGCATTCTCTGAGGAAAAGGTTAACTAATCTGATTATTTGTTTGCCTCCCTTGACTCCAATGGGAAGCATTACTCCACGAACCTTTAAGGGGTCATTGAAACCCTGCAGGGGTCTCCCCCCCCCCCAAATAATGATGGCATATTCTCCCGAACCCAACAATCCTACTCTCTCCCGCCCTTTCCCTGCAATTTCCATGGGAACGAAAATCTGACAGATTGTCCAACCGGATTTGATGTAACTTGTGCACTTAACAGATTACATATCATTATTATCTTCCACATCATCATCTTCGGTCAGCAATCCTAATATTGGATTGACGCAGCTCTCCACTCAATTCTCCTGTTAGCTAATTTGTCCACACCTACTCATTTTTTCTCTTTCGCATCCATTTTTACATTTTCCATATATTTCATTCGGGGTCTTCCTTTCCGTTCTTGCCATCTAACTGTCCCTCGACGATTGTCTTCATCAGGCCTCATGTCTCAAGATATGGCCGATTGAGTTGTTTCGTTTTCTTATCGAGGTTTTCATGGGGCTTATCTTCTCTCCTACCCTTCCTAGGACTTACTCCGTCGATTCGTTTGATTTTCATCGTTCTTTTGAAGCACCACATTTTGAAAACCTCCACCCTTGGTTTATCAGCTGCTATCACTCTCCGTGCCTCACTCACTTACGTAGAGAAGCACACTCCAAATGTAAGTTTTGATACACTCCTTTCCTAATTCTTGCTTCTTTTACAGCTGGGTCCTGACATTATCGTCGCTACTTGGCTCTACAATACACTGTTCTTTCTTCTGTTATCTCCTGTTATTGTGAAGAACCGCAAATTCTTTCTGGATTTCAAGAATTGAGCTCCAGTCCGCGTATTAAACGCCGTCTCAAAGTTTACAAACGCAACGAACGTAGACTTGTTCTTTTCTCTTCTCTATATGAGCAGCCTGAGGGACAACATTGTTTCTCTTGTAGCTTTTTTAAATTTACATTTTTCTCCATTCAGGAACTCCTCTGCTCTTCCTTCTATTCTTATATAAATGATCCTTTTCGGTATACTCGACGTATGGTTCCTCACGTATTAGCGGCTCTTTCTTTTCCATGACCCGTTTTTCTTGACGAATTTTCTTCTGCCATGAACTTCTTTAAATGGGCTATGTAGCCCATTTCTAAAATTTTTTCAGCTCTCTTCCATCGATTTCGTGGTCATATTCTCTCCTATTTTGTCATCCATAGCTTCTTGAAATGCCAATTGCTGTTGAGCCTCCCTCATTTTTTCAGCCTGCCGATTTTTTACCGCATTCTTAAGGTTTTTATTTGTTGCCATCTCATCTCAACTAAGTTAATGCCACTGTCCATATCTTACGTACCTTTAATTTAAATATGTATGAGATAAAATAAAAAATCCTTTTTCGATTTGAATTCTGTTTGTTTTGATATCTTGTAAGGTGATCATAACGACGAATTTATATATTTTTGTTGCGCGTTAATTTTCTGCGGAAAGTAGAACTGACCTCGGTTGTATCTGACCTGTTGACCTTCGCTGAACGTTTCCGAGTGAAGTCATGAAAATGGCATTTCTCAATCGGTAGCATGTGCTGCCGTACTATGTACTATGCCGCACATCAAACATGACACGCACGCATCAAAGCAGTGGTTGCAACTGCAAATATTTCATGTTGAGCAGCTCAGTTGTTCGACGCTTGTTCTTTGTACGTTCTCATTCAAGTCTTCATTGGTAGATCCTGTCAGTTATTGCATGTGACATTTAGATTTACTGCTATGTTATTCATGGGCGAATCCAGCGAGGGGCAGGAGGGGGCAGCTACCCCCCTAGAAGCAAAAATCGCAAATTTCTTTAAGGAAAATAATATTTTTTCAAGCAAATAATTTTAAAAACTAATAAAGAGCTGTTACAGTTTCCTCAAAATGTTGATTTCACTCACCTTTTCCATGCTTAAATCTTACCTACAATTTGAACAACCATGGCTTTCCCCCCCCCCACCCCCAGTTTTGATTCTGGGCACGCCCTTGATTTTATTCAAAACCCAGCCAAATTTCACGTAATGCTACCCTCATATTAATTACATCCATACGCAGTACATTGCGCTGATATTTTTGAACGAGATGACAATACAATGGAAAGCCGTACGCGTCTCAAAAGTACTCTTCATGTGTGGACATACTATGTTTAAAACGAAAACAACAGGAACTTGGTTAAAAAAAACCTAATTCAAGGTTGAAATGAGTGGAGCAGTGCCGAATATCGACAGGAGTATGTGTTAATGAAGAGCTTAGAAGAGTGTGCGAAAAGAGGTCTTCGAAAATCCTTAAGGATAAGACGAGACAACTTAGTTGGCCACATTGTGAGGAATGATAGCCTGATGAATACAACTGTAGGGCAGGTAGAAGGAAGGACGGCCCCGAATGAGTTACATGGGACAGGTTGAAAAGGATGTAAAGAGAAAAGAAATATGGAAGGTTACACGGGATTTCCACCGTGTCAGGTTCTCCAACTCCATCTCGGCCGACGTTTCGATGGGCGAGTTGTCCATCGTCTTCAGGGCATGTCGAGTCTTGAAAATCGTCCTCCTTATATGTATATGTATGACGGCGGTATCAACCGGGGCAGGTGTTATGTGATTGGTCGAGAGCTTCCCGCCTTTTTCCTCGTTCCTCACGAATGCTCCTCAGCGCTGGTTTTCATGAGGCGCTCAGAGTGTAGCCAGTGTCACGGTTCATGGTGGTGTTGAGACGAATTTCAATGGCCTCCCCTGCCAGTATTTCCCAAAAATTTTCTATGCGACAAAGGACCTCGGTCTTCTCCCAACAGATGGCGTGGTCGGAAGAAATGCTGTGTTCGGCCACGGCCGATTTTTCAGGCTACCCGAGTCTGAAATGTGGTGTTCTTTTAATCTTGTTGAAAAGAAATACGTCACTATGAAACGGTTTCCAGGTTTCCTCGAGGCTCATACAACTATCATTCAATTAAAAAGGCAAGGGTGACTTTTCAATCGCTTTCAGCAGCCATGCGTTCCGATTAACTGAAAGATGGTACCAGCGATGGTTTCAGCGACTGAAGAAGAAACGTGCAGAGAGATGGAATAAAAGGGATGGGATTTCCATCCCTGGAGCCATCGCGGAAAATGATTGCGTGAAACAGGCATTTTTCAGCCATCGTTGAAGCTATCGCTCGGAAGGGGAAGAAAAAATGATCATGTGATTCGGGTTAAATGGATACCGAGATCGCTTTGAAACCTCAATTACGTACTTAAGTTTTGTTTTTAAGTTGGGAGAAGACCATTAATTGCGAGACGCGTTTACAGGGGGCGAGATAGGAGGTCAAATCGAAAATAAAATAAAATAAAATTGTGGAAATTGCTCCTGCTTCTTCATTATGTTCCGTTTCCACTCCATCTCGCATGAAACCTCAGATTATATAGGTCAAATCGAATCTCACGCAATGTCACTTTGGGAAAGGAGGAAATTATCACGTAATTTCTTTCCGAAAGAAACAGCGGAAAGTAAAGCATTTACGAACAAGGAATGTGTGGCTCAGAATATAAATTGGTGGTCATAAAATCAAGCGGGGGAACATTTCATTTATCTGGGCAGCAAATTAGAAGACAGCGGATACGGCATGCAGTAAGGACACGGGGAAGAGAATTGCGCTGGAAAAGAGGTCACTCATTATTAAAGAGCTCATGGGAGAATCGTTCCGTAAATTTCTACTTTATAATTATCATAGACATCAAATAATCACTACTCATTGCTCATGAAGCGTTTCATATGATTTTATCCATTATACTAACATGTTATAAAAGATACGAGTCGATAGGAATGTCTCATTTGCCGCTATGTAGTCTGGTTATTTTGTCCTCCAGAATAAAATAATGCATTGATGTTTCAAATGAAGTGGTTGTGACCTAAAACAAAAGGCGTGCGAATATGTGTATTGTTTATGTGGTTTATGTCTATCGAACTCTGCTCTAAGAAAACTGCTGGAAGCGACGAAACTATAAATTGTTTTGGTAATAATAGGGTAGTTTCCTTCGTCAAAGAAAACGAAAGGCATTGACTGCGATTCGTTACCCACCATTAGTGTATTCATAATATACTAATTATTTGGTTTTAGAGATACCGGTTTAGACGAATGGCAATGGTCAATTTTAACCGCATTTGAAAAAGACCAGATTAGCGCCCATGCGATGCCACTCCACGTGACGCCACAGGGACGTAGTTTCTATACGAATAGATAGGAGTTTTACATCTTCTGAGATTACCAATGCATGCATGAGGCACAGAGCTCTGGGAAACATCTCTTAATAATCACCCATTAAAATTGCCTAAGCTCGGAAAGTTTCCTTCGTTTGATAGGGTATTAATAATCCTTATTTAAGCCAAGCGCTACCAGCTAGCAGGGTACACTGCTACCTGCTAGCATTCTGCATCGTATCAGCGCTCAAAGCCTCGTCCCAAGGTCACCTCACTTGCGGCAGCGGGAACCAGAACAACGTCACACGGGATTTACCCAGCATTCATGCATTACAATACAATTCAATTACAATATTTCAATACTCTCTCCCTCCCATTTTTATAGTTGACGATTTAAATAAATTGTTTTTATTTTATTTACTTTTTTAAACCCTAGACAACAACGGCCCAGTTTTCCTACGGGAGGAGAGAAAAATATTTATTACTTATTTATCGTATCTTTCGGTCTTTCTTCATCTCTCTTTTATAATCTATCGATTTAGACAATAAAAAATAATAGGAAATCACCCTATTGCCGAAAATTCCGTATTTAATGAATTTTTATCCTTTCTCTAATGCATAAATATTGCCAATGATTTTGAATTGGCACATAAAATGAGGCGCGCGACAAGATATAAAATTTAAACTAAGGAACTCAGGTCAAACTTAGGACATGTTCAGGACCGTCACGACGGGACATAGTGGGTGAGGATAGGCAGCTTCTAGACGTGATACGGAGGAGACAGAAGGTATGGGTGGCGCGAGTACTTAGCGGGGAGGGGATGTTGAAAACGGTGTTAGAGGGTAGAATTTAAGGTAAGCAAGGGAGAGGAAGGAAGGTAACAGGCTATTTAGATAGAATGAAAGGAAGTAGGCCTTATTTAAAATTTGAGCGGGAAGCCTATAAAGGGAGGGTAGATTACCAATAGGGTAGTTTCCTTCATCAAAGAAAACGAAAGGCATTGATTGCGATTCGTTACCCACCATTAGTGTATTCATAAATCACAAATTATTTTGTTTTTGAAATACCGGTTTAGACGAATGGCAAGGGTCAAATTTTATCCTCATTTGAAAAAGGCCAGATTGGCGCCCATGCGATTCCACTCCGCGTGACGTCACAGGGACCTAGTTTCTACACGAGAGGATAGGAGTTTTACATCGTCTGAGATTACCAATGGATGCATGATGCACAGAGCTCAGGGAAACATGTCTTAATAATCACCTATTAAAACTGGCTAAGGTCGGAAAGTTTTCTTCGTTTGATAAGGTATTAATAAACCTTTTTTAAGCCAAGCGCTACCAGCCAGCAAGGTACTCAGCTACCCGCTAGCATCCTGCGTCCTATCAGCGCTCAGAGCCTCGATCAAGGTCACCTCACGATACGGGAGGGGGAACCAGAAATGCGTCGCACGGACTTTTCCCATCATTCCTACTTGCGCGTCGCGTTTCCGCGCGCTTGAAATTTTTCACTTTTCATTTAATCGCGAAAAATAGATATCGTCATTTAAAAATCTAAAAGCGTGAAATACGTACTCCAGGAGTAATCATCTTTCGATTTAGGCAATAAAAAAATAATAAGAAACCACCCTATTAAGGTAGGTTTCCATGGAGTATTCAAGAAGTGTTATGGCAGAGTACTTTAATAATGATAATAATGATGGATATGTGTATAAGAATAATATTATATAATACAAGTTGGGGATGGGGGTAGCGTTCCTGCCTGTTGTACACCTCGGGAGCCTGGAGCCGCCCGGAGCTGTCGTTGCGAAGGAGGAAAACGGGCTTTTTCGATTAAATTCCGGAAAATGGGTATGAACCGGTTCGGGCAACACCTTTTGCGCGCCCGTGCGAGTGCAAATTTATGGGTGCGATTGACGATCACGCGTGCCAGCCAATGTATCGCTAGACAATTGCTGGGCGCGTGCCAACCAGCTCTAAGAATGTTTTCGGGGAAAGCGAAAGTGGCAGGAACGAAGGTCGGTTCGAACTGGATCAGCAATTGACGCAAGCGGTGCGCAAGGCGAGGAAGTCGTGGCCTCACTTCATCAATTTGCTCCGTAGTCATGACAGCAACACTGCCAAACAATTGTATTGACTCAGAAAGTCTCGGTTTAATGTTTACAATTGCACTCAAGATGCCCAGCAGACGTCTCCGTGTTTGCCTGCCAACATTAAAGGCGCCAAGATGCGTATTAGATATGCTTATTATTTACATAGGGCACATAGATGTGAATCCACTGTTTACAGGATGTCCCATTTATCTTGACCACCCGAAGTAACTTTTTGTCCAGATGCAAATTCAAAAAGGTGTCAAGCTAATGTTCATTAGCCGTCAGGGGGACATTAATCAGCATGATTGCCTTCCTTGTAGCTTTTGTTACTTACAAAGATATGAATAGCGGTATGTCTTTTTTAAAGGGCACTCTATATTTTTTATTCGGCAATTCATATCCTCTCCTAAAGACCTATTCAAATATGTAGCACAGTGGACCATTAACATAAACACAACGTTATGAAAACATAATAAACTCGTCTGGTGTGCATTTTACTATGTTTTCATTTGTTCACCGTCAACGTCAGCAAGTGGAGTAGTTCCAATACCCGCGCACCTGCACTAAGCGCTAGAGAGTCAGTCATTTTTCCTAACCCCGTGTTTATGTTAATGGTCCACTGTGCTACATTTTTGAATAAGTCTTTAGGAGAGGTAATGAATTGCCGAATAAAAAAATATAGGGTGCCATTTAAAAAAAGACATACCGATGTTCATATCTTTGTAAATAACAAAGCTACAAGGAAGGCAATCATGCTGATTGATGTCGCCTGACAGCTAATGAGCATTTGCTTGACACATTTTTGAATTTGCATCTGGACAAATAGTTATTTCGGGTAGTCAAGATAAATGGGACACCCTGTATAAAGGCATCATTTATGTACGTGTCGATACTTCCTCCTCGAACTGGGTCAATTATTTTTTTTCGTCTGAAATTGTCTAAGAATCACAGTATTTTCTGCATTGTCTAGAGAATATACCTCTGTTGGTTATTTTAAATTTATTGGAAAAGCTATTTCGTTTTCATTGTAAAAGTGAACTTAATCATATTATCATGATCAAAATGTATTTTTAAAGCAATTAATGCTAATGAGATATATGTTCATTTTGATATTTTGTAAAGGGAATTTTCTGTTGTTAATTTTGTGAAAAGTCACCAACTTGCTGTAGCTCAAGTCACTTATAATGCCAGCGAAATGTGACGTTAAAAATTATTATCATTACCACGTTTTTATGAAGTCGAATTCTTGTCCGTTCTTTCGGGGAAAATTTTGCGATTACAAACTCACTATCCGATTAACTATTGCCTTAAAATTTTCAGTGCAGATCAGAGACAGATTATAATCCATTCTTGCGCTATTTATAGTTCCATAGTTCTTTAGAGGCAATTTGAGCCCCCAATTTCGTTCAATGATGATAGAAAAACGAAATTTAACCGATCAACGTTTTGTAGCATACACACGAACAAACTCCATTACTTCACAGGCAGTTTGTTTCAGTGCAGTGGAAAAAGTATTTTTTTTCTTGAATTTCAAAAATATCTGTTCCATCCATATAAAACGGAAGCGGAGTGTGGCAGAAAAATTTAGGCCGAGATAAAAAAAACACCGGAAGCGAACCGATTTAGAGGAAAAAAACATGGGTCTGGAAGTTTTTTTTTATATCTCGACGACTTGAGTATTTTCTACTGCAGTAATCCTGTGGTTACAAAAGCTAAGATTACCGTATTTTTAGTTAAAATTATCTACAGTCTAAAATCCCATCGATTATGTCCAATTTCAAAAATCAATGGTAGCGGTTGGAATGATTGCTAATCAGCAGAGGCGTAATAAAGTTAACTTGGGAAGGGAGAGGAGAAGAACAGGTTGATTACCCTGACTACCTGGGGCGATTCCAAACAAAACAGTGGCGACTTGCCCATCAGGGCTCTCGGACGCCGCCCCTCCCAAAGTTTTCAAAAAGGAAAATAACTAAATACCAATTCAATTATAATTACACATCCAATTATCCAAAGTTTTTTTCGATCGCATACATCGAAAATGTAGGAAAAACACGCAAAAATATCGCGAGAAATTCGCATTTGTAGCCGCGGGGCGCTGGCCAAAACGTCCCAATCCATCACCATGCAGTTAGAGTAGTGGTGGTGGGGGCTGCGGACGCCGCCCGAGCATGCGCAGAGCGAAGTATCTAGTGAGTTGGCATCGCATGCGCCGGCCGTATAATCTTGGTGTTGCAGAATACCTTGTTTTGGTGACCAGTTGACTTATTATGTGTAAATCGTTTTAATGTAAATAGACTTAGTTTTAGATGAGTTAATCGAGTAAGCGATTGTTAGTATTTAAGCTTTAGTGATTGTTTTGTGTATTAGTGAATCATAATGGTCTCCAGATTGCTTTAAAAACTCAATAAAATACACAAAATATTCAAAAAATTTGACCCCCCGGTGAAGTGTGCCCCTCCCAGCATTTGACTCACGAGCCGCCACTGAAACAAACCCCAACTCATCATCATAGGACAACAATCCTTAACATTCCATTTTTTCGGGTGTACGTCTGCGTGCTTAATATTCAACTCGAAGTTTCGTTCCTCCAGCTGGGAACGTCGTCAGGAGACTGAAGATGCTAACATTTTTCTCTGGAACAGGAAAACCGTCCCGTATGAGCCAGGACACAAGATCCTCCTGGATGAGGCCAAAGCCATAGCAAGAACATCTGCACATTATCCAAGGCTAATTAGAGAGGCGATAGACATTTCTAAACGGGCTATAAATTTTAATAGGGATGATGGATATAATTTAAGCCATGTGTGGAAGAGATATCTTTCAAAAAATTGAATTACAATATTCCAATACTCTCTCCCTCCCATTTTTATAGTTGACGATTTAAAGAAATTGTTTTTATTTTATTTACTTTTTAAACCCCTGACAACAATGGACCAGTTTTCCAACGGTATGAGAGCAAAATATTTACACCTTCATTCTCCTAACGACGTTCCCAGCTGGAGGAACGAAACGTCGAGTTTAAATATTGCGCACGTAGACGTACACCCGAAAATGGATTGTAATAGTGCATCTAATCACTGCGGAAACCTTAAAATCCTAAGATTGCTTTGACGCAGCTCTCGATTCCGCTAGACTTCTCATAGTAACGTCTCTTTGACATCCTTTATAACCTGTCCTATGTAAATCATTCAGGGCCGTCCCTTGCCCATCTTCCCTTCAACCGGTCCTTGATTATTTTCACCAGGCCATCGTGCCTTACGACGTGGCCAAATAAATTGTCCGTCTTCTCGGTAGCACCATACATCGAATTTTTCCAGCTTTAACTTTTTTACTTATATTTTCTTTTCAGGGGTCAGGGGTGGCACATTTTTGTTGTAAATACGGCCCCTCACCCTAAAAATATAAAATTAAATATTAATGTTTAATAATAAATTAAATTATGATTACCCTGTCGGCCTAGGTGGTGGCAGGGCAAAGTCCTCGACTGCCAAACCGACGGTCGTGGGTTCGAGTTCCGCCTGAATAGGTTGCCCCTATCCAGGGCATGCGTGTTCGTGGACGTATAATTGATAATGTTATGAAAACCCCGTTGTAAAAGGCCAAATAGAGCTGTTTTCAGCGGTGTGGTAGTAAGCAAATAAATTACATCAAGCGAGGAGAATACTAAGCGCGTGTAAATTTTGTGCTAAGTGCTGTTTTTGTAAATTCTTTATTTAGGTAGGAGATTAGACGCATTTTATTTTCAATTTAAATTAAAATAAATACCATCATAAAATGTATTAACTTTATCTGATAGACTATCCTTTTTTCACCGAACACAAACATTTTGAGTCAATTTTAAATATATTAATTAAATATCTTAATAATTTGAATATATGAAAATATCCCAAGTAGCACAATAGCCATTTTCATATCTAAAATATTTTCATTTTATATAACTTTAACGCCAATAGATGATTTAAGAGTGATATAATTTAAATATCAATATAGAAATCAGTTTTCTAAAGTATTTCAAGCGATGAAAAAAACGCCAAAAATATTCAGTGTACCAAACTTGATATCGCCGCTATTCATGAAACAGCAATATAAAATACCACCGGGAGAAGGGATCGTCACTGGCCTATTTTATTATTTTCTTTTGATATGTCTACTTTCCTTCACGTCTGAATCAGCTGAATTTAACCATTTTCTTTTTCGTAATATAATAGGGTAGTTTCCTTCATCAAAGAAAACGAAATGCATTGATTGCTATTCGTTACCAACCAACAGGGTTCTCATAATATACAAATTATTTGGTTTTAGAAATCCCAGTTTAAACGAATGGCAATGGTCAATTTTAACCTCATTTGAAACGGCCAGATTGGCGCCCATGCGATTCCACTCCACGTGACGTCACAGGGACCTAGTTTCTATACGAGTAGATAGGAGTTTTACATCGTCTGAGATTAACAATACATGCATGAGTCACAGAGCTCAGGGAAACATCTCTTAATAATCACTTATTAAAATTGTCTAAGGTCGGAATGTTTCCTTCGTTTGATAAAGTAGTAATAATACATATTTAAGCCAAGCGCTACCTGCTGGCAGGGTACTCAGCTACCTGCTAGAGGCCTGCGTCGTATCAGCGCTCAAGCCTCGCCCCAAGGTCACCTCACTTGCGGCTGGGGAGCCAGAACGACGTCACACGGAGTTTTCCCGGCATTCATACTGAGCCGTCGCGTTTTCACGCGCTTGAAAATTTTCACTGTTCATTTAATCGCGAAGAATAGATATCATCATTTAAAAATCTAAAAGCGTGAAATAGGTACTCCAGGAGTAATAATCTTTCGATTTAGGCAATAAAAAAATAATAGGAAACCACCCTATTATTATGTAGGTAGTTGTATTTACTTCATTGTCTTATTTATCTTGCACATTTCATTACATCTTTGTTTATGCATGTTGTTCTTTACCCAATAATTATTGTTCTTTATTGTTGCCCTTGTAAGTGAGACGCATTTAAATCATTGTGATATTAAAAGGCATCCTCTGTTGCTGTACCATCATGCTTATTTGCTGAGGGATCTTCGGAAGAAAGGCAAATAAACCACTATCAATATTTATTATACCTTAGCTGTACGTTAAGTAATACTCACAAGAAAGAAACTGATGGACAGGATTGTCAAGTACCTGCGTCATGCGCTAAATGAGAAGCATAGTCTAATCTTGTGACTATAGAGGCTCATATATACGTCGTTTCCATAAACAACTCGCGCCCTCAAAGCAAACAGCATGACAAGACTTGAGACCCACGGTGTTTCTCTCACGGCGAAAGTAAACTCTTATGACAAAAAGACAACTTCTTAGCTAAACGGGAGAGGGGCTTCAGAGATAAGTGCGAAAGTGATTTATTTACCATAGAGAGAGGATGCATTCACACGCATCCATCCGCAGGTATGCATGTGCCCCAGTGAAATCATTTTTTTCTTCTTCTGGTAAGGAATTTCTCGCTTAAACATCATTGTTGCATCCTGAAATTTTCACGGAACGTGAAGTATATCATCATAAGTTAACAATCCTAAGTTTGGTTTTACGCAGCTCTTTATCACACTCTCCTACATTCTGCATGCATGATGAAAGTGACGGAATAAACAATGAGGAAAGGGACGGTGAGAATGACCGTGTGATTCAGGAAATGATAGGCACAGCTATCACTATTATGGTCCCTTAAAAGCTATCTCTGGAGCTATCACTATGAGGGACGGAAAAATGATCATGTGATTCAGGCTTCACAATAAATTACAAGCACATAACCCAGTAGCACCAATAGGATTATATCTGTATATTTGTAAGATTTCGAAATACATCGGTGTACAGATTTGCAAATCTGTCTTTTATACATATTTTATACATGTATGATGATCCATGATCCTATGATGTATACCAGAATCTTTAAAATACACAAATAATATCCTTACGGCGTAACCAGGGATCATCAGACATTTATAAGACATGTATAATATACAGGTTTACGGCAGTTATACGTATTTAATGTATATAAAATCCATATTATGGCAGCAGATATAATACGTATAATATCTAGATATTATCTGCGTGGTAGTGGAAATTGGCCTATATTTTGTACAGATATAATATATGTACAGTGTATATTATGATACGTATGAAATCTACATATCATCCTTTTGGTGCAACTAGGGTGGCTGTCTGTCAGCCGGAAAATAACTACAAACTCGCAAATAAAATTGCAAAATAAGTTAACTCGATCTTGGATAAAAACCTGATTTTTAACCGCGAGCGTGTGAAGAGGATAATTCGTTTTCATTAGCCACCGAAAACGAATCGAAAGCGAATTTTGAGGTGGGGAAATTAACAAAGATGGAGATTTTTCTGGAACGCATCATAATGAGTAATCAGTGGCGCCGACACCATGGGGTCTGAGGGGGCCCGAGACCCTCAAAAATTCGTTATGGATATGAGGAAAAAATTTGTCAGGCTTGTCGATTTTCCTTGGAGTGTCCAGATATCGAGATTAGAGCTATCAGGGTTCTAATGTTGATCATATGACTCTTCTAAAATGCTTAAAAAACTTACAACTCACTACGTATAAAATTTTCCGGGGAAAGATCCCCGGTTTGTCCCCTCAATATTTTTTTGTAAATCGGCATCCCTGTGAGTAATTAGAAAATTCTACGCTTCCCACGGCTCGGAGAGCGATTATAGTTCAATTTCAGAAATATTTACCGGCAATGGGGTGGTTTCCTACTATATTTTATTGCCCAAATCGAAAGATTATTACTCCTGGAGTACGCATTTCATGCTTGTAGATTATTTTATGACGATATCTATTTTTCGCGATTAAATGAAAAGTGAGAATTTTCAAGCGCGCGAAAACGCGGCGGCTAAGTATGAATGATGGGAAAACCCCGTGTGACGACGTTCTGGTTCCCGCTGCCGCAAGTGAGGTGAACTTGGAGCGAAGCTTTGGGCGCTGATACGACGCAGGCTGCTAGCAGGTAACTGAGTACCCTGCTAGCTGGTAGCGCTTGGCTTAAATAAGGATTATTTATACCGTATCAAACGAAGGGAACTTTCCGATCTTAGGCAGTTTTAATAGGTGACTATTAAGAGATACAACATTCCCCAACCATTAAGTTACTTGTGGTCGAAGCGCTTTAGTTCATATTTAATATTGTGTAGTTCTTGAAATGAGTGAAAATTCCTAAATTTGGCGAAACTCCGGCAAAAATTGGCCATTCGATAACACTCGACTATCACCGAAAAAATGAAGTGCGCACTGCAGCCTAAATATTTACACAGTTTACAAAGCTCCAGAGAATTGCCGCGGTATGCAGTAGTAATCCTTCGTGTATGATATTATTCGCATTAATTTAAATCCTATAGATATATTTTTGGATGAATATCACGTAGAGGGCCAAAACCCCTCCCCACCGAAATTAGAATGTATAACCGCCGCCTATACTAAGTATTATTAATTTTGTCCATGGCATATAAAATGTACCGATTCAGTTTCGACCTGCTGAAGCTATTAAAGCCTTCCCGAAGCATTTTTCAACGCAGTTGAATTTCTAATATTATCAGATTAATTTTTAAAATTTTACGGTGATCAACTTACTACAAAATTTTGAGGGTTGGAAAGTAGGAGCCAAGGGTAAAAATTTTGGAATTGAAATAGCTATCGCCTAATAACGCAATTGCATGATGATGACATTTATTGAGTAAACTGGGGTGGTTTTTGAAATAGCTGGCGTCATGATCTTATCTACACATATTTTGACTAACAATACGATTATTTTTTAAATTGTTTTCAGCTGTTTTTGAAACAGCAACATTACTTGAAGCGAAGCATACAAGGCTAAAATTGTGGATGCAGTCCAATGGGAGAACCATGCGGTGTTATTTTAAAATCATGTGGCATCCCCCTTATTTATTGCGTCACTCGCAGCATAGCTGACTGCTTCTGCCGTCTGCTGCTACGCTAGTGACCTCACTTGTGTCGGGTAGCTATAGAAACACGCAGAAACAGGAACAACGCGTGTCATCCCGCATGGGTGGGGTGCGGGTTGGGTAAGGGAAAAGCTGGTATCAAAATTCACAGTGGTGGGTTCATATCTGATTTTATTTTAAGTATCTTAGTGACATATTTGTTTCTCTAGTATTATTAGTACCACTTTAATTCACCAATACCGAAGAGAAAGCTTAAACATCATGTTTTCCGATTTTGTTCAGAAGGTCACTAGCATGTTAACATTTTTGCGCGTATAAATGAGCATCATGAAGGAACGTTGACTAAAATATTGCATCCCATCATTTTATAAGAAGAATGCTTCTTTCTGCCCGCCAAGAACATCTGTGAAGGTATAGTATAGTAGTATTCATGGCTCTGGCGTCTGACGCTGATTTTTTTCACACCTGCAATTTTCATCGAAGGGGGTTACCCCGGCTGGTACCGATTAATTAATTATGTATGAGGCCAGGTTTTACCGCATTGTATTTTCCAGTGGGTGTACTTTTTTTATCATTTTGGTATCAGTAAATCTGTGGAATTTAACGGGCGCTCTTGTATTTTGGATTTTATCTATGATTTTTGGTATAAGTTGCCGTGAAGAAGATATTATTCGCCTTTGCCGATTGAATAACCTAATATAACGCATGCTTACTACCTCACATGCTTGCTGCGCTAGTCAAGGTTATTATCAGATTAAAATTTTCCGGACGAGCCAGCTGATGTGGGATACGTGTTGTTGTCGTTTGCTCTCTCGCTTGAGGTTATTTTTTGTGCGTCAGTGACCTTTATGCAGCAACGACGAGAATCTTCAATTGAAGATTGTAATATGTAGTAATGTGAATTCGTGAAAGTGATAGATCACTCTTAATTATTCATTTTAAGCTGTGTTGAGTTTCTTTGAAATGCAAGTCCGTCAATAATGAAATTATAGTCAGTATGAATGATGATTATTTTTATGTGGACTTTATTGTCTATGTTTAGACTTTCATTGACGAGTTTGTGTTTTTTCCAGGAAACGAAGCATCCACAATGGGTTACGACGAAGCCCTGAAACATTTGGGGGAGTTTGGTCGTTATCAGAAAAGGATTTATTTCCTTCTTTGCATACCAACTATTTCTTGTGCCCTCCATAAACTTGCGTGGGTATTTTTAGGTGCCAGAGTGAAACACCGGTGAGTTTTCTTCTGAATTCTTTGCGAAAATTCATGTTATTGACTCGGATAACATTCCCCTTTACTAAATGTTTTTCTTTAGGGCACACCAAGTGTTGAACAGGTGAAATAATTGTTTTAAACCAGTAGGAGTTATCTTTAATAATAGATTTTTTCTCAAGTCATGCATATTTATTATCATTAGAATGTGGTGTATGTTTTGTTATCCCAGATGAAATACATACATTTATTTCAAATGCTATGAGGTTCAATTCACTCTGTCATATCAGAGAGTATTGTCAGTATTACAAGTAATGGGATTGTAGCTATATCGCAAATGTTTCTGAACTATAATCAAGAGTATTTATTGCCCCAGTATTATTTATCAATTGAAATATAACTTTCAGGTGCAAGTTACCATATGAGGCGGACAATGCCACATTTGATTTGGGAAGTGACTTGAACATGACTATACCATGGGACAAGTCTCATCATGGACCCGCAAAGTGCCTTCGTTATGATGCCAATTTTACATCGGAATACTTTCAAGAAGGCATACCTGCTAATAAAAGTGTTGAATGTCACAGCTGGGTCTATGACACCTCCGTATATGAGAGCAGTGCTGTCATGGAGGTGAGCTCTCTAATACCATAAAATGTTATTCATTAAAGTAATGGAATGAAATTAGAATAACTACAGTTTTTCCAGAGTTTCCTATGGAGTAACGGTGTTTGGAAACGCTTAAAAAGAATTTAAGATAGTCATCAGAACGTGAAAAATTCCTTGTCCTGTGGAATTTTTTCCCATGACAGTTATTGTGATTTTCACCACCATTCATGAGGCCAGCCAAAAATTCATCTTGTAGGTGTTTGAGATAATGATTTTGTGCTATCAATCAGAATACCATATAGCCCCTAGTGCAAAAAATATGTGTAAATTTCACTAAGGGAAAGCCTTTGCAAAAGTCAATGCTAATGATTTTTCCACTCCATGATATTTGCTCTTTGCGTAGATTTGCATATAATATAATATATTACAATCAATTTATTGTTTGCCTGGTCATGTGGCATCAGGGCTGCCGACTCATAATAGATATTGGGGGTTCCATACTGGTTTACTTGTTAACGCTGGTGACCTAACGCACGCCTATTTAATCAACTTGCAGGGTAGTGTAGAGGGGTGGGACTTTGCAAATCCTAGGGTTATTTGCTGAGCTCATTCACGACCTCTGGTAAAAACCCTGTGTAAAGATATGCCACTGGCTACTCCACAGTTATTTCCTTCTATTACTACTACTTACTGTCACCAAATTAGCAGCTGGTGTTTTCTTTGATCTAAGCAAAGCCTTTGATCGAATTAATCATGAAATTCTCATCTCTAAACTGCAGTCAGTGGGCATCTTGGGGAAAGCTCTCTCCTGGTTGTCATCATACCTAACTGACCGTCAGCAATTTGTCAAATATACCTCCAGAACAGCAAAAAGCATTACAGTAGTTAAGTCAAATCCCCTTACTGTGAAAGCAGGAGTACCACAGGGTTCTATACTAGGGCCATTGCTATTCCTAATTTTCATTAATGACTTGCCAGACAAACCCCTCCTCCAAAATGCCATTCTATATGCAGATGACACCTCAATCATTTCAAGTGAGGTAAATAGGAGTGACCTAGTTAATACCACACAAAGCAGTATCAACAGCATGTCAGAATGGTGTCATGATAACGCCCTTCAAGTCAACATTGACAAAACAGTTTTTCTTCAGTTCCATGGCAACCGGTCTCCATGTACCTCAAGTATGATCTTAAATGTTGGTCCTCACGTGATTTCCCGGGCACATTCAACAAAATTATTAGGTGTTATCCTCACTGACAACCTTGACTGGTCATCACATATTGATTATATAATGAATAAACTATCCACTGGCATATTTATTATAAGAAAGCTGGCTGAAGTAACTACCATTGATACTCTGAAGATGATATATTATGCCAAAATATATCCTCACCTAACTTATGGCATCATCTTTTGGGGTAATGCTAGCTGCTGCCACAAAGTTTTCTCTATGCAGAAACGTGCAGTGAAAGCCATGGCCAGAGTTTCTATGCGAGCACCTGGCTTACCTCTTTACAATGATCTGAAAATACTAACATTCCCATCACTGTACATACTCAACTGTGCCTCTTTTGTTAAGAATAACCCTGAATACTTTCCAAAAAGTAGTTCTCTCCATAATCACGCTACCAGAACCACCAATGACATTCACCTCAAAGACTACCATAGCACTTTCTGCCAAAAAGGACCCCTTTTCTCCCTATCAAAAATATACAACAGGCTACCGTATGATATTAAATGTCTTCCACCTACACCATTCAAGAATGCTTTGAAGAAATATTTAATAGAAAATATAGCCTGAAGGATTTTATGTTGGGCTCGGAGTAATCTTTGCCCATCAACCACTAAAATTGTAACTTTTTTTCTTTTATCTGTAAAAATTGTAAACGTTATATCACTTCATTTATTTGTAACTATTACTTTAATTATTTACTTTATTTTGACGACTTCCAATGTCACCGGAACATGTGATCTCTAGGAACAATAAAAATTATTATTTTATATTTTTTTATGTTTTCACAGCATTTTTGCTGGTTGTAGGCAAGGTTCGGGTATCACCAAGTACTCTCGTCTCTTTACTCTGTTTTGAAAAATTTTCTGACAATCCGGCAAGTATTTAAAATTGCTGCTTTTTGTATGGTAATAAACAAGTTTTTCGGCAGTCCAATAGCCCAATAGTTTGAAGACCTTGATGGAGTGAATGAGGCACTACTCCTCCTTTAGTATTATTATTATTTTTTTTTTTTTTTTAATTTTCTTCAGTTTTCACTGAGTATCTTTAGTGTTAAGAGCACGGGTTTTCACCAAGGTAACTCTTCACTATTGAATTGCGTTGAGAAATTTTCTCGTGATATGACAGGTTGAAATTATTACAGCCTTTTGCAGTTTGATGTAAGTATTTGGATGGAGGTTGAGTATTTTGAAACTATTTTGTATGTGTTTTGGGATGATACCGGTAGCTGAGATGACAATTGGAGCTATATAAACCTGTTCCATATTCCATATTCTTTTTATTTCTATTGCCAGATCTTGGTACTTGTTAATTTTTCCTGTAATTGTCTTTTCGATGTTATGCGACAGTGGCACGGCAATATCAACTATGTAGCAAGTTCTATATTTCTTGTCAATCAACACTATATCTGGTCTATTATTAACTATAGTTTTATCTGTTTGAATAGGCAGATCGTAATAGATTTTAAATTCGCCGTTTTCAAGCACTGTTTCAGGGTGGTACACATAATATGGGGTCTTAGTATCTATTAACTTGTGTTGGTAGGCCAGTTTTTGGTGGATAATATTTGCAACTTGATTATGTCTACTTAAATATTCTGTATTAGCTAGCATCTTACAGCCAGATATAATGTGCTGGATTGTTTCAGGTACTTGAAAACACCTTCTACATTTGTCATCTGTTATGCTTTTATCACCAAGGATGTACTTAGCATAATTTTTAGTGCGGATGACCTGGTCTTGTATTGCAAGCATGAACCCTTCGGTTTCTCCATAAAGTTCACCCAATGACAACCATTTGTTTGATGAGATTTTATCAACATATGGTTGATTGAGGTCATTGATGTGTCGTCCATGTAATTCCTTCTGGGCCCATACTTCTACCTTTCTATTTAATAGAACAGCTACTGTGTTGGTTGCTTCATCGGTCGTGCCATTTTTTAGATTTAATGGTGTTAATTTGTTGTCGGCATATACTATTGATTTGTGAAGCTTCGAACTGTTTGATTTATCGTAGAAGAAATGTTTTAGTCCATGAATTTGGTTTTTGAGGAGCTGTTGTAAATCTATTAACCCTCTACCTCCCATATAGCGGGGTAGCGTTAGCCTTTCTATTGCAGCCTTTGGGTGATGTAAATTAAATTTTGTGAATGTTGTACGTATTGATCTTTCTATGCCTGCTATTTCGGTTTTGGGTATTATTATTATTATTATTTGGGTATTATTATTATTGGGTATTATTATTATTATTATTATTATTATTATTATTATTATTACTTACTACTTCCTTGGCACTACAGCCCGGTATGGGCTTTGGCCTCCCTTTCTATTACTCATCGGAATATTTTTAAGATCCCCACAGTAGCTCTCATTTACTCATTGTAAAATTTCTTAAATTGTGGTAACATAGATAAATTATCTTCTTTTCCAGTGGAACTTAGTATGTGAAGATGCATGGTTACGTGCTACTGCCGATTCGATTTTTATGAGTGGAGTATTGTTGGGATCATTGATATTTGGAGACTTATCTGATCGGTTGGTATTCTTCTTTCCCTCAAAAACATTTTCATGGATATAATTGTGATGACCCTCTCTCATTGCATTATTTTTGACTTCTACTGCAGGTTTGGGCGAAAACCAACTTTCTTCTTTTCCCTGGTCTTGCAAGTCATAGCGGGCATTTTTGCAGCTTTTGCTCCTGATTACATCTCATTTGTGATTGCAAGGATGATAGTCGGTGCTACAACATCTGGAGTATTTCTCGTGGCATATGTGATAGGTAGGTTATCATATAGTATCACCATTGTGAGGGTGACATGGCATATGACTCTACATATGTGATGTCAGAAATCCAATGCATTTTTTTCTTGGGTTTCAGGAAACATATTTGTGAATGAAATTTGATGATACTTTTCTATGTAATCTTTCATTTTTTTGTAACCATCTTCCCTCTGAGCTAATTTCCAATGTTTTTAATGAAGATCCTTGCGTAGGTTTAAATAGGTAGGTCGCATTTATTCTGGAGCACACATGAAAGGTGTAATAAAATAGAGTCGGATTACTCGAGCTTAAGTTTTTTTGTGATTATAAAATTCTACATTTTCATTAGTTGCTTTATTTACAACACACTCAGAGAGAAAATATTTCATAAAAAATAAATAATAATTAAAATTAAGCTGTCAGGAGATGTGAAAGAGCCGTGTGTTTTTCGAAAGGGTTATTCGCAACGGTTATTTTTGAGGTTTTTTAGGTTTCAGTGCAGTTTCAAGGAACGAATTCACTGAATCAGTGGCGCAGCAAGGGGGAGGTTTTGGGGGATGAAACCCCCCCCCCCCCCCCAGAGCTCTCAGAAATTTTTAAGGTGAATCCATTTTACTTAATTGGATTAATATTACTCATAAAATAGTGTGAGGATTAATAAAATATCCCTCAGAAGACCGTAAAACTAACCATTTTGAACCATTTATCTTAATTTTTTGCTGGCGGAGGGCCTCCGTACCTCCCGCTTATCTTGGTTGGTATGCCAGGCCCCCCCGGGATTAGTTGTGCCTGAAACCCCCCTAGCCTTAATTCCTAGCTGGACCCCTGCACTAAATAGTTAATGGAACCATAGTAAATTATTAAGTTTTATGAGCTTACAAATTATCACTTTTCATAGTATATTTTCTTACAAAATCACTATGTTTTATCAATTTCTATCTAGTTTTTAAGAGCCAGAATAGTGTCAAAATCCATTTTCAGTCTTGCAACTTCCTAAAATTTTCTGGGAAGGGCCGGAAAATCCTCTGTTAAGGAGGACCCCATCAGCCCAGCTGAAGGGCCCCCAATCACCGCAGACCACCCCTGGTGAATTTCACTTGTGTAGAGTACGAGTATGAATTGTGTGTCGATGGTTATCCTCTTTGACGTTGCAGGTGTGGAATTGGTGGGACCGTCTGCAAGACTATTCACTGGAGTGTTCTGTCAGTACTTCTTCTCATTTGGGTTCTTGGTCACTGCCTTCTTTTCATATTTTGTGAAGGACTGGCGGATGCTTCAAGTCGCCCTCACCGTCCCTGGAATCATTTTCTTCAGCTATTGGTGGTAAGCATTGTTTTGCCATGATTAGACTTTATGAAATACGATTAGGTATGTACCATGTTCCTGCTGTAAGATTTGCTCTTGTATTTTGGGCATTGAATATAGGAAAATAACAATTTCTTTGAAGCAAATTGTATTCTTAAATTGACATCTATTATTAATGGAAAAATGACATCTTTTACATTACCATAGTTGAACAGTATTAAAATTATGAAAAATTAATTATGGAAAATAAATGCTGTGTGGAAATCAATTCAAACAACAAAAAAAGTTAAGACTTCTGTGAGGTGACATGTAAATGAGAGAAATAGTTAAGCGTGAACATCCAAATGGAAAGAGGGGATCGATGCCAGGTGTGATGAAGAAAGCTAGTATCAAAGATCGTATTTTATCTTAAAAACATTCGTATTGAATGAGAGGAAATTGATAAAATATTCAAGAGGTATGGGTAACATTTATATGGAAAACTTATCTCAATTATCAAAGCTTAGTGAGGAAATAAATAATGTCTTACAGCTAAATCATTTCCACATCGCTTTTTATTACAAATGCAGTATGTGAAGTTATTCAACAGGAAAAATTAATGGAAAAATAGTGTTGAGCAGGGCTTTGTATTACTCAATTGAAAAGAGAATACTACTTGGCTTTCATGGAGCTTAAAATTTTTCTTTCTCTCTACTTTGCCAAATTTTAGGGAATTTGCTTTTGAAATAATGGAGGAAGAGAGCAGACATGTCGATGCATCAAACACGCAGATAATGGTTAGGGCCACTTAAATGGCACTGGAAAACACTGAATTTCCCCAGTGCATGGTGTATGTAGTTTGAAAATTCCCAGTTGAAGGAGAACATTAGTCAGACTTATTTGTGGAAGGCAGACATCTGAGACATAGTCCAGTAGTTCCCGAAGTGGTAGCATCTCTCAACAGCTCGCCAATGAGCTTCACATTAATTTTTTCTGCCGCTGTACTTATCTGCATATGTATTTCCATGTTGCACTTGTGTATCAAACCATTTTTTTTGTCTTTGTAGGATCATTCCAGAGTCAGTGAGGTGGCTCTTGACTAAAGGAAGGGTAGATGAAGTGAAAGTATTACTTAATAAGGCAGCCAAAGAAAATAAAGTTGAAATTCCAGAAGAGCTTTTTAAAAAAATCACAGAGGAAAAGGTTGACGAAGAAGATAACACTCAACGACACTCTCTGCTGGATTTATTCAGATATCCAAATTTGAGAAAGAAGACCCTATACATTTTCTTCAATTGGTGAGTTTTATGATTTCAGTGTTTATGTAAACAGATTGCGAAGGAGATTTTATGCATTTCTTCTATTCTTGTTCAGTTGTTTATATTTAAAGACAAGCTCTTGAGGTTAAGGCCGTCTACAAAAAACAAATTTGCTTACGTTTCCCTCATCTTAATGTTGACGTAGAGAACCTCGTAAATATTCTGAACTTGGTAATCATAGCTGTGGATGAACCTTATAAGCTAGGATTTTTGGGTAAGTCTTGGAAGTAAAAAAATACTTTGCCCTTCAAATAATTATTATTGTAGTTAAAGTATTCTACCGATAAAGTTAGGTTTCCATCGAGTATTAGCACTTTGCGTACCGGGGTATTTAAATTCCTAGGAATGCCGATTCTGGGTGTAGGTGTCGAGATTGGAAATATGTGCATATTAGGGTGTAATGCCTTTGGTTTAAACATGGTTAAAAAGCTAATGTTTAGAATACAAGTTTACCCAATCAAACAATACAATGCATCAATTCATTATGAATAACGAACAACCACTGAAAACGTACTAACGAATACGTACTGTATGCTATAAAATTTTTTAGGTTGACGCGCCTAAATGACGAGAATCTTCGTCATCCGTCCGGAACGTTCGGGAAAAAAATGACGAGAATTCTCGCCATCCGTACGCAACGTGTTAAGGAAATATACCACCAGTCTTCTTTCTCTTCATGGACTTCTCTCTTTAAGTTCACAATAAGGCCATGAAAAAGAATAAGACCCTTTCATTCTGTCTAAAAATTCCCATTCTCTTCCTTCCTCGCCCTCATTTACCCAACATTCTACCCGCTTATACAATTTACGAGATCCACTTCCTGCTCAGTATTTGCTCTATCCAACCTTCTTTTTCCTCTGCAACTCATCTGGCGACTACCTTTCCTCACCCACCATGTATGTGCATTGGAATCATAGGCATAGTGCAGATTTTTTTGCATTTCCAGGCTCCCAGCAATATCTAGAAATAAATGAAGAGTAGTCCAGAATGTTCCCCTCCAAACCCTTACCCTTCTTTCTCCACCATGAGGATATAAATTGATGCCTGGCATTCCAGAATCGATAACCCCTGAGTGGTCTCTGGCAAGGGAGAAGAAAATTTGGCTCTGTTTTAATATCAAGATGTGAGTAGGGAACTCCAAGCACATTTATGAGTCAAAGTTAAAGAAGGCTTGTTTCCTAATGAGTCACTGGTTTGAAATCAGACATTTCATTGCATTTAGGAAATTGACGTTAAGTGCGATTCAGGCTTGGAATTACTTGCATTATGTGATTGGTTTTTCACAATGTCAGAGTCGCCAACTTTTCTATACCCACCCATTCAGCCAGGGGCTAGGAATTAAGGCTAGGGGGGGTTTAGGTGCAACTAATACTGGGATGTCTGGAGGGTGTGGAATACCCGCTAGGGTAAGCGGGTGGTGCGGGGGCCCTCCCCCAGAAAGTTTTTAAGATAAATGGTTCAAAATGGTAGGTTTTACAACTTTTGGGGGGATATTTTATTAATATTTAAACTCTTCTGTAAGTAATATTAATCCAAATAAAAATATTGAAAAAAAATTAGAATGGATTAAACTTGAAAATTTCTCTGAGCTCTGGGGGGGGGGGGGGGTTTTATCACCCAACCCTCCCCCCCTTGCTGCACCACTGCGTTCAGTTGCATAACCTAACCCTTGTTGTACATTTTGATACTTTGTGAGTTCAGTTGGCTTTTTGCTTCCTAAAAGTTCTGCATGTAATTAAAACTGATGTTAATTGAGACTTGCACAATTATGAATGCTCTTTGTTCTCATTATTTTTACAAGAAATATGTTACCAAGCCTCTGATTTACATGCTTTATAATTAACCATTACAGCTTTATATGACTGTCCACAGGATGGTGATTAGTGGTTCATATTACGGGCTGTCTTGGAATACCTCCAATTTGGGAGGCAATGACTACCTCAACTTCATAATCTCCGGTGTGGTCGAGATCCCAGGTAATGCAAAGTATCCATCCATTCTAAAGAATTTCTTTTGACCCTCTGGTGGGTGCACTCGTGACGCATTTCCTCATATTTTGGTTTCTGAGCTCTCCATTTGGTGGTGTTTGTACTCAATAATGCCTGTGTCCAGGCCCAGAATGGGAACATGTTTGTTGCGGTGGCCGAGTTGAAAGGAAATGGACACCCAGGGTTGGAGGATATTCAATATACAGCAGACTCCCGATTACCTGGCTGCCGTTTATCCGTGCATGATTTTTACTCTTGCTCAATTTTTTCCGCGATCTTTAAAAGTAAAATAAAATCGAACGCAAAATCATCGGAATTACTGCATTAATGCTAGGATAAATTCCGTTAGAATCCCCTTCGGAAAATGGAAGTATCGCCCACTAGCTGCATTCACGGGAGCACCGTGATCCTATTTTCCAAGCCTCGCCGTGCACGACCGCGCTCCGCTAAAAAGATCGCGAACTGGCGAAGAAATCTCTCATTGAGTCCGGGAAGCACTCTAAAATAACAGAATAACTGCATAAATAATAATATTTTGTATTTTTTTGGTAAATTATGAACATTGCAAGACATTTAAGTGAGAGTTTGGATTATCCGTGTATTCCGAGTATTCGTGCCGACATTCCCCATCATTAGCCCAGATAATCGGGAGTGTACTCTACTTGTTGTTGTAATGAAAATCTTCATTCTTAATATCATATCTTTAAATACAAAGCAACTAGTAGCAACTACTTAATGAAAGGAAAATAATTTGTTTAATTATAGCTAGCTTATGAGACAAACAAATGCCCTAAGGCTACTGGCTATTAATAGCAGATAACAGAACGAAATGTAATGACCACTCTGGGTCATCACTCGCAGATCGGGAGTGATCAGTTATGTCTGCCCATCATCATCTAGTCTCGGGCATTCATTGGTCGCTTGAGGGTGGTCAGTTTTCCCATGGACTTAGATTTGCTAATTGTTTATATGCAATTAAAAAACTTATCCTCCAAACGTCTTAATTGCTATGTGACATAAGTGAGAGTTTGAGGAGTCAGGATGAAGAAGACTTAAACTTCACTTGTTTATAGTTGTCATGGGGGATCGGGTTGGTGTGGTGGCTAGAGTGTTGGCTTCCCACCCGGCGGGCTCGGGTTCAAATCCCGGCAGTGGCAGAGAATTTTCAGAGACTGCCCGATCCCTGCTTTAATGTTGTGTGGAGGACATTTCAAGCGCAACACTCCGTCCGTCGGATGGGACGTTAAGCCGTGGTCCCCTTGGCGCCTTTCGTTAAGAGCAGGCTGACGCCGACGCCGGGTTTCTCTCCACCCTTCCTTACCTACCCTTCCCTCATGGCGCAAATGACCTCAGCTGTCGGTCGCCTCCTCCAAATACCATACCATTTATAGTTGTCATGATAGATGGCATTGTAAATTATACCAGCATTTACATTCACAGTTCATGTAAAAATAGTTGTCAATAATGGTGTGCTAGATATTTAAAATAACTAAAATATCATGGTATTTTCGTTGAGGGACAACATAAATCAGATGCGAAGATAAGCAGGACATGGGTATGAACTAATATGATTAGCAATGTATGTCATTTTGGTATCAAGCTACAAAATATACAATATTTACTAGGAACGAGTCGATTCCAAATGTCGATTCTCGATTCCACCGATTCTCGGGCGCGGAATCGAGAATCGATCGCCTAAAGTCGATTCCGATTCCATCGATTCCAGGAAGATAAATGTATTGAGCATAGACTATAATTTTGGGGCATAAATGCTGCCACATACCTGAGCGGCCACGGTGTCAGCCTTGCCCGTGCGGAGGATACGCCCGGCACAGGGGTGCTGTGATGAACATACCTAAGAGGCCTCGGAAACATGAAAATGTCGGCAAGAGCGACAAACCGACGAACCCTGAATTGGCGCGTGTTCATGAGCAACTCTTAGAGAAAAAAAAATTGGAAACCACGGGATCGTGAAGCAATGCATGCGTTTTCCGTTCTTTTATTAACCGCTGGTCACGGCAAATCAAATTATTGCGATTATGAATCACATTCGGAGAATTCATCTGGATCACCAATTTTAAAGTATAATAGATCGATATATATTTTTTTATTTGAAGTCTGATGATAATAAAAACGTGCAGAGAGCGAGTTTTCCTGTGAAAAAAAGTTTCTTACAAATACGCGCTGAGAGCGGGTTTTTTTATGTGTAACTTTTTTAGACTAACACGCGTCTGCGTCAATAAAAAAAATAGACACATTCGCGTTTGTATAGCCCAGTTTCATCCCTTGCAACCCTTGAGGAAGTTGATACTTGCTTGGCATAAGCCGCCGCGGCCTCCGGGTGGACTCGACAGGTTGCGTTCGGCCGCCACCGCGCGCCCGCCAGGCTGCTCTAGTATGTATGGACGCAATGAACGCTACATTATTGTTTAGCCACCGAGGCCAAACGAGAATGTAGCCACCGCGGCTACTGTTATTTTTAGGGATGGTCAGATCGGATACCTCGGATCCAAATATCCGCGGATATTGCCCTTCATCGGATACATCGGATCCGAAGTCGTGGAAGACATCGGAACTGGATCCGAAATTTTAAATAATAGCTTCAGTGAATACAACGCCCCATCAGGGTGGAAAGAGTTCCGATTCACTCTTCGAATGCGTCGTCGCATGCGATTCTTTTCCTACTCATGAACCGTTTTGTTTGAAAACTCTCGCAGAGGTTGCGAGTAGAATTTCAGCTGTGGCCAGGATTTTCAGCCAGAAAATAAAAAAGGCAAAATATGACTGGCACACAGTGTGACTCTTCCCAAGAGATTGAACAATCATCGGAGGAATCTCAGCGCCGTAGGATAATAACCACGTCAAAAGTAACAACGTCGCAGATTTCAGAAAACCACCCTCGGCCGTCCATCAGCCCGTGCCTCTGTTGTTTTTTTTTTCGTATCCGAAATCACACGGACCAAAAATCATTGTCTTATAAGGAAAATATCAAATCACACGAAAACAATTGACGCGTGTTTCATCCCTAACTCGTCTCACCAACTGACCTTTTTTGGCCTACCTGCTTCAATTCTCCGTTTCTAGACGTCAAATGTTAGGAGAGTGACTTTCTGGGCCCGAAGATATCTTGATAGCTTTTCAGCTCTAATTGATTGCCACTCAGTTTTCTATCTACAATTCTACAATTAGACTTTACTGATATGCAACATTGTCCAAACAGCACAATTTTCAAAGAAACAAGCGCAGCATTAACCCCTCAAACAATTAGAGACGGATCGGAAACGCCAACTACATGTATCACGTAGCGCGCCCGGCTTCGCTTTGAAGGCAACGACGTCATTGAAGCAAGATCTGACTTCTTCGTCCGACTCCCTCATTTGTAGCCTTGTTGTTTGAAATACGGAGGAAGCGTGCTCTTTCCTCTCCACCTCTCATTTACGCGCCCAGTGGCGGAGCCATGGGGAGGGTCCGGACCCCACCCCCCGAAATATAAAAACACATTTATTGTCCTTCACAAAAGAAAACAAAATATTGAAAAATCAGGAATTTACAAAATTTTTCTTTAACAAATTAAGTTTTTCGATTATAAAAAGTGTTAAAATTAGTTTAAAACCCATTATTTTGTGCCCGGTTTTTCAAAAATTCCCCCCTGGTTTTGGATCCCCCCCCGATTGAAATTCCTGGCTACGCCACTGCTCCTTCCCCTCCACCTCTCCTTTACGAGCTTCTGCTGCCCACCCCTTCCTCATGCTGAGCGGTTGAACACATCATCGCACGTGACGATAATGCCGTTTTAAATACTGTTAATTGTGTTGCTAATTGAGCAGTTGCAATTCAATTTAATGATACATCAATAATAATGTCTTTCATTGTGCATAAACATTTCCATTGAGATAAGGAGAACCAATGAATGCCGTGTGCATGCACTGTGGTGTATTTTATCGCGAGGATGTGCTAAATCCACCTCACCATAGTCGATGGCAGGGGGGTAGCCAGGAATTTTGTTAAGGGGGGGTCCAAAACCAGGGGGGAAAATTTTAAAACAACAGGGTACAAAGGAGAGGGTTTCAAACTAATTTTAACGCCCTTCATAATAGAAAAACTTCATTTTTCAAAGATTCTTTTTTTTTTCATTTTTGTAAATTCAAGATTTTTAAATATTTTTTTCCCTTTTATGAAGGAAAGTAATTGTGTTTTTATATTTAGGGGGGTCCTCTCGCTGTGCCACTGGTCAGTGGTTCATCCTAAGATTTTTCCTATTTTCATTTCCAAACCCAAGCGTAACAGTTTAGGCCCTGTGTATGTAAAGATGTTTTTAAAAAACAACTGGAAAGCCCATAAAATAATTTTTAATTTATAAAAATATTAAAATGTGTATGAAAATCTAAAAAGCATTCCATTGATTGTATGTACCCACAATAAACTTGAATAATGACTTTGTTTAATGGCAGGAATTTGAAAATGCCTTTGGATTCGAAAATATCCGATTCGAAAGATCTGGCTCCAAAAATCCTGGATCCGTCCATCCCTAGTTATTTTATTCCATTCAATTCCCAAATTTTAATGACAGCAATGCTACAGATAAATCAAAATCCCACCTGTTAGAAGGAGTAAGAATCAATGGAATCGGAATCGAGAATCGGGAATCGATTTGAAGGAATCGAAATTGGAATCGGAATCGAAAAAAAGTGGAATCGACTCATCCCTAATATTTACCTTAATCAGCCATTTCTCCTCAGATTTTTACTTCGAACTTAACGATAGGATTGCAGTTTGTATTTGCTGTAAATTTCCTTTGCGCAACCACTTGTGGGAGTGAAATTGGTGCTTTCACCAGAGGGTTAAACAGACTTTTGTGTCACTTCTCCCTGATCCATGATTTATTTTTGTTTGCCAGGGTATACTTTTGCACTGCTGACTTTGAATCGATGGGGTAGGAAACTGCCACTGTGCGGTAGCATGTTGATCGGAGGGCTAGCTCTGCTTCTCACCCTGGCTGTTCCTGAAGGTAAATGCTGTTTTGCCATCACAATCTAAAATTCACTGCCTCTTTATCATTTTGCCTATCTCATCTCTGTTACCACACATTTGAAAAATCTCATCTTGCATAGGACAACTAATCAAGTCAGAGCAGTGTGTCCCATATCTTAATACATACTAGGAGGACAAGATGGGTCATTTTGAATCATTCATTTTGTTTAAAATATAATTCAACCACTCATTTTTTATTCTTTTGATCTGAAATTTTGGTACTTGGTATATTTTTGCTTTTAATTTGCTAATATAAAAAAAAGGATTGATAGTTGCAGAAGGTGAATAGAGATTGTGCATATTTATTGAAATATATAATGTATATGTATAACCCCATCAACGTGTGTATTAGCTGTGCGAGTTTAATCATGATCTCCTATAAATTTTGCATTTTCTAATGAAATAAATTTTTAAAAAATTGTCTCTGAGATTAATTTCTTTGTCAACGTACGGGTAAAGGTAGATATTGATTCACAATGTAATAGAATTTTCCCCATTTTGTTTCAGATATGAACTGGTTATTTATTTCCTTAGCCATGTTTGGTAAACTGGCTATCACTGCTGCGTATGGGGCCATATATATTTTTTCGGCTGAGCAGTTCCCTACCGTAATAAGGAATGTTGCCATAGGAGCCAGCTCAATGTCTGCACGAGTCGGAGGAATACTCGCTCCTTTCATCAATTTATTGGTAAGTTTCATTTGGCATTTGAAGGACTCATGAAAAGGATGCATCTCTACCACTCAGCTGGTTATATTTTGTCATTTTAGTGATGTAAAACTTTTTCAATACTAAGCATTTATGTAAAAAATTTCTAGAAAAATTTGACAATTAATTTAAATTAAGCATTTCACAAAATATTAGCTTCCTAGCTATGGGGCATTAGTAGAGTTAATAAGTGTAGACAGAATGCCACCTGTCATTCTTCTGAAGAACTAGCCACAGTAATTTATGGAGTTTGAGTCTCCATTCTATATTATGTCCAAGTTATTTTTTATCCCAAGGTTTCTTCCTTCATGATTTACACCACATGAAAAGTTCAAATACATAAATGACTAGACTTGGTATCTTTCTAAAATTTCAAGGTAATTTTCCAGTTAACCCTTTCGAGACGGCAGTGTTTTCGTCTTAGCATGACTGCAGTACTGAGCCCCAAGAGACTTCTTTCTTGTAGTACGGAGCATTTTTGGAGGACATTCGTTAAGAAGGGTCTCGCCGAACCTTTTTTGACCCCTCCCCGCTGGGACTCCGCATTATCTCGGACTCCAAGAGTAGTAGTGCTCCCTCCTTTCAGGGTTTACGACCATACCTACGGCATTGATTCGCGATCAACTTATGTATTGCTTATATGTATTTAGCACATGGATAATTGTTGCTTGCACGTAAATTGCAGACTTTGAATTGAATTTTTCATTTTTTTCTGAGCATTGTCAACTTTTAAACGAAGTTCTAAGGTCAATATTAACACATTTAATGCAGTAACAATTTCCATGTTGATGTTTATACAGAACTCGAGAAGTTAATATTTATCGTAAAATTTCGTTTAAAAATTGTAAACGCAGCTCAAAAGACAAAGACTTCAATTCATATGTTATAATTCTTGAGAAAAGAACAAATATTTATTTCGAAAACTGACTGGTTAAACAATTGCCTGACCGCGGACCCTTACTGCTAAGAGGGGTAATAAAAGACGAGGGGTCAGGGTACCTGCTCCCGGATTCCGAGGGTAAAGCCTAAACCCCGTAGTGTTGGGTCCCAAAACAAAGACGTCGTACACCCGCGACTCATAAAAGGGGGATAGCTAGAAAACTCTCTCTATATATGTATACGGCTTTCGTTCTCTTGGTCAGGAAAGTCTCAGACTGAAATATACGGCTTTCGTCTCCCGGGTCAAGAAACGCCCACACGTACATTTACGTCTTTAGTAGGGAAAAGGTTAATTCATAATCAACCTATTTTTGCTAACTCCCACCCTTATTTTTGTGCTTTTTTCATCAGGGTCTGTGATAATTATTTCTATCAATACCAACGTTGGCATATGGGTAGTGGAATCTTTTGCTAATTACTCTCTATGGATAATGTACTGAAAATTATTACTTCTGTAACCCAGCCAGGCGCGTGCTAGGCCGCCTGGACACCTGGACTAATCCCAGTGCACCCTCCTGCCTGAAAATCTTTGGTGCCCTATTGTTCCGAAACTGACAAATTTTACAGCCAGAATACCAACATTGAGCAGTTAACTTGATTTCAATGATGTCTCATTTATCAGCATAATTAACATCATCTTGAGTATAGAAAATAATAATTTACATGAATACAGTTAAACCTCTATGTAGTGAACCTCTTATAGTGATGTTTTGTAACTTACCCAAATTTTCCTAAAGAGAACCAATTTCTTGAAGGTGATTCTTATTGTCTTTGAGGCTGTTTGATATATTTTTCATTGGCATTAATATTTCATATGATTTATTTTCTCACCAAATGGGTTGTCTCAAAGAAAAAATATGAGTACGACTTAAGAGTTACATGATTGAACTAATTTTATTTGTCTGATTTTTTTCAGGCAAACTACTGGAAACCCATGCCCTTCATCATATTTGGTGCTTTGGCCTTTGCTGGGGGACTAATGGTGCTCTTGCTGCCGGAGACAATGAAGAAACAGTTACCAGAAACAATAGAAGATGGGGAGAACTTTGGAAAGTATGTCAGAGCCCTGATGATGGACATTAATTGGAATGGAAGTCAATCAGGGGCCTTATGTACATAGAGAAAATCCTCATGCTATGGATAATCTAATTGCTTTTTGTACTAGCAAGAGAAAGATGTTTAGATCGTTCCCCTCATAGAATTATACAGCAGACTCCCGATTATCTGGCTGCGGTTTATCCCTGTTGCGTATTATGCGTGCATAATTTTCACTCTCGCTCCATATTTTCTGCGATGTTATAAAGGAATTAAATCGGACGCAAAATCGCCGGAATTACTGTATTTTAATGCTAGGATACACCGGGCGTATTATTTCCATTAGACTTCTCCTTTTTAAAACGGAGGCATTTGCGCACTACCTGCATTCATGGGTGATCCACGTTCCTGTTTTTAAAGTCTCGTAGTGCGCGATCACGCTGCATGATCACGGATGCACGTCCCGCAGCAGCTGCAAACCGGGCAACTTGTGCGAGACACGACTACGTGGCATGGTGCCTGAAAGTGTTGTTTACGACGTCATGAAGTGGTTTTGAAGCACTCATACAAACCACTTTTTTGTATCTGTGATCACACAGCCACGGATGCGTGGTTTTCGATACCAGTTCATAAAAGGAACCGAAATAATACCGGTAAAACCTTGTTATCGCCGCTAAAAAAATCGCGTACCGGCAAAGAAAGCTCTCAATGAGTCCGGGAAGCACTATAAAATAACAATAATTGTGTAAATAATATAAAATTGTTCGAAAGGGAATTAATTCAGCTGCAATGGCAGCACGGCAACGGGTAAAATATAATACAAACAGTATCAATTAAGATACATATTATTATATTGTTATGAATCAAATTTTCATATTTTATGTATTTTGTCCACTCTTAGGTACTTTTGGTGAAGTTTTCTACACAAGGGCTGAGATTTTCGAAATGTAGAGGCCATTGCATAGACTCCACCTCTGTAGTGAATGAGATTTGCTCAAAAAGATTATTTCCGTTCAACTGAGGCGTACTTATTAGATTCCGGAATATTTACTACATACTGCTTTACTCTCTACACGCAATACACCGTATTTGATTGTATCTTATTTATTACAGTCATAAATATCTATTAAATGCAGTATTTTATTTCTTTGTGCATTGAAAAATAGTGCATGCAAACTTCAGAGCAAATCTTTATTTTCTATGGAACATGAAATATTTTCGCAGAGGTATTTGTTATAATAATTTTGTAAATTTTATATCAGATTTTTTCTGATGACTAGAAATATTGAAGTGAAGTTTTTCATTTTTACTAGTTCAAATTTTTATAACTATGTATTCTATTTTTATTCAGTTTGTGACCAAGTTACTATGAAAATTGTAAAAACGCAACCATTTTGTGAGCTCTTAGTTTCGAGCTCCACCACGAAGGTCCTTGCGGATTCCACCAGGGTATGTGGAGGCTAGCGCCAGGGAGGCGCCTCGAGAAAGAGACGCTCATAGAAAGGCAACGGAGAAGGATGTCTGCACACGAGAGACAATAGTACACATCTGTATTGTTTGCCATCTAGATAAACGTGGTAGAAATTATTTCCTTCTATATTTTTGAAGTGAGGTTAATTACAGAACTATCCTAACCCCCTTTGGATTTCATAAAAGCGATCTTTAAAACACATACTATATGTATATTTTAGGGTTGATGGTAAAAGTTTTGGGCTTTAGTCGGTCTAAAGTGGGGTTTAGCCCCACTAAATGGAGGGAGATAACCCAACTAGAAGCCCAAATAGCCTTTTTTGACTGTATTTGTCAGGAAAGCATTAGATCTTATATCGACGTAAATTTCATTGCTATTCACGCAACAGGATTGAAGTATAACACTTGGCAAACGTGAAAAGATTTTCACTATGGCTGGAGACATGAGTGGGATAAATTTACAACATCAGCCAAGAGTTGCACTTCGCACACATACTCCAACTTTGCTATCAATGGGAGGGACTCATTTTCAGGCCCCAAGTTTTGCCTCCTCATATAGGCTTCCTAGTCTCAAATATTGAATGTGTGTCACTGATACCTAGTCCTTTGTGATAATCAAATATTCAATGGGTCTTACCTCAGATAAGTTCTAATTACTATGAATTCTATTTCAGAAAAATTGTGGAAGACCAAGAGGAAGCCACAGCCCTTTCTCCACGCCATAAGAATGATAGTGATGTGGGAGATAAGAAAACTGTGACAGCATAGCCATGACAAGTAGATTTTATGAAATCAATCCAAAGTTTTATACATATACACATACATTCTTTCAGGGAATTTAATCATTTAAGTGCAATCATATAATAAACGAGTAACTATGTGCAATTAATATTTACCATCTTATGAGAAGGATGCTGTGCTTTAATGGCATATTTAAAGTGCAAACATCATCTATTTATTTACTGAAGGAATTTTACACCTTAGGATTTTTACACTTCTACACTGAACACAAAGTTGCTGGAAAAGTAATGATCTCGTGTAGCTTCATGCTTTTTTGTCAAGTAACAATCCTGTGTATTTATACTTCTTTCTCTGAACAAACTCCTACCATTTACGCTATATCATTAGCCTCATTTTATACTCATTATTGTGATATCTATATCCAAAATTATCATGTAATTGTTTCGCTTTTAACAATGTATTTGTTATCGAGGAGGTGAAAAGAAAATTCTTGGCTCCAATGAAGTCTACATAATTGCCAGAGTATGTCATTGATTATTCCAAGGGTTTACTGCATCAGTATTCGTGCAGTGCTTTGTGGTTTGTCGCTGTGTTTTGTGGGCGTTTTTTTTTTGCAGTACCCGGAAATTGTGGTGCTACTATGTGGCATTCGCTGCTCAATAATTGTAGTTTGAATGTGAAGATGCCAGTTTGTTGACCGACTGATAAACATGACAATAGTGAATTTGGGTTGTGATGACTTGCATTGCTGTTAAAAAGTGCTGTTGAACTTTCTAAGAGGAATGCAGAAAGCTAGTTAGTTCTTTGGAATATTCAGACAAAAAAGGTAGAAGTGCGTGTGATGTGATTCTCTACTCTGAAGTATTCTTGTTTTAGAGTTTTGTGACCAGACCGTTACAGGACAAAGATAATATAAAATTTGATTTTATGAGAATCTCTTGATGTGCTTTTAGCAAATATTAAAGATAATGGAACTCTACGGAGCAAATGCTCTTTAACTTAAGTGAATTCCCTTCAATATGTTTAAATATGGTCTTGAAATTCTGTATCCATTAAAATTTTGAGTTTAGGTCATCAATTTGGGTATTTAACATATGTTAGATTTTTTAATGGATACATATGTAAGTCAAAAGGTTGAGAAAGAAAATATGATATCTTAAAATTCTGTCACTGATATGGGTCTTGCAAAATCCTCTGATATGAAACAGAATTGAAGATTTCAACTTAATATGGGGAATGGGGTTGGTGTGATGGCTAGAGTGTTGGCTTCCCACACCGTGGGCTTGGGTTCGAATCCTGGCGGTGGCAGACATTTTTTAGATACTGCCCGATCCCTGCTTGAATGTTGTGTGGAGGACATTTCAAAAGCAACACTCCGTCCGTCGGATGGGACGTAAAGCCATGGTCCCCTTGGTGCCTTCCGTTAGGAGCAGGCTAATGCTGATGCCGGGTTTCTCTTCACCCTTCCTTCAATACCCTTCCCTCATGGTACGAATGACCTCAGCTGTCGGTCGCCTCCTCCAAATACCATACCATTCAACTTAATGATTACTATTTGCCTCTTCACCTCTTAAGAGACTGTGCAGTGGTAAGCTATCTACTCTTGGCTGTCAACACATAATTTTCCGAACAATCACCTATTGGTAGACATTATGAATTGGAAAGTTGATCTTTGCATATTGATTATGCATTCCCTAATGTCATCCTCTCTTGAGGGCACATGGAAACATTTGATGGGGAATGTTTAAAAGGAGAAAAAAGTCAGTTGGGGAAAGTAAGCAGTAGAGAAATTGGATATCTATTCAAAAATCCAGACTCACAAGCGAGATGGTGTACAGAAGAATCTGGTGGGTTGGATGTATTTATCTTATATCTATATCTTTGGTGGGCTGAATTTATTATGTATGTTATTACAGGAAAGAGAATGAATGCTTACTGAAAGAGGTATATACTATGTATGCACAAGGGGCATATGAAAAGTAAGGTCTCCAAACCTTAGGTGTCGCAGCATGCAGCACCACACAAAATCTAGCCACTCTGTTGTGTTTATGGGTTCTTCCCCCTTGCCGTGGCATAAACAGTTCCTCATTAGCAAGATAATTATCGATGCAGCACCCATTTGCAAGTGGCATCCCAATTGCTGCTCCTTCCAAGTGTGAACTGCTGTCTGTCGTTAAGTTTCTGCATGCGAAGATGGTCGTTCCGTTGAAAGTTCATCTCCAATTGGAAGAAGTGTTTTGTCCAAAGTGCATATGTAGACTTCAAAATGTACGGAAGTGGTGCAGAAAATTTACTGCTTGTCACCTCAACATTCATGACGAGCAGTGGAATTTTCAAAATCAGCAGGAAAGATTATGGCTAACGTCTCCTGGGACAGGAAATGTGTCCTCCTGGTCAATTTCATATCTAAGGATACAAAAATTGACCACGCAAGGCACTATGAGACGCTAAGCAAACTTTGAAGGGCTATCCAGAACAAAAGACTTGGCAGGTTGGCAAAAGGCATTCGATTGCACCAGGATAAGGCATGATGCCCACTAGGGACTAGGATGTGGCCCACAAAACAATTTCACTCATTGAGTAATTTGGATGGAAAGTGATTGATCACCCACTTTAGAGTCCAGATATTGCTGCTCCCTGTGAATATAATCTCTTTCCAGCCCAGAAAAATATTTGGGAGGATAACAAATTGCGAACGACGAAGACATTTAAGAAGCTGTTCTTGCCTACCTATGGGAAACGGCAGGAAGCTTGTTCAAAGAGGGATCACAAAATTTTTGTTTATTACTATGTACAGTGAAACCTCTATGTAATGAACCCCTTTACATGGTAAACCTCCATACTTCATACCACCCTTACGGTCCCATCAGATTTACATGTAAATTTATAGGCAAACCTCTATGTAGTGAACCTCGTTATCTCGTAAAACCTCCACTTATCATACCAAGGAGACGCCCCCGAGATGGCCTAATTACCTCCGCAAATCGTACCGAGACAACTAGAGACCATTAATGCAGCCTCGATTACGTACATGGAATGAAATTTTCAGCGATAAATATTTCATACTTACTTTTTTTCTTGTACACCTTTAATATGCTGTAATTTTTTAAGTGACTGTTGAATTAAGAGAGCCCACATTGTTTACTCTCGAATCATGGTAAAAATCATGCAGTGGCGATTGCTTTCTGTTATTATCAAATAATAAATATATGTTCACTAATGCATGCATGTTTGTTTGAACACATAAATACTATGGTTTAAAAGACAGCAGTGCCTTTCGTTTCCGAAGGATATGAAAAAATGGTGCATATCACTAACACCTCTCTATAGTGAACCTCCATACATCAAATTGCCCAAATTTTGGTCCCCTCCTTTACGATATAAAGAGGTTTTACTGTAATATTCATTGGCAAAAAATCTCTGCAAATATTTAAAAAAACTTTGGAGACCTTACTTTTCATATGAACCGCACAGCACACGGAAATCGTACACATTTCAGCTGGATTGCATGTCTTCTACTCAATGTGGGAAATTTTTTTTTAGGAGGCCAGAGACGTTTTGTTTCTTCTGGAAGGGGCAGAGCTGGTAAAAAAAAACCTTGTAATCTCCTCCCGATCCTTTTCTGAGGGCCCAGAGAGTCTCCCACCCAATTATGGAGGAATTAGTGAAACTTTGGATAATTTGGTGAAATTATTTCATTCGCATAAGTCTTCAAAACAAAAATAATATATGTATGAAGTTTGATTTTAATTTTCTATTTACATAGTTAATTTGATATTGTACACCAAAGAAATTGGTTGATTCAGTGGAGAGGTTCATGGGATATGCACTGCATGTGTACATCTATGTATACAATTTTTTCCATTTGGTAAACGAGGGAGAGGATGGAAGAGAATAGGAATTTTAGATAGAGTGAACGGGAGTAGGTCTTACTGTGAACTGAAGAGAGAAGTACATGAAGGAAGGGGAGGCAGCCTGAATGAAGTACTCAATGGAAACCTTACTTAATCGGTAAAATGCTTTAATTATAAAAAAAAATACTAGCTAAAATTGGGAGTGGGCCAACTCCAGGTGTGCTCAGCTATGGCCGAGAGGCACAGTTGTTGATTTCTACTAGGGATGGGCAGATTCTTTTCGGATTCGGATCGGATCCTTGATTTTCAAAGCCGGATCCATCGAATCTGATATTATCACGTCCAAATACATTTTCAAATTCCTGATGCTGAGATGTCCCCGATGATTGTTCAATCTCTTGGTAAGATTCTAACTATGTGCCAGTCGTATTTTGCCGTTTTTATTTTCTGCGGCTGAAATTCTCCTACGTAACCTCTGCAAGAGCTTTTAAACAAAACGGTTCATGAGTAGGACAAGAATCACATGCGACAGCGCATTCGAAAATAGAATCAGAATCTTTCCACCCTTATGGGGCATTGCATTCACTGAAGCTATTATTTAAAATTTCGGAGCCAGATCCGATGTCTTCCGCGACTTTGGTTCCTATGAAGGGCAATATCTGTGGATATTTGTATCCGATCCGACCGTTCCTAATTTCTACTCAAGGAAATTGTTTGGTATGTACCCACTTTGGTTGAAATTCTTGATAGAAAGAGTTTGGACCATTGAGACAAGAAGGGTGTGGGAGAGCAGGTCAGAAGAGATGGTCACCGTACGTTTGTCCTGCAGTCGTTAGTGAACTCGTGCATGGATGGAAGGCATGGGCATAGCTCAGGTTGCTTACTGCCCCCAAAAAAATCGACAAATTAAAATGCCAAAAATTTCAGTATAACTTAAAAATGTCATCATCAATTAGTCATCTTAGGGGCAAATATGAGTAAGAGGGCCTGGTTGGTGTAGCCAGGTAATTTGTCTTGCAGGACTACTCCAGCACCACTGACCTTCTGGGGAGTACCCTTTTTAAATTTTGCGCTTTCAAAAGTGGGTTCCCACAACTCTGGTGGAAATAATAGTATTTCTATGTTTGGTCATATCGATGGGAATAATTAAGTAACCAAGCTTCAGAATGTATTTTATTGGAAAAAAATTATTCGAAACTTCATTTTTTCTCAATGTTCTGGGAAAGGAAAGGTTTTCATCGCTCTCCAAATTTCTCTGTTTTGTAGATAGAAAGAGGAAGAAAGTTGTAAAAAAAAGATCCTTACCACTAGAATATTTCGCCCATTATTAAATATTAAAGTCTTACAGTTAGTGAACAAAATCATAGCAGGATAGACTTAAGAACAGTGCAAAGGATGGCTCTCAGATACCAATACGGAATGTGCTCGATCAACCAGATGGCATTTTGTTCAACCAAACCCACAAATTGAAACATTTAGGGTTGAAAGAAGGAAGTGTGTAGAGCGAGAGAAAAACATAAAGAGATATGAGACAAGATACAGATGTAAAAACCGCCCAGGAACCTGTGTGACCCTGTTTTGAGGAAAACCACAGACTGGTCAACTACTAAGCACGGCATGCAGGGAGCAGGCAAAAGTAAACCGCTCTGAAAATTTTAACTACATATTAATAATTGTCAAGTTTAAACAATTTTTTAGAGAATATAATTTTTTGCAATTTTATTCGGTGAGCGATTACGACGCCAAAAATATTTTACTTAATGTCTGCACAAAAGCTTCAACGCCTCCAAATTAAATCACCATGGGCGATTTAAATACCTACGATATAATAGGGACGGAATAGCGAAAACGCATATTCTGTGTCGCACACGTTTGAGGAGTTAATAGCCGCTAACTTTGCTTTGTTGATAATACAGTGGCATTTAAAAGATTAAGGATAGCCGAGTTTCAAGAAAGTAATGCAGCTCAATCAGATTTATAACAGGGTCAAAACTGCGGCCGCTCCCCAGACTTTGAATTCATTTTTGAAGTCCAAAGCAAACACAATCATTATTTGAAACTTCCCGCTAAATCGCATTTGCGTAGTCAATTGTTAATTTTCACTGCAGTGGAGTGGCGGCATTAAATTTATTGTTAATACTTGTGATAATTTATTTCGCATCGAAATATTTTGGCACACAGTCCTATGAATTGGTAGCATTAGTGTAATTTATCGTTGTCATTTGTGGTCACTTGTGTGAATCAAATATATAAGTTGAAGTCGAGAGAGTGCCTTGACTTCTTGTATCCAAAAAAGTATAATCTCACGTATACTTCCTGATTTTGTTTTTCGTGAGCCATAATTTGCAAAAATGTATGATTCGGTGCATCAGGCTTTCATTCAAGCGATGATGTGCCGTAAAATCGTTCTTTGGAGCGAGGCGGCAGACTTGTTGGGAAACTTAGCAAAAAACTTCTCCGAGAGGCGTAAGTGTTGTTTTCATGTCTTTTAGTGTTATGTTTTCATTTTAGATCTAGATTGAAGTTTTAAATTGCAGCTGAAGAATACCAGCTTCAGGCAGTAATCGATGAAATTAACGGCCGAGTTCGTGATCTTAAGATGCAACTACGAGATGTAACGTGCGAGGTGACTGGAAAACGATATTGCACCTTGGTGGTAACAGTGGAAACATACGTGTCAAGGTTAGTATGATAAAACGGTGTGTCATACGGTTTTATATGCTTAGGATGCATATATTCATCATGGTATTCATTTTACAAATGCATGTATTATTCTGTTAAGGTTATCATCAAAGTACACTCCCAACGAGCTACAGCTTTTCCAGAAAATACTTGATGAAATCGTCACTTCTAATAATGGACATATTTTAATGAACACCTGTATTAATTTGAGCAACAGTTTACCCGAGGATATGACTAAATCCAATGCTGAGGGGGTCATTCGGAGATTTCTTGCTGACAAATGGTTTATTCAGGTAATGAAAATGTTTATGGTTGAAATACTTTGTGGTCTGATACTGTGCCATGAATAAATAAAATTACGGAAACTTTATTATTTGCGCGAGTTTTTAAGTAAACATTTTTTCTTCATAGGGCGATAAAGGATTGATATACCTTGGTGCCAGATGTATTTCTGAATTGGAACCTGTCATAAGGGACATGTATAAAGATTATATTGGAGAGTGCCCACTGTGCCAGCAGTTAGCCATTGTGGTAAGATCATTCATTCATATTTCATGAATTTATTCAATTGAGCCATCGGATTTTTCATATTTCTATATCGTAAATATTAAATGTGCCATCAAAATCAACTGCCCAAATAGAATGCCTTTCAACAATCGCTATTATTTATGTAAGCAAGCTTGGATTACACAATCAATATTTACCCTCAAGTTGAGTATCAGAGCTATGATTACTCATGTGTTGGCTCTTGGACACCACCGTTTTCCAAGGTAGTAGTTCCTTCTGAGATTCAATCGAGTATATGCAAAATAGTTAATCCTCAACTATGTCCCTTGTGTGGCCGGTACTGTAATTGCACAGTGACCTTGCAATGACCCCAACAAAGTGGTGGCATGGCTGCTGGGGCATAACCTTACACCTAATGGTCACCACAAGATGACCTCGAGCTGAATGCAAGGTGTGAAATGTTAGCGCTTTTATCTGCACTCGAGTGGTATTCCTATTATTTTTTTATTGCCTAAATCGAAAGATTATTACTCCTGGAGTTCGTATTTCACGCTTTTAGATTTTTAAATGACGATATCTATATTGCGATTAAATGAAAAGTGAAAATTTTCAAGTGCGCGAAAATGCGACGGCTATGTATAAATGCTGGGTGAATTCCGTGTGACGTCATTCTGGTTCCCGCTGTCACAAAGTGAGGTGACCTTGGGGCGAGGTAGTGTGCGCCGTTGAGATGCAGGCTGCTAGCAGGTAGCGCTTGGCTTAAAAAAGGATTATTAATACCTTATCAAACGAAGGAAACTTTCCGACCATAGGCAGTTTTAATAGGTGATTATTAAGACATGTTTCCCTGAGCTCTGTGCCTCATGCATGCATTGGTAATCTCAGATGATGTAAAACTCCTATCTACTCGTATAGAAACTAGGTCCCTGTGACGTCACGTGGAGTGGCATCGCATGGGCGCCAATCTGGCCTTTTTCAAATGCGGTTAAAATTGACCATTGCCATTCGTCTAAACTGGGATTTCTAAAACCAAATGATTTGTGTATTATGAATACACTAATAGTGGGTAACGAATCGCAATCAATGCCTTTTGTTTTCTTTGATGGAGGAAACTACCCTATTGAAAAGTATCACACATTTTTTTTGCGAGAAGTCATTAAATTGTGATTCAATGGGTTTAAATTATGTAAAACATATCTTGTATGATGTTGGGCTCGATATGGTGGAAGTTCTTATTATTATTAAAATTGGACATAGCAATATTTCCTCTGAGTTTTATTGTGACACAATGCATTTCATCGTTACAAACATTGCACTTGATGATGTTGTTAGTAACTACGAAATGTATTGTGTCATAATAAAACAGTGGAAATATTGCAATGTCTAATTTTAATAATATGTTAAACATATTTCAACTTGAAAATATGGCTAATTCCTACACAGAATTAATTATGTACTATGGCTCTGAAAGCACCCCGAAGTAGTACGGAGTAGCCCTGCAAATGATAAGTTGCCAACAGACAGCAAAGCCTCACTCAATAAATGTTGCAGGATATGAGTCAGAAGACAGCGATGCATGAACTTAAGTAAATTAGCACTCAAAGCATCCGTGTAAATTTGTGTGCTAACTGGAGTATATATCTTGCTGTGTTAATGGCGATGAATGTCTTGTTACTTAATGGTTCATTCAACTTTGTCACTCATTCAAAATGAGTTATCATTATTATTATAAAGCATACCTGAAAAGGCTCCTCTTCAAGATGTAAAAGTACCACCTGGAAGAAGGGGCATAGTTGTGGAATGCAGCAAAGGAGTTCATATGGAGGAAGACTTCATGGTGCATGTTCACCGTCAGATGAAGTACTTCCTTAGTAGTCTGAAATACTAGTCTGTATCACTGTGCAATGTATGTGCGTACACATATTTTGTTTAGTGAATTTTTGTCTTCCGATTCCTAATCTCCTTGCCTCACAGTCCTACAGGCCATCATGTTATCCTCTTTCAATCATTTATTTATTTGCTCTAATCATCCTGCTTTTTCTTGGCCTGCCCTTTGTCCTCTGGGTTCCACTGCTACTTTTTTCAGTAACCATTCTTTTCCCATACATTGCATATATGTACTCGTTCCACTTCAATTGCTGTGCTTTTATTTCATCTACCATTGCGTCACTTAAGTATTCATTATATACCTGATCCTTTGATTCCTTATTCTTTCTTTTTGGATTTGCCACCTGCTGTTAAATCTTCAGTTATGAATATAAGTTTGAGAAGGTATATTTCTGTTAATAAATCCAATGCAATCAAGCTCGTATTGATTTGCTTACACTGAAAATATGAATTTCGTTGGAGTTTCACGTGAGATTAGGGTGGGAAGGGCCAAGCCTCCCTTCATGTCACCGAGATGGAGATGCAGAGGGTCCAAAGTCACCTAAACAGGGTTCCCACTCAACCGTGAAAACCTTAAAACCGTGAATTAGCCGTGAATTTCCTCTACCGTGAAAAAACCGGGAAATAGCCGTGAATTTCGTCTTAAAACCTTAAAAATCTCTAAATCTTGATAATAATACCTTCCCAGAAATTTTCATCTTCGTTCGTAGCTAGCGCACTTCTATTCATTGTGGCGAGCATCGTCGCATGCGGCCGCATGGGTCAGAAAAGCGTGGGAACGAATGTTGCCTGAAGAAAAAAACATTCCCCAGCGCAGGCCTTTTCTCTCTCCCTCCTGAAATATGACACCACTTCTCATCAGCTTGTTTACTTTCCTCAAATGGCTTGGTTTCCCCTCCCTCGGTCACTGCTTAGTCCCCCTTCCACCCAATTAGCCTTCCCACTGGCTGCAGCGACCACTTTCGAAACTAAATCTAGATGGCCATTGTGTCGAAAAATTTGAACGTTTATTCAACACCCTCAATCCTATGACTGGAAGACCGCTAGCCTTGACAACCTGCCATGCGCTGTGGACTCTACGCTCCCTGCGTTTGAACCGGGTGACAGCGAGCTTTCGGCGTGACGTTACTAATTCTCGCGCATTGCGGCCCTGAAAACGAGAGAAGATTTCCGCTTATGGCAACACAGCTTTACACGATTGTCGCATGCGTCGACCTGGAACTTGCCAGTTTTACGTCGCAACCGGAAAGTTTGTGTGGAGTTATTTACTGTCGGTGGTGATCCAGTTCCTCCGCTTTGTGCTATTAAGGTAATGCTGTTTGTTTGTGACGTTAAAGCCTCAATGCCGTCGCGATATAAACTGCTACATAGTCTCACGAATACAAGGATCAAGAACTTTGCTATTTCCTTGATCCTTGTATTCGTGATATTATGGATTTCCACCAAGTTACGCCCTCTACGATTAATTATGCTACATAGTCGTTCCATTTTTCCCAGAGCGACGGTAAGAAGGGAACATGATTTGCCTCTGATTAGAGAGATCGATTCAGTTTTGGTTTCAGAGTGTTACGATAGCAGAGAAAAGAAGTCATTACACTGCCGCTTTCAAAAGAAAGTTATACGGTGGAACCTCGATCTATCGTTCCCGCATTGATCGTTCGCCGTTTCTGGTCCCAAATTAAGTTCCTTATAGACAATTTAATTTTTTCCCGCATCTATCGTTCCCCGAAGTATCGTTTCTCGCATTGATTGTTTGAAGATCGCGGTTCCGACGCAGAATTTTCCCGCATCCATCGTTTGACGAAAATGAGACGAAATAAATACAATGTGTCATTTATGGCTAATAACGACAAGCACGTAGTTGGAATCCTCCCCAAGAGATGGAACTACCATTGGGAGAAGCTCAGTGCCGTGGGAAAGTAACATTAGCGCATTTCCCAAGAACCTTTATCCCCCTCCATTCACCATTCGCCTCCCCCCTTCTGACGCTTTCCTCTTCTTCAAAATAAAAACAGGTCCCAACTCGCGCAGGGATCTTATTACGAAGACCTTAGCTTCGAAAAAAATATCGAGTTTCACGAGAACAATAGAAACGTGTTTCGCGCTCCCCCCTCTTCTCACCAACTGACCTTTTTCAGCCTAACTGCTTCGAAGTTCCCAGTTTATGGAGGTCAACTGCTGCATGAATCACCTATTAGCCCAAAAGGTGTCTAACAATGATATTCAGTAATTGCTATTATGCTTTTATTAGATTGAAATGTTAGTAATTTGCACGTTAAAAAAAACGAGACCACACATGACGTATTTTAAGCAAGGAAATAGATGGAAAAATACGATGGTGATTTTTGGCGAAACGCGATATCCTCGTAGCTGAGCTTACGGCAGTTAATTCGGCATTTTGTTCCGAAAACATCATACCAGGTTGTTATCAGTTATCAATTTACGAGCTATACTACTACTAGTAGTCTCACTTGTTAGAGTTACTGACGAAGGGATATCTTCTCAGGATTTTTGTTTCTCCCTACTAACAATCCGAATTCATCTGATCATCTGGCGCTACGCTAATTAGAAAAGAATGGGCATCTTTTGGGTAAAAAATTTCATGGCGCAGTCATATGGTCACGCTTCGCCCTCTGCAGTGTGCTCTGCGTACCCCCGTACGCGATAGCATCAGTTCCGAACTTCACCTCGTACGAGTGGTTCCCTACTTTCCGGGGTGGCTGGACTTCGAACCACCGAGTGTTTTCCATGTGGGTTTAATAAAGTCATTTTCACTAGTTTAATTTTAGTCGTCTTCCGACCATGGCCCCTCCGAAGAAACTATTGAGAACTTTAAGAGATGGACTGAAAATAATTGAACATGAAGAAAAGAATCCGGGCTAGATGCGCGTGAATATTGCAGAGCGCCTTGGGTTGTCCGCTAGAACATGACGTTAGGGGTGGGGGTAGAGTGAGCTACCTGGAGAAAACAAGTAGAGATATGAAGGCGAAGATCCAGGTGGGCGTGCCACTGACGATTAACGCAACATTGTTCACGCTTTACACACTACCTCAATTGTATTAAAAATATATTCATTAGACAGGAACAATTCAAGTAATTGACTATTTTTGGCCTTCGTGATCCATCTCACAACCAGTCACTGCACCGGCGAATGCGGTTGTTTTAGGCACAACATGCACATTGCTCTCGTGAATACGTGTACTGGAAATGGTGTTTGATGGATAAGAATTTTTACATCTGACTGAAATCCATAATAGCAGTGTAAATGCCGAGTGGAGAGGAAACATTCAGAATTTTGAAAGAGATATGGGTCGAATCAACAATATGACGTATGTGTCTTGATAAAGTACTACTATTCCTGTTATTATCTAAAATATTGTTTTGAAACCTTTAATGAATTTCTTAATCACTCGCCAAAATCCTGCGTTTCCTGGGACATAGGCAATCTAGCAAAAAAAATTAAGCATTGATCGTTTTTCCGCATTCATTTTATAATCGTATCGTTATTAATAAAGAAAAATTGTCCCCAAGTGGAGTTCCAAAAAAGGAGGGTAGTCTTAGAATCGTGTTCGTCTTAGATTCGTGCTAATACGGTGTATGAAATTGTTTTTCGATTTATTATGTTCTATTAACAATTTTCATAAAATATTTTCCGCTGAATAAGAAAGATTCAATTTATTATATTCTATAAACAATTTAAATAAAATATTTTCCGTTAAATAAGAAATATTGGGGTGGGGGAAATTCGGTTACTGTGCAGTAATAACAACGTGTGCAAAAAACAATCTCTCAGCGAGGAATTAAAAAAGGACCTCGAGTGTCCGGACGGAAGAAGGTCCGAAGGGTATTCGGCGTCCGGGCAAGAGCGCGGTTGGGCTGGTCCTTTAGTACGCCCTGAATTTTGCAAACGATAGATCACGTCATAACAGATATCACTTTTCATTGCGGCGTTAACATTCACGGCGTTTTTCGCGTACGTTAATTTTCTGTTGATATACGGCCAGTGATTTTCTTATTGTTGGCTTATTAACGGACCGTGAATTTAGCAAAATTGAGACCGTGAAAACCTTAAAAAAACCGTGAAAACGTGAAAAATAACCGTGAAAACCTGGAAAAAGCCGTGAATTTCATTGTTCAGGTAGAGTGGGAACCCTGCCTAAATGATTACGTAATTAATGGATGATAATCACGGAAACGATTATGAATCTCATGAAATTATGGGATGGCCCCTAATCTTCATCATGTATGAAATGTAATATTGCATCCGAAGTATACATACGTGATGATGTTTCTGACTGATAATGTATTTTGAATCTGCTTTCAGGGGAAAAAATGCAATTCGTGCTTCTGCCGCACTCATTTTCATTGCCTCAGGAATTACAAGGCAAGAAGTGAGTCAGTGAATACTAATATCTGCCTCAAGTGTGGAAACGATCCAGAGGATTTCAGTGAAACATTCCAGAAATTCACCATTTGATGCGCGAGTCGAAAGAATTATGAGGTAAGAAATGATAAGTCTTGGTGATTCAGCTCTCCTTGAAGTGAGATGAAGAAGAATCATGTACCCAGCTCCTGGGGGAATCATTGCTTTTCTTGTGATAAGCAAGATATAGGGGCACAATTTGTATGTTTGCTCTTGCGCAAATCTTCCACCTGAGCTTGGTGGCATTAAACGTCTATAATCGACTAGATAATTCTTGTCGCAATAATATGTTGAAATAATTCTTCTGCATACAATGTCGATCAGTCATTGGCAAAATAGGTACAACATTATTCCTATGTACACTTGAGCTGCTTGTCCAGAAAAAGTTTTATAATGGGATTGATGGATAAATATATCAAGATTTAATTCTGCCATAGGCTACTGCTGTAGCCATTCTGCTGTTATTTGATGGGTTTTGAAAGTAGTACTAATTGTGAGTTAAAGAAAAATCTTGTGATACCACAAATTAGGCAGTGAATTCAATGTAATTCTATCAGCTTTGCAGTCTTAATTGTTTTTTGGTTTTTCTTCTCTCTTACTGTGCCCTTGTATGCAAGTGAATGGATAATTCATGTTGTTAGGTAATTTATTTTTGTTAACTCAGAAAGATGTAAATATGGCTCTGTGCCCTTACAGTTTATTCAAGTATTTTTAATGTAAATAACTCTTTGAAACTGTATTGGAATGTATTTATGTGAATTACTTGTAATAAATGTTTGCTACATCTCATGTTACCTGCCCGATAGTGCTAAGTCTCAATGATGAAAATATTTTTGTGAGAGGAATGGGAGAAGTATTTACAATGGATCTACTAGTAAGGCATGGCTGCACACTTCATTAACTTGTGCGAGTTAAGATGTGAATCATTTATCAAATAAAACGTTCTAATTTCTGTTTATGTATCTGTACAAATTAGGTGGTCATTCTGCATTTTCTCTTTTTTCTTGTTTTGCTTATGCATTTACATTTCAACTCATAAGTGTTATTGCATCATGTAACATCCCATTTAGATTGGTTTTCTAAGAAAAGTAGGTGATTTTTTTTGTTTATAAAATAACTTTCAACAGTGATATATCATGAGATATTGGTTTGCTTGCATATGAAAATTTTAAGGTAACAGAGGCTCAATGGACATCCTGCCAATAAACCTAGTGCACACATGGTGCTTCCATGAATTTTTAATAAGGCTTTTCTATTGCTACTTAATTGACTGTCAGTGCAACATTTTATCTTTCCAAGCTACATTTTCTGGAAAACTTGGCAATAATAATTTCTAAAAATTTGCTTGCTAAGAGTTATCAGATATTTCAAATTAGCCCATGAATGGATGCATTTCTGTACATAGAAAAAATGTAAATTATAGCTTGAACATAAATGTTTTTGGACAAATAAACTGATTAAGATATGTTATGACATGAGAATCCTAATAAAAATGAAAGGTGGACTCTCAGACCTGCTCCTATCTGAGTTTTTTTTGCTGGATTCAACTTCCGTTACTTGAATAGAATTCCGAAATGGCTCTTCAGGTAATCCATACTGCTGGAAAGCACGTCTGATGAAAAATGTGTACTTCTGCTAGCCAGCATACTTTACAACCTAACCTTGACTTCCTACCTTAATGAATACAATACCAGGGTTCCCACTCAACTGTGAATGCCGTCTACCATGAAAAATCCTGGAAATAGCCGTGAATTTCGTCGTAAAACCTTAAAAACCTCTCAAACTTGTTTGTAGATCTACGATTGACATATCAAAAGGAAAAAAAAACGATATTTCGATCATGTCTCAAGGCCGAGTCACTCGCAGATACAGTCCACGCATTTATCTGCACACGTATATTTGAAGCGCAAATATTGGTCCGTGTGTCATGACGACACACAGACCCTAAGGCTGTGACTGGAAGACCTTTAACCAAAGTGATCATTAACCCCGGCGAAAAATCGGACACCTCTTCACTTCCCTGTCACCCTCTATTTTCCCACTCACAACCTTTAGCCGGCCCTAAATTTTGCTAACGATAGGCGACGTCATAAGAGCACTTTCATTGCTGCGTTTTGCATTCCCGGCATTTATCGCATTTAATGTAGTTAGAGTGGGAACCCTGATATCAAATGTGACAGCTGTATGTATTTTTAGAGAGGTATACTATATTCAATTAAGTTATATGGATGCATAGAATCGTAGAATGCTTGTATTTAATTGTCTCAGTGAAGGTGAGGAATGATTTAAAAAATTCCAGCAGTGGGATATGTTGGGTGAAATAATCAACTCTGTAATTGCGATTGAGATACTTTCTCGAGGCCTCCAGAGCATGACTGTGAGGAAATCCTGCAAACCAGGTGAAGTTGAAGAAATACAGTGGAATCACAGCACAATACGAGTATTTAATGAAATATAAAATGGCATGGCATCGAAGGTGGTCCCACGTTGTCATGAGTTTATGGAAGGAGGCAAGTGGAATGGAAAAATGGTGACTTCTAGGTGGCGGGTGGTGGCCAGGCAGTGTTCAAGTAACAGCAGGTAGAGGACGTCCATTCCGAAAAACCAAAAAGACAAAAATCAGCCTTAGTGCTGAGGCGTACATATCTCCTTTTATTTATATGAGATGAGTGCTCTGTCTCCTCTTATATATTTACATACATATTCTAGAGGAGACAGGGCACCTCAATGCTCTTGGTAGCAATGTCAACTCTTGGGCTGGGTGGGACTAAGTTCATCTTCCCCTGTTGCCCTCACCATAGGCGGATTTAGGACGGAGGAAGGAGGCAACTGCACCCCCCCCCCTCCCAGATGCTTAAAAATAGATGAGATTTTTAACACAAATTTTATATTTTAATGTGAAAGTTTTATATTAAAGTAATAAAATATTATAACTTTTATATAAAAGTTGTTAATATTTACGTATTAATAACTTTTATATGAAGATAAATAGTATATTTTGTACAGTAATTGTTGCATGTACACAGTTTTTTATCCTAAATATGAGAAGACCGTTCGCCTCTCAGATTCTTGTCCTTCCTTCCCCCCCCCAGAAAATAATCCTGGATCTGACCTTGGCCCTGCAGCTACCCCTGTTAGTAGTAGGAACTCTGGTCATGGTTCAATTGCATCACCTAAGTCAAACTTGACAGATCTCCATACCTTGTTGTCAAGAGTCAAACTCTGGCCGGTGTGTGAATTTTGATTTAGTGTGGTTATTATTTTTTTTTCTTCAAGCATTGGTTGCCGTGTATTGCCCAATCATGATTAACAGTTCATAGTGACTGGTTATGAAAATCTCCACCTCTCAATGCTGATCGTAGTGTTTGGTGATGGAGAGACTGAATTTCGTAGATCATGACTGAAGCGGTCATTTTGACTGCAGCACTTCAAATCAGTAAAGTTAATTCCTTTTAGATTTATTTGCAGTGATATTTCTCTCTGTCATGAACCAATTATATGTAACTGATGGAAAACTATTGATGGTGTATCGGGAAATATGTATTCAAACTGCATGGTGGTCAGCTTGTTAATGTTTTATGGCCTATTTCTATTTTGATCAATTCCCTGATGAGTTTGTCTCAATACTCACAGTTATAGCAGAGTATCTTGGTGTCATCAAATTGCGCAGAGTTCTTGTATTCTGTCCAGTGCTTGACAATGGCCAACTTCTTTTGCCCTCTCATGGGAATGTGGCACTTGTTTCTTTAGCCACATTTCCACAGTGCAGTCATGAGTCTCCCCAGTGTAATAAACCTTCCCATATCCACATAGAACATGATAGACCATTTGTTTGCTCTTGTCAGAGAAATTAGATTATGGTCAGGAAAAAACCCCAGAGGCAGATCAAAAATATGAAAATTGTGATGCTAATTGTTGGATGCTGAAATGAATTGAATATATTGAGTGTTGCTACATTTAAGGTGCAAGTTGGGTGTTTTGTTGCTTCCTTGGCTGGGTGGTATGGGGTATATTTGACACTGCCTGACTTTCTTTCTACCACTTGGCTATATTTCACAACATACCTCGTTCCATTTTCAAAGCTCTAGTTATTCTATACCACTTCAACATTGATTTAACGTCTGGAAATTTTTCAAATATTCAGGCGGGAATTCAGGAAAATTGAAAGTTGGTATGAACCATGTGGACACAAATTGATTTTAATCCTATTGGATTTTGCCCTCTTAAAAACACAGGGTTGGTCCCTGTTTTTTGTGGTTTGTAGATGACTTGGATGTTGCATCTCTTCAGTATTCTTGCATTTTTTTCCAGATGCAGAAGAGATGTAAGACTGGTGTGCGTCAGCAATTTCCTTTTATCCAGGGGTAGTTTGGGGTGATTTGGAGCCCTCGGCTAGGCCTCATGATGAGGCCCTGCTTACCGAGGGATTTGGGGGTCCTCCCCCGGAAATTAAATGCCCAGAAATGGATTTTGACACTGTTCTGGTTCTTAAAAACTAGATAAAAGTTAATGCAAAATAAATCAATATAGCAAGTAAATATGCAATTAAAAGTGAGAATTTCACAGCTCATAAAGTTTAAAAATGTATTATGATCCTACTACATATCTGTTTAGTGAAATTTTTCGTGAAACTGCACTGAAATCTAAAAAAAACTCAACAGCCTTTTCGAACCCCTTCAAAAAAGCGTCAAGTTATCTTTTTATCTTCCGACTACTTCGTTTTATATATATTTCATATGATCTTTTATGCCTTGTATGTTGTAAATAAAGCAACCAATGAAATCTTAGAGATTTATAATAGCAAAAAAAAAACTGGTTCAAGTAATGTGATTCTTTCTTCAATACACCTTTCATATATGCTTTACAATACACGCGAGCATTGTGGGGGCCCTTGGCGTTTGCCGCCCTTGCTCTTATCTTGCAATCTTGTTGTGGAACGGAACTTTTTAAGACCTTGGAAATCTGTTCTATATGTAGGTTTCCTCCAACCTTCCACTCCCTCCACCTTCCAATTCTCCAACCCTCACCTATAATTTTGCGGTGATTATTTTTTAAAAATAAGGCCTCCATGAGTCGAATCTAATGTGATACAGATACATTTATGTTGACTTTGCTGAAGTGACATACTATATAGTGACTGACCTCAGAGAAGCCTGGGAGAAAAGTTGTTTAACTGACGGATATGGAGCAATTGAAACAAAATGATGATTTTTTAAATCAAAGCTTACCTATGTTCCTAGAAATAGCATTTATTATTCTCATTAAATTAATTATAACGCTGATTGTAGTGTACCATTATTGCAGTGTTACATTTGAATTTTCAATACCTAGATGCGGTTGAGGAACTGCACCTTCTCTGGTTATTGGGTCATATCACGGGTGTATACAAGGGAGGGGGTACCGGGCACCTCTGAATGAATACTTTTGGCATTGAAGCTGTCTATCAATTAGTACTTCCCTTCCATTTTCTAATATTATTGTATCTCCTAAATTTCTCATAATTTCACTTTTATTTTAATAAAAATTATATTCCTAAGTACTTTAAATTACTCAATTTTTATGTAAAATAATCCTCCATTCAGTTTCATCATGAAAATGAATAAATAAAACTATAAACAATAATTTCTTAACGCTAATTTACACTGTGAAAGCAGTTACAGAAACTGATAAATGGATGCCTTTTGTGGGCACTATCACGATTTGAGATTAGCTATCAGCAGCAGCTTTAACAATATTATTTAAATTGTCATTAAAATCGTTATATATTTACCAAAGGCCATTGTTCTCACTCGTGCATTATTAGATTTCGCGTGAAGTAAAAAATGAAGTAAATATAGTTTTATACTACGCGCCCGTGAATGAGTCATACGAAAGCGGTAGATTAAAAACACCGGTTTTCCAACGTGGAAAAGGCACCGATCAAGAAATATATTTATCAATTTTCCAAAACATTAATACGCTTCCCAGAGTTTTCCTTTTCAATTGGTGGTTAAAATTGTTATCAAACAGTTCTTTACACTTCCGGAGGTAGTCGACTTCCGCGCTTCCGCTGATGATTTCTGCGCTTTCTGCTAGGAGAACAAAAAGCTGATTCAGCTGACGGACGAGGGGCGAACCGACGACCTACTTGCAACCTTGATTGCATATTTGCCAAGGTTTATGCAGTCATGTTCTCGTCAGCCATAACAATCCTACGGAGACAGGGGGCACAAAGGACGGTAATTATGACACATTATTTGAATCATCGGCTAGCTCACTCATGGAAGATATACGTGTTTTTTATTTTATGTTTGAAAAATCCTACATTTTGCACTGATGTTCTTTTAATGCTGCCAGTATGGAACGTGGTTTAATAACAGTAAAGATGTAGTTACCCGTATGATTCCTGACTTTATGGATATGTCTATGGTAACTATAAGAGGAGAAAAGAGAACGAAACAATTATTGTTGTTTACGGTGTTAAGATTCCAGATTTTACTATACGCTATTTTGGTTCCTCAGTGTAATAAAATTGTAACTCATCCAATGATATGCTTATTTGGTTGCAGAAGGCATTGTCGTCATGGTTTTCATCCGCCCAGAGTACCTATGCCACAGATGCAACATTCGAAATTAAGGTATGACCTTTGCGAGTTAAACTCGCGTATACATCTGAAAAAATAATCTTCCTCGATCTATCAATTTATGTTTATATGTTTATTTCCGTAGTGTTGCCGTCTTCACAAGTTGGATAACGGCCCTCCTTCGACCGCAACTGTGACCAAGGATGATGCCCTTAAGTATTACAGGGATATGCAGCTTATTCGACGTTTGGAAACAGCTGCAGGGAATTTGTACAAAGAGAAAATCATCAGGGGTTTTTGCCATCTCTCATCCGGACAGGTGATAGTTGGCTTTCCGAAGTATCTACTCTGGGCACTTCATTGCTGATAATTTCTCCTATTGATTTCTTCATTCCTTTACAGGAAGCTTGCAATGTGGGGATGAGAGCAGCTATGAGAGATGTAGATTCAATCATCACTTCTTACCGGTTAAGTATTACCGTAAATATAATGATAATAATATATTTTTTCTCCCATACATATGTTACTGAATGATAATGAAAATGAAATAATTAGTCCACATAGCACGAAATATCTAGAATGTCTTCAGCTAAAATCTAGAAAATATCTTGCAATATGTATATTCTATTTTGTAAATATCTGAATGTCTGCTTTTCTGATATCTATAAGATATCTTTGAGAAGATATTTTCTAGACATTCATATTCAGATTGGAAAAATCAGGGTTAATGACTCAAATGTAATATCTCAAGTAAAAATTTCTCCCTTGAAACTTGACTGAATCTGGGCTGAAACTACCTTGAAACTCTCTACCTTGGTTCTATGCTGAAACTGCATTGAAATTGAAACAAAACCAGTGGAGTTTGGAAAAGGGATGGCAGTGAAGTAGCAGTGCGATTAAGTACTCCAACTACTCCAATGAAACTCCCTTGGCCGACTAAACTGAAACTCCCTTGGCTAGCTACACTGAAACTCCCATGGCTACAAACTAGACTGAAACTCCCTTGGTTACCTGCTAGACTGAAACTCCATTGGATAGCTAGGTTGAAACTCCCTTCTATGCCAGGCTGAAACTCCCTTGTTTAACTGAATACAATTCCCCTACCCAATCCATTAAAATTCCATTGTCAAATCATATGAAACACAGTAAATTAACAACTTGCGCAACCCAGCCAACAGTGGATGATCACATAACAGATTTCTCCCACAATTTTGCATGCATGATAAAAGATAAAGGGTGGACAGGTGATTGCGATCAACAATAGTTATAACTGCAATGACCACAAAATTTTTCAAGACACAATTTATTAGAACACGAAAATACATCAATAAATTAATAACTGTTAAAAGCACATACAAAAATATTCCAAATGAAAGAAGCCATGGAAGTTAGATGCTCCTGCAATAGAGAAGGAACTGATGATAAAACGACCTAACTCAAAATCAAATTAGCAAAATTGCACATAAAAAACTCTCCTTTACGTGGCTTATTACTTATATGGTGTATTAATGTGAAGCATTCAAATTATAGAAAGCAAAACTTAAATTATCACTGGGGAAGCATGCGCTTTGCATCATAGTTCAATGAAAAACGAAGCGATGACTCGTTACTTAGGCTATGTGTGAACTCCAAACGAAAACCACGCAAGATTCCAAAACATTCAACAGTAACTACAGTAAACTCTCGATTATACGAAGTGATATTGCGGTCCCGGCAAAAAGCCTATGGTAAATACATGGCGCTATTCGATTATACGAAATGTTTTGAATTTACGAATCTCAGATCGGTCCCCAGGAGCAAAAGGCATTCGTTTAAAAAAAAAAATATATCCAAAAAAATATATCCGTTCAAAAAAAAAAATATATCCAAGATGGCGCCGGATCAGTCAACTCTAAACGCGAACGGCGTCATAAACTCAAAAAGTAGTAGTTTTAAGTGTCCTATCTGTGTAAAAAAAGTGGTGAATGGTATCAGTTGTCACGCCTGCTCAGTATTATTCCATAAAAGCTGCGCCAAGTTTATTATAAATGCCGCAAACGACGTAAAAACCTGGCTGTGCCCGGCGTGCAAGGTGTGCTCCGAGCAACTTAAAAGCTCCGAACTACAACGTGATCTAGCTTCTAAAGAAAAAATTATTTCGCAGTTAATGATGGACCTGAGCTTGTTACGCGAAAAAAATAGAGACCTGGAGCTGCAATTGAAGTCAGTGGAAAGGTCCAAGGATAAGGTAATCAAACAGTTGACGAAAGATTCGAATGTGTTGCGTGAAGTGATCAGTGTATCTGGGCCAAAAAAGGGCTCAAAGTTACCAGACGCTTGCTGTTCCTACTCGGCCGCTGTTTCTGATTCAATCTCTAAAAACGAGTGGTCCCGACAAAAAGGTACCCTACGAGGAAACAGATCGTCGAACAAGGTTCTCTCCCCGCCCCCGCTACCCTTGGATAATAGGTACGAATTACTCAGTGAATTCTCGGAAGACTCGCAATCTCATCATCCCGCTACCCAAAGGATCGTGAATCCAGTGAAAATCCCACAACATTACAAATGGCGCAAACGCAAGAAGAACACAACATTATTGTACAGTGACAGCCACGGCCGTGGCCTAGCGGCAATAATGAGTGAGAAATTCGCTGGAAAGGAGCACGAAATCGTTGGCGTGGTGAAGCCAAACGCGGGCATAAACGACGTGACGAAATGTTGCGAGGAGAGCTCCAATTCCTTGACAAGTAGTGACAACATCGTTATCATGGCCGGGACGAACGATATCTATCTAAACAAAGGTAAAAAGGTAATCGATAGAATCAAATCCCTAGTAAGCAAACTGTCAAATACAAATGTCGTAATTGTAAACATTCCCCACCGTCACGACATTCCCAGTGACTCGTGTGTCAACATTGAGACTAAGAGAGTAAATTTGGAACTCAAAAAATTGTGCGAAAGCCTTGAAAATGTTACCGTAGTAGATGTCAATGGTTTTGACCGTGGTCTTTATACGAATCATGGCCTACATCTCAATGGTAAGGGTAAAAACCAATTAAGTGCTCTAATAGTTGACTGTATGGGACTGAAAACAGGTCAGGACAGTAATGTGAAAGCAGATGTATTGGTCACTGCTCATGCACCTGAAACTGAGACTACTCCCTCGCTCTGACTAAGAGACAATATCAACACTGGGTTAATAGACCCGCCCGTGCGTGCTTCCCTCAACAATGGTGATCCTCATATGGTAGCTACATGCTCAAAACTGCGTAAGCCAAGTGAATTTTCTGTTTTTCACGCCAATGTTCAATGCATTCGGAATAAACTGGGTGAGCTAGAAACTCTTTTAGATGAAGTGGCCCCGAACGTTGTGTGCATTTGTGAACACTGGCTTAAGGATGGTGAACTACCCTACCTCAGAATCCCAGGTTATGTGCTTGCTGACGCATATTGTAGGAAAGTTCTCAAGAATGGTGGTGTCATGATAATGCTAAAAGAGGGACTTGAAACATCCTCTTCTAATCTCTCTGTTAGTCACCTGTTGATGGAACGTGTGTTTGAATTCTCCTTGGTTAATGTCGTCTTGGGTTATCAGTCCATTTGTATTTTATCTGTGTATAGGTCTCCTATAGGATGTTTTCGACTTTTTTTGGAAAATTTTTACTCCTTACTGGAGCAAATACTTTGTTCCAGGCCCGATCAATTAATAATCATCACTGGTGATTTCAATGTGGATCTTTCTACTGTCTCTAAGGATCGGACAGACTTGCTCTGCCTTCTTAAGTCTTATAATCTTTTCCCTCTCATTGATCAACCCACCCGTATAACAGACCATACCTCTTCTTTATTAGATAATATAGTTACTAATTTGGACTCCACTTTAGTTGTGTCCAAGATTCTCAGGTCTGACCTTTCAGACCACTACCCTCTTGTTGCTAATTTTTCAGTGCCATCTACTCCGCAGGTTGAATATCGCATAGGTCGCTCTTGGTCCGCCTCAAATACGGCTAATTTCATTAGATTACTTCAAACTGAGACGTGGACTGATGTATACTCTTTTAATGATCTCAACTCCAGCTTTGATTGCTTCTACAAAAAATTCTTAGCTTTCTTTGATTTCTCCTTCCCTGTAACTAGAAGGAAAATTAAACCCACTCCTTGTAATCCTTGGATAACCGATGAAATTCGTTATTTCTCTCGCCTCCTTAGAGACACTGCATACACCTGCAAAAACTCTGACAACCCTGAACTCAAATCTCAGTACATTGAGCTGAAAAAACAATACAGAAAAATGATCTCAGAGGCTAAACATAACTTTAATGACCAACGAATTTCTTCTGCTGATAATAAGTCCAAAGTCATCTGGAAAATTATAAATAGTTCTAAAATGAAGCAGAAACCCACCCACCTCCAGTTAAAAGATGAATCTGGTAATTTAATTAATGATCCAACGAAATTAGCTGCAGCATTTAACGATCATTTCTCGCAACCCAATGGTTCAACTCCCACCCCTGGACGTCCATCTCACCAACCCAACTGTTCAACAGCTTCATTATTCCTTTACCCCTGCTCTGAAACTGAGTTAACCTCTATTATCCGAAAGTCTTGCTCTAAATTTTGTGCAGGTACTGACGAAATACCATATCACTTAATACGCCTGTCTTATGATTATATTAAATCACCTCTTCTTTTCCTTGTTAATGCCTCATTACAACAAGGAGCCTTTCCTGATTCTCTAAAGGAGTCTAAAGTAATACCACTCTATAAGAAGAAGGGCTCTATCCACGATTTCAGCTCCTATCGACCCATTTCACTTATAAATCAGTTTGGCAAGGTTTTTGAATTAACTTTTTATAGAAGACTGACCTCTTATTTAGAGTCAAACAACTTCCTATCACCTTTTCAATATGGCTTCCGTAAGTACAGATCTACCAGTCTTGCTATTGCCCAGGTAGTCGACAAAATTTTAACAGCACTAGACCGCAAAACGGAAGTACTTGGCATATTTTATGACTTCTCCAAGGCTTTCGACAGTGTCAACCACCGTATCTTGCTGAATAAGTTACCCTCTTTTGGCATAAGAGGTATTCCCTATCACTGGGTAGAATCATATCTCTCCAATAGATCTCAAATTGTCTCAGTGGTGTCGAATGGTCATAAGTTCAATTCTCTTCCGAAATTTCTGACCCAAGGTGTTCCTCAAGGATCTATTCTTGGCCCAATTCTATTTTTATTATACATAAATGACCTCACCAACTTTGTATCCTCTGCAACTGGTATTCACCCAGTATTATATGCAGATGATGCCAACTTTATTATAACGTCCTCAACTGTCAAAGGGTTACATACAGCAGCCAACTTTGTCTCCGATCAGGTTCTTACTTGGTGTAAATTGAATTGTCTTAATCTCAATGTCACAAAATCCCAACTTATTTACTTCTCTAATTTCAATAAAACCCCTAGTTTGCTTAATGTTGACCTAAATGGAACATGTATTCCTCAGGTTGACGACACCATGTTTCTGGGAATGAATATCGATGCGCATCTTTCCTGGGAAAAACTTGTCTCTAATCTAGCTGGTCATCTTAGCTCTAAATGTTTCCTAATCAGATCAATTAGATCCACTGTATCCATTGATGTTCTTCTAATTATTTACTATGGGGAATTCTACCCCCATTTACTATACACCATTCTACACTGGGGCTCTTCACCCCATGCAGTGACCATTTTTAAAATCCAAAAAAGAGCTATACGTTTGATTGCAAACAAACCATGTAGAACCCCATGTCGCCCTTTGTTTAAATGTCTTCGCGTGCTACCCATTCCCTGTGTCTACATACTTTCTGTTTTATTATATGCCAAGTCAAACTTTAAGGACTTTGCACTAAACTCGGATATTCATAACCAGGGTACTAGGCAGCAGGGTGACTTGCATATCCCATTTGTACGCACTAAGAAAGCTATCTGTGGCTTTAAAACAATGACTCTAAGGCTTTATAACAAGCTTCCGAAGAACCTAAAAGCTCCTATGAGTTTGTCGACATTCAAAACTAAGTGTAAAAACTTTTTATTATCCAATTGTTTCTACTCAGTTGATGAATATTTATCTTTGTAACTGCCTTTGTATTTAAACTGCCATTTTGTAAATAACTTGATTTTGTATACATGACGTGCCATATACAATGTATGTACAATACTTGTCGTCTGGCAAATTAATAAATTATTATTATTATTATTATTGTTTATACGAACTATGGCGAAATATTTGTCAACAAAACTAGTTACCCCGGCGTAAGTTGCTAAAAAAATCAGCGCTTCCAACTGTGGTTCATCAAAAGTGTGAAATCGTAAATGATAGTGCAACTTTGGAGAGAAAGGGTTCGCCTAAAACCTCACGGTGGGAATTTAGGGGAAGTAGGAGTTCAGTAAAAATATCGCGACTGACATAATGCCCCTATTTACGTGCCTATTCGTAAACATGGCATCGACAATACTTCGTAGTTTAACATGTCAAGAAGGCCGCGCGGGGTATTTTGTACACTCCTAATTAACCCTTTGCACTGCTGTGAACGTACCTGGTACGTTCGCAAGGCAGGCTGCTGAGAACGTACTTCGAAGACTACTTGACTACTTTTCGCCGAAGCACTTCGAAGGTTCCCCAATCCGGGACCTTTTCCTCGACGAGCTCACCCTCGCTGGCCCCTCTCTTCGACCCTCCAAGGGGGCCTTTCTCCCCAAAAGTGACCGCTCTGACTGCATTTTGAAAATCTATCAATCAATGCCATCATCAAAAAATAATTGTTTGCATCGCACTCCTGCCAATCAGGCATTTAAATGATGAACCGTGTTTCTGCGATGAGAAATAACGATTTTGTTAACTTTGCTAAAATGGCCAAGTTAATAAAATTGTTCCCCGTTCTCCCTTGCCGAGAGATCTTTCTTTCCAAAGTCTTTGTTTACTTCCTCCCGCGGACTTCTGCTGATCTTGCTGACACCCACCTTACGCATCCCAAACCCCTCCTTCCCCAGCATTTCCCATTCACTCCCTCCCTAAGGTGACGGAGCTTGAGTGCGCCGCAAAAAAATACTGCCCCCAAAAGTAGACTGAGGCATAGCTGAAGGCCATTTCCCCACCCTTCTTTGTCCTGCCCCCTTCACCACTCCTTATGCTGACCACACTTCTTCCCTCAGGCAATCCCCATCCCACTCTTATTCACCCCACCCACTGGGAACATTCCCCGATTGTGGAGAAGGGCATGGTTCATCTTACCTGCAACGGGGGTAAGTTATTAACCGGAGAGAGGCTGAAGAAGTATCTTCCACAATCGGGAAAATGGTCCCGCGCTTATAATTGTCTCTCTTCTTCTCAGCTGACTTTTCAATTGAAATTATTTTCTTTGCTCTTTTCACACTATATTTATTTACGATTATGGCGCGACTATTTTTAGTGCTAAAGCTAAGAAAATCTTTTCTCTATGTCGATGATCCTTTGCATAACTTTCAATACGGCGGAGAAAGGAACACGAAAACTAAATGAGGTGAAGATGCAGTTTTTTGCGTGTCATTTTTGGGAATTCACGCAAGTGAACCAATTCTTCATACACATTGAGAAATGATGAAACGTCTCTTGTAGGAAAACAATCAATGCGGATAATAACGTTTCTCTCTTTATTTCTCCGATAATGGAAGATGTTTCTCCTGTCGTTTTCCGGTTGGAACCTTGCTCCTGTCGGCATATAAGAAGAGAGGAATACTATATGAACATAACACTTCACACCCGGTATGAAGAATATGGTCCTGATGAAGATTGAAGTCTTTCGTAGGAACGTCTGCAAAGATGATGGAGCACAGTATCCGGACGTAGAACTCAAACAGAATTTACTTCAAATATTCGCCAGAAGATATCCTACGTAATTTATGATCGTAACTAAATCTCAATGAAAATAACTAATTGAAAATATAGCACATTCAGCTGAAAATACGAAGTAACTCGAAATATTAACTTGCGAAGGTTATTTTGGAAACGGGTTAAGGCCCTCGTTTTTTTTTCTCATCACTGAGCGATAGAGGGCGACATAAATGGCGGTTAGGCCGGCTGCCGCTAAAATTCCATGGGTGCTGGAAACAAATATCTATCTTACGCGTACTTAATTGTTGTTATTCGCTCCTAAACACAATTTTATAACATTAAATTCTTATAATAAACTTTGCAATTCATTATTTGATTACGTTTTCTAAACTGGTCGGGCATTTCTTAATCGATCGTTGATGTTGAAGTATGAACAAGAAACGGGAATTTTAGGGTGTTATAATTATTTAACCATCTTTCATAGCATAAATCGATAACAAAAAGCCTTTTCTATGAATTATACCGAGAATAACCACCGAAAACATTTAAATAAGACCACTAAAGGCAAAAAACGGCGGAAGAAACAAAAGTGAACATTTTTTCGTGACTTATGAAAAAGGCTTGAAATTACGAAACTCGATTTTACGAAGTGCCAATTTCCCGGTCCCACTGACTTCGTAAGATCAAGAGTTTACTGTAATAAGTATAAGCAGTAAATATACATTGCACTATAGCGAAACCCACCCGCATTCCTTATTTCTTCGAAAGCCCGCTCGAGCTCACCGAGTCCGGTCCTCCGAGGATGACTAACGGACGGCGCGGCATTGATGACCGGTTGGTGTAATATCCTCCTCGTCCGGGGTATCCATGAGGCAGGAAAAGTGGACGGCAGTCGCCAACGCATTGAAAGAAGAATTCGTTATTGGCTGCATGACCCCCGAAAAAGGAACTTGAAATCCTTAAACGTGCCTGGATTAAAACACAAATTCAATGTCAACGTTCTCATGGCTAAACATGGAAGGAATAAACATGCTATCAGAAACGCTTACCTCCAATTATGACTGCAGTTACCACCACCGACCTCGTTCTCCCCTTCACCTTAATTTCGATTAATTCTTGCCGTTAACAACCGTCGAAGTACCAGGAAAATATTTATGCCATCAATCTTTGCATGCCAAAACCCACGCTCACCACTCGTCTTTCGCTCCTAGCAACTTAAGAGAAATAACGGCAACCGACAGCTTGACGCACGGGAAAAGATATACGTGTTGCCAAAAGCTAAATGTAAAAAAATACATTGCCGCTGAAAACAGGGGTCGCGTATTTGTCCGGTAGATGGGTTCCGTATGTTGGCAAAACTTACGATGGGTAGCACACGCGCAGCAAGGGAGAAGCAGTTCAAATTCATGAGGGAGAGGGGATACCCAAATGCTGCAGCAGCTCTGTGGCAGGGCAGTAAAGACATTCGGCAAGAGAGATGCAGTGGAGCCATAAATTCGGCCTGGCCTGAGGCTATTGTCCAGTTCAGTATCAGTGGAGCACACATGCCGCAAAGGAGAAGCAGTTCAAATGCAATGGACTTGCAAGGGAGAATGGCATCACCGAGTTTCAGTTGAGTGCCCTTTTTCTTGTTGAGGACAAGGCAGTGCGGTGCAGTTACAAGGTTGTTTCAAGGCAGTTTTCACACATTCAGTGGAGTTTCAGCCCAGAATCAGCTGTTTCAAGGGAGAAATTTTTACTTGAGATATGTTTCGGTATAACAAGAGTTTATTTTTCAACTGACAACATGCTGGTGGGGCAGGAGGAGATGGTCTGCTATCTTCTGGGGATTCTTCCTGAATATTGGAACATCTCTGTCTTTTGCTTTTTTCTGATAAGGGCTTCCTCCTCCGATTCCAAATTTGAAGTTTCCAAAGCATCTCACAATTTCCTGTTAGATTTCTTGTAAGAGTCTCATAAAAGGTTATGGCAATGTTTTTTAAGATACATAGTAAAAAAGAATTTAGCTGTAAATTAATGAAGAAGAAGAGACCAGAATATTTTGTCATACCTTTTATTCCACTGAATTGGATTTGTTTGTTGATGTAGTTGATAGTTAGCTAATTTTGGAAGAAACAAGCGTAGTATAAGCGCATTCAAACAAGACGAGACGGACTGGAAACTTCAGGCAACGCAAACTGAGTATATCACATTGCTGCGCCGTCGCCCCTTCGCTTTGAAGGCAACGACGTCACATGCAAGATCGGACGTGTTCGTCCCTTGCTCCTTCGCTCGTAGCCTTGTTGCTACGAAGACGGAGGGAGCGCGCTCCTTCCCCTCGACCTCTCCTTCCGCGCTCTTCTCTTATAAGCATTTCTGGTTTCTTTTATCTACAATTTAGTCCAACAATGAACACACTCGTTCAAATTTTTGAAAGTGCAGGTTTTGACACCAATATAATTTTCAGTTGCAAAAATCCTCATATTAGCGTCTGAAGATGATTTTTGAAAAATCAGGTCCTCAGCGAAATGGAAATTGCTCAGCAAGACAATGTTGACCATTAACCCGGTATGTCCTTCAAAACTACGCGTTTCTCTACGTTTTATAAGCGATTACTGTATGCTGTATGAATGCTGCAGGATGCCCACTCGTGGCAGTAAATTTAGCGCGCCCTCCGGAGTGAAAAACCCCGCGTGATCTTTTCCATGTTCATCTCTGGGGTACCGACGTGACGGCGCGATGCTAACAAGAAAAGCAAACAGGAGCATTTTTAAAATACGCCACTAAGGGAGAAACTCCCCTGCCTGCTGCTTGTTTTTGACCCAGGGTTTCAGATGACTGACTCACGCTGAAAACCAAGGCCACTCAGTTCCCCTTGGACTTGCGACCGGCGAATGGGAGGGGGGGAAGATAAGAAGTTTGTGTAACAGGCGCACCCTCATTTTTGGCTGCAATTTCTGGGAAAAAAGGTGCGCCTCTTACACGCGCTTATACGGTATATACGAAGAACTTGTGTTGATGCATTATCAGATGTGCCCTATTTAATTCTTTTGTGGTGTACAAAACATTGAACACTTCTACCCGTTGGACCTTCAAAAAATTTGTTTCGGAAGTAGCCAAGGGCTGGGCTAAATGTGAGGAGGGAAGAAGTGCATCTTCCAGCGATGATGACACAGAGGGCGAGGTAGAAAGGCCAACTCAGCGAGCGCCTCGGCAGGATAACCCGGCAAGGCTAGCAGGGGGAATGATGAAACACACTCTAGAGAAGATAGTGGGGCATGGGAAAAAGAAATATCCATCGCGGATGCGTCGAGTTTGTTCTGCTAATAAACTTAGGAAGGAAACAGTATTTGTATAACAGACAGTATTTGTCTCACACCAGTTGGCTTAATTATAAATACAACACAGTTTGTTTCTCATGTACTTCTTACTTATATGATTTTCCATCAGGATGCTATTGGTATTCAGGCAACAGAATACCGTATAAGCTTGTGTAAGAGGCGCACACGTGTAAGAGGCACACCCCTATTTGAGGATCGAAGCTATAAAGAAAAACAATTTTGCGACATTTTTTTATCCTATCGTGCGGTGTTGCAGACGTATGCCTGGAATTTCGACAGTTATCGAAATGTCCTCTTTCAGTACTATTTGAAAGAGGAAATTTTGATAACTGCGGCGGCATAAGAGGGAGTAGAAAGAGTTCCGATCCTCTCTTTGCATACGCCATCGCTCTACGTTGCTTGTCCTACTCATGAACAATTTTGTTTAAAAGCTCTCGCAGGAGTATTGCAATAGAATTGCAACCGCGGAAAATTTTAAGGCAAAACACGACAGGCACATAGCATGAGCTTTCCCAAGAGATTGAACAACAATCGGGGCAATCTCAGCGCCGTAGGATAATAACCACGTCGTAGATTTAAGGCCCCTTGCACACGCACCGATTTTGGACGGCCGGTAAAATATCGGCCGTCCACATTCCAATAGTGAACAATGGGAGAGCATTGGAGCTTGCACACCTACCGACCACACGCCGGCACCTACAAAATGCCGGTTAGTGCCGGCTATTGTCACTGTGGATCGCCGACGCCGGCTCAAAAACTTAGCAATGTATCGTTTGACCGGTAAAAATCCGGCGTGTGTGCAAGCATCGCTTGGCCGGTAAAATATCGGCCAATATTTTACCGGCCGTCCAAAATCGGTGTGTGTGCAAGGGGCCTAACGGAACTACACTCGGCTCTCCATCAGCTAATGCCTCTGCCGTTTTTTTCCTTTCCGAGACTCCACAGGAAAATATCAAGTTACAGGGGAACAATGGAAACGTGTTTCATCCCTACCCCATTCCACCAACTGACCTTTTTCGGTCTACCAGGTTCAATTCCCCGAGTTTCTGGATGTCAAATGCTACGTGAGTCACCTTCTGAGCTCGAAGATATCTCGATATCTTTCAGCAAGTGTATGACACGCACGAGGTTCAAAAAAAGAAAGAGATCTAACGCGACGCATATCTGACAGAATTCAAGTTTTTAACTTTTAAGCTCTAATTGTTTGACACAAAGATTTATAGCTAAAATAAGGCTACTAATATTCAACATAGTCCAAACAGCACAATTTCGGAAGAAACAAGCGTAGCATAAGCGCATTCAGACAAGACGAGACGGACTGGAAACTCAGGCAACGCAAACTGCGTATATCACATTGCTGCGCCTTCGCCCCTTCGCTTTAAAGGCAACGACGTCACATGCAAGATCGGAAGTGTTCTTCCCTTGCTCCTTCGCTCGTAGCTTTAAATACGGAGGGGAGGGAGCCCTCTTCCCCTCGACCTCTTCTTCAGCGCTCTTCACTTATAAGCATTTCCGATTTCTTCTATCCACCATTAAGTCCAACAATGAGCACACTCGTTCGATTTTTTTCAACCGCAGGTTTTGACACCAATATTACTATATGCAGTATAAATGCCGTGGGATGCCCACTCGTGGCAATAAATTTAGCGCGCGCTCCGGAGCGAATCACCCCGCGCGATCTTTTCAATGTTCACCTCTGGGGTACCGACGTGACAGCGCGATGCTTGCAAGAAATTCAAACAGGAGCATTTTAAAAATACGTCACTAAGGGAGAAACTCCCCTGCCTGCCGCTTGATTTTGACCCAGGGTTTCAGATGACTGACTCACGCTGAAAACCAAGGCCACTCAGTTCCCCTTGAACTTGCAACCGGTTAAGGGGAGGGGGGGAAGATAAGAAGTTTGTGTAAGAGGCGCACCTCCATTTTCGGCTGCAATATCTGGGAAAAAAGGTGCGCCTCTTACACGCGCTTATACGGTAATCCTTAGGTACTTGTAGGTTACCCTTTCAAAGGAACAAACAAACTAGCGCAACCGATCCTCTCTGTTTGGCCATGGCACCTAATTTAGTGCTGCCACCTGGATTTCCTTCCGGATGCCAATAATTTTGGGCTGTATCTGCTAAGGAAAGAAAATATTTTTTCATGCTATATAACAATACATACAGTAAAACCTCTCTACATCGTAATGGAGGGGACCAAAATATGGGCAATTTGATGTATGGAAGTTCACTGTAGAGAGGTTTCAGTGACAGGCACCATTTTTTCATATCCTTCGGAAATGAAAGGCACTACTGTCTTTTAAACCGTTATACTTATGTGTTTAAACAAACATGCATGCATCAGTGAACATATATTTATTATTTAATAATTACAGAGCGAGTGCTGTCATATGATTTTTACCATTACTTGAGAGAAAGTGATGTGATCTCTCTTAATTCAAAAGTCACATATATTTAATTAAGATAGTTGGATAACTTTTTTCTTATTTACTGTTAGGTATGCTCTCATATGGAACAAAATGGCCTTAACTAATGGTTTACGTGAAAATTACAGCGTATTAAAGGTGTATAAGAAAAAAAATAAGGGTGAAGCATTTATTGCTGAAAATGTCATTCCATGTACGTAATCGCGGCTGCATTAATGATCTCTAGTTATGTCGGTATCATTTAGGGAGCTAGTTAGGCTATCTCAAGGGTACCTCCTTGGTATGATAGGTGGAGGTTTTACAAGATAAAGAGGTTCACTACAAAGGGGTTTGCCTATAAATGTAAATGTAAATCTGACGAAACCGTATGGGTGGTATGAAGTATGGAGGTTTATGATGTAAAGAGGTTCACTATATAGAGGTTATACTGTATATCTCAATGGGAGTATGTTTGGTTCAATGAATAAAGGATGGGAGTGATCATAATGTTGTTTAAGTAATATTAGTCTTACTATATTTTCTGCTTGAAGTAGGCTGATTTAATATTGCTATAGTAAGCTCTGCCTCAACAGGTAAGCCTATAATCCAACTTGGAGAATAATTGCTTCTCCCATATCAGGCGATAATCTAATGTTACTCCCAGATACATATTTTGCTCCTTTTGTCATTTTAATGATAGGGCATTGCAAGGATGCATTGAGCATCCTAAGGTGTGATACAATAATTTGACATCAAGATCATAACAATCATAAATAAAACACGTGTTGTGTTTTTCTTTAACTTATTTCTAAGCCTTTATAAAGGAAATAGTGTTGCAGACTGGATAAGTCATGCTACATGGAATTAACAACTCCATCCCAAGTAGAAATTACATAATTTAAAGCCACATCACCAAAGATTTCACCAAAGTTGTTAAGCCAACCATCACCAAAGTTGTTATCTTACCAGTTAATGCAAAACTACATACATATATCATTAAGGGGAATTAAGAACAGAATAGGGCCCAGAACAGAAGCCTGAAGTACACCACAATTGGTATTGCTTAAGTATAGTATTAATTGTTAGTGCATTTGATTTTAGCTGAGGATTGTTTAGGAACATAAGTAATCTTTAAGAAGATTGGTAAAAATATAACCAACTGTGTATTGAATATATATTTATTTGGATTTTTAGTGCTCATGGTTGGACTTACCTTATGGGAGTGAGTGCTGCTGGGGTTTTGGCTGAGCTTACTGGAAAAAAGTCTGGATGCGCCAGAGGAAAGGGAGGCTCAATGCACATGTATGCGCCTAACTTCTATGGAGGGAATGGCATTGTTGGTGCGCAGGTGAATAATTTTTTATTTTGGCTAGTAATGTGCTGTGAAAACAAAGTGAAAGAATCCTGTTGATTTCAGGAGAGTTCTGAAAATTCATTTGTAGAGATAAAAGAGGTTCAAATGAAAACTCCTGTGAAGAAACAATTGCTGTGAAGGTTTTTTTAAAGGTGTATCCAAGAGGGAGGTTTTTCTGTTGTACCAAGTCAAAAGTTGTTGGCTTGGATTTGTAAATGCAATAAAGAGGCTTTTAATAGGATTTGTAAAGATTTCACACCAGTCAATCCAGAGAGGATTTCAATATAAGCATGGCATCAGGGTTTTTAAAGTTCATGTAAAATAATTATGGTGTCCTTCATGAAGTTGTCAAGAAGATTTTGATATAATGTACTCTTGTAAGGCTGACCAAAGTCATTTATTAATTCGGCATATTCATCAGTGATAATGTTTCTAGGAATACTTCTTCATCACAGGAGGCGGAATGCATCACTTGTCACTCTTCAGGTTCTTCTGCCTCATTTTTTGGGCATAGTTTGGATATTAATCCTGCACTTAGCAATGAAATGTCTTTCATTGAATAGCCTAGTCCATAAGCAGACTGTATGTTGTGGGCACCCACATCAAACCCGCCATTGGCCCCTTCATTAAATCATGACCTGAAGTGCTGAGGCAGGGATGTGCAGCTTGTGGGCCACATGTAGCCCCAATACAATTTCACGGAGACCACACAATTATAACCTTTTTGTTATTTTGACTGTTCTGGTAATTGGAATGCCGAGAGATTTTTTTGATATTTCATAGAAAATTACTATGGTAGCATTAATTAAGCATGGGTCGGTTCTTATTCTGGTTTGTTTCCTGACACCAGTTCTTAGTCCCAGTTGTCCATTCCAATTCTTAATGAAGTACATAATTTTTGCTGCTTAATTTTCAGAAGCTATTAATTATTTTAATTTACACACTATAGAAACTATCAAAAATAACTTGTGTATGATTGGATACATAGGTCACTCCAATTAAAGTATGTACTATCATTCGCAAAAGTCTTGCGACAAATCGAGCGGCGCCACTTTCGCTCCACAAAGATTGTGCCCGGAAAATGTATGGTTTTAGGGTGTATGCAGCAATCCAACACTAGTCTTCATGGTTCAACATATGGAGAACGGGTCATTAGGTGGGTGAGGTATTTTTTCATCCTTTTCAGTCTCGGGATTTGATCGCTTCCATTGAAGTGAAATTAATGTTCATTATATTCCCCCAAACACATTGTAGCATTTTATGCAGGAGGAAAGATCGAGGGTAATTCCTCGGAGAGATTTTAAAAAGCTTGTAGCTTGGCTCTTTTTGAGTGATCTTAGCTCTTTTCAGAGAGCTGGAAATCACGAGTCGTTCACTGTGAACATGGCAGACTTTTGTTTACATCTATCGACTCGGGTTGATGTTTTTAATACAATATCTACGACATAAGATACGAGGCAGCTTTGATATTCCAAGTGTTTCATCCTATAAATATCTGAGCAAACACGAAAAAAATGAAATTAGTTAAGCTGATCGGCATTAATTGTTGCGTAGTAACAACAGAGTTCTCCGACGTCCGTCAATCGGTAAAGATGTATCCCTTTCCACGTATTCAAAGTATGACGAGGAAAACTTAATGCCAGATTAAAGTCCTATTTTCAATGATTTTCGGATTTGAACAGGTATTGTTTGATGATATGTTCCGCTGCTGAATGAGTGTGAATGCGAATTTATTAATCTATGCTGCTATGTCGTTGATGATTCAGTTATCATATTTAGCTGCAATCATTTACATATACTCTGATGAATTCGGGATAATGTAGGATACTTACTTAGCATCATTAATTAACTTCTCTACTTGCATTAATTAGGTTACATGGTTTTCGGAAATTTGTTTGTTGGCAATACGTTTTATGTTTAAGGCAAGATTGAAATCGGTGGAACTGCAGCTAATTTCATAAAACCTTTCAAGTCGAGTAAGAAGGACGTAAGGAAATCCTAACAGAATTTCTGTTTGAAATGAATATATACGCTTGCTTCATTAGAAATACAAATACCGAGTTAGAAACGTAATGACAAATAATAATAACGATAAGGACGATACCATACTGAAGTCGCAGGCGACTTGAGCAACAACATCATAATATTCCTATAGTGTATACTAACCAGCCGAAACATAAAGTATGCGAAAGCCTCCGTGCTCAAGTTATAATCATATAAACGAATAAAAGACTAAAATGCTGAGAAAGTGATTATTTTGATCAAAATTCATTCAATTGAGAAGCACATGAAAACATATCAGTGTTTCAATCACAATAAATTATTAAAATTATGGCTTTCAACAATTGAAGTCTGAATAGCGCAGTGGAAGAATACTTGACTGGTAACGGGAGGGTCGGCGTTCAAATCCCTCCAATGCCCAAAATTTTTTTATCCTCCTCACAGCCGTATTTTATTTTAAAGTTTTTATATTTTTTAAATGTATCTTAAGAGGGTACCAAATGTTGAATTTGAGCATTTTTTTACTACAATTTCTAATTTAAATGATCGTGCGACAAGAATCCTGCGTTGTTAGCGCGTTAGGACGAATCATTGCGTTTCCCTTGAGGGAACTCCAATCAGAATCACTGGTGAATGTGATTCCCATTGTTATAAGGTTTCCTTTACAGGTCCGTAACTGCTCATCATTATTAACCTTTGGGATGAGAACTATCGTAGTAATCTAAGGTTCCATATACGTAATTTCTTAAATAGATCAATTTTAGCTGATTAAAAAGAAAATTATGAGTGATATTTTGTAAAATTTTGCCGCGATTATGCTGTCCGTCTATGTAGTATGCTGCCCAAATGTCATCAACGTGTCGCCATTTCCCACCAAGTTAATTTTTCCAGTAAAGTTTTTCAGAATAATTTTACCCTTTTCCGTTTCGTAAATAAGCATGCTGCACTGCAGTGACGAAAACTTTTCTTTGAAAATTTTCAAGAAAAAATCCCTCGATAGAAAAAAACATAAATTAAGTGAAGAATTTACTTTTAAACTGTAGGCCTCAATATTCTATAATCAGTGTTTTTTAGTACAGGAATTTTGATGGAAAGGGACAGAATGTGAGTCCAGCTGATCTACTACGTACAATCCTAGGAATAACCTATGCAATGGTAATCCTTAATCGTGCATGCACCCCGGCGCTTATTTTTAAATATAGGAAAGGCTTATTATGAGATATTTATCAACTATTCTTCTAGTGCGTACTTTCTTCAAGCAAATTATGGCATCAACATGTATATGATAGAGCTACAAATTGGCCCTATTTACACTATTTTGGAAGTTTGTGAGAATCACTTACGGCCTGCGAGTTTTACTCCAGGTAAATTGCTTCCTTGTCCTTGGCTGGTACAGTTACGGTAAAGATGTAGGGCAAGACGAGGTGCAGGACCTATCAGCTGACCAAAACTACGGCCCGGGAGCACCCTGTTCAGCATTAAGAGCTGAGGGAGCGGCTAAATTCTGCGCAAAATATTTTACCTCCCTAATCGATAGTCTGGAATTAAAAAAGGGCGAATATTGGTTGAAATTGACTTTCAATTTAATCTCTGCCCGTCGTTGTTATAGGAAACCTTACCAATGGAGGCATACATGGATAGGGAAAAGTCGTAATATTAAGTCACTCTTGAAGTTAGCTGTCCTTAATAATATAATAATGACCTAAATATTAAAAACGAAACAATAACTAATTTATTTTAACAAAATAGAAGATTAATGTGATATGATCACTAAATATGTTAGTGCTATCGTAAAAATTTAAGCCTCTCCTAGATATGTAAACAGTAAAAATAAAGACACATTCTGCTAGCAACGATGAGGCCTTGCGATTTTTTTTGGCAATCAAAATTCCATTTTTTCCGAGGAAACATTTCCATTGGTGTAAATATATTTATCCAATTAACAAAAATTGATAATGAAGAAGAAAGCTTATGAAGCTATCTTTATCAGCTTCAACCTACGTAAAGAACTATTTAATGTCAATCAAGTAAAGATGATGGAGTCGAAAGAGCCATATTTATTTTCCGGAAAATAGCCAGTTTATTTTTTATTCATTTATTAACTCTCCTATATCGAACAAATATTTCTACAACTTAGTATAAAGTCTCCTGAATGACGTTGAATCCCTAAAAAGTGTTACGCGCGAGTTGATTTCCGTGTTCCTAATGGCGGAATCGTGCCCCCAGCCGGCCTTATGGGGTTTACCGTTGGAAGCCAGTCCTCATAGGTACCCACTCTTTTAACGGGTAACTATTTTCAATTCTCTACTCCAGTGAACTACGAGTATAAAAATAATCTCAAACGCCGCGACGACACAACAACATCAACGCATGATCGATGCTCGTTTACTCAACTGAGCATCGTAATGATTTCCTACGTCTCCTATCGTGCCACAATGACCTGTTCGTGAGTCGTTCCCAGAGCTACCATGAAGATTCATACCCAGATAGTGATCATTCAAATTTAATGGTGGCCAGAAATCGACAATGGAGCGAAAGTGTCACTGCTCGATTTGTTGCAAGACTTTTGCAAATGATAGTACATAATATAAATGATGAGCCAGAAAACTTTTTGATTTTTGCTTTGCTCAGATTATATTGGTACCCAGTCTTTTTGCTGTCCGTTCCAATTATGGTTCTTAGCTCAAGAACTGAATAAGTTAACCAAAATACCCCTATTAAGTATAAAGTAATTTCATTTATCTTCAAAAATTGTTCCATATGTGTGTCTCTCAGAGCCTGTAAAATTTTAGTTGCTACCTGCTGGCTGGCTGAACTCTGGCTGAAAATCAATCAACTCTGGATGACAAGTTATGTGTTGTTGGATAACCTTTATTGAGTGTCTTAAGGTAGCCATTATGGGATTGCATTTGGAACCAAAATGGCTTGAGCTGGAAATCCACGAATATCACTAACGAAGGTTCTCCAGAAGGCCTTTAGATGCGTCTCTACCGATGGTGCATTCAAACAGGTTTTCAAAAATCACTACTTGCATTATGGACAGGCAGAGGGATCAGAATTTCATGGGGAAATAAGCTATAATTATGGCTGTTGATTGAAATTTATGTTCATGGTGGTGTGACCTCTGTGAAATTCATAACTTTTCAACGCTGCTCCTAACAACTGCAAATTCTTCTAATGCATGTATTGAGTATGAATTGGTTGCTCTGAACCCATCCCTGCACTGGCGTCATTTTTGAGAACTGATTAAAATGTGCCCAAAGTGGCGACATAAATCAAGCTTTTACCAGATGGATTGAGGCCTCCGAAATGTAGCCCCTTGGACTCTATCCTCCTCTGCTGTAACTTTTGTAGCAAATGAATCAATTTCCAGCATTATTTGGTGGAACTTCTTTCCCCACCTCTGTACTCCTTAGAATTATGTAGTTCCATACTAGCCGTTCCTCTCGAAGGTTTTGTTTCTCATCAGGATACTTTATTGTTTTTAAATGGTTTCATGATCCCATATTTCTCTCATTTTCACAATTTTGATATCGTTTACTTTGAAGCAATCCTATTCTCCATTGTTCATGAGGTGCTGCTTGTTTTAATGAGGTTTCCTCTGTGCCAAATCCTGTTCCATAACAATTTCACCTATGAAGGAAGCTTTTCCTCATGCACCAATCAGTGAAAGACTGCTCTCAGGTCACATTTACCACTCATGTCTCCATCCGCTTCTGTCCCGATCTTTCTTCTTCGTTTCATTTAAGCTGTTGATCTTCACCTGATGATCCACCAATTTAATTCGTCTCCTTCCTCTCTCCTTTAAGTGTCACACTTATTGTACATATCTCCCTCATCACATGGCCCAACCAGTTTCCTTTCCTTTTCCTTAATTCCTTGTGGAGCGATCTTCCTTCTTTTACTTTCCTCAAAGCCTCCTCATTTCTCATCTACCCATTTTAATTTTTCTATCCTCCTTCACACCTGCATTTCATCAGCTTTTAGTCTATTTCTTTCCCTCTTACCTAATGTCCACACTTCATATCCATTCGTGAAAACACTCAATGAGTGACACTCTTTCTCACCTCCAGATCCAAGTTTTTACTGCAGGGCAAGTTTTTCTTCTAGCTGAAGGCCTCTTTTGCCATTGCTATCCTTGCTTTTATTTCTTTAATTCTGCTTCTTTCTTCTCAATCCATTTATTTAAACTTTATTCTCTTGGTGTAAAGGGTGAGTTAACTCTTTCCCCTCAAATTATCCTCAGGCTTGTTTCATCCTCAATATGGCAATGCTTCATTGATAAATAAATGGATTGAAAATTTGTTAATTCCATGCAACTTTTTTCCATAATAATTTGGTAATCCATAATTTTATTTGGTAAACCCTGACTTGTTTCATCACATCATTGCAGAGTATAATAATGGGTTTGAAATATCTTTGCGGCTGAGGGGGAAGGAGCTGGAGTAAAGGAGAGGAGGAGGTGGGCAGAGGGAAAGTTTCTTGGTGGTTGACTTTCCTACAGTCAATTTGGGAACAACCGGTTTGGCTTAGGGCCTCGGACAGTGGCTCAGTTCAGTGCTTCAGTTGCTCTTAGACCTCTGTTGTGCTTTCATTTGAGTGTAAAATTACAATGGAGCTGCCTAAATCAGCATTTCAGAATTTCTTAATGGAGGAAAACATCTGTTTCTAGGCGACACTGGGTTCAACAGGCATGGGTTATTAATGAAGGAATGGGAGATGGTGAGAATCAGGGAATTGCGTGAAAGACGTGGTGGCATGCAGAAGGTAAGTGACATACTATGCTTGAAAAAGGCACATCACTTGAGTGGTGGTTGGTGAAAGTATGTGTGATTAAGCATCTGTGATGGAAAGAGATATTGTTGGCGTGATTGTGTTGTATCTAATTCAAATTATTGAGTAGCTGAAAACATTGAAAGGGGAAAATGCCTAAGGCCTATAATGGACCAGCCTGGAGAGAAGTGAAATATCTGTTTCCATGGCATTTGGTTACATTTGAATTGCAATTGAAATTTTTTTATATTGGGCATGTTTGAGTAAGCAAATTTTAAGTTAGGAATTATTATACGAGTTGCTTGCTTTGTTATCAAACCTAGCATTTCCCATTGATACTTGTGCCTCAGCCTTTCACCTGCTCTGTGACTGGTTTCAGTAGGGTGGCCGACCCTTCCCACTTTGTGGGGATTTTTGGCCCTTATCTATCAATGAGGACCCCAATACGTTTTCTTGACACTTTAAAATACCCTTAGTCAATGCATGTAAAATGTAAGTTATTAACCTTTTAACTCTTCTCACTTTCAGGCTCCCTTGGGAGCAGGCATTGCATTTGCCAGCCAGTACAATGGCACAGGTGGTGTGTGCCTTTCTTTGTATGGTGATGGGGCTGCCAACCAGGGACAACTTTTTGAAGCCTATAACATAGCAAAGCTGTGGAATCTACCAGTCATATTCATTTGTGAAAATAATGGCTATGGCATGGGTACCAGTATTGACCGATCGTCTGCAAACACTGCTTACTACACACGTGGTGACTACATACCTGGTATCTGGGTGAGTTGGGTGGGGAAATTTTCATGGATTTGGCATTGCACAATATAATTTATATTATTTGAATTGGTTATAACAATCCCTCTTGAAGTACATGTGGAATCCAAGTAAAAATACATAGAAAAGAAATAATATGCAAACAAATAGGTGCAAAATTAAGTTATTGTGATAGCAATATTTCAGAAAAAAATGGGCATGGTTTTTGTTTGAAGAGGTGTTGAAAAAAATTAAATTTGATGATTTAAAAGATTATAAGAAAATTGTTATTCAACGAAGTAATGTGTAAAAAACTACTCAGACAAGTTAGGAGACGTAGCTTCTCACAAAACTTTTGAAGATATTATCACCTATGTAATTATAAATCTTCTCTTAATTTTCATTTTTAAACTTCCATTTATTTGTGGCTTATCTAAAATACACTAATTTTTTTCTGACATTTCACATTTTAGTATGAATATTACCATCAATATTATCCATCTTTGACTTGGTATTCTTCAGATAAAGATTCTAATGCTTGTATGTGACTTAACGATTGTGCTAAACAAAAATTTGGCCTTGGAATGTAATTTGGACTTGAGGGAGCTATGCATGTGTTAGAGAGCTATGAATATCTTTTTATGAACTTTTCTTGAGTTTGCCCCCGCGATAGAAAATTGAAGGCCACAAAGGTCTTGGACTCTATCTTTTTTTTGATTCTCAAGGCTGCAAATTAGTCTCCAGAATGGGCATTGAGTTGTTGGCTGCCTTCATTTTCTTACTCGGTGGCCTTCCTTAGAAAAATCTGTCTATATTATTTGCTGGGGAAGTGTTAAATCATACGTAATTGCATAAATTTTTCACAGGTTGATGGGATGGACGTGTTGGCAGTCCGAGAAGCAACAACATTTGCCATTGACTACTGCAGTAGTGGCAAGGGTCCCTTAGTAATGGAGGCATATACTTACCGCTACTCTGGTCATTCAATGTCTGACCCAGGCACAAGCTATCGAACAAGAGAAGAGGTGCAAGAGGTCAGACAAACTCGAGATCCAATTACATCATTCAGAGAGAGGATAATATCTTCCAATTTATCTTCTGCGGATGACCTTAAGGTTGGTAGAAAGCTCACAGGAATGGGTGTTAGTGTCCTTCTAATATGTGTATATATTTGTCACAAATAGTGGTATTTCAAAAGTTTTCAATACTTTTCTTCAGGAAAACTTCATGAAGTTTTCCCTTTAACTTGTGGTTGAGATTAGATTAGATTAGAATACTGTATAAGCGCGTGTAAGAGGTGCACCTTTTTTCCCAGAAATTTCAGCCGAAAATGGGGGTGCGCCTCTTACACAAACTTCTTATCTTCCCCCCCTCCCCTTCACCGGTCGCAAGTCCAAGGGGAACTGAGTGGCCTTGGTTTTCAGCGTGAGTCAGTCATCTGAAACCCTGGGTCAAAAACAAGCGGCAGGCAGGGGAGTTTCTCCCTCAGTGGTGTATTTTAAAAATGCTCCTGTTTGCTTTTCTTGTTAGCATCGCTCTGTCACGTCGGTACCCCAGGGATGAACATGGAAAAGATCGCGCGGGGTTTTTCACTCCGGAGGGCACGCTAAATTTACTGCCACGAGTGGGCATCCTGCAGCATTCATACAGCATACAGTAATCGCTTATAAAACGTAGAGAAACGCGTAGTTTTGAAGGACATACCGGGTTAATAGTCAACATCTGTCTTGCCGAGCAATTTCCATTACGCTGAGGACCTGATTTTTCAAAAATCATCTTTAGACGCTAATATGAGGATTTTTGCAACTGAAAATTATATTGGTGTCAAAATCTGCAGTTTAAAAAATTGGATCGAGTGCGTTCATTGTTGGACTAAATGGTGAACAGAAGAAATCGGAAATGCTTATAAGTGAAGAGCGCTGAAGGAGTGGTCTAGGGGAAGGAGCGCGCTCCCTCCCCTCCGTATTTCAAGCTACGAGGCTATGAGTGAAGGAGCAAGGGAAGAACACGTCCCATCTTGCATGTGACGTCGTTGCCGTCAAAGGGAAGGGGCGAAGGCGCAACAATGTGATACACGCAGTTTGTGTTGTCTGAAGTTTCCAGTCCGTCTCGTCTTGTTTGAATGCGCTAATGCTACGCTTGTTTCTTCTGAAATTGTGCTATTTGGACTATGTTGAATATTAGTAGCTTCGTTTTAACGATAAATCTTTGTGTCAATCAATTAGAGCTTAAAAAACTTAAATACTGTCAGATATACGTCGGGTTAGGTCTCATTCTTTTTAGAACCTCGTGCGTGTCATGCAATTGCTGAAAGATATTGAGATATCTTCGAGCTCAGTAGGTGACTCACCTAGCATTTGGCCTCCAGAAACTGGGAGAATTGAACCTGGTAGACCGAAAAAGGTCAGTTGCTGAGACGGGGTAGGGATGAAACACGTTTCCATTGTTCCCCTGTAACTTGATATTTTCCTGTTTTCCTGTGGGGTCTCGGAAAGGAAAAAAAAAAATGGCAGAGGCATTGGCTGATGGAGGGCCGAGTGTGGTTCCGTTAAATCTACGACGTGGTTATTATCCTACGGTGCTGAGATTGCCCCGATTGTGGTCCAAACTCTTGGGGAATGTTCATGCTATGTGCCTGTCGTGAATTGCCTTAAAATTTTCCACGGCTGCAATTCTAATGCAATACTCCTGCGAGAGCTTTTAAACAAAATTGTTCGTGAGTAGGACTAGCATCGTCGAGCAACGGCGTGTGCGAAGAGATGATCGGAACTCTTTCTACTCCCTCTTATGCTGCTATTACCACTGCAGTTATCAAAATTTCTTCTTTCAATTAGTATTTCAAAGTATTAGTATTGAAAGAGGAAATTTCAATAACTGTCGAAATTCCAGGCATACGTCTGCAACACCGCACGATAGGATGAAAAGCCACAAAAATTTTTTCTTTTTAGCTTCGATGCTCAAAATAGGGGTGCGCCTCTTACATACGCTATTACGGTATGTTAATCTGCTCAAAGAAATTGGTTCCTTTGGTGTTATAATAGCTTGGACAGATGAAGAGAAGTAAGCAAGGCAAAACGCAGTGTAAAAAATTGCTCACAATTAGCAAGGAGTACAGGTACTTAATGACCATAATTATTTTGTAAAATGAAGTTTTGAAATAGCCCAAAATTTACTCCCTGAGAAGGCGATGACAATTACACACTTATTGCGACAAGGTCAGGGTAATTCTACTATCACAGCATTATTCTCAACTGTGATTTTTTTTGCAACTTTGTTTTAATTTTTTAGTATTAGGGATGGCCACATCGGATACCTTGGATCCAAATATCCGTGGATATTGCCCTTCACCAGATACTTCGGATACGATTTTTCTGAAGGCATCGGATCTGGATCTGAAATTTAAAATTTATGCTTCAGTATATGCAACGTCCCATAAGAGGGAGTGGAAAGAGTTCTGATCCTCTCTTCACATGTGCTGTTGCACTGCAATGCTTGTCCTACTTATGAGCCATTTTGTTTAGAAGCTCTCGTGGGGGTTATGCAACAGAATTTCAGCTGTGGAAAATTTTAAGGCAAATTACGACAGGCACATAGTGTGACTCTTCCCAAGAGATTGAGCAACCATCAGGAGAATCTCAACGCCGCAGGGTAATAACTACGTGAAAAGTGACTACGTCACAGATTTCATAAAAACACCCTCGACCCTCCATCAGCCCATGCCTCTGATATTTTTTTCCTTTCCGAGACCACACGGTTCATAAATCATTATCGCAAAGGAAAATATCAAGTTAAACGAGAACAATGGAAACATGTTTCATCCCTACCCAGTCTCACCCACTGACCTTTTTCATCCTACCTGCTTCATTTCTCCATTTGTGGAGAACAAATGCTAGGTGAGTGACTTGCTGGACCTGAAGATGTCTTGATAGCTTTTGACTGTTGGATGAATTACCACTAATGATGAGATTCAAAAAATAATGAGACCAAACAAGTGGCATTTCTAATACTACAGTAAACTCTTGATTATACGAAGTCAGTGGGACCGGGAAATTGGCACTTAGTAAAATCGAGTTTCGTAATTTCAAGCCTTTTTCATAAGTCACGAAAAAATGTTCGCTTTTGTTATTTCCGCCCTTTTTTGTTTTTAGTGGCCTTATTTAAATGTTTTCGGTCGTTATTCAAGGTAGAATTCTTAGAAAAGGCTTTTTGTTATCAATTTATGCTGTGAAAGATCGTTAAATAATTATACCACCATAAATTTCCCATTTCTTGTACATACTTCAATATCAACGATCGCTTAAGAAATTCCCGACCAGTTTAGAAAACGTAATCAAATAATGAATTGCAAAGTAATTGTAAGAATTTAATGTCATAAATTTGTGGTTAGGAGTGAATAGAAACAATTAAGTAAGCATAAGATAGATATTTGTTTCCAGCAACCACAGAAATATTAACGGCAGCCGCCCTAACAATACTCTAAGGGCCTAACCGCCATTTATGTCGCCCTCTATCGCTCAGTGACGAGAAAAAAAGAATAATGAGGGCCTTAACCCATTTCCAAAATAACCTTCGTAAGTTAATATTTCGAGTTACTCCGTATTTTCAGCTGAATGTTCTATCTTTTCAATTAGTTATTTTCATTGAGATTCAGTTACGATCATAAATTACGTAGGATATCTTCTGGCGAATATTTGAAGTAAATTCTGTTTGAGTTCTCCGTCCGGATGCTGTGCTCCATCATCTTTGCAGACGTTCCTACGAAAGACTTCAATCTTCATCAGGACCATATTCTTCATACCGGGTGTGAAGTGCTATGTTCATATAGTATTCCTCTCTTCTTTTATGCCGACAGGAGCAAGGTTCCAACTGGAAAACGACAGGAGAAACATCTTCCATTATCGGAGAAATAAAGAGAGAAACGTTATTATCCGCATTGATTGTTTTCCTACAAGAGACGTTTCATCATTTCTCAATGTGTATGAAGTATTGGTTCACTTGCGTGAATTCCCAAAAATGACACGCAAAAACCTGTACCTTCACCTCATTTAGTTTTCGTGTTCCTTTCACTGCCGTATTGAAAGTTATGCAAAGGATCATTGACATAGAGAAAAGATTTTCTTAGTTTTAGCCCTAAAAAATAGTCGCGCCATAATCGTAAATAAATGTAGTGTGGAAAGAGCAAAGAAAATAATTGCAATTGAAAAGTCAGCAGAGAAGAAGAGAGACAATTATAAGCACGGCACCATTTCCCCGATAGTGGAAGATACTTCTTCAGCCTCTCTCCGGTTAAAAACTTACCCCCGTTGCAGGTAAAGATGAACCATGCCCTTCTCCACAGTCGGAGAAAGTTGGTAGTGGGGGGGTTGAATAAGAGTGGAATGAGGAAAGAAGTGTGGTCAGCATAACAAGGGGTGAAGGGGCAGGAGAAGGAAGGGTGGGGAAAGGGACTTCAGCTCTGCCTCAGTCTACGTTTGAGGGGCGTATTTTTTTACGATGCACTCAAGCTCAGTCACCTTAGGGAGGGAGTGAATGGGAAATGCTGGGGAAGGAGGGGTTTGGGATGCACAAGGTGGGTGTCAGCAAGATCAGCAGAAGGCCGCAGGAGGGAGTAAACAAAGACTTTGGAAAGAAAGATCTCTCGGCATGGAAGAATGGGGAAGCGCGCGAGAAGAAAGTTCATGGTTAGAGTTAGAAGTGCGTCTTCATTACGAGTAGCCTGAAAAATAAGTTGGTGGTAAATAGAGCCCAATACTTAAGATATTTAAGTTGTTTATTCAGGAAGGCTAATATATACACGAAAAGAAAAATCCGTTATTTTTTTACTTTTTGCCCTTCTCCATCGCCGCTTCCACCATGGTTTCTCACTTGCATAAATGGGAATTTAATTGGGGACCTAAATCGTTAGCTTGATCAAAATATCTTAATGTTTGGAGGTCAGCGTATACTTCTTTTTTGTTTGGTGAAATTACTTCCTCACTTTCATCTTTGTCGTCACTGCTATTATGACTAGTCCTGGCTGCTGCTTCATCCGACGTAGGTACCGGCGTCGCATTGTCGCAAGCCTGGATATCATCGTCTAGGGCAATATAATCGTTTGATGTTGCGCGCTGTGCTCTTCCTGCTTTGTCCAAGTATTTTTCAAAATCATCTTTTAAGCCTCTAATCTCCTCCGCGATTTCATCCGCTGCAGCTTCCTGAAGGTATAACGTAATAAATCAACCATAGCCGTGATATTATAGCGGTAGAATTACTAGTAGGCTCGTTGTAACAATTACCAACCTCGAGAACATCCTCATGATGCGCTATCTGAGGGAATCCGGCCGATTTCCAGCAATTTGCGATTGTAGTGGAGGAAATCAAGTACGTCTTTGAACCGTGTTTCTCTGATGAAAAATAACAATTTTATTAACTTGGCCATTTTAGCAAAGTTAACAAAATCGTTATTTCTCATCGCAGAAACACGGTTCAGAGACGTACTTGATTGCCTGATTGGCAGGAGTGCGATGCTAACAATTATTTTTTGATGATGGCATTGATTGATAGATTTTCAAAATGCAGTCAGAGCGGTCACTTTTGGGGAGAGAGGCCCCCGCTCGGAGGGTCGAGGAGAGGGGACAGCAAGGGTGAGCTCGTCGAGGAAAGGGTCCCGGATTAGGGACCCTTCGAAGTGCTTCGGTGAAAAGTAGTCAAGTAGTCTTAGAAGTATGTTCGTAGCAGCCTGCCTTGCAAACGTACCAGGTACGTTCACAGCAGTGCAAAGGGTTAAGTAGGAGTGTACGAAATACCCCACGCGACCTTCCTGACATGTTAAACTACGAAGTATTGTCGATGCGATGTTTACGAATAGGCACGTAAATAGGGGCATTATGTCAGTCGCAATATTTTTACTGAACTCCTACTTCCCTTAAATTCCCTCCATGAGGTTTTAGGCGAACCCTTTCTCTCCAAAGTTGCACTATCATTTACGATTTCACACTTTTGATGGACCACAGTCGGAAGTGCTGATTTTTTAGCTAACTACGCCGGCGTAACTAGTTTTGTTGACAAATATTTCGCCGTAGTTCGTATAAACGAATGCCATTTGCTCCTGGGGACCGAGCCGAGGTTCGTAATTTCAAAACATTTCGTATAATCGAATAGCGCCATGTATTTAGCATAGGGTTTTTTTTTCCGGGACCGCAATATCACTTCGTATAATCGAAAAATTCGTAAAATCCTGCTTCGTATAGTCGAGAGTTTACTGTATTTAGGTTTTTTTTAAGCTCTAATTGATTGAATCAAAGTTGCTTATTTACAAAAGCCTATATCAATATTTAAAATTGTCCAAACAGAACGATTTTCAATGAAACAAGTGTGGCATCAGCACCATCAAACAAGAAGATATGGCCTGAAAACGCCAACTGCATGTATCACATAGCTTGCCCAGCTTTGCTGGAAGGCAATGACGTCACAAAATGGCAAGACCTGACATGTTTGTCCTTGACTCCCTCATTCGTAGCCTCGTTGCATGAAATATGGAGGGAGCGAGCTTCTTCCCTGCCACCTCTCCTATACGCATTTCTGCTGCCCACCCCTTCCTCTTGCTGAGTGGTCGCTTCGTTCTGTTCCCGCACCTTGTCACACCTGATGTTTATGTTGTTCTAGACATTGTTAATTGCATTGCAGACTGTGCAGTTGCGATTTAATTTAACTTATTGATATATCGTATTTCTCCGAATATATTCCTCCTTCCAATATAGTCCCCCCCTCTAATTTTGAGGCTTCCGTTTTGGGAAAATTTTCTTTTTAATGCATAGGAATATAGTTCCCTCTTTACTTTTACTACGGACATTTTTGGAAAAAAAAGGGGGGACTATATTCAGATAAGTACTGTACTTATAAAAATGTCTTTCATTGTGAAGAAACATTTTTATAGACTAATAGAATAGCTAGACAATAGAATAGATTATGATTCATTAGATATGATTTTTTCACTAATTCACTTAAAATTTGCGGAAAAGGCAAAATTTTGTTTTTATTTACCGATTTGGCATTATTTCATTTTGTTTCACGTTATTTTGCATTATAGTGTGTTGCAAATTTCACGGATCTCAACTTATTATTAGTAATAATATTTTAGTTATCTTTAGATGGAAGGATTGTTCATAAAAGTTGTGTACCTCGCAGGTAAGTGTATGTCTGTCGTCATTGAAACGTTTAGGCTTGATTTACCTGATAAAAGATGTACCAGTGTATATTATTTCCATCTTACAACCAACCTGACCTACGAAAAGCATTCATAATCTATCCTGTTTGTAAATCAGGGAGTACTTTGTATTAAAATACATATATTTAGTACAATAGATAAGATAATTTAAAACAACACTTCGCACAATCAATTCATTTACAATGTTCTTACACAATTACATACATTATGTAAATGACATTTTGTTGAAGTAAAAAAGAATGCAAAAATTTTTAAAATTTTCAAACTGCTGTATCTTAACTAATGTTCTTAATATCCTGAAGAATAGAAGTCCATAAATTACATGATTGTATATAAATGGTTTTATGATATTTATTGGTCCTGTGAAATAGTAAAATTAGTTAGTTTTATTTTTTGTATTTCTTTCAATTCTCTCTAAATTGTGCAAATTCTGGTGGAAAATATAGATTGAATTTTTAATAGAAAAATTATTTTACATTCATACTGTTCAGCAAACAACATGTTTTTACAGATATCTGGAATTTTTTCTCTTTTGGTTATGGTTTGATTCTCCGCCAGTTAATCCAGATTTCTTCTAGGTGAAATCATGCCTGTGCATTAAATCAAACATTGTTGGCACGAAGTCTTCAACCTCCTCTACTTTAGTAAAATATATTCTTCAGAGCTTATCCTATGCATGTAGGTTGGTTGAAAGTCCAGTTCCCGTAAATTAATGTCAGGTTTTAAGCTTAATTTGCCAAATGGCCAAAGTTGATAAGAATTGTTGTGCTAGTACATATCTTTAATAGATTTTAGATCTTGAGTATGGCTGAAATAGTTTAGTACTCCTATTACTTAAAACAAATACATATTGTTTTAAAAAAATTCCAATACATATTAGTGCCAATGCATTTCTTGTGAGATATGTGGCTCGATAAGGTGGAAATTATTAGTATGTACTAGTTAAGTAAGACTTTGCAATATATCCACTGGATTTATTTTTGACGACATGTTTCGTTGTTACTACAATATTTTTGATAATGTTGCTGTTGCAATGGAACCCCTTATGCGAAAATAAAGTCACTAGAAATATTTGGATATCTAATATAAATTATAATAGAACTGAAAGTAAGAATGCAGCTTTTAATAATTACATTTCCTTTATTTTTTATGAGCAGAAGTTGGAACAAGAAATCCGCAAGGAAGTTGATGAAGCAGTGAAGGTTGCAAAACAAGATGAAGTAATAGGATTGGATGAGCTTGCTGCAGACATTTATTCTAATCCATTGGAAGAAAAAGTTCGAGGGATTACACCATGGAGTCCGTTGACTCACAAAAGCATAGGGCCTGCCGTGAATGTTAAGTAAGGTGTTCAGTAACACCAATGAATATTTTACAAGTGATATTAATTATCAGTGATGATAAAAATTCATAGCTGGAAGCAGTGATTATAATAATGTGACTCTTAAGCTGCAATACTCATTAAAGTGGACTGCTGAAATTATTGAAATCCTGGGTGCATTTGGACTTCTTCATAGTAATGGTTATCTAATTTAAAGAAAAACTCTTGAGGTAATGTCACTACTCATTTATTTCGTACTGTTTTGTGGTGCTGAACATGAAATGTCATGCAAATACTAAAAAGTTTTTTTGTGGGGGATTTCAGTGCAACTGACCTTGTAAATTTTGTACAAGTGTAATACTCCCTATTTAATGTTCATAATTTTATGTTTGTAAATTTGGTGCTTATGAAAGAATTTCTTACAATCATATTAGGTAAATGTAGTATTTATAGTTATAAAGTTAATTGTGTTAGCTGTGTGCAGTTGTTTTAATGTTGGGTTTACCTTTTGTCAGAATTTTGATCCTAAGACATAGACAAAGCAATTGTAGGACTCAATTAATGTTGAAATCACTAGTCAAAATTCTGGGAGGTACCAAATTCAGTTGTTGCTTATGCATTTTAAAATTGTGAATGTTATTCGACTAGTTAAATACATGACATTTTTTAATAAGTATGTCTCTTTCCTTTTTCTTATACCAAAATTTACTTCCTTAATTAGATATTTTTGAAGTTTTCCATTTCAATATTGAATCATTAGCATCTTACTGACAACCTTGAAGCACAAGTTGTGTATATAATATCCCAATGGGTATTTTTTGTTAAATACGATAATTTTTTTATGCATGTATTTTTGGAGTGACCAGATTCCAAGGGATGAAAAATAAGACAGCACCCTGTGAAAAAGGAGGACTAATGGAGAAAAAATGAGACCCTTGAAAAAATAACAATGATTTCATAATTAAGAGCAATGAAAATTTATTTGCATGATTAAAGGACCTTGAAAATGACACCAAATGTCGAAACCATGGTCGGTTAAGTGATAAATAAAATAGTGTGGACATTACCATTTGTGCTTTAATCATGGATATAGCATTATTCCACAAAATTAAGCCGGAAACGATTTTATAAAAATTTATTTGCACCAAACTTAAATATATTTTACTGTGGATCAAATTTTTTCTAGCTACAGTGGAACCTCGTTAAAGCGAGTACGGGCTATAGCGACACCCCCGCTATTACGAGAGATAGCCGATGCACCGTCGATTGACCCTATAATAAGCGTGTTAAAAAATTCGTTTTTACGAGACCCTTTCGGTGTTGGCTCTCGCCATAGCGAGGGTTTCACCGCCGGAAGACTTTCATGAAGACTCCTTAACCTCTGTAATTGCTAGCGATCTGTTAGAAATGAAGTTAATGGAGTGCTCAGTCTCAAATTTATGTGGTAAACTGTCGTTCGATAAATATAATGATGACAAAACAATGCTTTGCATGATTTTTATTCAGTGCGGCGCTTATAAATTGTTTGAATAGTTAGTCGTTATTAGAGTAAGGAAATTTAGTGATGCAAAAAAACATCGCCTTTCTTCTGGATTTATGCTTACGTTTATCGGATAGATGTTTATCTGTCGCCGCACCACTCCTGTTCCTGTATATCTGTTCGCAACAGGTATATTGGCTATTATTTGCTCCACCTCCGGTAAAGCGACAATTCGCTATAGCGAGTGTTTATTAGTGCACCGTGGGGTGTCGTTATATCGAGGTTTCACTGTATATTGGCATTTTTAACTGAAAACTATTGAATTTGATACAAGCATATTGTTTGACATTGTAATTGGCCAATTTGAGGCCCTTTGCTGAGGCAATGTTTAATTTGTTTCTCTCATCAGTCCACTGAGGTGAAATGAGAGAAAGTGCCCTTTCAGCATTTTGTGTTGTACCCTGGTATGCTGAAGAAATATTGAGATATTCTGAGTGGCTATCAACAGATTTTCTATGTATCATTCATATTATGTGTATCATTATATCAAAAAGGAGGACATTTCCTGATACTAAAAAAATCCGCCCGGACATTGAACTAACATCCAAAAAAGAGTTGTCCGGATTAATCTGGTCGTCTATTCACCTTATGTATTGTGGCTCCTGCTGATGAAAATTAAGGTCAATAAGGCAGGGTAAAGCCGTGAATTTTGACAAAGAACCTTAAATCTCTCAAATTTTGATTGTGGAACTACGATTGATAGATCAAAAGAAAAATCGATATTTCGATCTTGATCCAAGGCCGAGTCACGTGCAGATGCTGTCCACCCATTTATCTGCACTCGTAAATTCAAAGTGCAGTAATTCCTGTGTGTGCCATGACAGTACATTGACCTTAAGCCTGTAATTAGAAGACCAGTAACCCAAGTGTCCATTAACCGTGGCAAAAAATCAGGCACTTCTTCACTTCCCTACCACCCTGCTCCCTCCATTTTCCCACTCACACCACCTTTAGCCGGCCCTGAATTTTGCCAACGATAGGTGATGTCACTAGAGGTAACACTTTCAGTGCTGCGTTTTGCATTCACGGCATCTGTGGCTTTTTCTTTTTTCTTTTCCTTTTAGTCAATGTGCGTTGCCTGCGGGCAAATGGCTGTGATTGTTACTTGATAAATATTTATATCAAAAATGGCTTTTCAACAGTCCGTGAATTTGACGACATTTAAACCGTGAAAACCAGGAAAAAATAGTGAATTTTATAATGTAGTTATAGTGGGAAACCTTAGAATGAAGAAATGAAATGGGTAGGGTGTGCAAGTAATGTCAAAGTTTGAAAGAGAGTGGGAGGGAAGAGAAAACTTTTGAAAACGATGGGTAGAAGACAAAAAAATTTAATTGGTCACATTGTGAGACACCAGGGTCTTTTGAAAATTATCATAGAGGGATACTTTGGTGGGAAGAACGGCAGAGGTAGGCCATGGATCAGGTATATAGAGCAGGTGATGGAGGATGATAGAGAGAAAGCTGGTGCCCAAAAAATAGGGTGGTTTCCTATTATTTTTTTATTGCCTAAATCGAAAGATTATCACTCCTGGAGTACGTATTTCACGCTTTTAGATTTTTATATGACGATATCTATTTTTCACGATTAAATGAAAAGTGAAAATTTTCAAGCGCGCGAAAATGTGACGGCTAAGTATGAATGCCGGGAAAACTCCGTGTGACGTCACTCTGGTTCCCGCTGCCGCAAGTGAGGTGACCTTGGGGTGAGGCTTTGAGCGCTGATACGACGCAGGATGCTAGCAGGTAGCAGAGTACCCTGCTAGCTGGTAGCTCTTGGCTTAAATAAGGATTATTAATACCTTATCAAACGAAGAAAACTTTCCGACCTTAGCCTGTTTTAATAGGTGATTATTATGAGATGTTTCCCTGAGCTCTGTGCCTCATGCATGCATTGGTAGTCTCAGACGATGTAAAACTCCTATCTACTCGTAAAGTAACTAGGTCCCTGTGACATCATCGCATGGGTGCCAATCTGGCCTTTTTCAACTGAGGATAAAATTGACTGTTGCCATTCGTCTAAACCGGTATTTCTAAAACAAAATAATTTGTATATTATGAATACACTAATGGTGGGTAACGAATCGCAATCAATGCCTTTCGTTTTCTTTATTGAAGGAAACTACCCTATTGTATGGTATGCCTACTGAATGTGCTATTCAAAATACGTAGCATGGGCGTACCCAGTGAGGGGCAGGAGGGGGCGGTGGCCCCCCCCTTCCCTCAGAAGCAAAAATTGCAAATGTCTTTAAAGAAAATAATATTTTTTTCAACCTTTTCCATGCTAAAATCTTACCTACAACTTGAACAACCATGGCTTGCCCCCCCCCCCTAGTTTTGATCCTAGGTACGCCCCTGATACATAGTCTATCATACAGACTCTGAATATTCAGCCAACTCGGGAACAGCTCCAGTGTGTTCTGCTTCAGTGCATGATCTCATTGGACGCTTAGTGAGAGAAGTCAGCTGTTTTTATAAGCAGGAAGTGCTATCGAAACAAACTGCCCACTCTTACCATAAAAACTAAGCTCCTCAACCAGTGCAGTGACAGTGCTCTTAAATTTTTACCCCAGGATCTGCTCCATTGGTTGAATGTGCCCACAGCTTAGATTGCATGCAGTTTACTCAAAATAGATATGTTATAGAGGACTTACTGTATGCTTAATGTAAACTGTAGGCACTAATTGCATTTATCCCAGTATATAACTGCTGTGTAATTAGTTGTTTCAGGCATGACTCTATGGAATCTACTTAACTTAATGAAAATAAGGAAAAAATTGTAATTCCACGTAAATATTTAATGTACGACCTAGGTTTCAATGTGGTACACCATTGTCTGATAATGACGACCATGGACGTCCTTCATCACCTGTCCTTTGTACCTGATCCACGTCACCAGACACAATGACGTGCCACGTCGAAGTCCAGGTCGCACATAAGATATTTATGCGGAATTAGAAAGTTTTCTTTACTTTTCCTTATATAACTGAAGTATTTGTGACTATCTATGCATGAATTCACATCAATAAAATATTTTATTGCCATCTCCATTACTAAACTATATCACTTAAATGACAAGAGCAGGTATAAAGGGATAAGTGGAGGAGTAACTTCATGTAGTCCTTTAAATCATAAAAGAATTAGACCTGCTCTGAGTTTGAAGTAAGGTGTATAATAAAAACCAAAGAATATTTTACAAGTGATATCAGTTATGTATTGGTGAAGATAACTCTTAGCTGTAAGAGGCAAGTACAATAATGTGACTAAAGTTGTAACACTCTTAAAGAGTGGACCACTGAAATACATATTGTAAATCCTGGGTATTTGACTTCTTCATAATGTTGGTGATATAATTTCTGTGTTCATAACTCTCCCTTGAATTCACACCAAGTTCTTTTACCCATCAAACTACCTTCATTTACAGTCCTTAACATCAAGTCAGGAAATCCTGGTGGCTGCCCATGTTAAGGGAAATGATTCTTCCATTGTAGAATTTTTGTGCTCTGGGTCCTAGGTACCCATGGGTACATTCAATACAGTGTGTGTACCTCACAGCATCACCCTTATGGGGTTGAGTAGTTTTACATCAGAAAATCCTTTTTGGTTTTTAACTCTCGGAGCTGATGTTTTATATAGTTGAGCCTAGATTATCTGTTATATCACTGCATATTGAATTACACTGAGGAATTTTTTAACTTATTTTCCGTTGTCTTCAATGTTTGAGCTGCCGGTGGGTAAAATGGGCATGCTGGTTTCAAAACTCTAGCTAGTTTTCTTCTACCACATCAAGTTTTTTCACTATTCCTTGTGTGATAGCTAGGTCTCTGAACACCTATTTAGGTAAAGACTTTTCTGAAAAGTAGGAGTAATTATTAAGCTAAATGTTGTAACAAAATGGCTGTAAAGTCATCTATTTTTTTATTATGAGCATTTAAAATACCTCTTACAAGCCATCAAAGAAAAATGTAATTTGCACCATCGCCATCCTGAATGACATCAGCTCATGCAATAGTGTGGTTCTTAACCAACTTGATCGAGTACATTATTGAAGTTTTCAGTGGAGATATTGTATTATTGTTGTTTTTATACTGTGGTTATTACGCCATATTTTTTGTGTCATAGTTATTCCTTGATATGTCGAAGCGTAGCTTCAAGTACTGTATTGTGCCTAAGTGTAGCAATACGGCTAGAAATGCTCCAAATAAATATTTTTATATGGTCCCCCAAGACTTAGAACAAAGATTGGTTTGGATGAGAAAGTGCCGACAAATGTGATTGAATGAAGAAAATGAATCCTAACATTAACACAATGTTTATCAGATTTGACACAATCATACACTCATCTGGTAACCACTCTCTGCTTGTCAATCACTGGAGGCATCATTGCTCTCTAAGTGGCTCATGTTAACCTTATTCAACTGATGCTATAGGAGATCAGTGACAGGAGCACAGCTACTATAATGAGTCACAGGCATGTAAGCTGATAGTTGCTTCGTACTTCAAGCTTTGGTGTTGCACAGGTTCATAGGCGGATCTAGGGGGGGGGGGGGGGTTGGGGGCACGGGGCACGTGCCCCTCTCCCCAGACCCTTACGAAATATGGAAGATTTGAATAAAGTCCCATTATCATTGCATTCGTTTTGTATTACAAGGTATCCTTGTGCCCCCCAGAAAAAATCTTGGATCCGCCCCGGCACAGGCTGCCTACACAGTTATTTTTTTAGTCAATTCACATGTATCTGTATCTTTGTATAAAATGTATCTATATCTTTGTATGTATAAAAATAGGGTATCCTTTAGCTTAAAAATTTGACGTGATAGATGAAAACTGAGGTATGTAATTATCCAGAGGCCAAAAGTTAGTCTAAAACAAGTCGCAGATCTAAGACAACAAAATGGCTATTCCCGAGTGTTATCCACCATTAATTTCCCTCGCCAGTTCCCGAAACACTATTATACTACCCCTTTGTTACCTGTTGCAATACTATCCAATTTATTCGTGAAAATATCCGTGAAATACTGTGGTAAGTAGAAGAGTCTGAACAAAGGAATTTTTTTATTTGTATTGGAAGAGAACAACCGCTCTGTAAACACAAGCGACCTATTTACGAATCATTTTTTGTGATTTCGTTTTATTTCTTATAGTTGAAAATATAGTTTTTTTATCATGAGGCGAATTGAATAATACTAAAATAAGCTTTGAAATAGTATTAGAATCCCCTGCGCCAGTTTGAATTCCCACCTAGAGCGCAGCGGTGGCGGCATCTTTTCATTGTTCCTTTATTATTTTTTTCTGACGTTTGGAGTCCTCCCATTGATTGTATCGATCATGTCTTTCAGGAAGTTTCAGAATTGCTTAACCCGAATAGCAATAAGATAGGTTCATGTTCACTCTTCAAAATTAACGTATATGTCTTCTTGGTAATATAAGGTGTGTGAATTGAGCTTTGGGCTTAGTACTATGACTTAGATAATAGATCAAAAGTGAAAGTGAAAAGCTTGTAGGCGTACAATCTTAGTGGACGAGTTCTGATATCATGCCTTAAGTGTTTTATTTACCTTAAGGTGCGCATAAAAATCCGGCGAAATTTCATAGTGTCCATTTTATTATATTTAGGTCAATATTTCTGTCCTAAATATGTATTTATTTGTTGGTTTCTGTGTTTGTGGGTTTCATTGATTTCTTCACGATCGCCCAGCGTTGCCTGTTATGAGAGCTTCATAATCACCTTTTCCCTTTATATTTAGGAGGCGAAAAACAAGACAATGGCTACCGGAGCAGGTAAATCATTATTACTTCTAAATTATGGCTTTCATTAAAAATCGATGTGTGCGAATTAGTAGTCAGCTGACCTTTCTATGTTTTCATCCACTAAGTATTCCCTCGAAATCATATGTAAAGTTTAAAACTTATTCATTTGCAGCTGACCCTTGGATGATTACTCCTCGTGAGAGGGCGAGGTATGAAGAACAGTTCAAGTCATTAAAGCCTATCAATGGAATCATTACTGGAGCCCAAGCAAAAGGCTATTTACTTCAGTCGCAGCTCCCTCCTCCTATTCTCGGTCAAATATGGTAAGTTATGAATGTAAATGTGATGTGAAGTGATGTTTATATTTAATTAATAATAACAATGTTTATTCATCATCTGTGGTTTTGCAGGAGTTTGGCTGATACTGATTCTGATGGAAAGATGGATATTAATGAGTTCAGCATTGCATGCAAACTTATAAATTTGAAGCTTAGAGGGTTTGAGCTTCCTAAAACATTACCACCAAGCCTGCTGGCTACTCCATCTTTGGCAGGATTGGCCACAGCCACAGGTACATAGATATTTTAAATCAAGTATAGTGTCTATTTCTATATTCCTACTCCCTGCAGTTAATTAATTAGTCTAAGGGAAATTTCGATTACATACCCAATCTACCTAGCTTCTATCTTACAATTAGGGGAAGCAGTGTTCTTTTGTCAAGATTTTACCTTTCTGGCTTAAAGAAATCATGCATGAATGATGGCTCTGCATTTTAAATTGCATTTTTCTATATTTTTGCCTTTTGCAATCAATGGTCAAGTTTTGTTGATCATCATGGTTTAGTATCAGTCAAGTTAACAAAGCTTATGAATAATTGATTAAAACCCCATTCAAAGCAGTTAAAGTAGCCTCTCGAACTACAGATAAAGAATTTTATAGAAGATCAAGTGTTTAGTTCTCCATTTAATCACTCATATTATTTTATTTATTTCTTATTTTTATTTTATTTTATTTATGAGTTATTTGTGAAATTTTTAGCATTAAATTTTGTGGAAAATGCTGGTAAATTGTAATACATAGTTTGAAAAATCAGATTGTTAGTTTTACACTATGTTCATTTGCTATCCTAGCATTCTCTCGTTTCCTGATTTAGTTGTTCATTTGTAGCTGTAGCTATTTTTAAGACTGAATACTTATAGTTTTATTGTATGTGTATGTACAGTACAGTAAAACCTCTTTATATCATAATAAAGGGGACCAAAATTTGGGCATTTTGATGTATGGAGGTTTACTATAGAGAAGTTTTAGTGATAGGCACCATTTTTTCATATCCTTCGGAAATTAAAGGCACTTCTGTCTATTGAACCATTATATGTATGTGTTTAAACAAACATGCATGCATTAGTGAACATATATATTTATTATTTAATAATTACAGAATAATTACGAGCGCTATCGCATGATTTTTACCATGATTCGAGAGAAAACGATGTGGTCTCTTTTAATTCAACAGCCACTTAAAATGATTAGGATAGTTGGATACCTTTTTTCATTCTCTGCTAGGTATTCTCTCATATGGAACAAAATGGCCACAACTAATGATTAACGTGAAAATTACAGCATAATAAAGGTGTATAAGGAAAAAAATAAGAGTTAAACATTTATCGCTGAAAATGTCACTCCATGTACGTAATCGTGGCTGCATTATTGGTCTCTTGTTGTCTCGGTACGATTTACGGAGGTAGTCAGGCCGTCTCGGGGATGTCTCCTTGGTATGATAAGTGGAGGTTTTATAAGATAAAGAGGTTCAATACAAAGAGGTTTGCCTATAAATTTACATGTAATTCTGACGGAACCGTAGGGGTGGTATGAAGTATGGAGGTTTATGATGTAAAGAGGTTCACTACATAGAGGATTTACTGTAGTTATGTTTGCGTGGAAAATGCTTGTTTTTTGGGCATAGTTTGACTCTGATTTCTTTTCAATTGATGGGTTGTTGAATCCATTCTCCCCCTATGAGAATATTTTTTGCAAAAACCATTTTTCTGTTACCCTATGCACACATGCGATTCTCCTTTCTATACCCTACTTTTCCAGATACTCTTCATTAACTGTTTGTATGCTCATCAATCATGAAAATTTAATTCACATTGATAAACTAATTGAGTAAAGTTTTTTTCACCTTCAAAATATTTGTTGGTCCAACCGCATATTGATCTTAGGGGTTTCAATGTTAAAATATAGAGGGGATAAGAATATGCTATTTCCTTGGTTTTTGGGCATGAGAAAACCAATGTAACCACTTTAATTGTGAAAAATCCTGCCATGACTCCTGTAAGGTCATGGAGTTGGTCCCCCCATTGGTCAGAAGAGTGGGAAAAGGGAAATATAGTTACCAAGGTGTCAAATTATCGGCATTCATGGGTACCCAAGTGTCCAAATATCTGTATTGTCATTTTATTGAACCCGAGCAGTTTTACATGGGTCAAAGTTTTATGAGGAATGGTCCAAAATATAAGGATTATCAGTATGTAAAGTAATTGATAACAATAATAATTTTTATTGTTCCTAGAGATCACATATGTTCCAGTGACATTGAAAGTCGTCAAAATAAAGTAAAAGTTACAATTAAATGAAGTGATATAATATTTACAATTTTTACAGTTTAAAAGAAAAGTTACAATTTTTGTGACCGATGGGCAAAGATTACTCAGAGCCCAGCATAAAATCCTTCAGGCTATAGTAGTTGTTTTCCATTAAATATTTCTTCAAAGTATTCTTGAATCGTGTTGGTGGAAGACATTTGATATCATACGGTAATTTGTTGTATATTTTTGATAGGGAGAAAAAGTCCTTTTTGGCAGAAAGTGCTAGGGTAGTCTTTGAGGTGAATGTCATTGGTGGTTCTGTATGATGTATTCAGACCCGTCTTATCAACTATGTCACCTCCAATTGCCTTAGTAAGGTCAAAGGTTGCTGAAGTAAGGGTTGGATTATCAAGGCAACCAGCATGTCAAACTCTAGTTTTGGAAGGTTGCTATAGTCAATGATGATGTCCTTGAGACCGCTATTGTTTGACCACCAGGAGTCATATTTTTGTCAAACATCCCTTATATATTCTTCAGACTAGGTAGGCAATGTACATTTAACTCCTGATTATCCAAGCCAATGATGAGGAGAGGCAATATGTATAATGGGAACACACAGATAACCCCAAACTTTTGCCTAAATTTCTTTTATTTTTCATAATTTGTGTAAATCAGACTAATTCTTTTTATTCATGCACATTGTATGTATTGTATATATTTTAGATTGTTGCAAGGCCTCATTAACAGCTTTCTTCACCCAACCTAGGACTGTTTTAGTGGGGATAAAATCATTGTGCATACATATTTTTCCCGCTGCATCACATACTCCAACAAACTATCTACGCTGGCGAGTGTGTGGCTGTGACTCATGCGATCTCTATTCCCTTCATCTCTGCTTCCACTTCCCCCACTGCTTTCACTTCCACTACTTCCTTCCTGTCTCATTTGACCTCACGACTGGCTGCGGTGTAAACCTGGCTGAGTATGACGAAATCTCCGGTTCTTTTGGCCTTTGTTCAACCATATGCGAGGCAGTGGCAATAATTGTACATTTGCCGTATGAAAAATTCATTAAAAGATCATAGATAACAATTTCTTGTTTTACGATTGGTTTTCAATAGAAGAAATCTAATAAATCAAGAGTTTTATTCCTTTGCTCTTCGTCTTTGCAATACTAGAGTAGACATCCAAGTAAACTTGAAACATTCCTTGTCAGCTAGTAAAGAAAATGTAATTACGTTTTATGAAGGAAATCCTAATGGAGCCTTGCTTAATGTATTGCATTTAAATTTGATAATTCCAGCATTTTTGGCATCTTTTTTCATAAGGTCGAGAAAAACGTAGGAAGAAGGTGAAACTCATGCACTCTTAAATCTTAATCCATAGCAGGAATAATCCGCGTACGGATAATCAGGAATTTTATATTAATGGTGAATCACGGGTTATATTTAAAGGGTTGCCAGCCATTGGGCCCTTTATGCAAATTATCCACCAAATGACCTAAGGTTATATGGTAGTTGAAGATCACTGGTATATGAGACAGCCACCCTTGTGATTGAAGATAACTGTTGTCGTAGAACTTGGAAGTTTGCTGTGCGTGGCTGCATACACACCACAAAATTTGCAATGAGTAGGAATCCGTGTGATGCTTATGTAAATTACTTCTTTTTACTTCATTTAATGACTACTTGGTTAAATTTGGTATTTCTAGCAATTTAAAGAGTGTAAACTACATCCAGGGAATAATATGTATATTTTTCATTCCTTCATCAAAAGAATAAAATTGCGTTATGTATATACTGCCACCTGGTCCATTTGAATCCTCTCGACTTGGTAATGAATTTGGAATACCTATTTGGATATTATATTTTTCTTCATTAATACCAATTTTATCATTTGCTTTGTCTATTGTCATTAAATTAAGCCAAATATATGGATATTGGCCCTCTATACTTTTCATGCGAGATATAAAAGCCTACAAAATGGTCTGCCACACTAAGAAGTTTAAGGGGGGCAATAGAAGAATCAGCAGCGTGTAAGGCAATACTGCAAGCATCAAAATGAAATGTCAAGCTATGCAATCTCGGAAACTGAAACTTCTCCTAGACAGTGCATCAACTGATTAGGAAATGAGATGAATCGAGTGATGTAAGACAAAGCTATTGGAAGAGTTTTAGATTTGACAAAAATGACAAACATTCTGGAAAAGCAGGTGAAACACTGTTGCGTGTTTTTACTTTTTCTATTTGGTTCATCCTTTGGGTAAGATAAGCTATTTGTTTATTTAAGTTACTTGTGATCACATGGTTTGTTCAGCAGAGTGCCATTGGTACACAAGCCCATTTTGTGTTGGAGAAATTACCATTCACCAAACAGTAACGACTAAAGTTGCTAAATGGGAAAATCACAGCCTTAAAAAATCCCACTATTAAGTTAGGTCATTCGTAGTGTTCTCATTATTGTGTAAGCTTGTGATAAAGGAATTGTACTGGATAGGAGAGCTTAACAAAAGCCAGCTTCAGGTGTGTGGATGCATCACCTACGAAAATTATAAGAAATGATCATAAAAATTTTCAGAAATGAAAATCAATCAGAGACCAAATAAGTCTAGCAATCATATGAACCAGTTGTGCTGAATATTTGTCAACCATGCTTCATCCCACATTCCATGCATCCAATGGGGAACTCATTATGTGTTTCCTGATTCACCATTTGTGGCATTGTCCATCCATAAGTTTTTTTTTGAAGTCCCTGTACTCCCTTGCCTACCTTTCTCTCCCCACCAACAGCTACATATATACTGCCTATAGGACAGTGGTCTTTAAAATATTGGCAGATGGGGCAAGATGTCAAAAAATGGGGCAGATTTGCTTTCTTTCCCATCTCATCATCACTGAGGAGACATTCATATCCAAAGAAAAAATTGCAGCCAAATTTCACTCTTGGTGTTAATTCTCTCTTAATTTTCAAATGAGAAAATGTGAAAATTGTCACCTACTTTTCATGAGTTGTTGACTAACAGTTATAACAAGTAGGACACTTTTTGTGCAGCAAGTAGTTAGCAGTGCTGCAAGCAAGTGCAACTATAGTTATGTGCTATAGGCTATGCTTAAAACAATTGGAAATCAAAGTCAATTTTTTTCATCAGCATGAAGCTGCAGTGTGACTCTTAATGTAGGTGATGTGTTACATTCTCTCTTCCTCAAATTATGTAATATGTTACATTAGAAACACTTGAAAAAATTAAGCCTGGAAAAAATGTAGTTTACTTATACATATTTGTATTTTCCAGATTTCTCTTACTTATTGTATAGTTTATGATAATAACCATGTGTGTAAATACATCAGCGTGTGATTAGAAAATATAAAAACCTATAAATTTTAGCACTCTTTTGAAATATCTAACCTCTTGTGCAATCCCCCTGTAGCTGTTGAAAAATTTATGATCCACATCCTACACAAGATAAAAAAAATTTAAAGAGGATAACTACATAATCACAAAAAAACAATTGCCAGAAACATCTTAATTTGTAAAGCTCCAAAATTTTGACTGGAATTAGCTCTAATTAGCATTCAATAGGTATGCTGTTCTTAAGTTATACTCACCACCATCGCCACTGGGCTAGATGCACACCAAGTTGACAAAGGGAAGATTATATGAAATGATATGGCTGTGTAGACTTTAGGGAAGTCATTAGCAACAGGAGCTATGCCAGGTTGATTTATGAGGCTCAAAAGTATCCGAGAGGTTATGGCCCTCTTAGCAGGATGTGTTAACGTCGACAACTGATGCTGTTTATTGTTTCACTTCAAATATCCCGAGGAGTAGACAACTGGGCAAAGAACAGAGAAATGTTGTTTTCCTTATTTTTCAAAATCTCTCTCAATGGTTAATAAAAATAAATTGGTGAACAAGCCCATAACGTACGTATATGCTAAGGTTGAAAGTCGCAATAAGGTTGAAAATTGAAAAAAAAAATCATTTGTTTTAGCCGGAATTCAAACTCAGATCACCCGATTGTTGGTCAGGTATGCTACCAGTATATGTACCCATCAAGCCATCTTCTTTCAGGGTTCCCACTCAACCTTGAAAACCCTTAAAATCGTGCATAGGCCGTGAATTCCGTATGCCGTGAAAAAACCTGGAAAAGCTGTGAATTTCGTCCTAAAGCCTTGAAAATCTCTCAATCTTGATTTTATGATCGTAGGACTTCAATTGACAGATTAAAATAAAAATGGATATTTCGATCATATTTCAAGGTCAGTCATGCGCAGGCATGGCCACGGATTTATCTGGACATGTCCTTTGAAGCGTAATTATTTGTCCGTGTGTCCTGATGATACATTGACCTTAACCCTTTTAGTGCGGCGTGCCAATATATCGGCTTTTACTGCTCGGCTGAAAAGTGCGGCGTGCCGATATATGGGCTTTTAAGTTATTGTTGTTAAATTTTAGGACATTGAAATAAAAAAACTTATATATCAGTAAATGTATAAAAATATTGTGATTATAGTCCAATTTAATCTCATTAATAAAAAAAAAACTCTTAAAGATATCTAAAAAATTAACTATATTATGTTTATTTTTCCTAATTGCTACATTTTATTAAAATACCCTCCGCATTTTTCGACTGCACCACGGGAAGAAGTTTAGCACTAAAAGGGTTAAGGCTGTACCGAAGCCGGAAGACTGGTAAACTAAGTGTTCATTAACACTTGTGAAAATTCAGACACTTCTTAACTTCCCTGGCACCCTGGTCCCTCTATTTTCCCACTCACAACCCTTAGCTAGAGCTGAATTTTGCAAACGATATGTAACGTCAGGAGAGATATGTAGCGCTTTCTTTGCTGCTTTTGCATTCATGGTGTCTGCCGCGTTTGTTAAATTTGTAGTTAACATGCGGCCGATGATTGTTACGTGATCAATATTTCTGCCTAAAATGGTTTATCTACAAGCCATGAATTTGAAGACATTTAGACCGTGAAAACCTGGAAAAAACGGTGAATTTTATGATTTAGATTTAGTGGGGACCGTGTCTTTCAAGGGGAATCTCAGAGTGGGTTAACCAATCAAGGTGTGGATGGAAGTCGTGCTTACTGAGCTACTGTCAAGGAAATAAACCTTACTTTGTTGCTATTCCATGATGGAGTTTGGGGCAGTGGCTTAGTAAGCACGACCTCCATTCCCTGTGCCATCACCTTGTGGTCTTGAGACATCTACACCTTGTTCCCAGTCTGAATTTATCGTGATAGGAAGATGAATCATTCTGAGAGGAGGAAGATGGCTTGTTAGCGTAACTGGTAGCTTATCTGACCAGCAATTAGGAGATCCAGGTTTGAATCTAGGCTAAGGTGGTGTAGAATGAGTTTTTTCATGGTGAATTTCATCCTTGGTGTTTATAACTTTGCACCTTTGTGTGTGACTGCGTGCAAAGTTACTTGCACTTAGTCAGTACGTATGTACTTAGTTGGAGTTTATACGTTAGAAACTAACTTCTACTAAACTCATTTAAGCCAGACTGAGGTAAAATTTACAAAATAATTCATTTACCTTAACTATTTTCTTTTAAATTATCTTTTGCTTATCACACATGGAAGTACTTTAATGAGAGATATTTGATTTATAAAAACATGAGGCAATTACAGTGTTCATCTCGGGACTTGGGACTCAGTTTGAGTTCAAGTGAGGTCTTTTGATAACAACATGGCAACTGAATCAAGTTTGAGTTGTGAAGACTTGTGTAATGCTATGGAATACAGTCCGAAGTCGCAATAGAGTGGGCGATATCACAGTTACAAGCATGTTGGCTATGTTACTTGTAATACGGGAAAAGTATCAGACTTGTAAGTGTCCTTATTATTTTCATTGACCGTGCATTGTGTGATAGGGGCAGGATAATTTATCACCTATTTAAAAGTTATCAACTCAAGCGTATCATATTTTTTATGTATTTGACTTTTTTTTCTTTAAGCTTTGATAGAATAATTGAAGTTGGGAAATGAGTTTTTTTTAAATTTAAGCATCAACCATCTTTGTTGATGGCCTAACCTTTCGATGTTTGACCTTATGGTGTCATTTGTATGGGATGAAGCTGGTCAACGTAGGATAAAAAATATGTGAAAAAAGTACCAATTGTTCATCACCATGATTTTCCACGAAGTTGCCAAGAAGCCATCAAGAGTTGGAAAAGATAAATATCTTTTAGGAGATATTTATTTTTTCCAGCATTTGAGTTTAATGTATTCTGAAAAAGTCATTTTAGCTTTGCTGTTGGGGCCTCTGCTCCCTGCTAAGTGTTAAACTTTTGTTTATTATTATTTTTTTTATGAATATTAATTATCAATGTGTTTGTGGTATAATTCCTAGTTTTATAGCCATTGTGCTTGGTGTAGTGTTACCTCTTTTTTTTACACTTTTGAAAGGACCACATAAATAGGGTGGCTATAAATATTTTGGCCAAGACTGGGCATCTTAGTATTGGAGGGGGGGGTCTTCAGTGAAGTCGAAAAACCTATAGCCTTACTCCATGGAAATAGATTTGTAAAATTAAATCCAAGACTATGAATACAATTAGGTAGGATGTGCTTTGGGGAGGTGAGTAGCATGGTGGTGGGGACAGAATCCAACAATAGGGAAGGGTGCTGCTACATTGCTCCTGTGGCTTTCGGCTCCAAGCTGACGGTGTTCTTTGATAATGCCACAGTTTGATTATTGAACGTTGAAGTTGCTTAGAGTATTTGCATCCTAAATTCTTACTGCTGTATTGTGCTACGCTTTCTGTTATAAACTTCTATAAGGACATAATTCCTTCAATTTTTTCACAAAACTGGGACTTATTGGAGAATTTTCGGAAACCAACAGGATGCCCTCTAAAGCAGGCCAAACCGGGACATATGGCCACTTTAACCGTAAATATGTAACAAATTCAAAGAAAGTTTTAAATAAAGGAGTTATTTTAGGTGATGTCTTTGTAGGGACCTGATCTTTTGTTAAATTTGGAAAAAATGTTGGATATAGAGGAGAGAAATACATTTCATGATTTATTTGACCTAAAGCTGTTTGATAAAGACTTTATACTTGCTACGAGTGTGATGCGCCTGCTCCCAACGGGCTTCCCCCACTCTTTTAATGCAGGTCCACAGAGGGATAGGCTGTTTCTAATTTTAAAATGTAAAAAAAAGGCAGGGTCTTATGCACAAATTGGAATGTTCATGTACAAATTGAGGTCAGAGGACCTCATTAAACACTATATTGGAAGTAATTACACTATCCTCTGTTAAACGCACGTGATGACTCATACTTAGGTATAAACAGGAGACTTGAATGTGGAATCAGCCGCATTTTGATAAAAGTTATTTATAGAATGCAAGATATTGTTGCAAATGAACAAATGTATCGGTTTGTGCACTGTTAACGTCAGGAATATTTAGTTTTTTTTTAATTATTTAAAAACCAATTTTAGGAAACAATAGCAATATTTAGGAAGTTAAATATGCCGTCGCCTGTTCTCTGATAAATTCTGTGCATTTTGGTACCTCATTTGTAGAGTTTGGTTGCGTATAAGTTGAGAAAAAGGTATCTATACAGTAGAAATAATATAGAATATTGTCATCTACACCCAAAAATTAACTTAACTTTTTGAGTTTTATTTTGTAGTAATTTTGCTGATTTAAGATTTGCTCCCTGCATGGTGTTTAACTGACGGCATTTGTTCCCTTACCTTCCCAACAGTCCTACCCCAGCAGCAGCAGCCGCCTCATCCCCATGTTGGGGGTGGGCCTCCTCCAATGCCCCCTCCCCCTGCTGGAGGCATTCCGAGACCCATGGTCCCTGGCTTCCCACCAGTTGGTTTGGCACAGCCCATGACGGCCGGGCAGCCCGTGAACAAGACCCAACCTGTCGGCATGATGCCGGTGGTTCACCCGATGGCTCAACCAATGGGTATTCCACCCCAGGCACCCATCATGTCCCAGCCCATGGGCATGATGGGACAGCCCTTGGCAGCTACGGCGGCTCCTCCCCTCGCCATGGCCCCACCAATCACCCATCCAATGGCAACGGTTGCGCCCATTGGCATGCCGCCTCAGCCGGTGGGCATGGCACAGCCTGTATCTATGGCACAGCCAACCTCTATGCCGCCTCAGCCAACTTCAATGGCACCTCCAGTCTCCATGACTCCGCCAGTTTCTATGGCTCAGCCAGTTTCCATGGCACAGCCAGTTTCCATGGCACAGCCTGTGTCTGCGGCCCAACCGGTATCAATGGCACAGCCTGCACCGATGACGCAGCCGTTGGCAATGACACAGCCAATGCCGATGGTACCACCAGTACCAATGACACAGCCAGTAGCAATGGCACAGCCAGTGCCACTGGCACAGACAGTGCCAATGACACAGCCAGTGCCAATGACACAGCCTGTGTCAATGGCACAGCCAGTTACCATGGGGCAGGTGCCTCCAATGACAATGGCACAGCCAATGGTGCAACCCCAGCTGAATCTAGATTCTCCCATCGCTCCAGCACCAGGCATTGCTGCTGTGATGGGGCAGCCTGCAATTAGCACAGGTAGGCAATTAGAGCATTGACATCTGTATGTACTTGCCGAAACATGAAATGGTATTGTGCCAAGCACATTTTTTAGAAATTAATGTGTTTCAGCATATTACATCATGAATAGAATGGATGGTTGCTGGCATAACTTTGTGTAACTTTATGTTGGATCAGGTTGGCTACTCTTCTGGAATGCTTAGACAGTCAGGGGAAATCCGGCAATTTTAATTTCTCTGAATAGTGAAGGAATGTGAAGGAGAGTGACAGAAATATCTGGATATCTTTTTTTTTACCGTAAATGTCTATTAATGATTTTGCCTCATCCTGCTATGCGTATATGTACTCTCAGTATTTGAAAATACCATTCCCAGGATGTCATTCAGAAAGTGTTCAAAACATGAAAAAACTTATAAACATTAAAATGTATTCTATCATTATGATTTTTACTTGAAAATTTTGAGTTTAATATTTCAATGCAACATTTTCATCTTCCATAATGATTAATATTTGGTGAGGCACAAGTTATGAAATTGGCGATTTGAAATATTTGAATAAATTGAAGTTCTTGTATGCTAGAAAAATAAACATATATTTATTTGTTGAATTAATTTGTATTTTTTCAAATTACTGAGAGTTGTGCTGATTTTTTAAAATTGGTTTTTATGATTTTTTTATTTAAATATTTTTTGAAATTATTAATATTCTTAATTTAAATTTAGTCCATCAATTGATACATGAAAGTTCTTACTTGATTTTTAATAGGTTGTATTGTTATTTCCAAGTATTTGAATGACATTCCTTTTTAAAGGTCCACTCATACCATCCATGACCCCTGTCACAACTGCCAGCGTCGCTCCCAGTGTCCCTGCTCCGCCATCTCTTGAAGGAACTCCCCAAAGGTCTAACTCTATTGCAAGCATTGAATCTCCGTAAGTATTTTCTCTTCAAAAAATTATCAAATGAAGTTTATCATTAACTGTTAGTTAATTTTTTTCAGGGAAAATGGGTAATATTTTTTAATGCTGCCGAGTCCTTTTCTTTTTGTTAATTATAGAGTATTTGTAGTTACTAATAGCTTGCCCCAACTTTTACTTCATATTCTGATGTTTTTTCAATGAAGATACACAAAGAATGGTATCAAGGGAATCGTTTGAGTGCAGCTGCATTGTGAATTTTGTTATGATTTGAGTTCACGTGGTCATTGCAAGAAGCATAATCAGGAATAAATGGGGTTGTTCACTCGGACTTGAAATTGCATTTCATCCGAACATTTGGTGGGTTGAAGGGAAATGTGAATTTTGACAATAAACATAGTGTTTCCTCAGTATGCTATTCTCTCACAAGTTTAAAATACATTCAGGGATTCTCTCTTAAAATATTAAAGAGAAGGTTTTTAAGATAATTTTTCCTTTAGTTGCAAAGATAGAGCTGGGAAGAGGTTGGTGTAAATATACACTCAGTCAGGAGTGTGTGAGATCCCTCCAGTGTTACAGCTGCAGCCAAAAGCTCCCATTGACAATGCAGTAAAAAAACTAGAGATGGGTCGAATAGCAGTTTTCTCAAACTCGAATGTCGAATACGAATATTAAATCATTGCTCGAATATTCAAATACATCGAATTTCGAATACCTCAAATACTAGAATTGCGCAAAGCATATTAATCGTACGTTTTTTATTCTATTTCCCTTGATGAATGTATAAATAAAAAGGTATACACTGGAACCTAGATCTATCGTTTTTCAGGGGGGATGAAAAAAACGATGAATGCGGGAATGTTTGACTAGGTTGCCTATGCAGCAGGAAACCCAGGATTTTGGTGCGCAATTAAGATTTCCTTTAAAGGATTCAAACCGGAATTTGGCTGATTATTGGCTATCCCACGGCACTGAGGTTCTCCTGGTGGGGGGAATCGGGGATTTTCAGATTTTTTCACCCGATCATTTTCAGTTCCCCATGTCGAACTCTTTTCACCGCTCTAATCCACGAATTTTGATGAAATTCGTCAACTTGCCTAATACTGCGCTACGTGCACTAAACGACTACAGTTCTCTACATTTTTTCGAGTCAATTACCAACGACGTGCGTGGGATAGTGTATGACACGAAATTCAAAGTATTTGAGGTATTCGAGTATTCGCGGATACCATTCGCACATCTCTAAAAAATACCCTAGATCCATCGTTGAGGTGTATTGGTAGGAATTGGAAATTTTGAACTAATTTATTTTTCATTGCAGTGTTTCTGTTGGATCTCCGCCATCTGCTCTGCCGTCACAGGATTGGGCTGTTCCCAATCCATCCCGCCTTAAGTACACCCAGTTGTTCAATACAAATGATCGAACTCGTTCCGGGCATTTGTCTGGTCCACAGGCAAGGAACATCCTCGTGCAGTCTCAATTGCCTCATCCAATATTAGCTCAGATTTGGTAAGAAGACTTTCCTTTTATTAGGCTCTTTAGTATATTACTTGCCATAAATTTGGGCAACTTTGAAAATTTTTAAAATTAAAATAATGATGCTGTGGCTTATCCTCTTCAAACAAAACTTTTGGATGATGTACTTCATGGACATGATGATTTTTTTTACTCAATTTTCTTTTATAAACTGCATACCTTTCAGCAAGTCTTCTGGGGCTTAAAAACTTTTAGAATCTTCAAGCCCCATTGTTGTTTTTTCAATACTTAATGACATATTCTTTTGATGGTCAATAGTTCCTGGAAGTGGCTATGTATTTCAACTCATGTTAGAAGTTACTCACTTTCTACTTATGGTTAATGCATGTTTTTTATAACTTCATAATCTTAACCTCGCTGTAAAATTTTCCTCATACAACAACAAGTTACAGTTGGATAAACACAATGTGAATGCTAAGGGTATGTAGTATTAAAAACTGGCATGCCCTAAAATAGATTTGAAATTGCAATAATTTGCTGATGGTTTGTTAAGGCCTAGTATACATAAAAAGCATAAAATTTTCATTAGTTCCACATGCACTTCCAGACATTAGCTACTACTTCAATTGTGTACAAAAGTAAGGTACCACTCAAGTCAGCATGGAGGCGAAAAGAAAGAAATTAAAATAATAAAACAGATGACCAAAGTTGTGCTTCTCACCAAAATTTTATGTTACAATAATTGATTGTGTGTGTGTGTGCACTCATTGGAGTAAATTCTTATCATGAGCATCATCAGGAATTATTTCACACTCCTTCAACTTTGGGGTACTCTGTCAAGTCTCAGCTTTATATTTTGTTTCTGCCTTCAACTATTTTAATAAACTTAATATAAACTTATTGGGAATAAAGGTCACGAGTGCTTCAGTGGGACATGCTTAATAAGGCTCATGAGGTAGACTGGCGAAATAATATCACTACTTAGCAGCAATACTTTCGCCTACTCCTCCATCTAAGGAAATACATAAATGTTCAAAATCAAAAACTCATCAACCGTCTCCTGCCAAACCAGTATCCTTGTCATTTTTTGTAATTTGTTCCAATCCTTTTCTTTCCTCTTTTGACATTTTATAGTGATTTATTGTCAATGAATTTTATATTAGAATAGGGAGCATACTAGCCTACTGTAGGCGTCAAAATGATGTGCTGCTATACTTTGCAAATTTATATCTGAGCTTCAGCGCATACCATAACAATAAATAATATGTCATTTTAAAGGAAATTTTATTCTCAATTCTGATTTAATTTTTGTTTCATAAAAAATTCAAAAATCAAGACATGCGATTGTAATAAATGAAAATACCTGATTTTTATGTAGTTACGATTATATATGGGCATTGAAAAATACTCCGAAGCGAACGAATGCTGCATTGCCACGTCTTGCGCACGAAACTTTGCTTCCTGATAACTGGCACTGGCCGAGCGCAGCCCCGTTTGGTAACATGACATTAATAGAAGTTATTAACATTCACAATTATTAATATTTTAATAGATAATGGATTATAGAAAAATTGCAAATAAATGAAGAAGTGTTTCTGTCAGTTTTATTTTTTCTTTCGGGGTAAACTGTAGGACTAGATAGCGTTTAAACATTTTCGTTATTTTAGAACGAAATATGCGTTCTAAAAATACGCAAAAGGCATTTTGTTAATCTACATTAATGTTTGCAACTTATTGTGGAAGATTAATGTTGCTTACACAGTACTTTTCCCTGGGTTGAGTTACAAAGTTCATGAAGTTGACAAAACGGCTAATTTTATTGTATGCGGAGTCATTTATTGTAATTGTGTGTCTTGATTTTTGAATTTTTCATAAAAAAATTAAATCAGAATTGAGAATAAAATTTCCTTTAAAATGACATAGTATTCATTGTTATGGCATGCACTGAAGTCCAGATATAAATTTGCGAAGTACAGCGGCTCATCATTTTGACGCCAACAGTAGTGGGTAAAGCGCTTGTCTACTGGCCAAAGAGCCCCACTTTTAAATCCTGGGTGAAGTCTTTGGATATCCCCAAACAAAACCCTCAAAGGGCAATGTGGCCGAGGGAAAGGAGCTGGCTCCTCTACCCTGAACATGTGAAGTTCACACATACAGGTCTGGGGTGAGCTCTACCTCACCTATCCCAACTCACTTTCGAGTTCAATCCCTGAGTGAGTGAGTGAGATTGTGATGACGGGAGTTATGATGGCTTTGTAATTTTCCACGTAATTTTTAAATAGCCAAACTGGTTTCTTCACTTACTGTATTATTCTCAAGGTTATAACTCCATCGATAATGACACAGTAAATGTTGAAACATGTAGGGTGAATGGAAGTTGTGTGGAAAATTACTTTGTCGTTATTACTCCCAACCTCATGTCAAAATTCCATGAAGTTGAGCTAGCAATGGTTGAAAATTATATACATATTATCAATTTTACTTCGTTGTGTTTGTCCGTGTGTCTTTTTAGACCTCTACATTCACTTTCAGGAATCTGGCAGACATTGATAGGGATGGTCGTCTCTCATGTGAGGAGTTTGTGTTGGCCATGCACCTCTGCGACCTAGCCAAAAGTGGGGAGCGACTCCCCCCAACCCTGGCAGCTGACCTGATTCCACCCTCGTTCCGAAGAATCAGGAGGGGCAGCGTCAAGAGCGTTGGCAGTGCTGGCAGCGGCGTGTCAGGAGGGCCAGCCGTTGCCCAGCCTGTGGGAGTCATCGACCCAATGGATGCCAAGGATCCAAATGGCCTCCCGACTCAGGGCAAGTGATGCTCTCTGGTGACTGCTATCATGAAACGAAATCTAGAGAGAAATCTCTAGACCACCTCTTTTTATTCAATTGGCATATCTGCCTCACTGTCTTCTTTTCTCAAGTTGAACTTCCCACTTCAAAACTCAATATATCCTATTCCTTTTCATTTCATCACTCCTAGTTTAGAATCTATCTGTGGTTAATGATGCTATACTCTTCCTCACCCCCCCTCCCCTTGTGTACATAGCCTTCATCCCTACAAATATGCACACCCTTTACACATTGTTGTGGGAAAGTTAGTCACTGTGAAGAATTTGTTCTGATGGAATATTGATGCTTATTCATGCCAAACGAAGCAAATTCTTCTAGGTTGTGCTCCAAACAAAAGCATTTGCTTCAAGATCATGCTAATGAGCATTCCCTTGTCATTCATGCATCCAGCCCAATTTCTCTGTGGGTTGAAGACAAGTTTGGAATCACTTCAAATGCTAAATTGAAATTGGAAGCTATAACGTGGTGGAAGGGCTCCATCATAGCAATGAAGAGACTATCACCTCCACGGTTTGTTTATTTGTCCTCTCCATGTTTTTTCAATCTACTTGAAAATGTTCTGACAGCCAAAACCGGTCGTTGTATGTTAAGTAAAGTGTGGAAATCACAAAGTCTCTTCATTGTTATCACTTAAAATGTTGTTCTCTTCACTCTCTCCTGATGCTTGAACTTGCCTTTGTAGACTTAACTATCAATGGCTTCTTCTTTTGCAGACTCGTTTGAGGACAAGAGGAAGGAGAACTTTGAGAAAGGGCAGGCTGAACTGGAAAGGCGGAGGAAGGCACTCCTCGAGATTCAGAGGAAGGAGCACGAGGAACGGGAAAGGAAGGAGAGGGAAGAACAGGAGAAGAGGGAGAGGATAAGGTGATGCGCTATTGTTTTTATTCTAGCCATCATTTCTAGAATCGTATTGAAAGGGCTTAGCGGGATAAGATTGTGCAAATAGTCCCATAGCTATTTGGAACGAGACTGGAACCTTTATGTGGAGCAAGAAAAAACATGCTTTTCAATCAATTTTATGTTCTCCATGTGGTCACTGCAGCTTTGGTAAATGCAGCTGATTAACTCCACAGTTTGAAAGTCTCCTTGTCTACAAGTCCAGCCATTTTTACATTGTCCACCATACGCCTCATTTTCTTGATGCAAAGCTAGATGCGAATGAAAGCAATATCGCATACATGTGTATGTTCAGCATATTTTATCATTGTCACTCAATGAATCACATTTTATTACAGCTGCTACTACCCACACGAGTGAAATAGGCATAAATGATCTCAGAAATGCATCGTGTTTGGACTCATTCATCTTTTAATTTTGCATATGTTGCTAACTTTGAAATCCCACAGAAATGTATCATAAACAGGGTAAAGCTCCCGTTTGGTTAATTTATACCCAATATTCTAATGAAGAAATCACTTAGTCTTATTTTCACTCTTTTTTTATTCCAAATGAAGTAGGTTTCAGCACATAATTCCATTTTCAACGTTGAAAGTTAGGTTTGTTGAAAAAAAGGAGCCTGGAAATAAGAATTAAGTGATTTCATTACGTTTTGACTCCCTGATTATTTGTTCTGTTGTATGAAACTACCAAGTTAAGCTGAAAAATTACGGCAGTTCTCATCCTTAACTTAACAATTTGACTTTTGACCCTCAGGCAGGAGCAGGAGCGCAGGAAGCAGGCGGAATTTGAGAAACAGCTGCAGAGACAGAGGGAGCAGGAGGAGCAGAGGGAAGAGGAGCGCAAAAGAGCTCAGGAGCAGAGAGAGGCTGCAAGGAGGTACCTATTCTCTGCTCTTCATTTATCAGGGTTCCCACTCAACCTTGAAAACCTTGAAACCGAGAATATGCTGTGAACTTCGTATGCCATGAAAAAACCTGGAAAAGCCATGAATTTTGTCTTAAAGCCTTGAAAATCTCTCAATCTTGATTTTATGATCGTAGAACTACAATTAACAGATTAAAAGAAAAATGGATATTTCGATCATATTTCAAGGTCATTCATGCGCAGACATGGCCATGGATTTATCTGGACACATCTTTTGAAGTGCAATTATTGGTCCGTGTGCCATGATGACACATTGACCTTTAGCCTGTACCAAAGCCGGAAGACTGGTAAACAAAGTGTTCATTAACACTTGCGAAAATTCAGACACTTCTTAACTTCCCTGGCACCCTGATCCCTCTATTTTCCCACTCAAAATCTTTAGCTGGAGCTGAATTTGCAAACGATATGTGACGTCAGGAGAGATAGCGCTTTCTTTGCTGCGTTTGCATTCATGGTATCTGCCGCGTTTGTTAAATTTGTAGTTAACATGCGGCCGATGATTGTTACGTGATCAATATTTCTGCCTAAAATGGTTTATCTACAAACCGTGAATTTGAAGACATTTAGACAGTGAAAACCTGGAAAAAACTGTGATTTTTATAATTTAGATCGAGTGGGAACCCTGTTTATTTTGCAGATATGCTTAATTTGATAAAAGTTTTGGTTCTTCCATTAATGTAGTAAATAATTTGCTTTTTTTGCTGTGAAGAGGATGCATACCTCCCCATAGACCAGTCATATATTTTTTGTTGGCCTATCACTCCATTAAAACTTAAGCTATCATCTTGAAAGTTTTGATTGTACACATGTAGAGGACCTTACTGAACATTTACCTGTTTCTCAAGCATAAAAAAATTTCATCTTAGAAAATACTGAGTTAAAACTTTCATATATACTTGAGGTACAGGCAGATGTTTATCTGGGTGTACTTTATTTAGCCTGAAAATTACAAGTTGAGGGCGTATGTTTTGAGTAAATCATCCTTAGAGGCACCGAATTTTTGCAAACCAAGATAAAATGACGATGGAGCGAAATTGACTTGGTTTAGTGAAATTTGCTCAGTTTAGGAAAAATTCGTTTTTCATCACTTTTTCATGCTGAAGGTTGACCGTACTCCAAGAGAACCTTATAATAGTGAATTTTTTGTGTTGGTTTTGTAAGAAATACAACCATTCGTCATTCAAAAGTAAATATTTGCCTCTAATATTCCATCATCAAAAAATACAGTTCAAATGGTAGGTATGCATCCTCTTAAATTATTATGGTAAACTCATTATTACAAAGTTTGTGGGACTGAAAAACTGGAGGTTTGTAATAACAAACTTCGTAATAGCATTTCTTTCAGGAATTATCACAAAAAAATGTACCTTTCCAAAATTCCTTGTCTCTTCAATCTCCTGTACGTATACTTGCACTGCGGAATACCTTCAGGGTATGATATCAGCGATTGAATAATGAAAAAATACATAAAATCCTCGATATTCGAATGATATGTGTTCAGAGACATTGTTCGTAAACGTCGATAAACCTGTGCAAGGCATTGAAAAGTGTGGTTATCCTGTAGAATGCAACACTGCAGTGCAGTTTTGCATTAACTCAAGTGTTGTGACGAACTTATTTAGTTGCACGTGTGACGTGGTATGCCAAATATAATGCTCTATCTGGGAAGGAAGAATGGGCGAAACGCTGAACAGTTGCTGACTTCACAACGGATTTAATTGACGCTGTTCAGACTGTGTCCAAAGTGCGATTTCATTTATGCCACACTGCGTCGCATCGGCCAACTCGAAAGGCACCAAATGTGAAATTTTGGGCACGCTTGAATTTTTCGAATGTTCATATCTCTGAAAGTTCGTAAATCAAATGTGCATAGGAAGTGGACTAACTGTACATCCAATTTTAGAGCGGTAATGAGTGGGTCACCATGATTCCACGGGAATGAAGCTTACTATATGATGTAGCGTGCATACTGAAGTATCCAAGTATCTCATACTGAAGAAAGAACCGTAATTGATGCTCTTGAACACAGTACACGAGGAAACTTGAATGTGGCAATGATTATGACGTAGCGTAGTTTATATCCACCTTTAAAAATGCCATTAGTGTGTCATAAACCACTGTTAGTATATAAATGCCATTGCTTCTCCGTGGAACTTCGTGATAAAGTTCACTTATAAACCTCTGGACTGGAAATGAGGTTTGTAATTTCGTAGCAATGAAACTTTCATAATAACATTTATTTTACTATAGATTGGATTACCCTTTTCATCGGGACCAACAGTTTGCTTCATAAAAACGAGAACTTCTTAATAGTTGTTCATATTAACGAGAGTCTACTGTGGTGTGATTTGAGATGTATTTTTGCGTTATACGTGTTCAGTCTATGTACTTAGTGTTAATTCATGATAAATACAGATCATGTCTAGATACACCTTAAATTGTTGTGAATAGCTACCAAAAATAATTTTTTTCAATTTCCAAATGTTAATGTTTATTGATCTGTGGCTGGGTGAATGAGAAGAGTTTTGGATTTCACAATGCACTTAAGAAATGAGAGAAGCATGTTGAAATATGACCTTTTGTTCTTATTGATTTATTGACGTTTTTGTGTTCCAGGGAAATGGAACGTCAGAGGCAGCTTGAATGGGAGAACCAGAGGTCACAGGAGCTTCAGTCTCAGCGGCAGAAGGAACAGGAGAAAGTGCTGCAATTGAAGGCCAAAAATCAAAATCTTACCATCGAACTTTCGCAGTTGGTAAGTGGTGTGACATGATGATGACACTATTTGTCAACATGCATAGTAAGTAAATTTTGCCATTAGAAGGGGTCACAATACTAAACATTTCATTTTATTTCAACTACATACCTAGAATGGGTGAGAACATATCTGGTGTCACAATGGAGTATAATGATAGTGATCTGGATCTCTTTAGCCTCCCCTATCACTTTTTTCAATTTAGCAGAGAACCTTTGTTTTATCCGAGCGAATCGGAAGGTTGTTGGAAATTCTGTGCTCATCCATCACTGATTTTTCTAGTTCTCCATGTTGTAAATGCTTCTGGTACTTTTTGGTTCTGGTGGCTGCAGCCCTTCCCATCCTTTACATCATTCATCTTAGTTCATACCTCATTTACTTCAGTGAATAAGTCTCTCTTAATCACTTACTTTCATTGAAATTCACTTGAGGAGAGTGAGCCAGTTTCTTAGGTAGGTGCAATCTAGCTACTTGGGAGATTTTGGAGTGAATGAGATAGTGTCTCTATCCCCTCTTGATATTGTATTTGGAAGTTTGTGATGTGTGGAAGTCATCCATTCATAATCAGGGCAAAAGGTTTGATAGTTTATGGCTTTGGAGATCATTCAGCTGTTGCTACAGTTTTAACTTCCTTTATATTTTATACTTTATCCATATTATATTTTCATCGGTGGTGAAATTTTGCATTCAGTTCTTGAAAATCAGTTAGTGATCACGATCATTAATATCTACAATAATGTCAGTGTCTTTATTTGCTTTTCTTTCATTGAGCATACATTTTTTATATTAATAAAATTGAATGCGGTCAGTTTTAGTGTGGAGTGTGTTAGAGCTTGAAGTTGATATAGAGTTGGGAAATTCATTTAAATGGGTGCAGTATTTCTCATCTGAGGGAAGCCCTATTTCATGTATAGGTTGTTCATCAGGGTTCTGACTGGGTTGTCAGTTGCCTCTCTGCTGACATCTTGATGTGTATGTCTTTTGATTGTTATCATGGCATGCCATGACGGTGATATAAACTGGTTTATTTACTCTTCATCAATTTTATAAGTCACAAGAACTCTACACATTTCGTATTTCATTTCATCTGTCATCTGTGGTGATATTTTTTTCTACCTTTAAAAATCAATTAGTAATGATGACATCAAATTGCTAGTATAGTTTAGGTGCCTTTGCTTGCTTCTCTTTCAATGACACTAATTTTTTTTGTTTGTATGGTTAATTTTAACGAGACATATGTTAGAGCTGTAAATTGAATTTGAGCCTCAAAATTCAATTGAATCGGGCTGAATTTGATTTGATTTGCTGTAAATATCAATGCTTTTACGGTTTAAATATTTTATAATGGATGAGGTGTAAATATTTGCATTCTAATGATTCATATTTTATTTGCTCTGCTAAGTGATCAGTTTTTTCATTTGTCAAGCTGGTTATGGTAATCTGTCACTCAGGAGGATCATCCTCCTTTCAATATTTTATCCCATCAAATGTGATTTGAATTTTAATGACTGTGATCATAAACATGATTTTTTTATTTTATCGTTTCTCCAATTTGATTCCAAATTGATTTTTTTCCATTTAATTAGATATTTTAGGAAGGTGTTTGCATCTCGATAATGTGTGGTGGCACTAAGAACGAGCTCATCCTTCTGCATCCTAGTGTCAGAGGGAAAAATTTGAAGGAGATTCGGCAGTATTTTTTTTTCCTTTTCCATATTTTTTTTAGGAAGATTCAATTTGGCTTAATATGAAGTAAGAATCTCTGATTTGCACTGCCAAAATATTCAGGACTGCTGTCAGATTTCTAGTCTGTTTAATGGTTCCACAGTCTCCTATGTTTCAGCTCCTAACTCAGGTGCCGTCTTCAAGGAAATAAATTTCAATGATGTCATTTCCCTTTAGACGGTGCCTGAGTAGTCGGTAGTGGAAATGTCAGAGGCAATGGAGACATTACACTGGCTGGAAACTGGAGACAAGTTCCTTAATATCGTTGGCCGGGAGAAATCAAAGTCATATTTCGACTCTAATTTTGGCCTCTTTTCTTTTTTAATCTAAACAGAATGAGAAAGTTAAAGATCTTACTGGTCGCATCTCTGAGACTCGAACCGGAGTCACTGGAGTGAAGAGCACTATAGATGGCATGAGAGCTACCAGGGACTCAAAGCTGCAAGAAGCGTCCATGCTAAAGGTAAGTCCTCCTAATCAAAACTTTTGGTATTGTGTGTGATGGACTAAATCCCAGTCATCTTGATAAAATGAACTTCGACCTTTTCCTCAAAAGCTTTATTCGCCTGGTTCCTGCACTTCAGTGAAATTCTTGCGCGGCTCTTGGGAGAATGGCACAGGAGTGCTAAAAATTTGTGGGAAAATAAAATTTTCGTGGAAAAGTGCAAAGTTCATTTTTTCAGTGCTGTGAACTTCGAGAAGGTGACAGCCAGAGTCTTGTCTGGGTACGATAATAACCCAGTCATTCACATGGGTGTTTTGTTTCCATCAGGCGAGGCTGAAGGAGCAAAATCAGCGTCTTGTTGCATTGGCTGCTGAAAAAGTGCGATTGGAGGCAAAGAACAAAGCAAATCTTCAGGCCCAGGGCACTGGAGGAGACGTGGTGCAAACATTCACTGATAAACAGATCACTTTGAAGCAGCTGAGAGATAGGCTGGATGATATGCAGAAAGAGGTGAGGAGAATGGTCGTAGCAATTATTATAATGTGTAATCTTATAGTCTGCAAGCGACTGAAAGAAAGCTATGATGAAATACCTGAAGGTCAACACAGAAAACTATTGAATTAATTGCGTATTTTGACTAGAAGCTTTTTTTCATTTTTAGATTGCTTTTTGCATGTATTCCTAATTTTGAAGCTACCAACATATTTGAACTGTGTAATATAGAACTTTGAAGGTTTCATTTAATGATTTATGTGTACAATAGGTTGATTTACATTGGTTGTTGGTTTTGAGTTCATTGATGGGTAATTTCAAATTGTTCTGTTTTTGACTCATTTTCGGTGTTGGTTTTTCTCTTCAGATTGATGGGAAGATGCAAGATATTGAAAATAACAACAGTCAGTTGAATGAATTGAAGGATCAGCTATCAAATCTAGTCCAAGAGTGTGAAAATATTTATACCGTTTATGAAGAGAAAAGGAACCAGGTTAGTCAAAAGCTTTTTTTGTTCTAATGTATGTAATTGTTATGGATTATAAAATATTTAAAAACAGATTGGCATTAATGTCTAAAGGCCAGCTTTGAATATGTGTGAAGGTCTTTGCATTTTGCTACAGAGGAGCCACTAACGAGAAAGCATTCAGATATTATGAAATCCAATTGTTGGCCATTTTGTCTCATTTCCCCCTCGTGTAAGCAAAACTATGCATTTGCCAAACCTCTCCCCTACTTGTTTATATAAGATTTTTTAAAATTTTTATATTTACTTCATATAAAAGAAGCCAAATATGTTATACCATTTTCTAAGTGTTTCTGTTGCAATGTCTCATAAATACTATAAAAAACCATGCACATAAAGTGCTCTAGTTGTATTTACAGGTAAACTAAATTTATTTAAGTATTAAATATTTTATTATTATGTATTGGTTCCCATAACACTCAACACTATCTGGGCAGTCGGCATTACATATAAAAAATTTACTCTTAGTGTACAACTAACTAAATGCTTTCCTTGACCTCTCCTTTCTTCCATAAAGAATAAGTTCTCAGTTGTACAGTAAGTACATAAATCTGTGTCATCCCCGTTCCAAAGGAATTCTTATATAATATTAGAGCATCTCCTAATGTTCCAATTTAAAGCAAACCCATTTATGATGCATTTATAGCCATACATCTCAAAATAGGCCTTACTACCATATTAATAATCGCTAAAAATTGCCTTTCAATTAGTTTTCATTTATGGACATAAGGCTGTGGTCATTTGAATTACTTACAAACCATTTTCGATTTGGCAAGACACTGCACTGACACCGGTCGTGCTTAAGATGCCCACTGATTGACTACCAAAGCCATAAGGATGGATTAGACCATATTTCTTATGTATTACAGCTTATGTCCATTTCGGAATGGCATTTTGGCTCCGATACAGTCCTTATTTATTATTCATAGAGGTTAAAGTCTATCACTTAGCTGTAAGAATTGTACTTCTAATAAAGTATCTTTCTTGACCAAATTACTGTTTTAAATTTTTGGTTTCCGGTTCAATTGGAGAAGTAAAATTTGTCTCTTGCCAAGGAAATAATGTCCGTTTTGGAGTACATTTTCCTGAATTTTTTCATGCCATCTGCTCAGAGAATTCGTTTAATGTTGAAGAACCTTTGTCCCATTGTTGACCAGGCATTAGCATGCTGATGGTTGGGCTGAAAGGCCTTATTTATGATACCAACAGTCTCATTTGCTCATTGAAAAACAAAGTGATGGTATATTTGTGAATGTTTTTCTGCTCTCTTCACGTGCGAAGGTTATCAACATGAAGGGTGGGCGGGCAGGTGATTACTCGGCTTGGGGCGATTCTGGCTGGAATGCGGGAGGTGGTCAGGCAGACTCTTGGGGGACGCAGCCGGACAATTGGCCCGCTGCTGCCCCTGCCGCTGTGCCTGAAGCTCCCCCTGGCTTCATTCGTCATCGTGCTCTCTATGAATTTGTCGCACGCAATGCTGATGAGCTCTCATTCCAGCCAGGTGATATTATAATGGTAAGTTGTTTAACCACTGAGCAAACGTGCTAAATTCACTCCCAATAGTCGGGACATTGTGGCATTATTACCTCAAGTATACAGACTCCTATAGGTCGTGTGTCATTTTTGATGTCTTTGTAACTTTGATTTTAGTAACTTTGCCACGAGCAATTTTCATGAATATTTTGGAACGTAGGTTTTTGCAGCGGGAGGCATCGTTGCTAACGATTTTCGGGAGCAGCTGCGTGTTGCGCTTTGTCATGCGAGGTTTTGTGTCCATTACAGGGTGGATCATCAGGCGATGAAGCATTCGGCGAAGGCATCGCCTGATGATGTGCCCTGTAATGGATGCGAAAGCTCGCACGACAAAGCGCAACACGCAGCTATTTCATGAATATTTCTCGAGGCAACGTTACTAAAGTCAGAGGTCAAAAATGACACACGAGCTGTGGGACAGTTGGTACATAGCATTCTATTCATCATGGCGGAGAGGCACATACTCAAGGGTTATTTAATTCTGTTTAATTATTCGTGGCTGGCAGTAGGGTGGTTTCCTATTATTTTTTTATTGCCAAAATCGAAAGATTATTACTCCTGGAGTACGTATTTCACGCTTTTAGATTTTTAAATGACGAGATCTATTTTTCGCGATTAAATGAAAAGTGAAAATTTTCAAGCGCGCGAAAACGCGACACGTAAGTAGGAATGATGGGAAAAAAGTCCGTGTGATGCATTTCTGGTTCCCCCTCCCGCCTTGTGAGGTGACCTTGGAGAGGCTCTGAGCGCTGATACGACGCAGGATGCTAGCGGGTTGCTGAGTACCATGCTATCTGGTAGCGCTTGGCTTAAAAAAGGTTTATTAATACCTTATCAAACGAAGAAAACTTTCCGACCTTAGCCAGTTTTAATAGGTTATTATTAAGACATGTTCCCCTGAGCTCTGTGCCTCTTACATGCATTGGTAACCTCAGACGATGTATAACTCCTATCCTCTCGTGTAGAAACTAGGTCCCTGTGACGTCACGTAGAGTGGCATCGCATGGGCGCCAATCTGGCCTTTTTCAAATGAGGATAAAATTTGGCCCTTGCCATTCGTCTAAACCGGTATTTCTAAAACCAAATAATTTATGTATTATGAATACACTAATGGTGGGTAACGAATCGCAATCAATGCCTTTCGTTTTCTTCGATGATGGAAACTACCCTGTTGGCTCCATAAAAAGCAAGGCTATACCGACACACCAATTCCAGCGAGATCACCGAAGTTTAGCAATGTTTGGACCAGACTAAGATTATTGGATTGTATTGTTGACCATGTATACTCTGTGGTTTTCTTGCCTCGTTGTATCCATAGGTTCTGTCTTCATATGGTAGAAAGTATTCAAAGTGGAATCTTTCATCAATTTTTTTCACAATTGTGATAAAATAATTAAGAGACTTCTACAAGTGATTAAAATTTTTTTGGCTATTTTATCGCTCCATGGTTTGGGTGACCCCAACATTTCTGGACCAATTCTGGTCACTTCCTCGAGAGAATCTGGTTTAATTGAGAAAGTGGTCAGCATCAATCAGGGAACCTTTGGTACACTCTTGAATTGTTGCTGAAAAAATAGCCCAATAGTCTCTGATCACCCAGACGACCCCCTGCAAAAGTGTTAATGAAGGAGTATAGGGACTTTGAGGATATTTTTCCATTCCATTTTTTGATCTGTTATTGAGTTATTCGAAAGTCCAATTGAAGCGTCTGTTACTTTTCAGGCAAAAATGAAAGCTTTGGAAAGGTGGTTTTGTGAATAAAGCTGTTAAGTGGGTTGAGGTGGTTTTTGTACTATGTCTGTATAAATTGCGATTATTATACTATTATAGGTGAAATGTGGCTTCTAAGAAATATGCTCTCATGAAGTACTTTTGAATAACTATTTTTACCGAAATTTATGCCAAACCAGCATTTGGTATGCTTGTGCTTTCGGCATTTGTCTGGGGACATTAACAAGTGAACTCATTCCTGAGCTAGACTGTCACATGACGTTGCAATAGGTTAAGCATTGAAGCTGTCATTCTTCGCTGACAAGATTGAAATTTTAACCTCAATTTTAACATCTTTAGAGGTTGCTCTGCCAGGGGTAAAATGGTATGTACTGTTCTCATTGAAAGTTGGTGTGAACCCTGCTTTTCTTGCTTAATTTATCATTTGACTTCCAATCTATCACAATAAATCATTCGAATGTTTAAGGTTCCACGTTTAATTGAATGATTGCTTTGTATTTTCTTATGGAGGTCCCAGAAAATCACAATGCAGAACCAGGGTGGCTTGCTGGTGAGCTCCGAGGACACACTGGCTGGTTTCCTGAGTCCTATGTGGAAAGGATTGATCCTGTTGTTGGTAATGGTGATTTGGCCAATGCCCCAGGTGTTGGTGCTGATGCCCTGGGAATGGAGGCTTTGCAAGTGAAGCGAACACTTGAGTGAGTGCATTTTTATATTAATCACCAACTCCATTTATTTTTTTTATATATCTTCACCATCCCGAATACAGCTCAATAGGGTGGTTTCCTATTATTTTTTTACTGCTTAAATCGAAAGATTAGTACTTCTGGAGTACGTATTTCACCCTTTTAGATTTTTAATTGACGTTATCTATTTTTCGCGAATAAATGAAAAGTGAACATTTTCAAGCGCGCGAAAACGCGACGGCTAAGTATGAATGCTGGGAAAAACCCGTGTGACGTCGTTGTGGTTCCCGCTAACGCAAGTGAGGTGACCATGGGGCAAGGCTTTGAGCGCTGATACATCGCAGGATGCTAGCAGGTAGCAGAGTACCCTGCTAGCTGGTAGCGCTTGGCTTAAATAAGGATTATTAATACCTTATCAAACGAAAAAAACTTTCCGAACTTAGGCAATTTTAATGGGTGATTATTAAGGCATGTTTCCCTGAGCTCTGTGCCTCATGCATGCATGCGCAATCTCAGACGATGTAAAACTCCTATCTACTCGTACAGAAACTTGGTCCCTGTGACGTCACATGGAGCAGCATTGCATGGGCACCAATCTGGCCTTTTTCAAATGAGGATAAAATTGACCATTGCCATTCATCTAAACCGGTATTTCTAAAGCCAAATAATTTGTATATTATGAATTTGTATACTTGAATAGGTACACTAATGGTGGGTAACGAATCGCAATCAATGCCTTTCGTTTTCTTTTAATGAAGGAAACTACCCTATTAAGGCCTTTTACATGCGGAAATAACGTGTAACAACAGCAATCACACACGACCAAGCCTTGAGCAGGGAAAACCTACCCAGGTGGGACTCAAACCTGCGACCCACAGCATGGCAGGCGAGGACTTTTACCCTGCTGCCAATGAGGCCAGCAAGTGCGTGCATTTAATAATGTATTCAGTAAATTGAAATATAATTGCACTTTTCCACAGTTATTTTAATGTGCATGACATGTTTCGGTTCACAGAGCCATCATGTGGTAAAAGACATAACAGTACAAGAGAACATAAAATTTTATACATTAGGGGAAGAGGTGGGGAAGGATTTTACGACTTTGAGGGTGGGGTGGGAAACAGAAGTACAGTGGGGAGACCTTGAGAAAACAGAAAACTAAGGAGATACGGAAAAACCAGGGGAAGGAGGAGGAATCGAGTAATCTAGGTATCTACAATCGTTCTTCCACAGCTATTACTAGTCCTCCACCTGCCCCTGGTTTTTCTGTATCTCCTTAGTTTTCTATTTTTCTCACTGCCTACTCATTGTACTTCTGTTTCCCACCATTTCCTGAAACTTGTCAAATCCTCCCCCACCTCTCCCTCAAGTGATTAATCTTGTGCCTGATGATGACTCTGTGAGCTGAAATTCATCATATCCATTAAAATAGTTGAGGAAAATTGCAATTTTATTCTATTTTATATGCCAATCATTCCATTATATAATTTCAGAAACTGTTAAATTTATTGAAAATTTATTTGGCCTGGGTTAAGCCTGGAATAATTGTCCTTGCTCAGCTCATCTCAACTTGAGCTCTAGAGCTGTGATTTTTTTCTTAATTAGAATTTCACTGTAATAATTAATTATGATTACGGTATATGTCTGAATATAGTCCCCACCTTTTTTTCCAAAAATGCCCAAGGTAAAAGTAAAGGTAGGGACTATATTCAAACGCATTTTGTTAACTTTTCCCGAAACTGAAGCCTCAAAATTAGGAGGGGGGGAATATATTCGGAGAAATACGGTATGACCTGTAGCCTGAGTAGCACTAAAGAGATGTACTTATGTTGGTTGATGCATGAGGAAGGTGCAAAGCATCACGCCACCCGTAATGTGTGTTTGTCTTTGTTATATGTGTCATAATGAGTCGATTTCGTGATGGTGTTCATTCAGGATATACTGTGTGCAGGAGTTTGTTGGCATTTCATTGCTTCTGCAGCATATTTTTATGTTCTTTTCTGGCAAGTTTCTCTAGCAGTGGGCATTGGATGTGTTTACTTTTAGATTCCACTCAGGCTTGTATGAGTTTCCTTCACGGAGGTACAAGTCAGTATGTAAAGAGGACAGGAAAGGACTGTAGGCATTCTAGCTGTGGGTGTGGTAGAGATTGGAGGAGGTGAAGTGGATAGAGAGGAGCAGGGATTGAAAGGTGTTGGACTGGGTGGGTGGGCTTTCCTTTGATCGCCATTGTTCATTTCTCTGCAGGTGTGAAATTGCGTTTGAAATCTGTGGATTTCTCTCCAGGGTTCCCACTCAACCTTGAAAACCGTGAATAAGCCGTGAGTTTTGCATACCGTGAAAAAACCTGGAAAAAGCAGTGAATTTCGCCCTAAAGCCTTAAAAAATCTTTGTCTTGATTTTACGATCGTACAACTACGATTGACATATTAAAAGAAAAATGGATATTTCGATCATATTTCAAGGTCATTCACGCGCAGACATGGCCATGAATTTATCTGGACATGTATATTTGAACCGCAATTATTGGTCTGTGTTTCATGATGACACATTGACCTTAAGCCAGTACCCAAGCCCCGGGGACAGGTAACTGGTAGTCACTTGCAAAAATTCAGACACTTCTTAACATCCCTGTCACCCTGATCCCTCTATTTTCTCACGCACAACGTTTAGCCAGAGCTAAATTTCGCAAACGATATGTGACGTCAGGAGAGATAGCACTATTATTGCTGCATTTGGATTCACGGTGTCTGTCAAGTTTGTTAAATTTGTAGTTAACATGCGGCCGATGATTGTTATGTGATCAATATTTCTACCAAAAATGGTGTATCTACAAGCCGTGAATTTTATAATTTAGATTTAGTGGGGACCCTGCTCTATGTTCTGATGTGAAATCCCTGATTCTATGAGGTACTCATTCTTGTGTCCATTGGGGAATTATTTCCTCGTTTATAAAGAAATTAAGGTCATCTTCGCCATTTAACCATTCCTTACCTTATCATCAGTTGTTCTCATGTGTGGCCATTACTGCATTGTTATTCTGTTGATCTTAAAAATTTTCCCATTACAGCAGTTTGATGGTAAGGGTGCGATGATGGTTAGAAGCTTTCAGACACCCCAAATTAAAATCCTCTAAGTGCAAGGAGGCCCAGGGAAAGGAATTGGTACCCCAACCCCCAAATGTGTGAAATTCACATGCCTGTGGCTTAGTAAGGGGTGAGCTCTACCCTCACTTAACTAAACCAACCTTTGGGTTGAACGATTGTATGAGTGAATCGGTATGAAGAAATTTTACATAATGTTGTGCTGCTAGTATCCCACTTACTTAGCCTCCCATGTCTTGTCATCCCCATTCAAATTTGAGTGTCCAACTTGCTAATATTTATATGTTTTAATTTTTTTGTTGCATGTAGATTAAATATTACTGTTTCTCTCCTTTTCCAGAGGAATTCAGGAGGTACCTGAAAATGTGAGTGATAGTGGATCTCTTATGGAATCTGCGGAGAGTGCGATACCTCCTGCCGCTGCTGATTTGGGAAGCCCCATCTTAGGACAGGTAGAGTAACATTGGCTGGCACATACGATGCTAATGAACACTTTCTGCACTGCTAGGGTTGCATGGGCTTTAGCCCTGCTGAAAGGTCTTTTTGGGCATTATTTGATTCCGGAATTATATCCATAGTAAATATTACTGTAGATTTATGAGCCATAATATGAATGACTGATTGATAATCTTCGCTCCACAATATGCCATTTGCAGTTCTCATATAATCGTGATGGCCTTTGTTTTTTTGGACAATCATTTTTTCAATTTGCTTAATTTTTTAAGTACCCTAAATTCTCATTTATAATACACATGGTATACATGGTTTTTTAGTACATTTTTGAAGCCATTAGATGCATGTTATATCTAAATTGAATGAATGCATGTTAGAATGAAAATTACTTGGTGGGTACTCGATAAAGAAATATCTTTTAAATCTAGCATTATATTAAATCCGTGAAAAATGTGAAAAAATGCTGCCATCTGTCCTTCCAAGAATATAAATTTCAGTATTCAAGATTTTTGCTGTAGTCCTCTCCTAAGTATGTTTCAGTGTGCAAAATACGTAAAATTTTGGATACGTATGGATAACAGCCAAAAGTAGACCTGTACATTATACTTGAGTACATGAAATACTTGGGAATGTGGGGTAAGTGGTTGAAGCTTAGAGGTTCAAGGTGCTGATTTATCAGCCCAATGTTTAATCCCATGTAAAAATGTTTGTTTATAATATTTTGAGTTAATTTCACTGATTAATATTATAGATTATATAGATGTTTATCACTCCTAATGAAATGGTATTCCTCGTTCAGTATTTTGTGTTCTTTGTGAAAGAAAGTATTCGTCTCTTTTTACAAATGCCTGATGTGCCATTGAATCGGGCCTCAGCTCTCTGGGAACGAAAGCAGAAATTGTCGCGAGAGTGAAAGGGTTAATGTCCTCTAAACTTCCATCCCGGTCCCAGCTGAGGCAGAAATGCATCTACAGCTGTTTTTCTTTTGTTTTCATATGCGCTTTTCCTCACCTTTTTCTGAACAGTTTAAACTTAGAATATGAGTTAAAATCAAGTTTATAAATATTTCCAGCTTACTCCTCCCATTGGCAACACCTTGGTGGTAAAGTCGGCACCATTGGCATAGCCTAGACTTTGAAATGGGGAGGTTCACGGGAGATTTCAGGGGCTTTCTAGGGTGTATGAAAAATACATCAAGGCAATTGTGGTCCTCCCCCAGAAAATTTTGGGATTTTCAATGCCGAAAACGTGATTTTTAGGGCTCATAAACAGTAATTTTGTACAAGTATTTATTAAGTTATTTATTGAGGCCATCTTACTCTTTTTGGTGTCTCTTTTAAAGGCCCAAGGGGGGAAGGGGGTTGTTACCTGGAAACACCACCGTGGCTACGCCTCTGCTCAGCTTTATATGTTAATGATGTGAATTTTTTTAAAACCTATTTCAGCTGTAGTTTGCTGTGACAACTAAAATTAAATGTTAAATCATCATTTTTGCCTTTGCTGTGTGTGAGAAATTTCTATATCTTTAATATATTTGTCTATACTATATAATAATTTCCAATCCCTAAGTTGTGCACTCTAATTGGCTGAATGACATTGCCCAAATTGCTAAGCTTATTAGCTGCAGCATGTTACTCCCTTAAAATGAAATTCACTTAAAACACTTTTTGGGAACTTCTCTTATGTTGTTTCCTGAAGTGTTTTTAAGAACATTGGTCTTTTATTGTAAGTTAGCATAATCCATGTATGATTTTGCTTTTGACAGGGGGAGATAGTGGATTATAAAGCTGAGGCCTTATACCCATGGCAAGGAACCAAGGCAACTCACTTATCATTCAACAAAGGAGACATCATTGATGTCAAAGAGAAGCAGGTATGCAAGATTACGGAAATTGGTTGCATTCTGTATTTTTTTTAAATTCATTGGAAGCCAAAACTTAATTGGGATGCTATATAAATTAAAGTGTGAGCTATGCTATACTTTATGGTGAACCATGTTAGAAAATTATAAGTAATTTGTATTTATTTCTGCATTACAGGAAAAAATGTTTTATGGGGAATTGGATGGCATGTCTGGTTGGTTTCCGTCAAATGCTGTCAAGGCTTATACTGCTCCAGTCCAGATGATTACTCCTCAGCTAAGCGAAGGTACATGTTTTTTCTATTTCTAATGCAATTTCTTTTTTGGTGCCACATGTGTATTTAGGGGTTTAATTTCGTTCTTAGGAAGAGTAGAAAATAACTGCCACATGCACTGATAGCCGCAAGTGTATATCCAATGATTTTATTGTGTAAAAAAATACCTTTTAATTGAATTGTACTGGTTTGTAGCATCAGCAAATCAGGGCTGAAGCCTCCATCCCTGGCTACATTCATGCATTGGTTATGCTCTTGTGCCTATATGCCTGCCTGGTGAGTAGCTTTGCAGTTCAGCTTCAAATTATTAGCTCTTGTTCATGGGAGAAGTCCAGTGAAATTTATTACTGAACCAAAGTTTATGAATTCATTCATTTTAGGTCATTCAATGAGTTTAAATAAGCATTCTGAACTACTTTGATTCACAATAGGTATCAAATGTTATCAAGTCTAAATTATGGCTGTATCATGTTCAGGTTAACCTTAACCAGGCATAATAAAACCAGACCCCTATGTTTATGATAGCTTTGACCATCCAAATTAAATAGTATACATTTCTGAGTTTCCTCTAATTATGACTTCAGTGTGATTTTCATAATTCATGAAAATTCATTCTCCCACCCGCTCCTCCACAATAACCTCCTACTACACCAACTTAAATTCCGTCTTTCTCTCTCTCAGAGATCACTTTTTTACAGACTCCCTACCTCCTTCAATGCCATTTCGAGTTCTCACCCTTCCCTGGATCTTTCAATGCCCATAAGATTACTCAAGAGGCAGCTTCGAAAAGCCATCTTCTGAATCCCTTTTTTTATATCCTTTTTTTAGTTTTTTTATAGTTTATATTTGTTAAAGCTGCAGATTTTATGTTTTGTACTCAATGAAAAGGCCATTTTGGCTGTGTTTGAATAATTTAATATATTATAAATAAATAAATAAAATTGCAGATTTGTGAGCTTATTCGATGATTTTTTCCTCAGAATTCTACGTAGCTCTCTATCCATATCAGTCGACTGAACCTGGTGATCTCAGTTTCCTGCAGCAAGAGGTGATTCGTGTGGTCAAGAAGGAAGGAGAGTGGTGGACTGGGGTGATTGGGGAAAGGACCGGAATATTCCCTTCAAATTATGTGCAGAAGGTGCAGACTGAAGTGAGTACATTTTGATCGGCTGCCTTCTTCTGATATTTTTTTTTCCTGGGTCAGTGGTGCTAATTGTTAATTAGATGTAGATGGGGCTTTCTCTGTGGAGAAACATGGTGGAAAGGCATCCCAGCACCTTTTTTTTTTATAGTAGACTTAAAACGGCCCTAATACTTGCAACCCTGTCACCGGAGAGGCTCTCTATCTTCAGTAAACTCCCGATTATCTGGGCTAATGATGGGGAGAGGTGGCAGGCATAATAAAAAAACACAGTTAATCCAAACTTTCGCTTATATTTCTTATCAAGTTCATAATTTACCATAATCAAATTATGTATTAGAATTTATGCTCACAGTCTCATATTTTAGATTGGTTCAAGGACTCCGTGAGAGCTTTCTTCACCCAACCTAGGACTGTTTTGGTGGGGATAAAATCATTGTACATACATGTTTTTCCCACTGCATCATATACTCCAGCAAACTATCTACGCTGGCGAGTGCCTGGCTGTGACTCACGCGATCTCTACTCCCTTCATCTCTGCTTCCACTTTCCCCATTGCTTTCACTTTCACTACTTCCTTCCTCTCTCATTTGACCTCTCGACTGGCTGCGGTGTAAACCTGGCTGAGTATGACGAAATCTCCGGTTCCTGTGGGCTGTTTTCAACCACATGCGAGGCAGTGGCAATAATTATGCATTTGCAATATGAAAAATTCATTCGAGGATTGTGGATAACATTTTATTAATTTAAAATTAGTTTTCCATGGAAGAAATCTTCTAAATCAAGAGTTTTTTCCTTTGCTCTTCATCTTTGCAATACTAGAGTAGCGTCCAAGAAAACGTGAAACATTCCTTGTCAGCAAATAAAGAAAATAATTACATTTTACGAAGGGAATTGTAATGAAAATAGTAAGCCTTGTGTGTCCTAGCATTAAAATATGATACAGGCATCCCCCAAGTTACGTATGTCTCGACTTACGTAAATCCGTACTTACGTAAGTGATAACCGTATTTCAAATAATTACGTTAATTTTCGAATGCGAGCGCGAAGAAGTAGGTATTCGCTCGTACAACCTATGGTAGAAAAAATATCGAATGGTTATCGAGTTTTTTACGTGCTAAAAAATCAAAGTGACCCATATTTGTCATTCTTCGAAGGAATTTTCATTAATTTCTGTAGAAAAATCGCTTATAAATCCTAAGTCAGCAATCAACGTGAAAATTTGCAGTTCTAGGGATGGATGTGGTTGCGCTCATTCCTGTACGATACGACTTGTTATACAGCATGCACACCCGAGCTCCGACTTTCAACTACTTAAAAATTGTATCCTTAAGTTTGGACATTTCCATCTGTGGAATTAAAAGAAAATGAAGTTCAAGCAGAAATCTTTTTGTGGAAAAGAATTGTTTAGTACCCACGTAACGGCATTGAAATTTTGAGTGTTGGCAATGAACGCCGCGAAAAAGTTAAGAAAAAGTTGACACACGATATTAATTGCGTAATTGCATGTTTCTGGCGGAAGATTTTATTAAGCTGAATTTTCTCGTTCTCTCATATTTTGTGCAACTGTAAATGAATATTGCGTCATTGAAAGCTTTTCCCCACTAACTTTGTTGCACGTTAATGACGGAGTTGGCTGAATAAAAGCTCACTTTTAAATAGCGTCGTGCTTTGGAAATACTCTTCGATGTTTTCAGCAAATTAAATATTCAAATGATGATATTTTGGGGATGGTACGGTTAGCCGATATTTTCACGTCATTTTATTGAGATATGAGAGAATGAAAGTATGTTTCCGTGCTTGAAAGATTGAGTGTATGTGCGTGTGAATGTATCTAAGAATATAGTAATTTACTGGTATTTTTTGTGTGTTATTTGCTCGTAATCCTAGACACTCCTACGTGTATTAACTGTGACAGTGAAACCACCAGATTCATATCGATCAACGTAATATATAAAAGGCAGAAGATATAATGATTATAGGTAGGTAGACAATGCATTCTTTGAGCCCTTAGACCGCAGTATAACATAATAAATCAATTTAAGTATTCAGTTTAGTAATGTAGTGCTGAGATACCGTACTTTCCCGAATCCTACGCATTTTGATTGGCAATGCTCGAGATGCAACTCTCAGACTACCTATATTAATGTTTATCGATTTTGTATCTAATAACGTAAGAATACGCGGAAGAGATCATGAATATCGCAGTGAATTGAATGAAACTTCACCGAGAATTTACCGTGCATTTCTCCGCTGAGAATATCACCGCGCCGATCGAAATCTCTAAGCATTAACGCAAAGGTTCGACTTACGTAAATTTCGACTTACGCAGAGTCTGCCGGAACGCATCTCTTACGTAACTCGGGGGATGCCTGTGATCGTTTTGTTTCCGTGTTTGATTTTATATTTACAAAGATCGCAGGAAATATCAAAGGAGGGGGAAACTCGTGCACAGATAGACTGCAACAAAAATAATCTGTGCACAGATGATCGAGAGTTTACTGTTATGCCATGTAGTGAGACCATTGCTTGACTATTGGTTTCATTGCTTGACTATTGGTTTGATTTACTATGGATCACAAAACACATTCTTTTACACTCCAGCATTTACATGCTCTGACGCTCTTTAAACTTATTCCTTGTCCAGAATTAATGCTAACTCAACATAAATTGGAATTTGCTTTTCGCTATGTCTTCTATTATTATGTAATGCGAGGGTCTACTATTGTGAGGTGCATCACCTTTTTTTTCCTGAAAAAATTCTTTCAATGTAGATCCTCATTCAGTGGTACAATCCTAGCTTGGGTTTGGTTCCTTTTGAAAGCTTGAAGTCACTATTAATACATTTTTCAACATTCCATAATTTCTGCGATGATGATAGCTTCTTGGAATTGGATCATTTCCTACATCCGGCTGGTATCCAAACTTTTGGTCCCTAAGATTTTTCAATAAGAGTAAATTCTTAATGTTGAAATACGTTGTAATAAAAATTCCTGTATTGTTCTGTGATCATGTTTGTAAATACATATACTAACGGGCAGGGTTTTTTATCTTTATTTACTTGGAAGAAGTCTTGAGAATTGCCATGCTATGTAAAATTAATGCTTTGTACATCAGAAATGTGTTCTTTGGTGTGTATATTTTTATTTAGACGTGCATAATTACCATTGGAATGAGATTGAATTCGTTTCCTTGGATTCTTGGTGTGCTGGGGAAAATTAGCTCTACTTTACTATAGTTTTTCAACAGTTCTGCCTTTGTGGACAAATGTCATTCAAAATTTTAACATTTTTTATGCCTAGACTCAATTCAGTATTCAGAGTTAAATATTGTAAAACATGAGGGGAAAAAGGGTTGAACAAAGAAATTAAAATGGTCCATAAGTTTATTTTTCTAATCTGGATGTAGAAAGATTAGGAAGATCTAGATAAATAGATTTACCTGGGATTTAAAATTAAAATTTTGTGGCTACACCAATGCCTGACAATGGTACAGTAGACTCTCGTTATTACGAAGTTCACGGGACCGAAAAACCAGAGGTTCGTAATAACGAAGTTCGTATGAATGTTTCTTTTAGGAATCTTGGAAAAAAAACAGTATATAGTAAATGCGTTTAAATTAGGCGAAAATATATATATAAATAGGAAAATGCGTTTCAGTTTCTTGACAGAAGAATGACGCAATCTAGGGTTGATATCTTCCCGAATACAATCAGTCCAATATACGAACTAGATGTGTCCCAAGATCTTGTTCCTAAGTTGATAAACCTACAGTCCGGCTGCCGAGAGTTGTCCGATGATAGGAAGAATGGTCAGGGTATGGGGCAAAGTTGCCAGGTAAGCAAGGGAAACGCCTGCAAAGGGTCCCGTAAGGATAGGAGCCGGAAGGGACTACGAGCGTGAAGGACCCAGAGGAAGAATCACTTGGTTTGGTAATTAGAAGAAAGAGCTTGTTTGGGTGGATCAGGCTTATTTAAGTGCTCCTGGTGCATTTGACGTTGTATGACTAGTCGAGGGTGTGATAGGTGCGTTTGGGGGACAGCGATTGGCTGTAAACCGTGCTGGCTCAGCGTTATTTGCCCCTCCTACTGTGCCGTCATCGGACAAATCTCGGCGGCTGGACTGTATGCAAGGAATCGAGGAATGCGGTTATCCTGCATAATGCAACACTGCATTACATGTATGCGCTAACTCTCGAAATTTGACAATTTTGAATGCTTGTACCTCAGAAAATTCGCAAATAGAATGTGCGTAAGAAGACTATACGTCCAATTTACGAGCGGTTATGGGTGGGTCACCACGAATCCACAGGAATGAAGCTTACTATATGATGTGGCGTATGAACTGAATCAAGAACCATAACTGCTCTTGAGCACAGTACACGAGAAGAACTCAAAACGTGGCGTGTTTATTAAAACTTATCGTAGTGAATTTCCACCTGAATGCCGTTGCTTATGTGTGGAACTACGTAATAAAGCTCATTTTGTAACAGCTGGGATGGGGACTGAGGTTCGTAATTTTGTAAAAACGAAAATTTCGTAATAACGTTTCTTTTACTATAGCTTGTATAGGCCTTTTCGTCGGGACCAACAATTTGCTTCGTAATAACGAGAACTTCGCAATAACGTTGTTCGTATTAACGAGAGTCTACTGTATATAGTTGAGTGTAGGAATGTGTGAATGTAGGGATAAAATTGGCAAAGTATTTTATATCCCATGTATATTTTTGTTTTTGACTCATCATGGAAGATATTCTTTCTCTCTCATTTGTCTAATAAGGTGGAGGGGGGTTATTGGGGATTGGCTAGTTAGGAATATAATTTATTTTTAAAATGGGAGAGTAATAGGGAATTTTTGATTAGTTTGGGTAAGTGGCTCTATGCTTGAAAGGCAGCAGCAGTAAAAGGTGGAAGATTGTTAATGTTTTACATTATATAGATAATAAGGTTCAACTCTGGTAACCATACTCGGCAATATGTCTGTCTTGGGGAAAAAGTCGGTAGTGTATTGAGGGGCATACATGAAGCGTGCAAAATATGATCTTTCCAGGAAAGATTATTGATGAAGATCACCGGTAGGCTTTTAGCTGTCCATTGGTAAACAAACATCCCAGGCCTCCAATTGGAGCGTTTTGTTTTTTTTGGTGTAAATGTTTGATTAGACGATGCGTAGATTAATTTCCATCCACGTTTAAAAAATATATGTATTGTCATAAAACTTTTATTGCCTATTTGTAGCTCATGGGCATGAAGGCACATAATCATTTTTTTTGATCCTTAGTGTAAGATCCTAACGGTAACGTAGTTTTATTGCTTACAAATTTGCTATTTCTTCAATCAACACTCCTCAAAGTACTATGTAGCAGAAATACATTTACAGTGCTTACAAATCTTGCGTACTTGTAACTTCTCAGAATATGCCGCAACCATTTGTGAATAAAAACTTGTGACATGTGGATTTTTTAACTTGGGGACAGGCTCACTTGTGGAGCAATGCTACTGGTGTGGACTTGCACTTGTAAAAATGCCTATGGACTAGTGGACTTTGGCATGCATGAAATTCTGCAACATACAAGTTAATCACTTGTGAACTTCTGGCTTTGATATGCAGATCCCTTAAAGAACGTGTAAAATTGTTTCAGGCCTTACTTGGTTGAAATGGAATGTATCCATGATAAAAACTACAATTGGTAATTTTCACACTTAGTGCAAAACTCAACTACCGACCATGGTTTCAACATTCTATGTCATTTTCAAGGTATATCTTGAAAATGGTATAGAATTTTGAAACCAGGGTCGGTAGTTGAGTTTTATATGAAAGTGTGGAAGTTACCATTTATAGTTTTACCATGTACCCTGGAAGAAATTCTTATTTGCATTCATCGAACTGTAGTAACCTTAACAAGGATTTAGCTATCCTGTTTTTTATTTATTTTTATTATTTTTTTAAATTTTGGAGTTTGTACAGGTATCCATAGTTTCATCTCATTCCATTTGGTGACCTGCATTTTGTAGTGTAATTATTCTCCTCTACTTGGCTTGGCTCATTCGTGGCTACTCCCTACTAACCTTGGCACGCCTTAATGAGCCGTTATTTGTTGCAGCATCAGACCATCAAAGCCACTGCTACAATTAACAAAGCTCAGCCTGAAAAGGAAGTGGAAACTAAACCCTCAACCCCTGTTGCAGCTGCGGCTGCGCCTGCTGAGTCTGAGGTGAGGGATTCTTGGGTGTGCTTGACATAATTAATATCTTCTCTCTCTCTCTTTCTCTTTCCTGCTTATCTTTGAAATAACTAACTCCTTTTGTATACTTTTCATTCAATTAACGCTTCAACAAAGCCGGCAAAGACAACGGGGACTCCTGAATCTGCAGTTAAAACTATTGTTCAGGTACTTGACTCATAGAAATGCATGTCCAAAATGTTTCATGTCAATAGGATTTTTTTTGAGAAACAAGATTTGAAATGGTTTGGGTTTCCTGATACTGTTTAGTGTCAATGAAACAGCTGCATATTTGTTCTTTTCGCTGTATCTGTTACAGTGTATTGGCTGAAGTATGAATGCATGCATAAACTATTTAGGATCAAAATTTTGCATCTTCAGGCATGCGGTTTGTTTGTCTTACTCTACAATACGAGTCGTTCATTTTTGCTTATTTCAATGTTGCTAGATGAAGTTTTTATTTTACTTTTTTAGCCTGTATATTTTGTCATCATCATGTGGTTATAGCTCATAGAGACGACCGAGAATTTTACATCAGAGGTTTCTCAAGTCATTCACTAACACTGGAAAGGTTACTGGTCCCTTTACACTTCTTTTGTCAAAATTGTTCCGCATACACACTTTGCGTACAATCATCACCGCTCAAGAGGTGGTATAAATACTCGCCGGTGGCTGGACCATCCACGGGTATATAACCCGGTCGAAATTGAGGATCGTCGTCATCAAGTCAGCCTCTAAATGTGTTGTTACCCACCTTGCATTTGAATGGTTCATTTTCTATCTCTACTTTACGCAATCAGATTAAAACTAGAGATGGGTCGAATAAGGGAGTTAGAAAATGAACAGCCTTCATGCGTGCATTTTCAGGTATGCATACATTCCTCTTAATAATAATAAAATTTCTTTATTCGGGCGAGGTTGAGACAAAAACGTCCCCTCTTCCACCTAGCCCCTCCATAGCGTCAATGCAAGCATATTAAAAAATGGTAGACAAATGTTTACAACACAAAGAATATACAATATACACTGTTTGTGAAATGTCAAAAATATAAACAACTATATGTGAAAATTTTGTGTAAAAAAGATGTCTGTTTGTGGGAAAAAACATAAGGATAAGGGTGTAATATCCTTCAGCGAAAAAACCCACTGCAGGAAAACGCCCACACAAGAAGGGGGGCGTGAAAAACCTGCGAAAACCTACTGAGTGAAAGCTAATTCCTCTACCTTATTACCTCCTAATTACCTCTTAGTGTTGTTCTCATGGAGTCATCTGGATTATACGCATTGTAATGCTTATATTCAATGATAAGTTTTCGTAAAAATATTATTAAAGAATTGAACCAACCAAATGTGCAAACCTTCATGTAAGACCCAACAATTGTCAATGGATTTATATTGAATCACAGACAATCTATGCTGTGTATTTGAAATTCGAATAATTGATAACTTTGTGTCATCGATTATCAAATAGTGTAAAAAGCTCATTGTTCGAGCTATTCGGTGATTGTTGAATGTCCCATCCCTAATTAAACGTTTTCTCCTGCCAGTCCTGGCTGTCTAGATAACTCAAAGAGATGGACAATTGAAGTGGTGCACGTCTGATTGTGCAAGTATGTGCCCCGTGTAAAACGGCCTTCATACATACGTCTTTAGTATTAAAAATGGCAATAAAACTCACATATTTGAGGGTTTAAAGCCCCTACACATCATAGCTGATGTATCTTTTTCCCAAAATATGGTCTATCTGATTCAAATAAATGATAATTTTGTTGTTTTGTTGAAATTTTGAAAGCTTTAGGGAAAAATTCTAATACAAAATACTAGGGAAATATTATCGAAATACTAGCGAAATTCTATGTATTAGGGAAAAATTTAATTTTTTAATATCGATATTTATTGGTCTGTTTTGTTTTATAAAATCCTTGTTTATAGTTAAGTGGTTGTATTTCATTTTTGCCAAGTTGCGCATAGTTTTTTAGCCTCAATAATTTTTTTTGTGGATTGGATTCTTGAAATTTTGATTTAGTAGTGTTGAATGTATAGAATTTTATCTGCATACATTAATGTCCTATTCAACTTTTTGGCTTAATGGTCTTCATTTGACTGTGTCCACCTATCATTATTGTCTGAGAAAGAGTTGAGCTGACTTATTGGCATAAGCATTCAGCAGGAAACCAAAAGCTTTTTCATTTCTTGAGTATGGACTGCAAATAGGTGTAAAGGATCTTTCTTTCTAGCATGCAACCTTTTTATTTTCTCTTGTGTTTGTTTGTATGTTTCTTTCCATTGTTCATTTCCCAGCATGGAATTTTGAAGGTCATCCATTCTTTGTTGAACATTTTAGTCCAAAGACATTGACGTTGGTGACTTTACAGGGCAAAGGAAAGAAACCTGAGGTAGCCACTGTGATTGCACCCTACCAAGCCACTAGTGCGGAGCAGTTGAACCTTCAGAGGGGCCAACTGATAATGATACGAAAGAAAACGGCCACTGGATGGTGGGAGGGAGAATTACAGGTGAGTTGTGGCTAATAGTCACATCAACTTCAGCTGGGATAACTAACTTAATCTGTTTTATGTATCCTAATCCTCACATTCCGTAATACAGTAAAACCTCTTTACATCGTAATGGAGGGACCAAAATTTGGACAATTTGATGTATGGAGATTCACTACAGAGAGGTTTCAGTGATAGGCACCATTTTTTCATATCCTTCAGAAATGAAAGGCACTACTGTCTTTTAAACCATTATATTTATGTGTTTAAACAAACATGCACACATGAGTGAACATATTTTTATTATTTAATAATAAAAGAAAGCGAGAGCTACCATGCGATTTTTACCATGATGTGAGAGAAAACGATGTGAGCTCTCTTAATTCAACAGTCACTTAAAATTATTAGAACAGTTGGATACCTCTTTTCTTATTTACTGTTAGGTATGTTCTCATATGGAACAAAATGGCCTTAACTAATGGTTAACATGAAAATTACAGCATAATAAAGGTGTATAAGAAATATTAATCGTGAAACATTTATCATTGAAAATATCATTCCATGTATATATTCGTGGCTGCATTAATGGTCTCTAGTTGTCTCGGTACAATTTGCGTAGGTAGTTTGGCCATCTTGGGGGTGTCTCCTTGGTATGATAAGTGGAGGTTTTATGAGATAAAGAGGTTCACTACATAGAGGTTTGCCTATAAATTTACATGTAAATCAGACGGGACCGTAGGGGTGGTATGAAGTATGGAGGTTTACGATGTAAAGAGGTTCACTACATGGAGGTTTTACTGTATGTTCCATGCTATTGGCAATCATCAAAGTCTTTTTATAAGAGATAAATCTCTTCTTCTTCTTCCACCTTACTTCCTTGGCTGTTGCCTGTTTCCTTCAGTACTCCCCTTCAGACCACATCCAAGTCATCCTTCAGCCTTTTCTGTGGTTGACCTTGACGTGTATGTTATAAATGTAGTAGAAAACCCTCATTAACTCCACTTATAAAGTTGTCATGGAAAATAACCAATAATGGGTAGTTGTTGATGTTTGGGGACGAAAGAGATAGAACACGGAAGTTTATATAATTTTTTGTACTGAAAAAGATAAAGAGGAAGAATAAAGGAAGTAAACTAAACTGTAAGTAGTGATAAGATACTTAATTCTATCGCTACAATACGATAACCTACACTTATCTTCTCCTTTTAAACATTGTCTTTTGCCACTTTCACTTTTCCATGTTCCTCCATTCTGTACATGTGTTCGCTTCACTACACTTTCCTTTGGTGAATCCATTCGTTAATATCTTCTATTCCACACTTTCTTCTTATCATATTACTCCTATCTCTATCCAGTAGCATTCTGTCAGCAGTTCCCTGCAGAATTTTCTACTCTACGGTTTCAAGTAACCATCTGGTTTTGAAAGTACAGTGGAACCTATCGTCATGACCACACCTATTAACCGACTTCCCCTCTCAACAACCAGTATTTTACGGAACCAGTTATGGTGCCCATATGGTTCATGGTACATATTTAGTTCCCCTATTCTAAGACCACCCCTCGATGTGACCAACTAACCACCATTTTTTAGGAAAAGAATTCCCTCTATTCAGCGAATAAAAATGCTAAGAGAAGCAATTGAATTACAGGTTGTCTTAGTACAGGCCTGCAAACAGTACAAACATCTTCAAGATAATTTTTTCTGCCAAATATCCATGTGAAGCTACAGACATTTCAACATTAAATTAAACTAAATGACATTTATACATGCATTAACTTAACTTATAGTTACACCTGATTTGTGGTATTTGGCATAAATACTAATGGCCACAATAGGCTTTCGAAGGCTGTGGATTTTTAATGCAGTCCTAATAATTCATACCTCCTGTCATGCAAATTTTGTTTCCAGTGCCATTTTATGTAATTTTATGCATGGGAATGTGAAAACATTGAATGAAATTACTGTAAATTAGAAAATTTCCTGTGAAAATCCTCGTAAAATGTTTGGGGGATGCAGTCTTAGGTTCACACCTTCTACTGAAATGTACCACCTCCCCAAATGAACCTAAAACCCTAAAATTCTTCCAGCTACAGCCTTGGATTGAATCCCTGTTAATAGAAATGATTTTTCCTTGTAAATTTCTGTAGTAGAGTGAAATAAATTCACCCTCTTTTCTCACTCTGCTCTTTTTGGCTCTCTCATAGTGCAATCACTTCTTTTTTTTTCAATTTATCATTTGCCATATGCAGTGTTTATAGTGTTCATACCATTCCACCCTGATCGTCAAATGACTATCAGTGATGTTCAGAGGGAGGTGATCCATTGAAGACAAAATAGATCCCTATCTCTGCTGCTTTCCCTGATTCTGAAGCCAGCTGGTCATTTAAAAGCCATTATTAGAGCTACCTTTTGTTGAAAGTATCCCAGCAAAGCAATTTAAAAAATAATTCTGTGTTGAGGGAAAAAGTTCATGATTTTAGTGTGTTTCTTGTGAAATTGAATGCAAGCACTATGGTAAATTTGTGCTTTTCTATCTCTAAATTTATTTTTTGGGTGAAACTTATAGAACTTTTAAAAATTAATTTAGAAATTTAATACTTCAACCATTCATTAATTTTTTTAACGGAATGAAGGAAGATTCTGAATGAGGAATCACTTTACACACAAGGCAAATTCTCATTTTGTTTGCAGGCGAAGGGGAAGAAGAGACAGATAGGGTGGTTCCCCGCCTCTTACGTGAAGGTGCTGAGTGGGGGTCGTATCGGTGGAAGGGAGGGTGGTGTGAGCCCCAGTCCCGTGGCCGTCACCCCCGAGCCTCAGAAGGACACGCCCACGCATCAGTCGGCTCCTCCTCAGCCGGTGGCTGCAGAAGAAGAGAAGCAGCCCGAACCAGAGCCTGAACCAGTGCCAGAGCCTGTGCCGGAGCCAGCTCCTGCCAAACAAGATGACGGACTAGGTAGTGGCTGATTCTGATTCACCCCAGAAACTAGGATTATATTTGGTGATGCATCTGTCATACAGCTAGTCTCATTTTCTTAAATTCCTAAAGTGATTCAGTCCCAATTATCCAGGCTAATGTTGAGGAGGGAATACCGTATTTCTCCGATTATAGTCCCCCTCTGATTTAAGTCCCCCCCCCCAATTTGGAGGCTTCAGTTTCAGGAAAAATTAAAAAAAATGTGTTTGAATATAGTCCCCCCCTTTAATTTTACCACAGGCATTTTTGGAAAAAAAGGGGGGACTATATTCAGACATATACGGTAAATGGAAAATACTGATAATCCAGACTTTCACATTCATTTCTTATACAGTAGATTCCGTTTAATGGATCCACCGGTTACTTGGGGCAGCCGCTTAATTGGGGCAGATCTTGAAGAACGGAACTCCATAGAGGAATATCCCAGAGTATTCTCCGCTTAATTGGGATAGCATGCCGCTTTATTGGGCCATGAGTCGGCAACATAGACTCTATACCCGCGACGAAATTAAAATTTTTTTGTTTTCAGAATACTATTTTTTTTATATTTTCCTCCTTTGATTTACTCTCATTTTTCACAAGTGTTCCTATTCTTGCCCTATTTTGGAAGCTCTTGCTGTTATACTATCAGTAAGAGGATAGAACTTTTCTTTAATAGGACTTGAAATTCGTGCGTAGGTTTCTGCGGCGTTGTTCACGATGACTGCTAATTTCCGGGTTCTCCAGCCGCGTCTGTCGTTTATGGTTGACTACAGTTTCGGAAGCCATCCTGCCTCCGTCTTCAGGTCGAAGGTGACCTGAAGACGGAAGGAGGATGGCTTCCGAAACTGTAGTCAACTTTAATAGGACTTGGTAAAAGACATTCATTCAGCATCGCCCGAGACTGTGAAAAATATTTTCAATTAAATTGTTATAATACTTAAAAATGATAATAAATTAACTAAACTCGCTGATTTATTAATCAAATTAATAGTTTAATAAACTTATGTTGCATTATAAACATTTTTGAGTCTTCTTTCTACCATTTCAAAGTTTTTTATACCCATATACGAGAGAGTTCGTCTAATTGGGGAAAAGTGCACAAGTCCCGATACGTCCCAATCAACCGGAATCTACTGTACTTGTCATAATTTACGTAAATAAAATAATTATTATTTATGCATGTAACTAGGGGCAATCTGATTTGAACAAGGCCAATCAATGCATATTCAATTCTCCAAATTCAAGCAAGAGTATCTTGGATCAAAGATCTTATGTTAAGGATCATCAATTTCAGTGCTCTTTTTTGCCACCTTTTAAATTCAACTAATCATGATGTTCTTATTTTTTCAGAGAGAGTTGTAGCCCTGTATCCGTACACGGCTCAGAATGAGGATGAGCTTAGCTTTGAGAGGGATGAGGTGATAACGGTGATTGCGAGGGAAGAATCGTCGTGGTGGAGAGGGGAAGTTGACGGCCGCTCGGGTCTTTTCCCGAGCAATTACGTCGAGCCCCTATCAGCGCAGCCAACGCAGTGTGAGTGGCCATTTGATCCTTACCTTTGATTACCTAGTGGGAACGTGTAATTGAGAGAATCAATGGTACATATACATAAATAGTGAAAAATTATTATGTAGATCATGAAAAATGTAAAGATGCCGATGATGCAAAGATCAATGAATCTGACATCAGCCCTAGAATTGAAATTAGAGGTAGAATTGATTATACTTCCTCCATCATTAGTTGGTTTGATGGCATGAGTGATTTTGTTGTTGCAAATACTCCAACAGCTAGTTCTTAATGTTTCCTGGATCCATTCTTAAGTCACTCTTTCTTGTTGGACGGAGTGGTATCCTATCCTCTTTTTATTGGTACCAGTGACATTCTTTTGTTGGTTGTTCTAATTTCAGTAATTTCTATGACAACGCTGTTTTAAATTTCTTTTCTTTCTTTGGTTTTACACTCCAAGTGAGGCCTTGTTTTTTTATGAAAATTTGCAAAAAGGAGCTACATTGTCAATGCTTTTAAGTACTATAAAGGTCTATACTTAAGGTACCTATTATGTTATTTTCCAAAATGATTTTATAATTCAATGAAGCTGCTTATTAGTTTTCCATCAGAAATATGAACGTAATGGTTTTCCTAAATTTGAATTTAATGCAAAATTTTGGTAGTTTTAGTGATTGATGTGATTATAAACATTACTGTGTACGAAGTGGAAGAAGTTTTCCCGATTGAAAAGAAGTTAATCCGAGAAAGTATTCTCTTTACTGTGGTCACATCAATTTGAATAAATTTGAAACTGTAAATAAGGTACCTACTTATTCATATTACATTAGGATTATTTCACCAAAACATTTGTGGTAAAGTTTGGATGATATCCTGGAATCTTTTGGTGTTTTAATGTGTCCAGGATGTAGGAGAAAGTACCCTATTTTTGCCTTTGGTGATAAATTTGTAAGGTAAATACCTCGCTCACTTTTTTACATTATCTCCATCTTATCTCAGCTTTTCTTTTGAACAAATCAGACTTGCATAATACTGGAGCCGCATCATAAACTATGGTTAAAAAATATATTTTCATGCTAAGGAAAAGGAAGTTAGAGACTGATATAATGTGTGTGATATATTTTGCTGTTCCTATGAGATATTTAGGAAATATATCTCATTTGAATGAAATTGTGTTATGAAGTGAGATAATGGCTCCTGGGATACCTCATGCTATGTATAATACTAGACTTTGACTCAATGAAATGCGATAATGGCTTGCACTCATTCATTCTGAACCCTTTCTGATCAAAACCCTGTGCACCATTTGTCCATTCATGCCAATTGGGTAGTTAACATTTTGAGGGATAGGCAATTTTCACCAACTCAACTTATTACATAGTGTTACTGCCATCCTCTCGAGCTTGGTGGCACTGTTTTCCGCTGTGTAGTTTTAGTCCTAGGTCTTGGCATCTCACCGACTTGGAAGCTTTACTATTCGAGAAAAATAATGAAAAAGCAGGAGCAATTTCCACAATTTAAAATTTATTGGTACTACTGGTTTCGCTTTACAGCATCATCAGGTACAAAATATCAAAGTGTGCAACGTCTTAAATGTGAAAGGCAAGATGAGGGTGGTAAGACGGGAAGGTGGAGGAAGGGGAAGAAAGGAAGGGAAGGAAGAAGAAAGGATTTCTTCCCCTTCCTCCGCCTTCCCGTCTTACCACCCCCATCCTGCCTTTCCTATTTAAGACGTTGCACACTTTGATATTTTGTACCTGATCATGCTGTAAAGCGAAACCAGTAGTACCAATAAATTTTAAATTGTGGAAATTGCTCCTGCTTCTTCATTATGTACCGTTTACGCTCCATCTCGCCTGAAACCTCAGATTATATTCGAGAAAAATACTATATCTACCGCATTGCCTTAAGTGCAATCATTATGTTTTTTTTAGCTATAAATCATATCTGCCAGGCCTGATTTCACTATTTTGGTTTGCTGATCATCTGCAGGCAGTCTCTACATCATCTTGAGGCAGGAAGGTTGAACTGACATGACATCTCATGTATTTTTTCCCTGATCCAGACTTAATCCTCGTGTTTTCATGTTCTTCAAAATTTTTCATATGTTAATTAATTATAAAAAATTGTAATTGCCATTTAAAATTGAATCACATGAATTTCATACTCCAGGAGTTATAATCTTTTGATCAAGGTGATTGAAAAATAGTAAACTACCTATTTGAAGTTTTCATGGGTACTTTTGGCTTTCATTTGGCGTGGATATGTCAAATGTGTATCATTTTTTAAAAATGAGGAGTGGTAACCACTTCATGTTTGTGGTCTGCATGTTTAAAAGATATGAACACTAATATTTTCACTAGATATTAATTTAAATTAATAATTAATTTACTAAATTTAAGAAGTACACTCATTTACTGAAGTGTGTACTTCTGTAATCAATGGCTCAGTGCTCTGCAGGCTGCATGAAATTCTTAATATTTGTATAGAATTTCAGCTTGCAATAATATCAGAATGAGAATTGTATTAGCAAAGGAGGCATTCATGAACAGGAAGGAGCTTATGAGATGAGCTCGTTATGTAAGAGTTTAAAGAAAAGGTTAGTGAAGAGTTTGATCTGGAGTGTATCGCTTTGTGGCGCAGAAACGTGGACACTTAGGAAGGAGGACGAGAGAAGACTGGAGGCATTTGAGATGTGGGTATGAAGGAGAATGGAAAAGGTGAAGTGGACGAAGTGGATGAGGAACGACGAAGTGCTAGACATGGTGGGTGAGGAGAGGCAGCTTCTAGATGAGATACGTAGAGGGGATTTGAGGCATTCAAGATGTGGGTGTGGCGAAGAATGGATAAGGTGAAGTGGACGGAGAGGAGGAGGAAGGACAAAGTGTTGGATATGGTGGGTGAGGAGAGGTAGCTTTTAGATGAGATACGGAGGAGACCGAAGGTATGGATGGAGCGAGTACTTCGTGAGGAGGGGTGTTGAAAACTGTGTTGGAGGGTAGAATGTTATGTAAACGAGGGAGAGGAAGGAAAAGAATAGGATTTTTTGATAGAATGATTGGGAGTAGGCCTTATTATGAATTGAAGAGGGAACTGCTTGAAGGAAGGGGAGGCTCCCAGAATACTTCTCAAGTACTCCATGGAAACCGATGTTAATTGGTAAAATACTTTAATGATAATAATAAGAAGCAAAACATGTGAAATTCATTCCCAAATGTTCCTTTAACTTCCTAATATTCTAGTTATGGACATCTCTCTATTTAGGGCAAAATGAATGTTTTAACTTTAATGTAAATGGTATTAAAAAGCTTTTCGGTGGATTTAAAAATACTTCAAGTAAGCTAAATTTTTAAATAATTGCTGTGTTATCATTAAATTTGTTAGAAGTAGTTGATCAAAGATAAGGACTGCAATTTTATTGTTAAAGATTTAAGCTGTTTATGGTTGGAGACTGAAGCTATGAATTTGAAGTATGGTGTAACTGCCTGCATTAAAAAAATTGATGTGTGGCTTGGATGTGCATAATATCCGTTTCAAAATTCTTTCGCCTGAGTTTGGAAATCAATCTCTTGAAGACTGCTCATTCTATTTAAATTCAAAGTGCATCAAATTAGCTTGTTCATTGAAGCATTTACTGATGGCATTTAAAATATTTTGATGTAATAATAGAAAGGTAATTTGTGCTCAGAAACAGAAATTCAGCCCATATTTCCAGTTGATTCGGATACATAACACTTACGGCAATGAAACAACTGCCAAGATTGAGGTATGAACATTTCCTTTCTGTATGTTTTATCTGATGGCTTTTTCAATGGTAATGTGGAGGTTCATGTTATTTTACTCACCAGTGCTTTAGTTATTGTTACTAATGTAAAAATTTGAAACACAGGTTTTAGCTGCAAGATTCATGTGTACTGGAGTCTTTCGGGAGCAGATCACTCTTGGTCAAGCATGACATATTGAAGTGACTTTTGAAAATGGAGGGATTGGTCAATCTTGAAAAAGCGTAATATGCAGATTCTCCCTTAAGCCTGTTTCACACTAATGTAAAAATTTTCTATTTCTGATCCACACGTCATATGGAATTTTCAACTGGAAAAATGCCCTGAAATTCCATTTCTGAGTGCTCGATGAAATTGCTATAAGCAAAAAAAAATAGTTTACATGCCTTCAGTAAATACAGAACTGAAGGAACGTCCGTTTGATGTACCTCATTTTAAAATAGTTAAAAGTGGTCTTTGAAATATTGACCTTCAAGCTCAGGTGACAGAATATTACAATTGATGGTGGTGTATTGTGTCATTATTCAAGGAGTCAACCCAGGTATCATCACTGCATGCATTTTAATGTCTTCAAGTGAGTGGCAATCTCAACTTAAATATACTGTGAACCTCAAGAGTAAGTGTGCTGCTCTGGTGAGCCACCTCTCAGGGCAAATGGTAATCATGTTTAAGCCTCATGAATTTTTCAATTCAGTTCTCTGTGCTTTTGAGAATAGACTTGGCAAAAGAAGCAAGGGATGTATTACGTAACAGAGGATTTTGAGGAGAAGTTATTTGTAGGAAGACACTTGTACTATGTATATGTATGATTGGACACTTTCCTGCCAAATAACCCATGAATTCATGAATTTTTCTTGGGCTCACCAGCGCATTAAAAGATTGAAGTCAGCTGAAATTTTGTGCTCTACTCATTGCCCATTCTAAAGGCCATTTTACACGGGGCACGGAATTGCACAAGTTAGAGCTGCATTAATTTCTAAAATGGCGTGGACTTGCGCGAATGCATGAACGAAATTAGAACAGGGGCTATTTTGCCATCTCACGTCCATGCATTCTCGCATGTGTTCTAGCAATTTACTGCTTTACAGGACGCAATTTTGATTGCGCCTTCGCACCTACGTCAGATTGACTGAATTCTTTCCTTAATCCTATTGGAAGAACTGCTGATTGAGGAGCAATTAATATCTCTAACCTTTCAACTGACGCAGTGATCCTATAAGCCATGCTAAAATATGCTAAGTCCATCAGACTTACACATGTCACCCTTTTTTATTCATATCCTTCACCACAATTCAGTGCTATGCGATTTGTTTTGGTTTTTAGTTCGTCGATGGCCACATTGGTGTACACAGGGGCGTATTTACCAGTATGTCAACTACGCCATGGCATAGGGCGGCACAAGTTTTTATTTCTTCAGTTTTTTCAATATTTTTTTTGAAGCAGTTTCCTTCCAGAATGCGAACATATTGATTCAAAATCCCGCGCGTTTTCTTTTTTAGAAAAAAGTTCCACCATAGGCTGCTAGGAGTGCAAAGTGTGTGTTTATATTAATCATTTTCTTGCCAATGATCATGCTATTCCTTTTTTTTTGGCTAATTCCTGTCGTTAGGCGTGAGGACCTTGTGGACGCATTGAATTTGGTTTGCGTTATTTAAAGAAAAGCTCTGAGTTGTGAAAAGATTTGAATTTTGTGTCTTTGTGAGGGTCTCAAGATTTGTGTGTTTGATTTTGTGAGTATGGCTTATCGATGTGAGAGACTGAGTGGAGCTCAATAAAAGAAGGCACACCAAGCGAAAGAACATGCTCAAGAATAAAGTTCTCGAAAAAATTGTAAAATTAGATTCTTGGGTTCAAAAAAAAGCAATAAAGCTTTCCAGAAAATGCAGATTCCATCATAGAAGTAGTGAACGTAGAAAGGAATGAATCTGTTTGGCAAGAACGGATCAAGGTGACATATCTCCTAGGGGTGGCAGACATCGACTAGTGTAGGGCGGCAATTGGGGTTAATACGCCCCTAGGTGCACAAGTGCATCTGTTGTGTGTATGTACGTTCCAGTTTGCTAGTTTACCCCGAAGGTGTACTTGAGTCTAAATAGTATGCACTAAGGTGGCATACATGGTTTAGAATTTGGCCGCAGAGAGCAGCAGATTTTGATGGCACACTTCAAGTCCTGAGAAATGACAAGGAGGTCGGATTTGGGCAACGACCGCCCAAAAACTATAGCTAGGGCCTTTTTGCCCAATATCAACCATTTCAGCAAAATTTCAAGATTTTAAAGAAGGGTTAATCACCACAACAATGGGGTGCTCTCTTGAAATTAAAAAGGTAATTTTTTCACAAGTTTAGATGAGTAAGTTAAAGTTATTAACGTATGCAAAATATGACTTCCTAATTCTCAGTCTTCTTGTTGCTAGAGGCTTCAAAGTTCGCAAAAATTACTAAATTCTTTCGCGCTACAAAAACACCCTGTGACGTCAGAATGCGAGTAAGCAGACTCGTTCCATGGCAATAACAAAACAGTAACGACGATAACAAACATCTACGACGATACTGATTCATAATGTGAAGGATGTGTAAAAACAGATGAGAATGGTTTAAAAGTTTTTACGGTACTTGTATTGTGCAATGGTTGACTCCGACTTCGTAAAGACGTATTCTGGGAACATTCTGAAGGTAGATTAATTCTTGGCTGCTAATTTCTTCTCCAGTAATGAAGATTTCTTGGCGTGGAGCTGAGAAGCCGCAAAATTGAAACGTAGCATAAATCAATAATCTCGATCGCTAGTAATCTAAAGCTTGGTTTGTCTCTCATTTAACTAATGTCATTTGCTCATTGCTTTTAATGTGTACTTGGTGCAATATTGGAATATGTGAAGTTAATGTTTTGGAGAAATACAACGGATCATATTTTACACCGATTTACTAAGCATTCATAAGGTCTGGAAGAGAGACATAAGGTGTTTCAGCAGTTTTTTAGGTTCAAGTGTTAATAAATTTGAGCATTTGCACTGTTGGGGCTAAGGTGACACCAGAACATTAAGTGAGAACAATAACCTCACACTGTGGAAATTGCAGTGGATGAGGAGGCTGAAAAAGTAGTAAACTGTATTTGTCAAGATTGTGCTGGATCTTCCAGTATTCATACATTCTTTAAACCTGTCATTTGTTCAGGATAAATATTTCACATGACTGATGATGGAATTAGCATATAAAAAAATGAATTGTATAGAGAGATACATAGGTTTTTCTAAAACTGGGACTAATAGTCTACTGGCACCACGTAAACCTATTGTTTACTGGACTCTGACGTCACGCTCAGCCAACATGGCGATGGGTCCTTTTTGTGCATGGAAGATTAATACTCAATTTTCAAATTGAAATTTTATGAATAATACGCAGGTTAGAGAAGAACTGCTCTCACTGTAATTTTCAGCGCGAAGGATATTTTTTTATCATCCATTTTCAGTGGAATCTCACACTGTAGAAATTGCAGTGGATGAGGAGGCTGAAAAAGTAGTAAACGGTATTTGTCAAGATTGTGCTGGATCTTCCAGTATTCATACATTCTTTAAACCTGTCATTTCTTCAGGATAAATATTTCACATGACTGATGATGACCAATCCTGTCCCTCCTAATACCAATTTTCATCGGTCACTTCAATTTGTGCCAGTACCCTTGAGAATGGGTGATGAGTCACAGCACAAAATGACAATTTTTAACCTGGTGGCAAGCCCATGAAAAATTCATAAACTAGTTTTTTAGTTGCCTTCATACTTAAAGGTCTGGTTTGAATTGGAATAAATGCTCAATTCTATTTTAGCCGATGTATTAATAGCATAAAGAGCACTAGTGATAATAATTTGCCCGTGTGGTCAAATTGAAATATTTGCCAGGCTGTTTGTCGTTTAGTTTGTTGCAGAATGGCAAACATGGCCCCACTCATGCTGGGATTTCTTTTGTTAATTTTAGGATCTGTTTGTACATCGCTCATGCTGTCTGCTACTTCTCTACCGAAAGGGGTCCCATTTGATTAAGACGAATGCTGCTGCCCTCTTCTCACGCATCTGGGAAACGCACTTATCTCTTGAAATGTCCTGCTGCGGCACATTATGGCATAATTATCCAAATTGTTCATAAGTTAGCAAGAAAGAGGTTTTTTCTAGTATTTGCCACGTATGACTGAATTGTAAAATTTGGGAGCAACAGATGTAATCTCAGACTAAAAGGCTGTTTAGATATTTAAGTTTAGGATATTTGTTGAAATTGACAGGTCAAATGAAATGTTTTTTATCAAAGCAATGTATATATACATAATTAATTTATTTTGTTATTTATACAGTTCAAGTAGGCAAGAAAATACATCCTCCATTCAAAGCTATGGATCACTTTATTCATCAAAGTGTAGATGTTTATGTAGGTGTCACAAGTAAATACCTAATCTGTGTAGGAATGAAATCTGTATTGCCCATCAATCATAGAACTGTTATTGTAAATTAATGTTATCCCTCACAAAGTTTCCAAGAGTAATGTGCTTTTTTTACTTTTTTGTTGCTTCATTCGCTTTCTTTTTTGATATTTTGCAAAGGATGGAATTGATGGATTGCATCTAATTTGCGTTCATCATTCAAAATCCTGCATGAGAAGTTTATTAAGCAGCATGGTAGTGGGACCAGTAATAGACACCATGAGCATGTACTCTTATTTTATAAGTTTTAATTTTTATACATAAATTTACCCAAATGTTTGCCTTACAAAAATATATATTCAACATTTTGTTTTATTTTTTATAAAAATTGTAATGAGGATTTTTTTACTCCTTCCTTATACACATTTTCTTTCCGCCACTACCATGTTGACTTTAAGACACCAGTGTCTCATTTAAAACGTCTGCTTTGGATTGCCTCGTAACTTATTGCTTGTAACAATCCTAATTTGCCTCACCTAGCCATTTCCTGTTTTTAGCTAGAACATGAACACCTAATATTGTTTTAGATCTGATGATAGTTGTTAAGCAAGGTTTAAACTTTTGTTATCGATCCATGAATGCTTATTCATGTGAGGTATATTAATTGTTATTCATTTTTATTGTGTTTTTTTAAGTGCAGTTAATATTAATTCTGCCTACATTTTTTCACACCTTGGTGCTATAATTATTTTAATTAATAGAGAAATCTCATATTAAGTACTCAACCACAAGCCATAATTTTTTTCCTTTGCCACAGATGTGCTAGATCTTTATGCCGCTAAGTTGAGTGGAAGATATTGATATTATGTTGAGTCATAGTTGACAAGTGTTCACCATGGGGCCTGGGCAGATACCAGTTTTCCCAATGCTATCACCAATACTGTTTTATCAGTATCTGGTACTAGTAGTTTCTAATATTGATAGGTAAAGGACTTAAAGTTTCTCGTGCTAATAAAGTGTTCATACTCTAGTGGGCTAAGTTGGAAGGTCTTAAGCCTGAAATATTGTCATTTATAATGGCAGTAGTATTTAATACTCATTTATTATACATATTTGTATTCATCTCTGTCTGTGGAAGCTTCTTCCTCTTAGCCTGGTGCTTAGCATGTATATAATATCAAAAGTTTTTTATATGAGTAGCTGGTTTTATTTAGTAGATTCAAAGAAAGCAAATACTCTACTGCATTGCAATCATAATGAGCTTCAGGCTGAGAGTAATTTTACTCACGAAACATTGTTCCGGTTGGCTTGTAGAAATTTTCTGGATAAGTGCTTGCTTATGTTTTTAGGCTTGAAAACCGTTGAAGTGTTGGGAAAAAAGGTATCTAACTGATACCGTTGATTGGTGTTGGCCCAAGCCTACTGGTTTCCTAATCACTGCAGGAAGTACTCACGATTTCTGAAGTGTATCTTATGGCTGTAGCTTGGTTAACAATTTGTTTACTGAGATTATTCAGATGATGTTTTCAATTATTTTGATATGCTGAAGTTGTGAAGAGGTATGGAAAAAGTAATATCCTGAAAGGTTTTTATAACCAGTCGGAGGAAAACCTGGCAATAATGCGTCATGGTATTAATCAATCATGAAATTTTATTGAACCTAGTAAATATGTAAATGTATATCTTTCCAAAGTACTCTCTTTAATCAAAATTGTTATTAATCTTGAAACAACTTTATGGATGTTGATGTTAATTGTCCTTGCTATGTGAAAGGTATTTTGTTATCAAGGATATTGAAAGTCTGTTATATTATTTATCCTATGAATTGCAATGTATAGCCTCTAAAATTAGTTGATATTTATTTGTGTTAAATGATATTTTTGGTCCAATAATACTCTATAATGTTAGAGGCATTTACATAGATGAATGATACTGGTAATTTAAGCTTGTGAATGTAATTGTTAAACTTGTAGTATATCTGGTTACCATTCCTGTACGATACAAGAAAGGTGGATGATGATTGGAATTAAAATCTGTTCCAGGAAATAAGATTTTTCTATTTCCAAATATTTATAACAATATGACTGAGGGATTGACGCCTCATCAATCATGGTCTAAAATTCCTCCAATTGAAGTATTGCCCCTAAAAGTAATTTTGTGTAAAAGTCATTGGTCTACGTGGATGTGTGTGTAATACACATATGTAAATGGATAATATGGTTAATATGCATAGAATTAGAAGAAGGGAAGTATGATAGCTAAGTTGACTTTTTGAAAATAAATTGTTGAATTTATCCTATCTGGTCGTCATTTTTGTGTAATATGCGTTCATGGATTGCCAACTTGTTATTTTTTTTTACTTTTCAGTCAACTCTTGCAAATATGGTCTCCAGTTCCATGAAATTTGCTGATTATCTTGTGCTCTTTTCTCCTCATCTAATGGTTTGAAAAATGCATAAAAAATCTCAGGGGATAAATCATATGCTTTGATTGGAATTTGATCTTGGATCTCCCAAATTTGGGCCACTTGCCCTAACGTGATCTGTCGCAAATTTGGCACTTCTGGGTGTAAATCCCAGTCAAGGCAAATGATTTCTCCCCTGTGGAATTCTTGCACTTTGGGGTGACTTGTTAAAGTACACCACTGGCTTGTTCGCACTGTCACTGTCACTGAACAGTGATTTGAAAAATACTTATCTGCTGTTTCATCACATTGGCATTAAATTGATTCTCTAAAGGTTTGATGCATCTTAAATGAAGCTTGTGCTGAACTATGCCTAAATCCTCTTTCAGTGAATACAATTGTATTATATGAAATGTATTTCATCCTCTCAAGCTGAGTGATAGTGCAGTGGAACCTTTATTAGGCCCGTAGTCTTAGTCGACCCTGTAGGACCAACCGACCCTGGATACGTCATCAGCCCGTACATAAAGCGATCTCACCCTACATACGCCGCATCAAGCCCTACATATGGCCGTTTTTGGAACTAAACTGGGCCTACTTGATGTAGGGTACCTGAACCAGCCCTCCACCCTACAAAAACATGGCGGCCAAATTTCGTCCGCTGATCACTTCGATTAAAGAATCTATGTTACAATGGATATTAAGGGAGGCAAGCTTACACAAACCATTTTAAAATGTACAGTAACACAGCGGAAAGGTAATAGTACTACCACATTATTCCTATCAAGTTAAATAAATAATAAAATTGGCTGAAGTATAATAAGTACAATACAGTGGTATACATCACCTTGTTTCTGTGGATGTTTATTAATATTTTTCACGTTTGGCACTTGGTACGCTTTTTAGAAACCAATACTTCGTTTACTTATAATCATTGAAAAGGTATTTTCATGCCGCTATTCGCCACATAATAAATTTAACAATGGAAGGTGAAAGCGAATGACGAACCTTGATGATGTAACGTAAATTCTCACATCAATGATCATATTTGCCCCATACTTATCACTATCTTGTACATACCACTTTTGAAGTAATTTAAAGACAATATGATTCTACTTTTGGCTCGATATGAGAGTATTTGTAGCGATAATTAATTTACCGACACGACCTGGTGGATGACACCGATTGTTTATTTACCTTGAGCCGTTGCCCTAACAATACGCCCGAAAATTATCAGATGTCTTTTCTTAGTTTCATAGTTAGGTCTCATTAAGCAACTAGAGTGGAAAAATGGCACTGGGCCATCATCTACGTCATCTCAGAGAACTTGATGACGTAATTACCCCCCCCACCATTTATGTAGGGTCGACTGAGAAACGCATGTAGGGGCCTCTTGTTATGTAGGGACGGATATGTAGGGTTGTCTAAGAATACATGCCTTAGAATTGAGCCAAGGGGAAATCAGGGAATATTGTCTATGGCATCAGAGCCCGAAACATTTGTAGAAATCTTGACTCACAAACCAAAGTAAGGATTTTCTGTTCCTTTCAACCAAATTTTTTGGGTCCCCCCTCCATTAGGACAAGTAATCAAAAGTTAAAGTTAATAAAAATTGCCCTCTCCACCCCTCCCCCAATGAGACTTGGTCCAGGATCTGCATCTAATTCTGTTAACCTGAGTATTGTATGGACAAATAAAATAAAAAACGTACTGAAAAAAAAATTGTTCAAATTTCACTTGCGTATGATTTCTTGATGCCCCAGGTTTATATTTTGCTGCCAAAGGCTGAAATCTTAGATACCAATTAATCAGTTACAAGTGAAAGTAGTATTTATTATTTCCGGCAACGAGAAATTTCACCCAATTTCACCCTGAGACATTAAGTTTTGTGAAAAACCTTCAGATCAAAAGACTTGCCAAAGTTTTAGGGAAGTGTTGGCTAAATCACTTAAATATTGACCTCCTGCTTCCATGATCATAAATTGTGGTGTATGGGCACGGCACTAAAAAACTAATGTGTTGTCTTAAGCCACTTAAAACTAACTGCAGAAGAAGACATATATGGCAGGTTGATTGATTGACCATGGTATCAACTTGACTTGATGGCTGATGCATGGCAAATGCTAAAGCCTTTTGATTTTTTCCTTGTGGAATTTTCATCTTTCAATGGACACTCAAAAGGGTGAGGGAAATGATATTTCTTCTCCTGAATTTTCACAAGTAAAACCTGTCTCCTTTTTATGTGATCAGGTTTCACAAAGTGGAACTTTAAGATGTGACTGTAAGTTGGAGGTATAAATTTAGGCAGGCTGTACTCTATTAATGAATTTTCTGTGTCATTGGAAAATCTCATTTGATGCAAAGACTACGACTACTAAGACTACTAAGATTGAATCACTTGAGAAAAACTTCCTTGTGATTGATATGGAAGAGAACATTTCCGAGTGATAATGAAGGAAGTTATGACATGAGTGATCTATTACCTCAATTCTTAACCCTATGAGTGAGTCACATTATTACTATAAATTTTATTTTAATGTATGTTATATGCATGGTGTAATTACTAGTAGATATTTTAATCTAGAGAAGTGTTTTTGATTGGTAAATGTGTTTTAATTCATCAAATATTTTTGGAGTGGATTATTGTTGTGATGTTTCTGCGTGTGTCATTATTGATGGTGTTCATGCATTATTTGATGGGAGACTTTTATGTATCGCATTGAGTTAGGTGTTGTGTGTGTAGATATCTTATTTTGAAAAGATTGCAATGCAGGGAGCTGTTTTTTTCTGCTGCATGGCAAAATGTTTCCTCTTGATTAGGTACTTCTCTAAATACCTGTGAAGAGGTACCCAAAAGTATGCTGACTTAACTTATTTAACATATGTTTTGCATAAAAATCTCTTAGACCGCTTCCGGGTCATAAGCTGGAATGCTGCCATCATTTTTACCACCAACCTGGCCATCATCTTCAAGGCTAATAGGGTAGTTTCCTTCATCAAAGAAAACGAAAGGCATTGATTGCGATTCGTTACCCACCATTAGTGTATTCATAATATACAAATTTTTGGTTTTAGAAATACCGGTTTAGACAAATGGCAATGGTCAATTTTAACCTCATTTAAAAAAGGCCTGATTGGCGCCCATGCGATGCCACTCCACATGACGTCACAGGGACCTAGTTTCTATACGAGTAGATAGGAGTTTTACATCGTCTGAGATTACCAATGCATGCATGAGTCACAGAGCCGAGGGAAACATTTCTTAAGAATCACCTATTAAAATTTCCTATGATCAGAAATTGCCTTGATTTGATAGGTTATTAACAATCGTTGTTTAAGCCAAGCCCTACCTGCTGGCAGCCTACATCGCAGCGGTGCACACTTCCTCGCCCCAAGGTCAACTCACACGGCGACAGCTTGAACCGGAAATACGTCACACGAGCTTTCCCCAGCATTCATACTTAGCCATCGCGTTTTTGCACACTTGAAAATTTTCACTTTTCATTTAATCGCGAAAAATAGATATCGTGATTTAAAAATCTAAAAGCGTGAAATATGTACTCCAGGAGTAATAATCTTTCGATTTAGGCAATAAAAAAATAATAGGAAACCACCCTATTGGATAACATGACAGATATCCCTGAGGAATTGATTGATGATTGAGGAGTTAGATGGAAGATAGTACTTTCTAGTCTCAATCTCACCCAATGAAGACAAATTGTGTATTATTATTGCATATTATTATTATTATATCTCTGATGGTGATGGCCAGGTCAGATGTCAAAATTTCGGCAGCATTTCAGTTCTTGACCCAGTGGAGGTATCTTGAGCTTTTCATGCCTTCTATTCTCTATGAAAGCACCCAATTCATCTTCAGATAGCAGTTGTGTTTATTGTTCTTCTGGTTGTGTGACAGAGAGCTTGTCATTTACCTAAAATAAAAGCATTGGTAGTACATAAAAGTAAACTTAAGTAATGTACAGTAATGTTATGGAAACAGATAAACATTGGATACGTTAGACTTGACATGAATAACATGGAATTAGTGCTAAAAAATCACTCAAAGATAATTATCATTGCACTGATTTATGCTAGTCTGCTAGTACTGTGTAACATAGTCCATTTTTGAAAATGGCCAGGGAAGTAATTTAATTTCAGGGAAGTAGGGAGATGATTAAATATTTTTGAGACTTGATGCAAAGGGCTAAGCCTATTATATGTATTCTATATTGTAGCCAAAAACATGAATAGTATATCTACATGAATTGCCATAAGGAAAAATTCCCCTGGACCGGGAATCAAACCACGGACTTTAGGCTTTCTGGGCCACTATGCTATCCAGGATCCTGATCTCCCATGGTAATTTTACTGAGGCTTATGGTACTAGATGTTAGGCCCTTGTGGTCCATCAAGGATGGCAACTCAAGGGAGAAAAGACTTCAACTCCATTGCCGTTCAAGTGGCAGAGTTTGAAATATTATACATAACACTATGCACAGCTTTAGCGCTGGTTTGAGGCTCTCCACTGGTTGTGGCTTTGCAATTTACTTTTCTTTAAGAGTCTATGAACAGTTGCTATGGAATAGTATCTGTGACTAGTTTCTGAGACTCTTTATCATCTTCAGTGGAGACATTATTGAGATAAATCTCCGAGACTTGAGTCTCTGAGATCTCTTGGAAGCTGAGAATAGTCTCTGATGGACACAGTCTTGAGATTGATCTTGATTTTAAGTCAACAGTGGGCACATGATGGACAAGTGGAAGACTAGGGTGGTATGGAAGACATTAATACAGCTACTCGTTTAGGAGTAAAAAAATGTTTGCTCTTTTGCATTGATATGCAATACTAAATATTGAATGATAAGATGATATCTGGTGCTAAAACATCTTCAAAATTCACCTAAATTTCCCTGGAAAGATGGTCATAAGCTTTATTTTTACCTTTAAGACTGTATCACAATGCAATGTTTGTACCTGTTGTTCTTTTGTGTGTAATGGCATGGTGATATTGTATTATCCTTTTGGTGGAGACTTTGAACTTCCCAGTTTTCCTGAAGCTGTTTTAGACAAGGCATTTCACTTGAAATTTATGTGCATAATCTTAGGTTCAGTGAAAATTTAATAGTTTGTAGTCACCAGTTTCGACTGAGAAAACATGAGTAGGAGTCAGCAGGTAGCTCCTGTGTTTATTTTCTCAGACTTCATACTCTTACTGCATACATCATTGAACACATTCAACTGTCTTGTGTAAAGCAGCCTTTCAGATTTTATCTTTAAGTGTATTTCCGTACCCCTTGTGTGAGGCTTTTTTGTTGGTAGTTTTGTTCCTCCAGATCCATTGTTGATGAGTCATTAGCAGTTTTCTGGAGTCAGCTATTCCAAAAATTTTTCATATGATTACGTTTCAATGATATGTGCTGACAATTGAACAACTTTTTCTGTTGCAGAGCAATTCTGATGAACTTTTTAGAAAGTTCTTGCATTAACCCTCTGACTGGTTTTTGCAAAGTTTTCTAGGGAATCATATCATCTCACATGAAATCGCACATCTCAAAATTGTCATAGGTGTGGTAGTTTTAATTTTGATTTATTATTTGAATGGATTGAATGTTTGAGCGCTCTCTCTTTGCTTGGCTGGTGTGTCCATTATTCTTTCTTTTTGGATGAGACGTACATATCATATTTCTATTGTATAATTATATTTGGCACTTTTTTTTTATCATGTGGGGAAAACATTGTCCAGTAGGTGCAGAACTTCTCTGGAATCCAAATAAGGAAGATAATTTTTTCTCATATTTAATATAAAAAGGATACAGTCAGAGATGTTAACAGTTTTTTTCAGTTGCAGGCTCTTTTCTCCATTTATCATTTACTGTAAAAATTTTATTTGCTTTCAAAATTATTCTTTAACATGTTAGTTCATGGCATTATACATATTTACTGAATTGCTCGTAAGAAAATTACAGTCATAGTTATGTACTTAGTTTTTCTGCATGAGAGAAGTTATTAGCACAACTCCATTTTCATTGAGGATTTACATAATCAGGTTGATGATGTGGATGTCAATCCCTGACAAAAACAGAGTGGTGTAATAAATCATTTATATGGAACAACTATGCACGTATGTTTCATTTTTTATTATTTCCATATGAAGTATGTGTTCTAATTCTTTTGGTTGCAATATTATTGCTCAAGTAACCAAATTATTAATAATTGAATATAGTAATTGAAAAAAGTGTTACTCATTCTCTCAGCATTGGTGGACTGTTCCCAGAATTTTTGCAAAATATGCACACAGTTAACGCAAACGTAAATATGTTTTTTTTTAATTTTTAAGTGGAAAATCGTATCAATCACCCTAGGAAAACTGCTCATGACATCCTTATCGTTTACTTCATTTCCACAATCCCATGCTGTGGTTGTTGTTCCGTATGCTTAGCATTTTGAGTTCAGTTTCTGCAATGAAGAAAATAATGTATGTGTAATAATAACTTTCCATTTATATTTTTAAGTATGTTTGTATATCACTGAAAAAATTCTTCCCCAATAAATACTTTGATTTCCTTATTTTTCTTTTGCATAAAAATTTCAAATCAAGCGGTACAACTTAATTGTTTAGAATGTGTGTACGTTGGCTTGAAGAGTCTATACATATTATTTGTAAATTGAATTTATGAAGTATTTTTCTGATGTCTTTAGTTTTTTTGTTTTCCATATCTATCATTAAAGTGAATGTATCCTGGCTCATATAATAAAATTGCTGTTCTTTGAATAAATGTGAAAAATATTGTTCTGCAAAACTTAAATTTTTTTCTCGATTCACTTTACATAATTATGCCTGCAGTTCAGCAACCGTTTAAATTGACACCAGCAGAAAAAAAGCGGCAAGGATATATTTATGAATTGATCAACACAGAGCAAGCATATATAGATGATATGTCTGTAGTTCATGATGTAAGTCACCTATCCATCTTCCATCATATCATGTAGATGTGTTCTCATTATTTTTTTCCTATTTCCAATGTTCAATAAATAATCACGTGATTGTCTTTCATTCACAGGCATTTGAAAAACCTCTTCTAGAGAGTGGAATTATTACCCATGAAGAAGTGCAAAAAATATTTGTTAATTGGAGGGATATAATTGTTTGCAATTATACATTTCTTCGGCAAGTATTTCATTAATCTAAGTTTACCATCCAGTGAAAGTTGTGGCAATTTTTAATTGTATTTATCATTTGTAATTGTAGGGCATTGAGGGTGAGGAGGGAAATGAGTGCCAATGGTGTAATCAGAATGATCGGGGATATACTCTGTGAGAATGTGAGTATGCCATGAACAATTTTTATGTGTACCTCAGAAGCGTTGCTTTTAATTTTATTCAAAAAGATGTTACTGGTGACATCTTTTTTGCATTGATATTGATAACATATTTTTATCACCAAAGGGAATTGTGTGGACTATGAGGTTCTGAGATGACATTCTGTTTCTCTCTGAAAGATATCTGTTCTTAGCTGCCCAATCAATATATGCCTAGCAACGTAGCCTCAATTGGCTCCCACCCTAATTTTACTATTATATTTACTATTTTAGTGGTACCCAAATTTTTTAGTTACCACTAAAATAGCAAAAAGAAATTATTTTGCCATGTATTTCTGAAAACTGCTTTGGTATGCTGCAATGAAAACTATAAAATGGCCAAAGTTTAGCCAGGTATTATTACCTACTTTTCTAGATCTTATTTTGATGGTATCACTTAGTCATCATTTGTGTTGTAGTCAAATTTTAGTGTCGAAATTGATATGATATCTTTTACAATTAATAATGATGTCTGATGCTGCTTAGGTTATGCCTGACATGCTTTTTTCCTGTTGACATTAGCTTTGTTAGGTTTCTTCTGCATCTATCCATAAAAGTTATAATATCCATATGTATTTCTGGTGAAGGCTTCTGTGGTGGGTAGTTGATAACGATAGCTTTTTTCATCTCGGAAGTGAAATGTATGCTAATAATACATACAGTCCTGTGGCATTGCATGTATGGCTGCATAAACTATCTTTTCTTCTAAAGCTAACAAAACTCTGCAGAAGAAGAAGATGCCATGGCAGTTAGTCGTACAACAACTGGCATGAACTCAGGAGATCTGTGTTTGAATCCCAGTTGAGGCAAATGATTTTCCTTTTGTGTGTACTTGTGGATGACTCCATAATGGTACACAATGTGACTAGTCCATGGTTTATGTCTTGTTTAAATATATTGATGCTAGTTTATATGTCTTGTCTCAATTGTCACTGTAGGTTTGCCTTTTTGCATCCATGCATCAAATGTTGTGCTCTTCTTTGTGTCTTTTTTAGCTCCCCAGGATGACTGCATACATTCGCTTCTGCAGTTGTCAGCTGAGTGCCGCTGCCTATCTCCAGAAGTTAACGGAAGAATCAGCCGAGTTCAAAGCCTTAGCGAAGAAGTGTCAAGGGGACCCAAGGACCAAAGGAATGCCTCTTTCATCGTTTCTCATCAAGCCAATGCAGAGGATAACCAAATATCCTTTGCTGATCCGCAAGGTGCAGTGGAAATTTTTCTTTTCAATCCTCTAGCTCCTTAACAGTGTGGAGAGAAATCATGTAGCTAATTTTGATCTTGTGAAAAGATGTATGTATATTGCAGTTCATAAATTATAGCATGTAACCATGTGACCATGAATCCCAAGTTCCTACTATCGGCACAAAATTGCCGGCCTCGGTGGCAGCAGGGTAATGTCCTCGCTTGCCAAACAAGAGGTCGCGGGTTCGAGTCGCGCCTGGGTAAATTTCCCCGGTCCAGGGCATGGTTGTTCGTGTATGTTTAGTTGTTAAATTTGTTGAATACCCTGATGTAAAATGGCCAATATGAGCTGTATTCGGTGGTTTGAGAATAAAATAAAAATAAAAAATTTAATTAAAAAAAAGTTAGAACGCTGAACTTTAAGCATTTGTTTGAAATTCTGCTAAAGCTCCATTGGGTTGTATCATATATCGTTATACTCATTGTTTATTCAACTACAACAATGAATCGTTAAAAATTGTTTATAGATAAACATTTAGCTTCTACAGTTTGGAGAGTGAAGAAGAACACGCAAAAAACTGTGAGAGCAGTGAAACGGTCGTCTTCTTCACCTCGTCGACATCCATCTTGTATATCGTTACTCTTACTTAAAATACAACACAAAAACAAAAATTGCCTTATGGCAATCCACACTTCCGAAATGGCGATTTTCATTTTTATGGCATATTTTATGCAGGAGGAACAGTAGAAAAATTTCCTTGCATGAAAAGTTTGGAAATATTTTTTCATATAGAATACCGAACTTCGATATTCATGTAATATTCTACACCTCGGAATTTGAAATCTATCTTTTGACAATTTAAAAAAATAAAAGAATGGGTAAAATATGATTTTAAAAAGCTATTTGTAATGCGAAAATGTCGTTCTCTTTAGAAAAAATAGCTGGCCCCGGTGGCGGTGGGGTAAAGTTCTCGCCTGCTGAACCGTTGGTCGCAGGTTCGAATCCCACCTGGGTAGGTGGCCCCTATCCAGGGCTTGAATGTTTGTTTTGTGCTTTGTAAAAGGCCTCTATGTGCTGTTTATGGGGAAGTTGAAAAATAATTAAATAAAAAAATACAATTAAATGTACTAATTAAATATTTTGCCCGTGCAGAGATGAAGAAGACGACTGTTTTGCTGTTCTCATAGTTTTTCGCGTGTTATTCTTCACTCTTTCAACCGTAGAAGCTAAATGTTTATGTATAAACAATGTTTAATGATTCTATGTTGCAGTCAAACAAACAATGAGTTGAACGATATACGAGGGTTGTACCAAAAGTAAGGTTCCCATATTTTTTACAAATCAAAACTTTTTTATTGGTATTAATTTTCACATCGTTGAAGAGCTTACACTTTTGCCTATTTTTCAACATAGTCTCAATTTTTTTCGACACACTTTTAAAAACAGTGCTCCAGCTTTTTTATCCCTTAGTTGGAGAAGTCTCTCGCCAACCCGTTGAGAAAGTGTGTGACCTCTGCTCGGGCTTCATCGTTGCTATTGAAGCGTTTGCCAACTAAGAGTTTTGTTTTGGGGATAAAATGAAATACCCACGCTTCATCTCCGGTGACGATAGCGACCAACAACTTCTCCTTGTTGCCCCCCACCATAAAATTGTTGAAGAAATTTGCGAGCAGTGTCAAGGCGTTGCTCCACGAGTCCGTCAGTCAGCATCCGAGGGACCCAGAAAGCACACATCTTGCGATAACCCAACGTTTGTGTTAAAGTTCTTTCAATTGTGCCGTGAGAAGCTTCAGAAATGCGTTCAACAAATTCACAGACAGTGACCCTCCGATCTTCGAGCAGCTCACTGTTGATCTTCTGGACAATCCAAAACTGGCGGTCTTCATCTTCCATCTTCATCGTGAACTTCCGTACGGCCCTCAGCAAAAGCTCTGCAACATTTGCGGACGTGCTGAACGGGCATGCACTCTTCACTATAAAGTTCAGTTAGCTGCTGATGAATCTCCAATGGCGGTAACTTCCTTGCAAGGAGAAATCGGATTACTGCTCGATCCTCATACATGGCGGGAACGAGGATCATCACTTTCATTGTTGACGGTTGCTAAGCCAATAATGAGCGACACAGTGAGTTGCGGACTGGCGGACTCAGAGAGTAGGGGAACCACTGCGCACGGCAATGTTGTGGGATTTAACCTAGCACCTTCGCTCAACATTGTAGCTCATTGGGAACCCTACTTTTGGTACAGCCCTCATATGTATGACACGACCCTATGGAGCTTCGGCAGAATTTCATTCAAAATCTTAATGTTCAGCATTCTACCTTTTTTTGTGGCGATAGTAGTTGGGTACTATCCTTCCTGAGCAATGTTGGGCGGCCTGCTAGTACATATTTTATTTGACTGCAGCATTCGTCTCAAACTTGGCCAGCTGTTGAGCTAGAAATAAAGTAAGAGCAGGTAAAAACCCTGAAGAATACCTTGGGAAATTTGTGGAATGAGGGTTGACATGCATTAAAACTAGACTTTTCCCATGCTGTATTTGAAATGGATGATGAATGAATGTTTAATGTAAAATTTGGAATGGTTTTCTATTATGTTTTATACTTTGTAGATGTATTGCCGTATCTGTCAATTTCATATTTTTAACTGGGAATACTGAAATTAAAATCACAAATTTTATGCTTATGCCATTTGATAATGTTAAATTACCTTACAACTCAAGGGAAGATCCTTACAAACAAGCAACACAGGTTATATAATATGGAAATTTCTTTGATCTCTTTATTCTGTATTGCCTTAATGACTTAAAAATTAATCCATCTATTATAATATATATTTCTTAAATTCTTAAGGTATTTCTCTTGTGATTATATTACAAATCATTGTGACGCTTAGGCCATGAAATCTGTAATTAATCTGTACATTTGATGTTCCAATTTTATTCTTACAATATCTGATTCAGAATTGCTTTCATTATTCAGATCCTTGAATATACTCCCGAGGGACATCCAGACAGGCAGAACGTTCAGGAAGCACTCTTCAAGGCAGAGGAATTTTGTATGCAGGTTAGCGTTTCTTATTTTTACATTGAAATGTTATTTTTAGTTATATATATATGGTAAGTTTTAGTCATTGGCGAAGTGTGACGTTCAAGCTTAGTCATCACATGTGTGGCGGGTGGCCAATTTCCAGGATCCAATTTTTTTAAATGAAATTAAACCCTTGTGGATAAAATAACTCTTAAAAATTGTGTTTTCAATGCCGGGGCTCCCATGGCCGAAGGCTGCGGACGGACTTGTGAAGCCTGAGGTTCTCTCAGCACCTTCCGTTTTCCTTAGACTCTGCAAACAAGTGAACCGAAAAATGAAAGAGCATATGAGACTCCTGCAGTGGTTACCGCCTGAGTATCTTTCTTCTTGCACTAGTCAACACTCTCAAAATTGTAATTAACTAGATATATTGGGGATAGGGGCCCCATCTCGCTCCCTTTGTGGTTTAGTTTTTGCATTTTAACTTTATTGCCGCCTTCTGTGCTGCTTCCTACTCTTTTTCCGCTTAGGTAAGTAGTCCACCCCTGCACTTATAGCGTACAGCAGACTCCAGATTATCCAGCTGTGGTTTATCCGAATTGTGGATTATCTGTGCGTGAGTTTCACTCTTGCTCAATTTTTTACCGCGGTCTTCATTTTAACAAATAAAATCGGACACTAAATCATCGGAATTGCTGCATTAATGGTAGGATACTGGCTTATTATTTCCGTTAGAATCCCCTTCGTAAAACGGAAGCGATCGCGATAGCTGCATTCACGGTAGTACCATGTTTCTGTTTGCCAAGCTTCGAAGTGCGTGACCGCTCTCCATCATCACAGATACACGTTCCGCAGCAGTTGCAACCTGGGCAACTTGAGCGAGACATGACTACTTGGCGTGGTGCCTGACAGTGTAGTTTCCGATGTCTAGCAGTGGTTTTGAAGCATTTGTGCGAACCACTTTTCTGTATCCGTGATCACAAAGCCCTGGATGTGTGATTTTCGAAACCAGGCCTTACATGGAGCATTAATAATACGAGTACAACCATGTTATCGCCGCAAAAAAGATGGCACTGGTGAAGAAAGCTCTCATTGAGTCAGGGAAGCACTCTAAAATAACAGAATACCTGCATAAATAATAATATATTGTTTGTTAGAGGTAAATTAAGGACATTGCAAGACATTTAAGTGAAAGTTTGGGCTATCCGTGTTTTCAGAATATTCGTGCCATCCCTCCCCATCATTAGCCCTGATAATTGGGAGTTTTCTCTCCTTGTAAATTCTGGGGCTTCCCATTAGGTGTCACCTCGCTACTGGTTGACAAGTGTTGAACTTTCTGTGCAGCACCGGGTGGTTAAGCTTAGCTGCTCTATCCTAAAGACAGCTGCCTAGCATGACAGAAAGAAACCGAATGAGCAGGGATTTGCTGGCCTCAGCATTAACAAGCCTACCCTAATGCCATCAGTGCTCAGTAGAGGAGATTATCGAGGCATCCTTCAGTGGATACAATGGTTGAGGTAAATCAGGGAATTGTATAGACCGTTTTATTTTTATTTTATTCATTGCCACACAACAGCGCTATTTGGCCTTTACATCGGGGTTTTCACAACATTTTAGAATTAAACATACACAAGCAGCTTCCTGGATAGGGGCAATCTACCCAGTTGGGACTCAAACCCACGACCTTCGGTTTGGCAGGCGAGAACTTTACCGCACCTCCACCAAGGCAGGCAAACTAGTTTAACAAGACTAGTCTCCAATGGACACAGTTCTGAGATAACTCCTGAGATTTGGCCCCCTGTGAACACAGCTTAGAGAGTTCCGTGGTTTCTCACTAGTCCAGTAGTCTACATCTTGAGCTATTCGCTTAGAAAAATTGACAGTCTTTAACCCTTCCGCAGATAAGTTGATGATGACATGAGCTCCTGAAAGGATCTCATGTCATCATCAGAAATTCCTTCCCTCAGGGAACAAATAAATGAACCAGAGCTCTAATGATGTTATCAATTCTAGAAGAGCAGGCAGTAACTTTTGTGTTTTATAATTTTAAACTTAGGAGATGATAGTGGCGGAATGCAGAAGATTTTTTTTGCCATCATAAGTAATTTTTACCATCCATCTACGGAATTCTTTTATTGAATATTTTTCCTTGAATAAATTGTGATACTGTTTCAGATGCATTTAAAATGTCTGAAAATGTTGTGTGGCTAGATACCCGGGTATCCGCATTCGGGATGCAATTGTATGTATATGCATCAATAGGTTTATATTGTGTTTTTGTTTTTAGTTTTATTTTTTCTGTATTTTTTTCATTGACTGAGTCTTGATGTAGTGTTTTTTTTTACTTTTGAACCATTGTCAAATGATTTTTACTGAATTTTTGTAAACCTGTAAATTATCTCATGGGCCAAATGGCCCACGATAATAAATTAATTGAATTGAAATTGAATTGAATTAAGATTTTGGCTCTGAGTGAGTGACCCCAAAATATTTTGAGTTAATTTTGTAATTTCCTTCTCAATGGTGTAGTTTTGTCGGTGGTACCCACTTAATTCTTGATGAGAAACTTTGATATCAGTACATGTGTGGATTTATTGCTTGTTAGTGTATATGTAGTTTGTGGTATAGATTGGTTTTTATTGCCACTTCTTCTTATATTATTCAAGGTCAATGAGGGAGTTCGACAAAAGGAAAACTCTGATCGCCTTGAATGGCTGCAGACACACGTCCATTGTGATGGTTTGGAAGAGCCATTGACCTTTAACTCTTTGACCAATTCGCTTGGTCCCCGTAAACTAATGCATTTTGGACTTCTCTCTAAGGTAAGTGCTATTGTTTTCTCTACTGACTCATCCAGCACAAGGGACACGCAAGGTTTGGAGTTCAGTGATAAGGGATAGCAAAGGATGCCAAGAATATCTTCACCATACTCAAGTTTTCTTTTGTTCACCAAAGTGTTTACAATATTAACTTCATTGGTCCTATACATGTGCTGGTACATGTATAATATTCATAAAAAAATAGTTTAGAATTCACTTTTCACAATAGAGTACAAAACGATACCTCCGCTGTACCAATGCTCAACAATCCCCCACCGAATCAAATCCTCTTATCTAGAAGCCCAACAATACGCATCCGCTCAACTAGCAGTAGCTGGAGCATAAACGCTCACCTCCGATTCTCCAAGCTTTGGAGGTGAGTGTTTGTGCTTCGGCTATTGCCGGCTGAGCGGATTCTTATTATTGGGCTTCTAGATGAGTGGATTTGATTCGGTGGGCAATTGTTGAGCGTTCGTCCAGTGGAGGTATCGAAAAAGTAAATTACAACAAAAAGGTGCATAGAACTAACTATGTAACATGCAATCCCTGTTATCTTTGGAACAAACCAAGTAGTCAAATAGGTCGTTGTAGGTCTCCTCTATAGAGCATCCATGGAGAAGAAGTGATGCATTCTGATGGATAGCACAGACACACTCAGAATGGGTTGCAGAGGAGCCTGACAACACGCACCATTTATGCCACAACAGACAAAATTTTGAAAACCCTATTTTAACATGTGGGAATTCAAATTAAATAGCTGCAAACAGCTCATTTAGATTACTTAGAAGTAACCTCATTTGCTTGTGGACATTTTTGGACACACTCACCTTATCTTTCTTTCCTGGCATAAGGCGTGAATACTCATAATTTTGGTAGAATGACTGAACTAAGTTCACTGCAGTTTTTTCTATGTTTTTCCCCCTCCTTGGATCTGGTATGGCTATGATGCCTTTCATTCTTAGAATTCCCTAGCATGCTGAATTGTATATTCACTAGCATTGATTTCGGTGGCTACTTTTTTCCTACTCCACAAAGTCGGAGCTAGTGTTAGTAGCTGAATTATCTCTCGCTGACTGCCTGCTGTCACCAGGTTTTCTTTTAGTAACCCAACTAGCACATCCATATCACTCGCTTTATCAAGAACTTCTGAATCATGCTCTGGAAGGAAATCTTTATCCAGTACTTTGAAAACCTTTTTGTTCAAATTAGAACAGCATTAATGAGGTAAAAAACATTTGTGAAGTTTTTTGTCAATACAAAATGGAGAAAGGTGATTTGTATTGACATGCATCCTGTATTTTGATGTGTTTTATATAGCAAACAATCAAGTTTTCCCCAGCAATGACGGGGAAGTGCTATGAATACCTTAAAATATTCTATTTCAAAAATATATTTTTCTTATCGGGAGAAAAACAACCTGCACATAAAAAAATATTTTAATATTTGAATGTATTATGCACTAGATACATGTTGTAAATATTTTCTTAGATATAGAAAACAGTTAACACAAGCATTCATCGCACTTGAAGGAGGACCCAACACTGACGACCAGAGTCGTGAAAAGGGATTTTTTTTGCATAAAATTTTTTTTAACAACAAAGCAAGCAAAAAGCCATGAATTTTATTTTTACAGGTGGTGGGTCATACCTTAAGGAATATTAGAAAAAATAATTTAGCTTGATTCAGATATTGCCTCAGGTCAAAATTTGATGTTTTATAGAACCATGTTTTTGACGCAAAATTTTCTAAAATCTTATGAAACATACGAGTTTAGAGAATTTCCAATATTCCTTAGGATATTTTTCAATAAGTCTTTGGAATCCTCATGACTTCTATAGCAAACCTGCAAATTTTCATAAGAATCGGATGAAAACTATGGCTGAGACAAATTATTTCCCTCTGGAGGCGCAAGTGCCTCTGGAGACCGCATTCATTGAAAAACTGCAGTTTCACCCAAACTTCAAATGGTCGTGAAAAAAAAACTATTAGAGATAGCCAAGAAATATTTTACACTTTTTCATTCCAGCATGGAAGGATGAAAATTGGCAAGTTTCATCAAAATCTGAGTCGGTGGGTGTCATGCCTGGATGAACTGACATGGAATGACCCAGTTGGAATTTCAAATGGCACAAAATTATCATTTGATTTTGGGAAGGAATTCACAAACATAATAAAAACAGTTTTCAAGGGAATTTTTGTCTTAAAACACATAACCCTTTGTTCTTTTGTTATTTTCCGTGGTAGATTGTTGAATAATTTGCAAACCATATGCATAGGCCCAATGCTGAACATCGTGAAATTGTTAGTATTTGTCTTATATTTAGATTTTTATCTTGTATCATTAATAATGAACATCTTGATTGGTTTGTGATTCAATTTGGACCTTTCAAGCATGCTGCCTGAACGGTAGGTAGTGAAATTCATGTTAATTACTACTCTGAGGTACCTACTCTGCATAAGAGACCTATGTTTCAGGTTCAATCTGTCTTTAGTACCATCTCATCCAACTCATCATCGGCTCACATCAAGTACTCTATTAGATATATTTATTATAGATGACCTTTCTAAAATAAAGGAACATGGCCAATATCCAGTTCCTTTCTTATCTGACCATGATTTAATATACATCAAATTTAATCTTAAGGTGCCAAAAATGAAATAGAAGGTAATTTGCTACCGCGATTTCAGTAAATTTGTCCTCCGTAATTTTCAAGAAGAATTTGATAATATGCCATGGGCAGACTTCATGTCCACCAATTCTGTAGATACCAAGGTATCAACCCTTATGATTAATTTAAATCAATTATTAGATATTCATGCCCCACTAAAAAGATTTACTCCGAAACGAAACCAACTTCCATGGATAACCCCGGAAATAAAAAATATTATCAATAAAAGGGACATAATTCGCCGCAGTTACACAAGGAGTAAATCTAAAAAACTTTTTCTGGAAGTATAAAAAACTGAGAAATGAATTAATTAATGAATTAGTTAATCAATTCAAAATGAAAATGTTTGTTTATTAACTCGAAAAATATGATTGTAATTAAAATATGATTGTAATTATGATTATGAATTATGATTATTTACTCGAAAAATATGATTGTAATTAAAATACTGTAATATATTTGTCATTGATACTGTTAAATTGTATTTTCACTTTTTCTATGTTGTTCACTGCAGAGACTTAACTGTTAAATTTGATATGTTCCATAGGACAAGGTCCTAGAACAATAAATTTATTATTATTATTATTATTACTCTAATAGGTACTCTGCTACCTGCTAGCATCCTGCACCGTATTAGCATTCAAAGCCTTGCCCCAAGGTCACCTCACTTGCGCCAGCAAGGAACCAGAACGACGTCACACAGGATTTGCCCAGCATTCATACTAAGCCGTCACGTTTTCCCGTGCTTGGAATTTTTCACTTTTCATTTAATCGCAAAAAATAGATATGGTAATTTAAAAATCTAAAAGTGTGAAATAAGTAGGTACTCCAGGAGTAATAATCTTTCGATTTAGGCATTAAAAAAATAATAGGAAACACCCTATTGGTTGAAGGGAAGGAAGGGGATAGGGTGAACACTGTTCATGTTATTGCCATCTAATTATTAATGTCGGCTCCCATTTTTTGACTGAATTTCCAATTCTGTCATATGTCCAATTTGTAATTTTGCACATGATTTCACTCAAATGCTCCTTTGTTCGTTTTTCGTGCAGGCAAAAAGCGGGAAGGAGCTGGTTGGATTCCTAATGAATGACTTCCTTCTCCTCGTCCAGCCGAACAAACCATTGGGCAACAATATGCAATTCTCGTTTGAAAGGAACCAGCACATTCAGTTCAAACTCTATAAAAAGGTAAGTGCCAGTACTTGCTTGGTGTGACTGCTTTGGTGGAAATCAAGGTTGTCGGCAGAAAATCTAGGACCATCTTGCATTGATATGTAATTATTTTCCTGGAATGTGTATCAGATCATCAGTGTTTGTGTCAAGGGGCACAGCTAGGAATTAAGGCTAGGGGGGGTTTTAGGCGCAACTAATACTGGGGTGTCTGGGGGTATGGCATACCCGCCAGGGTGATCGGGAGGTGCGGGGGCCCACCCAAGAAAAATTTTTGGATAAATAGTGAGTTTTACGGCTTTCTGAGCGATATTTTACAAATCCTTTCACTATTCTATAGCTAATATTAATGCAATTAAGTAAAATGGTATAACCTAAAAAAATTCTCTGAGCTCTGGGGGGGTTTTATCCCCCAAAACCCCCCCCTCGCTGCGCCACTGTTTGTATCTGTGATCATGTGTATTATTACCGTGATGAAATTCAACCTACACCAAATACATTGCGGAATTTATGGCAGTGTTTTGAGCGCTAGGAGAAACTCTGGCATTTATTGTCATTGAGATATAATTACATTAAGAAACCAATATTTTTTTAAATCTCTAACAACATAATAAGAAGGGAATATTCAATAAATGAAAACGAATGGGCTCTACAAATGGCCTCCTGCAGTATGCATTTGATTTCCCAATGTATAAGTCAAGTTCAGCCAGTTCACGCTTGACTGTAATGTTAAGATTTTTTTTCACTAAACTAATCTCCTCTCCCCATGTACCGAATTATTTCAATGAATCGCGATTACACAATGGATGTGAGTGTATGACCCCATTGTTAATTCAATGTGTTGATTGTTTGCTGTTCTTCCTTAGCCATTCTTCTTGAACCAAATTGAAATGACCAAAATGCCGAATGCAAATGGGGATACGGAGCTTTTGTTGAAGACACGAGATTCCAAGCGGTGCTACCAGTTAACAGCTCCATCTGTGTCTGAGAGGAATCTTTGGATGAAGCACTACGATGAAGCTCAGAAGCAGTTCGTCGAGTACGAAAACTCTCGACTTCAGCGGCAAATGTCCAGTAAGTGGTTTCTTGCTGTCCATTCCCTCCAGGAATATTTGATGATTAACATTTAACGTTTGATTTAAAAAGTTGCTGGTAGTTGTGTTGATGGCATTAAAGAAGTCCCCCCTTGGCCTATGCTAGATGATGTTAATAATCATGGATAAACCTATTTATGTGAATAACTAATCTTTGCCAGAACTAGTGTTATTGTTCTATTTAGCCTGTAAGTAATTTTTCCTTTACCTGTATCTAAATTGCTTCATGCTTTTTTTGTCGTACATTCATACATATTGACGATAAAATTGTTAAACAACTAATTTTTGAACAAGTTATAATTTACAAACCTTAAAGACTTAGCAAATATCATTTTGTGTTACATTATAGCTGGGTAAAAGTGCATTTCTATTCGTTTACTTTGAACCTTGCTATCAATCACCATTTTTTTACTCAAATGAAAACTTTCCTCCAATATTAGAGCAATTAAATTTTGGTCAAGTTAAACCATGTTACTGAAGTTTATCAACTACCAAAATTGATTCTTCTAATGTATTTTTCAAATTATGTTAATTAATTTACTGAGTAATAACATCAACTGTTTTGCACCCTTTGTCAAAGCTTTGGTCAAACCCAGAAATGTTTAGTGATGTGACAACAATTTTATTTGTACCAGACTATTTTTTTTAAACCTATTGTTTCTGAAATCATTATCAAATTTAATGAAATACCTACCTTAGATTAATACTTAAATGTTTCAATTTTGCTTGAGGAAAAGCATCACATGGTACATATTTGTAGATGAATTTATGCATGCATCAAATGTCAAGTTGAGGTTATCTTAATGATTAACTGACCCAAGAAAATAATATTTTGGGTACATGAGAATTTCGGAAGAATTTCCACCAAAAATCCTTAGCAAATTGTAAAACTTGCATACGTACTAAATTAATTTTTAGTGATGCCATCACTGATCAATGTTTCTCTTATTTCTGAAAGAATCAATATTCATGATTTCAGTTACCTGTTTCTTGGATTAATTACAATCCATGAAGCCAATAGTTAGGCTAAGAATTTTTTCTCTTACCCTTTTACTTTCCATTGAATATGGAGACAGATATGCATTCCCAAAAGCTGTTTTGTTTCATATAAATATCATATTCATTTAAAAAGTTGCTATGTTATTAATAATCTGTTTAAAGCCTTTGTAGTCTGTATTATAAAATAGTAAAACATTCATTGGCAGCAAAAGGGTTAGTTGTATTTGGCCGTACTCTCATATTTTTCTCATGTCAATCCCTGCAGAAGAAGCCCAATTTGGGGCTCGTGGTCGTATCCTGGTCGTAGTGATGGAAGGCCATGGTTTGAAACCATGTTCTTCGAGTGGTAAGACTATTAATACATCTGCATCCAAGTGCATGGAGTAGCTTCGTATTAAACTTCAGTACTGATTGTAACTGCATATATGGCTAACATATTTACTTTGTAATGATATTTTCCCACGAAGGAAGAGAATGGCATCAGCATTGTTTTTTTATTGTTTCACAAATGGTATGATTGCTTAACGTGTCTGCCATATCTAATGAATGAAAGGGACATTTATGATTTTATTTGGCTACAGGTCAATTCTTACTTTCTGTTCAACTTTAGATATCTAATTAAGTCATTTGCCTTATTATTGGGATTGAACTTATTTTTTAATTGATAGCCAAGAATGATGGCCATTTATCTTAGGAAATTCTTATTTAATTGTTGAACCATTAGCTATGCTATTCAACAATGAAGATGGAAAAAATAATTTAGTTCCCATCAACACTTCTTTGCTTACTGAATTAATTAGCCAAATTTTATTTAAAATATTCCTTGAAGCGCACAGTATATGATTGTATGAGTATTTAAGAAAATATCATTGTTTTTTTTTTGTCTGAAAAGCTGGTAAATTAGAAAATTAAGCATTGGAATATACATACATAGATATTTAGTAATGAGGATTAGAGACGACTGGTTCCTTTATTATTTGGGTTATTCCATGATGAGACCAAAGGACATTCTCTTTCTATTATGTATTGTAATTCTGGTAAAAATGTACTTTCTGTTGAATGGATTAACATGCATGGATTTCCCGTTTCAGTGCTTTTTGGAGGAAGTATTGCATGGTTATGGATTAACATTTGCACCTTTCCAGCTGAGGCTGTTTCTGTAACTACGAGTAGAGTGCACTTCGCTGTAGCTATTGCACTACGATTAACATGCTGCTTTTTAATCAGCCCTAACCCATTCCTGTAATTATTGTTCTACCTCCATTTTCATGCTTGTAGTCCGGAGACGACCTCCTAAAGGCAAGCTTCGAATATCAATTGAACATGGAAACAACTTTGCTTATAATAAAGCTCAAGGTAATTTTTCATTGGAAAGCAGACATTATTATTACATAAGGTGACATGTGAAAACTTTTGCAGTATATCATGCCCATTGATTTTATTTCATTTTGGGCAAACCAATGTCACTGTTAAATAATTGTGTATGAACTAGGGTGATTGCAAAAAATCAATGCTAAATTTTTACTGGGGAAGTCCACCAAAAGAAGCCAAATAGTCTAAAAATGATGTTCAGCAAGTTTCAACTTTACATGACAGCATTATCTCGGCTCATTTAGGGTAAAGCTGGGGGAAAGTATGATTTTCAGCAAAAATCAAAGTTTTCTACCGTAAAATGAGAACCATTTGAACCAGGCGTTCGAGATGTGGGTTTGGAGGAGATTGGAGGAAGTGAAGTGGACGGAGAGGAGGAGGAACGAGGAAGTGCTGGACATGGTGGGTGAGGAGAGGCAGCTTTTAGATGAGATACGGAGGAGACAGAAAGTATGGATGGAGCGAGTACTGAGGGAGGAGGAGATGTTGAAAATGGTGTTAAGGCCTGTTTACACGATACATTAACACGTACGAGGTAATGTACGTTTGCGTAAATGATTTTTGTGGACCGGAACGGAACATGTACGAATGCATGAACTGAAGTAGAACAGGTTCTATTTTCTGTGCATGCATTCGCACAAGTTGGGTGGTTACACGGTGCATTTTGGCATTCATTCTCGCGTTCATACATTTAGACATTAACCCGTACGTGTTAATGTACGGTGTAAACAGGCTTTTAGAGGGTAGAATGTTAGGTAAATGAGGGAGAGGAAGGAAAGGAATGGGATTTTTTAGATGGGATGAAAGGAAGTAGGCCTTAAAATGAATTAAAGAGGGAAGTCCTTCAAGGTGTTGCTAACGAATTTTGAAATTTTTTTGTATAAGCATTATTAGTTATCCTGGAGGGTATGCAACCCATTCGCCAACCTTCTACGCGCGAAATGCAGCCAAATCTTTCATTTGTATTGAAAATATGCATGGAACAAAATGCACAGTGTGGAAGTGTAAGAGTGTAAAAACAATTTTCCTATTAAGTGATGCAATGGCCAAGGTTCTTCGTTGAATGGCTTACATATAATGGAGGAAGTACATACTTTGATTTTTGCTATACATCACATTTTTTCCGTTATTATCCCTTGATGAGACAAGAGTTATTGTTGTCAAATGAATTTCAAACTTTGCCAATATCATTTTAAGACCAATCGTCAACTTTCAGGGGGGGGGGGGGGCAGGGGTTCCCCATCATATATTACTAAGAAAATTTTTCGCACACACCTTGTGACTATTTCAATATGAGCCATCAGTTTTGTCTCTGCTGCTGGAAACTTCCAGTACACACCACAAAACTGCAGGAATACCATAAAAATAGTTTTGTGGTGTTAGCGCTAGTCTCATTAGGAGGGTCTAGCTGCACAAATGAGACTGTAGTTCATGTATTTTTAAACTGTTACCCAGGTTTATCCGAAAGAGCATCTCTGGTGACATGCATGTTTCATAAACTGGGTTTTATTATTGGTTTTCAAAGGGAAGAACTACGTATATTTCATTTTATAACAATGGGTAATATTTGCGCATTTATTCCATTGAGTGATTTTTTGCACCTATGTGGAAATTCATCTCGAAAATTCGTTTGGCTTATCTACGATTCAAACCCAGATCTCCTGATAGCCGCTCAGGTATGTAACCCACCAGTCACTCCACAAAACTAGGTTCAAATCCTTTGGAAGATCATTGGCCATTTTTTAGGCTCTTGTTTTACCGTTCCTAATCTAAATTTTGTGTTGCTATCATTCTGTTCAGACAAAAAATTGTCAACTACTCAGCAATGTGCCATTATTTTTTCAACTGTTATCAGTTCATTTCCGTCTTTATTTTGGCTCTATTAAATAACAGTGAGTTGCTAGGTCTATGAAAATATAGATCTGGTATATTATCTTTGCCAGGAGTTATAGTGTTGACAAGTTTGAGTGATGTCAAGCTTTCCCAGTGGATGATGTAGGTTAAGGTTTTTCCTCTCCTGTTTAGTTACTCCATCTAGTGGCATTTCCACAACCAAAACTCATTTGCTCTAGTATTAGGTATCTGAGGATGGTTGCAGAAGTTTTAAAGTTTGCTTAAATATCAGAAGTAGAGGTGACAGCCAGCCCAGGTAAGCAACCTGAGAAACCTTCATCTATTAGGAAAGATTGTCGCGGCTTTCTTTCTACGATCAGTAGTACTGCCAAATCGGTGCATTTAATGAATAAACAGGTCTTTTCTTCTCCATGATAATCATTCACATGGCTCAACAGCAGTGTAACTGGTAGCATACTCAACTTGCAATCAGGATACAGGTTTGTATCTTAGTTAAGCCAAATGATTTTTTAATGATGAATTCCATCCTTGGTGTATATTTCAAACTGTGGCCGTGACTATGTATGAAGTAACTTTTTACATTCAGTGATGTGAAGGATATTTCATTTCCATTTCCCTAAGCATTGGAGTACCTGGGATATATGCACATTTGTTATATTGGACCGGTGATATGCTAATATACATAGTGTGGATGATGGAATAACAACCTGGTAGCCTTATATTTCGAATTACTTATGTTGCATGTGCCTGTTATTTTCAAAGCAAGCTTAAGTCTTATCATGCACAAAACATTACCATAAAATCCATTTGCAAGGTAACAAAATTAACGTTTCACATAAATATTTATTGCACGTTAATGTTTCCAGCCATATTTTGCATTTTATTAGAGCATGCAATAGCACGCATATCAATTTATTAGTGAATTTATCTATTTTCTCGAGTCAAAATATTTGCTAAAATTTAAATCTGCCATTTTTCTTTAATACTCTGTCTTTTTTTATTGACAATTCCATTCATATTTTTAAAATTCCCCGTTCACTCAATTTATACATCAAAACATGAAGAATTCGTGTTTACATCTTAAGGATTTTTTCTTAGTGAGCTATATCAGTAATTAGGGACTCAAATTTATTTTGCTCTCCCTTTATGAGCATTCTTGAATGAACTCTTGAATATTAAAAAAAAAAATTGAATTATTTTGCATGGAGTTCAGTTTTGTACATGTCTTTCCTTACCACCATTATGGTACTTAATTTCTCTTTTCTCCCATGAAATTCTCTTGCAGGCAAATGCGAACCATTCTGCGAGGTCAGCATGGGATCTCAGGAACAAAGGACGCAGGTCGTCTCGGGGACTGTCAACCCAAGATGGAATGCCACCATGCAGTTTTTAGTCAAGGATTTGGAAGAGGATGTCCTTTGCATCACTGTATTCGACAGGGGACATTTTGTTCCAAATGGTATGAGAATACTTCCAATCCCATGCTCTAGCATTACAAAAGTGCAGGGTGTCTTTTATATGAATATAGGCTGAGAAAGAAGTCATTAAAATCCATACTTTATACTACTTACAGAGCTAATTCGAAGTGCATAATATACCGGGTGTTTCTATATGAATATCGGGGTTTTCATGCTTTATAATATTTATTATGCTAAACTTACAGCTTTAATTAATACATTACATGAAAGAGCAACTCAAACAGTTTTGTTTGCCGTCAACAATGTGCATGTGCTCTCTTTTTCTGCCGCCATCTGTTAGAAAGCGCTAGCAGCGAAGATGGCGACTAATGAATAGTAAGGTTTTTGTGTTTTACAGTTTGCAAAGATGGAATCTGTAGTTATTGTGTAACATGTGTTCTATACTAACTTCGGTTGTGATTCTCCAGGTGATAATAAAATCCATGTATACACTGCAAGCTGACCATTCCGAATTAATGAAACATGATTGAAGCGACTGTTGCAACAATTACTCGAGATACGCTTGGGAGGAACTCGCATTTCATCTTTATGTGTGCCATATGACGAATACAGCACACGTTAAACATTAATCGGCTATCGTAGAAAACTATTTGAGTAGCTCTTTCATTTGATGCATGATTTATAGCTGTAAGTTAAATGTAATTAATATTATAAAGCCTTAAAGCCCCGATATTCATTTAGAAACACCCGGTATATTATGCACTTCAAATTAGCTCTGTAAGTAGTATAAAGTATGGATTTTAATGACTTCTTTCTCAGCCTTTGATTTGTGCCAAGAGAACTCCGTAATTTTGTGGATTTGAGCGGGACAGGACTAGAAGAGAAGGTGGAAAGAAGACAGATATTTCCTCCAAAGCAAATATTTTGTGATATTTTTTTTTGCAGAATTCCTGGGAAGGACTGAGGTCAGCATAGCGGATATCTTGTCCATGTCCAGGGGTCAGTCTGTCGGCCCCATCACCATGAAGAAACAGCTGCACGAGGTTGAATGCGGGGAGATCGTCCTTAAGTTGGACCTTCAGCTGTTCAAAGGGCAGTATTGTGGATAGGATTTCACTGAACACCCTTTTTTTTCTACCGTCACTAATGAGGCCACTCGAACAAAAGTGTATCATCAATATATTTTATTTTTTCATGGTGCGATGAGGAATATTTCCTCAGACAGTGCATTGCACTTGCATACCAATAGGTTATCAAGCGTTAAAATGACATTATAATTGATATCATTGTAATCAATTAAGTGATAAAACTGCCGAAGAGTTAAGTGATTAAACCAACCACTTGTCCCTTCTCAAGTTATTTCTATACCCGCATTGAGGTAAGATTTTTGAGTTTTATTTCTATTGTGCTTAAAATTATTTCAAGTATTCCAGTATCAATTAATGTGTGCATACCATAGTGAGGGACAAGTGGCACTTACAGCCTTGAAATGAATTATTCAAACATATCTCTGTTGAGAAGCATTAATCAATATGCAATCATGAATTTAAACCAAGAACAAATTAATTGAGTAAGATTCTTTTTTATTTTTATATCCTTTATAAATACTCTTAATTTGCACAAAATATTTAATTCATATCATTCAAGGAAAATTAAATATATACATATATATATTGTCATGTTTTAGTGACTGTTATTGAAGGCATACTTGTTGCTATTGCCAATATGTATTACTTTTTACATTACTAGAATATAATGTATTTATTTTTGGAGCTTTAAGAGCTAAATGCCTTTGTGTGTTTGGCATAAGCATATCGCAATGAACAAATGAAAAATTGTTAGATGACATGGAAGTTTAAAAAAGTGTTTATACGTGAAGAAATCATCTGAGTAGTACAAATTTTTCTGGTGGCCTTTTTTCACAGTATTTCATCATCCACATGTAGTTATTCCCATACATATCATTCATGGTAAAATTCAAAAGAAGCTCAATTCACACTCAAAAATTTTGTTTTATAGTAATATTTTTCTACTGTATTTTTTCCTGATGTTTGTTCACTATATTCATATGTGGAAGACTTCAAGGAAGACTCTTGTTTAACAGATGGTCTTGACCAATGGGCTGTTTCTCAGCGCATAATGTGGTTACTTTTATTTGTCATGGTATGATATTAATGTAGTAGTGATACCACAAACTGTTGTTGTTTCGTTTAGAGTAATACTTGTTGCTGTTTTTGTCATAGTTTTTCTTGCATTGTGGTGCTTAAATATAGCATTAATTAGTTCCTATTGCTTTGTTGGATTATTTAATCTCATTAACCTTCACCTTAATGATGTTGTGTAATGGTAAAACTAGGGTTGAATCAAATGTCGAATCCTCATCATCCTTCATCAACACTGAATGGCTGATTGTCCTCACTTATAATATGCCTCACTATTTTTTTTATCTACTCCGCTCTTGGATTTTTAAGTTTAAACTTTTGGGAGCGATAAACAACTTCCTTCAGGATCTGCTGCTTTGTAACAATCCTGACTTTTTTGGGTTCCTTGAAGAGAGAACTTTCACAAGTTGGGGATCTTGAAATGGATGCACTCAAGGTAGATAAAAAGGCATCATGATCATGCTTTCAGATTCGCCTGTTAATGCAGGGTGAAGATGTTTATTATCATCAACTGGTACTTTGCCTGCTGGCAGCTCCCAAACATCAAAGTCGTCTCCACCTCCTGTCCAAGGCTTTAGTTTCCCTGTACCTTCCTCCTAACCTCTTTATATCCATCATCTTCAATTTTCTTCTTCCTCATCTCTTTTCTCCTTCCACCTTGCCCTCGACTGCTGCATTCAAAATCCCCTTCCCTCTTAAAATATGCCCAATCCAATTGTCCCTCCTCCTCATTACAGTTCTCAATAGGGTGGTTTCCTATAATTTTTTTATTGCCTAAATCGAAAGATTATTACTCCTGGAGTAAACATTTCACGCTTTTAGATTTTTAAATGATGATATCTATTTTTGGCGATTAAATGAAAAGTGAAAATTTTCAAGCGTGCGAAAATGCGACGACTAAGTATGAATGCTGGGAAAGCCCTGTGTGATGTTTGCTCTGGCTCCTGCTGTCACCGTGTGAGGTGACGATGAGGCGAGGCTTGAGCGCTGATACGACGCAGGATGCTAGCAGGTAGCAGAGTACCCTGCTGGCATGGAGGCGCTTGGCTTAAATAAGGATTATCAAATGAAGGAAACTTTCCGACCATAGGCAGTTTTAATAGGTGATTATTAAGAGATGAGTTCCTGCCTGAGCTCCGTGCCTCATGCATGCATTGGTAATCTTAGACAATGTAAAACTCCTATCTACTTGTATAGAAACTAGGTCCCTGTGACGTCACGTGGAGTGGCATCGCATGGGCGCCAATCTAGCCTTTTTCAAATGAGGATAAAATTGACCATTGCCATTCGTCTAAACTGGGTTTTCTAAAACCAAATAATTTGTACATTATGAATACGCTAGTGGTGGGTAACGTATCGCAATCAATGCCTTTCGTTTTCTTTGATGAAGGAAACTACCCTATTATGTTTTTTCCTCCCCAACTCTATCCATTACCTCCTCATTCCTCACTGTATCCACCCTCTTCACTCTATCCAGCCTCCTCCAGACCCACATCTCAACATCGTTGGTATTATCCCTATCTCTTCTTCCTAAGGTCCACGTTTCGCATTCACACAACACAGCACTCCACACATAGCATTTCACCGTTCTCTTCCTCAGTTCAAGGTTCATGTTGCTATGTAACACCTTTATCTTCTTAGTTTCTTATAGTGATTCTTGTCTTTATCTCTATCTCACACCTCCAGTCTTCAGTCAGCACGCTTCCTAAATATCTATACCTTCTAACTTGCTCTATCTTTTCCCCATTGATCATGGAGAAAGACTTAATCCATAATCAGAATAAAATACAAAGGAAGTCTGCGTGGTTCGTAAAAAACTGCTACGGGAGTACAGACAGCATTACCCAGATGTTAAGCGAATTAGTCTTGGAGCTTCTGGAGACTCGGAGGCTGCGCGCTAGGCTTAGATTGATTGAACAACTGAGAATGGATATATTAAAAGTGCCACAGAGAACATAATATTATAGCCCCACTATATTTCCAGGTCCGACAGAAGCAAAAAATTAAGATAGATGTTTTGCTGAACGGATAGATATGGGAATTAGTTTTCCCCCAAACCATAAAGGACTTTAATACATAAATGCTCTTCGTACTATGATTTCCTTTTTTATGTGTAGAAGGCTGGTGTCCTAACACCCCCGGCCACATGCCTTTTAGGCAGCTTTCGTTTTTGCAACATTTACTTTCATTTCAAGATGTTGCATAGAAATTATTCCTGAATGGTGTTGGAAGTGTTTTTTCAGTGCTACGTTGTTATACTTTTCGAGCGTCTCAAAATCTGCACTCTGCAATGCCTAATCTTGCAAAGTCACTGTATTTTTGCTGGTGTTGAAATGTTGTAAAACCTCCACTTCCACATCCACAAACCAGACATTTTCCCAGCGCAAGCCAGTGGTCACAAAACTATACAAAATATGCAACCTAAAAGTCCAAAAAGTCTCTCAATGGCAACATGTTCATCTTTCCACCACTGCTAGTTCCCACTGTTGCTCACTGATGGCTCTATTGCAGCCCTTGCAAAGACTGCACCATTAAAAACTTCAGATAGCCTTAATGGGAAGTTGACAAACGATTCATAGCAAGGCAGTGGCGGATCTAGATTAGGAGCTAGGGGTAAAGTTGGAATTTGGGGAATCCCTTTCATCAGAAGAGGGGGTTGGGAATTTTGGAAATTTAGGATTTCAAGGCTGAAAAACAGCTATTTTTGGCTAATTCTTTGACAAAAAAGACGCAAATATGCCCTAAGTTTAAAACTAATTTGTAATTCAATTCAAAAGAGATCACATCGTTTTCTCTCAAATCATGGTAAAAAAAACCATGCGATAGCGCTCGCTTTCTGTTATTAATAAATATATGTTCACTAATACATGCATGTTCGTTTAAACACGTAAATATAATGGTTTTAAATACAGTAGTGCCTTTTATTTCCGAAGGAAATGAAAAAATGATGCCTATCACTGAACCTCTCTATAGTGACCCTCCATACATTAAATTGCCCAAATTTTAGTCCCCTCCATTACGATGTTAAGAGGTTTTACTGTATACAAATGACTAAAAATTTAATGGAAACAAAGGGTGTTATTTGGAACCCTTCTTGTTCTTCTCGTCAAATCCACTGTTGAATCTTCAAATTCTTGAATGTGATGGAATTGGGGCTGGTGGGTTGATAGATTGAATGAACCACTCCTTGTAAAAAACCATCCCTAGACCTATGGTTCATTTCAAATATCTTTGCGACTGAGAGGCATGCCCAAGTTTTTGGAGGGTGAGGGCGGAGGGCAGATGACTTCCAGAAATCAAATCAAAATGCAATGGGCGAAGTCTAGCATCTGGTTATAATTCAGTTACTTTCAGACCCCTGTGGCGTATGCCGTAAGTTAGTCATAAGTATTGTCCTCAAATGGTTCATTGTTGCTTACACTCTTGCGAGGGATCCCTGCTCCCAATTACATATTCATCCTGGATGAGTAAATTGACTGAATTCCTGTTGACCTCACCAAAATATGAAAAGTGGGGCGCAACTAACACATTTTTTCATTTTAAACTTGTGATGCAATGCCTGTATGGGGAGCATTGTTTTTTTTTGTCGGGACTAATCTTTCCCTTCTATCTTCTGATTTCAAGTAATAATAATTACTTTTTATTACTGAATTCATGCAGTGAATTACAATTTCGAGTCTCAGTGAATGACTGCATTGATAGAATTCCCTTCAACATACAGTAATTCATCTCCCGAGATTACCCTCTGAGCATAAAATTTTCATTCATTTACCGTTCATTTTCCCCAATATAAGGTAAACTTTTATTCCCATCTGGAATTCACAATTAAGTTTAATTTCTTTTGAATCTGGATGAGGATCATGGTGGAATGAAGTTCTCCCAATGGTGAGTCATTGCTTGATTCTGACTACCATTGAAAATTTCCCGGTCTCCAAAATACTCGTAATGTACCAGTCACTTAATCCTGGGGTTACTAGTCTTATGATCATTTTTAATGACTCAGTTTTGTGTTTATTTTTTCCAACTTTCGTTGGCATTCAGCTATTCTTGTCGTCAGACTTTCCTTCAAGACAAAATTAGCTCATCTTCATTATTGGAAACTTTAAACTAACCCTGCTTATTACCTAATAATTGCGTTTTTACCCTTAATCGGTTAATTATTTCAATTTCTGGTGAAAATATGCTTTTGCATATTAGTGTATATAAAAAAATTGATAAATTATTAAATAATGCAATGTATGACATGAAATACAATGCCCATTTTGGGTTAATAATTAATTTGCATTGGTGAAACTGAAGTTCAAAAGAGACTCGGTAATAAACATAGGACTGAATGGAATAGGAATAAACAATAAATTAAATAAACAATTTACTAATGGTAACTAGGTAGTTATCTGCCTTGTTGAAATTCATGAAGCATCAACGTAGATCGAGAAAGCTCATTGAGATGGCGATAGTTTACTATGCCTTTGTAACACTTGTTTCTTCCGACATGTATCGCCCGAAGTTCAAAGAAATACGTAGAGATCTCTTGTGCCAGCAAGGTCGAATGTTGTATCGCACGATTTACATTGTTCGATGAAGGGGCAATGTTTGGAATTCATCTACCTCGCAATGTATCGCGAATGAGTCCCAATTTTTTTGTTCTGGCTACGGCCTAGATGTCGGCATTCGGTAATTATTTCGTTCATTCCTCACTCAGGGTTCGAACCCATACTACCAAGGCAACTTACCTCCCTCCATCCATCTTCCCCGTCCTCGGACCCCTGGACCTCTCTTGTGCGGCTCCCTCCGTAGGATTTACGACCCCTGGTCCGGCGCGCGGGAATATTTATGTGGGCCAATTTGCGGTTGAACAAGTGGCGAGTGCTCCTCACGTGACTAAGGGTCAGGGTTGCGAGTGTGTGTATGCGTAGTGATTTAGGGTTTTTTTTAAATTGATCACAGACCCGAAGGAATTCCTTTTTCTGAGTTTCGAAATGGTGTTAGCATTAAGTTACCGAGAGGAGGTGCGATATAAATATATATTTAGGCCTCGTTTAGTGATTCAGACGCATTTTACTCCTTGTTATGGCCCTGGGTTCGATTTTTGGCGGTTATTATTTTCTCTTTCTCGTATGGATATTTGAGATCTTCCCGTGTTGCTTGATTTAGAGGCCCCTGTGTATCTCTTGAACTGTCTTGCAGCCACGGGTCCCTGTCAAATGGCTGTCTCCTGGGAATTTCCGGAACAGTTGGTTTCAAAAATCTTTAAATCACGATTTCACGTCATAGCATTGCTGGAAGGTTTGACAAGAGTGTGGGGGTTCATTAGGGTTAGGGATAGGGGTAATTAGGGTTTAAGGCAACCTCTGTAGTTTGTGATTGGGTTTTACGGGTGGAACATAGTCCCATAAGTTTCTTAGTACGTAGAGGCCCATTCAACGAGAAATCCGTACTATTTAGTGCGGAATATTCTTACCCCGAGCCAGTGCTGTAGTTGGCAAAAAAAACTAGGCGGTACTCACCAAAAATTTCCAACAGCTGAATATGTATTATACATTCGTAGGCGATTGAAATGTCAAACTCCAACTCTTATATTAGTTCCAAGTTGTGCCACGAGATAACTCTGAACAAGTAAATAATCATTTCCGATTTTTCTTTCTGAAATCCATTGGACAATTTACGGTAGGGCTATTTTTTTTACAGATTTAAGAAGGTAGTTTATAACGAGTACGCTTGTAACGAGTTTGGATTTTAGGGGTTACGCCGTACTGGCCCGACTACAGCACTGCCCCGAGCATTAGATTGTAACTTTTTCATTCAGAATGAGCGCTCATTCATTCATCGGATTCCTCTGGTGGCTGGAGTGTTGGCTCCCCACCACGCGGGCCGGGGTTCGAATTCCGGCTTTGGCGGAGATTTTTCAAATTCCTTTTCTGGGATTTGTGGAGGGCACTTCTAATGCAGCACTGCGTCCGTTAGATAGGACGCTAGACCGTGGATCCCTCGCTGTCTTTTTGAGTGGATAAAATTAGTTTGAATTTAAATGGATGTACGCACATAAATGGATATGGAATGCAATGTTAATTGAAGGAGGTGATCGACAGCTGATGTCATTTTGCCGTGAGAGAAGGGTGGTGAGAAACCCGGCGTCGGCATTAGCCTGCTCTACAGGAAAGGCGCCAAAGGACCACGGCTTAACGTCCTATCTGACGGACAGTGTGTCGAATATGAAATGCCCTTCACAAAGCGCCAAGTAGGGATCAGCAATAATCTCCACATAAGCCGAAATTTGAACCCCGGACCACGGAGCCTATATAGCGCCATTCAGCGATAAATCCCAGTCACTTGAATGAAGGAGTTATTATCTAATATTCGAAGTAAGAATAGTCTGCGCTAATAGGGTGGTTTACTATTTATTTTTTTATTGCCTAAATCGAACTATTATTACTCCTGTGGTACGTATTTCACGCTTTTAGATTTTTAAATTACAATATCTATTTTTCGCGTTTAAAAGAAAAATGAAAAATTTCAAGCGCGCGAAAACGCGACGGCTAAGTACGAATGCTGGCGAATCTCCGTGTGACGTCGTTCTGGTTCCCGCTGCCGCAAGTGAGGTGACCTTGGGGCGAGGCTTTGAGCGCATATACGACGCAGGCCGCTAGCAGGTAGCAGAGTACCCTGCTAGCTGGTAGCGCTTGGCTTAAATAAGGATTATTGATGTCTCATCAAACGAAGAAAACTTTCCGACCTTAGCCAGTTTTAATAGGTGATTATTAAGAGATGTTTCTCTGAAGTCTGTGCCTCATGCATGCATTGGTATTCTCAGACGATGTAAAACTCCTGTCTACTCGTATAGAAACTAGGTCCCTGTGACGTCACGTGGAGTGGCATCGCATGGGCGCCAATCTGGCCTTTTTCAAATGAGGATAAAATTGACCATTGCCATTCGTCTAAACCGGTATTTCTAAAATAATTTGTATATTATGAAAACACAAATGGTGGGTAACGAATCGCAATCAATGCCTTTCGTTTTCTTTGATGAAGGAAACTACCCTTTTGCATCGGATTTCTCACTGAATGGGCCTCTATATCAATTTAACAGCAGGTGTCTTGGGACGATCGCAAACATTCATGCTCTGAAAAAGGGCTACTTACCCAATCGGGACTCGAACCCTCGACCTCCCGTTTGGCTGGAGAAAACTTTACCTCGCCATCACCAAGGTAAGCTATTCATTCTCGAATCATTCTATACATGGATATTCATTCTGAATTAATGAGTTATAATCTAGGGCTCGGGATTATGAATCATTTGCGCTAATTAATAAGAATTTCTCGTTGAATGACTCTATGTATGGTCTTAAGGAAAACAAATCCAGAAATAAAGTTTGGAGAGAACAATGTAGATATTTTGAAAACTAAGAGTCCACTATCAGATTCTGGCTGAACGTTAGTTGCAATGGTCTGTTTGATTCAACGGGAAGTGCGACTGATTGATTGAATATTTACTTAGAGAAGGGTCATCAAAGACTGCTGTTTTTCCAAAATTTCTAGTGGTTGCAAAGAGTGACTTCTCGTGTGAGTAAGGTTATGGGTTTTTGTACATTTTTTAATAAAAAATTTCAGATTTTTGGTATTTCATAGTAGAACTTCGATCAAAAGACGTGCTTAACCCTTAACGAGTGACGTGCAATTCTTGTTACACTACCAGAGACGTGCGGTCTGGGAGACCGCAAGAAAACAAAAATTCATAAAACGTTGCAAAGTCTTTTCTATTGCTTAGTTTAATGTTTCTTTGTCTGCTTAACTATTCTAAAACTTATATTTAAAAGTATGCATTCCCAATACGAACCAATTTTTCAATAAAAATTGTTATTTGAAACAGGATCAAAAAACTGATATAAAAACACTTGAGTTATTATTATCGTACTTTTTAAAAATTAAGTACTTAATCACCCACGTTATGTGTTATCACGCTTACTTACAAATTGATAATTACTATCACTCATGATTAATCACTAAGAATTGTTTTTAACAACTTTTTTAATAATTTTCACCAGCATTACGTTTATCGTTTTTTTTTTAATTTAGTGACGTGAGGTCTCACAGGCCGCTAATCAAATTCAGTTGCAAGTTTTCAGAAATAAATAATAAGAACGTTGAATTTTAACCATGCCATGTCCGTATTATTCAAAATTATGACGCCCACGAGGATTATAGATATTTTGAAATAGCAATTTTTAAAATATTCTTAATTTTAGAAACGCAGCGGTCTCTCAGACCGCACGTCACCGGTTAAGGGTTAACGATGAATGTATTTATTACCTTCGTCTTGGTATCCGAATTAGTAGATAAAAATTAATATGTGCTGCCTCGAGTCATGTCATCACGCTCTGACCCCGATTATCTCCCGGAACTCAAAAGGAAGGGTCTTGTAAAGGGTCGAGCTATAGCAAGTACCCCACCAGCGACCCCTAGCGTTTCCAACTTAATGATTTTGCTATCATCGAAGCGAGTATTTTCTTACTGCCCCAGAAGAGGCAAATATAATTATGCAGAAGTACTTAATAGTTTTATCGCGACTTTAAAAAATTAACCTTCTAAAAACGGTGCCATTTTATAAACTAGTTCAATTAAATCAAGAATCATAAAAGCTATATAATTTAGCAAGCTATATGTTTCGTTGTGGCTTCGTAACATGCAAAACACTCAATTTCTTTTGATATCAAACTTCAATTTTTCCCTTTCTGACAAAGAGTATGTAACCAATCAGCAAATCCAGGAGTTCACTATCAGATTCTGGCCAAACGGTAGTTGCGTCGGTCGATTTGATGCAAAGAAGAGCAAAAACTGATTGATGATGTGGTGGAAGTTATTGATATCAGTTAAATACGACATTGCAGTCAAGGGCGTGAACCCAGGATCATAACTAGGAGGGGGCAAGCCAAGTTGTGACATTTGAAAAATAGTTTTATTTTAGTTACATATTTTATACTGATACATATCATTTTTCGTGGCTTTAAAGAAAATTTGTTGAATACTTCCATTTCAATTCAGTACTGATTTTGCTTAAAGACTTTTGCGATTTTTGCTTTTAGGGGTGGCAGCTGCTAGTGATGCCGACTAATAAAAAATATTGGGGAACCGGGGATCTTGCACCGGGAGATTTTATAAGTAGTGAGTTTTAAGTTTTTTAAGCATTTTAGTAGAGTCGTGTGATTCACAGCAGAACCCTGATAACTCGAATCTCGATACCTGGACACTGCGGGGAAAATCTACAAGCCTGACACATTTTTTCCTCACACCCATAACGAATTTTTGAGGGGGCTCGGGCCCTCTCAGGCCCCATGGAGTCGGCGCCACTGACCCCCCCCCCCCCCTGTCCCTCGCTGGGTACGCCCATGATTGCAATATTTCCACTGATTTTATTTTCGCTCGACGCGTTTTGTTCTTACATCAACATTAAACCAAGCTTCAAATGATTCCAACCACGATTGCATTCAGTGGCGCAGCGTGGGGGGGTTTTGGGGTTAAACCCCCCCCCCCAGAGCTCAGAGAAATTTTTTAATTTAATCCATTTTATTTAATGGGATTGATATTAATAATAGAATAGTGTAAGTATGAATAAAATATCCCTCAGGAAGCCGTAAAACTCACCATTTTGAACCGTTTATAAAATTCCGTAATTTATTAATCTCGCACCTACCACTTATGCTGGTGGGTATTCCATACCCCCACACACCCCGGTATTAGATGCACCTAAACCCTCCCCAGTCTTAATTCCTGGCTGCGCCCCTGATTGTATTATACGGAGAATATAATAGATAAGATTAGCAGTTCATAGTCTAATTTATGGATTTTTGCCACGTTGACTACTCACGTAAGAACCCGTGCGTTGTCTTGATGGAACAGTACATTTTCTTCTTAAAATGTGGTCGTTTTTCCTACAAATTTATGTCGAATGTGTCCAAAAGCTCTAAGTAATAATCGCCAGTGATCGTTTACCCTTTTTCACCTTCTGGTCATCATCTTGTGGTGTTCTGCCCGTCGGCAGGTCCCCCGCGCCAATGCTGTCTCCATTCCCTCCTAACTCTATTCCCTCATCTCCTTGAAGTCTCCATATCTTCCAATTTTTATGTTATCAATGAACTCTCCTTCCCCTTCTTGTGATCCCTTCCACCGTTCCCTCCAAAGCTACTTTCAAAATTCCATTCCCTCTCATCAAATGTCCCAGCCAGTTAACCTTCCTTTGATTTATTTTGTCCATCAACGTTCTTTTCTCCTCTATCCTAATTAACACTTGCTCATTCCTAACCTGATCCGTCCACCGTATTCCCTCCATCTTCCTCCACACCCACATCTCAAACGCCTCAATTCTGTCCCTGTCTCTCTTCCCCATCGTCCAAGTCTCACATCCATACACAAAAACACTCCACATATAGCATTTCACCAATCTCTTCCTCAATTTTAATTCCAGTGCCTTGTTACACAAGGCTCTTTTCTTCTTCTTGAAATCATCTTTCGCCATTCCTATCCTTCTTTTTATTTCCCCTACACTTTTCCAGTCTTCGGTTATCAAAGTTCCCAAGTAGCTGTATATTCTCACATTCTGTATTTCACCTTCTTTTGTCTTCAACCTCATACCATCTACATTTCTCACTTTTATCACTTTAGTCTTCTTAACGTTTATTTTCATTCCATATGTTTCCATTCCTTCCTCCTACGCTGTTACCAATATCTGCAATGACTCTGTGTCCTCGACTAAAACCACCATATCATCGGCAAATGTAATCCATCTTATTTTTACTCCACCAATACTTATTCCCTCTTCTCTTTCATCAAATGTCACATTTATCATAGCTTCAACATACAAATTGAACAGAGTTGACCCTTTGGTAATCGATGTGAGTAACACCGCGTTTATCCCAGAAGCAGCAGCTTTTGCGCTCGGAGTTCGACTCCAGTTTGCGCGTCTGTCCTCGTCAGCTCTTAATAGCGTAAGAGCAAACGATGTCGCTTGCCTTGTGTGCCAGCCCTCCAAGATTTCTCCGACTCGGCCCTATCAGTAAAATGCAGGGGTGTTGTGGGGGTGATTGTGGACCCTCGGGTTGGGCCCTCCTTATCGGGGGTCCTCCCCCACAAAATTTGAGGAAATGGATTTTGACGCTATTCTGGCTCATAAAAACTAGGTAAAGGTTAATAAAAAATGGAAATTATTACGGCAAAATGGCAAATATTATGGTTCTATTATCAATTTAGATAACATGTTTCTTTTAAGTGCACTGAAACCTAAATACCCCTATAATAACCTTTTCGACAAACGTTTAAAAAAAAAGCATCAATCTCTCTTTTATCTTCTGACATCTTTATTATGTTTATTTTTTCGTATAATATTTTCACAAAAGATTTAGATGAAGCAACTAATGAAAACGTAGAATTTAGTAATTACAAAGAAAACTTTGGTTGAAGTACCTAATCTCTTTTTTATGACACCTTTCATATACACTCCACGATAAATGCGAGCGCTGTGGGGGCTTCCCCCTTGGCTATCGCCGACCTTGCCAGACCGCCCCTAGTAAAATGGGATACATGCTTGTCTACATATCTAAAAAAACGATAGTACCTATTAAATTTTTCGACGTGACGTTTGTCTAGTGGTGTGCGTGGCAAACAGGTTGAGTGTTCATTGAATTTCGGCTGAGTCACTCATGCTTACCTAGACAGCCCGACAACCGATCGAAGTCAGTCCGCAAATGGCACTCGGAAGTGGAAGAGCTACAACCGATCACTACCTCCGTCTGTTTTAAATGCTGCCGGGGGAGCATCGAGTCCTGAGATCCAACACAGGGAAAAGTGGTTTCTGAACGTGGTAAGTCATGCAATTCATTCAAAAGTGTTCTTATCTGTGGTAGTGAAGGTTTATCGGGTGTTCCAACGGGTAATATCCTCCGTGGCTACCAACGTTTCGAGGTATTGTTGATGGGTTGCTGCCCTGAACCCTGAGTCATTCAGCACTGTGGATGGAGAACGACTCGTACCCTGAAACCAGTGGCGTAGCCAGGAATTTCGTTCGGGGGGGGGGGGGGGGGGGGGGGGAGGGGCCCAAAACCAGGGGGGAATTTTTTTCAAAAAACCGGGCGCTAAGTAATGGGTTTCAAACTAATTTTAACACCTTCATAATCCAAAAAAACTTAATCTGTTAAAGAAACATTTTGTAAATTCCTGATTTTTCAATATTTTGTTTTCTTTTATGAAGGACAATAATTGTGTTTTTATATTTTGTAAGGGGGGGGGGTCGAGATCCCCCCCCCCCTGCCTGAAACGTTGAATAAGATGGAGGAGATGGAGAGACCCGATGGAGCACCCGAACAGCCTTTATCACCAGCACACGCGGGAAAGGCATCAGATCTTTTTTCTAATCTATGACACATTGGGAATACTTCCATCTCAAATCGATCAATAATTCTCAGCTATTCTCGACTCTTCTACTTCCTATAGTTTCATATTGCTCCCAAATTTGGTCCATGTCAGCCCCGACTGATCTTAAATCCCTTGATTGCACCCCACACTTCTTTTCCAAAATAGTCATACATCCTACTGAACTTCATATTTAAAATGGATTTATGGTTACTTTATAAAACCATAAACTACATTTTTGGCTGCCCTGAAATCCATTCTCTGTTGAGTTTTAGGATATCAACTCGATCCAGCCGCTCGCTCTCCCTACCCCTTCCAGATGAGGTAGAAATAGAATAGAAAATGAAATTTATTATTCCGGCATAAGTGTGTTCCTTAGGAACATATAGGATTATAAATATAACAGAGTCAGGAATATTACAAGAATAAGTAGATTTACATTATACATCGATGTCACAGAATGCGACTAAATATATGACAGAGTAGAACAAAAAATATATATGTATATATAATTATCAGCAAGACAAACGTATGAACTCATAAATAAATCTGATTTTATTGACTTTAGCATCAGCACAATAATCAGTTAACTTAAGCATTAGCACAATAATCAGTTAAGTTACAATATTCAATTTACATGTAGCAATATTTCATAATATTTCTTTTTGAATTGATTTGCATTTTTAGGTTATTTTAAATCGCATGACAATTTATTTCATATTTCGCAAGAGGTGACATAGAAAGACCTAGCGTAAATAGGTGTTCTATAGTATGGTATATAAAGTTCTTCCATTTGGCGTGTTGGGCGTTTATTTGTTTTAGCGTTATATTGTATATTTTTGTGTAAATATGCGGGAAGTTCAATCGTAATTAACTTGTACATAAATGTTGCCTTATAAAGTAAGCGCCTATCTTGTATTTTTAACCATCTTAGTTTTTCAGAATATGGTGTCACATGTTCATAATATGTGATGTCAAAAATATACCTTACTCAGGAATTCTGAATCCTCTGCAGTTTCAGATTTAGTTCATTTGTAAGGTCGGAATATACCACGCAGCAATAATCTATATGAGGGAAAATAAGAGTGTCCACTAATTTTTGGCGAAGAGTACGGAGGAGACTCACGTTTGGATGGACGAGTTTCGAAAGGGGCGGATTATGGATAGAACAGTGTTAAGAGGGAAGAAAGTTGGGTTAGCGCGGAAGGGGATATGAGCCGCCCATGACTTCATGGGGTCTCTCTCTTTCTCTCGTCGTAGGGAGATGGAAGTGCTGTGTGCGGAGTAGGCCCACTGCTAAATATCCGAATATAATGAAACCTCGGTTAGCGAACGCCTCTAATAACGAAAAATTCGGGTAACGACCGAAAATTGTCGAAAAATTTGCCTCGAATAGCGAACAAAATTTCTGTTCGCGAACAGATGTGTAGCGGACATGTTTGTGTACGGTGCTGTGCGATTCCAAATGGATACAACGTAATACAATGTCTACAATAGTAACTCTACAAGTAATAGCATGTAATACAATACCTATATACCCAGTAACTTTCATATAATAGCGAGTCGATAGGAACTAGGAACAAATAATTCCTATTACCTTCATTTCTTTTGGGGAAAATTGCTTCGGATGGCGAATATTTCGGGTAACGACCAGCTTTCTGGAACGGATTGTGGTCGTTATTCGGGGTTCTACTGTATGTGTGTCTTGCCGGTCAAACGGAGGTGAATATGCGAGGCCCACAGCTACCTATATGAATGTGTGCGTTGCCGGTCAAACGGAGGCGCCCACTGTCGCCCCTAGAAAGGTGGGATATTAAAGGAGCGTGTGAGCCCCCAATTTGGCGATTTTTGGAGACATACTCCCGGTGCGAGGACGACGTGGAGTCCGTTGGAGAGGGAGAAGGAACGAAGCTGTACCTCTTCGTACCTCTTCACTGAAGAGAGAATTCCACCCCTTTATGACTCTCCCATTACTGTGAGACATCTCCTGACAGGGTGTGAAAAATACCGTGCTGTGCGCCATCGGCTGAACATCGGAGGAGACCTAGGGCACATCCTAGGAGACGACCCTCATAGTATCAGCCGAGTCATCAAGTTTTTAATAGAGACCGAGCTAATTAATAGTGTTTAAATTACAACCTTTTTATCATCTGACTACCCCTTCTTTTTCCAAATTTTTATGAAAGTTTAATTTAAAAAAATGTATCTTTTAAAATTTTGATTTTATAGATTGTCGGTGGTGCAAATGACCTTAGTTGTCGAGGCACCCTAAAACGAAATACTACTACTAGTACTAATATTACGAAGCTGCCTCTGGGAGAACAGCGCCATCACAAGGTACCGTCCACGCCAGGGGCGCAGCTAGGAATTAAGGCTGGGGGGGGGGGGGTTGAGGTGCAACTAATACCGGTGTGTGTGTGGGAGGGGGGTATGGAATACCCACCAGGATGAGCGGTAGGTGCGAGATTAATAAATTGCTGAATTTTAAGATTAACTGTTCAAAATGGTGAATTTTACGGCTTTCTGAGGGATGTTTTATTAATCCTTACACCATTATATTAGTAATCTCAATCCAAATATAACGGATTAAACTTAAAACAATTTCTGAGCTCTGGGGGGTGGATTTAACCCCCAAAACCCCCCCTCGCTGCGCCACTGTGCATTATACCAATCTTTGGAATTCAATTCAGTAAATTAATGAAGCTTTCACACTCGAGCAGTTTCGATTTTGAAGCGGAAATTCAGGAATGGCAGCATTGCATTTAGGCGGGACCCCGGGATGAGTTTTGTGATCGAATAAATGAGAAGCAAGAGGAACGTCATTCTATTAACAATACAGTAAATCTCATAAATTGGAAATTGTTGTATTATACCAGACGAAAATGAAGTTAACCGACACAAGAAGTACGGTCAATAGGGGTAACTTTGGCCCAGAAACGTACAAAGATTTATAGTTCTGTATTTTGCCATTTGCAATGAGTGATCGACTTATTTCTTGCATCAGTCGACTGGTGAAAGTTATGATGAAGGTCAATTAAAATTCTGATCAAGGTTAACTAGGAATTCGGAACATTAACTGGTTATATATACATTGAATTATAATATGATTTTTTCTCGCAGAAATGTTTTTTATTTTTCATTTTTACACGATGTAAAATAAATTTACAGGTTTAAATCAAGGAACACTTGTTAATAATATACTAACTGTAAGAGGTATCTTATGTGGGGTATCTTTGCTCCAATTCGTGGTTTAGAACTAGATTTGTATGAATTTATTGCATTGGGCCAAATTTACGCCAATTCAAGGTAACTTTGGCCCAATTTTTGAAAAGTTTTGCGGTGAAGGCACTTATCAGATAGACGGGGTGATAATCGCTTTATTTCGTTCCGTCCACTTAATCTTGCGCGCGCCCCAGGGTGGGCCAGCGGGAGGCGCAATTGATTCTTCAATTGTTTCTCCTTTTCCTCTTTTTTTTCTCTCTTGATCTTTTCTCCGAAAAATGGCGTGCGCGGAGGCGTTGGCGGGTAGAAGGGAGAGTTATAGCCTCGCTCACGTGTGGATTTTCTCACGGTGTGTATCTCGCCCGTCCTTCTTACAGGAGGAGATAAAGACCATGCGAAGAGGGAGTCCAGTCTCTCTCAATTGAGATCTATTACGAGAACTGGGAGAAGTATTGGCCACTACGCGGGTCAGATATGTACGGACCGGAACATTACCTCTCCCACTTGTATTTTGACTGCCTACCCGTAGCGCGGGAAATACGTCTTCGGTGTTATTCTAATGCGAGATGTCAATAAATTCAACAATTACACCGACCGCTCCTAGTCGCGAAGTAGTATATCAAAAAATTATTCCATTCAGACATATCTTGCATTTCTAGTCCATAAAATCATGTGTGAAATTTGAGGCATAAGATCGTATCTAAAATTTCGTCCATAATATCGTGAAACGTTTGATATTTATGTTTTGATTACTGTTATTGATTTGATGTTTATCTTTGATTTGATGTGGGTGTTTAATAAATACTGATGGAATGTTGCCAAGGAGTTGTTGAGTGGAGAGAGGAGATTGTTGAGAAGGAAGCCATTAAGAATGTAGCTTGAAGGAAGGAGACAAGAAAAGAAAATTGTAAAATCGCGATCTCCGGCAGGAAATGCATCGAAGTCGTCCAGAGCATCAGGCAACAGTGCAAAATCGCGGCCAATCGGAGCGCTTGGCTCAAATTTTCTACAGTTTAAAAGCGGTGCGTTTTCGACCTAAACACCATTGGTAATTTTAGTTCCTACTGACATCAGCTATTCAGGTTTAAAATTACATGAGATAATTATTCTTTACTCTGTATTTCTAGGCCTGATGGAAGCGATAAAATAAGAGAGATATTTGGTCGAACAACTGGTACCTACATGAATTCTTTTCCCCTTATACCAAACAATAAAAATCTTTAAGTGGTGTAGGTGGAGCACAGTCATCAACTATCTCATACGCAAATCTTCTTTTATTTTTTCGTTGACGTCTGGTGTTCTAGCACCCTCCACCACACGCCTATCGGCCTTTTGCAGTATAGTAAGTAGATGTAGGTTGTTTGAGTGGAGAGCATGAATCACCAGCATGCAGCAGGCAATAGCCTCATGCGCTCCACACGATTATCTAAAATACGTGAATAATGATATGTAAAAGTAGGACGTAAATATTAGACGGCGGTCGTTGTGAGCTCCAATAAAGTCCTCCATTGTTCAGGGGAAAAATGCGTTCCTATACTTATCCGTCAAAGATATCTCCTATTTAATCGTTAATGTTGGACCTAGAAACATGATGAGATTGCAAGATGATGTTCTACGTGTCGCTCTGAAATACAGGGTGGATAAAATTGTATCACGAAATTATAACCCGGGATACCTGATGATAATAGGAACTAAAATTACAAATGATGTTTTGGTCGAAAACGCACCATTTTTAAACTGTAGACACTTTGAGCCAAGCACACCGATTGTTGCGCGAGTTCGCCCGGTTGCCGTATCCTCAGGACAACTGGATGATTTCGAATACTTTGCCTGGCGGAGATCGCGATGTATCCAAGGCATCCGGCAACAGGGCAAACTCACCGCCAATCAGAGCACTTGGCTCAAAGTTTTTGCAGTTTAAAAATTATGCGTTTTCCACCAAAATATCATTTGTTCCAGGGTTAGAAATTCGTGAAAAAAAATTTCTCCACACTGTAAATATGCTCTTAATATAGGCATTTAAGTTAAGCGAGTTTCTTTCCGAGTTGACACTTACCGTTGCATATTCATGGGGATGTTTGTTTGACCTACGCAACAAATGTACTTCCGTGCATTTTGTGCGGGGGGGTGCTCCCTCTGGGTCCCTGCTTTATGCAACCCCATGCCCCTTCATAGTGACGTCGTGAGTATTCGGTATACTTCGAGATTCGGAGATCTGTCTCAGCGGATGATGCAACTGTGTTATTGGCTAGCAGTTTTATTTGAGGAAGATACGTTGAATTCCGTGGTTCAACCTTTGCGTCCGTCTCAAGCTAGTTTCCGTCGTCTTATCAATAAGCAAAGACCACGATAACACAATAGATTCCATTCTATTTTGTCGAAATCGTTGGGGAATGGCGATCAACTTCGATAATTACTCTGAGTATCAAACGAAAGTCTCCCTATTTGATGTAACTTTTTTAATCGAATAATTCGTAACCTTTATAGGTAATTGTCGTCTTATTAACTCTTCACTTTCACCTTCCAAAATCTTTGCCAATCCAAAACGCCTTGTGATAAATTCTTGGTTTCTTCCACGGATCAGCCATTTCATTCATTAGATCCCAAGATTGTAATGTAACTTCCTTTGGATTACAATTTGTAAATGTCATAAATGTCGTAAGTAAAATAATAAAATTCCGTTCTCTTTATCCTCTCAGGTGAGGAAAACTTGGTGATTATTTCATAAGTAGTAATTTAAAAGGCCCAAAAAATATGTTCTTGCCTAAAATAAGATAATTAATTGTTAGTTGTATTTGCTTTGGCAACATTGCAGTCCATGCCCCAATAAGACTGTTAGTAAAATAAAACTAATTTCTTATAGGTATTCGTCGATGCTACAGATTTCGAAACTGGAATCCTCCATGTTGCCTGTGTCACGCGGAAATCGATGGGTGTATTTTTAGAAAAACGAAAGTGGCCAGGTTGCCATGGACTCGTTGCTAGGTAATTCACAAGGTTAGCCAATGCTTGTGGAGGTTCTTAGAGTTTAAAATGCAATATAATCCTTTCCAGTGATTGTTCGAACTAGAAAATCATTCCAAATCGTTAAAGAATGAACATTCTGAAATAGCAGCGTAGCAGCATTTTTTTCTTCGCCATTGAATTCACAGAATTTCATAGGCTTCGGGTGATATCAGCAAAAAAATGTAATTGTTCTACTTTCAAAAGCTAAAAAATCACCTCAATAGCTTTTGGAGGGAATAGATAATACAGTTATCTATCTCCCAAAATTTCAAGTTCTACCCAATCGTCAAGATTTTCTGTAATTCTTTACGTGAAGAATAAGGAAAAATATGCTTGTAAAACGGTGATCAAATCCTTGGAAACGTGATTGTTGTTGAATCGTGATCGCACGTCAGATTGTGAAAAAATTGTGTTGCAGGTCAAAGTATTTTCTTAACATATCGTACAGGCTACACAACAATATAACTGGAATTCAGCGGCAGATTGCAATTTTATTTCAGAGGGTTGCAATAAAATAACCGAATCAGCGCATTTTATGGAATAGATATCGAAGAATTGGGCGCGGAAAAATAATCATTATTAAAGTATCCTTCCAATTATGGTAGGCTTCCGTGGAGTACCAAAGAAGTGATCTGGAAGCCTCCCTTTCCTTCCAGCGCTGCCTTCTTCAATTCACTGTAAGGCCTACTCTCTTTCAATCCATCTAAAATTCATATTCTTTTCCTTCCCCTCCCTCGTTTCCCAAACATTCTACCCTCTAACACCATTTTCACCATCCCCTCCCCGCTAAGTATTCGCTCCATCAATACCTTCTGTCTCCTCCGTATCTCATCTAAAAGCTGCCTCTCCTCGCCAACCATATCCAGCACTTCGTCGTTCCTCCTCCTCTCCGTCCATTTCACCTTCTCCATTCTTCTCCATACCCACATCTCGAATGCCTCCAATCTTCTATCGTCTTCTTTCCTCCGTGTCCACCAGTGGTGGATACAGAAAAAAATCAAGTGGGGGGGGGGGGGCGCAACATATCTTGACTTGTCTTTACTTTTATCGTAATAAAAGATCAGTCAAGTCACAGCCAAAGTATAAGAAATTTTTATTTAAAGTGATTATAAACATGTAAAAGACAATGCCATCTTATGATATAAAAAAGTTATAATTATGGTTTTGCAATGTTCGGCAATACGGGCGGACCCGCAAGGGGGGGCGCGCGCCCACTGCGCCCCCCATCTGTATCCGCCACTGGTGTCCACGTTTCCGCACCGTAGAGAGCTACACTCCAAATCAAACTCTTCACTCACCTTTTCCATAAACTCTTTCATATCGATCCTCTCAGAAGCTCCTTCCTGTTCATGAACGCCTCATCTGCATTAATTTCTAAAATGGCGCGGAATTCCGCGAATGTATGAACGAAATTAGAACAGGGGCTATTTTGCCGTCTCGCATCAACGCATTCTCGCATGTGTTCTAGCAATTCACCGATTTAAACGACGCAATTTTGATTGCACCTTCACACGTACGTCAGATTGCGCAATTCCGTATACCGCGTAAAACGGCCTTAAGATTGGTTTGATGCAGCTCTCCACTCAATAGGGTAGTTTCCTTCATCAAATAAAATGAAAGGCATTGATTGTGATTCGTTACCCATGATTAGTGTATTCATAATATACGAATTATTTTGTTTTAGAAATCCCAGTTCAGACGAATGGCAATGGTCAATTTTAACCGCATTTGAAAAAGGCCAGATTGGCGCCCATGCGATGCCACTCCACGTAACGTCACAGGGACCTAGTTTCTATACGAGTAGATAGGAGTTTTACATCGTCTGAGATTACCAATGCATGCATGAGGCACAGAGCTGAGAGAAACATCTCTTAATAATCACCTATTAAAACTGCCTAAGGTCGGAAAGTTTCCTTCGTTTTATAGGATATTAATAATCCTTGTTTTAGCCAAGTGCTACCAGCTAGCAGGGTACTCTGCTACCTGCTAGCATCCTACGTCGTATCAGCGCTTGAAGCCTCGCCCCATTTTAGAAGACGATTCTTCTTAGGTCACCTCACACGCCGACCGCGGGAACCAGAGTGACGTCATACGGGCTTTTCCCAGCAGTCATACTTAGCCGTCGCTTTTTCGCGCGCTTGAAAATGTTCACTTTTCATTTAATCGCGAAAAATAGATGTCGTTACTTACAAATCTAAAAGCGTGAAATTCGTACTCCAGGAGTAATTTTTTCTATTTAGGCAATAATAAAATAATAGGAAACCACCCTATTCTCCTATCATCCAATCTTTTCACACCTGCGTATTTCTTCTCATTCACATCCTCCTTTACTTGCTCCATATTTTTTGTTCGAGGTCTTCCTTTTCCGTTCTTGCCTTCCACTTGTCCCTCGACGATTGTCTTCAGCAGGCCATCATGCCTCAAAATATGGAATATGTGGTTGTTTCGTCTTCTTATCAAGGTTTTTTTTAGGCTTCTCTTCTCTCCGACTCTCTTAGGACTTCCTCATGACTTACCTACCTTACCCGGCAGAATACTTCATTGACACGCTTTACCCTCAACAGTGCAGATTCGGAGGACTCAAAGGTTTGGAAGGAGCTCGTATTAAAGGAGTGCTGAAAACAGTGATAGAGGGGAGACTGCTTGGTTTCCGGGGAAGATTAAGGAAGAGAATAGAGTTAACACGAATTAAACTGGGTCTCGCTGTGAATTAAAGGGAGAAGTGTAATGTGGGTACAGTCGTATGGGTCGGTAAGTCATACGGGTATGGTATGTTATTTGAAGGAGACGACCGACAACTGAGGTAATTTTCCCATATGTGAAGGCCTTTTTACACGGGTCACGGAATTGCTTTACAGGTTAGTACTGCATTAATTTCTAAAATGGCGTGGAATTGCGCGAATTCATGAACGAAATAAGAACAGGGGCTATTTTGCCATCTCACGTCCAAGCATTTTCGCATGTGTTCTAGCAATTCACCGCTTTAAGGCCGTTCTACTCGGGGCACTGAATTGCGCAGGTTAGAGCTGCATTAATTTCTAAAATGGCGTGGAATTGAGCGAATGCATGAACGAAATTAGAACAGGGGCTATTTTTCCGTCTCGCATCCACGCATTCTCGCATGTTTTCTAGCAATTCACCGCTTTACACGACGCAATCTTGATTGCGCCTTCGCACGTACGTCAGACTGCACAATTCCGTGTACCGTGTAAAACGGCCTTTACACGACGCAATTTTGACTACACCTTCGTACACACGTAATATTGACAAGTACGTACTTATTGTAAAACGGCCTTGAGGGTGAGTAAGGTAGGGTGGAGAGAAACCCGGCGTCGGAATAAGCCTGCTCTTGACGAATGGCGCCAAGAGGACCACTGTTTAACGTCCCATCCGACGGACGGAGTACCTGAAGATCCCTCCACAAAGCGCTCAGACAAGGCTGGGGTGGTCTATGAAAAAACCATCATCCCTAGAAACTCTGCCACCTCAAAACCTAAAAAATTGAAAATCGCCTGCATATGTAGACGGCTTGGAAGGGTAGAATGAATAAAGTAGGTCTCTATTCGGTGGAGATCTTAAATATGTATTCATCTTGTTGCCTACCTTGTTGTACGTGATTTCAGGTGTGATACGAACGCATGAAATACGTTACTGGTAGGACAGTTCTATCACTTACAATTTGCGTCGTTTGAATCTCTAGTTTACCATCCTCCACAGTCTTATTCTCCTCCCTGGAATTATTTTTACGTCTCTTCTCTTCTCAGATACTGTCGTAAACTTTCTGCAATTCATCTTCCGTCTTCGTTCATTTCCAAGACCTTCTAAGTGTGACATGGTTTTTTCATGTATATCTTCCGCCACCACCGGGATTTGAACGCAGGTCCATGGGGTGGCAGGCCATAAGGTCGGTCGGGGTGATTCGCTAAATCTTTCGTGTAAACCCAACCTGACCGAAATTAGTAACGAAGTATTTTTCCATTACATTATTATTATTTTTGCATTGATCATCAATAGGATGGTTTCCAATTTTTTTATTGCCTAAATCGAAAGCTTATTACTCCTGGAGTACGTATTTCACTCATTTAGATTTTTAAATGACGATATCTATTTTTGTGATTAAATGAAAAGTGAAAAATTTCAGGCGCACAAAAACGCGACGGATAAATATGAATGCTGGGAAAAGCCCGTGTGACGTCATTCTGGTTCCGGCTGCCGCCGCGTGAGGCCACCTTCTTGCGAGTATAGCAGGCTACTCTGCTTGCAGGTAGCAGAGTACCTTGCTAGCAGGTCCCGTTTGGCTTAAATAAGGATTTTAATACCCTATCAAACAAAGGACACTTTCCTACCTTAGGCAATTTTAATAGGTGATTACTAAGAGATGTTTCCCTGAGCTCTGTGCCTCATGCATGCATTGGTAATCTCAGACGATGTAAAATTCCTATCTACTCGTATAGCATCTAGGCCCCTGTGACGTCACAACATGGAGTGGCATCGCATAGGCGCCAATCTGGGCTTTTTCAAATGAGGTTAAAATTGACCGTTAAAATTCGATTAAACTGGGATTTCTAAAAACAAACAATTTCTATATTACGAGCGTGCTGCGCCCGCTCCCAGCGGGCTTCCCCCGCTCTTTTCAATGCAGGTCCACAGAGGGATAGACGCGTTTCTAATGTTTCATACTTACGTATCTCATACTTACGTATCTCATACTTACGTATCTCATACTTACGTATCTCATACTTACGTATCTCATACTTACGTATCTCATACTTACGTATCTCATACTTACGTATCTCATACTTACGTATCTCATACTTACGTATCAACAGGAGATTTGAATGTAGAATCAGCCGCATTTTGATAAAAGTTATTTAGAGATTGCGAGGTATTGTTGCAAATGAACAAATGTATCAGTTCTTGCGCCGTTAACGTCAGGAATATTTACAGGTTTTTGTTTTTTTGTTTTTTTTTAATTATTTAAGAACCTATTTAAGGAAACAATAGTAAAATTTAGGAAGTAAGATATGCCGTCGCATGTTCTCTGATAAATTCTGTGCATTTTGATACCTCATTTGTAGAGTTTGGTTGCGTATAAGTTGAGAAAAAGGTATCTTTACAGTAAAAATAATTACTGCACTGTTTACTAGCGTATGTTACGCACTATTGAAATTAGGTTGAATATGAATATTTTTACTCATTTTTACATTTTGTATTTGAATGGATTTTTTAATGATAATGATTGTAGCACAGTAGGTCTGGGGATCTTGGTTTGAATCCAATTCTAGATAAATAATTCTTCGTTTTTTGAATATTTTACTTCTTAACCTACCAGAATCATCCGATGTCATTGAACTTAAGGTGTTTTCGGGCGAGAATAGATAGACGGAAGTCGTGGAGAATCCTCTTTCTCTTTCCACAGCGGAGTGTATTTCTGTGATTCCTCCCAAATTTTCCATCGTTCAACCCCGCCTTATCACAGATGTTCTATTTCGATAAAGGTCACTCTAGACCATCAGCTGCCTCGATTAAATGTCAAGTGAAGGTCCGATGGACATGGTCGACATCCTCCACATCACGTATGCACCATGACGATGTCCTACCTGAAGTGAATAATCCGAAGTCTCTGATAAACGAATGAGTCAGCCGGACGAATCATTCGTGCACGATGGATCATTTTTTCCGTCGCTTTACTTAAACATTTCTTGTTTACTCAAGAAGATGGGTTTGCGGCTTGGCGACCCAAAACAAATGATTTTTCCGACTGTTGTTTACAAAAAAAGTTGACCACCACAGACGGCATTTACATTCACATAATACCCTGCGTGCCACCACTAGGGTGTTTGGCAGGAGGCAGTGGCGAAGCGAGGGAGGGTTTTGAGGGATAAACCCCCCCCAGAGCTCAGAGAAATTTTTGAGTTTAATCCATTTTACTTACATTGGATCAGTATTACTTATAGAATAGTGTTAAAATTAATCAAGTATCCCTCAGAAAGCCGTAAAACTCGCCATTCTGGAGGAGGGCCCCCGCAACTCCTGCTTGCCGTGGTGGGTATGCAATACCCTGCACCCCAAAGTATTAGTTGCGCCTAAAAGCCTTATTTCCCCCCCCCCTATTATTAAGCCCCCCCCCCTAGCCTTAATTCTTGGCTGCGCCCCTGGCAGGAGGTGAGAATACACCAACAAGTAGCATGCAATACGCTCCGTTTTCGTAGTCATCGAAAATGGAATGGGTAAATTTAATTTTAAAAAGCTCTTTGTAATGCGAAAACGTCGTTCTCTCTATAAAAAAACAACGGAGTGCATCAATCGGATATTTTACCCGTGACGAAATGAAGAAAACGACCGTTTCGCAGTTTTCATAGTTTTTCGCGTGTTCTTCTTCACTCTTTCGACCGTAGAAGATAAACGTTTTTGTTTAAACGGTGTTTAATGATTTATTGTTGTAGTCGAATGAACAATGAGTGGAACGATATATGGCATGACCCTATGGAGCTTCGGCAGGGTTTCAAACAAATGCTTCAAGTTTAGCGTTATACCCTTTTTGCGGCGATAGTTATTTATTATAGTATTCGACCGATTAAGGTAGGTTTCCATGGAGTACTAAAGAAGTGATCTGGAAGCCTCCCTTTCCTTCCAGCGCTGCCTTCTTCAATTCACTGTAAGGCCTACTCTCTTTCAATCCATCTAAAATTCCTATTCTTTTCCTTCCCCTCCCTCGTTTCCCAAACATTCTACCCTCTAACACCATTTTCACCATCCCCTCCCCGCTAAGTATTCGCTCCATCAATACCTTCTGTCTCCTCCGTATCTCATCTAAAAGCTGCCTCTCCTCGCCAACCATATCCAGCACTTCGTCGTTCCTTTTCCTCTCCGTCCATTTCACCTTCTCCATTCTTCTCCACACCCACATCTCGAATGCCTCCAATCTTCTCTCGTCTTCTTTCCTCAGTGTCCACGTTTCCGCACCGTAGAGAGCTACACTCCAAATCAAACTCTTCACTAACCTTTTATTTAAACTCTTACATAACGATCCTATCAGAAGCTCCTTCCTGTTCATGGAGCAGCGATAGTAGGTAACCTATAAGACGAGCTTGTTACTATCAGTTTGAATAACTGGCCTTGGATTGTCCCACAACGTTTCTCCTTCTACAAAATACCGCGCTAGCCACGTCTAGGGTGTTTTGCAGTGGTTGAACAATCAACAGGCATGCAACAGGATCCCCTTTATGGACAGGTTCTACTGTTGCTGTGTACAATTTAGTGTCAGTTCACAATGTTTAAGACAATTTAACAGCCCGCCGATTGTGAAGTTAGGGCAGTGATACGCAGTGGCAGCTTGCCCATAAGGACTCTCGGACGCCGCCCCTCCCAAAGATTTGAGAAAGGAGAAAAAAATCAATACCCTTTCAATTTTAAGTATACAGCTATTAACCAAGGTGTTTTTTTCAATCGTATACATCGAAAATGTAGGAAAAACACGCAATAATAACGCGGGAAGTTCGCATTTGTAGCCTCGGGGCGCTGGCCAGAACGTCCCAATCCATCACCATGCAGTTATATGAAGAGAGGTAGTGGTGTGGGCTGATGGTGCTATGACGCGTCTAAGCTTGAGCCTTATGGAAGTCTTTGGACGCCGCCCGAGCAGCGCAGAACGACGTATCTTGTGAGCTGACATCGCCGCGCCGCCCGGCGGCCGTGTAATCTTGGTGTTGCAGTGTTGCAGAATACTTTGTTTTGGTGACCAGTTGAATTATTATGTGTAAATTGTTTTAATGTAAATAGGCCTAGTTGTAGTTGAGCTAATCAAGTTAGTGATTGTAGGTGTTTTAGTGTTAGTGATTGTTTTGTGTATTTGTGGTCTCTAGATTGCCTGAAAAACTCACTAAAATAAACAAAATATTAAAAATTTTGACCCCCCCCCCCCCGGTGGAGTGTATCCCTCCCAGCATTTAACTCACGAGCCGCCACTGGTGATACGTTTTCTGTCTGCAAGAAACATTGCAGTGGCAGAAATTCATCGGCAGATTACTGAAGTTTACGGTGCCGTACAGTCCGGACTTGGCGCCAAGTGATTTCCACTTGTTCCGCCACCTAAAGGAGTTTCTTGTCGGCGAGCGCTTCGACACAGATAATGATGATGATGTAGTTAAAGACTGGTTATCTTCGCAGGCGGCCCATTTCTACAGCTTAGGCATTCAAAAGCTTAATGAACGATGTTACAAATGTTTAAATAAGTATGGAAAGTATTTAGAAAAATAGAGGAAGATGTTCGAAATGCAAAAAAAATTGTTTTGGAAAAAGAATTTATTTTTGATTTTTTTTGCTTAACTGGACCTTACTTCTAGAATAACCCTCGTAGCATTTCTATGCAAGGTTTGAACTATGCTAGGTGTTCACTGCGAAGATAATAATGCTGAACATTTTGAAGATTAAGAAATAAGTAAAAAATGGTTTCTTCTGAGTTTTCTACGGAAGTCATGAGAAGTCGTACTTTTTTTTGTAACTCCCGAATCGTTTTTTCATGCACCTCAACCACGAAGTAGTGAAATGTTGTAGTTTGGTAAACGACGGGAAAACTCATTTGTCAGACACTATCACCGGCTGCACTTAGCGGAGCCACGATTTGGGAAGATAATATTCACTTCGCAAGCAACTCACGTTATCATGACCTCGCCGAAAGCACGGACGAAATTGCAGTCTCGGTAACTCCAGTGAATAACCCCAGTCAACCAATTGCCAAGCCAACCAAAAGTCAACCACAAAAACAATGAATTTTTTGCGCATTTCTTTGCGTTGTCAACATCAGGTGTGGTTTGCGTGAAAATGGATACTTATCTCTTAAAACTTGACAATCGAACAATAATGCATTTACACTAAATGTAGAGACATTAATAAAATCCGGGTAAATATATTATGATTAAATGATAATTAATTATTATTATAATTTTTTTAAATTTCAGCTTCTTTTTACATATTTTAAATACCTAACTAGTATTTTTAAAGTTTTCTCGGATATTACACTATTACTTATGCCACTGATTTTCTAAAAAAGCAGTGGTATAAAGTATAGTGTAATTTCCAAGAAAACTTATAATGGAATACCACAAAGTTAATCTTGAGTTAGTGAATTTTTTTATTTTTTATTTTAATTTAGTTTAATTTTTTTATATTTTACTTCGCAAATACGGAATTAAAGATATTTTAGCTTTTTTTCTCTTCCACAATGAATGCATATTAACTCCGACCATGGTTTCCATACTGTTATAACATTATCAAGACACATATTCTAAAAAGTCAATTATTTAACATCGAAAGATGAGAAAGGGGTGGGGGCGGAGTAGGGGGAGGGGGTGCGCTTTACTCTCACACCTCTCTCATTCTCCAATGTTTAAACAATTGACTGTTAAAGACTAAGTCACACGGTACCAACATTAACCAGTGCGAGTCAATGTCTAATTGCCTGAATGATTTTGATGGACCGGAACGAAAAATGTACGATTGCATGAACCAAATGAGAAAGATTGAACTTGAACATTTTCTTTACTATTATTTTGACTATTCACCTGGGACGTAGGAAAAATTAGGCGAAAATGATACATGCATTAATAAAAATAATAATAATGAATAAATACCAACATATTAAAAAAGAACTAAGCAATTTTAAAAAGGTAACTAATCATATTTCTTGATGAAGTCTTCTCGGGTTCTCGGCCAGGTTAATAGGTTAGTTTCCTTCATCAAAGAAATGAAAGGTATTGATTGCGATTCGTTACCCACCATTAGTATATTCATAATATACAAGTTATTTGGTTTTACAAATCCCAGTTTAGACGAATGACAATGGTCAATTTTAACCGCATTTGAAAAATGCCAGATTGGCGCCCATGCGATGCCATTCCACGTGACGTCGCGTCACAGGGACATAGATTCTATGCGAATAAATAGGAGTTTTACATCGTCTGAAGTTATTAATGCATGCATGAGGCACAGAGCTCAGGGATACATGTCTTAATAATCACCTATTAAAACTGGCTAAGGTCGGAAAGTTTTCTTCGCTTGATAAGGTATTAATAATCCTTATTTAAGCCAAGCGCTACCAGCTAGCAGGGTACTCTGCTACCTGCTAGCATCCTGCGTCGTATCAGCGCTCAAAGCCTCGCTCCAAGGTCACCTCACACGCCGACAGCGGGAACCAGAATGACGTAACACGGGCTTTTCCCATCATTCATACTTAGCCGTCGCGTTTTCGCGCACTTGAAAATTTTCACCTTTCATTTAATCGCGAAAAATAGATATTGCCATTTAAAAATCTAAAATCGTGAAATACGTACTACAGGAGTAATAATCTTTCGATTTAGGCAATAAAAAATAATCTAAAAATCTAAAAAAAAAATCTAAAATCGTGAAATACGTACTACAGGAGTAATAATCTTTCGATTTAGGCAATAAAAAATAATAAGAAACCACCCTATTCTTTCGTATAAGCCGACGTTTCGAGAGACGACTTGTCTCCCATCTTTAAGGCCGTGTTACTCTTTGGAAGTCCAATTTCACACTGAACCGATACGACCGTTTACGAGGACAACAGTACGGCTCAGGCGTCGTCCGATTGGCTGTAGGTCTTTTGAAATTCTTCATATTCTCAAATATAATAATAATAATATTCTTTAATCATATTTCTCTTGAACATACAAATTGTTGAAGTGGGTCTACCATTTACGGGTGAGCAGTTCCACAGCATGCAGGAGGAAATTACGAATGAGCGCTCAATTCACTAATCGTGGAATTAAGGGAAAAAGAATAACTCACTGACATGAGTAGGCATTTTCCTGCATCTACATCTATATATAGTAAATAAATAAAAGAAAGTCGAAAATTGTGTTAATTAGAACACTTATAACTCGAGAACGGCTGCACCGATTTTAATGATATTAGGTTCTTTGGATTCGTATCAGCCCCGGATAACATATACGACATTAAAAAAAGCATAATTTCACAAAGAAATTCATCTCTTTCTAGTGATATGTTTTTAGGAGTTAGTAACGCAACAACAATTGATAAGTCGGTCAAAACTACAAATTAAATTATTTGTTTTGTTTTTACCAATTTAATAACAGAACTTCGTAACAATGTAATATTTTAATTACTAAATATATTCAAAATATTGAAATTGTATTTAAAACTTTAATTCTAGCTAATTTTAGGCTCCGCTCGAGTTGACTCTTCACTAACGTGTTTGTAAACAAATCTCCAAGCAATTGTTGACAAACGGTAATGTCCTGTGGAGGAATCGAGTAGTTTGATTTCACTACGTCGGAATGTTTGAAAATCAGTTACATCGGAAGGTGAGCTAATCAACAAAGTGTTCCGCAATATGACTGATCACCACAAAAATCAAAAATGGTGTATCTAAACTGTAAGTTCATTGATTTTTGGGCGGTACGAACTTCGCCGGGTCAGGTAGTTATAGCAAATACGCGAATTGGCATAACTTGATTAGTATATACTTTGGACCAGTAAAATTTGGTGAATGGGTACATCTTGGTATTCCTCACAATGCCCAATTGAAATATTTTTTGTATATAGTCTCACTTTCGATATATATCGAATCTACTTTTTCTTATATAATTATATCGAATTGCTATAACATATAGGATTTTACATCCAAGGACATAGTTGACCAGGAATTTTAGGGTTGATAATCAAAGACTGGAACTTAAATCAATAAGATAGCGAATTTTCAATACACATGTCAGTATACTTGATCATTTGATACGATAATGATAGCAAACTTGCAAATTGGCGTATCTTTATAACTATTGATGTAAGTTGGAAGAAATGTTATGAATATGTTATTCATAGCATTGTCCACACTGCATTATTGAAATATATATTTGCTTATAATATATAAATAATATATTTGCTTGATAGGCTCCCATTCAACACATATCGAATCTATACTTTTGTAAAATATATCGAATTGTTATAATTTATAGAATTTAACATCTACGGGGATAGTTGAGCATTCATTATGAAGGAAATAACCAATGAGTGGATGGCAACTTAATGTGATCGCAAATCGTTCAAATCAAGTGCCGCTATAATCGAAAGTTCAATTCGTTAATGGTAGCAGATACGGAAATTGGCTTATCTCCTTTGTTATTTCTGTTAGCCTATTGAAATTTGGTTTTCTAGGTGCATCTTAACCTTTTTCATGCAGCCCTTTGGAAATATGATTGATTGGTGGACTCCTATTCGATATATATCGATTCTGCATTTCTTCAAATTAATGGTATCGCTATTCCTTAAAGGATTTATCATCCACTGGTATAGTTTTGTTGGCATTTATTGGGGAAAACAATTGAATGGAAAGGAAATCAATAGTATCGTAGATTATACATTGCAAATGTCAGTTTAGGTGAAATACCGTTACCATTATCAAGGCTATTTTGCAAATTGGAAAATCTTGAAAACTATTTCTTTCATACCAAAGAAATTTGGGGAATGGTTACAAATTAGTATTTTACATACTGCATTATGGACATATGTTTTGCGAGTGGTATGTCTTTATATATTTATCTAATGAATCTGCGTTTTATTTTCAAGTTTCGCTTATCAGAACGGTTATGGACTTTAAGAGTTGAAAAATAACCACAAAATCATCACTATCTTGAAATTTTTAAAACCTTATTCCCATTATGTCTCAATGCTAAACTTAACCTATCCAAAGAATGAAATATCCGTCAAATTAAATCATATTGAAAATAACAAATATTTTTAACAGTGAGCAATTAAGTTCCTTACCCTTTCAAAAAACAGCGGGGATATATTTGAATATTTAAACCACTTATGGACACAATACTCGACAACACATGACCCAATAATGTTCCCCCCCCCCCCCCCTAATTACCCGCTTGATGAATTCAAGCGCCCATCGACTCGTTAAATATAAAATGTTCATACAAATAGGTGAGGTTTTTGAATCGCAGGGCCTTGAACATAAATAAGGCCTTTTGCAGTTTTCGGCGTTTTGGTTTTTTTCTCTCTTCATGGTTTCGCACAAATTGTGCGATTACACGGTGCATTTTTTTATTTCATCACACGCTCATATATGTATGTATTGCGTAGCCAGGCCTAAAGTACCTGTAGTAAATAGTTGAAGGCGCGGTGCGTGGCAACGCATTTGATAGCCGACAAGATAATACTCCATTTTAATATTCGGGAGTATAATACTCCGTACTCCAATTACCTACCCAGGATCTAATTGCTTTCTCAACCCTACTTGCTTACGCGGGTGCCTATCTTTCGTATGTTTCCGAGACATATATCTACATCTACATAATACCCCGCAAGCTGCCTAAAGGGCGTGTGGCAGGGGGTGTTAGGACACCAGCCGTTTACAGCTAAAAAAATGAAGTGCTCTAACGAAGTTGGGACTAGCGTTTATTAAAGTCCTTTATGGTTCGGGGGAAAAACGAATTCCCATATCTATCTGTTCGGCAAAACATCTCTCTTAATTTATCGCTACTATCGGACCTGGAAATATAGTGTGGCTCTAATATTATATTCTCTGTGTCGCTCTTAAAGATATCCATTCTCAATTGTTCAAGCAATCTAAGCCTAGCGCGCAGCCTCCGAGTCTCCAGCGGCTCCCAGCCTAATTCGCGTAACATCTGGGTAACACTGTCTGTACGGCCGTAGCAGTATTTGACGAAACGCGCAGTCTTCCTTCGTATTTTTTTCAGTTCAGTCTTTCTGAATTGGATCCCATACGCTCGCTGCATATTCAAGGTGCGGTCGGACGAGAGCGAAATAGCACCTTTCTTTTACTTTCTCATCCGAAAATCTTCCCACAATACGCTTGACGAATCCCAATTTCTTCAGGGCTCTGCCGCAAATATTCTTTATATGTGTTCCGCACGTGAGGTTCGAGGTTATCGTAACTCCCAGGTACTTCACTTCGTCTGTTGCCTTTATGTTAATGCCATCCACTGCATAAACATGGTTAGAGTTGGACGAATTCCGCAAGGAATGTACCGCCATGCATTTGCTCAGATTAAGTTCGAGTCCCCACTCTTGGCTCCACAAATAAACGTTGTTTAAGTCGGATGATAGAATTTCATAGTCAGAGTGATCACTAACTTCGCGATCGATACCCTAGAGGTGGCTCGCAGGGTATTATGTAGATGTAGATAATACCCTGCGAACCACATCTTGGGTGTTTGGCAGGGGGTGATAAATCACCATCACGCAGCATGCAAGATGATTACCACATGCACAACCGACGGTAATGAAGATCTTACGCATGCAAGCAATATATACTCCCACATCCGTGCAAAGGCAGAAGTCGCCTACTACTACTTATTAAGGCAATATACCAATAAAGCTAGTAAACTAAAAACATGCTATTAGAAATACTGAAAAAATTCGGAAATATGCATATAGGAATACCTAAGTTATTAGACTACACTACCAGTCAACTAACTTATTTGTAAGCTCTAACTCTGCCGTTACAGTATCTTATTGATCACGAAATAACGACACTCTGAATCTATCGGTTATACAGTCTATCTTTCTTATTTTATTTATATTATCTGTTCTAGCGTAGATGTTGACGTTCGTATGATATGGCTAAATTCGTCGGAAAATACACAGCTCTCAGAATTTTCGTGATAGGTTAAGCCTATTTTTCAGTCTGCGGTCTAACAGAGATTTCTTATCCGAGTATATTTAAGTATTTTCTCTCTCTTTCACATCCTTCTTTACCTGCACTACACTTTCGAGGACTCCATTCACTTGACCCTCAAAAATTGTCTTCATCAGGCCATCATGTCTCCAGATGTGGCCTATAAGGTTTTTCCGTCTTCTTAACAAGGCTTTCACGAGGTTTATCTTGTCCACTATCTTCCATAGGACTTCCTCATCGTTCCACTTGATTTTCGTGATTGTTATTTAGCTCTACATTTCAAATACTTCAACCCTTGATTTCTCTGCTGCTGTCATTGCCCATGCCTCGCTGGTATTGGGAAGCAAACTCCAATTTATATGTTCTGACGATTTACTGCCATTTGTCATAAATCAGGTTGTTGGGGGCCGTTGTTAAGTCATAGTAGGTCTCAATTTAGACAACTTAACAATGTTTAGTGGAGTTCTTCAATAGTCCTACATTCTTCGGTCGTCATGTAATTCAAAATATCCGGCAGTGTAAAAACACTTATTGAGTTTTAATTGGCCTCCACTTCTCTTCAAGTACAAGTATATGAGACTTTGTGAACGATTTTGTAATAATGATAATTTTGTGTGTTGTGATAATGCAGGCGGAGAAGGAGTTTTCCGTGTACTTTTGACTTCTTTGTCATCTTTTTTTATTTTTTTACTAGGATTGCACGAGTATGTAGATGTAGTTGTTGACATTTCATTCCATTGGGAACAAGCAGGGATTTGATTGAAGAACCAGCTTGTGTAATTTATTTTAAATGTTTGGCATTACAAAGTCTATTTGACCTTGGAAATTGGATTTAGCAAACCCCAACATCAGTCTTGAAACCTTTCATCTATTAAGTATTGTCATCGGCGTTAATTTACTGTTTCCGACTTGTATACTTAGTGGTGTGTAAGTGTATGCCTTCCTTCACACCTTTGGATTTAACTAAATTATCGGTTGGGATTGCTGTAAGAAATTATACCAATTGGAGCCTGTTCAGGATTGTGAATTGGTGTGAGGGGAGGTAAGTTATCTGTAATAATAAATATACCTATACATATATATTTGTTTCTTTACCTTTAAGCTCCTGTAGATAAGTAGATCCGTACTTTTGCGGGATACTCTGTTCCTTTTGAAATTTAGTACGGCTTTTTATTTAAAAATAGGTGATAGCTATGGGAAATTTTAAAACAGCTTGGGTTTAAAAAAATCACATAAGTCCCTCCACTTACTTTTCCCCGATCAGGGTCAGCGACATGGTCCCTTCCAGGGGATGTTCGAATCCCGTACCCTTTCTTTGGGTATACCCACCTGCACTGCCTGCATGGATCGGCTAATGAACCAACCGCCACTTAACTGTTTCGCCTCCACCAGAAGTCTTTCCCCCGGCAGAAAGAGCAACGGTACATCGAGGAAAAGTCCTCTGTTCGCAAAGAGGGGTGCGGGGAGGAGCGGCCGAAATATCTCTATTCTGTCCCGAACCTCGCATACCGACCAGCCGTTTGGGGTAGGTAGCAGTAGCCGGAGTCACGCGTGGTTTTTTTGCCTTTTGTAATCTGCACATCAGTAAGTCACTGCACTTCCACGGTGTTTGGCTCCGAAAGAAGGATGAGATGAAACTCATTTTGTATTCTTCTTAGTGGATATTTACTTACTCCTACCATGATTTCGATATTTATTAGAGTCACTTCGATATGAGTTACACTCAATAATGATCTATCGTGGAATAAACATATTCGAGAAATAACCGGTCACGCTAATCGTAAAATGGGTTATGTTAAAAGAATATTAGGAAGGTGCGACGACAAAGTGAGAGAAATTAGTTACTTCTCCCTCGTTAGACCACATTTAGAAAACGCTACCAGTGTTATGAGACCCTCATGAAAAAGCCTTAGTAACAGAATAAGAACGCGTGCAAAGAAGAGCTGCCAGGTATGTGAAAGATCGTTACGATAGTCTTGTTAGTGTAACTGACCTCTTAGATAAACTTGGATGGGAATCTCTGTCGGACCGTAGATTGAAAAGTAGACTAAACCTTTTAGATAAATTCAAGAGCAGTGCCTTTTCTAACTAAGTTAACCATATCTTGCGGACGACAACATACTACGGAAGATCAGATCATGTAAATGAAATAAGAGAGATAGATTGTAGAACAGACAGATTCAGAATGTCATTTTTTCCACTATCAATAAGAGATTATAACGGCAGCGATAGAACTCATAATGATTGCATGACTTGTAGTGTAGCCTACTAACCTATGTAAAACTTAATGCATGTTTCTTAATTTTATTATTATTATTTCCAACAGCATATAGTAGTATAATTTGTTAGTATGTGTGGCGTATTTTGTACTGTGTGGTGTACATGTGGGAGTCCAATTGCATGCTGTATGCTGGTGATTTATCACCCCCTGCCAAACACCCTAGAGGTGGCTTGCAGGGTATTATGTAGATGTAGATGTTTGGATGGAGTATTTACGAAGTATTCTGGCAGTCTCCTCTCCCTTCATGGGCTTCACTCTTAAATTCGCAATTAGTCCCTTTCAATCTATCAAAAAATCCTATTCTTTTCCTTCCTCTCCCTCGTTTACCCAAAATTCGACCCTCAAACACTATTTTCAACATCCCCTCCCCGCTAAGTACTCGCTCCACCCATACCTTCTGTCTCCTTCGTATCTGATCTAGAAACTGAAATATTTCCACTGGCTATATTTTCTCACCTTGTTTTCCGATGTCAAAACATCATTTTTGTAACAACGAAACAACGCTAAACGAATGAATTTAAAATATTGCAATGTCTTCCTTAACTAACTAACTTTCACAACGTACCATACAAGATAGTTTCGATACTTATATTATTTCCAATACCCTTTCGAATGGCCTGCATCCTTTCATCATTAAATCATTCAATACCAAGTCTTTGTATCTTCAGCGAGAAACGGTTGTTTTTGAGGAAACACGAATGTAACTCTTCATATGTATCTTCCCTCGTACTATTAAGGATAGCAACGTTGTCTCAATTGATACGATTAATGGCGTCGCTCGCTATGATCACTCATTGCATGTTTTTTCATAGTTCTAACCTTGCATGTATTTGCTCTAGGAATTACTAACCATTAGCAACTTTTTAATGAATAAGCATGCATATTTTTCTAGTGTGCGTAATATTTCTATGACCGTGCGGTGTGCATGTGGTGGTCCTCTTGCATGCTGCATGTTGGTGTTTTGTCACCACCTGCCAAACACCCTAGGGGTGGCTCGCAGGGTATTATGTAGATGAGGATATGTAGATGAATCTGTAAGAATCTCTTAAGTTTTTTTACGTCCGCTACAGAGTGCAATCGCAAAGCGCCTGCAAAAGTTATGAAAGGAGGTTATATCAGTATATAATGATGTTTTTTTAAGGGGAGAATTGCGTCTATGGTGAAGCAGTTTTAGCTTTAGCAGTTTAGTAAAAGATGCTACTGCAAAAAGATGAGTGAAAGATTTATTGGTGGGCTTCGCTAAATTGTCTTAAACATGTTTTCCCTAGGAAAAATTATTATCTATCACCTCGGTTACTTCCCACAACCAGCTGAAAATAACATTTACGAGTGTAAAACAGTAATTTCCCTGCACTTATACTGGTATTTTATTTTATTTTAGCTAGCAGAAATCTAGCAAGTAGTATCTATGTTTAAGTAGTACAGTAAAAGAGTATATTTTCAGGGATATCCGCACTAATAAAGTGCCTAATAGAACAGAAATTTTATGCGTTATTTATTTTATGCTTTTTTTAAATTTGCATATTTCTCATAATTTATTTTTAACTTAATGTTATTTATATTTTCTAATTACTATTTTATATTGATTTATTTTATACATAGAATTATCTTGAATGATGGGAAAACTACGATGACAATTACTGGCGAAATAGCAATGATTATGTTAGCATTGTTCACTTTAGCGTGTAGCGCATTTGCCGAACCAAACTTAGCCTCCTCAAAATATCAGTCGAAGACCAAGTTCAAAAATTATCAAACTAACATGGCGGACTACTGGCCTCGTTGAAAACCTCCTTGATTTGATCTCATGACTTGTCATTTAGCATCCGGTAACAGGACAAACCCACAGCCAATCGGAGCGCTCAAAGCTTCTGTAGTTAAAACAAAAGGTGCGTTTTCGACCTAAACATCGTAAGTAATTTTGGTTCATATTGGCATCAGCTATCCACGGTTAAATTTCGTGTCATAATTTTTATCCATCCTGTATAATTAATAACTTCTCAATGATGTTACTTGCGGGTGCAAATACTTATTGTTAGTTTCGAATAAAGAAAGTAAATGTATCTGTCAGAACTCATCTCCGCGTTACGGACAATAGGGTGGTTTCCTATTATTTTTTTATTGCCTTAATCGAAAGATTATATCTCCTGGAGTACATATTTCACGCTTTAGGATTTTTAAGTGACGATATATATTTTTAGCGATTACATGAAAAGTGAAAATTTTCAAGCGCGCGAAAACGCGACGACTAATTATGAATGCCTGGAAAACTCCGTGTGCCGTCGTTCTGGTTCACGCTGCCGCAAGTGAGGTGGCCTTGGGGTGAGGCTTTGAGCGCTGATACGACGCGGTATGCTAGCAGGTAGCAGAGTACCCTGCTAGCTGGTAGCGCTTGGCTTAAGTAAGGGTTATTAATACCTTATCAAACGAAGAAAACTTTCCGACCTTAGCCAGTTTTAATAGGTGATTATTAGTTTATTATTAGTTATTATTATTATAGTGATGTTTCCCTGAGCTCTGTGCCTCATGCATGGATTGGTAGTCTCAGACGATGTAAAACTCCTATCTACTCGTATAGAAACTAGGTCCCTGTGACGTCTCGTGGAGTGGCATGGCATGGGCGCCAATCTGGCCTTTTTCAAATGAGGTTAAAATTGACCATTGCCATTCGTCTAAACTGGGATTTCAAAAACCAAATAATTTGTATAGTATTATGAATACACTAATAGTGGGTATCCAATCGCAATCAATGCATTTCGTTTTCTTTCATGAAGGAAACTACCCTATTGCGTTAGCAAAGGAGGCGTTCATGAACACAGGAAGGTGCTTCTGAGAGAATCGTGCTGCTTTTTACTTACTGCCCTTAATGCCTCATACGTTTCCTCAAATCGTTACCCAAATAGCTGAAGAGCTCTACTTGCTCAAGTTTTTCACCAACAACTTTTACCTTGAGTCTCACATCTCTAGATCGCGATGCTTTACAAAACCGAATTAAAACTACACTGAACACCCGCTTCCGGATATTGCACTAAATCATTTTAATTTCGCCGATCAAGCATTGGATATGGTCATAACAGACAGAAATTACAAAAAAAATAGCGCATGTAAGTTTAGGCACTTTATAGGCAAATTAAGCGATAAAATTCTGATACGCAGCATTTAACGTGAGATTCAATATTTTAATATCAGCGTTCTAAAAAAATAGCACTGAAATTAGTTAGGGATTTTAAATAAACGGAAAACATATTAGCGTTAGACTGTGGAATGTGAAATGTTGCATGAATTTTTTTACATGACCTTTAAATAAACATTTTTTCATAGTTCTTACCGTAGAGGAAGACACCTTGTAATGAAACATAACCTGGTGATAAGATGGAATTGAGATGGAAACTTCGGAAAGGGCATCGAAGCGGCTAACAACAAAAAATAACACGATCATCATTAAAACCATCATCTACATCTACATCAACATAATACCCTGCGAGCCACCTCTAGGGTGTTTGGCAGGGGGTGACAAATCACCAAATAGCAGCATGCAAGAGGACCGCCACATGCACACCGCACGGTCATAGAAATATTGCGCACGCTAGAAAAATATACATGCTTATTCATAAAAAAAACTTGCTAGTGGTTAGTAATTCCTAGAGCAAATACATGCAAGGTTAGAAATATGAAAAAACATGCAATGAGCGATGATAGCGAGCGACGCCATTAATCCTATCAATTGAGACAACGATGCTGTCCTTAATAGAACGAGGGAAGAATGACATTTTAAAAATCTCTGTTTCAGTCTATTTATTTTATTTTATTCTCATGATAGCGTCTTCTATAGTACGATGGTAAACGAAGGATATGATTCACGTCGTCTGAGAAAATACCTTCTCCGATTTTCCTAGGTAAGTTAAGCCTATACTTCGATCTACGCTCCTGTAAAGATTCCCATCCTAACTCGTGTAAAATACTTGAAACGCTGCACTTTTTGTCGAAACAACTCATCATAAATATGGCCGCCCTGCGATGTACTCGATTGATTTCAGCTATTAGTCCTACCTCGTAAGGGTCCCACACTCACATAATTTTATTTATTTATTTATATTTATTTTATTCTCAAACCACCGGATACAGCTCGTATTGGCCATTTTATACCGGGATGTTCAACAAATGTAACAGTTAAACGTACACAAACGACCATGCCCTGGATCCTGCCCTGGAAACCTACCCAGGCGGGACTCGATCCCGCGACCTCGTGTTTGGCAGGCGAGGACGTTACTCCGCCGCCACCGAGGTCGGCATAATAGTGATAGATAGCTCCAGCGATGGATATTCAGGACCCAAGAGAGTGATCGCTGGACCCATCATTTTCTGAATCAACCGGTCATTCCCACCGTCCATTTTTCATCCCTTATTCCATCGCATTCCGATGTTACAACTATAAGTCAATGAAAAGGCAAGGGTGACTTTTCAATAGGGTGGTTTCCTACTATTGTTTTTGCCTAAATCGAAGATTATTACTCCTGGAGTACGTATTTCACGCGTTTAGATTTTTAAAGGACGATATTTATTTTTCGCGATTAAATGAAAAGTGAAAATTTTCAAGCGCGCGAATACGCGACGGCTAAGTATGAATGCTGGGAAAACTCCGTGTGCCTTCGTTCTGGTTCCCGCTGCCGCAATTGAGATGACCTTGGGGCCGAGGCTTTGAGCGCTGATACGACGCAGGATGCTATCAGGTGGCAGGGTACCCTGCTAGCAGGTAGCGCTTGGCTTAAATAAGGATTATTAATACCTTATCAAAGGAAGGAAATTTTCCGACTATAGGCAGTTTTAATAGGTGATTATTAAGAGACGTTTCCCTGAGCTCTGTGCCTCATGCCTACGTTGGTAATCCCAGACAATGTAAAACTCCTATCTACTCGTATAGGAACTAGGTCCCTGTGACGTCACGTGGAGTGGCATCGTATGGGCGCCAATCTGGCCTTTTTCATATGAGGATAAAATTGACCATTGCCATTCGTCGTGGGATTTCTAAAACCAAATAATTTGTATATAATGAATACACTAATGGTGGGTAAGGAATCGCAATCAATGCCTTTCGTTTTCTTTGATGAAGGAAACTACCCTATTGCTATTAGCGTCCGCGCGTCTGATAAACACTCCTCGGAAATGCGTTCTACCTAAACGACGATTTTCTTCTTTTTGGTTTATTTCAAGTAAGGGGAGCAAGATAAACATTTCGGTCATTAAAAGAATCAAGGAATGAGTAAAATGTAATTTTAAATAGGTCTTTGTAATGGCTATAGAAGATACAATAAATTTTACCAATAAAATATTTTGTCCGTGGCGAGATGAAGATGACGACCGTTTCGCCGACCTCTTAGTGCATTTCGCGTTCGTCTTCACTCTTTCGACCGCAGAAGATAAACGTTTACGTTTAAACAATGTTTAATTATTAATTGTTGTTGTCGAATCAACAATGAGGAAAAATATATATGACACGACCCTATGGAGATTCGGCGGAATTTTATAAAAATGCATAAAGCTCAGTTTCCTACCTGTTTTCCCAGTTTAGACGAATGTTAATGGTCAATTTTAACCTTATTTGAAAAAACCATGCGATGCCACTCCACGTGACCTCACAGGGACCTAGATGCTATACAAGCAGTCAGGAGTTTTACATCGTCTGAGATTACCAATGCATGCATGTGGCACAGAGCTCAGGGAAACATTTCTTAATAATCGCCTATTAAAATTGCCTATGGTCGGAAAGTTTCCTTTGTTTTGATAGGGTATTAATAATCCTTATTTTAGCCAAGCGCTTACTGTTAGCAGCCTGCATCGTATCGGCGCTCATAGCCTCGTACTAAGGTGGCCTCACACGTCGGCAGCCGGAACCAAAATGACGTTACATGGGCTTTTCCCAGCATTCCTACATTGCCGTCGCGTTTTCGCGCGCTTGAAAATTCTCACTTTTCGTTTAATCGCGAAAAATAGATATTGTCATTTAAAAAATCTCAAAGTGTGAAATACTTAATCGAGGAGTAATAATCTCTCGATTTAGGCAATTAACGAAAAATAGGAAACCAACCTATTTAAAATATTTATGCACTAGGGGAGGCATTAATATTATTTAAGGCGAAATTTTATGCAATTAGTACCATAAAACAAGAAAAAGTTTTGTTGCCCTCTGCAGCATTCTTATGTTAGAGTTCGAAATACAACCATGATTTATGCTAGTATGACTTATTTAATCGGCCAATTCGCTTTATTAAAAAAATCAACGCATTCTTGTATTCCAGAGAAAAAACGGGACAAATTGCAAATGAATTCATCACGACCGACAGGTTTCTTTGTTCGACGTCTTATTTAGTGGATGAAAAGGTATGCAACTCTTCATGAGACATCAATGGCGATTGATTGATAAGTATTATAAATTTAATTAAAAGGAAATATGTGGTATTTCCCAAATAGTAGCAGCCCAAATAATGCTGCAAAAGAACATGTTCATAGTATTCCTATGTGGACTTACATAAATACAGGCCCACTAGGATTCGACCATGCGAGTATATTTACATGGTCGAAGGTCGTTTTATAGGATTTACATAGTCGGAGCTAAGAATTTCAAACAGATGACTGTCGACGTTAGGATCTTTCGGACTGTGTATCTCGGAAGCTAAGGCTAAGAAACTTCGCAACCCAATTCCATCAATGTGAGGCCAGTTTGCTGCTAGTTCATCCGGGAAATGATAGATGGCGTTCAGTACAAGATGATTCTCTCGTATGAAAGCCCAATAGCTGTGAAGCTAATTTCTTCTTTATTGCTTAACATTTTTTTTCACCAATTATTTTCTTTGAAGCGGCATAAACGGTCAACAGCTATATCAGTCCATTTTGGTGTGTAAAAAAGACGTATAATATTCGTTAGCTAAAAATTAGCGAATCTGGGATCATATTCAATGTTCACTAGTTACTGATACATGCTGCAAAATAAATACGTCACTACATTTACCGCTCATTTATTTTTTACAACGTCCATCGTTTCCATCAATACCGTTTATTAAGCGGAAATGCACATATCCTCATTGAATGGAACCCATGCTACCCTTGAGGCCCATATTGAGAATTGAATGGGGTCAGCTACCCGGAAAGTTGCTTACACCGTAGATTAGTGGCATAGAGGCATTAAACAATAAATTTGATAATTGGATGCGTAGTCATGACACATGATCATTAGCATTTAAAAATAAATATGATAGATGTATGCATAGGCATTGACCACGATTAGAATCACCTAATTTTCGTATGTGACGAAATTTCATGGTTCAGTTAAACATTTTGTGTTTACACGATTGTGATAGAAATTGCGTGGAAATGCAAAGTATCCTCTAAAGGCATAGCTTTCTTACAACTATGGGAACGAATTCTGTTGAAATTAACTGTACTTTTAATTACCATTCGCGAGCATTTCATGCCTCTAGCCATGATTTATATTTAAAAGGTCATTCTAACTAATGGACCCATTTTCAAAAATTCGTAGGTTACAAATTATTAAATCATTACAAATTATTAAATTATTGCAAATTATTAAATTTATCAGATGAAATTGATATGACACATCATGAGGAAAAATTTCAAAATTCCCCTTTTCATTGGCATAAAACTTGTTCATTTTGGATGTTTACTTGAATAAATGCGAGGTTTTGAAAATGGATGCATCATTTAGAATAACTCGGTATTTTAATGGAGTATATAATGGTTGGTACCACATTTGTGTTTCACGTTGTAATTCATTTCTTACGATATTACCTAACTTACCACGTGACCATAGTCAATTCTCACTGGACTATGTGAGGGCGGGATTGTAGGATAAAGCAACGATAAATCATTTGTACGTGGTAGCTCTTATGTTAGCGTGAGATTCCAGTGCTCTTACCTCAATGGCGGTGTCCATAGAAAAAGATGGCGCGGAAGCTGGTGAAATTAGCGATTAGAAACAACAAATTAATGTGAAACTTTGGAACGTGCAATCTTTCTTTCGTGCGCTTTGCCACCATGTTTTTTTTTAATTCTCACCTCGAATCAAGGAAGAAGACTCCTCTGAACAATAAATAACGCGGATCAAATAGGAAATTTAGATGTTAACTCCGGAACAAACATCGATAGTATCGTTTCGATTCGATACGGCTGAGAAACGACTGGTTAAACATTTTCAATGCCTCGTGTACGGAGCATTGTGAGGTTTGCTGTTAGTTCTGCTGAAGAAAAATAGATAGCGACCAGCACACCGAAATATTTTCCTATAAGGTTTTGTAGCTTATCCTTTCGTAGATCCTGCATTATAATTATGGCTATTTTTTCTGTAAACTGGGCTCATGAGAAAAAAAATTTAGGAGAGATGTATTCACGGCAGAAGTCCGTAGGGGCGGGTGAGAAGGGGAAAAGATGTTGCGGGGAGTGGGAGGTAGTTCTTTGTACCGTCTCCCTGCGAAGGGGAAGGGGTAGCCTTCCTCGTAGTGGACTTGAAGGGGAAAAGCGCGCGCAACCGATGGAGGGGAAGGTCCTCTCTCTCCATCCCCTACTCTCACTGCCCCCTCCTCCTCCGCCAACTCCCTCCCCTCCTCCGCCTCGGAAAACTCTTCCTCCGCAGTTACAAACTGTGTTCCAACGAGACCACATCGGAGCTCGACTTCGCGATCGCCAGCCCCGTCACGTGGATTTGCGCTGCGCAGTCTTCGCTCTAACGACGCGATTCTCGTGTGTGTCGGTGGCGTAAACAATTCTCGGTTGTCCTGGCATCCTTTCCAGCGCAGGAATTGTTGTGTCGTGAAGATGTCATCCTCGGTGTGAACGGAGTGTTCTTGTTCTTCATTGTTGTTTTGTGTTCTCCGGTGGTGTTTCGACCAATAGTCAGCCGTTCTCTCGTACGTTCTTTTGTTGACGGCATTGTTGCGTCGCTCGCATCGACTCCATTTATCCTCGGAACAACTAAGTGGTTTTGTTTTGTTTATTTCGCTCCAGTTGAGTCAGATGTTTTGTTTACTGCTGGAACCTCATCGCGACGGCCGTGTTCGGTCGTCTCCCATAATCTGCGTCTTTGAGTGTTTGTCGTGTTGAGGTAGTTCTTTTTCACTCAAAGAGTGTGGGATATCTCTCCCTTGGACTGGATCCTCCCTGTTTTATCGTCCTCCCTGGCTTATCCATTTGATTGCGCCGCTGGTGAGACGTACATTCTCTGCCCCCTCCCCCTTAGGTTCAGTATCATCACTTGCTGTGTATATACACACACGCTTTCGCATCAACTGCGAAGGTGAGCGGGGCTTCGTCAGACATGCGTCCCCTCAGGGGTACCCGCGAATCGGCCTCCGAAGCCCCCGGCCTGGGCCCCCTTCGCCGCCGCACATAACAGGAATAGCAGAACAAGTGCGCGCTCGGTTGTGTTGAAGAATTGCACAAGGAAGGGGACACAGCAGTTTGGAAAGCGCCCAAAAAAAAGAAAAAAAAACACGAAAAAAGTGAAGTATATAGTAGTTTTATACAAGGCTATTATATCTGGCAGTTGGGAAAGTTTGGAAGGAAAAAAAACACTGAAAGTGCATAAGAGTATAGAAGAGGGTGTGTGATTTTTTGATTAAGGAGGAAGGAAGGCTGTTCAATCGTGTGTTGTACAAATTGTTTTACGATTCGGGAGTAGTCCTCTCGTCAGTGTCATCGTCGAGACTTGGGAAACGCAAGACTTCATCACGGAGGACATGATGGATTCCCCTCTGGACGTGGAGCCCGGGTTCGAGCCCCAGCAGCGCGCCCGTTCCAACACGTGGCCGCTGCCGAGGCCGGACAACTACCCCGGGGACGGGGACGAGGTGGTGGGGACCATGGGTGTGCTCGGGGGCCCCGCCGGCGGCGTCCTCCCCGACGGCGGTCCGCCGCCACTGATCCCGGTGGGTCCCGGGTGCGTCCCCTCGACGGCCGTCGGCGTCGCCGGTCCCGTGGCCCCGGGCGGCGGGGCTCTGCCCAAGAAGAACTCGAGCCGACGGAATGCTTGGGGCAACATGTCTTACGCGGATCTCATAACGCAGGCCATTCAAAGTGCTCCGGACAAGAGGCTGACGCTGTCGCAGATCTACGAGTGGATGGTTCAGAACGTGCCGTACTTCAAGGATAAGGGAGACAGCAACAGTTCTGCTGGCTGGAAGGTAGGCCATACCCATTCTCTCAACATCGACGTACTATCATTGGAGTACTAAGCACGGTGGCCAGATTCGCGGCGAGTTACTACGATAAAAAGTTAGGGTAGTAACCGTTACAGGAGCGTAGGACAAAATGTAGACTAAATTTACTTAGTAAGTCCGGAGAAGAGTTTTTTTTCTGGCGTCATGGAAAGTATCTTTTGTTTACCGTCGTTCTTGAAATAGATGGCAAGACAGAGTGATTGAAAATTTCATTCTTTTCTCATACTATTCATGATAACAACTGTATCTGCGTTATTAAAATAAATGGCTTCACTCGGTAGGACGACTCATTGTCTGTTTATCTTGATATTATGTTTCATTTACTCTAACATTGCACGGATTTACTGTGCGAACTACTAACCGTTGGCAGGTTTTGCTTGTGTGCATGAATGTCATGCATATGAGAATACACAAACATGGTGCTTACTTGATCAACTCCTGCCAAACTCCATAGAGGTGGCTCTGAGGGCGCTAGGTATGTTAATATTCCGCAAGTCGCTTCAGTGGACGTGTTGCGGGTGGTACTTAAGTCCGATGTACTCGGTGTAAGGGTTTTATATAAGAAATGTTATGCTTTTCTTGAGAAAATTATAATAGGTCCTATATTGTTCACTCACTCATACCATGCAATAGGGTTTACAGCTGAAATAAATGAATGTCCCATGCAAAATGGCATATCGGTCCCTAGTGTACTGTGCAAGTAAACTGAAACACACAATAAGGAATTGTGAGACCTTTGATTGAGAGTTGTCAAGCTCCAATCGAGCATTTATCAGTCCTTTGTTTTTTTTCGGGAGAAAAACGGATTTCTATACCCATCCGTTCGTCAGATTTCTCTCGTTTTATCATTTCTGTCTCTAGATGATGTCACGGAAGATTATGTCGTCCGTGACACTCTGAAACATATCTATTCTTAATTTCTAAAGCAGTAATAGCCAGCGCGTACGATACGAGTCTCTAGCAGCTCCAAATCTAATTCTCGTAAAAGCTGTGTAGCGCTCTTAGTTCGTTTTTTGCTGGCCTTTTCACTTAATGGGCTCTAGACTTTCCTTAGCAACTCTTCCAGCCCACATGTCCTATGACAAGACCGTAGGCTTGAGAGTTGAATTATTCGTAGCTCCTCAAAGATTGAAATTCGTCACAGCCAAAGCCCATTGCGAAAGTTAGTAATCATATTGCTTTCCTGCACATGCCACCGGAATCTTATGGGGTAGAGGCGCTTTCCGCCAAAAAGCGTAAAATGGGAGCATCAATCAAATGGGGCATCTCTTAAAAAGTTGATCGACGTAGTTTCTGTGAAAGATTCTAATTATACTCATCTATTTGTGGTCCAATTAGGATAATGGCTCAAAAATCGCTTCTACAATTGTCTATGCCGTTTTGACTTGTTTTTAAAATTGTTTAATACGTTGGTGTTCCTCAAAGTACCGCCAGAATCTTGCAAGTTGATGTCGATTCTAATCCCTCTCTTGTCAGGTGTTATTTATGTATTGTAGTGTAGATGTTTTACGGTGTATTTCACTTGGTGAGTCAAGTTTTGTAAATCGTTGGTTTTTCTGGAAATATTTGGCCGCATCCTTTGTTTTTGATGTTGTATTCACAGTAACGTGTTTTTCATAAACTTGAAGCCTGTCTTGCTTCTTATTTTACTATTTTCGTTCGATTTTCCCGTTATGCTTTCATTTTTTCGTTCACTAGTTGTGACTTGATGATTAGACGCACAAAATGTTCGTTTTCGGGTTTGCAATGCTGCTATATGTGGTGCTTTTGTTAATTGCTCGTTGTTTCCTCTCCAGTAATAGATATTCTATAAAATAACATGATTTGCTGTAGTGGAACAGATGTGTTGAACTTCTGCTGCTACATGTCGCTAAATATGTTCTATCTCTCTTTTAAACTGCTAACTTCCTGGACATTTCAGTAAACCTCGGCCATTTTTCAGAATATTATTTGTTTTGCGATGTCTTGTATACATTTTGTATTTTGCCATCTTTTTTTTCCGGCTGGAAAACGGTAAACTATTCAGCGATTAAACTAGACAGCAGCTCTATTATTTTTCGAAATGTTGTCCTGCACTCGCTTTTTCTTTTGTAGGTAGTGTGAATTGATGCTAGGTTTTTAAAAATATACGTACGGAATTTCTTTTTTTTTGTTCTCACTTTGTTTTTACGTTAGTAGGTGGTGTTTTGTCAACTTTGAATTACTCTGGACAGTAACCGATTGTTGTCGAGTTTGGACAATGTCAAGAATTCCCCGTGGATGAAGTAGGTATAGTTTTCTTAGTTGATCTCCGGGTTCAGTTGCTCCATCTAGTGGGGTTTCGACTACCGAAACTCCTTTGCCCAAGCATCAGGCATCTGAAGACGGCTATAGAAGTGTTCTTTACCGAAACGTCTGAAGGAGGTGTGGCAGCCGACCCGGAAAGCCAGCTGAGAGGCCTTCATCTATTATGTCAGATTGTCTAAGTTTTCTTTCTATGATCAGTAATTCTGCGAAATTGGCGCTTTTAACCTATACGTATAATGGGGCTTTTCCTCGCCGTAAAAAAACTCAACGTTTTTGCACTGAACTGTAACTTGCTCTGATCTGGAAGTAACGCTGCTTACTCGTTCCAGTCATTCATAGACAATATGTCCTAATATTGCGAGCGAGAAATAGCACCACAATGTTATTAATTCGATTTGTTTTATCATCGGGAATATAAATTTCTGTTAACAGTCGTATTTGTTTCTCCGTGATTTTGCGACACAAGTGCGACTGATTAATTTGTTATGATCGTGATCACAACATCTGATCCGGGGATAGATGAATATATTTTAAAATCTTCATGGCTGTACAATATCATAAGATTTTTTTGATTCAGCCATCCACTCTATGTTCTTATCTGCGAGTAATTGGATATTTTCTTTTAAATTTCTTTGTATCCTCAATGTAAACTTTACATTTCAATTAATCGTGAAGAAAATAATTGTATAATTATGAACGAGACAGAATGATATCACCACAAACATAAATATCGGTTAGAATCCCAAATGATACCTCGTTTCTCCATGAATGTCGGGTCACTCTGCCTGTCGGCGACGCTATTGAAGAATTAAGTAAACCTATTTCAATGCGCGGTGATTGACATCGCATGTATAGGCCGACTTGTGGATCTTATACGGTTGCAGATTATTAGAAAATAGTCGTAAAAAAAGACTAAATAGCACAATAATAGGAGGATATCACATGGAATAGCGCTGTAACATTATCAACGGAAAAATTAATTAAATGGCCTTCTCTATTTTGCTATTTGCGAATTTTTTTATACCGTCGAATTTCACAGATTTTCGTCAAAATCTGAGATCATAATGGGAAAGCCGAAGGGGCTGGGCACAGGGTGGTTTTGAAAGATATCAGAAGTGTGGCCAGGAGAGATCCGTTTATTATAAAAATTAATTAATTAAATTCATAGAAGAAAATAAATTTTGAAAAATCATAAATTTACAAAATTTTTCTTTGAGAAATGAAGTTTTTTCGATTATGATGTGTCTAACTTAGTTTAAAACCCTCTACGTAGTACCTACCCTATTGAAAAAAAAATTCCACCCTGATTTGGTGGACCCACCCGAACGAAATTTCTGGCTACGCCACTGGTCTGCAGCAAAGACTTGTAAACCCATATCAGTACGCGGTTGATAGCAACGCGTTTAGGGGCTACGCTAGATTCGTAACTGCGAAAGGTTATTTATTCGATGTTCAGCCGTTGCTGGTAATCGACGTTTTTGCGTTTTATGTTGTGTGTGGCGGTATTGTGTTATGTGGCTATATTTTTTGTTTTATTGTTTTGGGCGTGTAATTGCTGTTTTGGATCTTGAGTATTTGAAGTGTGGTTTGTCTGTGTAGCTCCATAGCGGTGTCAGTAGAGTGTTTTGGGTTTTGTTGAGTGAATGTTGGAATGATTTTGCCATGCCATTAAGGCATTTTGTCATTGTTTTTATTTTTAGGTTTATAGAGGTTGACAGGAGAATCCTCTATATAGTAATACTCGTGGTGTGTGACCCATAGTCGAATGTTTTTTGTTTGTAAGTGCATTATATGCGTCGCATTCGACTCTCGTGTTGGTGACTGGCACATGTGCTGAAAGTGCGCCTCTCTCTCTCGCACGCAGTTTCTCATTGCTGCCATCTCATGGCGGCAGTCCGCAGCGCAATAACTCTCGGTATCATCTTAATATTTTTTTCATTACGAGTCCTTTCCCTCCGTGGTTGGTAAGAGCATTGCGCCGCTTGCCGTCGGAGATGATACGACGAACGTTTGGACTTCTCGTAGCCGATGGCTCTAGCAATGTGGTACGACTGCGGCCGAATTACAATCCAATTCGATACCTCCTCTGCATAAACGCTCAACAATCGTCCACCGAATCAAATCCGCTCATCTAGATAGCCTTTATAGTACTACGGTGGGCGATTGTTGAACGTTTATGCAGTGGAGGTATCGAATTATTTCCACTGTTAACTATAAAAATTTTCGACTAGAGATTTGATATTTTGGTTTTCTGCCATGTATTTGTTTATGTTCCCGCTTAGCAGACTATTTAAATTAGTGCTTCGGAAGTCAACGGGGAATAGCCTCTTTCCGTGTGTTTTTTCTGTGTTTTCATTAATTAAAAATGCATCGTCGTACATCAAAATTGAAGCTCTTCGTCGAAACATGTCATCCTACATCTCGATGCGGAATTGATTCCTCTAACCTTACTATAGACGCAACAATTTTCTGAAGCAATGCTTAAACATACCAAGACGGTCAGTTTGACTATAATAATTTTTATTGTACTTATATTTTAAAGCATATCCCTCACCAAGGCTCAGCTGTCAAGGGATTTGTTTTGGTTTATAGTTCGTTGACGGCAGCGTCGGAGTACGAGCGCCTCCGACTTACGTAGGTACTTACCGGTACGCAAGAACGCCTTAGGATTAAGGATAGGTTTAACCTATGTTTACCCTGTGAGTACGCCCCAAAGATATATTGGGCAGAGGATAATTTTTCCACGAAATTTTAACTCGGGATAGTAGATGCGAGAATTGCTGATGACGTGTAGGTCGAAAACACACCGTTTACGAACTAAGTATAGAAACTTTAAGCTAAGCGCTTGGATTGGCCGCGAGTGTGCACTGTTGCCAGATGCTCTGGACAAATCATTACTTCGAATACTTTGCTTTCGGTCTATCCAAGGCATCCGGCAACAGGGCAAACTCACGGCCAATCCAAGCGCATTGCTCAAAGTTTCTGCAGTTTAATAAATGGTGTGTTTTCGACAAACTATCCACCATCAACGACTTCATTTCCCATCTAGCTACCATTTCAAGTCCAGGCTGACGGGCTCCAATTACTTACTCCTTACAGACAGAAATTTGGGATTAACATTTAAGTATCCCTACTACCATCCTCAGCAAATTCCTCTTCTATGAGTCTTTTTTATATCTTTACCTCCTTCTAACTATAGGTTTTAATTTTAAAATGTTTTGTTTATATTTTTAAAATAATAAAATGAAAATATAACCCAGAAAATGAAAAATGAATAAATACATTCCCAAGAAAATTACTATTTAAGAGAAGTAAATCAAACAAATTTATTCGGTCGATTAAAAATAAAGTAAAATTTAAAAATAACAAAAATTAACATTCTATATTATTGCTTTTTCCAATTGTTTTTTATTAATGCCAAGTGTATAGTTTTAAGCTTCCTTTTTGCACAAACAACATAATAAACGAGAACGGTACATATACGCTATTAAATTTTAATATTATTAAAACAGGCTGGTCGAGGAAAGGGCTCATCGGATCAGCGAAACTCAACGCGAACCTAATATCTATCGTGAGCGAACATAAGCATCACTCTTAATTTTTTGCTTCCGTCGGACCTGGAAATATAGTGTGGCTCTAATATTATGTTCTCTGTGTCGCTCTTAAAGATATCCATTCTAAATTGTTCAAGCAATCGAAGCCTAGCGCGCAGCCTCCGAGTCTCCAGCGGCTCCCAGCCTAATTCGCTTAACATCTGGGTAACACTGTCCGTACGCCCGTAGCACTTTTTGACGAAACGCGCAGCCTTCCTTTCTATTTTATTCAGTTCGCGGATTAAGTCCGGTACATTGGTAAAGTCGCGGCAATTAGAGTGCTTGGCTCAAAGTTTTTGTAGTTTAAAATGGTGCGCGTTTGAGCGAAACATCAGCAGTAATTGTCGTTACTACTAGTTATCTAGGGTTAACATTTCCTGACTCAAATTTTCTTCACCTGATATAGTCCCTTGCAGAAAAATCTTAACACTCTTGAGCCGAAAATTTGCCGACGGTCTGAAGTCCCAAATTGATGCCGAATGCCGCTGGACCACGCCCCCAACGAACAATCCGTTCCTCCGGCTACTGTCTTCTTCCTTGCCGGCCACAGAGAGTTTTCAAGCCAACGGAAAAAAGAAATTTTTACCCGCGATTTTTAATACGGGTGGGGTCAGAATCTCTCTGCTACCGCGTGAGTGAGAATTTACTGAATCCGTCCGTTCATCCGCAGACATTATTTTTGTGCGTAATTACAAAAGGCAGTTTTGGCGTAGCAACGTAACTTATTCGGCGTCGTTCTTTGTCCTTCTTCGCTTCGACCTATCTTTCTACGATTATATTGAGCTATTCATTCATCTTAGATCATAAATATATTTCTAAAATGTTTAGCGGACTATCGGTCACTTATATTGTTTTTAATTTAATTAGAATAAATATGTGCGGCCAAAATATCGGGACTTCATTGTTCCATTATCAAGGCTTGAATAAAATTACGTATATAATTTTTGATACCTCATCATAATTCAACCATCCTAACACTATTTTTACGCAGCTCTCCTATCCGCTAGACTTACCATAATGACGTATTTCTTTACTTTTACATCCTTTATTACCTGTCCTAAGTAAAAACTCTTGGGCCGTCCCTTGCCCTTCTTCCCTTCCACCTGTCCTACGATAGTTATCATCAGGCCATCATGTCTCATGGTGTGGACAACTAATTTGTCCCACTCTTCTTATCATTACTCATTACTTGCTCGGTCGATCCATTTTATCTTCATCATACTTTGGTAACACCAGATTTCGAATTGATTTCTCTGCACCTATTAACGTCCAAGCCGCGCTCCCGTAGGGAAACATGCTCCATTGTAGCAACTGTTAAATTGCTCCTACTTATTATTATTACAGTATTCTACCGATTAAGGTAGATTTCCATGGAGTACTAAAGAAGTGATCTTGGAGCCTCCCTTTCCTTCCAGCGCTGTCTTCTTCAATTCACTGTAAGGCCTACTCCCCTTCAATCTATCTATAAAACCTATTCTTTTCCCTCCCCTCCCTCGCTTCCCTAACATTCTACCCTTTAACATCATTTTCAACATCCACTCCCCGTTAAGTACTCGCTCCATCCATACCTTCTGTCTCCTCCGTATCTCATCTGAAAGCTGCCTCTCCTCACCCACCATGTCCAGCACTTCGTCGTTCCTTTTCATCCCCGTCCATTTCACCCTCTCCATTCTTCTCCATACCCACATCTCGGATGCCTCCAATCTTCTCTCGTCTTCTTTCCTCAATGTCCACGTTTCCGCACCGTGGAGAGATACACTCCAAATCAAACTCTTCTCTGACCTTTTCTTTAAACTCTTACATTTACTTGCATAATATATTTTTACTATATAAGTCTCTTTGATTTCCCTAAAGCGTCTTTCTTCTTTTCAGCGGGGGTGTGATTAAGGGGTATCGCCAAAAATTCATACGGGTTATTTTTTATGCTAGCTCTAAGCATAACCGAATCCGATATTCGTGCGTATGTTCTTTGGAGCGGGACATAGGCTTCGCGGCATTGCCAAACCGGCGTCTATTCGAGACTTTGAAAATTTTTGGCTCTTGGGAGGTAAGATTTTTCTTTCTGGTGCTATTTGACTTCGGGGCGTAATCTTGGAGTTTATATATGTAGGGGAGAGAAAAATTGTGCGACGAAATTTTATACTGGATAGCTGGTGCCAGGAGGTATCAAAATTACTGGTGATATTTTGGTCAAAAACACACCATTTCTAACCTTGTATGCATCGCGATCTCAGACAGGTAAAGCATTCGAAGTCTGGAGCATCCAGCGACAGGGTAAACTCGTGGCCAATTGCTCACTTGGCTCTAAGTCTCTATAGTTTCTCAATGGTGTGTTTTCGGCCCAAACGTCATTGGTAATTTTGGTTTCTACTGGAATCAGCTATCCAAGGTTAAAGTTCGTGACACAATTATGATAAATATCCGAAATATTCTGCATCTTTTTCTATGAAACAGACTAAAGTCTGAAAAATTAACTTCACAGCTTTGGGCCGTTTATAGAAACATATCACTTGAATTACTCGACCCCATCTATCATTCATCAGCAGAGCTTACCGCTAACTACCACTTGCACTGTATTGAAAATGTGACGAGGTGTTTTTTTTTATTTATTATCAACTTCCCCGTGAACAGCACGTTTACTACGAGGATTTCCAACATTAACAAAGTACAACACACACATCCATGCCCTGTATAGAGATCACCTACCCAGGCGGGATTCGAACCCACGATCGTTTGGCAGGCGAGAACTTCACTCCACCTCCACCTAGGCCGGCAACGATGTCGCAACGATGTGTTTTCCGAAGTTTACTTTTTAATTCCGTATAATTTTCATGTTATTTTACATTTGAAGATGTATTCTTCCTCGATTCATTGCTTTGATAGAAAAAAAACGTACGAAAAGGTCATGGAATAATTTGAATGCGACAGTGCGCTTTCCAAAATTTCACACTTGTATTCCCTTTTATTAAGAAGAGACCAAGGCTCACGCTAACCTTTTCGTTATTTTCACCTAAAACCGCTCTAATTCGACACCTCTCCTGCAAAAACGCTCAACAATCGCCCACCGAATCAAATCCGCACATCTGGTAGACCAACAATACGAATCCCCTCATCTAGTAGCCCAACAATACGAATCCGCTCATCTAGTAGCCCAACAATGCGAATCCGCTCAGCTGGCAGTATCCGGGGCATAAACGCTCATATGCTATTCACCAAGCTTGGAGGTGAGCCTTTATGCTCGGGACACTGCCAGCTGAACACCATTCGCATTGTTGGGCTACTAGATGAGCGGATTTAATTCGTTGGGCGATTGTTGAGCGGTTTCGTAGTGGAGGTATCGAATTGTTTCTACGAATGCCGTCATTGATGCACGGGTATTGAAGTATTTCAAAGTACTCCACACCGAATGATTTATTGCTCAGGTAAACAAACTGACCTTTTTTAGAAAAATTGGAATTTTTTCGTATTGAAATAAATATTTGTAATTAAAATATACCTGAGTTGATATCAATAATTATTGAAATAAATACTTTAAACAATTATCGTGGAAATTTGCGAGCATTTATTTCGATAAAGTTGTTTGTTTATTTCATCGATGTCTTTTCCGGAGTTGACTTCTCAATTTTTCACTCTATTTTTCATCGCAAAATATTTTCGCACGGTTCACAGTGATGACTTGCTTAAAGGCCGCTATACACGGTGAATGATCATGCTGAATAATCACGTGATCATTCACAGCAAAATAGAACATGTTCTAATTTTCACTGAATGGTCATGCGCATGACGGTTCATTCGCGAATTGTTCCGTCATGCACGGTGAATGATGATGCGCATGATCATGCTGAATGATCATGCGAATTAAATCATTCGCCGTGTATAGCGGCCTTCAGAGTGGTGAATTTTCTCTTCCTTATCCAATAAATTAGGAGTGAGGTGGAAAAGTTAAAAAAATATATATTTGGCAAAGCGGGAATGGCATGGATATTTTTTTCTCCATCTTCATCACGAATATTTTAATCGAAAATAAAGAAAGCATTGTTGAGTATACCCATTGATGAAGTATTTAATAATTATATTTCTGCACAAAGCGGCGACTTCATCTATGTCGGATTTGCCTTTTCACTCGCAATATCCTGGCTCAGTGTAACTGATTTCGCTCGTATTCGTAATGAGTGGAGGGAAGCATTAATTACGCATACATTACCTCCGAACCGCAGTCATACAAGTGTTTAAGAGGCTCTCTTTGGCGGTTTTAACCGGCGCGATTTGCTTTTTCAAACTCGTCCTGCAGCGTTTTTCATATCTGTTCGCGGCGGGCAGGCGGGATATCTCATTCGAAGCCACTGTGTCGACCCGCACAATGCTCGCGAATGATTGATGACGATTATTGAAATAGGGTATTTTTTTTAAATGTTGCGACGCTTTCGCTCCACGACGTAGTAAGCGTAGCGTTTTGCGAGCCGCTCTTTTCCGTCAGTATGTTGGTCACGTGCCACCTTTGAGTCCTTAACGTCAAAGAATGTTACGCGCTCTGGTTTAAAAATCGCGGCGTTGCGTCAAGAAACGCACTTATCTTCGTGAAAGAGTTATTCCGATGTCTGCCGAGTTGAATTTTTTTCTAACCCCATCGACGTATTTTCCGAAGTTTACTTTTCAATTACACACTAGATCCTTGTTACTTTGCATCCCAAGATGTCCTCCCAACCAGTGGCGCAGCGAGGGGGGTTTTGGGGGTTAAACCCCCCCCCCAGAGCTCAGAGAAATTTTTAAGTTTAATCCATTTTACTTAACTGCATTGACATTACTGATAGAATGGTGTAGGGATTAACAAAATATCCCTCAGAAAACTGTAAAACTCACCATTTTGAACAATTTATCTTAAAATTCCGCAATTTATTAATTTCGCACATACCGCTTATCCTGGTGGGTATGCCATGCCCCTTACACACCGGTATTGGTTGCACCTAAACACCCCCCCCCCCCCAGCCTTAATTCCTAGAGTCGCCCCTGCTCTCAACGATTCATGATTTTAGCTAACAAAACACGTATAATTTTATTTAAATCGTATTTCGCCTATACCCGCGACGCCAATTTGCTATGAAAATTTTAACAAAACCTGACTGAGACAAAATACAGTAACAGTATAAGTACTAGCGTAGAAAAATAAAAACTAACAAGGAAACGGCGTGGAAATAATTGAGTGACACTGTGCGATAATCAGGAATGATTACAACAATCCCCACTTATAATTGTAGCGAAAAGACTTTTTGTGTCTTTACGTGGACTTTGTGTTATGGAATGTAAGTATGGAAGTTCCGCTGGTGAATGGAATTATTTGTCGTCCACATGAACATACTGTCCCGCTAACTGCCGCGATAGGTGTGTGGCAGTTGGTGTTCGGACACCAGCCGTTAAATAAAAGTAAGACAGAAAATAGAGAGGGAGAATCACGTAGTCAATTTTCATAACAATCTTTTATATCTTTTCATGACAATCTTTTATATCTTAAAATATTTCTCTTATATTTATGATCGCACTCTTTCCTATATAAATTTGTCTTCTCCGTACATTTTTAGTTCAAAAATGTCTCCTGTAGTTTGATCATAGATTGAAATCGACTGATTTGAGCATTGCTTGGTGGTACGATGAAATTTTCAAGGTGAAACAATACCCTGCGCTGTCCCGCAAACTTTTTATTATTAGTTTATTTTACTATCAGATGATAATAAAAAGTTTGCGGAATAGTACTGGGTTTTGTTTCACCATGGGCATTGATCAGAAATGATTATTTACCTATTTAAGCAAATGTTGCTTTGAGTACAACTTACTTATGCTGTATTTTCGCCCACTCAGTGACAAAAACAGAATGTTAAGTAGTATAGGTGAGGGTAGATATCAATCCAGACTTAAGGCGGGATTAAAGGAAAAATTAGCGAACATTTTAAGATGAGCATCCAACGAAAATTGACCTCAATGGATCTTGGGCGTTCAATGTTTTGATTAACGCGTACTAGACGACATCTACACTTCTAGTTCAGAACTAAGATCGAACTGTGGAACACATGGTATTTACTGCATGGATGTATTTTACAGAGTTTACTTTTCGATTCAATGTAATATCCAAGTTATTTTCACCCTGAGAGGTCGTCTTCCATGATTCACTAAGCCAACAAAACACGGATGGAGAGCGCATGTAAAAAAAAATAATTACGGCGCTGCGCGTACCAAATTTTCCCGTAAATTCAGGGGTGGTTTGCTTTTATTTTTTTATTACCTAAATCGAAAGATTGTTACTCCTGGAGTGCGCATTTCACGCTCTTAGATTTTTTATTGACGATATCTATTTTTTGCGATCAAACGAAAAGTGAACATTTTCAAGCGCGCGAAAACGCGACGGCTAATTCGAAGTAGGAATGATGGGAAAAGTCCGTGTGACGTATTTCTGGTTACTGCTGCCGCCCTGTGAGGTGACCTTGATGCGAGGCTTGAGAGCTGATACGACGCAGGCTGCTAGCAGGTAGCTGATTACTCTGCTAGCAGGTAGCGCTTGGCCTAAATAAGGATTATTAATTCCCCAATCAAACGAAGGAAACTTTCCAAACTTAGGCAATTTTAATGTGTGATTATTAAGAGATGTTTCCCTGAGTTCTGTGCCTCATGCACGCATTGGTAATATCAGACAGTGTAAAATTTCTATCTACTCCTATAGAAACTAGGTCCCTGTGACGTCACGTGGAGTGGAATCGCATGGGCGCCAATCTTGCCTTTTTCAAATGCATTTAAAATTGACCATTGCCATTTGACTAAATTGGGATTTCTAAAAGCAAATAATTAGCATATTATGAATACACTAATGGTGGGTAAGGAATCGCAATCAATGCATTTCGTTTTGTTTGATGGAAGAAACTACCCTATTGTAATAGGTATTCGTGGCTTTGAGTCCCGTGGTTTTTAAAAGCGATTACGGAACGCTGCTATCGATCAAAGAGTTGCTGCGATTGATGATAATGATAGTATTCTTGGCGCCGCCTCCTCCTCTCGACGCCATTTGATCTGCCTACTCACTCCCTCGCCGTCTTCTCGCTATGCCATGACCTTCCTTCGGCGGTGTTTTTCCATTCCGACGTCGCTGCTGCTTCCATTTACGACTGTTATAGTGTCGATCGCTTCCACGCGCTCTCTCACTCCAGGAGCAACGGACGACGCGCTATCATCGTAACCACGGCGACGGGATTCTGCACACTCCCTCTTTTAGATCCAGAAGTCCTGTGCTTTGTTGGCCTTGCTCAAAGATCAAACCACGCGGTCATCAACTCACTCGCTTTTCCCATCGTTTTTTTACAAGATGAACTGAACAGGAAGGAGCTTTTGTGATAATCTATATGTAAGAGTTTAACCCTCATAGTTCCACGGGCCGATATATCGGCTTTTTTTCCACGGGCTAAAAGTGCCACGGCTCGAGGTAGACCAGATTTTCAAGCTAATATTGTTGCAATAATTAAATTTATCCTTTATCCAATGTATTAGAATATTATAATCAACAAATAATCTCTTTTTAGTGAAAAACAACATTACATTGGTATCTAAAATAGTAACTTCATTTAGGTTGTCACTTTTGCTAGTACCACCAAATTTCGGTGTCACTTAGAGGGTTAATTAAAGTGCTAGTAAGGTGTCTGATATTGGGTGTAGCGCTTTACAGTGCGGTAACGTTGACACTTAGGAAGGAGGACGAGAGAAGACTGGAGGCATTCGAGATATGGGTGTGGAGGAAAATGGAGAAGGCGAGGTAGACGGAAAGGAAGAGGAACGACGAAGTGCTGGACATGGTGGGACAGACAGCTTCTAGGTTATTGTAGAAAAAAAGAGTTAGATGGTTGAACGTTGGGTAAACGAGGGAGAGGAAGGAAGAGAATAGGACTTTTAGATATAATGAAAGCCTGTATGACTTATTGTGAATTGAAGATTGAGTTCTATGAAGGGAGGCGAGACTACTCCATAGATATGTACCTTAATCGGTAGAATAATTAAATAAGAAATATAACAAGATGACCGCGACGTAAAGCTGTACCCTTGAGTCCAAAAGTCACTCCAACAAGCCAATTGGCAATGCGAATAAAGGATGTTGCGTATTTGTTTGCGTTTTTCGATATAGTGCTTGGTTCGTGTGAAATAAGGAAGTTATATCTATAAGGCAATTCTTTTTTCCCTTTTGTGTGTGCATTGATAAATATTTTTGCTATAAAGTATATTTGTTTTTTAATTTTTTTTATTTTCCCGGTGTATTTTCTCATGGCTTCCTATTATTTTTAAAAATTATTTTTTTCCCTTCAATATTGGTCGTTGAGCATTTAAATATTAGAAGAATTTAATTATTTAGCATATCTAAAAGGGAAAAATACTCGTAGTAATAGGAAGTTATCGTAGACGAATGGAATTGGTTGGATGGTGAATCTGTTGTTAACGTTAGCGGTCTGCCATATTTGCCGTCAGCCTGACGTAGATGTAAAGGACACGGATAGTCTAAAGTCTCTTATAATATAATGGGGATAAAGAGTGGTCACTTATTTCGCCATTGTAAGTAATGCTGCAAGAGATCAACATTATGACGTTTTACTGTTGCCACTACGGTGTTGATAGTGCGCGGTCAACTTGGTCCTAGCTCCAAGGTTCACCACCTTGGTCCAAACATGCCTCGAGCGTCTCAATGGTAACCTATGTATTGTGTCGCGTGAATTACTTGCATTTGGGTGTCATGACAAATCATTTGAAGGACACTCAGTGACCATTGATAGGCGAGTAAAATTACAAATATTTTTATATGTTGTATTTAATTTTGATATTTAACTTATTTTTCCCCCTGGCCTTTTCGATGTGTCAGCAACAATCGATTAATCGCACGCTTGTTCAAGCTTGATTTTTGCTCTAAAATCAATATTTATTTGGCCTCGATCTAGGTGCATTCTTATCCACCGATGCGATTTTGTCAATATATAACCACTTCCAGAAGGATCGCGTCTCGTCCCATTTTGAACTGGCGCGAAAAGTTCCCGCGTCACGTGATATATATAATAGTAGCGGGTATAAGCGGGTGGTGCTTGGCTTAAATAAGGATTATTAATACCTCATCAAACGTAGGAAACTTTCCGACCATAGGCAGTTTTAATAAGTGATTATTAAGAGATGTTTCCCTGAGCTCTGTGCCTCATGCATGCATTGGTAACCGCAGATGTAAAACTCCTATCTACTCGTAGAGTGTTAGGATTAATCAAATATCCCTCAGAAAGCCATAAAACTTCTACTCTACATAAACCTATCTACTCGTAAAGAAACTAGGTTCCTGTGACGTCACGTGGAGTGGCATCGCATGGGCGCCAATCTGGCCTTTTTCAAATGAGTTTAAAATTCACCGTTAACATTCGTCTAAACCGGTATTTCTAAAACCAAATAATTTGTACATTATGAATACACTAATGGTGGGTAACGAATCGCAATCAATGCCTTTCGTTTTCCTTGATGAAGGAAACTACCCTATTAAGTGGAGAGCTGCGTCGAACCAATGTGAGGAATACTGACCAATGATAAATGACATTTCCTTGTAATCTTTCATAAGTCGCATGCCCTTGTTAACCTAATGTTCAAATCACATCAAATAACTCAAAAGTATAAAATTAAAAAAAAAAACATTGTATAACGCGCGCATTGTACTCGAGTATTTTGGATCAGCTTTGCGATTATTTTCTCGTGTTCTAATGAAGACAACTGGTTTCTCCACTACGTCGATGTCACATTCATTATTATCGTCGTTTCGGTGGCGTGGGGTTGCATAACGCCTTGGCGCGCTCAAATCAGTCAACTTACTTCACTTACGTTATATTGAGTCGGGGCGATATGGGATTAACTAACTGCCGTCGGCGACCGTGCGGCTTCCCCTTATCCTGGAGGAAGTGGTTGTTCCGTGGCCACAAAAGCTACACTCCACTCACTCTGTTAGATCACCACTAGTGCTATCTTTAGGCGGGGATTGGTACCACTGTCGTAGTCGCCATTGAGAAAGCCAATGGGAGCGGATGGGACGAAGGAATTAACGCTTTAAATGGCAGTTCATGGGGGAAATTTACGATGAGAATAAATTAGGGTTAACAGAAATATTAGCTTCGGAGCGTCCATAGAAAAAATATACCCTTTGTATTCCCGTCGTATTGAAGTTTTGTTATATGGCCAGTTAATAGGGAAGTTTCCCTCATCAAGGAAACGAAATGTATTGATTGCGATTCCTTACCCACCATTAGTGTATTCATAATGTACAAATTATTTGGTTTTAGAAATCCCAGTTTAGACGATTGTCAATTTTAATCTCATTTGAAAAAGGCCATATTGGCGCCCATGCGATGCCATTCCACGTGACGTCACAGGAACCTAGTTTCTATACGAGTAGATAGGAGTTTTACATCGTGTAAGATTACCAATGCCAGTTGCATGAGGCACAGAGATCAAGGAAACGTCTCTTAATGATCACCTACGAAAACTGCCTATGGTTGGAAAGTTTCCTTCTTTCGATAAGGTATTAATAATCCTTATTTAAGCCAAGCGGTACCTGGTAGCAGGGTACTCTGCTACCTGCTAGCAGCCTGCGTCGTATTAGCGCTCAAGACTTGCCCCAAGGTCACCTCACACACCGACAGCGGAAACCAGAAATACGTCACACGGACTTTTCCCAACATTCATACTTAGCCGTCGCGTTTTCGCGCGCTTGAAATTTTTCACTTTTCGTTTGATCGCGAAAAATAGACGTCCTCATTCGAAAATCTAAGATCGTGTAATGCACTCTCCAGGAGTAATGATCTTTCGATTTAGGCAATAAAAAAATAATAGGAAACCAGCCTATTACCACGCATGTTATGAAAAGAAGATATTTTTTAATTTTGCGAGTTTGGAGACTCTAATTGTCAATTTCTTTATCATGTTGGTATACATGCCCCTTGAAGTACGATACAACCATCAGCTGTATTCATTCTTTACTTTGCCTGTGTTAGCCGCTTAGGTCAGACGTGTTTTAATGAGCTCGACGATTTTCATTTGTTAAAACAAATGCATCAAAGGATGACTAAAATGCAAAGAATTATAAGCAAATTAAGTCTAAAAACGTGTAAAATGTTAACAAAGGCCTTTGGTGAGTGGCCTTTCACGAGCGGTGTTAGCGTTTCCGAGGTGGCCGTGAAGATGTTGTACGCATATCAAAAACGGATGAAAACGGAAAAAATGTGAAAGAAATGTTTACGAACTTCTAATGTTATGAATATCCCATGGTGACTATTTTGAAGGTGACACCATTTATGTGGATGAATAAATAAATACATTTTTTCCAAAAACTTAAATTACCGTAAATTTTTTTAGAACACTTCGTGCATCTGGGTGTTTTATTCGTACTTTATACCGATAATATCTTGAAAACTAATTAAAATTTTCTGCTTGTTCGAAAACACGTAACTCATAAAAATCTCCTCTTCTTTTACGCTGCTAAGTTTGAAATCGATCTGTACTCATGGCCGATTTATTCAATATATTAGCAAAAGTTACCGATGGGATTAACGAAAATTAGCTTCATATAAAAAAATTAACTACCTTAAATGGTAGAATATTTCAATAATGATAATAGTTTAGCTAAAGTATGTTGAGTTTCTTAATACGAGCTCCAACTCAATCTCAACTTTAGTCTGAGACTTGAGTACATACTTGAATTACAATAATAAAATTAACGTTGACTGGACACCATCTATCGTTTGTCTGCAGAATTATTACCACAAACTGCCACTTAAAAGGTACTGAAATTGAGTTCAGCGGTATCTTAGCAGCACAGATTTATTTTCCAGAGTTTACTTTTAAATTAGATATTATATCCACGTTATTATTTTAATCATGAGGTGTTCTATTCCACAAAGCACGTTTAGAAATAACAAAAAACGATTGCAAATCGCACGAGAAAAGTGAATACGACGTTACCCATTCCGAAGTTTCACGCTATTTTTCTCGTGAATTCCTAATCGCCCGAAACTCAAGCATAATTTCATCAGTTTCCGCGTTATTTTATTCTGTGATCACCAATATTGACGTGAAGTTTCTGGAATCTCACGCCAAACACTCCATTAAAAGAAAATATGTGAAATCATTTGTATTAACCGGTCGTAAAGCTTCAATCATAAACTTAACTTCATTTGAGTTGTCGTGATGGCACCCTTAAACGGGCTGCTGTAGAATTTAATTTTTTTCCGGCGTATAGTCTAATGGAATAATTCTCTGGTTTCTAACCTTGTGTTGTTTTCGGGTAACTGGTCCCGACGTTTCGAAGGCTGAGTTTGCCATGGTCATCAGGGAAACAATATACCCAAAACCACACCCGGTAGGAAACCCGAGAGTTTTTCCCTCAAACGAATTCATATGACAATAAACCGCCTGACTCCAACGAAAGAGACATCTAGCGGTTATCGCGGAGTTAGTTAATGAATACTGTGTTGGGTGGACAATTTTTGTCAGAATTGAAAACTTTCCCAATCTTTTAATATTTCAAGTTATCTCCGTAAATAGACATCTTTAGGCTATAAACAGAATAGCCTTAGTCCTTGCATCGTATATTTTAAACTCACCTTTTGATGAAAACTGAATATCAAAACTTCAGCAGTTTTCTGTTTATCCTTTAGTCGGTAAGGTTGATTTTTTGCAGGTTTCCGAATAATTCCATCAAAGATTTTGATCTTTCGTAAGCCCGTTTTGATTTAATTTTACGAATGAGCGTAGATGCTCCAGTAAGTCGAAGTGCACACACTTATACGTTGGAGAAAATAGATGTGATTTCCGAGGTAGGTAGTTGCGTAGTTCAAAGATAATCTTATCACTTTATTACGACTGCAGTCGTTAGTATAATGAATTCATCACTCAAGGAGATTGCGAAGGAATTATACGCAGTATATAAGACGTTTCCTTACTGCTGCTGCTGCTGTAGAGATTACTTCGTATCCGTCGATAAATATGGAGCAATACGAGAGCAATTCTAGCCAAATCTTCTTAATATGGTTGACAAATTATGAATGTTGTCTGACATTTCTCATAGAATCCATGGCAAATCGAATAATGATGGTAGGTGTGGTTGTAAAAATTACTTATGTTGTGTAATCTAACAATAGAGGTGAAATTTTGAGTGGAAAAAATAATTAATTAAATTTCTCTGTTCTTCACGTTGAACAGATTTCGTGCGAATCTCCGACGTTGCTGCCGGTAAACTAATAGAACATCTACTGAAGTCTTTTATCTACAGCATGGTTGGGCAACCTTTCCATGTCTGTGTAATCCAAGCATTACGCGCCGTCCTTACTATAGGGTAGTTTCCTTCATCAAAGAAAACGAAAGGCATTGATTGCGATTCCTTACCCACAATTAGTGTATTTATAATATACAAATTATTTTGTTTTAGAAATCCCAGTATAGACGAATGTTAATGATCAATTTTAACCTTATTTGAGGAAGGCCACATTGGCGCCCATGCAATGCCACTCCACGTGACGTCACAGGGACCTAGTTTCTATACGAGTAGATAGGAGTTTTACATCGTCTGAGATTGCCAATGCATGCATGAGGCACAGAGGTCAGGGAAACATGTCTTAATAATCACCTACTAAAACATCCTATGGTCGGAAAGTTTTCTTCGTTTGATAGGGTAATAATAATCCTTATTTAAGCCAAGCGCTACCAGGTAGCAGGGTACTCAGCTACCTGCTAGCATCCTGCGTCGTATCAGCGCTCAAAACCTCGCCCCAAGGTCACCTCACTTGCGGCAGCGGGAACCAGAACGACGTCACACGGAGATTTCCCAGCATTTATACTTAGCCGTGGCGTTTACGCGCGCTTGAAAATTTTCACTTTTTATTTAATCGCGAAAATAGATATCGTCATTTGAAAATTTAAAAGCGTGAAATACGCACTCCAGGAGTAATAATCTTTCGATTTAAGCAATAAAAAAAATAATAGATAACCACTCAATTGTATTTTATGGTGTCTTTTCAGAAACAAAATATGTGCTTAATGCAATCATCACGCGCCGTCCTTACATTTTTGGGCTGTATGTGGTGATTAGATAGTTCTTTGCCAATACGTAATATTTTTGCTGACTCTTTGAGCTTGAATAAAGTTGTTGGTTCTAAAAGGATGGGCGCTGTACGACGCTGAGAGATGATTTTTCTAAACCCCAACCTCCGGGTTAAAATATGCCGTTCAGGTTGCGTGCAAGTGATTTTCAAATTCCCGTAACAAAAAGCCACGAGGACACGGAATATTGAGCACTCCTCAGTTTTCAATGATGAGCTCGAAGTATGACTGAAGTCAATGTGTTTATAGCCCGTTTAATACTTGGTGCTCCTTGCGCAGACGTCGGTTTTGGGTGCGGGCGAGTCTGTTTTATGCCCCGTTCACACTACGCTCTTTTTACGCCGGTTAGCCCCTGACCATGGTTACAAAACGAGGTATGAACGCAAGTTACCGTTAATCGTGGTTGGGATTCTGACCACCGTTTTCCGACCATGGTTGGCGGTAGTTTATGCGTGTGAGAACGCAAGTTGTTTATAAGCTGGTTAGAAAAAGAAGGCGGCGTAGCAGCTACAAGGTGGGATAGGAGGAAACAAGGTGGGATAGGATAGGGACGGGGAGAAACACCTTACCCCTATGGAAGCGGAAAGGGCCCACTTACTAGCGAAACCAGACATCATCCATTAATGTGCCAATGATTTTGGAGGATTTTCCCATTAAAGGGAAAAATCCACCGAACAAATCGTTGGATATTTCCCCATGACACTCGGACCAATTTGTCCGTCAGCGACGCGAGTGGCGACTTTTGTAAACCCATTTAAATTCGCGGTGGTTGACAACACTTTTAGAGGCCGTCTTCAGGGTCCTCTTTTGTAATATTCGTGGTTTCGTGATTAAATTTCCCTCCCACTGGTACAATAGAAAATACCGAAACTCGATTTCCAAACTGCGGCGAAAGTGGCGCCGCTCCATTTGTTGCAATACATCTGAATCCGACTGTACTCAGATGAACTTCTAGTCCCCGCTACACGACAAAAACTTCATATTATGTTGGCTCGCCGTAGGCGCGTTTGAGCTGTACCGGTAAAGCCATCTTTACCCCAACCAGCCAACGGACATTACAATGAATTTTGTGCGCATATGTTTATGTTGTGAGTGTAGTGTGTTGTTTGTGATAGAAGAAACTTATATTCTAATCAGAGGATTAACATCACATAAAACATTCTTAACATTCCACTTAATTCAAATTCTAACACAGACCACGCCAATGTTTTCATCTGAACGCCCTCATTCACATATGGTTACAGTAATATCACGCTAAGTGCTCGGCTTTGGGATCAAGTTATGAAGTAGGTTGGCAAGAAGGCATTTCAAAATATGCAATATTTCTATCCAAGGAAACATTTTAAACTACCTGTGAATATTAATTATAATAAGAACATGGAAACCTAATTTCAGGTCTTAAAAATAGCCATGACAACCCTATTTTATTATTTCAGACTTCTAAAATCAGCTCTGCACGGATAATTTATTGCTATTTTATATCAATTAACATGTCTTAAGGGTGTATTGAGGGTGAGAAGTGTCCCTTTACGCAGCAGACTAAACCCTCGGTGGTCCCCGCGACGGTCGGCGGTTGCTCATTTTATTTCCAGATGACGCTTGGCCGATATTCCTTTGTTTATTTATTCATCTTGCTGGCTCGCCGCGAAGGCCGCGTCCCAAGGAATGCCTCGCGGGCCGGCGTGCCTGAATAAGAGTAGAGAGAGCCTGGGTGACTAAAAACGATTCGCCTCCCGTGACGAAATGAGGCTTCTACGAGTGAGTACTACGGCGATCTTGGACTCGGGCGCGTGAAAAACGTTCCGTTGCGTCATTTCGTCTTAAATGCCCCATCATCGTCTGCGACGGGTCGCTCGCGTGCGATCCAAATCTTTTGTGTGATTGACTGATGAACGGGATCACTCCGGCGAACGAAACAATCTCTCCGGTCGCTAGCGACCCAAGTCTGTACCGATAAAGCGTACTGCGTCTGTTCGTTCGCGACCGAAGTCGTTCTTCGGTCACTCGCGACCCATTCCGGTCGTCATTCGCGATTGAGGGCCGTGGTCGGTCATTCACGATCGATCAGATATTGTCAGTCATTCGCGAGCGTGTCGTCGGTAACCGAGGAAGGGTTTTCAATGACAACCGGAACTGTGGCTGAAATTCTCCATCAAATACTACGCTTCGGACAAGCGTCGTTTTTCCAATTATGATATTTGATAAAGCCACGCAAGGTAACGGATTTTTACGACTGCTTACGCTCTGCAGATTTGGATGAATTTTAATGTGAATTTTTCTGCGTTTCGATTATGTTTACTAATCTCGATACTAATTATTATTTAAGCAGCGTTAAATACTACCAGGGATGACATTTATAATGAATTGTAGCTACGGAAACCCTTTATGTTTTCCATGTGTAGTAATAGTGTATATTTTTGGCACCAGACGGCATTTATACAGGTATCTTTTACGGTTATCCATTCCTACATTCGGAACGAATCCATAGTATCTTTCTATCTGACCTTCAAGGCCTCGTAGTAAAGTCCACTGGTTGGGTGATCTAGGAATAGAAGTTTATAAATTCGCGAAGTATTTCCAAAGTTATCGCAGTTGATGGTATGTTGTCTTAATAATTCTGCAACCGAATATCCGTAGAATTTTCATCATTTTTTATTTTTTAGTCTTCAATTGCATTATTTTCGCATCGTGAACATTGTTGCCTTAACGCTCGTTGCCGTTGGAGCTTCGCATCGTGACGTCAATTTAGATGATAAGTAAAAATACTGCGCTAAGATTGAAATGATCTTCCCAGCGGCGCATGTGCGATGGTGGATATGGCATCCAGTATCTTCGAGGGGCAATCATATCCACTTTCCACTGATTGGTACGCTAACGAAAGCATTTCCCTCTGTGGAAACACTTAATATACATCTCCTCCCCTCTCCTCCGAAGTTCCCCCTCCTCAGTCGCTTTCTCCTCCACTCTTTGGAGTTCTGCGCATTCCGTAGCCACCAAGTTTAGACTGAACTGTTCATAAGTAACCCCAGAATACCCGAATAATAATGTGAAATATAATTAATTTAACAAAAACTTAGTTCTGTTCTAATTTTTGTGTATTGTCTGTTATAATGACAATTATTTGTCTAAAAAATCCGCCTGCGTTTCCAAACATTTATTCACTTTCTTCATGGCTTATTCCGATTTTTAATTTAAATCTCTTTAAATCTGTGAATAATCTGTCGTTTAAAAAAGTTCTCAATCAAAAGCGACATTTTATTCACATATTTAATCAGTCTTACATAAAAACAGCCCTGATGTAGGTTGTTATATTCACTGAAACGTCGGCGTAATTGTGAAACATGGAGTTTCGAATGTCATCTGTTAGAAATTTGCGGGCTTGTTTTTGTGTATGCTCTGATGGGGATTCTATGATTTTTTTCTTAATTTATTTGGGCCGTTATCTTGGTTCTACGTAATAATTGCCATAGTTACATAACAATCGTTACTCATTTTTCATTAAGCGTTGTATACCGTTTTAGTTCAATATACTAACTCGTCGTTTCAAGATTCAGGTCTCGCGTTGAGTTAGTGTGATACACGTGTTGAGTTCAGTTACTGCAATGACGATCACTAAAAATATTTTCGCTTACGCCCTATCATGGACTCACGACGATTCCTTATGTTTTGCTTTCGTTATGTTTGTGTGGTAACCTATCTTTGCCCCGTTTCCTCCGTCGATATTAATTTTAATCTCAAACAGGAGGACGTATCTGCATTATCTTATCGCTGATATTTTTTTCACATGGTGGCATTGGCTGATAGCGCTTGAGATTATATGAAGACGATTCGTTGGAGTGGGAGTTAAGGTTTGAGCGGCTCTTTTCCGCTACGCGTTTATTGTGTCGATGTAGGAACTGATGAAGGGAACATTCGCGAAGATCGCTTTCAAATTTAGTCCAAAGGTAGTGTGCAAAATCTTCCCCCTCCCTCGTGGCCTAGGGGTGGAGAGATTAGCTTCCGAAGCACCTTGATTTTGTTTTTTTCAACCGAAATCTTTCCCGCAACACACTTGGCGAATCCTAGCTTCTTCGGGGCTCTGCCATAAATATTTCTCGCGTACATTCCCCGCGATACGCTCGAAGTTTTCATAACTCCCAGGTACTACACTTAATCGGTCGCATTTATGATGACACCCTCCACAATATATACATGGAGATAGTTGGACAACCTGCAGGAGAAATTTACAGTCGGATTCTGAAGTATTGCAACAAATGGAGCGGCGCCACTTTCGCCGCTATTTGGTAATCGAGTTTCGGTATTTCCCTATTGTACCAGTGGGATGGAAATTTGAACAACATTCCCGCCTCCCGCAATATTTTTAGAACAACATCATTAAAGGAACGTTATGGACGTGGATTTATTATATAGCATGATCTGCACAATTTATGTGGTATTAAACATTGCAGATACCCGCATACATTTCCCTTTAATGACGTTGTTATAAAAATATTGCTGGAGGTGGGAATGTTGTTCAAATTTCCCTCCCACCGGTACAACAGAAAATACCGAAACTCGATTTCCAAACTGCGGCGAAAGTGGCTTCGCTCCATTTGTCGCAATACTTTTTGAATCCGGCTGTACAAGCAGTGCATTTACTCAGATGAACTTCTGGTCCCTACACGACAAAGACTTCACATCATGACGCGCTGTAGGCACGTTTGAGCTGAGCAAGTAAAATCTGATGATTTCCCGGCGAATATAGGTATTCGAAAAAGGCTATTTGGGCTTCCAGCCGGGTGGTCTCCTTCCCATTCTGCCGACGTTTCGGAACACGAGTCGGGTTCCATCCTCAGGGCTAATATTCTATAGTGCTTCTTCGATTCGTGCTTAATTTTTAGTGCTTCTCTTTGGTTGCCCACACCAACCAATGGAGCCTAAACGGCGACTACATAATTACTGGTCTACAATTCTAGGATTGGTTTAACGCAGCTCTCCACTCAGTTCTCTTATCAGCTAATCTTTTCACACCTACGTATTTATTCTCTTTCACATCCTTCTTTACTTGTTACATATATTTTGTTCGAGGTCTTCCTTTTCCGTTCTTGCCTTCCATTTGTGCCTCGACGATTGCCTTCATCGGGCCATCATGTCTCAAGATGTGGCCTGTAAGGTTGTTCCGTCTTCTTGTTGAGGTTTTCATGAGGCTTCTCCTCTCTCCTATTCTTCTTAGGACGGCGACTACAATAGCATCAATTTCGACGTGTTAACAAAGTTTAAACTCTCGCACTGACTGTGGTCTGAACCATCTAAATCGGTTCGATCGATCGAGGCTCCGAGGTGGCCTGCTCGAGTGTGCATGATCTTCCTCCTCATGGACCTCGGCTCTTTTTCATCGGTCAGGAGTTCATCTCGGCTGGCCGCTCGAGGTTATCAGTGTGAAGTGAAGGCGGTGTTGACGATAGGACATGCGATGGGAAAAAAATGCTCGCATCAGCGCATGTATCGGTGGGCTTTGTTCGCTCATACGCCATAATTTCTACCACAGCTTCCCGTCCAATATCATCGCAATGCACGGTTTCCGTCTATTCCAGGTTCTTTACCGCTATAATGCTCGTTCATTCCGGTTACATTTGCTGTAAGGCTGTTCTTTTCAAGTTAATATAGGTTCATTAATGGATGGAGAGGAGGAGGAACGACGAAGTGCTGGATATGGTTGGCGAGGAGAGGCAGCTTTTAGATGAGGTACGGAGGAGACAGAGTGTATGGATGGAGCTAATACTAAGCGAAGAGGGGATGTTGAAAACGGTGCTAGAGGGTAGAATGTTAGGGAAACGAGGGAGGGGAAGGAAAAGAATAGGTTTTATAGATAGATTGAAGGGGAGTAGGCCTTACAGTGAATTGAAGAAGGTAGCGCTAGAAGCAAAGGGAGGCTCCCAGATCACTTCTTTAGTACTCTATGGAAACCTACCTCAATCGGTAGAATACTGTAACAATAATAGGTTCATTAACTGTGCGTTAAACTCGTTCGCTCGCTCATGGTGAAACCATATTCTGTACAACCGCGAGCCCATTATTTGCATTAGATGGTTGGCAACGCTCTATGCGGCGAGGGAGTGTAACTACAACAACATGCTTTCGTTCAATGTGTTAATTGATTAATATTATTCCATAGAAGTCAAATTTTGATTTGAAAATGTAAAAACTAGTATTTTAAGCAAATACTCTAGGCAGATGGTTCTTACTCTTTTTTTTGTATATATAGCCTCAAGTATCAGGACGTATAGGTTTGGAAAGTTTCTTTTTTTTTTACTTGAAATAGCAAAAATTAACGTGCGATAGATGTACTTTCTGTAGTTGTACCTTCTCACCACCAGAGGCACTGGGCTCGTCGCACTCTCCGCAAGTCTCCATTAGAAAATTACATTGTGTCAAGTGACTGTATAGCTGCAGTGAAATTATTCGAAAAACTGCTGTCGTCACAGACTTATATGAGGCTGTGAGGTATTTTCTGAACTGGTAAACAATACAAGCTCTGCGATCCCATTGCTGAAATTTAAATGAGGTATTTGCAATCATCTGCATCTTGGTATTGTTCAATTCGTCAGTATATTTATTTACATGCTTGTGTTTTGTTGACAAAAGATGCCTTGCCAAGGAAAAAATTCGTCTCAGCATCAAAGCTTTTTACGGGTCAGTCATGAAGAGCTTTCCTCAGATATCCTCGCAGGCCTTATGATTAACACTGCTCATACCCAAGTCGAATCAGCTAGCTTAAAAAATCATATCTTAATTAGGTTTCTCACGTAAATATGTACTCAGAGTGGCGTCATTGGTACCCCATGGAGATGAGACAGCGCGAGGCCGAGGAGAAGCGGCAATCCGAACGGCATGAGTCAGTGACGTCATTAACTTATCTGGGAAAGTGTTATATCCGCCAATTTTTCGTAGCAATCAGCTCGAGGAGTTTACAATGGATCAAAAATGGAAAAAAATCGTTATTCTTTTCATTTTCATAAGTATAGAGCCGTGTGTAGATTTGTTGTGATGTTCGCGGTGTACTCAGCTGAAGTGTGCCATGCGTGAGTCTGAGGCCGACAGTTTGTGCGTCTCTCTTTCTTCAACACTGTCTGACTGTGCTCATTTCGGTCACTGGAGGCCCACATGTCGGCGAAGGCGCCGTTATGCAACGCGAGTAAACACCGTCGATATATACACTACGACTGCCGCCATACGGGTGTTTGCGGCTGCGATTTGCGTATTATTCTTTTTTCCCTTTCCCCGTTGTCCACTCCATAGTACGGGTCTCGCTTTTCTTTTTTTTTCTTAATTTTTACTCCCGCCAAAGAATTTCCCAATCTTCTTCCGATCGCTGAATATGTATGAAGAACATGGCGGTAAAGCGTAATATCTTTTGCCGTTTCGCGCGCATTTCATTCAGCGGCGCCACTAGGCATCTGTATCTCGTTCAGAGCGACTTTAAAAGTAGTGGAAGTGGTAATCTTTTATTCGTAGAAAATCGTATCCAATGCGTTGAATGTGTGATTTATTTGATTAATTGGCTCAGTTACACATTACGGCCGTGCATTTCCTCGTGAAAAGTGGGTATTTGTGACTGGTGGCGCCGCGAGTGGCGGTTATGAAATCTGATTTTAATACGCGCGGAGTGACAACAATTCTAGAGGCCAAATTGAGAATCCTCTAATGTAATAGTTGTGGCGAAATTACTTAAACACCGCTCTTTGGTTATTAGGCGGCGATAGGGGATGGGGTAGTCGCCCCCTCCATAATTTCCAGAAATTTTGAAAAGGTGTTAATTTTTAAGGTCCTCTCCAATGTTGGTTACCGAACGGTGCATTTCCAACAATGCTTTAATAATGATCATTGAATATCTAAAAGTCACGTGTCTTCGCATACCTCAAGACTCAATATCGGTGCCATGAGAGGTGATGATGCATCCTCATGCTTTTCGATTGGACTAGGAGCATTGAACAACATGGGAAGGAATCATTATAACGTATTTTACATGTAATACACTGACATATTAACAATGGAATGCTGATATGTTCCTGCTCCTCATGTGTAGCCAAGAAATTGCGCATCTGGCCATCTTGTGAAGGGCCTCTACCATTTTGATCCATTTTAATACATGAATATCGCGCCACTTAGGCATATTTTCTCATCTTACTGCATGAGAGGTGTTTGCGGTTTGTAAGAAATATTATTTGGATTCCATGCGGCAGTTTTCCCGCCACAGCATGTACTAATCTGTCAATTCATAATTTTCCTTCGTTTCTGGAATAATTGAAAAGGTGGCACCCTTATGAAAAGGATTATTTCACGAGCCAAGCAAGGTATTTAAAAAAATATTTATGAATATCTAAAAGTTACCAGACTGCATAAAATCAGGCATAGATGCATTATTACCTATTGTGAAAAGCATTGCATTCATCCAAGCCGCAGAGGGAAGTATTATACCGCCCTCCTTAAACCACCTCTGCTCTGCATATTTAAATGTTAATTAGTTTTTTATTCTTGTGAGTTCATTCAATGACGAATCAAATTATGTAAACCCTTTTTAACCCTTCTTTTCGACTGAATCATAATTATTGTGGCAGTTACATACTTTGCCATTTAACCTTACAGCAAGAAAGAACAAGTAGTGTTAATATTCCCTGAGAAGAGCTGAAAATGTTTACATTTTTGATGTTACTTAGTCGCAGCATTGGAATATAATTGGTTAAAGTACATGTTAGCGAAATTAGAGTCGCACTTAAATAGTTTAGATACACTTTGGTATCGGAAAATGGTTATGAGAATATTTTTTACATTTTTGCAACCCCAAAATGCACTACTCTTGAAATTAATTTCGCACAGTTTTCTCATTTATAATGCATGGCAGTAGGACCTGTTTTGAGGACCGGGACGGGCTTCAACTGTTACCGCGGGCGTAGCATAGCGACCGACATTCATTCGTTTAAACTCAGTTTCTTACGTTAATTACGCAGGATCACTCTTACCTCGCGAAAATCAGTGTTCTTATCTCCGTGCGGTGCCGAGATAGTCGACTTATAAGTCGACCGCGTCACGTGACCGATCTTCGGTCGTTGCGACGTAATTCATCGTCGCAGCGACGCGACGCCATGGTGCACAGTGGCCGGGAACGAACGAACGTTTGCCATTTTTCCCGAGCGTCGGCCGTGAGAAATCCGACCGAAGTTACGAAAGCGACGATCATAAAACATTTTGCGCCGCATTCAGCTCGCGTCGTCTAGCATCGTCCGTGCATTCTAGCATTCAATAGGTAGGGACTTCGGCGAAGAATCGGGGACTCCACAATCGAGTCCATGTCACGAGGAAAATTAATATCCGAGAGATTTTGTGTCACACAACTGACCTTATCCAACAAAGTGTTGCGGTCGAACTGTTTCGTGCAAGGCGAAGACGGGGCAGCCATAACTTGAAGAATTACTTCATTCGAGAGCGATATTCGACTTTTATACCCGTAATCGATATCGAAATGTGAAGATCCCAGGTCAAGTGGTACCCTTTGGGTCTGATTGGCTGATTCAGGCTATGAAAGCGTTTTCATTTTGTTTCTTAGTTTGAAAATTTTATTTCCACTAAAACTAAAAAGCCAAAAACACGCCAACATTTTCATACACAAGTTCAGGAATGGCGGTTGTGACAGCTGAAATGGTGAGGTCTGAGTTAATCATAATATCAGGGGTTGGAGCAATGAAAGGAACACTGTCCCTATTTTCATCATGTGCTACCGTACCATTTTCCGTCACTGAAAATGTGAACATACGATGAACTCGTGCATGTGGTATACAGCAGCAGCCAATCAGCCATACAAGGCCAAATGTAAATTGTGTCCACTCCAATTATCAAACATTAAAGACTCCTCAAATAACGTAGTGAAATAGATACCGTAAGCAAAAATGTTCCCTGTTAAAAAAAGCTGAGTTAAAATGTTCGCTGGACTTGGCATTTGAAAATATAATGGTGTGATTTAGGTATAGTGCTCACAAGAAAAGTAAATATTAGGATTTTCGTAAAATCTACGTTCAAGTATTTCATTGCCCACTTTTTCCATTTCCCTCAGTATGATTGTAGTTGGGTTTATTAACCTTGGTCCCTGGTTACGGCTACGTAGCTACCGCCTGAAGCATTCTCGCCGTTGCTAACTGTGACGTCAAAGCCTCACCCAAATTAGGAGTGATTGTTAAAGTTATTGCCGTATCTTCTCTTCTCTGTCGTGGCTTCATGACCTCTTGCATATTAGTTGCCTTAATTATTGAACTACAGATGGATAAATGTAAGCTGTTTGAGATATCTCACGACTGTGATAACAATTATATTGGACGGACATCCCAATATTTGAAATTCAGAAGAAGATCCCAGAAGATCAATTATGAATAAAACCCATGTCTTTGAATCAACAAACAACGTTATCCACAGAAAAAATAATTTGGAGTTGGAAAATAACAGTGTTCCAGCTAAAGAACATAATTTAACAAAAAAATAACTTAAATAAATTATTTATGTTAAAAAAAACATAAGTAGGTGCATTAAAAGAACTGGAAGTATGAATACAAGCAAAATTTGCGATTAAAATAAAAAAAATAATCTGAAACACCAAAATCAATTGCATTTATGCATTATAGCAACAATGAAACATATGACTCCACCATATTTCAATACTGGTACGTGTAATGTTGTACTGCTCAAAAATGTTTTAAATACTGTTTATTGTATGTATATAGTTGGATTTTTAAAAATATCACTCATAAAGACTGTCTGCATTTTTTTAAATTTCATAATAATGCATTCAATGCCTGATGAAGAACATGCTTGAAGAGTTGATGAACTGAAGAATTTTGTTTGTAGACCATCACCTCAAGAAATTGCCTGATTTTTTAAATGTGCATTTGTACTGAATTGAGCATAGCTGGTATCCATTTTCGGTTTTCCATTCCTGTTGCTGGTGGAAGTGTCACTCGACATAGCTGGCATCACGAATATTAGAAAAGAGGATCTTCAAGTCGGCCTCTAAAATTGTTGTCATCCACCGCGCATTTAAATGGGTTTACAAAAGTCGCCACTCGCGTCGCTGACGGACAGATTGATCCGATTTTCACGGGGAAATAAGGAGTAATTAGGGGTATAACCCGAAATTTATACACACGATGATGTGATCCATAAAATTCAATAAAATACGTTTATTTGCTGTCATATATCGCGAAATCAGTGATCACTATATGAAATCCTATCATCGGATTTAAGCAACGTTTGTTTGTGGAGCCAGAGTGAGGACTCAAACTTAATCCGAGCAAATGCATGACGGTACATTTTTTGCAGAGTTCGTCCAACTTTAATCATGATTATGCTGTGGATGGTATTAACGTAAAGGCAACAGACGAATAGAAGCACCTAGAATTTACGATAACCTCGAACCTCTCGTGGGGAACACATATAAGGAATATTTGCGTCATAGCCCTGAAGAAATTAGGATTCGTCAAGCGTATTGTTGGAAGATTTTAGGATGAGAAAGTAAAAGAAAGCTGCTATTTCACACTCGTCCGACCACACCTTGAATATGCATCGAGCGTATGGGATCCATTGCAGAAAGACTTAATCCGCGAACTGAATAAAATACAAAGGAAGGCTACGCATTTCGTAAAAAACTGGTACGGGCGTACATACAGCGTCACCCAGATTGTAAGCGAAGTAGGCTGGGAGCTGCTGGAGACTCGGAGGCTGCGCGCTAGGCTTACATGGTTTGAACAATTGAGAATTAAGAGCGACACGGAGAACATAATATTATAGCCACACTATATTTCCATGTCCGACAGAAGCGATTAATTGAGAGAGATATTTTTCCGAACGGATAGATAAAGGAATTCGTTTTTCCTACGAACCATAAAGAACTTTAATAAATGCTAGTCGTAATTTTGTTTGAGGATTTGCTTTTAATACGTAGACGGGTGGAATCCTAACACACACTGCCACACGCCTTTTAGACGGCTTGCGGGGTAGTACAGGGGCGCAGCTAAGAACTAAGGCTAGGGGGGGCTATAGGTGCCACTAATACTCACGGGTGTGGGGGTATTGCATACCTACCAGGGTAAGCAGGAGTTGTGGGGGCCTTCCTCCAGAAAAATTTTAAGAATAATGTTTCAAAATGGCGAGTTTTACGGCTTTCTGAGGTATATTTGATAAATCCTAACACTATTCTATATGTAATACTGATCCAAATAAGTAAAAGGGATAAAACTTAACTCTTTCTCTGAGCTCTGGGGGGGGTTTTATCCCGCAAAATCCCCTCCTCGCTGCGCCACTGGGGTAGTATGCAATCGTTGATGAAATATAAAACTTTTCAACGCTATTATTCCTCGCAATGGTAAACATTATACTGCAAAATATCGGATAAAAGGATCGTCTTACTCCGGGCCGCGTGGTACTTTTTTGAGAACCGATTAAAATGTGACAGAAGTGGCAATACACACAAATCAGCCTCCTATGGATTGGAATTGGGCCTCCTGTATGCAGTCCCCTTCGGCTTCTGCCTCGCCGACGTATTGCGATGGAGTCATTGCCTCTTTTTTTTTCCTTCGCGAGTCATGACCTGGTCGGCAGATCTGGTAAATATGCCAGTCGCTTCGTATGCTTATCATCATCATAAGCCCGTTGCGAAATCGCTTCTCCCCTCCCTGTGCCGACAAAAAAAGTACTTTACGAGAAAACATCAGCTATTCGTCGCGGGAGGAGAATGGGTGAAAATCGAATTCCTCTGGCGGCTCTTCCAATGCGGAAGGAATTTGTCTTTTGTTTTCACCCGCGTCGATTAAAAGGAGTTAATTGCGAGTTTCTCATGCGCATTCCTTTTGCATTTATCCTCTTTATAAGAGTCGGCCTTGGTCAGTTCATTATTTGAAAGTTCACGATATTTATATTCGTGATCTTTCAAATTCATAAATTTTGAATGTAATTTAATACTGGGAATATTTGATTCAGCTAATACCGATAATGAGTGGATCGCCTTTCTTGCCGTTGCTAACTATGACATCATAACCTCACCCAAAATTTGGAGATATTGTTATAATTTGTTCGAATCCCAGCTCGTGTGTCTTCTGCTCAAGTTTCTCATAGGCTGGCATCTGTGTACTATAAAGCCCGCTCGCTCACTCATATAAGTGTTTGGGGTGAGCGAGATGGGGTACGGCTATAATTCATTGAGTCGATCCCCTCTAAAATCTTCTGACCCTAGGAAAAATTATCAAAAAATTAAATTTTCCATTTCTCTATTCATTTATTCATTTAACACTAAATATGGGGATCAGTGGAAAAAATGGCCACCAAAATTCGATGGCAGCGCTCGATCATCAAAATGAAGGAGAGAGTTAGGAAATCATAGCACTAAATTTGTTTATGAAAATGAAGGAAGCAGAAGTAAAATAGGAGAAGTGGAAAAGAAGGGGAAGGAACTTGAGACGAAAAGATGAGAAATATAAGGTAGGATTATTATTACGTAAAATAACATTGTATTTTTTTTTAAGTCATGTTCTTCACGGCTTGTTTCTATGCGAACAATTATTTGCTGACGTCAAAGGATATTGAATAATTGAGTGAAGTAAAATTTGCAAATTCGAAATCCCCTTATTTTTGAGCACGCTAATGTTATGCGCTAGTCTCTAACGTTTGAATGTACGGGTGCCAGTAAATCGATGTTGATAGGAAGGAAGAAATCTTCTTGCACTGAACGAGGTTATCTTCGGTCCATTTGACTCGAGTATCTCGAGAATCTATCTATGATATCTCTGTGAGTGTATACACAGCCGAAGTTTTTTTTAGAGTAATGCCATAAAATAAATCCGCTATGCGATTATTCTGGTGAGATAAACTGAGTGTAAGGATAGGAAATGACAGATATTTTTCTTCTTGCCCTGCAGCTGATATTGCAACCCATATGACATCCCTTCCCCCGCCTTACATCATTGGGTCATTCCGCGTATATCATTGTTGACTTGAAGGTGTGAATTTTTTTATTTCCAGTAAAATATCACACTACTTTTTTTGGAAAATATATCAACTATTGGGAATGACCCACAATATTCCAACAAGTTTTGATGCGACTGCGCAGACCTCTCCGATATCCACGTTTCTAGATCACCATGGCCATTTTTTTGAAAAAATTATGCCAAGTTCATTTTTGGCGTGAGAAGGGATGGTAGCTTTTTAATTATCACTGTTTTAAACTCTCAAATTCGCTAGATATTATAAGTTTCCACTCGCTAATTAGCTGTATCCTGAAGTTTCATGGTTTCAATATTCTTCTCGGTTTTTGCGTAACCTGAAAATTGTCACAATAGTATTAAAACATAATAAATTGCAAGTATTTGCTATTTATTTACATTTTGTACGATGTAGACTGTATAAATCGTCAATTATACGGGGCTGCTGAGGCCAAAACGATGGAATACTGATTGCTATACACCTCGCTCAGGAGCAGTTCAATATAGCCGACTCCCATTAAAATAAAATTTGCAAGATATCTTCCAAGTCGTAGTATCATACTCATTGTGTGGACTGAGAAAAAATGTCAAAGTTGTGTGATTTCTCATAAATTAAAATGGAGCTCACATCTCGAGGTCCCTCAAAAGATGGCGAGGTGCGCAATTTCTTGACTACAAATGAGGAGGTATCAACTATCCGTTGTGGACATGAACAATAGTGGTCATTTCGTACGTAGTTCAATGTTCCAAGTCCAACGGAAAAGCGTGAAAGGGTGATGTGGTGGAAAATTTTACGTAGGGCCACTTATAACACATCTCAGCGTTCTCCATTTTTCCTGCGGACACAAGTTTTCACTTTCGTGGACCCGTCGAGGCATTTCCTTCGGCCACGCCTTTTTTGGTCGCACCCGGCCACTGTCCAAGGAATGTGTTTCTGTCCTTAAACTTAACTCCTTCCCAACCGGCGACGTTAACCGAGTCCAATCCATGGGAAATAAATGTTTGTGTGTTATCCAAGATTTTTCCCTCCCGTTCGGCGTGGTCCACCCCTCTCTCCATCCCTCCGAGCTGCGAACACCCTTTGAACAGGAATGCGGACGTAGTTGTTGTTGACCCGTTGTTCACAGTGCCCAACAGGTGGGTCAGGCGCCACCACTAAAGAGAGCACCCCCTGGGGGCAGCGGTGACCTTTGGCTCTCTCCTTTTACTCGACCCGCGGGGTGTACCACAAGGTTCGGTTCTGGGACCGCTCTTAGCTCAGCGTGTGACGCATTCGCAGTGGAAGTTTTTGGGAACATGGGCGATTGATAGAATCTATTTATCCGAAGGGTATGTAACGCAAGGATCAGCACTGGGGCCGCTCTTAGTTCAACTTGGAAAAAGATAGTAAGTCACAGAATGGAAAGCTCGGTATTCTGAAAGGTGGCTATTATTTCATTAGCTAAATAAGAAACTTGTAAAAATAATGGATGAATATCTAAAAGCCACTAGACCTCGCAAATTAGGCTCAGATGAGATCGGATTGTTGAGAGGCATTGCATACCACCAAGGAGCAGTGGAAAGTATGGAACCGACCTCCTGAAAGCAACGACCCTAATCCTCCCCTGCTCTGTAGATTTGTCATATTAATCAATTTTTTACTGTATGAATTCAATCAATTACGAATCAAATTATGTCAATATACATGTAAGCGAGATTAGAGTCTTGCTAAAATATTTGCGGTACACTTTGGCAATGGAAAAAGGTATTGAGTATATTTTACTTTCGAAGGTTTCACTGATTTGTCTGTGGATGTAACTAATTACTAGTGAACCTCACACGTTAATAAAAAGGCAAATTTTTGTTGCTGTTAATTATTTGAATTTCACTCTTCGATTGTCATGCAGTCTAGTCATTAGAAACTATTGTATATTCAACTTATTTTGTGGGTAAGGTAATGTCTCTCTTTGCCGGGCACTTCATTTGCGTGCAAATTCGAGCGAAATTAGTCAAGTGGTTTATTCGAGGGAGTGTTAACGAGCAGTGAGTGTAATTTCTTTCCTGTCGAGTGACGCGTGTAGAGAAAGGTGTGGCATTTCATTTGGTGTCACATTCTCCAATTACCTCGAGTAAAATGGGGAAAATGTCTCTGAAAGAGGAAAGTATTCAGTGCCCGACTTCGCACGACTTATGGTGACAATATATGCTGAATGCTAAATCCCATCGGTCGAATAATGTATTTGGCATGTCTAGTGTGTAGCATATAAATTTGTAGTGAGGTAATCCTTGAAAACCTAATCTAAAATTGTAATAATTAGAGAGATCTACGCTCACATTAGACAATTTTACGATCCATGCCGCCTGGAGCTTTCGTTTCTTCTTCAGAAAATGCTTCTACTTGCTATCCCGCAAGCCGCGCGAACGAATGACCAATGACATAATTTGATTACATATGTTGACATAATTGGGTTCGTCATCGATTGAAGCAAGCAGTGATGATTTCTCGTGTTTCACGCTGGGTAAGATTTTCCGTTCCTCCATTCAGTTAGCACGCGTACGAACGGAATCGCATTGGATTCCTGAATCCGTGAGGATGATGGTCGAGCCACTCATCGAAACGTTGGAAGGAGATATGAAAAATATCACCTGGTATGAGACACGAGATCTCTTCTCTGCCAACAGCTTCTAAGGGACGGACCGGGACCTTCTGCATGTAGTCCCCTTAACGGTGGGTGTTCTGACGCATATCCATTAAATATATCTAGTGTAGGTCGTAAGTTAATGTCATTAAAAAAATCATTCTATGCCAACGTTTCGGATTTTTATGAATTCAATTTTTAGGGCTATATAGAAATAAACATACGAGGGTGCAACACCTACATCTGATAGCTTATTCAACAAAATCGATTCAATTTCGTGTGGGATAGCTACCATAGAATTTTTAGTGTTGGTAAACCGTTATTTCTACTTGATGTGGATGATTCCTCCAATATTTATAGTTGGTGTATCATATAACAAATATTTTTATAGAAGTATTATTGGAGGAATAATAAGACTAGAATAATGATGTATGACAAATTCAAACGTAATCGTCCATCTTAAAATTCACCCAAACTAAAGACATATATTCGATGTTTTAATGGATATATAAATCAAGATGTGAAGAAGGGAGAGATTATTACTCTTCGTTATGTTGAAAAACTAATGAATAATATCCACCTTGTCAAATATAGCTGTCTTAGTCGATCTGAAACGCCACCGAAATTCTCTCAATCGGCTAGGACACTGGAATATTTGCTGGAGGGATTGTGTCAACCGACTAGGTGCAGAAAAAAGGCGACGGCGGAGATGATATGGAGGAGAAATGCGGAGGAGGAGAAAAAAAAGGAATAACAGTTGAATGAGTTTCTCACGCGAAGTGGTGATGTAGCGAGCGCCACTCTCGTTAATGCATTCGCCGGCGGTTAGTAATTAGCAAGTCGGGTGGTGGGGAGGGGGTTGACGGGGGTACAAGGGGGGAGGGGGTGGCGTGGACATTGGGCCTTGGGGAGGGTGGGGCGAGGGGGTTGTCATAGGACGGACGGCAGCCTTGTCACGTGAGGCGATTCGTCACGTGACACACCGCGCGATACACCTTCACATGTTTTCCACCCTCCCCCCTGTGTCTCACCTAAGAGAGTCTATATCCGTCCTAGTGCCCCATACGTGATAGATCCAGTTCTTCCACCATTTCCTGTGTTAGCTCCTAACAACACCAAGTCCTACGGCGTACAATTAGTGTAGTATTACACTGATTTGTTATTTTTATTATTATAATAAAAAATCTGTGGCACCATTTCTTTTTTTAGTGCTACAGAAGAGGAATTCCTTTCACAATAGCGGCGAAAATTGCGACAAATTTCTATGCCCCTTTTCAAAAAGAAAGTCGACAAGTTCATTCGTGAAAACGTTTTTGGACCCTACCTGCCTGATAAATCCTGTATTCGAAGCAACTGGTGGATGGAGAGAGTGAATGATGAGGAATCATAAGGCAAGCATTTTGGGAACCGTAAGAAATTGACGTCACATCGTCAAACGGAAGAATTTACCTCATAAATATGATATGGTTGGGTGATGGTAGAGTGGTCTGGAGAGCTGCCTCAAACCATTATCGGATTTTTGAGGTACGATGCAAGTGATTAAAACATGTATGTTATTCCATTGGTTCATTACATGCATTAATTATGAGAACGCTGTCTCATTCGCGGCCAAAATCTGATTTGTCCTTATCGTATCTTGTGAGATATTTTTTATTCACTGCGGTGCGCGGAAAATCCCCTTCCATGGGATCGTCACTGGTGAGTATCCTTAATTAACGTTTCCATGTTAAGAAAACGCAAAGTGGACAAATTCTACCAAAGGAAACTGGATTCGGCCTAACCCCGACCAGAAGCCCACGAATTTGTGCTAAGCGCTTCGAGCTATGAAAGTGCGATGCATAAAAAATAAATCAGTTTCCTGATGGTTGTGTAACATTAAAATATTCCAATGCACTGTCGTTTCGGAATTTTATGTTGGTATACGTATTGTGGTTTCTGCCTTATCTTACTTTTGCTGACTGCTTGTTTCTACTTCCTATCGTTTCGTTAATCTAGTTTAGTTCTCACAATATTGTGAAGTGGAGGAGAATCGTCCGTTATTCGATTGGGGAAATTTTCTTTAAGTTTACATGCATATTTAAATTGACACCCTCTTCAAAGAAAAGCAGATTCATGACCCATTTTCCGAGGCACTGCGCCTTACGGAATTCACTGTAGCAGCGCTTAGCAGGAGGAAAACCTCGTTTATAAAATTCAAAATGCATGTAAAAGGTTGTTATAATACTTTTAAATAATTCCAATTATAAGAGCAAAAGGATTTAAGTTTAAGTAGTTCCTGCAATGGGTACTGGATATTGACGTAATTTTTCAATTAGACATCGCATTCAAAGTATGCAAGTAGGTAATTATGGTTTTAGGAGTAGTATATTTTTTGATGTTTTTGGCAATGCAATTTTTAGACAAACAAAATGTCTGTCAATAGGTCATACATTACGTTTGTAAGCACTTTTTCCCCCTAATTATTGAAAAAAATGTCATTCAAGGATGGCATTTATGGAGAATATGTTGTGCATGTTTGCCGAACTAGCGAAAGGTATAAAGTTCTATTCGAAGTTGTTGATAGTTGCAGTGTTATGTGCTCGGGTAATATATTTTAGTTTCTGTAGCACTAATTACTACATTTACATATGCACTATATATGTGAAGTGTTTCTGTTTTGTTATTGTTTCTGTATTGACCTGTTGAATACTTTCTCCCAAGATACGTTCACAGTATTTTTTTGCAATGACTCATTTTAATCGTTTGTTAATAACTGTTCCCTATGCTCATGGTAATGGTTATTATGTTCCATAAGCTTCCTTGAGCTATGTAATCATCACTTATAATTAGACTGCTGATCCTTTCCCCTTGATACTGTGTTAATTCTCCGTCTTCCACGAGCGTCCCAGAACTTCAACAAATATAAAGGAAAGAGATTTGGCTGGTTCCTTTTAAGAACTTTATTCGCTACACTCGAAGACGCGTTTTGACGCTTTCACTTAATTTTATTAAAACACTAGAATAGGAATTTTGAATGGAAACGGATGAAGAGAGAATGGTGAACAATTTTTTAATGCGAAACCTGCGAAATTTCTTTCTTTTTATTTTTTGTTGGACCAAATTTACTGTAAGACACTTAAAGCGAGAGCAAAAAGTATTCGGACGGCTCTTGTTTCCAACCACTTTGGCTATTTTGACTCAGTTGCACCTATTCTTCGGACACAACATTACTCTAATGTTATTATGGACTGCTCCGACAAAGGCTTACACATTCAAGAACGAAAAACTGATAATAAGTATCTAGAAATTGAGTTCAATATAGAATCTGCAAAACTTTCTAACACATTGAAAATCACTTCAAGTGAGAAATAAACGCGCAACACAAAGAAAATGAAAGTTTTAGCAAGAAACAAGAGCTGTCCGAATACTTTTTGCACTCACTGTATGAATTATTTTAAAGACTTAAAGGTTAGTGAAGAGTCTGATCTGGAGTGTAGCGCTTTACGGTGCAGAAACGTGTACACTTTGGAAGGAGGACGAGAGAAGTCTCGAGGCATTCGAGATGTGGGTGTGGCGAAGAATGGAGAAGGTGAAGTGGTCGGAGAGGAGGAGAAACGACGAGGTGCTTGACATGGTGGGTGAGCAGAGGCAGCTTTTAGGTGAGATACGGAGGAGACAGAAGGTATGGATGGAGGAAGTACTTAGCCGGGATGGGATGTTGAAAACAGTGTTAGAGGGAAGAATGTTAGGTAAACGAGGGAGGGGAAGGAAAAGAATAGGATTTTTAGATAGAATGAAAGGTAGTAGGTCTCATTGTGCACTGAAGAGGGAAGTGCATGATGCAAGGGGAGGCTCCCGGAATTCTTCTTAAGCACTCCATGGAAACCTACCTTAATCGGTGGAATACTTTAATAAATAAATTATTAATAATTTCAAGGGAACTTTTCTCCACGTATCGCGTAAAAGAACCAATGCGATTGTTAGAAGTATGTAAATAATGTTAAGGACTTCAGGTGCCCCAACCGGTAGCGTAATTTTGAACAAGTAAGTAATACGTTCCGAAAATTGCATAATGCGACTGGTCGTGTGGGAGGGAAGAGGCCGATCGCTTTGCGAAAGTAAACATTCTCTGATTCTCGCTTTCGACCTTCAGGATATTGCGTCCTTGACTGCCCTTTCCTCGTCGCTATCATTTGAATACGTACTTGTACGTAGTTTCTCCCTTCTTTCGACCGTAGCCTGCAAGATGATTCATTCACCCTTTGTGTGTGTGAGTGACTTCTTCCTTATCTGCCGGAGGAATGATTCGGATGGGTCAGCGATGACATCCATTGTTAGATTCTCTGGAAATTTTATCTGTGGAATGGTTTCGTTTGCCGAACGATGTTAATGCATCCGCTCATTCGCGAGTGTTTCGGCGCTAATTGACACCGTGACTCATGTCGAATTCTCTTTGCTCAGATATAAGTCGTCAGCGCTGACCACGACGGTCATGACGAAAATTAGTGCATAGATTTCAAGAGCTCTATTCCACGTCAAGAATAGGGTAGTTTCCTTCATCAAAGAAAACGAAATGAATTGATTGCGATTCCTTACCCACCATTAGTGCATTCATAATATACAAATTGTTTGGTTTTAGAAACCCCATTTTAGACGAATGGCAATGGTCAATTTTAACCGCATTTGAAAAAGGCCAGATTGGCGCCCATGCAATTCCACTCCACGTGACGTCACAGGGACCTAGTTTCTATACGAGTAGATAGGAGTTTTACATCGTCTGAGATTACCAATGCATGCATGAGGCACAGAGCTGAAAGAAACATCTCTTAATAATCACCCATTAAAATTACCTAAGTTCGGAAAGTTTCCTTCGTTTGATAGGGTAATAATAATCCTTATTTAAGCCAAGCGCTACCTGCTAGCAGGGTACTCTGCTACCAGCGTGCATCGTATCAGCGCTCAAAGCCTCGCTTCAAGGTCACCTCACAGGGCGGCAGCTGGAACCAGAAATACGTCACACGGACTTTTGCCCATCATTCCTACTTAGCCGTCGCGTTTTCGCGCGCTTGAAAATTTTCACTTTTCGTTTAATCGCGAAAAATAGATATCGTCATTCGAAAATATAAGAGCGTGAAATGCACACTACAGGACAAATAATCTTTCGATTTAGGCCGTAAAAAATAATAGGAAATCACCCTATTCTTCACGTCTCTAAGTTACGGGCGTGTACAATGAATCCCGTGCTAGTGTGGGTAGTGTATTCGTGAATCCAGACAAGAGATACGCCAACTCTTGGCTGAATTCGGAGCGCCGAGGATACCAAACAATTCCCCAAGCAAACCATGTTGACAAATCATTGGTATTTTTGGGAGTTAACTGACATTTCTAATTATATTTTTGGTATTAAGCTATCATAACATCGTAAGTAATATATTTTATGCATTCATATTCACGTAAAATGCCTTTTAGTTGTCATTCATTGCTACAATTCATCATATACTGGCACGGTGGTTTGCTTTTTTGAAGCACTTGAGGTAACCGACATATTGCAGTTTCTTTTCTAGCCTCCTAAGAATAAGGTTTTTTATCGGAGTCACGCATTTATGGTCATAAGGAACCCTTTAAATAATCATCGTCAGATAGTGCAGGATAATTCAGCTACAATTTATTAATTCCTTAATTTAAACTGCTATTTTGTCCAAAGCATATTTCTAGTTACGCTACTGCTGTAAAGAATACTTTGTATTAATGAGGGGAAAAGATAAAGATGGACAAATGAAAGAAACTTATCAGGAAACTCAAGTAACTAGCTATGGACAGGGAGAAGTGGTGGGCTCCAGAACTCAGGATGGTAATACTATGAATGCTTGAACCTTGGCTCAGCGCACTAACCATCCCCAGCACGCACGTGTGTGAAAAAAGAAAAAAAATAATGCCGACGCTTTCCGTGGGGTAAATTTCCTCAATGTCTATTCGACAGTTCGGTGGAGTTATTGCCGCCTCTCGCAGACACAACGCCCCCGCGTTTAACGAGGGGTCGTGAATGGTCCCGCACCGTAATCTTAATATTCCGAGCTGGAGTCGCAGGGAGTCCCATTGTCATAAAGATAGGCGTCCACTGGAGACTGAAAGTCTCGATATTGAGTCTCGAGTGAGTTGAGTCTTAAAGTGGAAATGGGAATGAGACCGCCTTCGGAGACTATTTTTTTTTCAATTTTCCCGGCGAATAGACTGAATAAGGTTTTCCCGGGTTTCCTTCCGGGTGAGACGGTCCATTTTCTCCAACGTTTCCTCGCCCATCGCGTTCTTTCTTCATTCCCTGATGACGAGGAACGTGTCGGACCTCGAAATGTTTGAGAAAATGGACAATCTCATCCGGATGGAAACCCGAGAAAGCCTTATTCAACGAGCGATAAGTCTGAAAGACTTCAATAATTGTCGCCAATGGACATGCATAATTCCCAGCTCTCTGGACGCAGTCTCATTGTCAGAATTTGATACAATTATGTTCTCCTGAGACTGGTCTCAGACCTCAAAATACTAATAGCGGCGTAGTTTTCAGTAATTTTCCTTCACTGAATACGCATTTGAGAAAAATCTTTGAGTCTCGGAGGCCTCTTGGAGACTATAAGACTAGTCTCTTATGGACAAAGTTCAGAGATAAATTTCGAGATCAAGTCCCGAAATTTGGTCACCAGTGTACACTTAGCTTTACAGACATTTTATAACACAGCCCAATAAAGTGCATTCGAACATAACTGATTCTTCAGGCCTTCCGATGAGGCATGATTTACTACCGAGGAAAAAGGTGAAGGACTTATAAGGAAATCTAAAAAAATACTTCTATCCATCCTGTACAATTTAACCACTGAAAATCAAGCACAGGTCATACCAACTTTTCATTTTTGATTTGCCTGAATTCTAGACAGAAATATTTCATTTCCCTGACTTCGTATAAGTGGAAAAGCGCTGGAATATAGGGGAATGTAGCTAGCTTTAAATCAGTATGTAGATTGGTTCAGTGTGAAATAATTGCATTTATCACAGGAGTGTAAATTCTAGTCAAAAATGAAAAAAAAAACGAAATTTAAAATCATAGGAGTCTTTGAGTGATTGTCTGTAATCTCAAAATTTCAATCAAATCATTACAATGATAACAATGCAACTCTTGGCTTGCCATTATTGAAAGTCGTCGTTTGCACTCATTTCTGTATCCTCCTCATTTTCTAAATCCGCCAGATTTCGTCTTAATGACTTCTTCTTCGCCTTCTTCTCACTATTTTTCTTCCACACATAAAAGATAAAACCCTATGAGGAAGAAAACGAGGGAGAGGAAGGAAGAGAATAGGATTTCTAGATGGAATAAAAGGGAGCAGGCCTTATTGTGAATTGGATAGAGAAATCCATGAAATAAAGGGGACACATCGAATCCTCACTTTTCGGTGTTCTGTGGTCCATGCGTTTGATTGAAATGGCTCACCATATTTGCTTAACTTATTGCGCTCTTGTATTGTAGTCGCGTGGGATATTGTGGATGACAAGTATTTTTTTGCGTAGTGTTTTTCAATCTCAAGTTCATCTGTGTCAAGTTCAATCTAAGCCCATTAGACCGTGAAAACTTACGTGTGTCGTTTTCATTCACCATACAGGAAGCAGTTCTTATTTAATTTAATTCAAGAAAACCAAGATTTTGTTCATGCTCCATTATTATTTGTGCTTCAACTCGATGGTTTGTAAAGGTTTTCCTTAGGGATAAAAATTACCATAGATGGCGCTTAGAGGTGTCACTGATGGTCTGATACCTACACTCGTAAGAAGTTGATCCTTTCGCTTTTTGACACGCTGTGCTCGGAGGAAGGGCTGCAGTAAAGATGCGCACATCGTCTCAAGAGAACCGGAAGTCGTTTTTTTTATTTGCTCCACCCTCAACACTTTCGGCACCTTCTCTCTCTCTCCCTTTGGGCCGGCAGGGGGGGTTGGGGTGCGGGGGGAGGGGAAGGGGTGTTTGGAGGGGAGTTGTGGCCATGGCGACGATCGCAAGTCCATTTGGAATTCTGATGGGCGAAAATTTTGGCAGTGTCCGATGGGAAAGGACTTCTGGGGAGATTCCTGGAAAAGTAGCCTTCAGGTGGATTGAGCGTCCGGTGGGTGCTATATCACGGGAGAGGGAGAATTAAAAAAAAATCCCCTTCGGGAATCACTTTCTTGACATCATGTCATAGAATGCATGCACGTAGAAAAACGAGCGGTTATCGCGATCATGGTTTCAACACTTTTATGCCATCACCAACATCTTATGGAACTTACGTACAAATTTATGAATTTTGTTTCTGCGCCACTGCTTCGTTAATTTTAATTTTACTTCACAGCCCCTAGTGGTGTCCTTGCGGGCATAGCGATACGAATTTCTCCGGGGAGATAAGGTATAGTTAGGGCTGTTAACCGGAATTACTATCCGTGATTATTTGAAGAATTATACTCATAACTTTTCAATACTCATAAATAGAAAGATTGTTACCTTTGCATTGAGAATAAATGGATCGGTTTGAACTCATCCCTAAAAAAAATGATAAAAACAAAAAAATGGAAAAAAAATTAATAAAAAAATCATCATCATCATAAAAATTCACAATTTGAACGATGTTTTATGTGAAGTGAACCACTAATTGTAAGTAGACCCTTCACTGACCACTTTCCAACAACATGTGGTCATTTAGTTCGTAGTTCTTCTAACTTCAATGTGCATAGTTCTATGCATCGGACAAATACTTATCTTAAATATTTTCTTATATCTAATTTTAATCTCAATTCCCCGTCATTATCTATGAAAAATCGAATTTCTCTGTCTATTAAAGTAAAACCAATTTTATCGTAACCGCGGTGAGGCCGTAGCCAATGAATTAAATTTATTTTTATGGTGTGTTATTAAAATTTATCAGGGACATTTTGTCTGATTTTTCTCTTCCTCCTGATTATTATTGTATGTTATCATTATGTACTTTAATCATGAGGTAATTTTACATCGGCGTAATATTCGTGCATCTTATGGCCAAGAGTGTTCTACCAGGTATATATTTATTGCTGGAGCAGAATTTGTTGAATGTATTTTCATTTTTTATGGACACCCAGACCATAAGTAGACTCATTTATTCATTGACGGCACGTTTTCTCAAGTTTTTTATGGCCTTTTTCTCAAGTTCTTCTTCCCTTATATTGTAAAGTTAAAACTGGCTAATGCCGAAGAGGTGGTTTACGCTCACTGTGGCAGTATCTTTTTCGCTATGGAAAAATCAAAAATCGATCCGTCCTACTTATCCCGTGCTCATCGCTGCGTTGCGAACATTTTTTCCACCTCATTCCTACAACTTCCTGCAATCTAAAGAAAACCTAGGCGAGGCACTTACATAAGCCGCATATCTTCAAACGCAGCCCCACCGCTGCATCTAGCACAAGAACACCTTGTAGTCAGACGTTACCTCTCTCTGAATAATTATCTGGTGCTTTCCCGGCGATTAGATTGAATACGGTTTTCAGTCGCGTGAGTGTCCATTTTTCGCTAGCGTTTCGATGTCCGACAGGTTCCTGGTCATCATGGAATGATGCTGGTGCAATGTCAGTGGCCTGTATTTATGATAGTATCGCAGTTGCGGTCTCTTCCCATTGTTTGGCGCCGATTTTCGTCCAACAATGACCAATAATAGTTTTCAACGATTGCCCCCGAGCGCGTTGCCCAGCGCGTACCCTGAGTCACACTGACTAGACACTCCCATCCAGTTTCAAACCCGGGAAAATCGTTACAAATTCCAATAGGGTGTTTTCCTATTATTTCTAATTGCCTAATTCGAAAGATTATTATTCCTGGAGTACGCATTTCACGCTCTTAGATTTTTTAATGGCGATATCTATTTTTCGCGATTAAACGAAAAGTCAAAAAATTTCAAGCGCGCGAAAACGCCACGGCTAAGTGTAGGAATGATGGGAAAACTCCGTGTGACGTATTTCTGGTTCCAGTCGTAGTCGTGTAAGGTGACCTAGGGGCGAGGCTTTGAGCGCTGATACGACGCAGGATGCTAGCAGGTAGCAGAGTACCCTGCTAGCTGGTAGCGCTTGGCTTAAATAAGGATTATTAATACCTTATGAAACGAAGAAAACTTTCCGACCTTAGCCAGTTTTAATAGGTGATTATTAAGACATGTTTCCCTGAGCTCTGTGCCTCATGCATGCATTGGTAATCTCAGACAATGTAAAACTCCTACCTACGCGTGTGGAAACTAGGTCCATGTGGCGTCACGTGGAGTAGAATCGCACGGGCGCCAATCTGTCCTTTTTCAAATGAGGTTAAAATTGTCCATTGCCATTCGTCTAAACTGGGATTTCTAAAACCAAATAATGTTTATATTATGAATACACTAATGGTGGGGAAGGAATCGCAATCAGTGCATTTCGTTTTCTTTGATGAAGGAAACCGCCCTATTTTTACGAATTTAACACACGAATCGAAACTGTGAGGGGACTGTAACTCTTGAGTGGGATTCGTTCGCGCCGAATCTTTTCCTGCATTCATGCGAGGCGGCGTCTGCTTTGAGGAGATCTCTCGGTTGTGAAATCCTCCCCGTAATCTCTTACTACGGAAAGGCTCAAGGCTACCATAAATGAACGCAGCGCCTCGTTTCCCTGCGAGTGTGAGTGGAGAGTTTTCAACCTCAAGAGTGGGATGTGACGTTTTGTGGAAGTAGTACGAGGAAGTGGTCTTTGGGAGGATCGCGGGATGGACAGCTTGCGAGGAGGAGGTCTCGAGGGGATTAATAATACATGGAGGCACCTTCAATCCTCCTAGCAAAAAAAATCGTGCTTTATCCTGTCCAAGGAGACTAAATTGAGAAGGCCCCGTTACATCCAAACGGAAGGTTTATTTCTGTTGCCACTTCGGTCCCCTTTTTATCGGTTTTCAAAAATGTCAGCAGTGCTGCGATAAACCATCCACCTTTTCCAATATTTTGCAATATATAGTCATTTCTATTGCGGCGAATTGCGTTGAAAAGCTATTAATTGCCTATATAACACCAATCCCAACATAAATGTCGGTTGAAAGCTCAAGTTATTGGTGACACAGGCCAACAAAAAATTTAGTTTGAAAACTTTTTTTTATTTTAATAGCTGATCTTTATAGATTTTTATGTGCCGAATCCAAAACTGGCCTTAGTTTTTTTGTATCACCCATAGTTTCCAAGCAATATGTATTTAATATTTAGTCTAATACCCCTAAGCGGTATATAGGGAAATCAATGAAACACTGTGTTACATCATAAAATTGTTTTTATATACTGTTCACTAGCATCGTGTTAAAATTGTTTGTATTTACTACAGCGTGATAATATAGGGCTCACTTGTCAACTGGAATAGGTCTACATTTTTCTTCCCTTTTTTCCTTGAAGCTTATTGAAATGAAAAAAACTTTGTAAATTTCACATTAATTTTAATAACACGACCAGTTTCATCGCTGCGCGACATCATCACCTGATTTTTTTCATTTCAATATGAGGCAATTTCACGAAGTTACGCCGCAAACCATTCAATTGATCCTTGAAGCTTCTTGTGTAGCCTTTTCTGCGATGAATCGCTTGCTGAACTTCTCGGTAAAGTACCAACAGTAATCCCCCATTATCTTCGTTCATTGGACCTACTTTTTCAATTTTATTATAACTATGAAAAAGCTGTTAAATTCTAAAAATATTGTTTGATTTCATAAATTTAACTGTAAAATGTGAATAAATGGTGGGTGATACAACTTTAAAACCATCATATTTGGATTCAGCAACTTTAAAAACATAAGAATAAGGTATTTTCGGTAAAAAAATTTTTTCATTGTTGGCCTATGTAATTATAGATGAAAGTCAGACGTTATTTGATTTTGATGAATCCATTTAAATGCGAGGTGGGTTCGGCAGGTGGAAAAGATATTTGATGTTTACATTGCGTGAAGGTCGTTTTACACGGGGCACAGATTTTCGCAGGTTAGAACTGAATTAATTTCTAAAATGGCGTGGAATTGCGCGGATGCATGAACGAAATAAGGACAGGGGCTATTTTGCCATCTCACGTCCACGCATTCTCGCATGTATTCTAGCAATTCACCGCTTTACACGATGCAATTTTGACTGCGCCGACCACTCACGTCAGATTGTGCAAGTACGTCCCACGGTGAGCAGAAACTGCCTCTTTCACGTTAACCACTTTTACCATTAAAGTTTAAATGAAGGAGAAGATGAGGAAAGGCTACCATTGCTATCGGCGTCAAAATGATGTGCCGCTGTACTTTGCAAATTTATATCTGGACTTCAGGTCATGCCATAATTATGAATAATACGTCACTTTAAAGGAAATTTTATTCTCAATTCTGATTTTTTTTGTTCTATGAAAAATTCAAAAATGTAGACAGGCGAGTGCAATACTCGGCGCACCATAAAATTAGCCGTTTGTGAACTTCATGAGCTTTGTAACTTCTTTGTAACTCTATGTAACTCTTTGTAGTTTCTATGATCCGAAAATACACGATTTTTATGTAGTATGGTTTATATATGGGCATTAAAAATTACGCCGGAGCGAACGAATGCTGCGTTGCCACGTCTTGCGCGCGAAGCTTCGCTTCCTGGTGGTCGGCACTGCCCCATCGCGGCCCCGTATGGCAACATGGCATTAATAGAAGTTATTAACATTCACAAATGTCAATAATTTTATAGATCATAGAAAAATTGCAAATAAATTAAGAAGTGATGCTATCAAATTTTATTTTTTCTTTCGGGGTAAACTGTAGGACTAGGTAGCGTTTAAACATTTTCATTATTTTGCAACAAAATATCCGTTCTTAAAATACGCAAGAGCAATTTAATTAATCTACAATAATGTTTGCAACTTATGGTGGAAGATGAATGTTGCATTCGTAGTAGTTTTCCCTAGGTTGAGTTACAAAGTTCATGAAATTGACTGAACGGCTAATTTTACGGTGCGCGGAGTCATTTATTGCACGCGCGTGTCTACATTTTTGAATTTTTCATGGAAAAAAAATAAACCAGAATTGAGAATAAAATTTCCTATTAAATGAATTCTTATTCATTATGATAGCATGAATTGAAGTCCAGATATGAATTTGCAAAGTACAGCGGCACATCATTTTCGACGCCGACTTTAGGCGCGTGCTCAGCGCCCCTCTTGCTTATGCTTTCTTCGGACAGTTGGCTTTTCTCCGAGGCAGTGGTGAGCCCCGTTGCGGCGATCGTGTAGATTGTCCCGCTGTATACATTGTGCGCGTGTGTGTACAATGGCGAGGATGTTGTTTGGTGATAAGTACACGTTGTGCATGACCAAGGCGGGGGAGAGGAAGCCGATGGGTGGAGCGATAAGGATAAGGAGGCGTGAAGTTGGATGCTCACGGACGAATCAAGATGCAATGCTCCGTGATTAGCGCGGGTGAGTCGGAAAAAAGGAATTAAATGACTCCATGCTTAGACCATATATATGGTCTAAGACTCCATGCATTGGTATAACTTCTGTCGAAACGTGCCGGCCTCGGTGGCGGCGGGGTAAAGTCCTCGCCCGCCAAATTACTGGCTACGGCTACTTTTCTTCTATCACAGTCAGCGATATATCGCATATCACTTGGTAGCAACCTGTGCTATATTCACCGAATCCAGTGATCCAATCATAGTGATTTCGAATGTTGCATCACCGACAGTGACTGCTACTTTCCAGTAACGGTGATTCAATCACAGTTAGCAATATATATCGCTCAACGCTAATCCAGTGTGTGAGTGCAGAGAATTGTGGTGTGCCTGGGTGACCTCGCCAGTGTTCTGTTCACCCTGCATTGTCAATAGGGTGGTTTCGTATTATTTTTTTATTGCCTAAATCGAAAGATTATTACTCCTGGAGTACGTATTTCACGCCTTTAAATTTTCGAATGACGATAACTATTTTTCGCGTTTAAATGAAAAGTGAAAAATTTCAAGCGCGCGAAAACGCGACGGCTAGGTATGAATGCTGGTGAAAGTCCGTGTGACGTCATTCTGGTTCCCGCTGTCGCCGTGTGAGGTGACCTTGGGGCGAGGCTCTGAGCGCTGATACGACGCAGGATGCTAGCAGGTAGCAGAGTACCCTGCTAGCTAGTAGCGCTTGGCTTAAATAAGGATTATTAATACCTTATCAAACGAAGGAAACTTTCCGACCTTAGCCAGTTTTAATAGGTGATTATTAAGAAAAATTTCCCTGAGCTCTATGCCTCATTCATGCATTGGTAACCTCAGACGATGTAAAACTCCTATCTACTCGTATAGAAACTAGGTCCCTGTGACGTCACGACGAGTGGCATCGCATGGGCGCCAATCTGGCCTTTTTCAAATGAAGATAAAATTGACCATTGCCATTCGTCTAAAACCTAATAATTTGTATATTATGAATACACTGATCTTGGGTAACGAATCGCAATCAATGCCTTTCGTTTTCTTTGATGAAGGAATCTACCCTATTACGACAGATATTTTGCCAAACAAATAGGTATGGGAATTCTTTTTTCCCCCGTAGAATACAGGACTTCGATAAATGCAACGTTGGAACGTTGCCTTTTTACTCGTTAACGTCTTGTGTCTTAACACCCCCCGCCACACGCCTAATGAGGAGCCTTGCTGGGTAGTATGTAGACGTAGATTAGTGCTCTGCCAAAATCATGATAGAGTGACGACCAAGGTGGCAGATGTGTGCCTCGATTGTTTTCTGATTATAACACTAAGAAAAGGAAGTTTATGAATTTGGTCCTGCAAAATCCGCGTAGGCTTTCCGGCAGGTTCCTATAAAACTGACCTAAAAGAATATTTGGCTCCATAAATTAAAGAAATTTACCCAGCTTTATTATTGGCCCATAAATTCATATGTATGTGCGCCAAGCATACGTAACCGGTAAAACCGGTATTCCAAAAACCAAATAATTTGTATATTATGAATACACTAATGGTGGGTAACGAATCGCAATCAATGGCTTTCGTTTTCTTTGATGAAGGAAACTACCCTGTTGGAGATATCGTTCCTGACTCCGAATCCTGCCTCGCCGTATATAAATCGAGTTAGGAGACTCGTGCTGATGAGGTGGCGATGCCAATAGTGAAGAAGAAGACATCGCCGCCGTCTTTCCACTGACACACACAGCTGCCGACCAATGATGACTCAACCTCGCGCCTTGAATTTTACGCATGACTCGGCGAAGCCTTGATTTTTTTCTCTATCGGTGTCTTCAATTTTTTGCTCGGAAGGATCTAGTCGGAGTGTCATAGAGGACTTCGTGAGTAGGTACACAATAGACTGAATACGCATAATGATAATAGATACATTACAGTGGGCTTGTCATCAATTTTGATTTATCGTCTTATTTGATAGAGTTAGATAGGGTAATTACGCTTTCGTGGCCTGCTCTACTTTTTGGGCCATCTTCATGGTAATGGGAGTAATTATTACTAATTGTAAGAATTATGTATTTTTAAATAGTATTCTACCGATTAAGGTAGGTTTCCATGGAGTATTAAAGAAGTGATCTGGGAGCCTCCCTTTCCTTACAGCGCTACCTTCTTCAATTCACTGTAAGGCCTACATCTACATCTACAAATTACCCTGCGAGCCACCTCTAGGGTGTTTGGCAGGGGGTGATCAATCACCAGCATGCAGCATGCATTTGGACTCCCACATGCACACCACACCGTCCAAGAAACGTCCCGTATAATAACAAACTATACTACTATATGCTGTTAGAAATAGAATATAGAATAGAAATTCAGAAACATGCAGTAAGTTTTACATAGGTTAGTAGGCTACACTACAAGTCATGCAATCTATTTACGCGCTCTATTGCTGCCGTTATAATCTCTGCCTACTCCCTTTCAATGTATCTAAAAATCCTATTCTTTTCCTTCCCCTTCCTCGTTCCCCGAACATTCTACCCTCTAACACCATTTTCAACATCCCCCTCCCGCTAAGTACTCCTCCCATCCATATCTAATTTAAATTAATCTCCTCCGTATCTAATTTAAAAGCTGCCTCTCCTCACCCACCATGTCCAACACTTCGTCGTTTCTTTTCCTCTCCGTCCATGTCACCTTCTCAATTCTTCTCCATACCCAGGAATGCCTCCAATCTTCTCTCGTCTACTTTCCTCATTGTCCACGTTTCCGTATCGTAGAGGTCTACACTCCAGATCTAACTCTTCACTAAACTTTTCTTTAAACTCTTGCATAACTATCCTCTCAGAAGCTCCTTCCCGTTCATGAACGCCTCCTTTGCCAGATATATTATTAATAATAAATATTCCACACAACATTAATGTAATTCAACCGGTTTCGTAATTTACCTTGTTAATCTCAAGCGTACAAGAGAGTCAAGAATGATCTTAGGCTTTCCCGGCGTATCGAATCGTGGGATGTTATTCGGGCACTACACCGGGTCGGGTTCTTCAAATCCATCTCGGCCGACGTTTCGATGAACAAGTTGTCCATGGACAACTCTCGTCGAAACGTCGGCCGATACTGAATTGGAGAATCTGACCCGGTGGAATTCCCGAATAACCTTCCACGCTGTAAGAGGGTTGCTCTCTTTGGAATGACACAGTAAGCGCCGTATTCTAGGTCGTTCATCAATAGATAAAAAGGTGAACTATACGGCCTCAAAGTCAATTGGGAAATGAAAAACTCCAATGGCCGTAAAGGGGACCTCGTCACAGGTATAAACAAAACACTGTTTTGGTATGCTGGAACGGGATGATTCGCAGCAGGGACCAACCCACGGAGTAAGTGTTGTGTGTGTGATTGATTGTGTGTGTGTCTGATTCCTTAACAGAAGCAGCCTTAGCGAGGCCCCCCAAAACCCTCGCGAAGGTTTCTTCACTGTTGAACGAGTGTTTGTGAAGGGTTTCCGGTAGAGAGGCTGGGGTTGGTCACTGCTGCGAATCACCCCGTTCCAGCATACCAACGCAGTGTTTTGTTAATACCTGTGACGAGGTCCCCTGTTACGGCCATTGGAGTTTTTCATTTCCCAGATGTCGTTCATCAAGTTTTGATCCCGATTCCGATCAAAATCGATTCGGTTGCCTCAATGGTAATGCTATATCTCACTCCCAAGTCCCAACTCAGGTTGAATAGCCAAATCCTGAGATTTCCTCCCCCATCGCCTCTAGTTTAAAAAAATAAATATCTCTCGTAAAAATACTTGCACATGTGATATTGTGCTCTAATGCTGATAATTTTCGATTATCAAGAGACCATGAATGAAAATAGTTCCGGTTAATGTCGGGTTTTGAAATTTTACCCCAATTAATCTAGCTCAAGTGAGTCAAGTTGAAGTTAATTTCTTTTCTACGAACTCCTACTCAAAATCAACTTGAGTGTGAGATCTGAACCGCTGAGGTAGAGTGAAGACATAAGTTTGAGTGAGGTTCTGGAATACGACCTTATTTAAAAAAACCTATTGAGTTAAATAATCGCTGTGTAGAATTTGTGCTAAGAGTTTGAACAATGAATATACCCGTATATTACTTTTTCCTCGATTCGTCGCCTACTTTCTCCTACTCGCCATGTAATATTCTACTACATACATTACCTACTCGAGGTATTCGCGGCTTAAAAATTGAGGGCCTTAAACCTATCGCTGGTAAGTTGATGACACTCCTGTGTATCGAGTCACCGCTTTTTAGCAACTCCTGGGTATCGCGCGACGATTTTGCGCTGTTTTTTTTGCGCTCTCCTTAAGGGTGCTCGCATAGTGAGGAGGTAAGAGGTGGAGAGAGAGGTAGAGGTCGCGGTACATCGACGTAACACAAATACGTTGTATGTTACCGGCGCGCGCATAGTGAGCAGGTCGAGGTAGAGGTGTACCTCGCGGTTCACCAGGAGGTCGCGCGGGACCGTTTTCAAAGACAAGCGAGTTTGTCTTTCGGGCGGTGTGTCGCGAGGTATGTCGGGAGGCTTCTCCGTGATTGGTGCGTTCAAGGCCCATTTCATGTGATATCCTAATGTTTTCCTGAAATTTGTCTGGGTAATACTTAAGTTGCAAATACAGATGGTGATATTCTCCCAGATCTTATCGCGCTCGATTTATGGGATGAGCACTGAATTCGCGACTGCTTAACGACCAGTCAGCCACCACTTACATGCTAATGACATGTCGTCACCATCACCGTTACTATCGCTTAACATTGTGAAAATGTTTCAACTAACCAATATCCATTACACTTGATGCCACACGGTGAAAGACTGGCTATGACGTGATCGAGGCTATGGGAAAGCTGCGTGCGTAAACCTCTTTACTATGCGATACTACCTCTACCTCCTCTATTGTTATTTACGTGGTTAGAGCATTTGATACCCCAAGGGATTTTTTAAAACTGTTGCTTATTCTCGCTTGTCAGTGTTTTCTTTCTATAAAAATGAAAGAAAAAACAGTCCTCGTCAAGGATTGGGTAAAAAAAAGCGGTGGAGGCCCTCTCCGAGAAAGCGAGAACGGGGAATACTCCCGACTGAGTCGAGGTTTAGATATCGCTTCGATATGCTTTTGTTTCTCGATTTTTTTTGCGAGAGATGGCCCATGGCTATTTAGACGGCGACCTGTTGAGTCCTTAACGGAATGGATTGGGGGGGTGGGGTGGAGAGCCTCGCGGCTGGAATAATGCCCAAGTTTACCATTGATTAACTGCTGCCCAGAATACCAGGAAATAGCTCCTCTACTTCAGCGAAGGGGAATGCTTTCCCTACTCCAGCCGAGATAACATTGCTTCGATGATTCGAAAATTTTAATTGAGTGGAAAATATGTTTTTGTTTAAAAACATAAGCGTTCGTGGAGAAGATTGGAGGGGAGATGAAGAGGAACGACGATACGTGCTGTAGTGGTTTGAGTACACAGTTTCAGTTAGCATTTGTGTAAGTTATTTTATGGATACTTAGCAAGGAGGACGAGAAAGAAACGGGGGCCATCGAGATATGGGTAAGGGAAAGAGTGAATAAGGTGGAGTGAACGGGGAGGAACTGCGGAGCGACTTGCAGAAATGTGAGTACTCAGTTTCATGTAGCATTTACGTAAGTGGGAATCGATCGATTCAGCTTTCACTCGGAGAAAATACATGCGGAATCAAGATTTACGATGGCGGTTCATCTTCAATCACATAAGCAGTTTGTGTATACTTAAAAGAAAGAGGATGAGACAAATTTGTTGCATATTTGGGTGTGGAGAAGAATGGAGAGGGTGAAGTGGGCGGATAGATAGAAGAACGACGAAGTTGTGGTTTTGTTGAGTGAGGAGAAGAGGCTTTTGAGTGAGATACGAAAGAGAATTAGGTTTGGTCTGATAGAGTTCTTTTGATAGATTTAAGTTCAAAATTGACGAAGGCTTCCATCGTACTCTGTGTGAAAATTTCTACTCCAAATCTACTCCATTACATTTACTCCATCAGTTCTTCCAACGTTTCTTTGCAGACTGTATAGTGTAATAAATCCGGGGATATACACCATGCCTTCGATATGTGCGTGTGGATGATATTGGAGAAGGTGAACTGGACACAGAGGAAGAGGAATGATGAAGTTCTCCACATGGTAGGTGAAGGAAGGGATTTTAGATGAGATGTTGGGGAGACAGAGTTTGCGTGGCGGGAGTACTGAGCGAGGATAGGATGTTGAAAAAAGTGCTAGAGAGAAGAATGCTTTGATAGAGGATTAGGGGGAGGAAGAGAAGAGCGTTTATTGATGGAGAGGAAAGGAAATAGGTCTTATTGTGAGCTGATGAATAGAGAACGCCCGGAATAATAGGAGTGTCCTCTCTAAATTTGTGTTGTGGTAGCCTAACCTATGCGGTTGCTTTTCGATTCTATCTTTTCGATCTGAAACAATTTTTTTTTGATTCTTCGTTTCTTTCGATTTATGTAAAACAAAATTTTTATCTTGAGCTTAAATTGCTTTTTATCAACTGTTCTTGTCTAATCTATTTTATTTTGTCTTTTCAGGTAAGAAGTGAAACTGCGTCCAGATTAAGCGTTGAAGTTAAGTGGCAAAAGGGATTATTGTTATTTTGGTGCTCGTAAGAGTAGGTTTTTTTTATAGATACACATAGAGGCTATTGATGAAATATCTTTGTGGTTTTTCCGTTGAGTTAGAGATGTTTTATTCTGTTATTTATGTAAATTTATTTTGCCATTGACATTTTGTTTATATTTTTATATGTTATTCTGAGGTTTAGGTCATTTATGAAAAACATATTTCCTGACTTTTTCGGAAGTGTATTTTCCATTTTCAAGCCTTATTGTATGAAAAGATCAGAGATACAATAAATACAAAGGATGATCGAGTATTAAAAATTAATTTTACATTGCAAGATATAGTCAATAAAATATATTAATAAAAGATTGTAAATTTAAAAGTCAAATTAAGAAAATTGTTCTGACATACCTTTTATGAAGTTTTTTTTTGTTTACTAGTTGCTATGTTACATATTATGCGTGAAAATTATATTATGACACTAGTTACCTCAGACGAAATACTGAATATGGATTTGTTGTCGCGAGTCCAAATTTTAACTGGATGTACTTGATTTTGTGAATTGTGGATGCTTCGCGGTTTTGTAATTCAGAATCGCCTTATCGAGTTTGTGTTGGAAAAAATATGGTAAAACACTTTCTCTTGAATGTTCGGATTTTATTCTGATTTGTTCCAAATTTTGCTCGTCACCTTCTACCCTTTCTCTATTCCCGCTTTGCCGTCGGACTATTTAGCTAACAGAGATAATGCAGTAGACTTTTTAGTGGGTTCGTAAAATTTTCATCATCATCGCTTGGCATGAAATATGGTCATTAAAATTATTGATGTACATGGATTTATTTTTTGCGAGCGTGATAAGTTGGTGAGTCGAGTTCTGATCTTAAGAGTCCCGGCATCAAACCCCGATTGAAGCCTTGGTTACAAACTTCAACAAATATCCACGAAGTGCGAGGAACTAAAGGAACCAAAACTTCTCCGTGAGCGTATAAATTTCACTCGTTCGAAAAACACGGGTCGAATTAAAATTGATTTTTGTCGAAAATCACTCCTCTTAATTTCCATATGGACGAATCAATCTCGCGGGAATCTTCGGATTCTTTTTTTTTTTTTACAATTTTCTTTCCTTGAATCTGAGTTCTGGGTGTGAGTCGATACATGGCAGCATTTAGAAGGACCAAATGGTCGTAATTATCCTTTCGGAAACTGCTAAATGGAGATAATTTATGTTCATCGCCTTGAAACTAAAATTATTTACGACATTGTTTTGTCCATTGCAGATGTTAACAGAGCTACAGATGTTCAAGTATTCAACATGTGTAGCTCCGTTTCTCGAATTTTATCCGGCTGCATATTTCGTCACTGGGTAAATCATGCTCCGAGCATCCGTGCTGAGACTGTGTGCTATTTCATTTTTCAGCCTCTCGTCTTTCCTTATAGCATTTCTTCATTTTTCCTTTACATCAAAGTGCGTCACATATTGACATGATTCTTGTTATGGACGGAGCTTATCCGTTTGACTTTTGTGATGAAGAGCTATGCTGTTGCCGGGCTAGTCGAAGCGTTCTACTAGATAAGCGCGCGAAGAAAAGTCAAGACCATTCATTCTGGCACTAACAATTAGTGGTGGAAGTGGGTATGAACTAATATTTCTATGGAAATGTTGCCGGTTATGAGGACGTATCCCTCCCTTAACCCTTATAGTGCCAGCGGGCCGATCCATCGGCCAGGGGAGTGTGTGCGAAGAGTGCCAAGGGCCGATCTATCGGCCGGTTTTTTTTTACGCTCTCGCCTTTTATTTTTCGTGTTTCGTGTAGCTTTAGAAACTATATTTAGTGTCTTTCATGCTTTAACATACCCGTAAGTTTTGGGAGTAAATTTCAAAAATTATTTTCTGAAAATGCATATTAGGCTTTATGTAAATTTTTAAGCGCAAACCTACAAATTCGCCAAAAAAGCCCTGGCATTCTTCAGCATACCGGGCAAAATAGGCTGGCACTAGAAGGGTTAAGAGGATGGCGAGTAGCCGACACCCTCTTCGGTAAATACGCATACACACGGTATTGCATCACGTGACTTGGGGAATTCAAACATCAATGAGCCCGGAAGTAGATATTTGGCAACATAAAAAAATAAATTCAGTGTGTTAAAATATTTTTAATTTTACTCACCTATGATAGGTCACTAAGCTTCCTTAGAATGCTAATAAAATTAGACTTTGCAATAGTTCCCCTGGGTTTTATTTTAACACGACGCGCTTCGTTGTCACAAATAACGTTATCAAGTACTTTATTAATTGTTTTGTTATTATTGTTTGTAACGACTAAACGCGTCGTGTTTAAATAAAACCCAGTAGATATATATATAATAGATATAGAAATGTCTAATTTTACTAGTACATACTTAGAACTTACACCACATCGAGCCTCAACATCATACAAGATATTCCCTTGAACGATTTTTCTTGGCAACCAAATGCACAACAAAAGTGCAACATTTCGCTGATAGTATGCAAATCACGTGACTCAATACCGCGTTATCATTGAGACGCTCGAGGTATGTAGGCACCAATGTAGTGACGTCACCTGCCCTCTATTAATCCTTACTCTTTTGAGTTCCCTCTTAACCGTTTGAGTACTGTTTTTAGTGGCGTATTACTCCTATTGAAATTAGGGTATCTGTTATGAGAATTCCAGTCCTCTAGAAATTCTAAGGCGAGCCCATTGCCATGCATTTACGACTGATACATTCCTGTTACGAATGTTACTCCTTTCATAACATTTAACTCGTTAACGTTAACGAGAAAGTCAGTCTCTATCAAGTAAAAGAGTGTTTCCTACCAATATACCGAGATATTTTAGTTGTGATCTCTTTACTATCTAGTAGTAGGAGCAAATGATATGAAATTAGTTTCATCATCATCATCATCACTGGTCAACAATTCTAAGATTGGTTTGACGCAGCTCTCCACTCAGTTCTCCTATCAGCTAATCTTTTCACACCTACGTATTTCTTCTCTTTCACATCCTTCTTTACTTGTTCCATATATTTTGTTCGAGGTCTTCCTTTTCCGTTCTTGCCTTACACTTGTCCTTCGACGATTGTCTTCATCAGGCCATCATGTCTCAAGATGTGGCCAATAAGGTTGTTCCGTCTTCTTGTGAAGGTTTTCATGATGCTTCTCTTCTCTCCTACTCTTCTTAGGACTTCTTCGTTACTAACTCCGTCGATCCATTTGATCTTAGTTTGTTCATTTTAAATCGAAATTAAATCGAAGCTTGAAGGTTGTACGTGGTGGAAGGGCTCCATATTACCAATGACAGACACTTATATACTTCCGCAATGTATTTGTAAAATTTCTATCTCAAATAGAATTTTTTACATATATTGTGGAAGTAAAAAAGTGTCTTTTATTGATAATATTGTTATTTTTTAACTGCTCCGTCTTTATTTCACTCCCCATGGAATCTCCACTCCCGGTACCGACGCTAGAAAAAAATAAAAATCTTTAAAAAGAACTCCTAATAGAAAAGACATCCAGAGTATTGAAATCCTTAGTTTGGTTTACTGGAGCCCTCCATTTGTACGCATTCCAAGCTTATTCTTACTATTATTTATGAAAGTATTTCTTCAAGTCCTTCATTGTTCAGGGGAAACACCAATTCCCCTACGTGTCCGTTCACCAAATTTTTATTTTGCGTTCTCGTTTCTGGAGCACCTGAAAATATATTAGGGTTCTAAGATTATGTTCTCCGAGTCACTTGAAAGAATATGGGTTTTAACTTGCTCAAGTAATTTCAAATTAGCGCAATGCCTCTGAGCTGTGGTGGCTCTCAGCCTAACTCGTGTAAAAGGTGTGTAACGTCTCTCATAGCCTTTTTTTTAGCAGCTTTTAGAAGTTGGGCTTATTTAAAAAATAATAGCTATCGAGAAAGGTTCACAGATTTTAATTAGTATTTCGTGTTTGGAGAGGGAATATCGCATTGCATGTCGACATTTGGGGTGGACTAAACGCGTTTTTGTGGGTGTCTGCACTTATCAATGAGTGCCACTTGATTCGGGGCAAATCCTTGTTCGTTTCCCTTTTTAATTACCGCCCATCGGAGTTCCCGAGTTTCAGCGGCGATAAGCGGCGGGCGATAGTGTTGCAGTGAGTGCGAGGGCCTTTGCCTCGGAAGCCGGAAACAACTCCACTCACCCTGTCTGCCGCCTCTCCTCGTGGTCGAGGGTATTTCCCGGGTGGAAGTGGGCGAAATCCACAGTGCTCCTCTCCGCTGGTGAATCTTGTGAAAGAGCATGCTGGATCGTCGTCTAGTCGTGAGAATATTGTATTCTTTGAACCAGCGATGTCGAGGGAAACGAAATTGTTTCGTTTCGATCCGCAGCGAAACGAAAATACGAGGCATGGTAAAGTTGATGCGTAGTTTTCCGCGGCGTTGTCTAGATGATGTCTCCTTGCTTCTGGGTTTCACCGATAAGACAGTTTCTCCGGTATTCCAACCGGCGTCTTCAGGTCGATGTCAGGATTCAATTTTTGATGACTTATATAGTGCATTCTTAGCGCCAATTTTTCATGCTGGATGCTGATTGGTCCACCTTCTTTTTTCTCCTATGACCCTCTTCCACGAGTTGTGGAGAGGGTAGCCGTCTTCTCTATTCATGTTTTCAGGTGTCTTGAATATTTCGATAGCCTCCTTTATTAGCCTGGGATAATATCTATTTTCTTTTGCAACAACTGTTGCTTACTGTCAAACAGTATCTGGTGTCCGGGTACACTCCAACGGTGAAACCCAGAAGCATGGAGACATCATCGAGGCATGGTGAATATTAATTAAATACAGTAGAACCTCGGATAACGACCACAATCCGTTCCAGGAAGCTGGTCGTTATCCGAAATGTTCGCTGTCCGAAACAATTTCCCCCAAAAGAAATAAAAGTAATAGGAATAATTGGTTCCTAGCTCCAATTGACTCGCTATTATGTGAAAGTTACTGGGTATATAGGTATTATATTACATTGTATTACTTGTAGACTTACTATTGTAGACGTTGTATTACTTTTTATCCATTTGGTATCGCACAGCACCGAACACAAACATGGTCGCTACATATCTGTTCGCTAACAGAAATTTTGTTCGCTACTCCAGGCAAGTTTTTAGCGAAATTTTTGGTCGTTATCCGAATTGTTCGTTATCAGAGGTGTTCGCTAACCGAGGTTTCACTGTACTCCAAATGCCGAAGCAAGTTTTGAAGGACGTTATTAAAATTGTCCGAGTTAGGAGAGGGATCCTTGTACTTACTCAGGAGATGATGAAATTTTCTGTTCGTTGCGTAGGTTTTCCTTTCTCCTTTACTCCAGAAAACACGGTGGGTTCTCCTCTCGAACTCTTGCCAGAGTTCTTGGTCACACCTAGTTAGGCTCTTAGTCAGTTTAAGGTGAATGTCGTTGGTGATAACCTCCAGTCTGCTTCTTTTAACGTAGAGGAAGTTAATCTCGTCAAGTAAGATTTTCCTCCGAATATTAGTGTCAATGGAGTAATTAATTAAAATTTACCTGTCAAGGCTGTAAAGCTCATTATTTCATATTCAATGAGGCATGGGTTTAGTTCCGTTCCCGCGCGAAATTAAAATCACCATGGAGTTTAGTTTCGACCCGGGACGAAACTAAATTAATCGGAACTCCACCGCTCATAGTTAAGTTACGATCCCATAAGTTGAGTGGAGGAGGATAAGAGGGAATAGTTTCGACCTATTACGTGTGACATACGTGTAGAGGGGTTAAAAAATGTAGCAAAAAAAATAGAATGGCCAGTTTGCGTTCACCATTTGCGTTAGAGGTAAAAATGAGTGCTCCATGCATCAAATGGCGATAGACCGAATCTCTACTTAAGTCAACCATCCTTCGTACTCGGTGTGTGGGTCGAAACTATAGTACTGTTCGACGGTGAAGCACGTGGTCCCTCAGGCTCGAAATATTATATGTATTTCGTTTTTTTCCCAGAGTTTTTGTTTAGTATCGACCCGAAGTAGTTTCGACTCCGATTTCGTTTCGACCCTGGGTTTAGCTCTCCGGGTTTAAATCTATTTCGTTTAGTTCCTATATTACACTCCCGGGAACGAAAAAATTGAAATTTTACTGGTTTTAACTTCCGTTTAGTTTCTACTGCCACCCCTGATTTGAACAGTGTGCCTTTTCAAGTAGACATACAGTACTCGCGATGTATTGCGTCAACCTTGGCGCAACGCTATGGGCGGGAATCTTTACTCGGAGGTAACAATGGAATCCGAGTATTAAAAATAAAATGTAGTAGTACTTTTTCACAGTTATTTAATACGTACGATGCGTTTCGGCTCAGAGTGACATCATCTGATTCAAGAACAGTCACCAAGTCTTGTTTCAGGTGATGGCTCTAGTAACTAAATCGCGTCGTAAGCATTGAAATAAGTGTGGAAAAAGGTAATTACATTTTCAATTTATATTTCGAACTTCCGCTATATCACGGCTTAATTTGAAGCCGAGTGTTTTGAGATCATACGCACCAAAATAGGTTTTTTGCCTAAAAAATATTTTAATACTTAATGATCATAGTATCATAATAGCAGATATAATTTTCATGTAATGATGGCAGAGTAAGTTTTGATATTTCGTGATTATTTACGGCAGGATATTAATTTTTCACGAAGGATTAACGGAAGAATCAATTTCGTTTCGTTTATCTTCTGTCCTTGTCAACATTGAAGTAACGTAGTGTTGTGGTTATCCTTTTCTTGGAAAAAAATATTTTAATACGCATAGCGGAAAGAACTCCAAATCTGTCAGAAATCTTCGATATTTTCGCTGAAAACGTCATGAACGAAACGTCAAAGTCTGTGAAATCGACTTTACGATAAGGCAGAAATATCTAATTGAGGGAATGTTTTTTGTGGGATTTTTAACAGGAAAAGATAGCGAATGTTTTTGGAAGGACCTACCTTATATGCGGGGAAATGCCAGTGGACTTTATATCAAGGGCATACTGTGGTGATCCGTAGTGAAGTGGTGCTTAATTAGGCCCGTGGGCACCTTTTTGGTAGGAGTATGGAAGTGCTCTCTTCTCTTCGTTTAAACGCTAATAATACCATTATCTACAATGGCAAACTGGAGTCATAGACCTTACGTATATTTAAAACCTGATATGTGATTAGGCCTTCTCAATGTTTTCATCCCATACTACAAACTGAAATACTTATAATTAGGTATTAATGGTTTAATTATTGCACAAAAATGGAGAATATGTAATATTTTGGCAGCCATTTTGGGAGCCATGTTTACCTGGCTCTCTGAAGGAGCGTATTGGTTACAAATTACGCGCTTCTTTGCGTCCAGCGATGCCCATTTTGAGTAAAACCTCGTCAATGTTAAAAAAAACTGAATTTTAAACAGTGTGTTCAATTTGAGACGCATTTTATACCCTTAAAATCATCGCTAGGCATTTGGTAGGCGATTCTCCTATTTAAACGCCTCGTGAAAAAGTAATCGTTTAGATATTTTTGTAAATTTTTTCTTTTGCCGCTACCTTTGATCCCATTGAGGGATCGAACGAAGTGCACTCTGGGTAGGAAGCGCCTCTCAGCGCCCAGCGGTGTGCGCTTGTTTCGAAAGCATCGGCGCCCGAAGTGTGTGACCCACTCACTCACTCATCCCTCAGCTTTTATCTGGCAGCTACTCGGCCGCTATCGCTTATGGCAACTCAGCGCTCTCTTCCTACCCCCTCCACCGCCGCCATTATCATCCCCTCCTCCCAAGGAGGTTGGCTCGCGCCTGGTGGAGTCAAAAGGGGCGAGATAGTGCGCCATTTGACCGGCGTCGCCGTGAATTAATTCGTGACCCCTTGATAATTGTAAATGAAAACTTGTACTTGTTATTTTCCGCAAACAGTTTTATTCATACGAATACTTTCAAGAAAATTCGTATGATTTATATTATTTACAGTTGATGGAAAGCGCCCAGGAGGAAGGAGTAAATGTTCATTGGTAAAAAACATCAAAGATTGGACATCAATTCGAGAGAGAGATACTGGACATCTATTTCAACTGGCAAGAGAGTGATGCCTAAGCAGCCAAGGCACTCAATAGTGTAAGGCATCAAGAAGATGAATGTAATTATCTTCACGTTCCTGAAAAGAGCGCAATTAAGGCCTTTACGGCGGGGAAAGTAACGAATGACACTTTGTATGATCACAAACACGTATGCCCTGAATAGAGACCACCTATCCAGGCGGAACACGAACCCGCGACCTTCCGGTTGACATGCGAGGATCATAACCCGCCGTCACAGAAGCCGGCGTCATCGCAGTATCATATTATCTCCACGTGACGATTGTAAGAAATGTATTGAAACCAATCGAGTGTATGAAAATGTTTGTGGTAAATTGCTAACAAGTATTAGTTTACAGATGCTGGAATTCCACCACCTTAACCTTGAATAAACTCTCTACCTTTTGATAATGCTACAATTTGCATTTGTGAGGGCGAAAACTGGGCTTATTGGATCTAATTTGTGCTCGAATCCCAAAAAATGTCACCAGTTTTCTGTTACCTTGAAAAACATGTTGGTATTCTATAATTAGGGTCGTAAACTCATATTCTCCATTGCAGTTCATTTAAATAATTCGCTGAATTGTAGGAAAAGATGAGCTCCTAGGAGAAAAGTCTTCCCCATTCAAGAGTTAGATAAAAATTTGAAAATGCGAACATTCCCGCCCTTATTTTCACAGGTTAGTGACGTCATTAGAGTTCTGATTCATTTACTCGTTCAGGAAAAACCTTCCAAGGGTAAAAGGCGAAATCAACATCATCTAGAGCGAAAACAACAATGAATCACGCGAAGCCAATTGAAAAGCCCGAGAAAAAGGTCCACCACCTCTGGGTATGAATGAGTTCATGACGTCCTACGCAAAGTGATGTGTACATTTTCAAGGGAATACTCCGTACGAGTAATGTATGTAAATAATGGAAGTATTGTCTCATTGTAACCTTCGAGGATTTCTTATCTTATCGTGGGAATGTACGGGGAGGTTGTTTTATTCTCTTCCTCATTCAGGTACCGTAAACGCCTGGTTGAATGAAAAGCTTACCTATCTCAGAGAAAAGTATAAGAACAGAAAATACACCGTTTGGATTCGGAAAATACTCCTATACGAATACTATACCACTAAAAAATGAAATGTGAACAAAATAATCCTTATTTCCAATGCAACTTAATGAACCATGGTGTCATCGGCCAAGAATCGATAGACACTTGCCCTAAAAATTTTAACATTTGCGGGGAACATCTTAAAAATTTCTTCAGATTGGTCATACCATTTCTTCAGGTCACTCCTTCATTCCTCAATGTAGGAAGGATTCCTTCAAACTGTCCGTTTTCTTCTTCTTGAATTTTGAATTTGTGTTCCTTTCTTCCTATGTAGCTGGGTGAGTCCAACATTTGACCTATTTCAATCCAAACCCGCTCTTGCATAAACGCTTTATGAACCCCACATGGCCTGTTTATGCTTCTCCTTAATTTCAATGGTTTTTATCCCATAAACCCTAGCAGAGCTGTGACACTGTTCCCCCATTTTATGCCTCCCAAGAGTACACTTTGAAATAATACTCAAGATTTGAAATAACTGTTTTCCAATGAGGATTCCACACTGAAGTAGCGTGTTCTAACACAGTGTGTTCTAACATGAAGAAACGTAGTCTTGTAAGCCATTTATTTGGTTTCCGACGTCTTTTCTGGACGTTGATTCTGTTTACAGAGCATCAACGCATGTTGCTATGTTATAAAATGCGTTTCTTAATCAAAGTGTATAGAAACGCTATTGCTGGCATTCTGAAAAAGGAAACAAAAGCGGAGAAATGTTTTTTCCACAGCAAAATAATCCCGGTGAACGATCCCGTTTTCTTAAAACGGCCTTAATTTGAATTGCATACGAAGCGATAAACGTGGTGGGTGAGAATTGGTTTGCGTTGAAGGACAGCACTGCGCGTTCTCAGTTACTCTGCGAAGTGGAGCCTTGTCGTTCATTTACGCATGTACACGTGTATTTCAGACAATTTTAGAGGGGGTTATCATAAGACTTTTTGTCCTATCTCGTCTCGTTCGCCCCAAACATTTGTATGAGTGAGTGAGTCGTAAGTGGGCTTTATAGTATATACATTATCCTGCCGTAATTTGATACCGGGAAATCCAGTGTTAAATGACGTTTTTTTGAGGTTCGACGCGGCTATTTTATTTTGAAAGTAGCGTTGAAATGAATCGAATGAATTGTATCATGCGTCTCTGTGGAAATTTTTCAAAATGAACTATATCGTTAAAAAAAACTACGAAATCGTTCAAAATCAGCGAAATCGTTCTTAATGAAGTCGAGGAACAATTAATACAAAACCTCTAGAGTGTGTTGTGGTTGCTTTCGTTGTTATAGTTAGCGATGCAGCCACTAACCCAACGCGCTTAATACAACTTTCGTAATGGACGATTTCTAGGGTTCAGATATTAGCGACAATGGATTTTGTGAGAACTGTGATCAGAAAATTACGACGGGAACGAGAAGTTTAACTTTTGCTCACTATCTTTTAAATTCGGTGGAACGTTGGCCACGCAAATTGGTTTCCGGGAGGAACAATTTTTATCGCCGTGAACTGATTTTGACTTGATTCGGTATAAATTCGAATTTTACTTTGACTGCAAATAGAATATACAGGTTTGGTCTTACGTTCATCTACGATGAAATCAAAAGTCACTTGGGTCCATCACGCATGCGATGTAGATTCATGGAATTTCGTTCAATTCAAAGAATCTTGAATTATGAACGATTTTAGGAATCGATTCATATTCATGAAACAAGTTAATGTGAACCGAATCGTCAGAATGAACCGAATCTCCCTCCTGTACTGCGGAGTAAATTATTCTTCTCCACTCGAAGTGATTTCCTACATATCTGTCTCTCTCAAATCTCCCCTCTCCTCTCTCGCGTTTTCCCCATCCCACTTCCCCATGGATGACTCCTTGCCGCCCCACCCCTCCCCTATTGCCCTCCCCTCCTCAAACACTCTCCTCCCCCCCTCCACTCCAGATCCAGTGGCCGTGCGCCCGTCACGTGCCTCTTATCTCTCTCTCTTGCCTCCGTGAGTGAGCCGCTGAGGATCACGGGAGATTGGAGGAGACTGCTAGTGAGTCCGCGTGACGTCAGGATTGCGCCCGTTCCGACTTTTTAAGTCTTGCACACGGATTCGCAATGTATACTTATGTACACGTATGTTTTATTTCCACCAATCCGTGTAAACATAACCGTGTATGCATATGTATACCTTTCCTCCCCACCATCTCCAACACTTCGTCGTTCCTCTAGTTTTAATAAGTATTCTGGCAGTCTCTCCTCCCTTCATAGATTTCCCTCGTCAATTCACTACAAGGCCTACTCTCCATCATTCTATCTAAAAATCCTATTCTTTTCCTTCCCCTCCCTCGTTTACCTAACATTCTTCCCTCTAACACTGTTTTCCACATCCCATCCCCGCTAAATACTCGCTCCATCCATCTAGTCTCCTCCGTATCTCATGCAGAAGCTCCCTCTCATCACCCACCATGTCCAGAACTTCGTCTTTCCTCTTCCTCTCCGTCCACTTCACCTTCTCCATTCTCCTCCAAACCCACATCTCAAGCGCCTCCAGTCTTCTCTCGTTCTTCCTGTATGTCCATATTTCCGCCCCTTTAAGCGTTCCACTTCAGATCAAACTCTTCACTAGGCTTTCCTTTCCGTTCATATTCACATCCAGGGGCGTAGACAGGAAAATGTGCTCGGGGGGAGGGGCTTGACCTGGGGAAAATATGACCATTTCTGTCCCTAAAAAGCACATTTTATTCTATTTTGGCGCTTAAAATTACACAATTAATGAGTCGTCGGGAAGGTGTTTTGCTAAAACATATTGGTGAGGTAGAATTTTTTTTGTAGGCTAATATTTTCTGCTAAAATTAATTGGTTTGGGGGGGGGCTACGATTCCCCCCCCCTGGCTACGCCGCTGCTCTCGTCAGTTCTTTCCTATTCATCAACACCTCCTTCGCTCAAACAATTCTCTTCCTAACGTCATCACTGCTGTATCGGTTTTTCTCTAATGTGCTCCCCAAATATTTGATTTTCTCCACTCTCTCTAATTTGTGAACACCTACTTTTATCTTGACTCTCACATTCCCAGCTCGAGATTCTTTACGAAACCTTATAAACTTAGTCTTCTCGTGATTAATCCTCATGCCGCATTTCTCGCCACGCTTTTCTTACCCATCCAATGTAGCCTTCAGTCCTCTTACTAACTGTCCAACCAACGTCTGATAATTTTAACACGGTACCGTAAGTTGTGAGAACACGTTAAGACATAATCAAAGACCGATCTTGCAGAAGCGATACGCCTTCTTAAGGTTTGGCGACAATATTCGATTCTTAATCTTAGGGTTGCCTTAGATAGGTCATCATCACCCGCCTTAACTGCAGCGATCGACAAAATAACCTTGAAGTTTATCGGGGAGCAACAGTGATTAAGCAACTCGCGAGGTCAAAGGAGAGGAATTATCACAAGGAGTCAACTAATCGGATACACCAGGCAAAACAGAGCATACAAGCATTTTCAAATCTGTTGCTCGCGAAGAAGGATACTACTTCCTCAATTATCTATTTCTGATTTTTCCCGATTTCTCAGAAGTCCCATTAAGTGTCAAATATGAAACGCTAACTGCAGAAAGGCATACTGTCCAAGTTGGACGATATTTATTTTTTAAGTTGTTGCTGTATAGGTGCAAGACCCAACGTTTCCTACTAAAAAGGAAACAAGTTATGGAAACAAATGCTCGGTGTTATTAGCATGACATGTTTCTTTTTAGGTGGGAACGTTTAGTCCTGCACCCAGCAACAACTTATATAAAAAAAGATAAATCATCCGACTTGGATATTAATGCCTTCCTAGAGTTAGTGATTCATATATCCAGCCTCCAAGAATCTTGTAATTTGTTATCACGTTATATTTCTGTACAATAAAAACGTAAACACAAGTCAACGCGTAACAACTGGTAACAACCGACTGAAGAGTAATATGGTGGACGTCGATAAGTTTAAGACGGGCTGCCATGTCTTTTATCGACATATTTAGTTAGTGCTACCGAGTAAAAATCGTTAGGCGAACATAGAAATAGCCAATTGTCGTTAAGATTTTCGATAAGCTAACGACGTATCAACGTCGATGAGACTTGCTATCGATATAGAGAAAGCCCCTAATGCCGCGTTAACAGCCTTGAAATTCGCACGACTTCCATTGAATAAATTCTCCCAGGCCCGCAATCGAACCACGGACCTTTGGCTTGCCGGGCCTCTGTGCCTATCTCTTTCCTCGTAAAGAGGGTTAAATTGTGGGGATTAATATTTACCTAACCTCAATATGTGAAAGGATGCCTTTCGTTTTCTTTGATGAAGGAAACTTCCCTATTCTCGACATTACGGAGGGCCATTTCTCGGACGCAAATTTCCCATTTCACCGCCAAACCAGGAGATGGCTCGTATAACCTGATGGCCGTCCGAAACGTAGGAAATAGTAAACTCTTATCACTCATTTGTAAACCAGAGAAGCCTCTCTGCTGTATGTCCTCACTTACCAGTCCATTCTATTCTACAGTTAATAAAATATTCGCTAGAGTATTAAGTGCGAGATTCAATTGAACTTCCGCATTAAGTGTCGATGAATTCCACACGAGAGACCAATACACACTTTTCATAAAAGATATCCGATTCCCACACTGACTTTGTCCCTCAAGATTCGATGGAATTGACTCCCTAATCACATATTTCCCACCGCGTCTGAAGCCATGACAACGCTACTGTTCCCACACTGATTGCAATCGCTAACCGCGGGCTGTCTCCGGTTTGAACCGATGTGTTATCAATTATCCGGCAGTCATTTAGGAGTTAACGATGACTAGCCTTCTTCGTATTCACAGTAGAATATTCGGAGTGGAACATTTAATCTAGGAACTGGAAGAATTGGCTTGGGAAAGGAAGATGAGGAGGTCTGCGGTTGACCAAACTTAAGATAGCACTACTGTGAATGAATGAATTTACCACGAACATTACCATATAGGATTATCTCATATCATCCAGTTCTTGTGTTATCAATTATCAGGCAGTCACTTGGGAGTACAGCATAGACCTGTGGCTCATTAAAATCATAATATCTCAGAAATTGGCTTATCCTATAGTCGCGACCAAACTTACTATCCATACCGTATCAGCTTCTTTTGTAAAGAAAAAACGAGTCCATGTTTGGTTCATTTCAGTTGGCTTGACGGCTAAGAATTCGACTCTCCCCGAGCGCATTTTGTGGAATTGGCGTGGCGCCGACAGTAATGATTATCGGATAGTAAGAGATTAAAAAAAATCGCGAGAGGATCACGACGAACATTAAATAAGGGAAACATAAGCTTGAAGAGGGAAAAGAATTCCGCCACCTACATTTTAGGTAGCTAAGTAATCGAGAGAGGAGGAACCAGCGATGGATGAAGCAAGAGTTATTACAAAAGCGAACGCGTGGAGGGTATTATGCATGAGCAAGAATGGACCTACAGCTTTATTGTAAACCTTATTTTAATATTTAATACTTACATTAATATTTTACATTACTTACTTTAATATTTTCCATTACTTACTCTAATATTTTACATTATTTACTTTAATATTTAAAACTTATTTCATATTTAAAACTTATTTCATCCTTAACACTTCATTTTCAAAGGTAATTAACTTCTTTTCCGTTCTTTTGTCGATGACCCATGATTCAGCTCCATGTAGGAGGATAGGTCTTATTACTGTCTTACAAATTCTGAATTTGGTTCTGATGGATAAAATTTTTGATATTGGCAGTTTGTTCAGGGCATACATACTACTACATATTACTTTTATTATTACTATCGACCTTAATGTTTAGTGCACACCACTTGTGGAGAATTTTTTTTAACTTTAGCGAGGCTTGGACGATGACAGTAGCGGAGACGTAAGGAGTGGAATCATTCGAAATGTGGTGCCATCGCAGAATGATATTGATGAATACGGTGGTTTCCCATTATTTTTTATTGCCTAAATCGAAAGATTATTACTCCTGGAGTATGCATTTCACGCTCTTAGATTTTCGAATGACGATATCTATTTTTCGCGATTAAACGAAAAGTGAAAAATTTCAAGCGCGCGAAAACGCGACGGCTGAGTAGGAATGCTGGGAAAAATCCTTGTGACGTATGTCTGGTTCCAGCTGTCGCCCTGATCTACTCGTATAGAAACTAGGTCCCTGTGACTTCACGTGGAGTGGCATCGCATGGGCGCCAATCTGGCCTTTTTCAAATGAGGTTAAAATTGACCATTACCATTCGTCTAAACCATTGCCATTCGTCGTGGGATTTCTAAAACCAAATAGTTTGTATATTATGAATACACTAATAGTGGGTAAGGAATCGCAATCAATGCATTTCGTTTTCTTTGATGAAGGAAACTACCCTATTTGTTCGACCGAGTAAGCATTGCGGAAGTGCCAAGAAGTGCGCGAGGAAGAGAAATCTTTTGGAGAACACAGGTATGAAGCCTGGCTTAATAAATCGGCCTCATAACGGTGGCTCGACGAAGGCAATCGTAATGGGGCAGTTGGGTGAGAAGAAAGGCGAAATAACACCCAGAATGAGTTTCATGGAACAGGCCATTGTGAGCGTAAAAGAGAAGCATTTACAAATATGAAACGGTTTGGTAATTGGAGGGCAGATTAGAGAGCTCCTTCTAAGCAATCTTCGGATGGTTGTCTTTTGATTTATGATAATTTTTCGACTTGGGTTAAGACGACTGCTTCAATATCATAACTTTAAAATAATAATCAGAATTCAATGCTAAATAACCAAATGAGTGACATTGTAATATAAAGTTTAAAAGTACTGACTCATCAAATGTTTATTTAGAATCCATTGTACGTATAGTTGTCATAGCATGCTTATGCAACAGACGAATTACACCACAAAAGGAACTAACAATATACTTTTTACATGAAAATTAATTATCAAAACTAATAATTATTAGTAAAAAGTGTATTTAATCATAATTATAAGAATGATTTTTGTTAGAAAACGGCATGTCATTTTTTACTCAAATTAAACAATTCAAATACATCAACATATTCAATTTATGGAAATGGAATAGCCAATCACGATTTGTTAATTTAAAAGAAAAATCTGCTTTACTTCATACTGCTGAAATACTCAGTGTTGTGAAGTTGTTCCAACGGTAAAAAAAACCCTTAATTGATAAACCCCTTCAAAAGTTTCCTATGTGCGAGAAATGCTTGGAAACCATTTTTAAATAATTCTTACTTTTTTTCAAATGTAACGAGCACATGGTTTAAATTATACTTTCAGATACGGGATGCAATTTAAATGTTGAAGGCAGCTAGAAAACGGAGAGAAAAGGAAGCTAACCAGGCCTTCGCATTTGTCGCATTCTCAGAACCCCTTCTGTACCCCCCCTTTCCGGGGGCAGCCACTTTGGGAATCTTCGGGAGTCGCCGACTGAAGACGATTCACCCGATGAATAACGAGAACCGAATATTTCCAATGAGTGAGAAATACTGTATTCACTATAAACGCAAATGCTGTTGGCTCTCGATTAACGAAATTAATCCGTTTCGGAGACCTCCATCCAATGTTAAATTGGTATTATTAATATGCATATTACGTATTTCTACAAGCAGGCTATTGCCTTGTGGTAAAATGAGAAACATTACAAGTTATCCGGCCTCGGTGGCGGTGGGGTTAAGTCGTCGCCTGCCAAACCGTAGGTCGTGGGTTTGAATCCCGCCTGTGTAGGTGGTCCCTATTCAGGGCATGGATATTTGTGTCGTGATTTGTAAATTCCTCCGTTCTAAAAGACGTATATGTGCTGTTTACGGGGAAGGGGAAATAAATAAAGTAAGATGAAATGAATTAAAAAAAAAACTGCCTACCTCTGCTCAAAGTAAAGGAACGGAAAATACAGCTATACGGTGCTAAAGAATTACTATTATGAGTACCACAGAACTAAGAAATTAAATTTGAGCTAAATAACCCGATTTCCAATTCGCCATAATGAACAAAATGACAAACAATTAAGAATCGAGGAATACTTACTCTTAAAAAATTGTATTACATGCGGGGAAGATCGGAAAACTTCTCTCAGGCCCACTCAGGGAATCATACATTTCATTCGAATCACTCGATGCAGTTCATTCGGTTCACAGTGAACGATTCGCTCATGAGTGACTCAGCTCGAGTGGGTCCACAGCAACAGTAGCGGCGGTGGCTGCTGCTGTGTAATGTGTCCTCATCATTGACGACAGACCTCTGTGTGTGTGTCTTATCTCGACCTCCCGCCGGCCTCTATCTCCAAGCTCCATCTCTTCCCTAACTCCCCCTCCATTCGGAGAGTGGGATTCAACTGTTGACTCCAAGCATGTACACGCCGGAACATCCGAATTTCGATTGTCTAATGTTTGAAATAAGTAATGCCTCGTTCACATTACGATTGTTCTAGCGATCGTCCTAACGATAGTTGGCCGAACTAGCCGTGTGAATGCATGCCCTGACATTAGTTGACGTAGTTCCGAATGTTGCCACTTTACGATGGTAATGCTCTGGGAGACAGGAAACGGAAGCGACAAGAGAAAGAAGAAATGCTCGTGAAGCTCTATTTTTTCATGGATTTGTCCTAGGAAGGAATAATATGGGTGGAAGAAAACTTATTTGGTAAATACACGTTGAATGCAGTAATATCTTGTACCTGCATACCTCAACAGCTTTGCTAACCGTCAATTTCCCGTTCGCTTTAGATGTCAGCAATAGAGGGCAGCACAGGTTTTAACAATCGTCGTGTGAATGCACGGTAGTTCCGACCATCGCTGGAACAATCGTAATGAGAATGAGGTATAAGCCTGTTTTTGTGCACGTCCTTAAGTATGGGTATACCAAAGCAAATTTCCTTTCTTACAAAAGGGTGGTTTCCTGTTATTATTTTATTGCTTAAATCGAAAGATTATTACTCCTGTAGTACGTATTTCACGCTTTTAGATTTTTAAAATGACGACATCTATTTTTAGCGATTAAATGAAAAGTGAAAAATTTCAAGCGCGCGAAAACGCGACGGTTGTTTAGATTATTTTATTACTTTATTATTTTTTTATGCTTTTCCTCGAGATTTCATCTATTTCGAATATAAATTATTTATGTACTTGTAAAATTAAAATTGATAACACAGGCCAACAAAAAAAAATTGTTTCAAAACTTTTTTATTTTATTAGCTGGTCTTCATAGATTTTGATGTGCCGAATCCAAACCTGGCCTTAGTTTTTTTGTATCACCCATAGTTTCCAAGCAGTGTGTATTTAATATTTAGTCTAATACCCCTATACGGTATACAGGGAAATCAATGAAACACTGTCTTGCATCATAAAATTGTTTGTATTTACTGTTCACTACATCGTGATAAAATTGTTTGTATTTACTACAGCGGGATAATACAGGGTTCACTTGTCAACTGGAATTGGTCTACATTATCTTTCCCTTTTTTTCCTTGAAGCTTCTTGTGTAGCCTTTTCTGCAATGAATCGCTTGCTGAACTTCTCGGTGAAGTACCAACGGTAATCCCTATTATCTTCATTCATTAGACCTACTTTTTCAATTTTATTATAACTATAAAAAGCTGTTAAATTCTAAAAATATTGCTTTATTTCATAAATTTAACTGTTAAATGTGAATAAATGGTGGGTGAAACAACTTTAAAACCAATATATTTGGAGTTGAAGGAAAATTGGACTTCGTTTTTCCATATATATTAATTTTTTTATTATTATTATTTTAGGATTCTACATATTTGGATTTTACATATTTGGATTCAGCAACTTTAAAAACATAAGACTAAGGTATTTTCAGTAAAATGGTTTTTTCATTTTTGGCCTGTGTAATGAATTGATCTCTTTAAACTCAATGTCGCAATTGTTCCAATCAAGGAGACTTCTGGCGGTTATTATAGAGGTAATTTCCTCGGTGGTTTCGGCACCACGAATTTTTAAAAAAATATCAAGATCCTCAAGTTGGCCTCTGGGTATGTTGTTACCCACCGCACTTTTATATGTGTTTGCAGAAGTCTCCACTCGCGTCGCTGATGGGAAAAGCGATCCTAGTTTCAAGGAGAAATGAGGATAATAGTTATGTCAGTTGACACACGTATACATTCATGATGATTCGATCTCCCCATTTCGTAATGTTCCAGCTCTATTCCTCGCAATCGCATAACAATACTGCTGATTTTTGGGAAAAATTGATTGCAAAACAGTTTTCGCCTCCCTGTGGACTTTTTCGGAAACCTATTAAAAGGCTTTGGTGCTTTCCCGGCGAATACTGTTGATGAAATCTTCACGGGAAATCAGCCAGGTAATGATGGTCATTGCTGCCAACGTTTCGATGGCCTTCTCTGCCATCGTCTTCAGGGCGAATGATCAAATCTGTTCTTTCTTACATCAAGATGGTTTACCAGTTTCCTCTTTAAAGAATTTACTTTCGCCCTGAAGACGATGGCAGAGAAGGCCTTCGAAACGTTGGCAGCAATGACCATCATTACCCGGCTGATTTCCCGTGAAGATTTCATCAACTATTAAAAGGCGTTCAATTTATCAGCAGGAATCATTGTGTTTTTATGGGATGACCTACGGGAGTATCTTCAGCAGTGATTTGTAAAATTAAATGAGTACCTTGGAGGGTAGGAAAAATTGGAGGAAATTTTTTTCCAACGTTACGGTTTATTCATATAACCTTAATAAGGTATTGAAATGAAAATGGATGTAAAATATTCATGCATAAATAAACAAAACAAGGTTTATAACAATGTTGAGTATCAAAACTGATGGGGCCTCTCCTGTGAAGTTCCCTTGGCGACGGTATAATCAATATTAGGATTGGAGTTCAATGAATGAATGAATTTACTCACCCATGCTATAAATTCCACGATCACCGTCATATATCCATCATATTTCACCCTCCTGCTGTGTCTAACATAAGCTCTCTCCCCTCTGCCCCCCTCCCCTCTGCTCGACAGTTGAGGTGCGATACACGCGCTGCGTAGTCATCGACCTCTCGAAAAAAAAGAAAATCAAGAGGCGTTATCGATAAGGGGTTCTCACCTATAGGCCTTCCCCTCCTCAGCCTCCTCCTCCGAATGAGAACCTCCCGTTGCCCCCAACAGGTTGGATGGTAACCGCCCCCCCCCCCCAACCCCACCCCGGAGGACGAGGAGGAACCTTGAAATCGCGGAGGTGTTCGTGGAATTTCGTAGAGCGCGGAAAAATTATGGGATAAGGCCTCTGAATCACACCATCAACTATAAGCTATAGCTCCAGCCATCTCACCAATGATGGCGGAAAAATTATCGTTTCACGCAATCGTTTTCCACGATGGCGTTAGGGATAGAAATCCCACCACTTTTTACATTACTCGGCGCGTCGTTTTTTCCATCGCTGAAACCTCGCAGAGAAATTGGTCTCCGTATTCTTAGTCGACCCTACATATCCGTCCTTACATAACAAGAGGGCCCTACATGCGTTTCTCAGTCGACCCTACATAAGTGGTGGGGGGTGATTCCGTCGTCAAGTTCTCTGAGATGTCTTAGATGATGGCGCAGCGCCAATTTTGCAATCTGGTTGCGTAATGGGACCTAACTATGAAACTAAGAAAAGGCGTCCGATAATTTTCGGGCGTATTGTTAGGGCAACGGCTAAAGGTAAATTAACTATCGGTGTCGTCCGCCACGTCGTGTCGGTACGTTAATTATCGCTATAAATACTCTCATTTCGAGTCAAAAGAAGAACCATATTGTCTTTAAATTCAAATTCAAAAGCGGTCTGTTCAAGATAGTAATAAGTACGGGGCAAACATGATCATTGACGTGGGAACTTACGTTTCATCATCAAGGTTCGTCATTCGCTTTTACCTTCCGTTGTTAAATTTATTATGCGGCAAATAGCGGCATGAAAATACGTTTTCTATGATTATAAGTAAACGAAGTATTGGTTTCTCAAAAGCGTACCAAGTGTACTGTCTACTTACCTTGAGAACCGGGAAATCCTGGAATACGCATTGGATTTCGGTATTCTGTGAATCTCCTGGAACACTAAGGGAACCAAATGACTTTTTTTTTCGCAAAAATAGTTAAATTTGGGAACCCAAATTTCCGTGAGGATCACACAAAATCAGTGTCATCCCCCAGTCTCCCAGCGAAAGGCCGGGATCATTGGAGGGAAGTGGCCGAATGGAGAGAAGAGTGAAGATCCTTGCCTTGTTTTGACGTCTCGTGGTCCACTGGGCCTGATCGCTTATAGTGAGTATTGTCCCCTTCGAGCGCGGCTTAAGCCCTGCGAAAGCGTCTCAAGTAATTATTTTAAAAAATAATCGCAGATCCCAAAGATCGTCTCCTATAGGTCCAATATGGTTTTACTCTATTTAAAGTGTCAGTAATCTTGTGAAATTGATTTTGGGTTAACTTGATGGCATAAGACAACGATCAAATGCTACAGATGTGAAATACCCTCCACGGAGGTTTTCTCAGGTTTTTCACGCCCCCCTTCTCGTGTGGGCGTTTTCCTGCAGTGGGTTTTTTTCGCTGAAGGATACTACACCCTTATCCTCATGTTTTTTCCCCACAAACAGAAATCTTTTTTACAAAAATAATTCACGTATAGTTGTTTATATTTATGACATTTCACAAACAGTGTAGGTGTATTGTTTATCCTTTGTATTGTAAACGTTTGTCTACCATTTTTTAACCCTTTATTACCCAATGTTGCTTCTAAGTAGCATCAAAAATGTTTAAACTTTCAGCTCTATTTAGGAGATATCTAAACCAAATATTATTTTGTAGTGTAAATTTTAATGACGAAATACTTAGCTGCCACGATAACAATCATTGAATGTAAAATTTTCAAGTTTTCAAAATGAAAAATATTGAAATTTAATTTCTCCCAGTATCAGTTCTGGGTTATAAAGGGTTAATATGTTTGCATTGACGCTATCGAGGGATTAGGTCGAAGAGGGATCTTCTTAGTCTCAACCTCGCCCGAATAAAGGCATTTTATTATAATTACTATTATCCTGCGGGTATCGCCGCTTTAAGGGAAGAAAAACTTAGTAAAAAATAAGGGAAGGGCAATCGCAGTCAGTCAGCTGTTGGATTGATGGCTGGCGATGAAAGATGTGCGTGGAATGTTATGCAAGTGGGTCTGGCCTCATCGTCCTCGCATTGGCCTCCAACGACTTCCTTCGCAGCCAATAGCCAACAGTGCCACGGCCGAGCCCCGAATTAACAGCGACATCTTAATTCAATTGGAACCTCCGCACAAATCAACGGCCATGCCAATCGGAGCCAACGATCAACTCGCCTCTTCTTCCATACGAGAATGTTATACTTTCCTCGCTCGCGATATCCCCGAAGAGATCTTCTCCCTCCTACCCCCGCAAGGGTCGCCGCCTTATCGTCGATGTTTTTGAGGAGCAATTTGTGCAAGTCTGTTAGTGGGGCGATGGTTTATTTTCACGCTGATGTTTCTGACGCTCAAAAAAAATGGCCATTCCCAATGGTCAAAATATCGGTGCGAAATCGCAGACACTGTGAATTTGTTTGAGGAGATACCCGCAGTCATCGCATACGAGAAAATCGGATACAGTCGTTAGGAACTCAGGAGAAGAGATGCGCTATAAAAGAAGGCATTCATAAGGAGATTTCGGTTATTAAAGGGCCGATTAAGAAGGGACGTAAGGAGATTAAGCTGATTAAAGGGTCGTTAAGTAAGAGTTTAAAGGAATTACTTGATCTGGAGTGTAGTGATATTTGAATCCCTAATCCTTCATTCGGCAGCTGTGGGGCGAATTAATTTCACAAATTAATACTTGAGCAGTTGGAGTAATTCCACTATTTGGGCAGCACATTAAAGGAAAACGGATACCGTAATAAGGATATCAGGAAGAGAATTGTATTAGCAAAGGAGGCGTTCATGAACAGGAAGGAGCTTCTGAGAGGATCTTTGCGTAAGAATTTCAGATTAGTGAAGGGTCTGATAGAAGAGTGACGCGCTTTACGGTTCGGAAACATGGACACTTAGGAAGGAGGACGAGGGAAGACTAAAGATCTTCGATATACTGGTGTGGAGAAAGATGGTGAAGGTGATGTTGACGGATAGGAGGAGGAACGACGAAGTGATGGATTTGGTGGGTGAGGAGAGGCAGCTTCTAGATGAGATACGATGGAGACAAAGGTTGGACCGAAAGGTTTTTAATGAGAGGTGGAAGATTTAAATCGGCGAAAACTTTTACTGAGCTGCGGGTGAAAATCTCTCGGGTTTTACACCGCGTTCGGTGGCTACTCCATTTCTTCTTCCAAAGATTCTACGGGGACTATGTAAATTCATAAACCGGGGATCTAAGCAAAACCGGTCAAGATATGGATGTGGAGAAGAAGGGAGAAAGTTAAGTGGACGGAGAAGAGGAGGGGCGACGAAGTGCTGGACATAGTGGGTGAGGCAGCTTCTAGATGAGAAACGGAGGAGACAGAGGGTATGGATGGAGCGATTACCGAGCGGGGAGGGGATGTTGAAAATAGTGTTGGAGGGTAGAATGCTGGGTAAGCGAGGGAGAGGAAGGAAGAGAATAGGATTTATTAAAGATGGAATTAAATGGAGTAAGCCTTATTGTGAATTGAGAAGGGAAGTCCATGAAGAGAGAGGAGGCTGCCGGCATACTTCGTAAATACTCCATGGAAACCTACCTTAATCGGTAGAATACTTTCATAAATGAATACATTGGAATCACTCCATGCGTTTGAAAGCAAGCACCCATAACTTGGTCGACTTGCGTCTATTCGGGCCCCAGGCGACTTGTTGCGTCAGGCGATAAATGGAGGTACTCGTTCGATTGCAGTGAGCAATTGGGAGCGATTCATTCGCTTTTTTATATTCCTTTTCAATTCAATTGGCTGGAGATCAGAGAGCATGTAATGGAAACCTTGATTAGCGGGAGCAATCGCTCAATTGGCCGCGAAATGCAACCAAGCGAAACGCATCACACGTGTCTTTTTTTCTTTCTTAATTCCCACCCGCCGCGCCGCCCCGCGGGTGGAAATGCAAGTCGCAGTCAATCGTGGACGACTCCCACCTTGCGGAGCCTGGGTTCACATTCGAGCGGTGGCGAAGATTTTCAGGCGTTTCGCGAACCTTGGGCAGCGTGGTAGGTCAGTGTGTTGGGCGTTTGGCAGCCGACCGCGGGGTCCCCAGTTCAAATCCGAATCATGTCTCCGACTAGGGTGGCTTCCTACTATTTTTTTATTGCCTAAATCGAAATATTATTACTCCTGGAGTACGTATTTCACGCCTTTAGATTTTCGAATGACGATAACTATTTTTCGCGTTTAAATGAAAAGAGAAAAATTTCAAGCGCACGAAAACGCGACGGCTAAGTATGAATGCTGGGAAAACTGCGTGTGACGTCGTTCTGGTTCCAGATGTGGCCGTGTGAGGTGACCTTGGGACGAGGCTTTGAGCGCTGATACGACGCAGGATGCTAGCAGGTAGCAGAGTACCCTGTTTGCTGGTAGCGCTTGGCTTAAATATGGATTATTAATACCTTATCAAACGAAGAAAACTTTCCGACCATAGCCAGTTTTAATAGGTGATTATTAAGAGATGTTTCCCTAAGCTCTGTCTCTCATGCATGCATTGGTAATTTCAGACGATGTAAAACTCCTATCTACTCGTATAGAAACTAGGTCCCTGTGACGTCACGACGAGTGGCATCGCATGGGCGCCAATCAGGCCTTTTTTAAATGAGGATAAAATTTACCAATGTCATTCGTCTAAACTGGGATTTCTAAAACCAAATAATTTGTATATTATGAATACACTAATGGTGGGTAAGGAATCGTAATCAATGCCTTTCGTTTTCTTTGATGAAGGAAACCACCCCATTATTATTATTGTTTTTAATGCACTCTATCGGTCAAGGTAGGGTTGAATATAGCCTTTTGCTGTTCGCATCGGCCAAGGTGATCACGGCATAACGTCGTATCCTACGGACATGAAGTGCCCTCCAAAAATAGCTCAAGCAGGGATAGCAGTCTCTGAACATTGTCTATCACCGTCGGAATTTGAATACGATCCCACGGAATAAGTAGCTACAAATGTAGCCGTCACATCGACCCGAACCCGCGATATCTTTCTCACTGCCTCATCAGTTTTCCCCTGTCCTGTGCTGCTCAAATAATTGAACTATCTATAGACAGTCACTTGCAAACATTGTCCGTCCACCAAATTATCCGGAAGATAGAGACCACTCACTATTCGGGACGTATTTAACACCAAAATGGAAGAGATTTTTTCACTTCTGTGTGGTTAACGCGTCGTTGTCTTCTATTATGATCGACTTGCACTCTATGAGGATATTTGATGCGAAGAGTGCAAATCTAGATGGATTTAATATAGAAGAAAAACGTAACAATGAAGAAACTAGCGGATAGCAGAGCTGCGTTAAACCAATCTTAGTATTGTTGAATCGTGATGATAATGACAGCTTGGATTCGCGAACTCAAAGAATCATCATTAGAAGTTGGTACAGCCAGAAAGAGTGAGTAAAAGGTTTCGTCAGTATAAATTGATACGATGACACATAGCGAGTACAAGGCTTTATCAGTGAAAGTGAATACATCAAGGAATCGCGACAACAATGTACTGAATACTCATTGCTTGACACTGAAATGTATCAGGAACATTTTCATTTGGTAGCAGAAAGGTTTTTCGGGTTTTCCACCGGTTGATGTCGTCCATGTCTCCCGACGTTTCGAGCAGCGACTTGCTGATCATCCTCAGGGGATCTTCCGAATGATCTTTCTTTCTTTTTCTTCTTCGGAAGACCTCCTGAGGATGATCAGCAAGTCGCTGCTCGAAACGTCGGGAGACATGGACGAAATCTACCGGTGGAAAACCCGAGAAACTTTTCTGCAACTGATACGCTGGGAAAAGCTAAGATGATGCATTTGCATTTGGTACTTTGAAAGCCCACATTGGGTGTGTGTTATCGGAGATAGCGTTTGCACTTCCTCGCTGTCTCAGTGGTTCCTTTCGCTTCACTTTGGGGAGTGTGTGAGAGAGAGAATGCCCGGGGGCACGTGGAAAGAGGCGGATGCGGTGGTGTGGGAAGGGCGGGCATTTTCCAGCTGTTTGGAAATCGCCGCCGCCGACGCGCATTTTTGGGGAGGCTGCGATTTCGGAGAGGAAGGGGTGAGAGGTCAGGGGGGTGGGAGGGGAGGGAAGTGTTGGGAAAGGAAGGGGGTTGAAGGAAAAGGGGGGGAAGTGAAGGGGACACTCCGAAACAATATCACCAGTAAGGTAGTTTCCTTCATCAAAGAAAACGAAAGGCATTGATTGCGATTCGTTACCCACCATTATTGTATTCATAATATTCAAATTATTTGGTTTTAGAGATACCGGTTTAAACGAATGGCCCGGTCCATAAGAGGTCGCTCCGAATTTTAGTCATCGTTGTTTGTGCATGGAGAAGTGCTTTTATTGTTCTTCTATTTAAGTGCTCTTAAAATATGAATTCTTGCTTTTTGTGTTGCTTGGGGTGGCCACCCCCCACCCCAGGCAACGGGGGGTCGGGGAAAATTTTTGAAAAATTACATGCCTGGAAATATGTTGCATCATTTAGGCTCACAAAATTTGACTTTGAGCAAATGCAGTCATTAAATGTCAAAACCAGACAATGGTTTTAAATATTTGTTTAATTTCTCCGAGGCTTTGGGGGGAATCTATCCCCTTATCCCCCCATAATTACGTCACTGATGTGTACCATTTTCTTTATAATAAACTCAAATAAGATAATAACTAAAGCCTCAGAGGTGTGAAGTATATACATATGCGTCCCTGAGCATAATTTGTAAGTCTTAAAAGAACGAATATTTCCCCTCTCACTAACATTAATAACCCAGTGATATGAGCTATCCTATCGTGAGGAATTATTGGAAAATGAATAGAATGGCTAGATGATTTCATGAAATCAACGTGAGAGGTTTTAGTACTTTCAATGTAATTTAGTACTTTTATTGTACTTTTATTGTATTTAGTACTATCATTACCACACAGTAATTTTACCACTTAGTATTTAGTACTTTTGCTACTGTACATAGTAAATTTATTCTATTTTAGTACTGTCATTAGATACTTTTAGCACTTTCATTGTTTATCTGACCATGCGTAGCGTGCCTCATGAGGCGTGTAACGGTAGTGGTACAGAGCAAACTCCTCATGAACAAGTTTTGATGTTGAAACCCATAATTAGACGGGGGGGGGACACGCTGTTAGCAATATTGTCTCCATAATCTAAGTTCGTCTGACGCCTGTGAAAACTAGCCTTCCTTTATAATTATGATGCCACGATGCGACTTGACGCGGCTTTTGAGACAATCGAGTGAAAGGAATATTTCTGAGGATTAAAGCATATAATAGAGAATAGAATGGAGAATAAGAATAGAGTGGATGGTGAAAAACTTGAGCAGGTTGAGCAGTTTAACTATTTAGGCAGTACGGTAGAGGAAAACGGATAGAGTAGTAAGGACATTAGGAAGAGAATTGCATTAGCAAAGGAGGCGTTCATGAACAGGAAGGAGCTTCTGAGAGGATCGTTATGTAAGAGTTTAAAAAAAAAGGTTAGTGAAGAGTATGATCTGGAGTGTAGCGCTCTACGGTGCGGAAACGTGGATATTGAGGAAAGAAGACGAGAGAAGATTGGAGGCATTCGAGATGTGGGTATGGAGAAGAATGGAGAAGGTGAAATGGACGGAGAGGAAAAAGAACGACGAAGTGCTGGATATGGTTCGCGAGGAGAGAGAGCTTTTAGATGAGATACGGAAGAGACAAAATGTATGGATGAAGTTAGTGCTTAGCGGGGAGGGGATGTTGAAAATGGTGTTAGAGGGTAGAATGTTAGGGAAACGAGGGAGGGGAAGGAAACGAATAGGATTTTTAGATAGATTTAAAGGGAGTAGGCCTTACAGTGAATTGAAGAAGGTAGCGCTGGAAGGAAAGGGAGACTCCAGATCACTTCTGTAGTACTCCATGGAAACCTACCTAAATCGGTAGAATACTGTAATAAAAATAGGGGGAAGATATATGAACTGAGGAGATGCATTAAAAAGAGACGATGAACGCAGGCACAGCTACCTATGTTGCCGAGCTTAAGAGGGAGTCGGCTGGTGGAAAAGCTGCGTTTCTTCACAGGGCACACCGCAGAGTTGAAATTATCAACCGTAACCAGACCTAACTGGTGAAAAGCTGTTTAAACCATGCATTCAAGGGATCCTCGAACCCGAGTCCTATCTTTCGAAGGAGATAACGATGTCCTCGTAACGGTAGACGCCATCTAGCATTTCGTGAGTCGCTAACACTTATCAATTACCGTGCGATTATTTAGAATTACGCATGCAATGATACCATCAACCCCAATTGAAATAGTCAGTGCTTAACCCTTAAGTTTGGCACGACGCATGTCTTCTCTTTGCGTTATCTCACACATTCGCTGGGTCGTATGTCTTCGCTGTCAAATCTGCTTCCTCCATTACGCGTTTCTCCAACCACACGTGGAGAATAAATGAGATGAGAGGATAGTTCCGTTCCACACATATATCTAGAAACGGGGCAATCGGCAGAAATGTTTCCATGATTAATCGTTTGTGGTAATAGCAATTGTCCCATGTGTACATGTTAAGGAATATCCATCCAAATGCACACGGCTTATCGGCAGTTTATTAGCATGAATTATTATTATTGAGCAAAACACCACCTATTATAACATCACAATTGAGTATCTTAGAAGCCAAGGGGGAGAAGTGCAATATTTTATTTTTGGAGATAAGTACTGGTAATCCTAGGTGGATAGGAGACTGTGAGTGGCAAGAGTTTAGATAAATGTATTTTTTTATAAATTTGATCAGTTTAAGCGGGGGCGGATCCAGGATTTCTGTCTGGGGGGGCACGAGCAAGGCCGTATCCAGGATTTTGTTCAGGGGGGGCACAAGGATATCTCGTAAGACAAAATGAACGGAAAGATAATGAGACCGTATAAAAAAATAGCATTTTTTTGAGGGTCGGGGGGGGGGGGGGGGGGGCACGTGCCCCCATGCCCCCCCCCCTGGATCCGCCTATGAGTTTAAGTAACTACAATTACCCTAGCTCAACTACTTATCAATAACAAATCAACGGCCTCTCTCATTTAGTTAACATGCATCTTCCACTCTTGATTTCGTTCTCTTTCGTTCGCGTATGATACTGGTGTAATTTTCTCGGGGTTTCCACGGGGTGAATTGCTCGTGGGCGGACATTTCGATAGCTACCTGAGAACGATGGCATATGTAGGTATAGCAATCGAAGCGTTGCACTGTGGGGCCAAACCCCACTTTAGACGGACCAAAGTCCAAAACGTTTATCATCAACCCTAAAAAATATTCATGCATATATTTTAGAGACCGCTTGAATGAGATCCGATGTCACGTTTTCAATATTTTCGCTTTGTCTTGATTTTTGCAAACGCGTCGGACCGCAAGCAACTCGCCTGGTGGAAAACGCGACAGGATTCATTAAAGTATCTTACATGTATCGTAAGGCTCTAGAGTTGTCACTTTTAAATTATCAAATAATGTTATTATATGCTGTTTCAAGCATTTTATTTTTATTTTATTTTACTTTAAAGAAAGAGAACCACATACAGCCTACGGTTGCCATTTTAAAGTGGCCAGGTAACAATGCATAAATTAGACGATGAAGACGCAATATAACAAGTATAAAACAACAGTTACATTTACAAAAACAAAAGGGCAACAAGAATCTTCAGGTACTGCCTACTTCGGTGACAGATAGGATAGGAAAAGGCTTATGAAGGCTTTCAATGGTATTCCAAAAGAACGTTTAGTAAGTGTAAGTGTAGGAATGGGCATGTGGATTAGGGGATGAGAACGGGTTGCAATTGGCTTTATGGAATCAGCAATTACTCTAGTGTATAGGATAACAATTACTCTTGCTCAAGTGTTTTCAGTCGAAGTTACATAGTTTTAAAAATAGCACTCTAGACTCAAACTCTACTTTAATATGAGATCTGAACCGCCGAGGTGGAGTTAGGACTTAAGATTGAGTCAGGTTCTGGAATGCGGCCCTTGGTTTTTTTTTTAAGCGAAGGTGACATTTGGTAAGCTTCCGCAGCACGGGAAGTAAGATTTTACCGGAAGTGGTCTAGCCGGAAGACGGAGGTTTGGGGTCTCCTGAGGAGGAGCTGTGGATCACGTAATGATTAAATGGTCGCATCGCTTTTGAGCGAATTCCGTCCGCCGAGGACTCCTTCCTCTACTACGTTTTCCGTACAGCCATCGTGAGTATGGTCGTTCACGCAGACCAAATTGATCGCAAGAGGGTAGTCTCCTTCTACCTAGTCTAATAGAGTACTACCATATTTAAAGAGATTGAACATAAAAAAAGCCATGTTATATTTTCTCCTTGATTTAAGATCAAACCAGGACAGCTTTTTAAAATAAGGGGTAATGTGTTCATCTCGCCGTAAATTAAAGATGAATCTCTTACAGGAGTTCAACAGACGTTGTTGCTTGATATTCAACTCCTCAGTTAATAGATGGCTTTCACCAACTACCTCAGCATTTCCGGTGAAGTTAGAGTTGCATGGAAGTGGGAGTTGGCGTCTCTTAATTCTTCAACTCTTAGCTTTTCAGACGTTTTTGCCGATTTCCCGCCCTACCTGAGATACCGATCAGTCGTACACCAAGCTGGCAGCAACGCACAGCACACTCATTTCGCTTATGGGAGTGGAATTCGTGTCATGCGAATGTCGATGAGTCAGGCGCTGTCGTTTTGTGTATATAAATATATACACATATACAGCGGCGGCACTCATACCAAATGGAGCAAACCTCCTCTAACTGGACTTTCATTTCTGGACTTCCCGTCCGATTCAGCCCTCTCAGCGACTTAATGGATTCCCCACAATTTTTGTACGAAATTTCGGATTTGTGAGTGGACATTCGTTTTAACGCCTTTCACCGACTACCTCAGCATTTCCGGTCAAGTTTAGAGTTGCATGGAAAATTCATCCAACTCATAGCGAGCATAGGGGTCCTGTACAGAAAGATTTTAATCCATGAAATTTATAAAATACAAACTAAAGCTGAGTGATTCTTCCAAAAATGCTACGTGCGTACAGAAAGCGTTACGCGGATGTTAAGCGAATTAGGCTGGGAGCCAATTTGAGACTCGGAGGCTGTGCGTTGGGCTTAGATTGCTTGAGCAATTGAGAATGGATATCTTTAAGAGCGACACGGAGATCATCATATTAGAACCCCACTATATTCCCAAGTCTGGCAGAAGCGATAATTTAAAAGAAATATTTTGGCGAACGGATAGGTATGGAAGTTTGATTTTTCCCCGAACAATGAAGGACTTTGATAAATGCTAAACGTAGGTTCGTTGTAGCATTTTCTTTTTATCTGTTAACTCCTGGTGTCCTAACATCCCATGCCACGCGCCTTTTGAAGTGACAAGAGTGTTAGGACGCAGATGTAGACGTGATGGCTCATAGTTTGCCCACACTTGCTGGGATGTGTGGGTACTAATAGGGTAGTTTCCTTCATCAAAGAAAACGAAAGGCATTGATCGCGATGCGTTACCCACCATTAGTGTATTCATAATATACAAATTATTTGGTTTTAGAAATCCCAGTTTAGACGAATGTTAATGTTCAATTTTAACCTCATTTGAAAAAGGCCAGATTGGCGCCCATTCGATGCCACTCCACGTGACGTCACAAGGGCCCAGATGCTATACGAGTAGTCAGGAGTTGTTAATCGTCTGAGATTACCAATGCATGCATGCAGCACATAGCTCGTGGAAACATTTCTTAATAATCACCTATTAAAGTTGCCTATAGTCGGAAAGTTTCCTTCGTTTGATATGGTATTAATAATCCTTATTTAAGCCAAGCGCTACCTGCTAGGAGCCTGCATCGTAGCGGTGATGTTAGCCTCGCACCAAGGTGGCCTTACACAGCGGAAGCTGGAACCAGAACGATGTCACACGGAGTTTTCCCAGCGTTCATATATAACCGTCGCGTTTTCGCGCACTTAAAAATTTTCACTTTTCATTTAATCGCGAAAAATAGATATCGTCATTAAAAAATCTAAAAGCTTGAAATTCTTACTTGAGGAGTAATAATCTTTCGATTTAGTTAATTTAAAAAAAAATAGGAAACCACCCTATTGTATCCCAGGGAAAGAAATTGTTACCTTGAACGTTGTTACTACTTATATTTGCTTACAAATTAATGTTCAAGGTTATCTTTTGAGGAATTGTACCAGTGAAACAGAATTGGTCGTATTGGAATCGAAAGTATGTTACGACGAATATTATCGGGTTTGCAGCCAGGTTAATGCTTTTATGTATTACAATTTCTTTCCCTGGGATACAATACGGTGGTTTCCTTTTTTTTATTACCTAAATCGAAAGGTTATTGCTCCTCAAGTCGTATTTCAAGCTTTTAGATTTTTAAATGACGATATCTATTTATCGCGATTGAATGAAAAGTGAAAATTTTCAAGCGCGCGAAAACGCGACGGTTACATATGAATGCTGGGAAAAGCCCGTGTGACGTCATTCTGGTTCCTGCTGCCGCCGTGTGGGGCCACCTTGGTGCGAGGATATGAGCACCGCTACGATGCAGGCTGCCAGCAGGTAGCAGAGCACCCTGCTGTATTGCAAAGCATGTACCTTGTTGCATCATGTATTTGCAGCTCACTTAGAGGGGATCAAATATGATCCTGTGGCGATTGGCGAATTCTGGCCGTTCTTTTGTCGAAATGCGCTCATCAGGACTGTGGGGGCACTTCCTTAATCCTCCGCTGACTGCAGGCGTTCGAATCTCCGTGCGGGCGATGCGTGGCGACTTCATTTTCTCGTCGAGCGCGTCCCGCCGGAGGGAGCAGTGGGCGCAGGTCGACGTGGGTGTCTGGAAGGCCGTTCTCTCTCTCTCTCTCTCTGCTCTATTCTGGGCGACCGCATGCGCAAGGAAAGTGAAAATGGATTGCCAAGTCCACTTGACCTCCATATCAACATTTTGAGAAGATATTTCTCTCAAAGTCTAGGCCTGCAAGCAAACGCATCAGCACGCCATCATTTATTGGCCTCTTCTTCAGGGCTTATAACTAGGGATGGACGAATCCAGGAATTTTTTCGAAACCGAATTCGGATCTGATCCTTGATTTTCGGAGCCGGATCGGATATTTGCGGTTCCAACTGCATTTTCAAATTCCTGACGCTGAGATTCCCCCGATGATTGTTCAATCTCTTGGGAAGAGTCGCACTATGTGCCAGACGTATTTTGCCTTTTTTTCCACGGCTGAAATTCTCCTACGTAACCTCTGCGAGAGCTTTCAAACAAAACGGTTCATGAGTAGGACAAGAATCGCATGCGACGGCGCATTCGAAAGTAGAATCGGAACTCATTCCACCATTACTGCGCGTTGCATTCACTGAAGCTATTATTCAAAATTACGGATCCAGATCCGATGTCTTCCGCGACTTTGGATCCCATGTATCCGATGAAGGGCAATATCCGCGGATGTTTGGATCCGAGGTATCCGATCTGACCATCCCTTCTTATAACGAAATATTATTAAATGGACGATGAGAACTTTTTTTGCGATTAACCCATGTGATTGATATATCAACATGAGAATTTAAGTACACATGAAAAATGAAAAACAAGAAACTTTGTATATGAACTTGTTTTTTCTCGGCGAATATTTCTTATAAATATTTCTCTGGTTTCTAGCCGAGTGAGAAACCCGAAACTCACTCACTCACTCACTCACTTTCTCACTCGGCTAGAAACCCGAGAAATATTTATAAGAAGAAACTTTGTGCTTTCGCATTAATATTTACTTGCACGACCATGGTTTCCATGTTACACGTCACCTGAAGATGACGGCGGACGTTGAAACCATGGTCGTGTAAATAAATATTCAAGCGAAAGCACAAAGTTTCAAAGCTTTTTCATTATTCATAACAAATCGATCTCACAAAGTTACGCCTCAAAAAATCAATTTTATTAAGTACATATGATTAAAAGTATCTTTTTTTTAACATTTTGAGTGGTACTTAAATCCTCATACTGTAATTTAAATATCCGTGAGTTATTTTTTTATTTCCGCGTTACAATTTTACAAATTAATGTGGGTGTATCAAATTATAATTAATTATTCTCGAACTTCTACTATCCGGTCTTTCACTACAGCTATGTATTTCTTTTAAAGTGTTGACATACCTCAGAATGTTAGTGTTTTCAGCGTTGAAAGTATGTTGCGGTCGTTTGCGTGATTTTTAATGCACAGATTTGACTTTAATCTTTAACTGATGGCTTATTTGGGTAAATTCAGGAAAAATTGGGAATGTCACCGAGTCTCATTCGCTCACTTAGTGATTCGACACGAAGGTTTGTTTGGGTAAGAGAGGGTAGAGCTGACCCCGGCATAACCCACAGAAGTATGAATAAAACTTATTTAGAACAGCAGAGCTAATACATCTTTTTATATAAATTTGTTGATAATGCATACGGTAGGATTTTAATAAGATCCTATGCATGTACTAATATATTCCAACGGTGAAGATGTGACCGTTGGCTTCAATGGTCATGTGTAAAACTCAGTGGCCGCGGATTTGTTTATATTAAATTTTTTTTAGAAATTCTGATTTTTTTGTCTGTCCTATGTAACTGTTAGTTCAACTATTTAGGCAGTACGTTAGAGGAAAACGGATACAGTAGTAAATACATTAGGAAGAGAATTGCGTTAGCAAAGGAGGCGATCATGAACAGGAAGGAGCTTCTGAGAGGATCGTTATGCAAGAGTTTAAAGAAAAGGTTAGTGAAGAGTTTGATCTAGAATGTAGCTCTCTACGGTGCGGAAACGTGGACATTGAGGAAAGAAGACGAGAGGAGATTGGAGGCATTCGAGATGTGGGTATGAAGAAGAATGGAGAGGGTGGAATGGACGGAGAGGAGGAGGAACAACGAAGTGCTGGACATGGTTGGCGAGGAGAGGCAGCTTTTAGATGAAATACGGAGGAGACAGAAGGAATGGATGGAGCGAGTACTTAGCGGGGCGGGGATGTTGAAAATGGTGTTAGAGGGTAGAATGTTAGGGAAATGAGGAAGCGGAAGGAAAAGATTAGGATTTTTAGATAGATTCAAAGGGATTAGGCCTTACAGTGAATTAAAGGAGGCAGTGCTGGAAGGAAAGGGAATCTTCCAGATCACTTCTTTACTACTCCATACAAACCTACCTTAATCGGTAGAATACTGTAAAAATAATAATTGTAACTGTTATCACGGTCGTATCACGTATTGAATCCACTGCATTGCTTCTTAGAATTTTAAGTGTTTCAGATTTAGAATATAGAATTTGGAAAGTGTTTGTGAATGTCGCGCGGGGTCAGGTTGAACTTGTAAGCCGCCTCCCACCATTCCGCCTCCGCCGGAGGGGGCCTTGCTCGGCATGTCCGTCCACCCTTCCATCCGCCCCCGTCTTTTAAAAACTCCGGGCGAAACCGAGAGTTCGTTTCGACATCCATTCGCTTCTCCAGTGTGTGCGAAATCGATTCCAGAAATAGTCACCGCTTCCCTCTGGTTGTGGGTGGGAAAATAATGCGAAATCGTCGTTCCGCATGGTGGTAGTTTCGACAAACAAAGAAGTTTGTGTCTGTATATACATGCGAATCCTTGCATTCGCAGTCCCCCACGTTCGTCTGTTATCAATGGGGATAATAATAAGTCAGTGACCAGTCCACAGAACAAAGAGGTGAATGAAGTTGACGAGGAGACAATATAATACAAATTAGTCGAAACTATAGTTTCGAATTAATTGTATTATAAAAGAGAAAGAAAGGGAATGATATTTTCGTATTCAATGACAGGAAACACGATATTCTGATGATAATAGGGTAGTTTCCTACATCAAAGAAAACGAAAGGCATTGATTGTGATTCGTTACCCACCATTTGTGTATTCATAATTTACAAATTATTTGGTTTTAGAAATCCCAGTTTAGGCGAATGGCAATGGTCAATTTTAACCGCATTTGAAAAAGGCCAGATTGGCGCCCATGCGATGCCACTCCACGTGACGTCACAGGGACCTAGTTTCTATACGAGTGGATAGGAGTTTTACATCGTCTTAGATTACCAATGCATGCATGAAGCACAGAGCTCAGGGAAATAGGTCTTAATAATCACCTATTAAAACTGGCTAAGGTCGGAAAGTATCCTGCGTTTCCTACGTAGGTATTAATAATTATTTATTTATGCCAAGCGCTACCTACTAGGAGGGTACTCTGCTACCTGCTAGCAGCCTGTATCACAGCGGCGCACATATCGTCGCTCCAAGGTCACCTCACGCGACGGCAGCGGGAACCAAAATGACGTCGCACGGGATTTTCCCAGCAATCGTACCTAACCGTCGCGCTTTCCCGCGCTTGAAAATTTTTACTTTTCGTTTAATCGCGAAATATAGATATCGTCATTTAAAAATCTTAAAGCGTGAAATGCGTTCTCCAGGAATAATAATCTTTCGATTTAGGCATTAAAAAAGTAAAAGGAAACCACCCTATTGTGCTGTTTTTACCTGTTAAAATATTTATTTAACTAATCATTTGGGAGTCAAGTGTGATCTTACTCCTCACTCTTGAAGAGGCGGTCGGAGTGGGCTGCCGAAACGTCGGAGATAGGACCTTACGCCCGGTTGACAAACTGCGTATCCTTTCTGCGTATAATTTCTACTATTATCCGCCCGAAAAACAAATGAAATAGCTTTTTTTGTTGGTGTGACCGCTAGTTGCCCATCATTTCCTAAATTTCCCTTTCCAAAATATATTAAAAAAGGATATTGTGTGTCGTGTAGCGAACAAAAGGTTCCGTCTTATTTTTTTGTACGAATTGTCCTCTTGTGGTAATTTATTATTTATTTCCTAAAAAGAAGCCTTGATTATGCCAAACGAGCGTGGTTCGTTGGGAGACCCTTGGGAATTGCGACCAGCAATTTCGCGTTCCAGTAATCTGTCAATTACTTCCTCATCTGGAGCCTTGTATTATGCGAGGGTCATTGCGTGGCCTTTTCGAAGCAGCCAGTCCCATGGTTGCCATAAGTGGCCGCTGGATGGACCTATGAGATCGTCTCTTTTTGATGGAAGGAATTATTTCCTCCAAAATCATCCCAAAGTGTCCTTCATCGTTAAAAATGATTTTTGTTCAGGTTTAAAGCGGAAGCGTGGAGCGCTTGGATGCCGATCGAGGTGTCCCGGGTTCAAGTCCGTCCCCGGATGAGCCCATGGCCTACTCTGGGGTGAGGTCTACCATCACCTTTCCCAACTAACCTTCTAGTTTAATCACTGAGTGAATGAGTGAGAATAAGGCCGTTTTCCAATCCACGTAGTATGCACTCATTCTCTCGTTCCCTTTCTCCCTTGCACCCTGCTCCCTTACTAATGCTCTACTGGCGCCATAAAGTGTGAACGGAAATAATGCGAACTGTTGACAGAAACGAAATGTGAAGCGCAGGGTAGTGTTAGGACATCTGGTAGTTAATTTAAGAATCAATTTCACCCTGCTTCTCGGTTTGTTTACGTTTGTAATTTAGACTGCTTAGTATTTTGACTTATATGGCACCGATTGGATGCTCTCTCTGCACATAATAGGCGCAAAATTACTTACAACTCCAGTTCAAGATTTATGATTTTTCCATTGCCGCCATTTTCACGTCCACTTCCTACGAGGGCACGTTCACTCGGGAGCATCGGCGTTCCCTTGTTCACTTACCCTTCGTTCCCTTGCGCCCTCGCCGATTGGATCCACCCTTGCTGTCGTCATATCCGTAAGTTGACGATCGAAAAGCGCACGAAGGGTGAATAATTGCGAATTAGAAAACGGCCTAAGTCTCATGAGCGGTCCAGCGGTCCTGTATCTTCTATTTCTTCTATCCTCTCGCTTGCGCGGAGAAAAAAGTGTGATTAAAACCACCCCTTTGATCTGGTTGAAATCCTCTGCGGTAGAATAACGAGAATCATGCTTAAAATTAACACAATTGTACCTAGCGTTGCTAGACCCAATCTAGTATTATGGTGAGCCAGAATTTGGGTAGCGGCTGACTTTTTAATATTAGCTTGGAGGCCGTTCAAACACTACGTTAATCCAGTGTCCCACCGTCCATTTTACGAAATATAAATCCTCGAGGTGCGAGGTGGTCCAATGAAAGGAACTTGCTCCCATTATCCTGACTTTGTATTACATACTCGTTAGTGGCTTAGTTCGAGGTGAGGTCTATCCTCACCTATCCAAACCAACATTCGGGTTGAATGACAGAGTGAGTGAGTTTAAAAAAATGTGAAAAGTTGACAATGTTTTGCTTAAAAAAATAGGATAGTTTCCTTCATCAAAGAAAACGAAAGGCATTGATTGCGATTCGTTACCCACCATTAGTGTATTCATAATATACAAATTATTTGGTTTTGGAAATACCGGTGTAGACGAATGGCAAGGGTCAATTTTAACCGCATTTGAATAAGGCCAGATTGGCGCCCATGCGATTCCACTCCACGTGACGTCACAGGGACCTAGTTTCTTTCTATACGAGTAGATAGGAGTTTTACATCATCTGAGATTACCAACACATGCATGCGGCACAGAGCTCAGGGAAATATGTCTTAATAATCACATATTAAAACTGGCTAAGGTTGGAAAGTTTTCCTCGTTTGATAAGGTATTAATAATCCTTATTTAAGCCAAGTGCTACCAGCTAGCATGGTACTCTGCTACCTGAGGTTAATTATAATCTTTCGATTTAGGCAATAAAAAATAATAAGAAACCACCCTATCAGCGTATATACGTGTGGGAGGCATTATCCAATCACCTGAAAATTCCGCATTATTCCTTCTCGACCCGTCTCTGTTGAGCATCATGCTCTGGTGGGTGCTTTTTAACATGCGTTGCGAGGAATATCGTGTTAGGATTAGTCACAAGAGGACCAAGGTGTAGTACAGAATGGCGAGCAAGTTATGTGAGGCTCGAATTATATAGTAGGTAGTCTCATACTTGAGGACAGAAAAAAGGTCAGAAATCGAGAAAAGGGGGCAAAAGTTAAGATCTTACATCAATATTTTTTTAGAGGGAGGATGGAGAAGTGTGAAAATCCGTCATTGGTCATTATTAGATATACGTGAAAATCGCACTTTCATTTTTATTTTATCGCACTTCCAATAACAGTTTATCGCATTTTGTAGTGTCTATATTTTTATTTTCATAATGAGGTAGATGACGATAAAATGTAGTGAAACACATTTATATGACAAAATACAGAATATTTTAAATAATTATGTTGTAGGACAATAATAAATTAAGGAATAAGACATATAGCGGCGGAGGTGTAGCTTACCCGCGCCTACTTGTAGTTCGCGGCCACGAAGAGTCCCAGCCAACTAGCAGCTGGCCAGTCGCTCACATGCTTTAAGCGGTGAGTGTCGGCGGAGCATTTAAACTGCGCTCGGCACAAAATGTACGAAATTTGCCGTCGAAAAGACCAATATCATAAGTAAAGTATCATAAAAGTCCAGTCATCGCATCTATGTCGCATTTATTTGCGCACATCGCATCTATTTCGCATTTATCGCTTTATAACATAACACAAATACGGAAACTGGTGGAATTAAGCGATGGAAAAACGGTAGGTGGTACTTCATAAAATTCTGATTGATATCGGCAAATCGTGTGTTCTCCTGAAAATGGAAATTGTGAGTTTTTTTTAAATTTCGTCCGTGCTTTATGCTCGTTTCGGCGATAATATTTCATGTGCCAAAAGAGTGGCGTGAAATTGCAGGTGTTTTGTGGAAGAATTAAAAATATTTTTATCCTGTCTGTTCCAAAAAATTCAATATTATAATATTTTCTAATGGTAATTATTTTTTATCTTTTCAGGTAATAGCTCGTGGGGAGAGTTGATCCAGTTTGAGGCGTTTAAGCTAAGTGGGCCTGCTATCAGCTGCCGTCTTAAATTTACTACACATGACTGCCAAGTTTACGAGAATGTCTTTTCGTTTTATCTAATCAAGTTGATAAATAGCCTTCTCTCGTGTGGCTTTTGTGATAAAGCTTCATTTTAATTTGTTGTCTTCATGAAATATGAATCTATAACCAAGTCACGTAAATGCTAAATTGAGCTCGAGTTATCCAGATGACTTAGTAATATGTTCTGTCTTTGATTGCTTGCTAATCTGCGATGCACAAAATTTAAAAGAATCTGGCTGGAAGGCGCTAGGGACTCGGAGGCTATGCGACAGGGTAAGCGTGGCTTAATCAATAGGGAATGGTTATTATTCGGAGCGGCTCTGAGAACATCGTATAATATATGAGTGGGTGAGAAGCCAAGGGGTTCAAGTGATTTTTTTTTCGGAACAGAGTTAGGCACGGAAATAAGGCAAATAAAACGAACGAGATCAATTATATATATCATATTAGTGCATTTGATTTTCCACTCGATGTCATCACAGAAGAGCAGTAGCAGTAAAACACCGTTAATTATAAAATACGTTTTAGCAGTAAAATACGTTTATTTGCTGACGACGCTGTCATCGATCGCGAAGTTAGTGATCACTCTGACTATGAAATTCTATCATCCGACTTAAACAACGTTTATTTGTGGAGCCAAGAGTGGGGACTCGAACTTAATCTGAGCAAATGCATGGCGGTACATTCCTTGCGGAATTCGTCCAACTCTAACCATGTTTATGCAGTGGATGCTATTAACATAAAGGCAAAAGACGAAGTGAAGTACCTGGGAGTAACGATAACCTCGAACCTCACGTGGGGAACACATATAAAGAATATTTGCGGCATAGCCCTGAAGAAATTGGGATTCGTCAAGCGTATTGTGGGAAGATTTTCGGATGAGAAAGTAAAAGAAAGGTGCTATTTCGCTCTCGTCCGACCGCACCTTGAATATGCAGCGAGCGTATGGAATCCGGTGCAGAAAGACTTAATCCGCGAACTGAATAAAATACAAAGGAAGGCTGCGCGTTTCGTCAAAAACTGCTGCGGGCGTACAGACAGTGTTACCCAGATGTTAAGCGAATTAGGCTGGGAGCCGCTGGAGACTCGGAAGCTGCGCGCTAGGCTTAGATTGCTTGAACAATTGAGAATGGATATCTTTAAGAGCGACACAGAGAACATAATATTAGAGCCACACTATATTTCCAGGTCCGATAGAAGCGATAAATTAAGAGAGATGTTTTGCCGAACGGATAGATATGGGAATTCGTTTTTCCCCCGCACCATATAGGACTCTAATAAACGCCAGTCGCAACTCCGTTAGAGCACTTCATTTTTTTAAGCTGTAAACGGCTGGTGTCCTAACACCCCCTGCCACACGCCTTTTAGGCGGCTTGCGGGGTATTATGTAGATGTAGATGTTATTTTTTTCCGTCCCTTCCTAGCGAAATATGACCGGTTCAAGCAATCATTTCCGCGATGGCATCAGGGATGGAAGTCGTATCCCTTTTTCCATCGCTCGGCACGTGTTTTTTTTATGTCGCTGAAACTATCGCTGGTACCCTCTGGAAATTTCTGCATAAATTGAAAATAATGTAATATTTAAGGTGGTTATCCATTGGAAGTTTTTATTTCACCATTTTTATGAAAAATCGTTTGAAAATTATTGTTGAATATTTAATTGCCACTTGTGGGAACTCGTGACGGATTATCCCTGATAAGGAACGCTTACCACCAAGGCGTCGTGGGAATTAATGAACCGCTTACCCCTTTTCACCTCTCCTCCCCCCAAAAACGACCTTATTGCGCAGCTGTACAGTAATATTATTATTTATAATTGTTGCCTCTAAGTTAGCGAGGAATTTATAGGTAACGGTCATAAGAATCCATCTTAGTGGTCAAGAGATGCAGTCATTTCTTGGATTGGGAATAAAAAGTGTGGGTGAGTTTGGTATAGAAAAGGGAGATATAACCGACCATTTCCAGGTGACATAAAGGAAGTAAAGCTTGCGATTGTGCGAGATTTTAGGGATTGACGTTGCAAGGGACATATAAGTTGAATTTTGTGTGATTTTAATATTTAATTGTCAATACGAATTGTTATTGTGTCGTAGGTGACAAATTTATCGTATTCTGACTTTGTATATTATAAGCGAGATAATTTCATTCATTCAATGAAAACAATGTTTGGAATAATTTCTGTGCTATCCATTAATCCCCAAATTTCTTCCTTATTTTATTTGTTGCATGTATTTCAATGCTACCGGACTGAAGGGACTTATATTTGAAGCCTACAGGTGCGATAATATTTTGAACAAATTCCTAAATTGAATGTCTTAGTCGTAAGTTTTGGAGAAAATGCATTGTTCATTGCGAGGAAAGGTCAAACTGGGTCACAGGTGACCTCACAGGGGATGATTTTTAGGGGGGCGGATTTCCACTTTCATTTGAGACACGCTGGTTCACTATATTGGTCGAGGATGCTAAACTTTGAGATGAAATGGGCGGACAAGTAACGTGTCGCGACATCACCGTTTTTCCAATGTTTTTTTTGTCGCGAATCCACCGTTTACGATTTCCATTTTCTCCACCGGAGTCGGCCCCACCTTCGAAAAAGGTCGAACGGGCGGAGTTACAGATGGGGTGGGCGGAACACAGGTGGGGTCTTTGTCACCCCAGTCGTACGTCATTGTTTTTACGATACCTTCACATAAATTATCTTGCATTTATTTTTTTCTGTAAGTAGTATGCTTCTCTACGGAAGTGAGGCATGGACAATGACAGCCGCGGAGAAATCGAGGGCAGAGGCCTTTGAAATTTGTTCCTACAGAAAAATGATTAAAATCAAATTGATGGGTTGATTGGACAATTAGGAAGTCTTAGGAAGAATAGGAGACAATAGAAGCTTCAAGAAGACCTTCATAAGAAGAAGGAACAACCTTATACGCAATATCTTGAAATAGATGATGTGATGAAGACAATCTTCGAGGGACAAGTGGATGGCAAGAACGGAAAAGAAAGCCATCGAATAAAATATGGAACTGGTAATGAAGGATGTGAAAGAGAAGAAATACGTAGGTGTATAAAAGATTAGCTGATAGGAGAACTGAGTGGAGAGCTGCGTCAAACCAATCTTACGATTGTTGACCAGTGATGATGATTCATTTTTTTACTGCGTGGGGAAGAGGCCACATTCTTTGTCACAAGGCATCTTGTCTCCTTTTCATTTCAATATGTACTCTTACTTATTTTACTCGGAATCTATAATCAAGTCACGTTAATGCTAAATTGAGCTCGAGTTATCCAAATGACTTAGAAGTCTTTTCTTAAATTGGCAAATAATACGTTCTGTCTTTGATTGCTTGCTAATCTGCGTTGCACAAAATTTAAAAGAATATTTATTTGGAATCGTCTTTAACGGCTACATTTTTAATAGAGAGAGGGGGGGTGGATTTAAGCGAACAGGGGTTGTGATGTCGGTATGTGTAAGTAGTGGGGGTGGAGGGCTAGGAGGAGAATGTCGGAAAACAACTCCACTTTGCCCCCCCAGGCAGCAGCACTTGGCTTTCCAAATCCTCACCCCCCCCCCCACTTTGAAATGCCGCGTTTTCCTTATTTTTGCTCTCGTCGTTCAGTTTTGAGGAAGCTTACGAAAGAACCGCTGCGAGTGTGGGGGACGGGGGGAGAAACACTTTCCAATCGATTCCTCCGAACAATAAATTCCCTATGCTGAAATTTCGCGCTCACAGGGGAAATATCTGTCGCGAGTAAATCCCCCCTGGGGTTAGGGGGGGGGGTGTCTGGTCAGTTCAAATGCCCCGCTCACATCGCGATCGTAACGACGACGGGCATAGGTACCATTTGACGGCAAAAATAGACTCCCAAATTTTGAGTGAACGCGCTAACGAACCATCGCAACTCGTGTATTTCCACTCTCGACTTCTGTACTGCTGTAAACGTCCCAGACTATCTCTCTCCAATTAAGAAACATGCTCGATACAAAGGCGTACCCAGGATCATAACTAGGAGGGGCAAGCCATGGTCTAGGGGGGGGCAAGCCAAGTTGTGACACTCACCATTTTCAACATCCCCTCCCCGCTAAGTACTCGCTCCATCCATACCTTTCTGTCTCCTCCGTATCTCATCTAAAAGCTGCCTCTCCTCACCCATCATGTCTAGCACTTCGTCGTTCCTTTTCCTCTCCGTCCATTTCACCCTCTCCATTCTTCTCCATACCCACATCTCGAATGCCTCCAATTTTCTCTCGTCGTCTTTCCTCATTGTCCACGTTTCCGCCCCGCAGAGCGCTACACTCCAGATCAAACTCTTCACTAACCTTTTCTTTAAACTCTTACATAACGATCCTCTCAGAAGCTCCTTCCTGCTCATGAAGGCCTCCTTTGCTAGTGCAATTCGCTTCCTGACGTCCTTGCTAATGTGTCTGTTTTCCTCTAATGTGCTGCCCAAATAGTTAAATTGCTCTACCTGCTCAAGTTTTTCCCCACCAACTTTTACCTCGAGTCTCACATTCCTCGCTCGCGATACTTTACAAAACCGCATTACCCTAGTCTTCTTGTGATTAATCCTCATCCCATACTCCTCGCACCGCTCGTCTAACGCATCCACTAGAGCCTGAAGCCCCCTCGATGACTGGCTAATCAGCGCCTGATCATCCGCGAACCTTACAGATTTATTTAGTTACATATCTCATAATAATACATATCATTTTCCGTGGGTTTAAAGAAAATTTGTTGAATACTTGCATTTCAATTCAGCACTGATTCTGCTGAAAGACTTTTGCGATCTTTGCTTCCAGGAAGGGGCAGCGGCGCCCCCCTCCCTGTCCTTGCTGGGTACCCACGTGGCTCCATATGTAATTTCTGATGACTTGTTTCCTTACTTCTATGCTTGTATTCTCAGCTGTATGAAGACTCTAATTCTACTGGCTATTTCTTTCTTGCTTCGGCCATCGTTGGTAATTCGACTTCATAAGTATCAAAACTCTTTCACCTCTTCAAGCTTATGACTTCATAGGTTAATGTTTGTCCTAACCTCCTCTCTTTTGCGGAATACTAATATCTTAGCCTTCTTGTTGTTGATTTTCAGCTGATATCTGGCCATTGTTATTAACCATATTTGTCAAATTCTTCTTCAGATCCTTCTCTGTCTCACCTATGACTGATACGGATGCATCATTAATTTTCTCTCGGTGGCTTTTCCTTCAGTTTGTCCCTCCGTTACATTTCTCTCGTGATTTCCATGTCTTATTACACAAGGTCCTTATGTGCCATATTCATGGTTCCATTTCTCCTTTTTTTTAATAAAACCTCCTTTATTGGTTGTAGTCAGTACAAATTAATCGAGTCGCGTGTCTAGTAACAAATTTCACGTTAAATAAAAAGGGAAGGCGTATTCTCCGTCATTCTTACCATCGCTTTATGTAGGTATTCGTACATTATTGCCTTTCTTGATAAGTACTTATACTTGCAAAGACCTTAATTTGGCTTCAATATGTTCCGTCTGCTACTCGTCTTCCATTTAAAGTTTCAGTCTCCTCCGTGTCGTCATGTAGGGGAGACCGGGGCACGTTGACCATAGGGGCAGGATGGCCCAGTCGAGTTAATTCATACAATATACACTGAATCGTGCTAGGAATCTATCAGAAGGTTGGTAGAACACTTCCCCTTTCTCCACAACACCATTATGACTGGCGGAGCAGTTTTTGACAAGTTGTAGCGATTAATTGTATTTGCGCGTGTTTCAGTAAAATTCTACTCCCAGGTTAAAGGTGTGTTATTTAAGTTTTGATCAATTTGGGCCCAATAGTTGAGTACTATAATTAAAGCTCGTAGTTTAAGGATAACTTCTGTGTGGCATACAATCTAAATTGCTTCAGTGAGTTTTGTAACGAATAGAATTTATTGTAAACATGGCGATGGGGCAGGTTGGCCCAGCGACGACGGGGCACGTTGGCCACCCGGGCCAACATTCCCGTCCTATGCATTTCTTCGTCAAAAAAGGCCTAATTTTGAATAGACGGTCACTTGCATCGTCAATTGAGCTGTCATTCAGGTGTAAATTACTTAACATTGTTATACATCGGTTACAATGCATGCTTGCCAACAAGAGTGTGGGAAGTACCTTTTTTTAAGTTTTGTTACCTTTTTGGACCAACACATACGTTTATTGGGGAATTTATCGTAGCATGACATTAGCATTACATGTCATATTACCTGAATTTATCATTCCATACGTTCCTCCTTCTCCAAAGCTAGATTTACATTTTTCTGGTTAGCATATATGTCACTGTTTATGAAAATGTGCTTAAGTAGTTTATCCGAGAAAAATGAAAAAAAGCCGAGTGGACTTACGCATTTGATTACCTCTTCAGTAGGAAGAATTGGATTACAATTTAAATTGAGCTCGAAAGCTGGATTACCCTTTCCTCACTTACATGGATTATTTTCTGTTACATTTGAAGGTAAGCTTTCATCAATAGTCAACTCTAGTGGTTCCGCTGGGTCTGCGATTAGTCGTCTTTGGGAGCGTTGGGTTGCGTCTGAACTGTTTGGACACAAAGACTCAATAAAATACACAGAGGCTACTAAAATATAAGCGCAGTGGTGAAGACAGACATCTTGAACGTAACATAGTATCACAATGGAACGGATGTCAACTGGAGCTAAAAAAACAAAAATACGCGCGTCCGATATAGGAAGATGCACTTATTCAATGTGCCTGAAGTGTGCCTTTTTCGACGGTCAGCCTGGAGCACAATGTATTTAGTGCACAAATTGCAAGCGTTGTGCTCATTAGACATGTGTGAACAATGAAATCCGCGTACTATTTCACAAGAGCAATAATTGTGCTGATCTTTTGTATCCGGACAGTCACAAAAGTCAACTGGTCAGTATTAGCACGTCAGAAATCCTAAATAATTTAAAGCTTTCCCGTTGTTTTAGTAAAATCGTTACATAAACTGAAATATATTTCTTGATTACTATTAGTTTTATTTTGATTTCCTTAAATCATACCAGTTCAGCTTATCAAAAAATACATGGGTCGACGTGCCCCAGCCGCTGGGCCAACTTGCCCCGATGTAGGGGCAGATTGGCCCACCTGTCATATGCCCAGTATTTATTTCTTTTTTTAAATTTATAACTCATATATTCAGGTTTATTTATTGTCATCCAGATTTCGAAAGACTGTTCTATGATTTAGCAATAATTTCATAAAGTTAACTATGCATAAATAAAAAATATTTAAAAATGTAAAAAAATCGGGCCAACGTGCCCCGGTCTCCCCTACTATGGTTACTCCAAGATATGTGTATCTATTCGTTGTTTTCAGCAAACTTTAGGAGTGAATGGCAATATTTCGTGGAACCGTGTCATTCGTGACGTAATGACCGGAAAACGTTTGTATGATCCACAGAATTTATTCTTAACTGACCTAATTTTCGACAACATTCTACACCAAGGATGAACTTTTCCACGAAGATAAATCATTTGTCTTATCCGGGATACAAACCCGGGTCACCAGATTGCCAGTCAGCTATGCTTCCAGTTCCAAATGATGTTTTCACGGAGAATTCAATCCTTGTGGTGTATGACTTTGCCCCTGTACGCGTGACGCCGTGCCGATTCGCTTTTTTCATTCAGTGCTTTGGAACTTTCAAATTATCGAGTACAAATGAGCATGGTACATTTCAATATCAAGTACTGAGTAGGGATTACATTTTACTAGCTATTCCTAGCTGCATCAAGTTCTACTGAGGATACGTTTTTCTGTCTTTATGTTATTTTTATTATTAGTTAAACGAGACGTTGCAATATTTACATGTGATTTATTGGAGCACATTAATGTTCGAATGAATTCAGAGGAAAAATTGCAACGTCTCATTCAATTAATATTAAGAACTTCCGCCATATCATCGTGCCTGATATTATATTAGATCATGATACTTATTTTTTTTTAATTTTGTAATTCATGATTGCTATTTAGCATATCCTGAAATGCATTAAATTCCATGAAATGGGCACTTCTGCCGTGTTTCGTGGTCTGTCGTACTCGCTGGATCGCTTGCTGTGTGTTCGCTGGCCTCATCATCAGTGCATTCCTTAGATAGAGGGACTTATAAATATCCACCTCGCTCGCAGCGGCGTCGGAGGCCCTTCGGCTCCAGAGATAAGACGCGGACATCTCGTTTGTTCTAGTTCGGAGTGGAGACTGTCAAGAAGGAGGGAGTGGGGGTGCAGCGGGAGTGACCTTCGACCCCGCGGGGCGGGCAGCCGATCTCCCGCCGTTGAGTCGCCACCACCGCTGAACGTTGACACGATTGTAACGACGAATGGACACGCAGTGGGAATTTGCAGTGGGCCTAACAATTACTTTCCGGTATCGAATACAACTATCGATCATGGTACTGCCTCGTTCAGATTACGATTGTTCCCTGCAATCGTTGGAACTATCGTGCATTCACGCAACAATGGTTAAGGGCCGTATTCTTAAGACGACCCTACAAAACCGTCCCTACATAACAAGAGGCCCCTACATGCGTTTCTCAGTCGGCCCTACATAAGTGGCAGGGGGTGATTCCGTCATAAAGCTCTCTGAGATGACGTAGATGATGGCGCAGCGCCAATTTGCAATCTGGTTGCGTAATGGGAACTAACTATGAAAAAAGAAAAGACGTCCGATAGTTTTCGTGCGTATTGTTAGGGTAACGGCTGAAGGTAAATAAACAATCGGTGTCGTCCGCCAGGTCGTGTCGGTACATTAATTATCGCTACAAATGCTCTCATATAGAGCCAAAAGTAGAACCTTATTGTCTTTAAATTTCTTAAAAAGCGGTCTGTAGAAGATAGTAATAAGTACAGAGCAAATATCATCATTGACGTGGGAACTTACGTTGCATCATCAAGGTTCGTCATTCGCTTTCACCTTCCGTAGTTAAGATTATTATGTGGCAAATAGTGGCATGAAAATACGTTTTCTATGGTTATACGTAAACGAAGTATTGGTTTCCCAAGAGTATACCAAGTGCCAAACGTGAAAAATATTATTATATATTCTCAGAAACAAGGTGCATGTAAACCGCTGCATTCTTCTTATTGGTTCAATAAATTTTATAATTTATTTAACTCGGTGGCAATAATGTCGCAATTATATTACCTTTCCGCTTTGTTTCTGTACATTTTAAAATGGTTTGTGTGCTCGTCTCCCTCAATATGCAGTGCAACGTAGATTCTTTAATGGAAGCGATCAGGAGACGAAATTTGGCCGCCATGTTTTTTGTAGGGTGTAGGACTGGTTCGGGTACCCTACATCAAGTAGGGCCCGTGTAGTTCCAGAAACGGCCATATGTAGGGCTTGATGTGGCGTATGTAGGGCGAGATCGCTTTATGTAGGGGCTGATGACGTATCCAGGGTCGGTTGGCCCTACATGGTCGACTAAGAATACGGGCCTTAAAACCTGTGCTGCCCACTATAGTGCTGACATCTAAAGTGAACGAGAAATTAACGGTTAGCAAGGCAAGGGAGATATGCAGGGTCAAGATATTACTGTGTTCAACGTGTATTTAACGAATAATTTTTCCTCCGCCAATATTCTTCCTTTCTTGGACAAATTCATGAAAAAAATAGAGGGAAGGGAGCTTCACGAACTTTTCGTCTTTCTCTTGTCGCTTCCTCTTTCGCCATCGTAAAGTGGCAACCTTCGGAACTACAGTAACTATTGTCAGGACATGGTTCGGCCAATTATAGTCAGGACGATTGTTCAGACAATCGTAATCTGAACGAGGCATACGATTCAGTATCGAGCATTGAGAAGCGATTACTTTTTACTCGCTATTCCTCTCTTCTCATGACTATTTCTTATTTTTTTATTTACATCACCCCAAAACCAGCTCTGCTTGGTCTTTAGATCGGAGAACTTAAAGCAATTAACATGAGACAGCGACAAAAAACCACTCACTAAATGGAAAATGAAAGAAAATACTTTATTAGGTTCACTAATTTTGCTTGAAAAAGCCCCACCCGGGCTTCATAACATAGTTACATCTTAAGGTATGTTTTGAAACCCGGATTGTGATTTTTCAAGTATATTGGTGAGCCTAACAAATTATATTATTTCATTTTCCATAATGGAAATGTTTCATGAAGTTAAGCCTGAAATCATCAGTCATAAACCATGCCCTGATTTGGGGTAACCTATCCAGGCGGGATTCGAACCCGAAGCTAACTGCCTTATGCTAGCAATTCACAGCTATATAGACTTATACTGACTCTTTCTCTTACTTAAGATTCCTAGTTGTAGCAATTGTAATGACTATTCCGTGTTGTCGCGATTCCCGTCGTACTCCGATTGGATACCGGGGTTACTACGATTTGAGTAGTAAATTGAAATAAAACATGAACATTTTTAATGCAGCCATAGTTAAAAAAAACAATTAATAGAATCACAGAACATGGTGATGCAGATAATTGCTAACATACGAAATATGAAATACATCGGTGGGCTCAAAGTAGTTATTTAACGTGTCAAAAGATGTGTACAATTGTTGGAAAAACACAAATATTTTGTTTGATATGTCCAATTAAAGAAAAATACCGTGGCAGGAAACACACAACACAACACGAGAAGGGTTGTGTGATAAACCGGCGGATACCTTTTGAGAACTAGTCGATGTGTTTGTGGATACGTACAAAAGATAAACAAAACTCCCATTACCTGGAAATATAATCAAACCAAGTGTCATATTTAAGGAATCCGATAGAGCCATAGAATGTTTTTAAATTTCTCGCTGCATGTGTTTTAAGAGTAGTTCTATGAAATGCCGTTTTGGAAGAATTGAGTGAGTGTGCACTGTCATCATCACAAGTCAACTATGCTTCATTGGTTTGACGCATCTCCATTCCTCCATTCTATCCGCTATCCTTTTCATAGCGAATTATTTCTTTAAATACTTAGTAGCCTGTCCTACGAAACTCATTCGGGGCTGTCCGTCGTCCTTATTCCCTTACACCTGTCCTTCCACGATTGTTTTCGTCAGGCCACCATGCCTCACTACCAAGGTATTCCATCTGGATCGGATACCTTGGATCCAAATATCCGCGGATATTGCCCTTCATCGGATACTTCGGGTCCAAAGTCGCGGAAGACATCGGATCTGGATCCGAAATTTTAAATAACAGCTTCAGTGAATGCAACGCCCTTTAAGGGTGGAAAGATTTCCTATTCTCTCATCGAATGTGCCGTCGCATGCGATTCTTGTCCTACGCCACTGATCGGTGGTATTCCGAAGATTTTTCCTATTTTCATTTCCAAACCCAAGCGTAACAGTTTAGGTCTTGAGCATGTAAAGATGTTTAAAAAAAAACAACTTGAAAGCCTATAAAAATGATTTTTAATTTATAAAAATATTAAAATGTGTATGAAAATCTAAAAAGTATTCCTTCGATTGTACGTACCCAGAATAAACTTGAATAATTACTTCGTTCAATAGCAAGAATTTGAAAATGCATTTGGACCCTAAAATATCCGATCCGAAAGATCCGGCTCCGAAAATCAAGGATCCGATCCGAATCCGGATCCGAAAAAAATCCTGGATGCGTCCATCCATAGTTTTTTTTAACACTTCTCTTTTCTCCCTCTCTTCTGTGGATTTCCTCATTGTTGAAATTAAAGACGGTAGCACTTTTCCACAATAATTTAGTGCGTACGACGCGTTCCGGCTCACATAGTAGTACATTTGGTACAAAATGAACGAATCTGCGATCCGAAACGCGTCGTACGCATCACTACATCACGATGAATCAATTGAGCTTCCTCATCGGTTCCACTCGGTCGTTCCATTTTATCTTCATTATTCTTCGGTAACACCACATTTCGAATGCTTCCAATCTTTACTTCTCTGCCCCTGTCAACATCCAATCCATACCGCAGTGAAATATGCTCCGTATGTTACATCTGATGAATTGTTTACTCGCTTCAATGCTTTTGATCTCAGCTGTAGGTATAGATTCTCCTTTTTTTTCAGAAAACCTCATTCGGCTGGGCTGTTCTGCTGGTTATTTCTGTCTTGCTTCCCCCATCGGTGGTAATTTGTCGTCCTAGGTAACAATACACTTTCGCTCCACGTGGCTTTTAGATCAAGATTATTCCACTCGTGGTGACAATAAATGATGCGTAGTGTGCAGTTTCCATAAGTAGAGATACGTGCAAATCGCACTTTCATTTTTATGTTATCGCACTTTCAATAACAGTTTATCGCATTTTGTAGCGTATATTTTTTTATTTTCATAATCAAGTGGATGACTATAAAATGTAGTGAAACACAGTTATATGACAAAATACAGAATATTTTAAATAATTATGTTGTAGAACAATAACAAATTAAAGAATAAAACATTTAGTGGCGGAGGTGTAGCTTGCCCGCGCCCACTTGTAGTTCAGTTCGCAGCCACGTGGAGTCCCAGCCAACTAGCAGCTGGCCAATTTCTCAAATGCTTTAAGCGGTGAGTGTCGGCGGAGCATTTAAACTGCGCTCGGCACAAAATGTACGAAATTTGCCTTCGAAAAGGCAAATTTACGTAAAAATATCGTAAAAGTCCAGTCATCGCATCTATGTCGCATTTATTCATTGGCGCACATCGCATCTATGTCTCATTTGCGATTTTCACGCATCTCTATCCATAGGTCACCAGACGACAGTTGCTTGGGGGAATCAGATTTTATCGTCTCCATGGAAAGCGTTTCGTCGAATCGAGTCTGGTCCAAAAATCGGTCCACAAAGCGTGAGAGACTTGCTTGGAGTGTTAAACTTTCGACACGCGCACGCGTTGCATTGAGGTGGTCCACTTCCCGAAAGCGGCAATGGGTTGACACGCCCCTCCAGGAGCATCGCGCCGTTAACTGCTTTCGCTTTCGGTTCCGCGGCGGAAGAGGACTTCGGAGGAATTCTTAGAAATGTCGGACAAGGTGGGAATGCAAGAGTTGGGCTGGCAGCACGAGAGACGCGGAGGCTACGCACTGGGCTTAGTCTGCTTGTGCCATTAAGAAATGATATGCTTCGGAGCTTTTTCGGTAAAATGCACCAAAGGATGAAGTTCGCTATGAAAAAATATTTGACTTAGCCGGGTTTCGAACCCGGATCTCATGATTACCGGTCAGGCGTGCTACCAGTTACAGCGCCAAGCCATTTTATCAGAGCAAACTTGGTGGTGTAGCTGGTAGCACGTCTGACCGGCAATCGCGAGATCCGGGTTCGAATCCCGGCTAAGTAAAATATTTTTTTAAAGCGAACTTCATCCTTTGGTGTATTTAACTTTGCACCCGTGCGCGTGACCTCGTACAAAGTCACTTGTTCCTGCAGTGCTTTTTCGCTTTATTTCGCGAACCGAGAATAACTATGAAATCTAACGGAGGTATTTATTTGAACGAATAGGTTTAGGAATTCGATTTTTCCCAATCAGTGAACGAATTGAACATGTGATAAGTTGAACACAGAACGAAAACTAGATCTAACAGTACATTTGAGCACGCAAACACCTCCCGCCTCAAGCCAATTACGGGGCGTAGTTTAGATGTAAACATTATAAGATACCTACCGAGAATCAAACGAATGGAGGCCCTATTTACAGTCGAAGACTAGAAGGTAGGTTCTTGGTCCTCAGCGGCCCATTTTCAATTAAAAAGGATTAAAGACGTCGGATTTTAAGACTCAAATCGACCACTTACTCATGATAGATGCACATTATTATCCAAGTCATTCTACGGTTTAAGATTGGCATGCATGGAGAAATGAAAGGATGGAGAAAAAGTGATCAGTGGAATCAAGACACTTGTGGTCCCCTCATCCAGTGATAATTTATGCTAGGGTACACCCACTGAAAGATGTGTCAACGTGGCAAGTTTGTGTTTTATCAGATGATCTAAATCATGATGTGATTAAACATGCAGAAACGGTGTAGAAAGACTTAATCCGCGAACTGAACAAAATACAAAGGAAGACTGCGAGGCTCGCCAAAAATCGCTACGGGCGTGAAGACAGCGTTACTCAAATCTTAAGCGAATTAGGCTGGGAGCCGCTTGAGACTCGGGAGGCTGCCTGCTAGGCATAGATTGCTTGAACAATTGAGAATGGATATCTTTAAGAGCGACACAGAGAACATAATATTAGAGCCACACTATATCTCCAGGTCCGATAGAAGCTACAAATTAAGAGAGATAGCCGAACGGATAGATATGGGAATTCGTTTTTCCCCCGTACCATATAGGACTTTAATAAACGCTAGTCCCAACTTCGTTAGATCACATCATTTTTTTATTAGTAAACGGCTGATGTCCTAACACCCCCTGCCACACGCCTTTTAGGCGGCTTGCGGGGTATTATGTAGATGTAGATGAACATGATGTGTAGAACTAGTGCCACCATTCCTCGCACCTCTTTGTCATCCTCCTATTCATCAACTCCACCTTATAGATTCTTTCTTACACCCACATTTTATGCGTCAAATCTTTTTTCGTCGTCCTACCTTATTGTCTAATCGTATAATTGTCCAAGAATCGCCCCTGCCAATTCCTTCCACTTCCCTCGTAGAAATTCCCACTTAAGTTCCCAGGAAGGCCTATTTTCTTCAATTCCAATTATAAATCTAATTTTCTTCCTTCTCTTCCCGCGCTTACCCAACATTCTGCCCTCCAACACTTGTTTCCAATATCCCTTTACCGCTCAGTCCATCCAAACCTTTTGGCCCCTCCGTTTTTCATCTGCTTCTCCTCACCCACCATGTCCAGCACTTGTTTCTCCTCCTATCGGTCAACTTCATGTTCTCCATTTTTCTTTTCACCCTCATTTTAAGTCTTAAATCTTTTCTCGTCATCCTTCCCAAGTGTCCAAAGCACTACTATCCACATCAAGACTCTTCACTCGCCTTTTCTTTGTGCTCTTACGTTCATATGTATCTTCCTTCCGATCCTATGTAGCCAATGATTTTTTGTATGTTAATTTCCATGTTATGCGTTTTTTCAACATATTATCTAGGATCTTGCATCTCTTGCTAAGTCTAGGGTTCGGTAAGGGGTGAAAATATGGCTACGACATTAATTTTTAATTATGAGGTGATGTTATTGAGTAACCGTTGGGGAAGTACTGCAAATGCGGCCTTCGAAGTGGTGCGATATGTCTTGAGTTTTCCACTTCGGCGGCGGTTAGCGGAATGAGGAACTTCAGAAAACTCACGCGACCGTCCAGCATACCCGTAGGGCCTCCATACCTCGCTAATGGGGCATTTGGTGACTCACCTAGAATTCCAGTAATTGTTCTTCTTTACGTATCTGTATGTATATCGTTTCTTTTAACTTTGTCTCTAAAATTGTAAATACTTACAGCATTTATTGAGGATTGTGTACATTCGTTACACATATGTATGTATGAATGCAAAAAAAAATATTTTTTTTACGTTACTTTTACTGTATTTGAAACATGACTGCCGTAGTTCAAACATTTAACGGGATACAATAAAGCTGTTTGGGTGACAAGCATTTCACAGTTTTTACTTCAGTTTTTTCTTCCCTGTGTATGATCTTAATCTGATATTATTTTATTGACACAAACTGTAAGAGAGAACTCTTGATAATGAACAATATTCGTTCAAATACCTTCTCTTTTTTCAGTCACGTAATTACTAAACACTAAGCTAGTTGAGTACATGTCTACATATCTTGCGCCAAGAAACAATTAGGATTATTAGGAACTCGCTATGAAACTTCTGAATTGGTCCCAATCAAAATTCTATCAGTCATTGTTGAGAGATTCGTGCGAAGTCTTATTTATTTTTCGTATCGCGTCGCTAAATAATGTGTAAAGCCTTAAAAAAGCGGATTATCAGTTACAGTTTAAAAACAAATAAATTTTAGTGTTGAACGAGTTATTTGGTGACAAACTTGTGCCGCGTGCTAAAATTTACGTATTTTATCTTCAATATACTGTTTTTGCTTATAACTGTCGGATTTTAAACATTTAACACAAAACACTTAAGCACGCGAGTAATAAGCAAGGATTCTCAATTGTTTATTTTATTTATATCTACCCTTCATGCACCGCTTCCCTGGTACTTTTTTCGACAGAAAATTTCGGGTATTTTTTTATCATTTTTAATGCTCATCTGTAGAATCCTAGAGTGAGGATATACTTACTCTATCGTAGAATACATGCCAATTTTGTGGAAGAAAATTGCCAAATGCTCAACTGAGTAGACGGCGAGTGTAAATATCTCACAAGGGGCGAGTATATGGATTACAACTCGCTTTACGTCTTCAGCAGTTCCGTGGCATCAGTGGCTGTTGAGAAAGTCGAGCGAAATCTATTTTTTTTTCGTCTCGTGTCGCGAAGTTCTCTTTAAAGCCTTGAAATTCGCGGAAAAAACCTCTGAGCGGTGCCCAGAGGGGGGAGGGGGTGGACGTTTGTCTCGATTGGTGGTAATGGGGTGGGTGGGTAGGTGGGGGAGGAATTGTCACTTCCCCCATCCCCCTCCCGCTCTGTCTCGGAGCGGGCGCGCGTTCAAATTTAGACGCTTTTAGCGACGCGGTCCTCTCCTCGTGTCGTCTGCGAGAGCGCGCTCTTATCTGATTGGCCCGGGGCAATTCCTCCCGCGCTAACGGAATCCAACGCGCCATCCATGACGTCACTCGCGGGGGAGATATAAGCCTGCTGTTCTCGTCGAAGTTGACTGCCTTTATATAATTGAAGTATTATACCGATTACGGTCGGTTTCCATGGAATATTTAAGAAGTATTCTACCAGTCACCCATCCCTCTTCAATAGGGTAGTTTCCTTCATCAAAGAAAACGAAAGGCATTGATTGCGATTCGTCACCCACCATTAGTTTATTCATATTATACAAATTATTTGGTTTTAGAAATACCAGTTTAGACGAATGGAAATGGTCAATTTTAACCGCATGCCAAAAAGGCCAGATTGGCGCCCATGCGATGCCACTCCACGTGACGCCATAGGGACCTAGTTTCTATACGAGTAGATAGGAGTTTTACATCGTCTGAGGTTACCAATGCATGCATGAGGCACAGAGCTCAGGGAAACATCTCTTGATAATCACCTATTAAAATTACCTAAGTTCGAAAAGTTTCCTTCGTTTGATAGGGTACCAATAATAATCCTTATTTAAGCCAAGCGCTACCTGCTAGCAGGGTACTCTGCTACCTGCTAGCAACCTGCATAGTATCAGCGCTCAAAGCTTCGCCCCAAGGTCATATCACGTGGCGACAGCGGGAACCAGAATGACGTCGCACGGGGTTTTCTCAGCATTCCTACTTAGCCGTCGCGTTTTCGCGCGCTTGAAAAGTTTACTTTTCATTTAATCGCGAAAAATAGATATCGTCATTTAAAAACCTAAAAGCGTGAAATACGTTCTGCAGGAGTAATAATCTTTCGATTTAGGCATTAAAAAAGTAATAGGAAACCACTGTAAGACCTACTCCGTTTCATTCCATCTAAAAATCTTATTCTCTTCCTTTCTCTCCTTCGTTTACCTGTCATTGTACCCTCTAACTCTGTTTCAACATCAAAATAGACTGTAGTGGAGGGACTGCTACCTTCTGTGTGTGTAGTCCTCTCGCCCGTGACGTATCCTTCGTCGATTTTCACTCTCTCCCCACCGTATTTTAAGACTCAAATCACCGATAGCGGTGCTGAAGGCAGTGACGTAAGTAGATAACATGGCCGACGCATCTAGGATATTGTTGTGGTTATAACATAGTTGTAATAGCATGAATCGTCGATCCACTGCGAAAATTTAAGTAGAAAATATCAAGGAAGATTTTTCTTGGCTTTGAGGAGGTATTTCGATTCCTAGGGGCAACGACAAATAGCAGTTAAAATTAAGGAATTAATAAATTTTAGCTGAAATATCCTGCACTATCTGACGATGATTATTAAAAGGATACCTTTTGATCATAAATGCGTGACTCCGATAAAAAACATTATTCTTAGAAGGCTAGAAAAGAAAAAGTGAAATACGTCGGTTACCCCAAGTGCATTAAACAAACAAACCACCGTCCCAATAAATGATGAATGGCAATGAATGGCAGCTAAAAGGCATTTTACATGAATATGAATATATTACTTGCGACTTTATGATTGCTTAATACCAAAAATATAATTCGAAAATTCAGTAAGTTCCCGGATATACCAATAATGTGTCAGTATAGTTTCCTTAGGGAATGTTTGGTATTCTCGGAGCTATACTTCCGAATTCGGCCAGTAGTTGGCGTATTGCTTGTCTGGATTCACAAATTGTGTCGTCTTCATATATTACGAAATGCCCGCGACTGTCAACTGTCGCTCTCGTGGGTGTTGAGTTGTGGGAAAAAGACTACATTCTCACTTCGGAAAGGGTGAAGATGAGGGCAGTGCATGCATTAAGGGCGAGTCGGGTTTTAAAAATTCACGGCCGTTATGTAGGTCACGTGGCGAGATCGCGCCTCCGTCCCCCTCCCGGCGGTCTCTCTCCGTCAACACTTGTTTCCGCGCAATATTTCAATCCTGCCGAATGAACGGCGGTGAAATTCACATTGATTTGCCGCGAGAAATTAATCCTCTGAACCGGGAATCGAACCACGAACCTTTGATTTTCCGGACCTCATTGCGGATATTCGCCGCTGCCCAGATACAATACAATTGCCATATCTTTAATGGTCTTCCCAGCGGCCCCGAAAGCTGGAGGTCCGTTGTTCGACTCCCGGTTCAGGGCAAATTTTGTCTCATGTAAACTCGTTTCCGTGTTTATCAAGCGTATGGATTCAGCGAAAAAAGGAAAATTTGTGGGTGGGAATGAATCTTCTCGTTCAATTGTATTAGGCTCAACTATGTGGAAGTTAATACTCGAAAATGAAAAGGAGACTTCGTTGATTTCCACTAATTTATTTTGTCCGTACGACATGTTTCAAACCAAAGAGGTCATTATCAAGTACAAAAATTGAATGGTAAGCAAAGTATACAAAAATTGAATGGTAAGCTAACATATATACTCTTTGTATATATGTTTACTTACCATTCAATTTTTGTAATTGATAATGACCTCTATGGTTCGAAACATGTCGTACGGACAAAATAAATTAGTGGAAATCAACGAAGTCTCCTTTTCATTTTCATGAATCTTCTCATTCACTGATGACTGCATTCATGTCATTGAAACGGCTGACTATACTTTTGACTCAACGTAATATTAGGAATGAACTCTTTCGTGATTGTGTCTAAAAGTGAAGACACCAGTATTTTATCATTTCTCGATCCGTCCCTTGCCTACTCCTTATAGAATTTGTAGTTGGCATGGCTAATGGAAGAATTCATCGAAGTTCCTGATAGAGATTTATTGGTCAAAAGACGCAGGGTAAAATAGGGAACTGCTTACATGTCTAGGAATAAGCCGACGGGAGGATAAAGTGGTAATCGTCCTCAGATTAACGTTAGGGTTTATGGTGATCCGTTATGAATACGACACATTTATCGGCTACCACTCCTTTTTCCTATAATTTTTGTATTTCTTTACTCTAATCGTTTTAAATGCAGATTTCTTCCGCTCTCAAGCCTACCTACTAATTTGGAGATAACTATTTTTCTCCTCTTCAGCATCCACCTACCTACTTCTACACAAACTTTATTCCCTCCAAAGACTGATTTCAAAATCCCCTCCCCGCTAAGTACTCACTGCATCCATGCCTTCTGTATCCTCCGTATCCCATCTAAAAGCAGCCTCCCCTCACCCACCATGTACAGCACTTCGTCGTTCCTCCTCTTCCTCGTCCATTTCACCTTCTCCAGTCTTCTCCATGCGTCGTCACGATTTCTTTCTGTCATATCTCATCCTCCTTTTTGAGTGTCCAAGTTTCCCCGGCGTATAACGCTTTAAACTTTAATATTATCGGTTGTTTCTTTAAACTCTCACTAGCCCAGCGAGACACGTTAACCGGATAATGAGGTCGAGTGACTTCCGAGTCACGTTCTTAATAAGATTACGGCCCCGAGGCACAGTAGACGAAATTATGAATTATTAAATTTTCGCAGCGAGGGCTAGGCTCGGAAATAAATTTACGAATTTTGCCATCGAAAACGCAAATTTGCGGTTTAAATATCATAAAAGTCCAGTCATCGCGCCTATGTCGCATTTATTCACGTGTATCGCATTTGCAATTTTCGCGTATCACTAGTCGTGACATACCCCATTAATCGGGGAACTCAGTGTATGGAGAATGGCGAAGTCATCTACCTGATTTGATCTTCAAAACTGTTTAAAAAGTAGAACTTTAGATATGTGCCTACATTATAAAAAGCAATTAAGTTCTGATTCATACATTAGGTTTTATTAAGTTTAAAAAAAAGGAAGTTTTACTGCCCCACCAAATTCTTTTGAAGAAAATGACCTAGAATCATGGCACATGATTTTTATCTTCTGTTATTTTTTTCTAATATTTATGCGCAAATATATTCTTGAAGTTACGTACTTTTCCTCTAAATTTATCGCTTTTTTCTACGTCTTTGTATCCAGTCTTAATTGATGGTCGTTAAGTCCCTCACCTGGCAGGCTAATGCTGGTATATGCACCTAGTTACCTTTGGATGATTGTATAAAATTTAGTCGTCTGGTCTTAAGCCATCCAAATAAAAAATCACAAATTTACCAAACGAAAAATAAAAACATTATTTGCATTGGTAACCCCAAATGGGGGTGTAACTGTAGGAAAAATAAGTTGGTACCGTTCCGCTCCTAGTTCTTATTAACCCTTTATAACCCAAAGTTGCTTCTAAGCAACACCAAAAATGTTAAAACTTTCAACTCTATTTAGGAGATATCTAAACTATATATTATTTTGTAGTGTAAATTTTAATTACGAAATATTTAGATGCTAGGATAATTATCATTGAGTGTCAAACTTTCAAGTTTTCAAAATGATAAATCTTGAAATTTGATTTCTCCCAGAAACAGCTCTGGGTTAGAAAGGGTAAAGATTAATACCCTGGTTAATGTATATGATATTTATGTTCTGTTCAATTTTCGCGAATCGCGAATTTATGCGCATAATTATTCTTGAAGTTTCACACATTCCCTCTTGATTTAACACTTTTTTTTTTTTTTTTTTTTTTTTTCCTGGGCCCACCCGGCGGGCCCGGGTTCAAATCCAGGTAGTGGCAGAGAATTTTCAGAGACTGCCCGATCCCTGCTGGAGTGTTGTGTGGAGGGCATTTCAAGCGTAACACTCCGTCCGTCGGATGGGACGTTAAGCCGTGGTCCCCTTGGCGCCTTTCGTTAAGAGCAGGCTAATGCCGACGCCGGGTTTCTCTCCACCCTTCCTTCCATACCCTTCCCCATGGCGCAAATGACCTCAGCTGTCGGTCGCCTCCTCCAAATACCATACCATTTTCTGGGCCTGGTCCTTATTACGCATCGTGGTGTCTGGCAGGCAAATGCGTCGTCTGTCTGTAGATGGAGAAAGCGACGTGGGGAGTTGTCTGGGCGAATTCGGTGGACCTCACTCGGCTCGGCCTCTCCAAGAATGCCATCTCCCAAGTGCCACGCCCACTCCAGCCCAAGATTAAAGATCTCCACCGAACATCTGGAAGGGAGAGGCTTGCTCAATTGTTTGTGGACCGTATGGAAGCGAAAAGAGGACCGTTTCAAAAATATTGTGGATTTGCTGACTTCGATCGAATATATCAAACGCACGGCGCTAATATGTTCCGTTGCTGTCGGTAACCGGTGCATTATTGCATCTAGATTTTCGGATGAAAAGCGAAAGTGAGGGTGCTACTTCGCACTCATCCGGACACACCTTGAATATGCACCGAGCGTAAGGAATCCGTCGCAGAGAGACCTTAACGCAGAGGAGAGCTGCGCGATTAATCAAAAACTGCTTCTGGCGTTCAGAAAGCGTCACACCGATGTTTAACGAATTGGGTTGGGAGTAGTGCTGAGCGAGAGTCTCGTCCCGGCGGTCGAGACGAGAATATCATTTCTCGGCATTGTCGGGACGAGACTCTCGGCGAGGCGAGAGTCTCGCCTGGGTCGAGAGTCTTGACTAGAGTCGAGAAGTTTCGCCCCTTCGAGATTTCTCGACACCGGTCGAGACTCCCGGGCAAGGCGAGAATTTCCGATGAATACCGCCATCAGTCTATGATAGTGTTTACTAAGGTATCCCTTACGACTTTTATGGATTTATTCACATTATAAAAGTATTTTATTTAATGATTTACCCTCTGCATCCAATTTTTTAAAGTGTGCATGATGATAATAGCGTTTCAAACGAGGGATTTCGAAAAAATATTTCCTTTTCCTGAGCTCAGTATTCAATATTAAATTAGAATCTTGGAGTGAAGGTCTTTAAATTTAAATGTAAATTTTGCTGACGTTTCGGTTTATTTACAAACCATTATCAGGGCTTAAAATGAAATTGAGCATATAATTTTGATGCATAGGCATGTTAAACGGTTACATCAATGTTTTATTATGGTAATATAATAAAAAGAAACATTCACTTGTAAATTAACAAAAAAGAAGATATCATAGTCAAATTCTATAGAATTTTATATATCTTTTTGCAATGTTTATTTATGGTAAGTAAGGTTCATGGTTACCAGTCAATTTTGGTTAATTAAATGATAAAATATGCTTAAGTTATCAATGTCGATCTTATATTACAACTATTTTTAGTTTTGGAAATATATAAGATGTCTTAAAATAATCTTTTTGTTAAATTATTTTCAATGTCTAAAATAGAAATAGTTTTATTTTTTTTGAAGGGGCCGAGAGTCTCGACGGGTGTCGAGAAATCTCGAAGGGGCGAGACTTCTCGAGTCTCGTCAAGACTCTCGACTAAGGCGAGACTCTCGCCGCGCCAGGAGTCTCGTCCCGACAATGCCGAGGGATGAAATTCTCGTCTCGACCGTCGAGACTCTCGGGTGGTCGAGAGTCTCAGCCCTAGTTGGGAGCTTCTAGAGACTCGGAGGCTGCGCGCTAGACTTATATTGCTTGAAGAATTGGGAATAGATATCTTTTGTTGCGGCACGGTGGACATCATGCGAGAATTATTAGAAAGTTATATATATTCTATGCGTTGAGTCTCCTGACGACGTTCCCCGCAGGAGGAACGAAACGTCGAGTTCAATATTAAGCACGCAGACGCATCCCCGAATATGGATTGTAATAGTGCATCTAATCGCTGCGGAAACCTTAAAACTAAAAAAGGTATGTGCCTTATTTATTTATGTATACTTAATATTTTTTATTAATATTAGTAGAACCTTAATATATTTATAGGTACGACGGAAACGATTAATTAAAATAAATAATTTTCCCATGGGATTGGTAAAGGAATTCGTTTTTTTTTCCGAAAAATAAAGCATAAATTTATTCAAGGAGCTTCGTTAGAGTATTTCGTTTTTATATGTTAACGGCTGGTGATATAATAATAGCAGATGGTCACAACCCCATAGAGGCAGCTTGCGTAGTAGTAGTAGATTTGTGTTTTCTAAGTTTTAATCGAGTTGCGCATTACAGGGTTACCGAATAACGAGGACACTGATGAATTTTTAATTCCGAGTTTCGGTGGAGCGTAGAGCGCGTCATTACGTAGTTAGTGGGAAATGATGATGTAAAAACACTAAACATCCCAAGCAGAACTATTAAAGACAATTTATTCGAATTTTGTTTTTAAATTGTATGATTCTGGTGATGCCAGCAAAAAAGGTATTATTGCAGCGTAAATGTGTTTAGCGTACACCTGTTGAGTTAAGGGACCTCAGTGGCTGTTGGGTGAGGTCCTTCTTGCGAAACCGAAGGTCGCGGGAGCGAGACCCGCCTACGAGGGTTGCCCCTACCCTTGGCATTGGTGTTTGTCATCGTCTAGCGGTGATATTTGTTAGATTCCCCCTTTGTCAAGGCCTTAAATTCCCTGTTTTAGGGGTAGTTGAAGATAAATTAACGAAGAAATAGAAGGTTCAAATGATATTTGATCTGAGGTTTCCGTGGCGTTTCTCCAGATGAGTCACGGCTTTCGGGTGTTCTTCCGCGTTGAGTTGTCCATAGGTGACAAAAGTTTCTCCAGCCTTCCTGCTGGCGTCATCAGGTCAGCCAGGCCAGGTCCGTCAGGCAGGTTTCAGGCCATTACTGACTTTAAGACGGCTGGAGAAACTGACGTCACCTATCGACAACTCAACGCGGAGGAACGCCCGGAAGCCGAGACTCTCTTCAAATGATATTCCCTGAATTTTTCTTCGATTTTATCGTTTGAAGAACATATATCCAATGATGCTTTCATTGAACCCAAAGCGTATTGTAAACTGGGGCAACTGAAATTTGTAAATTTACAGCTATCTGATGGAATAATAAATATCATTTACAAATGCAGCATTGGCACTATGAGTACGCCAGAGATACGTTTCGCCGACTAAGGCGCGACCAGTAGAAGTATGAGTGGTTGATGATTCTAGATTTGGTTGGTTGGTCTCGCTGAAATCGGAGGCTGAAGAGGAAACCCAGACGCTATTGCCAAAGTCTGAAAGGGAAGGAGAGGAGAGGTTTGTTAGGCGAAATCGTGCGTTGACCGCGTCAGAGAAGCAGCGTCTGTGAGAGTTGGGGGGGGGGGGGGTGAGGAGTGAAGGGGGGAGGCCGTGGCCATTCTGGAGAGAGGTCGGACACGTGCCTGAATTAGGCCGTGTGCTCATCACGCCGCATTACTGGCCATTTACTCGAAATACTATCATCGATTGAGTATCACTATCATCCGTGGATCGTTTGCCAATAGTTCATTTCAGAATGTTGACGCTGCGACCGAGTGGCGTTGATAACTGTTATTTAAAGCTTTTATATTTTTTAATAGTCTTATTTAACTATTCGTTAGTCGTGGACATTGAGGAATGAAGACGAGAGAAGATAGGAGGCATGCGGGTATGGAGAAGATGGAGAAGGTGAAATGGACGGAGAGGAAAAGGAACGACGAAGTGCTGGACATGGTTGGCGAGGAGAGGCAACTTTTAGATGAGGTACGGAGGAGACAGAATGTATGGATGGAGCGAATACTTAGCGGAGAGGGGATGTTGAAAATGGTGTTAGAGAGTAGAATGTTAGGGAAACGAGGGAGGGGAAGGAAAAGAATAGGATTTTTAGATAGATTGAAAGGGAGTAGGCCTTACAGTGAATCGAAGAAGGCAGCGCTGGAAGGAAAGGGAGGCTCCCGGATCACTTCTTTAGTACTCAGTGGAAATCTACCTTAATCGGTAGAATACTGTAATAATAATACTTAATTATTAAGATATTATACCCATTTAGGTAGGATTTATAGGAGTATTTACGAAGTACTCGAGCAGTATTCCTATCCTCCCTGGACTTCCCTCTACAGTTCACAGTAAGGCCTACTCCCTTTCATTTTATCTAAAAAAATCTATTTTATTCCGTCCTCTCCTAAACAGGTCTATAAATTAAATATTTCAATCCGCCAATGTTCCGAGCATGTACGTTCTCTTCTTCATTGGTTAATTTAAATATGGCAGAGTCATACGGCTAGAGTTATTAAGTAATACCTCCAAATTTCAATTAAATACTGAGGAAGAACATTTGCCTTTTCGAACCATTGCGAAATTAAGTATTTTGTTGATGGACTTACACCTCAAGAAGTATAGATTTCATTAATTCTGTAGAGATAAAGAAAATTTAGCCATTGACTATTATTAAAGAGCAGTAAAAGGGTTACTCTGGATCTAGCAAGGGTAGGCTACGAAAGTGGATTCCACGAGTGTTTTTTTGGTTCAGTATGCAATCAGAAACCGTTATTTACTTGTTATTCGGTCCAAATCTTCTTTGCTTTATTGCAATTAATTATTTAAAATCGCACAATCAACCTACTCATTGTTTAAGCTTACCGGGAGTAGCCACGGTGATCACTTTTACGGGGGTCACCCGCAATGCACAAATTGTGCGAATAATCCACAGAGAAAAAAATCATTCGCCTCCACAAACGGAGAGCATGGCTAATGACTTAAGCGAATGATTTTCTCTCTGTGTATTATTAGCACAACTCATTGTCATTGTTCCCCGCTATTGCTAGGTGATCGCTTAGTGGTTATAGTAATGAACTCCGAAAGAAAGGTCGCGTCCCAGCTCAGCAACAGGACCGGGCCCTGGGCCACCCACAAAGCGTGGGCTTTCCGCCAGTATAGAGGTAAATCTCACAAAATCGGAAAAACAGAATACACCATCATGTATAAGGGGATTCGAAGTGAAGCTGTGTTGTTTTTTAGTTAACACGTAGTCGTCAACATAGACGTTTATAAAAGTTTGACACTGCTGATAAAAAAAACGATATCCGTTTGCGTTGTGAATGTAGCTTTGAACGCAAGCAGTGGCCTTTCCTATAAATACGTTACAAATTCCTTTTACGTTACAAATTGAAAACACCTTGAAACAGTGGGTGTCCCACCAGAATCAACCCGAGGCCACCCACATCCTAAATTCAGCCCTGCGCAGTAATATTTTTTCCTTCTCGTATCAGGAATATTTCTAAAGGAATTTCAAGAAGTATGTTTTTTTACGTGTATTTGACTCATTTAAATGTTTCCTATAACACTAGGGTACTTAAGATAATCATTTGGCTGATTTTTCGATTTGAAATATTTTATTGCATGGAAACTAGGAGGAGGTGGACCAAATGACAACTAAGTAATTTTCTGTACCTGCCTTTCCTTTCTGCGATTTTTATTTTTTATCCTTTGAAGGAAACGGCGCGTGAACTTTGACTCAAAAATGCGATTCAGCAAGAGAATTCGGTTAGTGGGAGGGAAACCTATGTTAGTTGGGAAAGTTACCGAAAAACGTTATGATTAAATTTATTGTTAATCTCGGAAAAATAAACTCGGTAAAAGTGGTTTATGTACCTACTGAAAAAGTAACTGGTTAAAGTTTAAAAAAATAATTTAACGTTAGTTAACTTAAAAAGTAAATATAAAGTAACCTCAAGGGCATATTTCTTTTGAAGTTGCAATAAAGTAATGCAAACTTCAAATTCAAAAATACCTACCTAATTTATGTAACTTTTACTTAAAAAGTTACCGAGGTATCATACTCACTTCAAAATTGATATCGGACATCGGTGTTCCCCTGCCCAAAAGAAGAAGTCCTACTGCACAAAACGTTCTCTCATATCGTGCTGATGAAGGGATATCAATATTATTCCTTATGAAGATATTTCAAATACAACTTGAGAGTTCATGTAACGTATAACGCCAATCGAAATATGTTACTGCTTCCGCATCTGCGATTCTAAGTGCCTCTGTCTGATGCGAATAGGTTGATGCTTGTATTTTGAAAAAAATCTATCATTTACGTCCATATTAGAAAACGTTTCGTTTTTCGTCTCACTCTTGGGATGGAGGTGACCGTGAGACACCGGCTCAAGAGGGAGCAATCATGGGTAAATTAGGTGGTGGATTAGGAGGATGGAAGAGAATACTGATTTGAAGATAGTAAGAAATGGGGTGGGTCCTATTGCGAATTGAAGAGGGAAGTTCACCAAGGGAGGGGAGACTGACAGAATAGTTCCTAAGTATTCCATGGAAAACTTCCTTAATCGGTAGAATATTTTAATGATAAATTCACCAAACGGCAGTGGGATTGTGATGGCGTTATCAAAGATCGTACGAAAAATGTCACACTTGGAATCTTAATATTTTTAGAGAAAATGTTCATGGGTGCTCGAATTTAATATTGAAAGGAAAAGAGTTAGAGAATTGTATGTCTGTATCGGGACGGCATCTATCTATTCCAAAAATCCTGTAGCAATTTAAGAATGACGAGAGATATATTGTATCAATCGAATCCTCTGACAATGAGTGGAAAAAGGCTGGGGTTATCGGTAAGACGCTCCATGTAAACTTACCTACGCTACACTGTTTTTGTAACTGTGAACAGTTATTTCTCGATGTACAGCTCCGGCTGGTAATCGGTGTTTTGGTGTTTATGTTATTTGGCGTTAGTGTATTATGTGGTTAATTTTGTATCAACGTGTTGGGTGTGTGATGGCTCTTTTTGGTCTGTTGTATTTAAAGTGTGGGTTATTACCATAATTCCATAGTGGTGTTAGTAGCGTGTTGTGTGTTCTGTTAAGAGAGTCTTCAAAGGATTTGGCTATGTCGTGTCGGCATTGTGTCATTGTTTTAATTTTGAGATTTTCGTATAAGTAGTGATTGCGGTCGAACCAGGGGGCGCCCGTGATGGTCCTTGGAGCCTTGTTTTGTATAACTGTTAGTTTGTGTAAATGTGTATATGCGATAAATCCCCATGCCGGGTAGGCATAGGTGAGTAACGGCCGGATCATTGCCGTGTATAAAGGCCGTTTTACACGGTACACGGAATTGCGCAGTCTGACGTACGTGTGAAGGGGCAATCAAAATTGCGTCGTGTAAAGCGGTGAATTGCTAGAACACATGCGAGAATGCGTGGATGCGAGACGGCAAAATAGCCCCTGTTCTAATTTCGTTCATGCATTCGCGCAATTCCACGCCATTTTAGAAATTAATACAGCTCTAACCTGCGCAATTCCGTGTACCGTGTAAAACGGCCTTAAGACCTTTTTGGTGTTCAACGCCAGATGTTTACTCTTTAGCAAAGGGTGTATTACCTCGTCCGGTAGAATACTTAAATAACGTCGGATAGAATTCCCGATGGACCAGTGGCCGACACATCTTATGGGGTGAGGAATCTTACATGTCACTTCTCGCTTCGCAGACGACTGGTTCTTTCGTTCGCCGCTTGGGGTCGCCCTGCGTATTCGTCACGCAGTATTTGGCGCGGGGGGGGGGAGGGGGATGAGATACCTTACCTCCCCTCCAATTCCCCTCTTCTCCTTTCCCCCCCTCCCATCGCAGTCTTCCTCTCCTTCAGGTCGGCCCAATGACCCAAACATATTTCTTCCGATTTATTTTTCTTTTTTTATCCGTCGGCGCGCGTGCGGCGCTGGTTTTCCACGTTATAAGCTCTCATCTTTTTCGCGACGCGCTTTCATTTTCGCTTTCTTTCTTCCATCGGTCCATTTATCGTTTGCCTGCGGCGAGACCCTCGCGGTTATCCTCATCGCGGCATCTGAAGTCACGCCATCGTAACTCGCGGCTCCTGTAACGTTGAAGTAGCTGCTTAAAATGCTGGGTATTGGGGTAAATAAATATGACGCCAAAAAGGAAGAATGGATTTGCGTGGTAGCCTAAAGGCCGTTATACACAGGGCACGTTATTGCGAGGGTTAGAACTGCATTTCTCTCTTAATATTAAGAGCAATTGCGCGAATGCTAGAACGAAATGAGAACAGGGGCTAGCTTTATTATTTAATATATTTTCACAGCATTTTTGCTGGTTTTAGGCGAGGTACAGGTATCACCAAGCACTCTCGTATTTTTACTCTGTGTTGAAAATTATTCTGACAATCCGACAAGTATTAAAAATTGCTGCTTTTTGTATTTTAATTAACAAGTTTTTCGACAGTCCAATAGTTTGAAGACATTGATGGATTGAATGAGGCACCACTCCTGTGGCAGAGATAATGATTGGTATTATGTGCACTTTATCTGATTTCCACAATCTCTTAATTTCATTTTTAAGTTCTTCATACTTTTCCATTTTGTTGGAGTAGGCTGTAGTGATATTATGCGAATTAGGTACGGCAATGTCTATCAAGTACGTTTCATTGTGAGTTTTATCTTGCACTTCTAGATCAGGTCTATTGCTATGGACTGTTTTATCGGTAATAATTGAACGGTCATAATAAATCTTACAGTGATCGTTTTCAAGGATGGTTTTAGGTGTGTGCTTATAATAAGGAACTCTATTTTCTATGAGTTTATTACTATTATTGTTGTAGTAGTAGTATTAATATTTAGGGTGCGTCGACGGGTAGGTCATTTCGCACCACTACTGTGTCATTTAATTCCAAAACTTATGTAGAAAGAGAGCCACTGCATACGATGTCTTCGCACAAAGAGTGAGCATTATTAGATTTTATTAAAAATATTTATTTCTTTGAGGAACTGAAACGTATAACTTAAGTTGGTAGGGCGGTCTCCTAAAAGGGCTTCTACGTCTCCCCCTAGATTCATCCGTCCTCGCGCGTCGCGGTACTTAACACAATCTATTAGGATATGTCTAATATTTAACGGGCACCTACAATCATCACATTGGGGAGGTTCTTTCTCTTACAGTCTTAGAGTGAATTCATGAGGGAAGTCAAAGTTGGGAGGAGAGACTGCGAGAATACTTATTAAATTTTCTATGGAAACCTACGTTAATCGGTAGAATACTTTAATAATATGGACCAAACCTACCTTCAGGTGGTTAAATGGTGACTACTTTCGTATGTTTAGCGGGCGAGGAGCCCTATCTCGTCCACCCTCCTTCTACTCGATGCCCCCGTTCGCTATGTTTAATTTGTCTATTTCATCATTGGGGACCTTGAAATAGTTTCCTCGCGGCCGTGGCGTGGTCGTGAATGCCCCAAATTAGCGTGGATCGGGACCTGGCCAACTCTTTTTTTTTAATTCCTTTAGGAACTAGCCTACGCCGTGGGACACTACTGTTTCAAACGGAGTTCTGGACGTTGCAATGTTTGCATTGAATTTGGTGGTTCGAAGAATAGTTTTTTGGTTCTAAAGGCCTGTTTACACGGTACATCTACACGTACGGGTTAATGTATAAACGTATGGACGCGAGAATGAACGCCAAAATGCACCGTGTAGGTAACCACCCAACTTGTGCGAATGCATGCGCAGAAAATAGAACCTGTTCTAATTTGGTTCATGCATTCGTGCATGTTCCGTTTCGGTCCACAAAAATCATTCATGCAAACAGATATTAACTCATACGTGTTAATGTGTCGTGTAAAGAGGCCTTTATAGTGTACAAGAAAGTGTTTCGACTTACTCGTGTCGTGTTTACAATACCGTAATTGTAGAATTACCGGGCGAAGATTCGAGCTAAGAATATGCCTGAAAATTATTTTGGAGTTGAATTATATTGTCCGAAGAACAACGCCGTAGATTGGCCACGTAATGAAACACAACGCTCACGTGGGAAACATCATGAAAGTAAATATTTATGGAAAAATCCTCAGAGGACAAGTACGGAGAACAGATCAAGAAGGATACGTGGAAGATGATCCTCGGGTGAATGAACTAGTTTGCGATAGGAAGAAATGGAGGTATCCAGTGTACCAATTGCAATAATGTGAATGAATGAATATTATTTGGAGTTTAAATTTTTGTTCAGGAGAGAGGACATAGTTCGAGGGTAAGTGTGTGAAAACTACTAGCGAAAGTTTGGTCTTGTCCCATGGTAATTCAATACTTTTGTCCGGCCTTCTAATTTTACACAAAAATATTTATATCGCCGTACAGTTCTCCATGTGCAGGCGGAGAATGACTTCTGGGCTTTGGTTGAATGATTTGTTTGCAAAAAACATATCTTAGTAATTATTCTTAAATCAAAAGTTACTGGAAATTCACGTCAAAAGTACTTCAAGAAATGTTGCTTTCACGATAATTTTCAATACATAAATATTGTGCCTCTTGATTATATTACAACCAGGTCTGAATATAACGACACTGTGCTGAAACCGGTCGTGAATGGAAAATTTAAGTATTAGTGTATCATTGGTGGTAACTTTTAATTTTCTTATGTTTTAGATTTACGCTATATTAAACCTGGTACAACTCAATATCTTCAAACTTGCTGTCACGACTCGAGTTAGCTTTAGACACTTTGTGACTGGGTTTATCTTCGTTATCAGATCGGCGTGATAATACGATTATCTAATTGGGATGTTTCGTAAAAGGGAAATCCATAGTACTCTTATCGTTACTCAGCGTTGTCTTGTCTTAGTCGAAGGCTTTGTCGTGCTTTTGTTAGTTTTTTGGCGTGTAACGAAAGTTCATCTGAAATGTTTACCTTCGCAATGTTGTTGTATAATCTTATCACACATTATTTACTTCTTGTAGTCAGTGTGGGTTCTAACCTGATCAGTATGTGAGCTCTTATGTGCTTATAAACGGATACTGCAGTAAGAACATCAGGGAAAGGAGTTGTGTTGGCAAAGGAGGCGTTAGTGAATAGGAAATTGCTGATGAGAGTTTTGATTTATATGGAGCCTGAATCAAACGTCCCTATCAAGGAATAGTACCACCGATCGATCCAATGATGTTAGTCAAATAGGGTGGTTTCCTATATTTTATTGCCTAAATCGAAAGATTATCCATGGAGTAACCCATGGAGTACGTATTTCACGCTTTTAGATTTTTAAATGACGATATCTATTTTAAGCGATTAATTGAAAACTGAAAAATTTCAAGCGCGCGAAAACGCGACGGCTAAGTATGAATGATGGGAAAACGCCGTGTGACGTCGTTCTGGTTCCCGCTGCCGCAAGTGAGGTGACCTTGGGGCGAGGGTTTGAGCGCTGATACGACGCAGGATGTTAGCAGGTAGCGCTTGGCTTAAATAAGGATTGTTAATACCGTATCAAACGAAGAAAACTTTCCGACCTTAGGCAGTCTTAATAGGTGATTAATAAGAGATGTTTCCCTGAGCTCTGTGCCTCATGCATGCATTGGTAATCTCAGACGATGTAAAACTCCTATCCACTCTTATAGAAACTAGGTCCCTGTGATGTCACGTGGAGTGGCATCGCATGGGCGACAATATGGCCTTTTTCAAATGAGGATAAGTTTGGCCATTGCCATTCGTCTAAACTGATATTTCTATAACAAAATAATGTGTATGCTATGAATACACTAATGGTGGGTAACGAATCGCAATTTGCCTTTCGTTTTCTTTGATGAAGGAAACTACCCTATTCACAATAGATAGAATGGGAATTTTGTTCGGACTCCCGCTACTGCTGGGAGGTTACCTCCTACTTAACCCCCTACTTGTTGCTATCCTGGATCCTTTATATTGGGTCCTGGGTACTTTATAGTGTGAATATATAGATTTTGAACTATTAATTCTCAGTCTTTGAGTGTTTTATGTGCTATTCATGTGAATTTTGATCTATAAATTACTATTTTATTTGTTATCTTGGTTGTTCATACTCATTGCAATATCTCTGTTCATATTTATTTCAATTTTGTAATTGTTGGAGTAAAAATGACTGATGTTTGAATACAGACCCGAAAATTTTGGTGCTCTTACAGACATTACCCACAGTTAATAATTATTATATAATAATATATCGCATTATATTATGTCATGTAATATTATGTTATGTCATGTTGTAACAACCAGTAATGAAAGTACAGGACATTAAAATTATGGCCACTGATTTCTCAAGTCTCCGCGAGGTTGTACAAGGTGTCAGACGAGGGAGAAATTATTATATTGGTCGAAGGTCGGTCTTGAGAATAACGTCATCACGGGCAGGATATTGGGCGCAAATTAGGTCGATTGCATGGCGATCGTGAGAAAATACTTAACATGTAGGAATTCAGTGGTTCATCCAGACCTTTTCGAAACTTTTTTTTTACCTCGAACAGGAAAAACTAGTTCTACCGTAAAAAAAACTGCCCGAAATACCAATAGTTCGTCTGCTCATCAAAAGCTTTCACCCCAAACTCAATTTATTGGAATGACGTCAAACGCTTGGCATAGGATAGGACAATGAAATTATACACGCGAATGAACACCGATATTCTGCATTGTCGTACCATTGAATTTCATTAAGATTTTTTTCATTTTTTATAAAATTATATTTCATTTCATATTCATATTAATCCAAAGGAAAGACATACGAGTGGTCACCTATATTTCTGTAACTAGGGCATAAGGATTGTAGGTAAAAGGAAATTATATCTCGTACAAGGAAATTATAATATGTCATGAAAATAAAGTACGCTTCAGATAATATTTATGCCTTTGTAAGCACATATTTAAAGAGCGACGTAGCATTATATTTCTGCACCATCAAATACACGAATTATAAATTAAAATGCAATAGATATCAACATTTTTACGATGAAAACCGTCAACACGAGATTAAGGGCATTGAGTATTCCAAAGACTTACTAATGTCTATGGCTCTGTTCCATCATTGAGAGTGATTTGGACATCGATGGAAAATTTTTCACGAAAATCATTCATGGAACACATTAACAAAATTAATTCGCATTCTCTTGATAAATCCCCACGTGAAGTATGGAATAGCGAAACTCTAAAATATTAAAAGTGTCTTTTTACCTAGACGCTTGAGTAAAAAAAAATCATCCGAGCTAATAGGGTAGTTTCCTTCATCAAAGAAAACGAAATGCATTGATTGCGATTCCTTACCCATCGTTAGTGTATTCATAATATACAAATTATTTGGTTTTGGAAAACCCAGTTTAGACGAATGGCAATGGTCAATTTTAACCGCATTTGAAAAAGGCCAGATTAGCGCCGATGCGATGCCACTCCACGTGACGTCACAGGGACCTAATTTCTATACAAGTAGACAGAAATTTTACATCGTCTGACATTACCAATGCATGCATTAGGCACAGAGCTCAGGGGGACATCAATTAATAATCATTTATTACAATTGTCTAAGGTCGGAAAGTTTCCTTCGTTTGATAGGGTATTAATAATCCTTATTTATGCCAAGCGCTACCTGCTAGCAGGGTACTCTGCTACCTGTTGGCAGCCAGCATCGCAGCGGCGCACAATATCCTCCCCCCAAGGTCACCTCACACGGCGACAGCGGGAACCAGAATGACGTCACAAGGGATTTTCCCAGCATTCATATTTAGCCGTCGCGTTTTCGCGAGCTTGAAATGTTTCACTTTTCAATTGATCGCGAAAAATAGATATCGTCATTTAAACATCTAAAAGCGTGAAATACGTACTCCAGGAGTAATAATCTTTCGATTTAGTCAATAAAAAAATAATAGGAAACCACCCTATTGAACTTCCCTCTTCTATTCACAGTGAGATATTTACTTTCATTCCATGTATTAATTTCGTTATTTCCCTCCATATAATCCCCGCTTACGCAACATTCTACCCTGTGAAACTGTTCACAACATCCACTCCCCGTTCAACAATCGCTCCATCTATACTTTTTCTCCTTCGTTCCTCATCTAAAAGCTGCCTCTCCTCACCCACCATATCCAACACTTCGTCGTTCCTCCTCTTCTCCGTCCACTACACCTGCACCCACATCTCGAACGCCTCCAGTCTTCTTATTAGGCACTAGGCACCAAGGGTGCAGCTAAGAATTAAGGCTTAGGGGGGTTTTAGGCGCAAGTAATATTTAGGAGTGTGGGGGTATTGCATACCCCCCAGGGTAAGCAGGAGTTGCGGAGGCCCTCCTCCAGAATTTTTTTAAGATAAATGGTTCAAAGTGGCGAGTTTTACGGCTTTTGAGGGATATTTGATTAATCCTAACACTATGCTATAAGTAATAATGACCCAATTAAGTGAAATGGATTAGACTTAAAAATTTCTCTGAGCTCTGGGGGGGGGGGGGGGGGGTTTATCCCCTAAACCCCTCCCCTCGCTGCGCCACTGCCAGGCACTTCGTCATTCCTCCTCCCCTTCGTCCCCTTAACCCTTTCCATTTTTCTCCGAACCCAAATCTCAAAAGCTTCCAGTCATCACTCGTTCACCTTCCTGAATGTCCATGTCACCGCACCGTTTCAGTGCTACACTCCAGATCATACTTCCCACTATTCTCTTTATTTTAATACCACTACTTAACGAATCTCTCATAAGCTCCTTCCTGATCATGAACGCCTCCTTTGATAACGAAATTTTCTTTCTGATTTCCTCTCCGTTTTCTTCTAATGAGTGACATCATGGCAGAATTATCAGTGCCAGAACGCACTTCCCTTACCTTTTTTTGGATGTGAAATATTACTCTGTTTCTTTTATTACAATTTATTATTTACATCTACTAGCTTTTAGATGATGTACGGAGGAGACAGAATGTATGGATGGAGCGAGTAGTTAGCGGGGAGGGGATGTTGAAAATGGTGTTAGAGGGTAGAATGTTGGGGAAACGAGGGAGGGGAAAGAAGAGAATAGGATTTTTAGATATAATGAAAGGGAGTAGGCCTTACAGTTAATTGAAGAATGCAGTGCTGGAAGGAAAGGGAGGCTCCTAGATCACTTCCTTAGTACTCCATGGAAACCTACCTTAATCAGTAGAATACTATAATAATGATTTACATTTTATTACGATTTTTTTTGTTTTGGTTACGAATGTATATAATAGTAATTTTGAGGCAGCAAAATTGTTCTTTCCGAACCCAAATCTCAAAAGCAAAATTGTTTAAAGTGTTATTTGACCATTATGTCTTTTGTTAAGCAGTGCGGAAACGGCGTGCCGGCACCATCACACCTTTCCCTGCTTCTCATGTCCTGCCGAAATAGTTGAATTTATCCATCTGCTCAATATTTTGCTCATCTCTTCTTGATTGATCTCCGAGTTGACGATGATGAAGGACGCGAGGCGTTTTGATGGGGTTGTATGCGCGTTGCACAAGAGCAAGGGGGGTTGAAGGGAAAACTGAATGTGAGGAGACGCCTCGCCGCCGTCAATTGTTCGTGCCAAGAATGCGGTGGACACGGGTGGGCGCCAGAGAGCGGACGCCGCGCCTCGGCCAAAGGGTCTATCCTCTCTCTCTCCCTCTCCCCTGCTGCCGCTACCACACACACGCACTGAAACACATTTGGGAGATACGGTATGTAATAGAGTGGGAGAAGTGGTCGTGGGGGTCTATTTATGGGGACGGAGTTCGCTCAAGGATTTTGTCATTCGGACGATTTTAAATTGACTTTATATGGCTAAAATATAACAATATCAGCGAGGGGGCTTCAGGCTCTAGTGGATGCGTTATACGACCGTTGCGAGGAGCATGGGATGAGGATTAATCACAAGAAAATTAAGGTTATGCGGTTTTGTAATGCATCACGAGCGAGGAATGTGAGACTTAAGATAAAAGTGGGTGGTGAAAACTTGAGCAGGTTGAGCAGTTTAACTATTTAGGCAGTACGTTAGAGGAAAACGGATATAGTACTAAGGACATTTGGAAGAGAATTGCATTAGCAAAGGAGGCGTTCATGAACAGAAGGGGCTTCTGAGAGTATCGTTAAGTAAGAGTTTAAAGAAAAGGTTAGGGAAGAGTTAGATTTGGAGTGTAGCGCTCTGTGCGGAAACGTGGACATTGAGGAAAGACGACGAGAGAAGATTGGAGGCATTCGAGATGTGAGGATGGAGAAGAATCGAGAGGGTGAAATGGACGGAGAGGAGGAGGAACGACGAAGTTCTGGATATGGTTGGCGAGGAGAGGCAGCTTTTAGATGAGGTACGGAGGAGACAGAATGAATGGATGGAGCGAATACTTAGCGGGGAGGGTATGTTGAAAATGGTGTTATAGGGTAGAGTATTAGGGAAACGAGGGAGGGGAAGGAAGAGAATAGGATTTGTAGATAGATTGAAAGGGAGTAGGCCTTACAGTGAATTGAAGAAGGTAGCGCTGGAAGGAAAGGGAGGCTCCCAGGTCACTTCTTTAGTACTCCATGGAAACCTACCCTAATCGGTAGAATACAGTAATAAACCGATTGTGGCTATCGATTAATCGGTAACGTATTCAAAGGTCTTCTACTGTTGACTGGAGTCGCCCTATTGTTGGCGGTTGTAGGTTGACTCTAAATGAACTGTAAACAATGGACATGCAGATGCCCCCTTCCATATTGAAGACATGAAAACGGCCCATCTTGAGAATGACCTTAAGATATTTACTCCATTATAAATATTCAAATACATTCGAAATTGCAGGTTGTTTAAAATTTTTTCATCGGATCATAAAATTCGGTTCAGATTGATACTTGAGAAAATGCATTGCTTAGATTCCACACGAAAGTTGTTTCACCTCAAAATGCACTTGTATTTCAATTGAATTTTACCCATTTTCCCAGTGTAAATCCGTTGGAGTCGGCCATTTTTGGTGAACCCGGACCTAATTCATCCCGCCTTCAACTGATCCCTTGCATTGTTTCCACTTCATTGATTGTTGATAGTGTTCGATAATATTTGATTGTCGATGACAGTCGACTGTCGTAGGTCGACGATTGCCCACAGTCGATAACAATCACGGCCGACTCCCATGCGTTTTAAACGGAAGGATGAACATTAAGTGAGCATAATTGTGTTTCGTCATGCATTTATGTAGGAAACTTTCCTCGAATAGTAACTACAGGCTACAGTCTAAACTTTTGCAATTCGGAGGAAAAGATTTTTCAAACATTTCTGATATGCAACTAGCCGGGTAAAAATTGTGGAGAACAAGTGCGCCAGCCAATCCAGTTAGCGTTGTGTAGATGAAGGGATTTTACTGGTAAATTTTAGTTTCCATATGTTGCATTTGGCGTTTCAATTCGACCGCCTAATGTCCCCAAATTGAACTCTCATTTTAAATCCATATTAAGGTCACCTTCATTATCATTATCACCTTCATTCCATCTAAAAATCCCATTTTCTTGCTCACCCTTCGTCGTACAACTAACATTCTACTCTCTAACAGGGTTTCCTACATCCCCCCCCCGCTCAGCACTCCCACCATCAAATCCTTTTGTTTCCTCTGTAATAGTAAGACCTGCATATCTTCACCCACCTTGTCCAGCTATTCGTCGTTCCTTTTCTATTTCGTCAGTGTCCACTTCCTTCATGGACATCCCTATACAGTTCCCTCAGTGAGGCCTACTCCCTTTCATTTTATCTAAAACTCCCATTCTTTTCCTTCCTCTCCCTCGTTTACCTAACATTCTACTCTATAACACTGTTTTCAACATCCACTACCCTACACTACTACTTATCATCAACGATCTCTGTTGCTACCGGCATCTGTTATCCAGGTTTAAAACTTAGTGTCACTATTTTTGTCCACCCTGTACGTTGGAATGACGCTCGAATCTTCAATCTGGGAATCTGTAATGGTATTTGGAGGAGGCAACCGAGATCTGAGGTCATTTGCGCCATTAGGGAAGGGTAGGTAAGGAAAGGATGGAGAGGAACCCGGCGTCGGCATTAGCCTGCTCTTAACGAAAAGTGCCAAGGGAACCACGGCTTAACGTCCCTTCCGACGGACGGAATGTTGCGCTTGAAATATCCTCCGCGCAGTATTCAAGCAGGGATCGGGCAGTCTCTGAAAATTTTCTGCCACCGCCGGGATTTGAACCCGAATCCACGTGGTGGGAAGCCAACACTCTAGATACCTCACCAACCCGATCCCCAATCTAGGAATCTCTTTTGCCTCATTCACATTACGATTGTCGGAGCGATCGTCCCAACGATAGTTGGCCGAACTTGTCGTGTGAATGCATGTCCTGACAATAGTTGACGTAGTTCCGAACGTTGCCACTTTACGATGGTTAGGCGCTGGGAGACCGGAAACGGAAGCGACAAGAGAAAGACGAAAACCTCGTGAAGCCCAAGTATTTTCATGGATTTGTCCTAGGAAGGAAGAATATGGGCTAATTATTCGTTAAATACACGTTGAACACAGTGATATCTTGTCCCTGCTTACCTCAACAACTTTGCTAACCGTCAATTTCCCGTTCACTTTAGATGTCAGCACTAGAGGGCAGCACAGGTTTTTACAATCGTGGTGTGAATGCACGATAGTTACGACAATCGCTGGAACAATCGTAATGTGAACGAGGCATTTCCTACTGTTCGGGCCGGAATCGTTGTCCTGTGTCTGCCTGCCTCTCTCTCTCTCTCTCTCTTTCTTCTCTTTTCCTCCATCCGCGTCTGCTCCATTTATTTTGTTCCCTTCCTCTCTCCCTCCCATTTTCTTCTCCACCTCCCTGCCTTTATTTTTATCCCCCTTTCTCTCCACGTCCACCCCTTCTGCATCCATTAAACTTCTTCTTTCGCGTCACTTGTCCTCACTAATCGTTTTCTATTTCGCCTCCTCCGACCAGGAACCTTGCCATCTCGCCTCCCTTCCTCGTGATTCGAATTCTCCAACCGTTTCTGTCGAAACGTGATTGACTGACGTATCCACGATCTCCGTGGACACTTATTGGATGCCAGCTATTTTTAAGGGCCGGTGTAAAAAAATTGAAATATTTATTTTTTCTTTACTTTTTGGATTCCATTTACTGTTGGAATTTGTCTTAACGAATCAAGTATATGCTCAAGCGTACTGCATAGAAAATGATTCAAGCCGTGATGTTGAAGCTTGATTCGTGTTGCGGATACGGAATCGCTTTTCAAAAATGACCATTGCGCGGTGAAAGTGCGGAGCCTTGTATTCATAACGAATAGTTAGTTGCCAAAAAATGTGGCAAAGAAGGAAAAGAGATGGGGTTTTATATCCGCAGTTAAAAAATGGCTTATGCAGTATGAGGAAGTACAGTTTCTGCTAAGAAAGGTGTTATAAACGTTTTCAAATAAAGGTATGTAATTCTTATGCGTTATGAGAGAAAGTGTGTTATGAAAGTGTGTGTGTTAAGAAAAGTTATCCATGTGTAGATTACTGTAAATTCACAATCGAATGCAATTTTTCAGAAAACAAATCGCTCAATGAAACGAAATAAATGTATTTTTTATGTATGTTAGCACAAATCATGTTCTAAATAGTATATGATGGTAGCCCCAAACTTTTACACAAAGGGGTTTCTATATATTCCTCAATTATTACAGGTTTTTTCTCTCGATGTAATGTATTGAATATGAGTGGTATAAAATTATATTATTATTATATTTGCGATAGATTATTTGTAAAGAAATTGTAAGAATTCGATGAGTTACAACATCACGGATGTAATACCCATACCCAATACCTGAACCCATGCTCAGTTATTGTTAAAAGGCATGGTTGAGCAGTGATTATAAAGTAGAAGGTACCAAGATATGAACTCTAATGTAGCAAATAACCACCTTCTCTCACCTTCCCTTCCTGATGAGTACAGGCATTTACATCTTGTCCTATAATGATATTACCATTGCAGCATGAAATTATGTCAAAAATTTCTAAATGAGTATCACGAAATATTCTGAGATCCAGTCAATGTAATAATAATTGATTTACAACATTTCCTTTGTCCATTCATGTAATATTGTCTCCTATTCAGTAGGGAATTGCATTTGAATGTAGACTATATCTTGAGCCTGTGGTATAATTTTATTTTTGGTATTCATTTCGTCAAAACTCTCTTGATATGTAATGTAGACACGCAAGTATGAAGAAAGACAATCTGATGGGTAAGTTGCTAGATTAGTGATCTAACCACGGGGGACTTAGGTACCTACATATATTCAAGATATTCTTGTGTTGCAGATCTACTGTGAACACCTAAAGGTGCCGCAGCGAAAATGTATATAATATTCTACATAAAAATAAATACATTATTGATAGATGGAAATGACATAATTGTATAAGGATCTTAATTACCTTCAACTTGTCCCTAACTAATTATTTATCAACTTTAAACCTTCTGATTCAAATTCATTATAATATCGAACTTTTTCAACACTTTTTCGTTATTAAATTAACATTCATTTTGACCCATCAATAATATAATACCACTGGTATGTAATTACCAGGTACCATATGTGAGGTCTACTTCCCTTCTAAAACTAAAATAACTTCAATAGACTGGTAACCATAGGTAATATGATTGACTCCTAGTCATCAATATGCAAAAATGCAAACTGTTAAGGAATTCAGGAAGCAGGCGGTTCTGAGTGATACCTGCGACATCAGTTTGTATGTGCAGTTAATAATTCGTCACTCAAAATCTAATATACTATAGTAATATACGGTATAATATAGTACAATATAATAGAGTATGGTAATATATGGTTAATGAATTATTCACAAAGCTAATTACTTGAATTGTAATTGCTATAATAATATTTCCTTCATCAGCATAAGATTACCTTCTCTTTCCGCCACAGCCGTTAGAACTCCATTCCATATACCAGTACCAAGGCTTTTAGTAATTAAGCATTCTCTTTTCTAACCAACTTACCTCCCTAATGAATTATCTCTCTCCACTAATCCCTTTTCTTTATCATTCAAACGTTTTTCTGACGTGGCATCATCTCATTTTTACCAAAATAACTTATACTATAATACTAGGAATGTGGCCACCGTATCGTTTTTTTTACGATTTGATTTGTAATCGTGTCATATTCTTTGTTTGATTTTCATTATCATCATTGCACTTTGAACTGTAATCTCGATGTATGTGTAATTTTTTTTTTAATGCAGCATAGTATAAAAAATAAAATCTAAAGTAAAATAATTAAATTTCAAGACTGACTTCAATACAAGATTCCGGTGAATATTCACCTGAAGAGAGTACAGAATGTATTGATAACGGTCGTGGAGTGAAACTAAACTATTTATGGAGATTGAGTCGGTGACTTTTTATCTACAAACGTGCAGGAATACGAAAGAATTTCTCTCAGTGTCGTAATTGGATTTCGGCTACTTGGTGGCGATATAAAAAAGTGTTCGGAATCCAATCGATGAGAGCGCGAATATTTCTGTGTTGGTCGTCCCCTCTTTTTGACGTGACACGTGCTCTCTCTTCTTTCGTTGCGTTCCTGGGGAGCGTGGATACGAATTCCGAGACGGTCACCCCATCTGCGGACGAGTTAAATGCTTCGTGTCGGTGACGTACTGTTCGAGGGGGCTGGGAGGGGAGGGCAGCGGATCGGATAGGGGAAGGGAGGGGGAGAAGTGGGGGATTTTTTTTAAGCGGGCTTGATTGTTTTAGGTTTGAGTAGGCGAGGAAAGCCTTTATTTAGTTGACATGCTCGCAAATAAATTCAATGTTACATGATTAGTAAAGTATTGCACCGATTAAGGAAGGTTTCCATGGAGTATTGTTGTAATTAAAGTTGTGATGTCTGTTTTATGTATTGATATGTATCATTGAGTTGGTCACAATATTTAAAGAACAGGATTTCTCAGCACAAGTCATCAATAGACAATAGAATAACGCTACGTGCTCTTGTCAAGCAAGGTGTAAACAATAGCCATACTTTTGATTTTGATAATGATCAAATATTGACTATTGTGACGATGACTGTTCTGGCAGTTCCGCTTCTCCTCTTAAGGCCGTTTTACACGGTACACGGAATTGCGCAATCTGACGTATGTGCGAAGGCGCAATCAAAATTGCGTCGTGTAAAGCGGTGAATTGCTAGAACACATGCGAGAATGCGTGGATGCTAGACGGCAAAATAGCCCGTTCTAATTTCGTTCATGAATTCGCGAGATTCCACGCTATTTTAGAAATTCATGCAGCTCTAACCTGCGCAATTCCGTGCCCCGTGTAAAAAGGCCTTTAGACTTCACTCCTCGCACACAGTGAAGCCCTTCATTCTATCTAAGAATCATATTATCTTCCACTCGCCCTTCATTAGAACTCATGTTTCCGCACCTCAAAGCGCTACACTCCAGATCAGGCTCTCATTAGAGCTTTTTATGAAAATACTCTTACATAACGATCCTCTTATTAGCTCCTTCTTGTTCATGAACGCCTCCTTTGCTAATGCAATCCTCTTCCTGATGTCCATGCTGCTACTATCGTTTTCCTCATTTGTGCTGCCCAAATAGTTGAATTGCTCTACCTGCTTAAGATTCAATAGAACTCAGAAAAGTCATATCTCTAAACTTTCCATTAAATTAACTGGTTTTTGCCGAAATTAGTGACATTTGTTTTTTAATGGCAATTCTTATTGATCGTAATACTGGGCGACAAAAGTTGTTAGTTTTGTAAAGCTCCACGAACTATAAATGTGAGGATCGAGATTAAAAGCAGGTGGGTAAAAACTTGGGCGGGGAGGGGGTGTTGAAAATAGTCTTACAGGGGAGAATGTTCTTTAAACGAGAGGGATGAAGGAAGAGAATATGATTTTTAGATAGAATGAAAGTTATTTGTTCTTATTGTGGATTGAAGAGGGAAGTTCTCTGCATTTCTTCAGGGTTTTCTTCCGCGTCAGCTTGTTCATAGACAGCAGTTTCGCTGGCTATCCCGCCAGCATCTTCAGGTCACCTTCGTCCGGAAGACGCTGGCAGGATATACAGCGAAACTGTTGTCTATGAAGGAGCTGACGCGGAATAAAACTCTGAAGAAATGCAGAGATCAGACCTTCGCCGCGGAAGCCTATGTTCCAACATGAAGATGGTAGTGCTTGAAGGAAGGCAGGCAGGGACCGAATAATTCTTAAATGCGCCATGGAAACCTTCCTTAATCGGCAAAATAATTTAGTTTTTATAGTGTTTAGTTCGATTGTTTAGTGAAGCCGTACGCCTTTTTTTATTTTCTGTCAAAATAAATCATGGAACATATCTTCTTTAAATTGAAACATGAAAGTAATGGCTTATTTGCGGAATTTGTGGCGTAGGTATTCATTTAGCTGGCAGTGTAAGTAGGGGGTAGGGTAAATGATGAGACGGAATTTGCGAATGGGAGTTAAGAGGGGAAGGGTGAAGGATTATTGGCACTCGCGAAAATCGTTTCTGTGCTGGAATGCATGGCGGTCTGAAAGAGACATTGGTTTTGAATCTCTTTTCTTTCCTTTTACTTTCCATGCCACCCCATTTATTGTCCCGAAGTGACGTGCTGGCGTCAAGCAGTCAAACTCAAGAATTTTCCTTCCCACCCTTCAACTCACTTAAACCTTCGCCTTGATCCATTAATTTTGAAGACGACGAAGTTTTTTTATTTATTTATTCATTTTTAAATTTCTTCCTTGGCCACCTTCCGGAAAAGAAAGAAACAAAAGTACGTTATGTTGGAACAAATGGCTGACGATTTGTGGCCCATCCGAAAAAAGTATCGTGCCTACGTGATGACAAACATTTCGGGCAGAATTGAGCTTTCTTCGCCAGCACTCAATTGCCCTACACGCCCTAATGTGTTCATTTGTTTCAAATTCTTTCGTTACGCTCTCTTTCGCAACTTTGGCATTTCGGTGATTTCTTTTGTTGTCATTATGTTTCAGGGAGTTAATAGGGTAGTTTCCTTCATCAAAGAAAACGAAATGCATTGATTGCTATTCGTTACCCTCCATTAGGGTTTTCATAATATATAAATTATTTGATTTTAGAAATCCCAGTTTAGACGAATGGCAATGGTCAATTTTAACCGCATTTGAAAAAGGCCAGATTGGCGCCCATACGATTCTACTCCACGTGACGTCACAGGGACCTAGTTTCTACACGAGTAGATAGGAGTTTTACATCTTCTGAGATTACCAATACATGCATGAGTCACAGAGCTCAGCGAAACATGTCTTAATAATCACTTATTAAAATTGTCTAAGGTCTGAAAGTTTCCTTCGTTTGATAAGGTAGTAATAATCCATATTTAAGCCAAGCGCTACCTGCTAGCTGGGTACTCTGCTACCTGCTAGCAGCCTGCGTCGTATCAGCTCTCAAGGCTCGCCTCAAGGTCACCTCACTTTGCGGCAGCGGGAACTAGAAATACGTCACACGGACTTTTCCCATCATTCCTACTTAGCCGTCGCTTTTTCGCGCGCTTGAAAATTTTCACTTTTCCTTTAATCGCGAAAAATAGATATCGTCATTTAAAAATCTAAGAGCGTGAAATGCGTTCTCCAGGAGTAATAGTTTTTCGATTTAGGCAATACAAAATTTATAGGAAATCAGCCTATTGATTGACACCCATGTAAATTATGCCCCGTGTTTGAACATCGTTTTGATGATCGACGTTGTGCATTGTTGTGGAATACGTCGGCAGTCGAATGTACATTGCCATTTTGATTATATCGTCGAGAATGAGTTGACCACAAGCTAATGTACATATAGGCCCTGTCGTGTTTATTTCAATAATTTGCACTGTAGAAAAAAAACTTTTTGGCTCGAACCGTAATTTTCGATTGTAACTCCGAGAAAAGAGATTAATTTAACAGTAAATGTTACTCATTTTCCGATAAAATACCTACTCATTGATTTTAGAGAAAATGCTATGGCCCTCTTACAATATGTAACAGATTCGTCAGCTAAGAAACTAAAAGGTAAACTTTAATCCGGTAAACACGAAAGCTCATTACATAGAGTATTTATTACAGCCTAATAGCTTTAACAGCATCAAATATAAAAACCGTCACAATAATTTATGTATCTGTGGATTAACTTGGTTTTAGCAATAAAAATTGAATACCATCACCAACCCTGGATTGAACTTCTAGTGCCGTCTACTGGCACTAAATTTTGAAACCAGGGTCGGCGATTGTGTTTAGTATTGTGCTCTAAAACTAAGTTATTTTAAATATAAATATAGCGAAATTAGGTCTGTTAGTTAGCCTTTAGTCTGTTTGTCCACAGCGTTAGGTATGAACCTATTACTTATAGCATTGTGGAAACTGAGCTACAATAATGAGAGACTGCTGAATGAAGCAAGTAACTTTGTATGAAGTCACGCGCATTGGTGCAAAGTTGCACCAATGCGGTACCAAGGAGTAATTCGCCGTGAAAAAATCATTTGGCCTTCCCGGGATTCGAATCCTCATCTCCCAATTGCCGGTCGGGTTCTCTACCATTTACGCCATCGAGCCAAAGACTTCTAAGGCGAATCTTTGGTGTAAGCAACTTTGCACCCGCGAAAGAACTTCTTGAAAGCATTAAGGATCACCATATACATATGAGACTGTTTCACAATTTACTCTCACCCCCATTACGTATTCAACGCCTTTCTTTTCGCTCAGTAAGCGATCGTAAAATTGGTATTCCCGCCGTGACTGTTTTATTTATATATTTATTAAACGATATCGTAAAAATCTTTGGGCGCTAAAATCTTTCTTTAGTCCGAAGACCCCGAGGTAATGACTGCGATGGCATACAACACACGTGCCACATTTTAATAGCCCATTCGTTTATTACGCCCATAAAAATTTAAATCATCATGTGTTGCAACCGAGAAGAGTTTTATTGTGCAACAATTGTTGCTGCTGGGCGTTACCATGCTACCGATGCACATGCATTGCAACTTCCATTAGATCGAAAAAAGGCCTCGCCTGGCGAACGGAAGGTAGCTGGTTCGAATCCTGCCTCAGTTACTGTTATTGCCTGTTACTCGCGTGGGCGTTAACAATGGTTGATTGCTAATTTGAGCTTGATTCCCCGATGTGAAGGCCGTAATATGCTGTTTTCGGGGGAGAAGGAAATAATTATTGTTTCGCTGATTAAATTACAAATGAATGTTGATTATTTTGATTTATAGCGCTTTTTAAATATCTAAGACCCAATTCTGCGAACATTTTGGCTGTCTCACGAAAAATTGACATTTATACATTCAGTGGATTGGGCCGAAATTTGTAACATTTATTTTTTTAATTGGCTTTTTCCTGGTGTTCATAATATTGGGCGACCAGAGTTGTATGGTTTTGTAAAGCGCCGCGAGCTAGTAATGTGAGGCTCAATATAAAAAGGAGGTGGGGAAAAATTTTATCTAGTGGAGCTGTGCAACTGTTCGCGCGGCGCATTGGAGGAAAATGGACATAGCAGTAAGGATGTCAGGAAGAGAATTGCGTTAGCAAAAGAGGCGTTCTTGAACAGGAAGGAGCTTTTTAGAGGGTAATTATGTGAATGCATGTAAGTCATTATGTAAAGAAATGCCGAGGTTGTAAAGATAAATGTAAGAGATTGGTGAAGAGATGTGAAGTGTAGAGCTTTACGGTGCGGAAACGTGGACACTTAGAAAGGAGGACAAGAGAAGACTGGAGGCGTTCCAGATGTGGTGTAGTTACTTTATTAAGTGGTTCGGTTAGGTGAGAGTAGAGCTCACTCCAGATATAACCTAAGGCGTGTAAAATTCGCGTTTTCATGGTGGGGACGTTTCAGGAGCCTTGAAAATGTTTGGAGGATTTGAAGATCCATTAGTTCACGGAATGTTGCCCGTTGAAAGAGGGAAAAACTGGGGAAATAATAAAGCAGTATGGCTTTAAGCTTAGGGGAGATGTTGAAAAATCACCAAAAACGCTACGTAGTTTTGCATGAGTCCTTAATGACTTGTTGAGCAATTTTATTACGTCTGCTAGAAAATATTCACTGATAAATCAAATTATTTTCCTTCATTGCCACTAGATCTTTTTAGTTTGCAATATTTTACTCAGATAACTGGAATTGGCGACAGCGCACGAGTTTTCCAAGAGTCCTGAACTTGTTTTGGCCACTGGGAGATCAGTCGCAGCTCCACTTTCTATGAACGAAAACCGTGTCATAGCGCGCATAATTTCAGCATAGAACCCTTATTAAGTAAGCGACTCCCTCCTTCTGCCACTGCACGAGAGGTAAATGCCAATTTGTCGTATGTCAAATGTCTTTCCTCTCTGAATGCTTTCATAGATCTGGGATCCAATTTGTTCTTCATAAATGAGCGAATCTACTTAGAGATCTTACCTACTCAGTGATGGTTGCATTACATTTGGGTGTAAAGGAAAGGAATTAGTCACTTGACTGGATTTTTTTTTAAATTCTGGGTCAGGTGTGGCGTGGGCACCTTCTCTTCCACCAACCAAATTGTCCTCATATAAAGATTTTATTCAGTTACAATAGCGCACTAAATTAACTCTGGAAAATAAATCTCCTTTAAATAAACTTTCAAAAGGCCTTCTCCCAAATTTGTTACTTTTGGGACTGGGATAGATATAAATGCCATAAATATGGACTTTATTGTGGTAGGCTGAGCGAATTAAAATATTGAAAGAATGTGAATGAGGGGAAATAATTGTCCTGCATTGCGTATTTTGAACAAGAACAGTTACGAAATATCTTGTATGTAACGAGTAGAATTTTGCTACATTATAAGGGTTTCGAATTAAGAATCTAAAATTAACGAAATGGATAATATGGATGTTGTTACAGTAAAGAGTGATGAGAAAATCAGTTATATGAATAGATATTGGACATTAGTAAATTCCAAGCAACTTTTTACCAGATAAACCCTGTCCGGTTATAATAATCGCGTGTCATTATCAAAAGAAATACTTTTTATTTTGATTTTAAATGATTGCATTTGATTTTTTCGAAAGTAATCGTCTGCCCCCGTTTTGAAGTAGGTACTGCCTGCAGGCAATGGACTCATAAAGTTTTCATCGCTTGAATTTCGGAGAAACTTGCTGTGCTAATACCTTTGAACTGAAAACAACGGAGTGTTCTTCGATATGTACCGCTTACCACAAGAGGAATCGAAGCCAGGCTGAAAGCCGTCCGGAGCAGCAAAGAAATTCACGGTGGGAAGAATCTTAAGTACTTATCACAACAATCACTACTTCACGTCAGCCACCAGACCTATAGATGTGATTAATAGGGTAGTTTCCTTCATCAAAGAAAACGAAATGCATTACCTTACCCACCATTAGTGTATTCATAATATAAAAATGATTTGGTTTTAGAAATCTCAGTTTAGACGAATGGCAATGGTCAATTTTATCCTCATTTGGAGGAGGCCAGATTGGCGCCAATGCAGTTCCACTCCACGTGACGTCACAGGGACCTAGTTTCTATACGAGTTGATAGGAGTTTTACATCGTATGAGATTACCAATGCATGCATGAGGCACAGAGCTCAGGGAAACATGTCTTAATAATCACCTATTAAAACTGCCTTAGGTCGGAAAGTTTCCTTCGTTTGATAAGGTATTAATAATCCTTATTTAAATCAAGTGCTACCTGTTAGCAGGATACTCTGTTACCTGCTAGCAGCCAGGATCGCAGCGGCGCACGATATACTCGCACCAAGGTCACCTCACACACCGCCAGCTGGAACCAGAAATACGTCACACGGACTTTTCCCATCATTCCTACTTAGCCGTCGCGTTTTCGCGCGCTTGAAAATTTTCACTTTTCATTTAATCGCGAAAAATAGATATCGTCATGTAAAAATCTAAAAGCGTGAAATACGTACTCCAGGAGTAATAATCTTTCGATTTAGGCAATAAAAAAACTATAGGAAACCACCCTATTGTTAGAACACAAACGAATGCGGAAGATACCAAAGCTACTCGCTTCCCTTAAGAAGTTCCAAACGAAAAGCAATAGATAATATGGAAAATATTAATTTGTAAACTTTAAAAAAATATTGAAAGCTATAAAATATCTCACCTGATTTCCACCGCCCGAGGAATGCGGGCTAGCCGTTGACTTCCTGCGGTACCATCAACGTTGTACTTGCGACGCGGCGTACGGTGCGCCGTCGCCTGGTCCATTTTGTAAGTGCTCGGTGGATCCTTCTTCTATCGCGACCGTATGCCAAAAGATCCTCTGGAACTCACATTATATGAGACGTGCAGCGCACGCCACTTGTCTTAGCGTATGAATAAAACATCTGCACCACTTGACACTTCTTCCGGCACTATTTTGAACTCGATCCGCTCACTGAAACATCTAAATATTACCCCGCAAGCCACCATAATAGGCGTGTGGTGGAGTGTGTTGGGACACCAGCCGTCTACATTTAAGAAGCACTTGCTCAAACAAGATTACGACTAGCATTTTTTAAAGTCCTTTATAGTTCTGGAGAAAAACCAATTACAACACCTATTCGGTAGATTATCTCTCTTCATTCATCGTTTCTGTCAGACCTGGAAATATAGCGGGATTCTTATAAGATGTTCCCCGTGTCGCTCTGACGGATACTTATCCTCAATTGCTCAAGCAATCTAAAGGCCGTTTTACGCGGTACACGGTATTGCGCAATCTGACGTGCGTGCAAAGGTGCAATCAAAATTGCGTCGTGTAAAACGGTGAATTGCTGGAACGCATGCGAGAATGCGTGGACGCGATACGGCAAAATAGCCCCTGTTCTAATTTCATTCATGCATTCGCGCAATTCCGCGCCATTTTAGAAATTAATTCAGCTCTAACCTGCGCAATTCCGTGCCCCGTGTAAAACGGCCTTAAGCCTAGCGCGCAGCCTCCGGTTCTCTAGCGGCTGAAAGCCTGATTCGATAAACATCAGTGCACTTCTTTTTCTACGCCCGAGCCATTTTTTTTGGCGCATCGCGCAACTTTACTTTGTATTTTGTTAAGTTTACGGATTGAGTATTTCTGAGACGATTGATCCCATATGCTCGCTGCATATTCTGAGTGTGGCAGGATGAATGTGAAATAATGATTCTTATAGTGCGAAGTAGTATGCGTAGCAAGGTTTTCGGGTTGACCTCCGCGTCGTTTCACCTTCATGACGACAGTTTCGCCGGCGTTGCAGCTGGCGTGTTCAGGTTCGAAGTGCATCTTGAAAACCTGCATCAAACACGTCGAGCCAAAAGACGCCAGCTGCAACGCCGGCGAAACAGTCGTCATGAAGATGAAACGACGCGGAGGTCAACCCGAAAACATTGCTACGCATGCTGCATCACCCCGCGAAAGTCTCCATCAACAGTGCGAAGTAGTGGTGGTCCGCTCACCGAGTGATCAGAGAGTTCAGCCCCCCCCCCATTGCCATTCGAGTAATATCATCGTCATTCGTTATTGGCCGCAGTCTCGAATCGTTAACTCGTGATCATGCGTGCATGGATTTAATATCCGTCGCGAGTTCCATAACCGGGCGCGGAGTCATCATCCTATGTGTGTTCTTGCACCATATCTCGGAAAGGAAGCGTATCTCGAATCACTTTTCCCGCCAGCGAGGAGACTTAAATGCCTGCCTCATTTATCACTCAAAGGTATTCCTTACAGTGGACGAGTTACTCGGGGACGTGGACTCGCGGGGATGCATCATCGACCCGAGACTCCACGAGTATAACCGATGCCGTCGAGAATAGGGACTCAAAGTTTTGCGACGATTTGTGTCATATTTGACCGATGAAATCTATCGGGTAGTCCCCTGCCGATTTGTTCTCCATCCTCTCGGTCATACATTCTCATCCTTTCGGTATGGTATTTGGAGGAGGCGACCGTTGGAGCTGAGGTCATTTGCGCTATGAGGGAAGGGGTAGGTAAGGAAGGGTGTAGAGATAGCTGGCGTCGGCAATAGCCTGCTCTTAACGAAAGGCGCCAAGGGGACCACGGCTTAACGTCCCATCCGACGGACGGAGTGTTGCGCTTGAAATGTCCTCCACACAACACTCAAGCAGGGATCGGGCAGTCTCTGAAAATTCTCTGCCGCTGCCGGGATTAGAACCCGGGCCCACCGGGTGGAAAGCCAACACTCTAGCAACCACACCAACCCGATCCCCTTTAATCCTTTCATTAAACTACATAAGCTTTTCACTGGCTCTGTCTGAGCATTAATCCGACTCACGCAATACCATTTAGAGATGCGGTGCATAAAATCCTTCTTCCTAGCTACCACTCCAATTAAATCTTCCTCTTCTGATCACTTAATTTCGCTGATTCCTAGTACTCCGTGGTCCATTATTTGTATTTTCACCAATAGATTCTCCGGTCTTTCCCAATCATGAAGTCATTCTGGATTCCCCATGAATTTAATGTTAATTTCAAAGAAAAAAAACTTTATTTTTGAAGTAATTTCAATTCTTTAGTGTCACTTGCGTGTAAGGTTGAAATTTAAGATCGTCACGACTCTCATTACTTTCGACCTGTTTCATATATATATGCAAATAGAAAAAGTATTGATACACAGTGTTTGTTGTAACGCCTGTGTGTTTTCTATGCGAATAGTGTGGATGGAGGATCTCTTTGATTTACTACCGTTTTAGGTTCTCCATTTCTACTTTCTACGTTTCTAGGAGCAACTCACCCATTGTCTTCAGGTATATAGGATGCAAGTTAGTTTAAACACTTAATGCAGTAGTAATACATTTGGATAACCAAAAGATTTTTGTACTGCAGGAAACCTCGAGTACTAGTTTTATACTTCTAATAGTATGGAGCAGATCATTTATTTATTGCGTGGCCTCCTAACAATTTTTCCCTTTTTTCACAAATATTCCGTATTTTATTGCGACAAATTTCTCACGTTACTCAACACATTGGGATGTAGTTCCTCGCCTGGAATTCCTGATTCATCGTCAACACCCGTCGAATAATTCATGATCATAATTTCCTCCATTCCAGTACGTACGGAATACGTTTCATCGTCCAAGGGCTTACTCTATTTTCATTCCAATTAATTTGCATTGAAATTAAAACGAATTTTGATAATGTAGCTCCACTCTCATATTTGTTTGTTCAGCAGGAGTTTCATGTTAGGAGTTGAATGAATCATTATAATTCCATGAAATTTGTACTAGGTAGGGGAAGCAAGGTTTAATATGACGTAAACAGTTTTCGGGTTTCCATCCGGGTTTGAGCCTCCATCTCTCTCCTTGCCGACGTTTCGCTGGGTGAAGGTTAAATCTCTCATATGGTTTAATATCTTTAAACGGTTGTTATTTTTTAAAGAAAAATATCCGTGTACAGTTTTAGCGGGCTTGGCTTTCTATCGCTTGAATGGTCAACAATTCCCCTCGGCATCACTAGCTATGCGACCAGAAGATCTTGTTCTAGGAGAAGTGAATAGTGAAACTATGAATGGAAGGAAAAAAATCTCTTGAAACTTTTTTTGCCGTGGCAAATGCTTAAGAATGTACGATCCGGAGGTATTACGGAGACAAAGCCCATTGTGGACGTGATGGTGGTGCGGTTGATGAAATGCAAGGTCACCAACAACAGGAACGCTAAGATATCGCAGCTTCCTTCGCGCCATAGATGGCAGTTGTCTAATGCCATCGGGCTGTGAGGTGAAGAAAATCCAGCGGAACTAGAGAAAAAAATTGTCTGCAGCTAGTTCAAGAAATTGCTTGTCAATTATAAATGTTGCAACGAATTTATTTCTAAACGAGTCAAGGTTATTTCACTGCATGTCAGGAGGCAGAGAGAAACATTTAATTAGCGTGAATAGAATTAGCCTTTATTAGCATAAAATAAGGCCATCATCGAATGTATCGCTATTTATCATGGTTTAATTAAAGTTTGCTGGTATGTGTTATACGGCTTCGCCAAGGAGGAAAGAGGTCTTCTAAAAACCTTAGAGGGAAGACGGGACAACTTTGTTGGGCACATTCTGAGGTATGATGGCCTGATGAAAGAAATAGTGGAAGAATAGCTGGAAGGGATTATAAAGGATGTAAAAGAGAAGAAATACGTCTCTATGAAAAGGCTAGCGAATTGGTGAGAGAAATGGAGAATCTTGGAATTGGTGACTTATGATGATATAAGTAATCCTAACTTATCCGAATTTGAATGATTTAATATTTTTGCACAATTTATTTTATGGTAATTAATGGGCATTTCTTAGAAAGATTCATCAAAGTCATATTGGCAAGGGAAATTGGGTTAATAATATCTTTTCAATCCTTTGTTCAGTGTCTGTTGAAAATTGAACATCTGAGAGTACAATCAAACTAATAACACCAATAAAAAAAATAAAATAAAAAATATTGAAAAAACGAATCATTATTCATCATTATGTAGAATTACTTTCTCTCTCTTCTCATTACCTTGGTTGAGTACATTCGGAACATTTAAAACGGTGATAATTGAGAAATTACCGTGATGAATATTCCAATCTTCAGCAGGTCGTAATCTCCTTATACTTAAACGTTTCTGACAAGTCATCGCTCGGTATCGGCTTAAGGTTCTAGCGCTTTCCCTCCAGACTCTGAAACTCGGTCCGAAAGGGTAAATTTTCCCGACAAATGAGGAATGATTGTGCAGATTCCTGTGGCATAGCGCCAACTTTGTCTCGAGATCACCCGAACTCGCACTCAATATGCAACAGCCCCGCGAAGTGTACAGTGACCTTTCGCGGTAATAATAGCCGCGGATTTTTAAACGTATAAATCAACTCATCCTTGAAATTGCGATGAATGATTTATAAGATTTCGAAGAGCGTTGCGTGTTTCCCTGGATACTCGATACTCGTGACGGAGGAGTTCCTTGAGGCCATTGTAGCACGGTACGATTTCCGTGCGATGGGGCGGAAACATGGACACTTTGGAAAGAGGACGAGATAAGAGTGAAGGCATTCGAGATGTGGGTGTGGAGAAGAATGGAGGAGGTGAAGTGGTCGGAGAGGAACGACGAAGTGGTGGACATGGTGGTCGAGGAGGGGAAGCTTTTAGCTAATTGGGGGAATTTATCATACCTAACCTTTCGGAAAAATATCTCTCCCAAATAGGGTGGTTTCCTATTTATTGCCTAAATCGAGAGATTATTACTCCTGGAGTGCGCATTTCACGCTCTTAGATGGCGATATCTATTTTTCGCGATTAAACGAAAAGTGAAAAATTTCAAGCGCGCGAAAACGCGACGGCTAAGTAGGTATGATGGGAAAAGTCCGTGTGACGTATTTCTGGTTCCAGCTGTTGGCGTGTGAGGTGGTGACCTTAGGGCGAGGCTTGAGCGCTGATACGACGCAGGCTGCTAGCAGGTAGCTCAGTACCCTGCTAGCAGGTAGCGCTTGGCTTAAATAAGGATTATTATTCCCCTATCAAACGAAGGAAACTTTCCGAACTTAGGTATTTTTAATGTGTGATTATTAAGAGATGTTTCCCTGAGCTCTGTGCCTCATGCATGCATTGGTAATCTCAGACGATGTAAAACTCCTATCTACTCGTATAGAAACTAGGTCCCTGTGACGTCACGTGGAGTGGAATAGCATGGGCGCCAATCTGGCCTTTTTCAAATGAGGTTAAAATTGACCGTTGCCATTCGTCTAAATTGGGATTTCTAAAACCAAATAATTTGTATATTATGCATATATATTACTACCCTATTCTCGTTTCTTTCGGACCTCGAAATATGTTGTGGTTCGAGTATGATGTTTTCCTTGTCGCTTTGAAAGATGTCTGCTCTCTATCGCTCAAGTAATCTTACCCTAGCTCCCAGCTTCCGTGTCTCTTGCCGCTCCCAAACTATTTCGTTTAACGTCTGTGCATCGCTTTCTGCTCGCCTTCTTGACGAATCGCGCTACTTGCGTACGTATCATCCGGCCCCTATGGTGCCGAGGTATTGTCTCCGTCTGCGAACCAAAAGATTCGCGGGTTTGAATCCCATATGGGCATATTTACCGCTTTCAAGAAATGGATGCATGTGAATGTCAATCAAGTAAATGGTAAGAAAGGACAACCTATTACTCTCAAATTCTCTAGTCATAGTAATCTCCTTATATATTTCTACTGTATAGATACCTTTTTCTCAACTTATACGCAACCGAACTCAAATAATTAGGTACCAAAATGCAAATAATTTATCAGAAAGCATGCGACAGCATATCTTACTTCCTAAATATTGCTATTGTTTCCTAAAATTGGTTTTAAAAAATTGCCCTTGATATTTCTCTCAGGGGATGAGGCGATCCGCCATCTTGACGTCACGCACTTTCTCCTTGGTGCAGAGCAAACCTTTATTTCAGGATATTTAATCGATACCAATTTAGTTTCAGTTACATATTATTATATTTTTTGCAGTATAACGCGCTTTCAACATATTAATTCAAATTAACACAGAAAGGTCTTGGACGCAACACGTACTCAGTCTATGGCGAACTTCTGTCTCTCTTTCTCTGGCCTTAATATTTTTGTAAATATAGCGTTTTCCTTAATATTTTTGTAAATATTAAGGAAAACGCTAAACAAGTATTAACAGAGAAAAGGTTAATTACTTCCAATGTTGTGTTTAAAGAGGTCCTCTGACCTTAATTTGTACATGAACATTCCAATTAAATTTGTACATAAGACCCTGCCTTTTTTTTCTACATTTGTAATTAGAAACGCGCCTATCCCTCTGTGGACCTGCATTGAAAAGAGCGGGGGAAGCCCGCTGGGAGCGGGCGCATCACGCTCGTATTATTATATTAAAGATATTATAGACGACATTATTGATATGATTATTTTATTGTGTTCACTGATTAAGTCTGTTAAGAACTAAGCCTCAGGAGCAGTGACGTAACTAGGAATATGCTCTGGGGGTGGGGGGAAGGGCGACCTTCCCACCGCCCCCCCGTTCGGGAAAATTTCGGAAAAATGACATGCCTGCAAAAATACATTTTACATAATTTTGGCACTTAAAATTTGGGTTTCATTAAAAGGTTACGTTAAAATTTACTATACGTCAAAATTAGATAATAACTTTGAATATTATTTTTATTTCTCTGAGGCTTTGGGGGTGGATCTATCCCCCTCACCCCCCCCCCCCCATAGTTACACCACTGCTCAGGAGTATGATATTTACTCAAACAACGTTGGCGGGCCAGTTATTTTCCCATCTAACCTCGAGAACTATTTTTGTTGGCAGTGTGCAGAAGCTTGTTTCTGGGTGTGAACATTGGACCCTCAGTTCATTAGCCAAATTCTTTACCTAACAGGCTACCACGCTTTCCATTATTTTAGTATTGGGACAGCATATTACCAATTTCAGTGTTCAAATTTTTTCCTCTCGGGAAGCGTTGAAATACAACCGATCGCGCAGCGGTTGGCTTTCCCGTGGCAGTTCGCATGGATTGGCCAGACTGTTTGACAAATGCTGTCCATTGGGTCACTATCAGTTTAACAGCGGATTCAAGTGGATTTAACTGGTATTATGTCTGGGATTGAGTCCTTCTCGCCTCATGAGGTGATAAAGGAAGTAAGTTTGCGAACTCGCTTGTAAGGTTTCCGACTCTTTATGCCGCATTTTTGCCGTTGCGATGGAAGCGAGAAACCTTAAGCAACGTGTCCTCTTGTGACCGAATCTCGAGAAATGATATTGAAATATGTTTCGGAACTGCATTATTCTCATATACTCCGCGACGTCTCCAAGACTGTGGTACCTATCGGATTAGCTCAAAAATGTGTCCACTGAAGGAAATAATGCAGCATGGAGGTTTTCGGGGTTACTACCGCGTAGATTCATCTCTGCAGACGACAGTTTCGCCGGCTTTGCAACATGCTTCTTCAGGTCAATGAATAGCCTTCGAAGCCTGCTACAATGCCGGCGAAGCTGCCGTCTGCAGAGATGAATCTACGCGTTAGTAACACCGAAAACCTCCACGCTGAATCCTCACCTCACCGCGAAAGCCTACACAGAGAAGTAAATAATAATACAAATTAAGAATAATTTGCATAAAAAATCAACGCTTTTATCGCTAATTGAAAAGGGTACAATGAATTCTCTAGAGTCCTTGAATACATTGCTTCATATGCAATGAAAAATTGGGGTTTATGTTCCACTGTAGCACTCAATTTATACTTAACACCATCACATAATGAAACTACGAAGTACAGTGAACATTAAGTTATCTCCGGAAGGCAAAGCGCTCGAAGTCATGAGTTGTCCATCCGGCAACATGGAAAACTCGCGCAACTCGCAAACTCGCGATTTAGGCAATAAAAAATAATAGGAAGCCACCCTATTGTCAGGGGGGAAGGGAAAAGATGACTGCCGCATTTCATCAGTTTGAGTGGTTGAAAATACACATCGTATGTTTGCTATTAAGACGTTTTATACATATGTTATTGTTTAATAATTTAATTAGAAAAATAAAATAACTTTTTAATAAGCTTTTCAAATTTTGCCGCCCACTGAAATCAGCCGCCCGGGGCACGTGCCCCCTCTGCCCCGCCCTTGTTCCGGTCCTGATTATAACATTCGTGAGAAGCGTGGTCCAAAAGCACTTACAAGTCTTACGTGCCGAAAAATGACTTTAGTCTTGCGGGAGTTATGAGTCCCCTTAATGTCTTTAAGCTTGCACGTCTCCTCGTTGAAACGCTTCGCGCGCGGGTCGCGGATGCATCGCCGAATTAATGTCCGCCCACGGACAAGGGAGCGAGAGAGAGATATCGCTATGCGTTCTGTGCGACGCGGAAATGGCTTGGGGCCAACCGCCCAAGGACATCTGCAGATTAATTAGCGTCATTCCGCACTTACCCCCACTGTGCTTGCAGACTCCTCGCTGTAAAGAATCCTGCAAGGACCTGTCGCGCTCAGTCCCACCTCTATTGCAGCGGGAAAATGAAGTGATAACTAACTATCACTTCGACTGAGGGCCGTACTCCATAACCTGACTCAATCTTCACTCTTACCACGGTGGTTCAGATTACAAACTCAAGTCGAGATTTCAACTTCATCAAGTTGCCACTTTGGACGAATTTTAATCGGATTTTGAAAATGTCCCCATCGCGGGGAAGAGCGAAAAGCGATGATTTTTTTCCTTTTTTTTTAAATAAACATACCACCTAGCCCCCCAAAGCCAAAGGATTATCGTGAAGTGCCATATCAGAACGTGCAGTTGTTGCGACAAGATTAAAACAGTGAAATACGAGCTGTCAGTATCAACAAATATAAACAATGCAAGTACAAATAAATTTTATATATTTACATCAGTTTAAGTGCCTTCTTAAAATATGAATAATGCATTATCAATATTTGCAATAGTGTTACTTATAATATTTGTGTAAAGCACGCTTCAAACTCATGTTACATCACGATAAATGACTATTTTGTGTTTTAGTTTACGAATGAAGTTTAGATCTAGAAATAGAAATAAAAGTCTGATGGATAAGTAGTGAAGACATATAAAAGTCGAGACATAAATGAAGTTTTTGGTTGAAGTATACTTCAACTCGACCCAATTGAGCGTGATAAACTGTGGTAAAACTTACAAATAACAAGATAACAAAGATATGGAGCTTTAGGTGGTCTCCAAGGTGACAGGAGCAGAACTGAGCCACCATGAAAAAACAAAAATGTATGCCAATAAAAGAAAATGATAATGCAGTAAATATTAAATGAGTGTTTTAAAGAAATAACATCGAAGCAAATGTTCAATTATATCTTGCGAAAAAAACCAGTCTTTGGCAAGTCTTAACATTTTATTTGGTGATTTTTTTTTAATTTTAGCGGGCAGTAAATGAAATAACTTTGGCCCCATGTGAAGAAAACAACATTCAAATAATGTTGACCTTGGACTGTTTGTTCCTACACATTACTCACTCTTTAAATTATATTGTATTTATCACATTCACGCGGCATATTCCCACCTCTGCGATAAAACAATTTGAAATAAATGCATTTATCTAAACTAAATAAGGAGGCGTTCATGAACAGGAAGGAGCTTCTGAGAGGATCGTTATGTAAGAGTTTAAAGAGAAGGTTAGTAAAGAGTTTGATTTGGAGTGTAGCTCTCTACGGTGCGGAAACGTGAACATTGAGGAAAGAAGACGAGAGAAGATTGGAGGCATTCGAGATGTGGGTATGGAGAAGAATGGAGAGGGTGAAATGGACGGAGAGGAAAAGGAACGACGAAGTGCTGGACATGGTGGGTGAGGAGAGGCAGCTTTATATGAGATACGGAGGAGACAGAAAGTATGGATGGGAGGAGTACTTAGCGGGGAGGGGATGTTGAAAACGGTGTTAGAGGGTAGAATGTTAGGTAAACGAGGGAGCGGAAGGAAAATAAAAGGAATTTTAGATAGATTGAAAGGGAGTAGGCCTTACAGTGAATTGAAGAAGGCAGCGCTGGAAGGAAAGGAAGGCTCTCAGATCCCTTCTTTAGTACTCCATGGAAACCTACCTTAATCGTTAGAATACTGTAATAATAATAAATCTAGAGGTATATCTAAATAGTAACCCGCAATCCGCCTCAATAGGCTTGTGGCGGGGGTGGTAGTACAACAGCTGGTAACAAATAAGAAGGAAATGATCAAGTGAAGTTCCTCCAAGCATTTACCGAAGTCTTTTATTGTTCCACGGCAAAATGAATCTCCAAAACTATTCTTTTTCTGCTTGAGACTTTCTCATCGCTAGATTTCAGTTCTCTCCATAGTTTTCGGGTTAGCTGCGTCGAAGTTTGTTTCAGGATGAAGTTTCATGGCTTATGCTGGCCACATCTTGAGATCAGGTCCTTGCTGCAAGCACATTCTGACACTGTGAGATTTGATTCATTCGACTGGATACCTCGTTGATGGTTTCAGGCGTTACTTTATGGAAGTTGCTCATGATGAATGAAAATTGTACTTTGTTTTTCCACATATGTAGGTATATTATACTACCATTTCCATATATATTTATTGAGTATAGGAGTATATTTAACATATTCCAGCATTTCCACATGTATGTGGAAAAACAAAGTACAATTTTCGTTCATCATGGAGACCTCGTGTTGCGTTGCCCCATCTCTGTCTGAGGCGTAACTTCGCCATTCCCCAGGAGCAATAAATAAAATGATGGCGGTTTTCTCATGACTGCTAGACATATACCATGAACCTGTGATAATTATCGTCCGTAGCGCATTAGCTTCAGCATCCGCGTGTGCCTAGAGAAACCCATAAGTGCAAACTGTGAGGCTAGGTGTTGACACTGGTGCTAGGAAATAAACTTTTCCAACCATCCCTTGTCTGCTTTGCTAACGTCTTCGATCTGAGAATAGTCGAACTGTTCCCATCCCATTCCTCTGTCTACGGCCAAGGTTTTTTATGTCAGAATTGGTGTTCATTCTTGTTCAATGCAGCTAGCTATGCCTTAATTTACCTTGGTGGAATTTTTTATGGCATGGTAATTAATATGCATGGCCGATAGTTAAATATTTATCAAATGTATAATGCTTGCATATTTTCTGTTTGGTAAAGGTTTTATTTGAACTTATATCTATTAGAATCTATTTAAACTAAAGTAAACGTCGTTTAACGAAATGTTTTTCTCTGTTTTTTTTGCAGGTAAGGAAAATCCGATATCTTCCCTTGTGTTTGCGGTTCCCTTATCTTCAGATATGATCTAGTAATCGGGTATGGTATATAGAGTTCTTTTCTATTAATCCAACACCTATGATGTTCCACTAAATAATTATCTGAAAATTTTCTGCTGTCTTTTGGTGTGTATGTTATCGTTTCTTTGCTCATTTTGTGTTCAGCGACTTGGTTTGGGCAAAAAAATGACTTTTTTCTTGATCAAATTTTCCCATTGTGGAGAAGATTTTCACGGCATAAGGGTCTCAGATCCCATTGTTTTTTCAAAATCGGATAATGCTAATTACTGCCGCTCGAGGCTTATTATTACAGTATTCTACCGATTAAGGTAGGTTTCCATGGAGTGCTAAAGAACTGATCTGAAAGCCTCCCTTTCCTTCCAGCGCTAACTTCTTCTATTCACTGTAAGGCCTACTCCCTTTCAATCTATCTAAAAATCCTATTCTTTTCCTTCCCCTCCCTCGTTTCCCCAACATTCTACCCTCTAACACCATTTTCAACATCCCCTCCCCGCCAAGTACTCCTCCCATCCATACCTTCTGTCTCTTCCGTACCTCATCTAAAAGCTGCCTCTCCTCACCCACCATGTCCAGCACTTCGTCGTTCCTTTTCCTCTCGGTCCATTTCACCCTCTCCATTCTTCTCCATACCCACATCTCGAATGCCTCCAATCTTCTCTCGTATTCTTTTCTTATTGTCCACGTTTCTGCACCGTAGAGCGCTACACTCCAGATCAAACTCTTCACTAACCTTTTCTTTAAACTCTTATATAGCGATCCTCTCAGAAGCTCCTTCCTGTTAATGAATGCCTCCTTTGCTAATACAATTCTCTTCCTTATGTCCCTACTACTGTATCCTTTTTCCTCTAACGTACTGCCTAAATAGTTGAACTGCTCAACTTGCTCTAGTTTTTCACCACACACCTTTATTTTAAGTCTCACATTCCTCGCTCGTGATGCTTTACAAATCCGCATAACCTCAGTCTTCTTGTGATTAATCCTCATCGATTTTGAAATTTCGCAAATATTCGGGATGAATTTGGGAAATCACTAAAACTGGGCCAATATCGGTAAATATCTGTGGTTATTATAACTTCCTGCAATATATTTACGACGTGTAATGTATATCTCAAGAAGTTCTTGGTTTTGCGACGCGTGAGAATGATCAAAACATTATGACTGTAGTCAACAAGCATACTACCACTTAACTGTGACTGCTTGATTCGTCAATTCCGATTTTGCCGCTTGGAAGCTGAATTTACGGCGAATTAACTACGTTTTCAAATATTATGCCTTTATACATGTCTAAGTGATTATTTTGATGGAAATAATTCCTATAGTTAAGCCTAAACAAATGTTATTTTTGACATAAATGTAAATTTTGGCTTGGTAATGAATATTTGATGACTTATTGCGAATGAAAAATATTTTTGTCCATCACGATAGTGAATAGTTAGAACAACCCTCGCACTTCTAAGCAGATCTATTTTTTTGTAATGAGTGGCGAGCGATTCATTTACTTCCAATATTTAGTATATATTATTTAAAATGGAGAGGAATTGCACTGAAATGTTCTCTATTTAACCGATTATTTTATCACTAATAGTAATTTCGATTCAATGCCATATAGTTTATTTCTCTGTGAAATTCTGGTCGCTTTTCCCGTCAGCGACGAAATTGGCTACTTTTGCATGCACATTTAAATGCGCGGTGAATGACAGCATATCTTATCATACAGAAAGCGTTACATAGGTGTTAAACGAATTAGGCCAGGAGCCGCAATGGACTCTGAGGCTCCACGCTAGGCTTAGACCATTTAAGAATAGATATGTTGCAGAGTGACATGGGGAACTTTCAAAATTCTATTCCCTCTCATCAAATGTCCCAGCCAGTTACCCTTCCTTTTATTTATTTTGTCCATCAACGTCCTTTTCTCCTCTATCCTATTTTACACTTGCTCATTCCTAACTCGATCCGTCCACCGTATTCCCTCCATCTTCCTCCAAAACCACATCTCAAACGCCCCAATCCTGTCCCTTTCTCTCTTTACCATCGTCCAAGTCTCACATCCATACATAAACACACTCCACACATAGCATTTCACCAATCTCTTCCTCAATTTTAATTCCAGTGCCTTTTTACTCAAGGCTCTTTTCTTCTTCTTGAAAACTTCTTTTGCCATTCCTATCCTTCTTTTTATTTCTCCTGTACTTTTCCAGTCTTCAGTTAACAAAGTCTCCAAGTAGCTGTAGGTTCTCACATTCTGTTTTTCACCTTCTTTTGTCTTCACCCTCATACCATCTACATTTCTCACTTTTATCACTTTAGTCTTCTTAAAGTTTATTATTGATAAATGCTAGAGAATTTCCCTTTTAATTGCTAACGGCCTAACGCCCCGCCCTTTAAGGGGTTTGCGGGGTAACATGTAGTTGTAGATTTGAAGAGGCCGACGGAAGAATCTTTTGCATCGTAATACATTTGGTCATGGCGATTCCTCTAGTTTGAAACCTTGTGTTGTCATGCCTATACCGTGGACTATACCGGACAAGGTGGTATGTACTGCCGAGCATATTATGCGACTAGCAGTCCAGGTCGTGCGCATGGCGCCACAGGCGGAGAGCAAAGTCCGAACTTTGAACACGAGAGGTGTTCGCTCTAGACTTTATTTAAGTATACTGGGACTAGCCACGGTGATAGCTTTTTACGGAGTCACCCGCAATGCACAAATTGTGCGAAAAATCCACAGAGGAAAAATCATTCGCCTTGACCGGGATTCGAACTGGGATTCCTCAATTTCCACAGGGGAGAATTACGCCTCGGTAGCTCAACTGGCTAAAGCACTCGGCCGGAAATCGAGGGATCCAGGGAGGGTTCGAATCCCGGTCAAGGCGAATGATTTTTCCTATGTGGATTTTTCGCGTAATATATTTGGTCATGGCGATTCCTCTTGTTTGAAACCGTGTGTTGTCATGCCTCCGCTCGATGTCGTCGAGTGATTGGTGATTCCTCATTGCAGATCGTTTGTTGCGACATCCCCTCCCCTCTCCTCCCCTTTCCAATTCCTCCCCCCCTCCTCTACCCTCTCGCTCGCAACTCCTATTTCTCCTCCCTCCTTCCACTGCGATGCAACGTCCTTCGCGGGCGAACTTCTCAAGCGACACGCACTTATAACAAACTCCATCTCTTCATTCCTCTTTATTGCCTCCCAACAGCTTTTATGGGAGGGATTCGGGATGGGCGCTATTAATAGCGACGGTGGGCGCTTTGCCCCCTCCCTTCCTATAACGCCCTACCCCCTACACTCCGCCAGTGAAGAACCACTTGAAAATGATTCGCGCTAATTAGCGCATCTGTTGAACTCATAACGCGATGGATGCGATCCTTCTTCGCTGATTTGCAGTCTCTGCTCTGATGGGATTATTGGGGGAGCAACTTCTTTTTATTTCCTTTGCCCACGACCGATTGATGAATTCAATATTGTCAGCCGAAACGTGATGAAATTCATTCATGATAGTGTAGAAAAAGAATCCAATTGCAGGTTGCACAATTATTTGTTGATACGATCGGTTATGATACAAAGAATCATCATTTGGTAATTATTGTCCATTTAATTTCCATATGCATAGTAAAAGTTGGCAGGGGTGCCTGTATTGAATGGAAGGGAATATTCTTCTTTTAAATGAAATCGAACACAATATAATCGTACGATATTCCTGAACCTATACCTGTAATTTGAGAAAAAAATCTTTCTTATATTATGATAGGATATTATCTTGTGATACTACCTTGCTCTTCAATCGAGATAATGTGCCAAAGGTAAGTAAGTGGCAAAATCACGGACGCTGAGAAAATTCATTAACTCCCTTTGATTCCATATTTGAAGCCTTTTTTCTTCTTCTTCCTTCACAGTTTCTTCTGATATTCTTGCCTCGAACAAGAATGCAACACATAATTTCAGTTATCAATCAATTATAACCGAGTTAAAGGTGGAGTAACTGTCTAAAGAAACCTTCCAAATTTCCCCCCCGGGATTCGAATCCGGGCCCACGAGGTGCGAAGCCAACACCTTGGCCTCCATAACAACCCATCCCCCGCCTCTTCTGAAGGAAGGTGATACTCCTCCATATCCTTCAATCTTCTGCGATCCCTATTTCCAATCGTACGTGAACTGGACGCGGATTTTATTGGAGGCCGAGCTGATGTTCATCGGAATAGCTCAGTTTCAGGGCTTCTCCTTAAAATGACCTCGGATGCGACATCAAATGGTTGGGTCAAGACGGTCACCATCCCGTGGTCTTGTCGTCTAGGGAGATTTGCAATGCTCAAATGGATTGTTGGGGCATTGACGAGTGGGAGAGAACTAGCCAGACGAGAAACGCGTGGGTGTAGTCACCTTTCCCTCTCATTTCATTCTTCTAGTGAGTAGGTATCTAGGAGTCTTGCGTTTCTGTCAATTGGTCTACTTCTAGGATACCCCAATCCGTCCTGTGGATGCTCAATCCTGCCTTTTCGCTTTCTGCTAGACTACGGTTGCAGAATATTGATAAAAGTTTTAAAAACTATGCCAGTAAGTAGATTAATAAGCATAACTAAGGGCGATTTCTGAACGTATTTTCCGGATTAGAGCATTAAACCCAGATTCATCTAGGAGAAGTTTTATCATGATTTTGTATTTGATGAGATTTTACGTAATTTGAGATTTCAGTATTTTTATTGCGATTTTATAATTTTTGGTGACATAAATCTTTATGAGAATGTTTTTAAAATCCAAGAAGATATTGCTGAAGATGTATTGTGTTTCAAGAGTAGTTAAACGAAATAACTAATATACGAGCATCCCGGTGGGCTTATTTAAAGAAATCAACCTTCGATGGGATGAAATTGGGCATCCTCTATGCAGTCCCCTTGGTGTAGCACCTGTAGCTGGTCGCTAGAGTTTTGCAAAGGAGGACCACTACAGTGTGGGGCCGGAATTATATTTTGGCTTCCCACTGTTTGTCTCCCGTTTTGCTGGAAGGATGTTTTTTGGTCCATTTTTTCACGTTTTTTTGCCCGCAACTTCACGCAATGTCGAGCTACAGCGCTGGGACCAGTGGTCTGAACCATTTGCGTACAGAGATTCTGCGTCGAACCAGAGACGCTTCCTACTGACCTTTATTCAAACTTAATATACAGGGTGTCCCATTTATCTTGACCACCCGAAATAACTTTATGTCGAAATGCAAATTCAAAAATGTGTCATGCAAATGTTCATTAGTGGTCCCGGGCTCAAAGTGACTTTTGTGTTATGTTTTGACTTGGTTGTCATTTGTTTACTGCTAACTCAAGTAAGTGGACGAGTTTTTTATGTTTTCATAACGTTATGTTTATGTTAATGGTCCACTGTGCTACATTTTTGAATAAGGCTTTTGGAGAAAATATGAATTGCCGAATAAAAATATAGGGTGCCATTTAAAATAGATATACCGCTGTTCATATCTTTGTAAATAACACAACTACAAGGAAGGCAATCATGCTGATTAATGTCCCCCTGACTGCTAATTAACATTTGCTTGACAAATTTTTGAATTTGCATCTGGACATAAAGTTATTTCGGGTGGTCAAGATAAATGGGACACCCTGTATATAGATAGAGAGCGGGAATTACTGCCTGCATTTTTTCAATGTCGCAACCAATGTCAGTAGTTTGTCCAATATTACACAAAGATATTTTGCGTTCCGTGCTTTTGGGATACGTTAACTGCCATAAATTAGTTGCGAACATTCCTTGTGTGCGTTGTGTAAAAATTGATTTCAGTTCCAGTTGGTAATCAATGGATGGAATATTTTATTTCTTGGTAGATATTGTGGCAGTGATGAAGTTTTCTTTGATCCGAATGAAATTGTCGAGTACTGACTCTTTGATTAATTCGCAAGGAAATACCTCGTGTGTTTGCAATGTCTCCCATGCCCCAAGGATGAGGCTCTTACACGTACGATGAATTTGTGTGAGGTTTTTAAAATTCCTATGCATCTGTGAGCTGCAGCATGTGATTCACTCACAATATTATTACTCCTTGTCTTACGTATAATGTTTATTTTCCGCCTACGGGAAGGTCGACCAGATTCCTAACAAAATGTTTCAATTTTTTTGCTCCGCGGTCAGTCCACTTAGACCGTAAGAAGATAGTCAGATCTCTGAGGGTGCTTTCACAGTTCGGCGTTGCGTTGACGCCGCGGCCAGCGATCCAATCAGAGCCTGTCTTTGAGAATTGATGACGTCACGTCTCCAGCTCTCTGCTTCGTTGCAGAAAAACTGAACCTGTCGGATTTTCTCTGCGTGAAGGCGGCAGTACGCCGACGATTTCGAATTGGTATTTGTTTATGGGAAGCTTAGGTATACAAATATGCAAGATTAGCTCTAATGGGAGTGACAAATGCTGTTTATTTCATTATTTACTATTATATTGAACTGTTAACCATAGATATTTCGTATCTTTCCTAAAAATAGGATAAATGTTAACCCTAAATTAGATTACAATCACTGAGGAGCGTAGATTAGCATAACACATGCCCGTCAATGGTATTACAAGCTAAATACAGCGTAAGAGGTCCTTGTTGGTGACCACGGTCGTTTAAATTCCAATTGATATCTAATAATTGTGCCCTCATGATTAATCAGTTGGAGCTATTTAGATAACATGACTAGGACAATCTGTTTGAACAACAGTTATCATTAATAAATATTCCTGATAACATTCCACGTTACTCATGTTCACTGAGTGCATGTAATTAGCTATTTTTCGAATATTCCGAGTTAAGAAATAAAATTTAAAGATCATAATAATGCATAGGCGAGGGCCATCATTACCTGTATGATTATCGACATTATGGTCGCCATATTAACCTCAAATGCTATTTATAGTTAAGAAGAATATTTTAAGAAATGAAATTGCGTAAAAATGCACAAAACAACATATGTATTGTGCGTTTGGCTCGAAATCATAAGATGATATGCTCCCAGGCCGATTTTTAGGAGCCAACGCTTTTTGCCTTTCATTTGTTTTCGCAACGGAGAGTTGTGAAGGGCTCCAACTTGCTGCGATGAGTTAGCTCCGCCCCCAAGTATGCAACGCCAAGCTATGAAGGCACCCTTAGGGTATTGCTCTTTGTTCTAATTTATGAATTTTATCATTAGTATAAAAATTTAATTACCTAACCTTTTACTATCCAATTCCTTATCGTTAAAAAGTGCATTCGGTGAGTTCTCTTCCGTCATTCTTGCTTAATTTAGAGTCTAGACCTATTGGGTCTAGACGTAAAGACATTGGTAGAAAAGAAGTGTGGTCTCCGATAAACCAGTTTCACTTCCTGCTTCTTATGCGTCTGCCTCGCAACTGATCATCCACCTTGCGTTTAAAAACTTACTCAAGAAATAAATTGGCTCCGCGCTTATTATAATTCTTGGAAAAAATTCAAGGAACACGTTTTGAAAGCAGTGGCCTGCATTTAGTCCCACGCCTTAGTGCACTGATTCCATTTCTTTAACCATTTACTATCGTTTTAATTTTAAGGGGTCGTTTGACCCCCAAGTCGTTCGGAAATAGCAGAAATTTAGTCATAGTTTAAAATAAATAACTATCGTTCTCTTTCTTATCAGTTTCAATCCTTCTCATACTTCCCATTCAAAATTTTTTCGTGCATTATTACTAATATCTGTTTTCCCGTAGTGTTTTATGCGTCTTGTTTCCCTGTATATTTCCTTCCCTTCCCCGCTTAACTTAGCATTCTTTCCTCTGACGCGATTTTTAGCGTCCCCCCTCCACTCAGAGGGGTTATTCTGTATTTCCAAATATGGGTTCTAATTCCTGTGACGTCACAGATTTAGTCATCCAAGGCAGGGTTCCCACTCGACCGTGAAAACCTTAAAACCGTGAATAAGCCGTGAATTTCGTCTACCGTGAAAAAACCTGGGAAAAGTCGTGAATTCCGTCAAAAAACCTTAAAAATATCTAAAACTTGATTGTAGAACAATGATTGACGTATTAAAAGAAAAATCATCATGTCGATCATGCACGTTTCAAGATGAGTCACGCGCAGACACTGTCCACGCGTCGGAAATTGTCCATGCCTCACTCCCGTATAGGAGCATACTCCAAATGTAGGTTCTTATAAATTGATTCTTTACTTCCATATTTGAGTTTCCCGCTGTAAACAGGTCTTTCTTTTGGTGGAATGCTCTCTTCGCCTGGGCTATTCTGCTGATGATTTCTTTCTTGCTTCTCCCGTCACTAGTTATCTTGCTTCCCAAATAACCGAATTCATCCACCTCCATCAGTTTTTGCTTCCCTATTCTAATGTTAGTCTTGACTACTTCTCTTCTGCTGCATACTAAAATCTTGGTTTTCTTAGTGCTTACTTTTAGTTGATATTTACCCATTACCCTACCCATATTAACTAGAATATTTTTCAATTCCTTCTCTGTTTCTGCTTTAACGGCTATGTCATCGGCAAATCTTAGCATGCTAATTTTTTCTCCATGGATATTCACTCCCAATGCCTTTTCTTTTATTTCATTAATGTCTTTCTCAATGTAAACTTTTAAAATTACGGGTGACAATGCACAGCCTTGTCGCACTCCTTTCCTAATTCTTGCTTCTTCGCAGCTGGGCCCTGGTTTTATGACCGCTACTTGGTTTTTGTATAAACTTTGGATGGTTCTTCTGTCATTGAACGATTCATTACTGTCGTGTAATAACTAGTTAGTAGTTTTTACCTCGAGCAATGAATGACTCAATGAACGATTCATTTGGATATCTAGCAGCTCTGCGTGCGTCGTCAATTTCGTTTGGAAATATCTTCCTTTTGTCCCTGCTGCTGCTTCCGTTTTCCTCCAATGCGCTGGCCAAATAATGGAGATTGTCTATCTGCTCAAGTTTTTACGTGCCAACTTTTATCTTGAGTCTTACATTCCTAGCTCACGATGCATTACGAAACCGCCTAACCTCGGTCTTCTTCACGGAAAAAAATATGAACCTTTTAAATTTCTATTGTAAAGATTATAAATTTATACTGTAAAGAGTTTAAAGAAAAGGTTAGTGAAGAGTTTGATTTGGAGTGTAGCTCTCTACGGTGCGGAAACGTGGACACTGAAGACGAGAGAAGGTTGAAGGCATTCGAGATGTGGGTATGGAGAAGAATGGAGAGGGTGAAATGGACGGAGAGGAAAAGGAACGACGAAGTGCTGGACATGGTGGGTGAGGAGAGGCAGCTTTTAGATGAGATACGGAGGAGAGAGAAGGTATGGATGGAGTTAGTGCTTAGCGGGGAGGGGATGTTGAAAATGATGTTAGAGGGTAGAGTTGTAGGGAAACGAGGGAGAGAAAGGAAAAGAAAATCATTTGTATATGGATTGATAGGGAGTAGGCCTTGCAGTGAATGAAAGGAGGCAGTGCCTGAAGGAAAGGGAGGATTCCAGATCACTTCTTGAACACTCCATGGAAACCTACCTTTATCGGTAGAATACTATGATAATTGTTATTGGCCGATTTGAGTGAGTATGGGGCTCAGCCGTGTAGGCTTGAATCTAGCCCTCGACGCGTTTGGTCTGCGCTGGATCGCTCTCAACTGTTCCGTGGATTGACACGCAATTATCTTGAGGTGCACTGCTGCCACCGCCGTGGCGTGGGTGCTTTTTGCCACCCGTCTGTCTGTCGTCCGATCCTTGAGCGTTTGATGGCGGAATGCGCGTGAGGAAGGACTCGGCCATCTATCTTGGGAACTCTCTCGGAGGAACAGACCGTTCAAACGACTCGCTCTTCTAAACGTCCTTGGCGTCGACTGGTGTGGGTTGCCCCCCCTCACAGCGCCATATTCTAGTGCTCATTGCGAAGAGGAGGTCGGTCGTTCTTGCCTACTACTTACGGCGGGATTGTAGAAATATATCTAGCGGATCTTAACACTAGAATTCCCGGCTGGGTCAACTTGACCCAAAAGAGAATATTTATGTGGATTACTTTGGAAAGGAAGAAAAGTTTAAGACTGATATATTTTATGACTTTTAATTATTCAGTTTTTTTTACCACTGTGTAAAAGTTGGGCCTGATATTATTATTTTTTCTATTTTTTTCTCATCACTTACATCTGCCATGCCCGGATGGGTCGACCCAGAGCATTAAATGCATTTGAAGCCTTTCTACTGCTCTTTTGTATTCAATCTAACGGTGTGATTTATGCTGATTTTTTTGTCAAAATGTTATTGAAATTTTTTTTACCTGATACCATTGAAATTCATTGCACCTCCCAAACCCATCAGAGGAAAAGTGATAGGTATTCATAAATTTGTGGAAGCTAGTTCCCATAACACCATGGAAATTGTTGAACAACCACATTTTTAATATTTTTCGTCTAATTTCATTTTCTACTACCCTCCCAAATGATTAACAAACAACGTTAATAAATGAACTGGGAAGGAATTAAGTATTTTGAGTAAAATATGCAAACATGGTCATGTTGGGTCAAATTGACCCACTCGGGAATATTAGGGTGTAAGGATTGGTCGGGTATGCTAGTGTTAACCCGTTGACATTCAGCATTAGAGATGATTTTAAAGGAATCAAGCCTTTGTCCATTGATAATAGGCTTGTTTCCTTCATCAAAGAAAACGAAAGGCATTGTTTGCGATTCGTTACCCACCATTAGTGTATTCATAATATACAAATTATTTGGTTTCAGAAATCCCAGTTTAGACGAATGGCAATGGTCAATTTTAACCTCATTTGAAAAAGGCCAGATTGGCGCCAATGCGATGCCACTCCACGTGACGTCGCAGGAACCTAGTTTCTATACGAGTAGATAGGAGTTTTACATCGTCTGAGATTACCATTACATGCATGAGACATACAGCTCAGGGAAACATGTCTTAATAATCACCTATTAAAACTGCCTAAGGACGGAAAGTTTTCTTCGTTTAATAGGGTAATAATAATTCTTATTTAAGCCAAGCGCTACCTGATAGCAGGGTACTCTGCTACCTGCTAGCAGCCTGCATCGTATCAGCGCTCAAAGGCTCGCCCCAAGGTCACCACACACGGCGACAGCGGGAACCAGAATGACGCCATGCGGGCTTTTCCCATCATTCATATTTAGCCGTCGCGTTTTCGCGCTCTTGAAAAATTTTCACTTTTCATTTAATCGTAAAAAATAGATATCGTCATTTAAAAATCTAAAAGCGTGAAATACGTACTCCAGGAGTAATAATCTTTCGATGTAGGCAATAAAAAAATAATAGGAAGCCACTCTATTTTTTCGTAAAATGTTTCGTGAATATTTCATGAATGCTCTTAGATACACTGTGAATGCGTACGGCGATATTCAGTAAATTTCTGGAAATACTCTTCATAAAACCCGGTGACTGATTGGCTTCTTTGTGCCAAATTTCTATTTTTATAAATTACATTTGTTGAAAATATTTCTCGTCAATAAAATAATAAAAGAGAAGTGCAAAAATGCTAATCTGACGAATTTCAACAAAAAATATGGAAAAGTAAATGATGCTGAAAATGAAATTAAACTGTACCAAAATATATCAACTTTTGAGTAATGTTCGGTGTGAAATTGTTTGAAAAGGAAAATGTTCTGATTTATATTTTTTGTTTTATTATAAGCTCCTGCTAACACAAACAGCACACTACGCAGAAAACAAAAAAGTGCGCAAAGTAATAATTGCAATCTAAACTGACCGACTTTGGTGCTATTGGTTTAGCAAATTCCTTTATTACGAGCGTGATGCGCCCGCTCCCAGCGGGCTTCCCCCGCTCTTTTCAATGCAGGTCCACAGAGGGATAGGCGCGTTTCTAATTTTAAAATGTAGAAAAAAAAGGCAGGGTCTTATGTACAAATTTAATTGGAATGTTCATGTACAAATTGAGGTCAGAGGACCTCTTTAAACACAACATTGGAAGTAATTACACTATCCTCTGTTAAACGCGCATGATGACTCATGCTTACGTATCGACAGGAGACTTGAATGTGGAATCAGCCGCATTTTGATTAAAGTTATTTATTTTAAAAGTTATTTAAAGAATGCGAGATATTGTTGCAAATGAACAAATGTATCAGTTTGTGCGCCTTTAACGTCAGGAATATTTACCGTTTTTTTAATGATTTAAAAACCAATTTTAGGAAACAGTAGCAATATTTAGGAAGTAAGATATGCCGTCGAATGTTCTCTGATAAATTCTGTGCATTTTGGTATCTCATTTGTATAGTTTGGTTGCGTATAAGTTGAGAAGAAGGTATCTATACAGTAGAAATAATATAGAAGGTGGATGTAGGCAATGAAATCCCGTTTATAACAAAATAGAAAGATGGTCCCCTGAAATTCATTGGAAGCGATTTTTACTGTATGTCCATTGAAAGAAAGTAAGTAGATATTACCCCGCTATTAGTAATCTTAGACCTGATATCAATCTCAGAATAACGGCATTGCTTCGAACTCTTAGACATTGCCTCGAAATTTGGGAAGAATATTTATCCTTTGGCAAATATTGGAGTCTCCGATAATGGTATTACTCCCATTTGCTCTAATGTCACTCGACTCTCCACACTAACAGTCCTCAAGCTCAACACATAGCTTAACTCTGCTCCTTGGTGTCTAGTTAGTGGGCATCAGCGTTTGCGTTTGTCCTCGTTGCTATGATATAACGCCCCTTTGCTCTACTAGTTGGAAGGGCGTCTTGTCTCTTCGCTGCAATCCACTCTTTTACTTTACGAGATTGCAAAACAAAGTAAGTGGGTGGTACAGGCATTGCGAAAGTTAGCGTCTCCCGCTTCAGACCTCCTCCTCGGCTTTTCAAAATGAAATGGCACGCTCTTTTACCCCACGTAAATTTCCCTTTCTGTTCTACATAAAATTTAAGATGGCATTTATGTCATAGTCGTGGTTAGCGATGGCGATAACTCTAGGTAACTTCCACCGGCCTTTGGTCGATTCGCGCTAGAAGGACGGTCTATAATCCGATGCAGTTATTCCGAGTCAAACCTTGGGGGAGAGGTCATCTTGTGCTAGACTCTGGTTTGAAGCCAACAGGCATCAATCATTATTGCTGTTGGTATCTTCTGGTTGCACCATTGAGCTTAATTTCTACGTATTCATGGATACTTCAAGTTCCTACCAGAATTTTACCTCCTAGATAATTGGCTCGTTCAACAAAATTGTAATTTTGTGGATTGTGATAGTGTGAAAAAGATATTCGCATTTCCATTAAACGATCATTCACACACTTGTCGAGCTTTTGGTGGCTAATAATCGACGGACTTAACCATTTGGGTGGTAAGTTGATGACGTCAGGAACTCAGGCCGAGTATGTTACCGATTCTCCGCCACTCCTCGGCTTTGTTAATGGGCCTCCCGTTGTTCATTGTTATTTGCACCCTTGTGAGTGAGTCCTGTCATCAATGGAAGATTAGCCATCGAAGTCTAATGTAACCAGAACTGTAAGGGAATGTTGTAAACAGCGTTGGAGGGATGAATTAATCGGTAAAAGAGAGTGAGGAAGGAAGAGAATAGGATTTATAGATAGAATGAAAGATAGTAGGCCTCATTGTGAATTGGAGAGGGAAGTCCATAAAGGGATGGAAGACTGCTAGAGTACTCCTTAAATTCTCCATGGAGATCCTTATATTGTTAGTCTCGCACCTTCATCGCTAGGATACTTTAACAATGATATTGTTCTTTTAAAACTCAAGTCATCATTTTGAAAGTTTGAGGGTATGTATATACATATATACTCGACCATTATCAATAATAATTGGCTGTTTGAAATCGGAATTTTTTTTATAATTATTGAGGTAAAAATATTATTTTTATGTGTGGGAAAATTCTCAAAAGAGTCTACTATTCATGACTTTCAGTTTCATTTGGATTAGATTAGTTCTGAAAGAAAGGTAATAATTCAGGAGAAAGAGTGGTGGGGAAGTAGCGATACGTCCTCCTCAGGCAGGTCTACACGGAGGGCGATATCATCCATATGTTTTATCATCATAGCTTTCCCTCTTCTCGGAGCATTCAAGGTGCTTCAGCGGTAGCAAAAATAATTTTCTCGATGTCTATTGTGTGTCCGATACTTCTACCAACCTCCGCTCAAAGTGAAATAGCTCGTGCCAAGAGGACGTAGAAACAAACATATATCAGCCGCGAAATCGAACACCCAGACAATCCGGCACACAATGCATACTTCGCTTGCCAATTCACTCCTTCAGCTTTTCCCTCACGCGTGTGTGAACTCAGCTTAGGCTATAATATGGCGTGCAAGGAGACTGTTTGCGCACTTAGTTGCAGTCTGCATACGTTGATAGTTAACATCTAAAGAGACTAACATGGGACGAGTTTGAAGCAGGAGTTTAAGTGGGGGAATGATAATTTAAATGATGAGGTTTGCAGAATGATCAGGCTTTGATTACACAGTCAGCGAGAGTGCTGTAGGCTCTAGTGCAGTGGTTCCCAACCGGTGTGCCGAGGCACTAAGGGGTGCCGTGAGATCTTTTGAGGGTGCCGCCAAAATTCACATTACATATTTGTATCGTAATACTATTTTTTTTTATTTAGGCAGAATCAGTGTAAACAGTATTCTCATATCATCTAGGACTAGGTATAAGGTGTTGTTGCATGCAAACTCTCGAAATGAAACAAATAAATAAATAATAATAAAAAAGCTACGGAGATTTTAAATATCTATTTCCTTATAAGGGTGCCGGGAACTTTTGAAAGGCTTTCCTAGGGTGCCTCAAACAAGAAAAGGTTGGGAACCACTGCTCTAGTGGATGCGTTGGACAAGCGTTGCGAGTAATCTGACATGAGAACAGAAGAACAATGTTGTGCGGTTTTGTAAAGCTTTGCGGGATAGCTTCTGTATAATCTGTGTCTCACCCAGAAGCTACCTCTCCTCACCCATCAGCACTTCGTCGTTCCTCATCCCTTCCGTCAAATTAACCTTCTCCATTCTTCGCCACACCCACATCTCAAATGCCTCCAGTCTTCTCTCGTTCTCCTTCCAAAGTGTCCACGTTTCTGCACCGTAAAGCGCTACACTCCAGATCAGGCTCAGGGCTAGCTTTTTATTTTAGCACATAAACGACTATCCTCTCATCCTCTCTGTTCATGAACACCTCCGTTGCCATAGCGATTCTCGTTCTGAGGTCATTACTGATGTGTCCTTTGTCCTCTAATATGCTGCTTAACTAGTTGAATGGATGTACTTGCTAAAGTTTTTATCCATCTACTTTCATATTGAGTCTCAAATTCCTAGCTCGCGATGCTTTTCAAAGCTGCATATCTTTGGTCTTTTTGTGATTAATCCTCATGCCATATTTCCCGCTATGTTTCTCCAATGCATCCACTAAAACGTGTGGCCGTCTCGGTGAATCTCGGACTAATCAACGCCTGATAATCCGCAAAACTCACTGATTTAAATCATTATTCCCTTGCTTAAATTCCTTTCCCTCATTCAACATTTATAACTCTCGTTATCATAGCGTTAATGTATGCACGCCGCTGCGTTGTCGTCATGGTATCACATGATTGAGTCGGCGTATTGTTGAGTTCAGGTGCACCGAGAGTGGAGGGTGTAAGTGAGCGGAGGAAAGCATTATCGGAGGGATGTGATTAATGTCTGAGTGCTCAACAGGTGGGGCGTAAGCGATAGACACCGCGACTTAAGCGATGAGCGGCGACATTATCAGTCCGTCAATCATAAACCAGTTGTACGCGGTGAACAAGTGCGAGTTCACACGGGCAAAAATATGCTTAGGTATGCAAATATAGAAGAATAATGAATCGTTCAATGACAGAAGAATCATCCACAGTTTATACAAAAACCAAGTAGCGGTCATAAAATCAGGGCCCACCTGCGAAGAAGCAAGAATTATGAAAGGAGTGAGACAAGGCTGTGCATTGTCACCCGTAATTCTCAACGTTTACATTGAGAAAGCCATTAATGAAATCAAAGAAAAGGCATTGGGAGTGAATATCCATGGAGAAACAATTAGAATGCTAAGATTTACCGATGACATAGCCGTTATAGCAGTAACAGAGAAGGGTTTGAAAAATATTCTGATTAATATGGGTAGGGTAATGGGTAAATATCAACAAAAAGTTAGCACTAAGAAAATCAAGATATTAGTACCTATGTAGCAGAAGAGAAGAAGTCAAGACTAACATCAAAATAGGGAAGCAAAAACTGATAGAGGTGGATGAATTCGGTTATTTGAGAAGCAAGATTACTAGTGACGGGAGAAGTAAGAAAGAAATTAACAGCAGAATAGCTCAGGCGAAGAGAGCATTCCACCAAAAGAGAGACCTGCTTACAGCGGGAAACTTAAATATGGAAGTAAAGAATCAATTTATAAGAACCTACATTTGGAGTATGCTCCTATACGGAAGTGAGGCATGGACAATTTCCGAAGCGGAGAAAGCAAGGATAGAGGACTTCGAAATGTGGTGCTACCGAAGAATGATGAAGATCAATTGAATCGAACGAGTTAGTAACGAGGAAGTCCTAAGAAGAGTAGGAGAGAGGAGAAGCCTCATGAAAACCTTAACAAGAAGACGGAACAACCTTATAGGCCACATCTCGAGACATGATGGCCTGATGAAGACAACCGTCGAGGGACAAGTGGAGGGCAAGAACGGAAAAGGAAGACCCCGAACAAAATATATGGAACAAGTAAAGAAGGATGTGAAAGAGAAGGAATACGTAGGTGTGAAAAGATTAGCTGGTAGGAAAACTGAGTGGAGAATTGCGTCAAACCAATCCTAGGATTGTTGACCAGTGATGATGCAAATATACTCGATAATTATTCTATGAACGTCAATTTTGTTATATTTTTCGATGAGGGATTTGGGCATAGAGTTTATATCACTACAGAATGCGCTCCCATTCTCTACTCCAGCGACTCCATCGATTCCCGCCGATCACCGTAAATATTGGCGCTCCAGTCGCTAGGATGTTTGTCAACATACGTATCGGCCCGCAATTTATACGCCAAGCGGTGAATGGGGTAGTTTCCTTCAACAAAGAAAACGAAAGGCATTGATTGCGTTCGTAACCCACCATTAGTGTACTCATAATATACGAATTATTTGGTTTTAGAAATCCCAGTTTAGACGAATGTTAATGGTCAATTTTATCCTCATTTGAAAAGGGCCTCATTGGCGTCCACGCGATTCCACTCCACGTGACGTCAAAGGGACCTAGTTTCTATACGAATAGATAGGAGCTTTACATCGTGTGAGATTACCAATGCATGCATAAGGCACAGACTTCAGGGAAACATGTCTTAATAATCATCTATTGAAACTGTCCATGGTCGGTAAGTTTCCTTCGTTTGATAGGGTATTAATAATCCTTATTTTGCTACTGGCTGGCAGGGTACTCTGCCACCTGCTAGCAGCCTGTATCGCATCGGAGCTCATAGCTTCGCACCAAGGTGGCCCCACACGGCGGCACCTGGCACAAGAATGTCGTCACGCGGGCTTTACCCAGCATTAATACTTAGCCGTCGCGTTTTCACGTACTTGAAAATTTTCACTTTTCATTGAATCGCGAAAAATAGGTATCGTAATTTAAAAATCTAAAAGCGTGAAATGCGTACTCTCGGAGTGATAATCTTTCAATTTGGGTAATAAAAAAAATATCAATAGCATTGTCGATATCCCGGTTTAAGGTCTTATTCATTAAGTAAAATTTATTCTATGACAATATACCGAAATTTAAGCTTTTCGGTGTTCAACGTTTGGTCATTCTCACAGGGTATTGCATCAGTAGCCTTTTTTATGTGATAAAATCCGTAAACGCGCTAAAAAATAAGGATAAACTCTGATAGGTACATTATGTTGTTTATTTGTTAGTTTACAATACACATGATGGTGTTTATCAGTGCATCTTCATGTTTTTAAGTGCGCTAATAGTTTGTTTCAGATACAGATTTCGTTGTTTCAGCTTATTTGAAGTGTTCTTAACAATACAAGTCGAGGAGAATATTAGTGTAGCAATAAATATATCGCAAAAAGCCCGATCGTACATTACTGTACGATCAAAGTTCGAACGTGGTTTTTTCTAATGGTTATTTTACATTAACGAAAGAGGAGGATTAACTTATTTGAATAGCTGAGAAAGTCAACTATTTAAAATAGTTTGCGAATAGAGAAATCACGTTTTTTTCTGTGTCTCGAGCAGTCTTCCTTTTTGAATTGCATAAGTTTTACACGATCGTCATTTTCTGATATATAGATGACGCCAAGGGTTTGGAATATTCATGCAATTGCATAAAATTCCCGATGGCGTAAAATTTATTGTTACGTTGGTCTCGTCGTATTGTCATGTTTGACGGTGAAGAGGTGAGGAAAACCATTCCTGGTTTAATATTATTTACCGGACAATATTTTAGAAACGTTATACGTAAATGTACGTACCAAATATGTTGACCAGGGTATACTGATATATTACAGGAAGTAAACTTCCGTTGTTATATAATCCATAGCACTCAATGATATCTAGTGTGACTATCAGTCATGTATCAAAAATCGTAGAATCTTGCTGCTTACTTAGTAGACTCCTGTTAATCGGTAATCACGCATTACTAACCTGAGTTGAAGTCAACATACCACCAAGGATGAAATATTCTCGAAACTATTTTGTTGCTCCTACGGATTAACATTTAAAAATCCCTAATCACGCCGCAATGGAGATAAAATTCTAGTCTTATATATTCATATTAATTTCTGTTGCATTAAAAATCAAAAGTGGTTTAGTTTTGTAATAAATTTAGAGTTTTTGAGCCTCTGCGTTGGAATAAACATAATGATGTACGTAATAGGGTGGGCCGAAAAACACGGAAGTATCCAAATTGAATCGCGGAAGTGGGGAAAAGTTGTCACTGGTCACCCTGATTACTAAGAAAAAAGAGTTTTGAAAATCGGAAAACGTCTTACGTCGTACATGTCGTCCAATGCTTCGAAAATCGTTAAAAATGTGTGGAGTTTTTTCGCGAGTTTAAAAACTATTTTACAGTGATAGGATTATCTCAAATTCGATATGCTAAAATTCATGTTTGGGTACTTTTTCTCCATTTAAGTCCTTTATTGATTACCCTGTGTCACTCATTCTGGGAATTCATTTATCTTTTTTCCCAACCTCTTGACCATCCAGTTTTTTTTTCATCAGGCCATTATGCTACATTATGTAGCCGATTAACTTGTCGCATTCCGTTAGGATTTTTAGAGTTATTATTTTTCATTTCCCACTCTTTTAATGATTTCTTCGTTACTTCTTTGGTGGATACGCTACTTAATCGTCAAAATTCATCTCTAAATGATTATAAAGTAACGACCAAACTGCATAGCATGTATGCGCACCCTGAAGAAAAATATTTTTGGCTCAGCATAAATCGATTCTTTTATTTTTTTCGCGAAAAATCATTTACTCGTTATTTCGTGCAATTTATCTCAACGGTATCAAATGCTCTTCGAGAGAGTCAGTTACAACGCGCTGTAATTTTCAATTTTTTCCTTGCGTTATGCGTTGTCATCGAAAGGTTTCGACCTTTGTTGTTTAATATCGCATTTTTTCCTGGTATTACTGGGCTAATTATGGACAAGCTGTGCTTCGAGTGGGACGTTGAATACAACTGTTTCCGTAAGCATGCAGGTGAATGCTCTATGTTTTTCGGTAACGCATTTTCATTGGCAATCCGCCAACATTCGCCGGATGCATTTCAAAGTTTTATTTGCAATGAAATGAATTTACGTGAAGTGAAACGAGGCATAATTGTAGTGTACCCTGATTTGATGGTGATATTTTCGGTGCGATAGATTGTGAGAATTTGTTCAGCGAGGGAGTAACAATGAAAAAAGTCAAACTCTGAAGGTCAAACAAGAGTGAAAACGCGTTGAACAAACGAAGATGAATTTAGAAAGTGAATGGGAAAGCCGTTATCACCTGTCCTCCGCGTGGAATATGGATTTATTCATTGATGCATGTGAATGTCATGGATACCAGCAATAGGGAAGTTTCCTTCATCAAAGAAAACGAAATGCACTGATTGATATTCGTTACCCGCCATTATTTTTTTCATAATATGCAAATTATTTGGCTTTAGAAATCCCAGTTTAAACGAATGGCAATGGTCAATTTTATCCTCATTTGAAAAAGGCCAGATTGGCGCCCATGCGATTCCACTCCACGTGACGTCGCAGGGACCTAGTTTCTATTCGAGTAGATAGGAGTTTTACATCGTCTAAGATTACTAATACATGCATGAGCCACAGACTTAAGGGAAACATCTCTTAATAAAACCCATTAAAATTGCCTAAGTTCGGAAAGTTTCCTTCGTTTGATAGGGTATTAATAATCCTTATTTAAGCCAAGCGCTACCTGCAAGCAGGGTACTCTGCTACCTGCTAGCATCCTGCGTCGTATCAGCGCTCAAAGCCTCGCCCCAAGGTCATTTCACTTGCGGCAGCGGGAACGAGAACGACGTCACACGGAGTTTTCCCAGCATTCCTACTTAACCGTCGCGTTTTCACGCGCTTGAAAATTTTCACTTTTCGTTTAATCGCGAAAAATAGATATCGTAATTTTAAAATCTGAAAGCGTGAAATACGTGCTGTAGGAGTAATAATCTTTCGATTTAGGTAATAAAAAAATAATAGGAAACCACCCTATTCCTAAACTATTGGGATGCTATGATAGATTGATTTCGGCCTGATACATATGGACCTACCGATTCATTCACACACTTACATACGGTGCTGACGGAATTTTCAAAGTGTTGGTCAAGCTCAATATGATGAATTTGGAGGAATAATTTTAATTTTTGTTTTTATTTTTGGTATTTGTGCATGAAAAAATTGCTGAAAAAGTCTTTGTCATGTCATGAATATTCATCCTGCCTATATAATCCGTAATTGGAATATTTGGAACTTTTTACGAAATATCTTTTTGTAAAACGAAGGTATTGGCTGTGGAATGAAATTTCGCCGTTGATGGGTATTCGATACTTGAGGCTTCAAATTTACTGAGAAATTATTGGATGTATAAAATAGAAGACTTGTCGTTTGTCCCCTGTCATCATCATACCGATTTCAAATGAGGAATTTTTAATTTGAATTTAAGTAAATCTAGTAAACTTTTTTAAGTGAATAAAGAGAAGCATTAAGTATGCACTTTCGAATATTTCATTACGGGTGGATCTAAGGCTTTTGCGGCGAAGTAAAAATGTAATCGTGAAGTCGAAGGAAGCCCACGTCCTCGAAATGTGGAGAGAAATTAACCAATTAGACTTGACTGGAGGACTCTTCCTACGCCTTAATATATTAGAATATATTACGTATTAGAAAAAATATTTTTAATTTGAAGCGGCGAGAAGTATGTTGGAATGTTTAGAAATTAATAATTTCGATTAGAATGTTTCTTGTCCAGCTTAATATCTGAGGGAGATGATATATTTTCATTCCAAACATCCGTTATTAATGTTGAACTACCTTGAAATATTTTTACCGCAATGAGAGTTAGAAATTGAACACTAATAATCCAACTTCATTTGTTCATTGACCTTTTGAAATTACAAGATTTATTCTGAAGAACATATTTAAAATGGTTTTATATGTATAAGAAAAGTAAAGAAAGTACACCATAAAAAGTGTTCTCAGACACTCAGAACAATTTCATTTGATATTGTATCTAAATAAGAAAAGAAATCACTCATACCGGGTTGATTAATCATTTTATTGGATAAATTAATCTAAGAAAAGTAAAGAAAGTACACCATAAAAAGTGTTCTCAGACACTCAGAACAATTCCATTTGATATTGTATCTAAATAAGAAAAGAAATCACTCATACCGGGTTGATTAATCATTTTATTGGATAAATTATTCTACCGGTCACGGTAGGTTTAAATGGAGCATTTTGCAAGTGTACGGCTACCTGTCTCCCCTCCCAATTAAAAGTTCTGTCTTCAATTCCTCCTAAGGCCCACACGCCTAAAAATCCTATTCTTTTCCTTCCCCTCCCTCGTTTCCCTAACATTCCACCCTCGAACACGATTTTCAACATCCCCTCCCTGCTAAGTACTCCCTCCATCCATACCTTCAGTCTCCTCCGTATCTCATCAAAAAGCTGCCTCTCCTCACCTACCATGTCCAGCTTTTCGTCGTTTCTCCTCCTCTCCGTCCATTTTCTATGCTTTTCAATACGCAAATACCTGTCTTTTCTCGTCCTCCTTCCTAAGTTTTCATGTTTCCGCTATGTGGTGTCGCAACCTTTTTTCTTCTCAGACAATAATAATCACTTAAAATCTTTAGAGCTTTATTTCATCTCCTCAATCCAAAATGGCTCTCTCTCTAACAATCCCCTGTTTACTCCTCATCGCCATTGCGCCCTCAACTCCAAAACACCAAACTAAATACAAATATGCATACAAATAACAAAAATACAATTTAAACATCAATGCATAATTAATTACGCCAAACATCATGGACACGACGTTACAGCAATTATAAAAGCTAACGCCTTATGTACGACTGTAGTAGTTTTTGATGAATCATACATCTTTCCTTTGTATTATATTAAGTTCACGGATTACGTGTTTTATGCGCCCTATCCCATATGATTGCTGTATGGGATTAGGCGTGAAGGTGTTGCCGAAGGAGTGGCTAGGTGAGTTTGAAATAGCCTTTTCACTTTTATTTTTTCATCCGAAAATCTATCCACAGCGCGCTTGACCAATCTGAGGTTCTCCAGGGCTCTGCCACGAATAGTTATCCGATGATAGAATTCCATACAGATAATCACCAACTTCTCGATAGATGACTGCGTCGTAAACAAATAAACGTATTTTACTACCCATTCAGGAGTGGGGGCCATTACCGTGCTCCCCTACCCTGACGTCACTTTTACTGCATCACTGCCAATTCCGTCAAGAACTACTTTTTGCTGGTATTTGACTACAATCATCTGAGTTCCATTCCATGTGTACTCCCTGGTAATTCACTTAATTCGTATTTATTTTAACACCATCCTTAATATATACCTTGGGATAGTAGGAGGACATCCGCAGGAAATGCAATCAAGTCGAGTGGGAGCGTGCTGCGCCCGCTCCCAGCGGGCTTCCCCCGCTCTTTTCAATGCAGGTCCACAGAGGGATAGGCGCGTTTCTAATTTTAAAATGTAGAAAAAAAAGGCAGGGTCTTATGTACAAATTTAATTGGAATGTTCATGTACAAATGGAGGTTAGAGGATCTCTTTAAACACAACATTGGGTGTAATTACACTATCCTCTGTTAAACGCACATGATGACTCATACTTACACATCAACAGGAGACTTGAATGTGGAATCAGCCGCATTTTGATAAAAGTTATTTAAAGAATGCGAGATATTGTTGCAAATGAACAAATTTTTCAGTTTGTGCGCCGTTAACGTCAGGAATATTTACAGTTTTTTTAAATTATTTAAAAACCAGTTGTAGGAAACAATAGCAATATTTAGGAAGTAAGATATGCCGTCGCATGTTCCATGATAAATTCTGTGCATTTTGGTACCTCATTTGTAGAGTTTGAGTGCGTATAAGTCGAGAAGAAGGTATCCATACAGTAGAAATAATATAGAAGATTGTCCCAGAGAATAAGTAGCGCCACTCAATTTGTGGGGAACTTTTTGGACTATTAGCAAACACATTGTTGCCTTTTGTGGTGTAGTTATATCCGTATTTCCTCGATCACTTCCCCTCCTCTATCTCCTCCGTTTCCAACGCAACCCTCTCCCCTTCCCTCACCCCATTCCCAATTCATGAACCCGCTCGCATTCGGGAAATTTCGACCGAAAATAGTCGTGAGGGAGCCAAGTCACGCGGATATCGCCGAAGTAGAGAGCGTGCGCGCGTCCACTCGGATACGCGTGCTCTTCCGTGTGGGTGGCCGGTTGGGAGGGACGTGGGAAAAATCGCGTGTCCCACTTTTTATCGCTCCCGCAAAAAGGTTTCGAAAACGTTCGTCGTCCGAGCGATTCGCGGTAGCCACGTGCCGCCAGTGGCGCTCGTGTCGCTGCCCTCTCTTTCGTACATGCGCGTTTCGTTTTTTTTGTGTACCCCCCCAACCTTACCAATCGAAAAGAGTTTATTATTAGATAGTGTTACCTACGCATCGGCTGAGCTAAGGTGCCATCTTCGAACTTGCCGCGTGAGAGACGCGATGAAATCGTTAAGAGGTCATTTATGTTCACAGTGAACAAAACGGGGCCGCTTACGATTCCTTGAAGGACACCTATTGTCACTTTTACTATTTTGCAATGTCTTATGGTGCTATAACAATACAGCGATATTAGGGAGTCCCAACTAGAGGTAGATTAAACTCATCTTTAAAAATTTCGCGGGTGTTCGTCATGATGGTTGAAAACTTTTTGGGCTAGGCCCCTCGCCAATTTTTGGGTGACACCCAAAAAGTGACGAGGCGACTTGAACCAAAAAGGTTTTAACTACCACTGGGGGTTAACTGTTTGTTTTGAACTTATTAGCTTAAAGGAACAATTTGAAATATTTGATCATGTAGAAGAAGACGGCGATCAGTGCGAAGTATTCTATAGTAGGTACTCTTGAAGCATTGGACTCCATACCTATGAATACTCGTAAATTTACGTCCTATTACGTGGATGGGGAGCGAGGTCACTTATTCGGTGGATGACTTAGCTCCTGATCGAAGGGTCTCTGGTTCAGAGCCAGGTGAATCCTTCGGAAGCCCTCAAATGAAACTCTTGAAGCGATATACAGGGTGTCCCATTTATCTTGACCACCCGAAATAACTTTTTGTCCAGATACAAATTCAAAAATGTGTCAAGCAAATGTTCATTAGCCGTCAGGGGGACATTAATCAGCATGATTTCCTTCCTTGTAGCTTTGTTATTTACAAAGATATGAACATCGGTATCTCTTTTTCAAAGGGCACCCTATATTTTTTATTCGGCAATTCATTACCTCTCCTAAAGACTTATTCAAAAATGTAGCACAGTGGACCATTAGCATAAACACGGTGTTAGGAAAAATGACTGACTCTCTAGCGCTTACAATTACTGCAGGTACGCGGGCATTGGAACTACTCCACTTGCTGACGTTGACGGTGAACAAATGAAAAAATAGTAAAATGCACACCAGTCATAAGAAACTCGTCCACAGTAAGTGGACGAGTTTATTATGTTTTCATAACGTTGTGTGTATGTTAATGGTCCACTATGCTACATTTTTAATAGGTCGTTAGGAAAGGAAATGAATTGCCGAATAAAAATATAGGGTGCCCTTTAAAAAAGACATACTGATGTTCATATCTTTGTACATAACAAAGCTACAATGAAGGCAATCATGCTGATTAATGTCCCCCTGACGGCTAATGAACCTTTGCTTGACGCATTTTTGAATTTGCATCTGGACTAAAACTTATTTCGGGTGGTCAAGATATATGGGACACCCTGTATGAACAGGGGAAAGGACTGGATCCCACTCCATCACTCCCAAAACATGTGACACTGCTATTATTTGGCAAGTCCTCGTAAATCTTATCGCGCTCGTAACCCGAAAGACACATTAAACGATATCGGATTACTTATAAATATCTTACAGGTACTGGATACGTTCCCCTATCCAAGGGTGGGCGTTTATGATCGGCTTACGTTGTTGTTCGTTAGAGTATCTCCGCTGTAAAGGTCTTAATTATTCTACCGATTATGGTAGGTTTTCATGGAGTATTCAAGAAGTGATCTGGAAGCCTCCCTTTCCTTCCAGCACTGCCTTCTTTAATTCACTGTAAGGCCTAATCCCTTTCAATCTATCTAAAAATCCTATTCTTTTCCTTCTCCTCCCTCGTTTCCCTAACATTCTACCCTCTAACACCATTTTCAAAACCCCCTCCCCGCTAAGCACCAACTCCATCCATACCATCTGTCTCCTCCGTATAGCCGCTGTTTTTGGGTGGTGAAAATATGATTTAAAAATGATTGAACGCCATCAGTCAGCGAAGAAATGCAAGAGCTTGGATGTGTTGAACTTACTTTTAAATTTGATGGACGGTCTTTGAGAAATTGCTCTTCAAACTCTTGGGACAGAATTTTGCAGAGGATTGTAGATGTTGCTGCCCACAGTAAAAATTCGATGCCGGTACTTCGGAGCATCTGAGCGAACTTCCACGTGGACGTACGACGCAAATTGGCCGCTAATGATTAAAAGTTGAGTTCTCCGGATTAGTAACAGAAAAAGTGGGAGATTTGTAATCGGGTGTTTGCAGGTGGAGGGAGTGGAGGAGGAACGTCGAAGTGTTTGATATGGTGGGTAAGGAGAGGCAGCTTCTCGGTGAAATACGGAGGAGACAGAGGGTATGAATGAAGTGGGTATTGAGTGGGAAGGGGATGTTGAGCGTTTGGGGGATGGATTTTAAGTAAGCGAGGGAGGAAAATAGGAGTTTTAGATATAATGAAAGAGAGTAGAAGTTATTGTGATTTGCAGAGGGGAGTCACTGAAGGAAGGCAAGACTGCCAGAATACTTCTTTAATAGTCCATGGGAAACTAACTCCAGTGGGTGGAATACTTTATTTAATAAATAACACCTCAATAAATTTAGATGCTTTTAATGACAATTTTCAACATCCATTCGTCGCAAAGCCTACATTCTGAAATGGACGATGGCAAACGAACCATGGATTATGGTAATACCCGATCGATTTTGAGTGAATGGCCGAATCTATTTATCATACTTTAAGTTTTATTTCCAATTCCAATTCTGGTATATTGCAACCTTTGTTACAGTTTTTACTGTTAGATATATTTTTTGCATAATTTCTTCATAACTCGGTGGGTATATTATAGGTACTATATAATTGTTGCTAGTGAATAGTCTTGTGTACTTCTCGGGTTTTTTCATATTTTTATCCTATGCTGAACTTATTTTTGTGCCAGCTGTTTCAGTGTTTTCATAATTCTTTGATTCTGTGTAGATTGGCACAGAAAAGTAGAGAATATATAATTTTTCTTACCATTATTGCACTGCTTTGACTCAATCGTCTGTCCAAGCCTCGCTTAAACCTCTACGTGCTCTAGTACGACTGGGCGTTCTCCATGGTTTGAGTTTACGCAAGAGTCTTCAGTGGCATGAAGACAAACTAGAGCGAGCGATAGTGATTGGAAATTTGAAATAGTAAGCGCATAACCCGAGAATAATGCCGAATAGAATATTAGAAGCCTCTTCATTTAGCCTTTTTTCTCCTAAAGCTCTACAGTACATCAATCTTCTGGTTCTAATGCATTCCATTTTCGAATGGTATTCCTTGCTTTCGTCCTCGTCGTGTCCCATCCACAAGCGCCAGTAATGCCGCGTGATGAGACGGGCTGGGTTGATCGGCAAAATCTTTATGTTCCCTAATGATTTTTTCTGGAATTTTTGACAATACTTGAATGCTGCGAGTTTATCACTGAAATTTCTACAGTTTTCGTTTCGTTTTTAGGCATAAATCGATTTCCCCGAGGCTACATCTCACTGCGGGCCGTCTTGAATAAGTCATCCGGAATATGGACGGAGGTCGTAGGAATCGCGCCGAAGTTGGCTTCGCGTCTTGGAACATGCGGGAAATTTTTCTCGGAATCGCCGCGTACGCCACCCCTTATTGTAACGGAACTGAACGGATGAAAGTTGCCTGCGAAGATCTGTTAAAAACGAGGGCCCGTTCACACGTGTGTGCGATTCGAACTCTCTTCTGGCTCTTACGTGCTTTTCTCGCAGTTTTTGGTGGTCCTCACTCCACCTTAACCCACCCTGTAATCCTAATAGTGAAGAAATATCTATGAATACTTTGGTATTTGGTTAAAAATGCTCATTTTTATTTATTTAGGTTAGGTTTAGACTTTATCTATTTAGTATTGTTAAGTGGGTGGTGAAAAACTTGAGCAGGTTGAACAGTTCAACTATTTAGGCAGTACGTTAGAGGAAAACGGATACAGTAGTAAGGACATAAGGAAGAGAATTGCACTAGCAAAGGAGGCGTTCATGAACAGGAAGGAACTTCTGAGAGGATCGTTATGTAAGAGTTTAAAGAAAAGGTTAGTGAAGAGTTTGATATGGAGTATAGCTCTCTACGGTGCGGAAACGTGGACATTGAGGAAAGAAGACGAGAGAAGATTGGAGGCATTCGAGATGTGGGTATGGAGAAGAATGGAGAGGAGGAAATGGACGGAGAGGAAAAGGAACGACGAAGTGCTGGACATGGTGGGTGAGCAGAGGCAGCTTTTAGATGAGGTACGGAGGAGACAGAAGGTATTGATGGGAGGAGTACTTAGCGGGGAAGGGATGTTGAAAATGGTGTTAGAGGGTAGAATGTTAGGGAAACGAGGGAGGGGAAGGAAAATAATAGGATTTTTAGATAGATTGAAAGGGTGTAGGCCTTACAGTGAATTGAAGAAGGTAGCGAAGGAAGGAAAGAGTGGCTCCCAGATCACTTCTTTAGTACTCCATGGAAACCTACCTTAATCGGTGGAATACTGTAATAATAATAATAATGATAATAATAAAAATTATATTTTTCTGTCGATTAAGGTAGATTACCATGGAATACTTGAGAAGCATTTTGGGGAAATCTCTTTTATTCAAGCACTTCCCTCTTTAATGCGGAATAATACCTACTCTTTTTCATCCCATCTAAATATCCAATTCTTATCCTTCCTCTTCTTTGTTTACCTAAATTGCTACCCTCTGTAACACTATTTTCAACATCCCCTCCTCGCTAAGTACTCCTCCCATCCATACCTTCTGTCTCCTCCGTATCTCATCTAAAAGCTGCCTTTCCTCACCCACCATGCCCAGCACTTCGTCGTTCTACCTCCTCTCCGTTGACTTCACCTTCTCCATTCTTCGATACACTTACATCTCGAATGCCACTCCAGATCAAACTCTTCATTAACCTTTACTTTAAAATCTTTCATAAAGATCCTCTCATAAGCTCCTTTCTGTTGATGAACGCCTCCTTCGCCAATGCAATTCTCTTCCTGATGTCTTTACTACTGTATCCGTTTTCCTCTAATCTGCTTCCTAAATAATTGAATTTCCCTACTTGTTCCAGTTCTTCCCCACCTACTTTTATTTTGAATCATACATTCCTCGCTTGCGACGCTTTACAAAACCGCATTACCTTGGCCTTCTTGTGTTTAATCCTCATCCCATACTCCTCGCACCCCTCGTATAACGCATCCACTACAGCCTGCACACTCCTCCCTGACTGGCTAATCAGCGCCTGGTCATCCGCGATCCTAACTGATTTAAACATCATCCTCGTACTTTTACTCCAGCTTCAAACTCGTCCCACGCTTCTCATACCATCTCCTCAGCGTATGCGTTAAAAAGCAGTGGCGATAGAGGAATGCCTTGCCTCACTCCTCTTCCTATGCTTGCCCACCTAGATTCTCCGTCCGCTATCCTCACCTCCCCAGTCTGGGCCATATAAATATTACGAATGAGTCCCTCCAATCCACGTCTGTTTTCTTAAGAATATCAATTATCTTGACCCAGTTCACTCTATCAAATTCTTTTTCAAAATCCACGAAGCAGGCATACACGTCCTGGTCATTTTTTAGGATCCTCTCTACGTGGGACTTCATTATTGCTATTGCATCGCAAGTTGACTTCCCTTTTCTAAAACCAAACCGATCTTCGCCCAAATACTCTTTTGCCCTCGAGGTACCCAGGTTCGAAATTACTCTACTCCTAACAAAAGGCGCCCAAGGGACCAGCGTTTAACGTCACATCCGACGGACGGAGTGCTGAACTTGAAGTTCCCTCTTCAAGGCACTCAAGCAGTGATCGAGCTGCCTCTGAAAACTCTCAGCCACTCTTATCTGTATTAACTCTCTATGAATTAATGGAACAGCATCATTCATTTACGATAACCTTGTATTTCAAAGCCGAAATTACATTTAGCATTTATTATGTTTTCTATTAAATCCACGAACACCCGCAAGCAGCCTCAATAGGTGAAATATGATTTGATGCTTTCCCAGCGAATTATGTTTTGAAAGAATTAACCCGGTGGGAATCCAGAACAGTTTACCAGCCTCATTAGGTGTATGGTAGCGGGTGTTCGGAAATAAGCTGTTTCAGAAAACGGTGAGCCTTGTGGTTTTTTTACTACTGAGCTCCACTCACATTTACATAAACCCCTTTATTTATCGCGTTGCTTAGTCTGTCTTCCCTTGGCCTCTCCCCCTTCCAATTTTCTCCCCCACACCACTCTACCTCATATGTCTATTTAGCAGTGATTCACCCGTTTCTCTCCACCTATGCTTCCCTGTCCACGTCCGTCTGCACCACAAGGCTGTCTGCTGGCGCGACGCGCTCCTGGCCCTACGCTCGAAATGAAGTCTCTCTGTTTGCTCTCGGGAAGTATCAATCGGTTTTAAGGGTATGTGGCTTTGTAAATCATTGTAAGCTTGGAATATGAGATTCGAAATAAAAGGAGATGGGCTAAAAGTTGAGCAGATAGAGCAATTCAACCTTTTCCGCGGGAAAACGGAACGGCAGCATGGATATCAGGAGAAGAACTGCGTTAGCAAAGGAGACGATCATGGACACGAAAGAGTTTATGAAAGGATCGTTAAATAAGAGCTTAAAGAAAAGGCTAGTGTGGAGATTGATCTGAAAGTGTGCCTCATTTTTCGGTGCAGAAACGTGGACACTGAGGGAAGAAGACGAGAGAAGATTGGAGGCATTCGAGATGTGGGTGTGGAGAAGAATGGAGAAGGTGTAGTGGACGGAGAGGAGGAGGTACGACGAAGTGCTGGATATGGTTGGCGAGGAGAGGCAGCTTTTAGATGAGGTACGGAGAAGAGAGAATGCATGGATATAGCGAGTACTACGAGATATAGCGGGGATATTGATAACAATGTCATAGGGTAGAATGTAGAGGAAGGAAGAGAATAGGATTTTTAGATAGAATGAAAGGGAGTTGGCCCAATTGTGAATTTAAGAGGGAAGTACATGTAGGGAGGGGAGACCACGACGATACTTCTTCATTAATCCATGGAAACCTACCTTAATCTTTATTTATAATTGTAACTGTCGATACTTGTTTTTATTGATCTTTCAAACAAACGTAACGGAAACGGTGAGAGACGGACTCTTTCTTCTTCTCCTTCCTTTCCCATCTGTTCTCGTCCTTTCGATATGTATTCCACCCTCTCCAATCCTAAATCCCGCTTCCCCACCTCCTCTCCGTCTGCGCCCCCTCCCTCGCCACCCCCGCCCCCGCTACCTGTGAGCAGCAGCCCCCATCCCGCCCCACCCCCTACGCTCTGTCTCCTCTTCTTTCGCAACCGCGTCCCCTCCGCCTTCATCTTGGAATAGAACCGACCTTTTATACTTGGCAGTGGACGGCGGCGCGGCAAGTATGCCTCGTGGATGCCGCGCGCGGGGGAGTTGAGTGCGGTGGAGCGCGCGTAAATTTAGGGGGGGGGGGGTGCGGGATAGGAATGGATAGGGCGTGCTACCTCTGCTGCAATTAAATTCGGTGTATCAGATTATGAAAAAAAATACTTGCATTTAAAATGCTACTTCTTTTACTGCAGCGATTAATGTCTCTTTGTATTAAAGGGGGAATAACGGGGTGCTGCCACCACTAACGACGCCTACATTTTAGCAATTAGTTTTGGTGCGATGGGTTGTAAAAATTGTTGCTAAAATTCATAATGTCAGTCTTTTACTACAGTTATTACAGTTATTACAGCTCATTATGTTTTTTAAATCTGTAAACCATTTATTTAAATAGCGTTATATTTAGAATATGTTCTGTGTGTAGAATTGGTTTTTTTTTGGTGGAGCTATTAATTTTATCGAAGCATAAACTATATCTTTTAATAAATATTCAGTAAAATTATGTTCTGTATCTAGAATTTTGGTGTTTTTGGTGCAGATTATTTTTTTTGCGTATAAACCATTTCCTTATGTGAAGATTTAGTTAAATTATGTTATGTGTGTAGAATTATGGTGTTTTGGCGCAGCTGTTAATGTTTTTGAATGACGATTTAGTAAAAATATGTTCTTTGTCTAGAATATTGGTGTAATTAAATAATAAGGAACGGGTGAGAAGAGTAGTCTTTTGAAAACCTAATACAGCTTACGAAACAGTTCATTCGGCCACATCGTTAGACGTGAGGGTCTAATGGAAATAGTCGTTGAAGGACAAGTGGAAGAGAATAACGGTGGATGTAGGCTATGGATGAGATGTATGCAGCAGGTGATGAAGGATGTACATTAGAAGCATTATGTATGTGTTGAAAGATTGGCCGATGGGGGAATTGAGTGGTGAGCTGCATCAAACCAATCTTACCATTGATAACTGTTGGTGATGTAAGACTCTCGATTGCTTGTAAATAGCTACTTAGTCGTTATAATCAAACATAAATTATCATAGTTTATGGAGAAGAATGGAGAGGGTGAAATGGACGGAGAGGAAAAGGAATGACGAAGTTCTGGACATGGTGGGTGAGGAGAGGCAGCTTTTAGATGAGATACGGAGGAGACAGAAGGTATGGATGGAGTTAGTGCTTAGCGGGGTGGGGATGTTGAAAATGGTGTTAGAGGGTAGAATGTTAGGGAAACTTGGGAGGGGAAGGAAAAGAATAGGATTTTTAGATAGATTGAAAGGGAGTAGGCCTTACAGTGAATTGAAGAAGGTAGCGCTGGAAGGAAAGGGAGGCTCCCAGATCACTTCCTTAGTACTCCATGGAAACCTACCTTAATCGGTAGAATACTGTAATAATAATAATAGTCCTCAAATGTAACACTTGATTTCTCTTTCAAATATTAAGCCCAATTGTTTAAAATATACCCCAGGTAAACTTCCAACGTACTCTGGGCAAGTTTGATCACTAGACTTTGTTTAAGTAATTATTTTTTTATCGGACTAGTCATTATTCACGAACAAAATTAAATACGCGAATAAATTGACGAAGAATTTCACTCTGCGTTGAGTTAATTTTTATTTTTTAAGCGGTAGGTATTTGAGAAAAAATACTAAACTCTAAATCCGTGTAAAATGTGCCCCTGTCCTACCTACCTATTTCTAATTGCTACTGTGCCCCTACTCCAAAAAGTTCAAACTTATAGCATCGGTTATTGTAGAACAGTGTGAGCGCATTGCTAGATGGATTGGGTTGGGAAACGTTACATGAGCGAAGAACGAAATATAGAATGAACCTACTTAGCGGATTCAGAGAGGATGTGTCGCAGATGACATGAAAGATATACTTCAATTATCGTTTTATCGTGATAGAAGAGATAGCTAGAGGAAGATAATGGACTGCAGAAGAGGGAGTTTTAAAATGTTCTTTCCTAGGACTATCAGGGATTGTGGCAGATGTACCATAATTGTAGTAAATCACTGCACTCGCTAGGTCAACCAAGTGCTTGTAGTTTTTTCTGGTTTGGGTGTGTTTGCCCTTGTTTTCATTTTGCGACATCCAACTAGTTTTTTATGTAGTTTGGTGAATATTTATCCGCGTAATATTTTTGTGTTTTTTGCATAGTTGGTGTCAATTTGAATGCAGCAATTACTGGGAAAACGTAAAATAAAGTAAATAAATGCGTGATTGGTTAAAGTTCATCTGCTGGCATGTGCATGTGTTATAGCCTTTATTTTCGATGATTACGAAGGCGTAGCGTATTACATGCCGCATGTTAGTGCTTAGTAAACACTGTTTACTCACCCCCTGCCAAACACCCTTGTGGTGGATCGCAGGGAGCAATGGAAATGTAGATAAGCTAGTGATCAGCCTGCATTGAAGATAAAATTCCACCGGTCGAGAGAGATATGCATCCGTCCTATTTAATACAACAACACACTCACGCAGGGATGGTTTGGAAGCGTGTGCAAGACGGAGAAAGGCGGTTGGGGAGGGGGGGAGTCAGAGGGACCATGTGGCAAGTTGAGGCTTCATTGGCTCATCGTCTGGTCAATTGGCCGATTGATCCCGCTTTCATTGGACTAGCTTTACCACCGATTGATTTATTGGAGGCTGTCGTGGGGAAGGGAAGTGGGACCTGCGGCGTATATACGTTTCCGAGAGGGAGTCTTCGTTTGGCGGGTTCCTCATTTGCTGCCACTTTTCCTGCTGTGCGCTCTTCTTCGACGTCACACATGCCTTGTTGCTTTACCTCTCACGCAACATCCGTTCTAATACGAACCAGCGACAATGACGTCACGTGCCTCCTTTTTCATTCTCTGGGCGCCCACGATGCGACCGGGTTTCCTACAACATTTCTGTTTACGCCATAGGATTGGCGTAACTACATGCTCCATTACAAACTGTACTCAGCAAACTATGATTTTTCTACGATTGAATGCTTTATTCTCCATTACTCTCCACTTCAGTGAAGAGGGTGAGAAGGTGAAGGCGACGGTCTCCACGCCCACAGCTCGAATGCCTCCAGTCTTCTCTCGTCCTTCTCCCTCAGTGTCCACGTTTCTGTGCTGCACTCCAGAGGTTTTAACTTGTAAAAAAGAGTTTTTTGTTTTTTTTTTCCGCGGCAATTAAGAGAACGGCTGAGGTTTCCTCTCCGCTATCGAAGACCGCGTGAGATCTAAAGGCCTGGTTACACGGTGCATTAACCGGTACGGGTTAATGTCTAAATGTATGAACGCGAGAATGAACGGAAAAATTCACCTTGTAACCACCCCAAAATGTACAAATGCATGAACGCGTGAACGGAAAATAGAACCTGTACTAATTTCGTTCATGCATTCGCACAAGTTGATAACAGAGCCACCTGGTGGGAAACGACACATTTAGTTGTCATCTGCAGGGCTATTCCACGGCCGTCTTGGCTATTTAGTAACTCTTTACGCGTTTTTGTTCATTTGTACTGTATCGTAAGTGCTTGAATCCTACCACAAACTCACCATTTGCATCTACACTAATATTCGTATAGATTATCCCTGTATGTATGCCGGACATACCAAGTTTATGCCTATGGTATCTTATTGGTTGTATTATGCCGGAACAAAACAATCGATGAGGTTGTCACAGAGTTTTCAACACGACATTTGTGAAATACAACGGCTATCATACGACATATAGAACAAATTTAAACATAATTTATATTATACGAATTAACGACAATTCTACCTTTTTATACGTCCGAGGTGGGAATGCGCTGGCCCACCACAAAAATACGACTCACATTACGCAAGTTCATAAATCGGCAAGACCTCTAAACCAACATCTTTTCCATCAACAGCAAATATCTTCTTAACTTTATAACCGTCCCGGACAAAAGTAGAACAAAGTATTAAAAATATCTACTCTCATACATCATCTACACTCAGTGAAACAGATGACTGAAAAATGTCTAGTAAACACGGCTTAAAAACAAGATGCGTCTACAAATTTTCAGCCTAAGTATTAACTTTGATAACGGTTTGAAATAAATAGAGTTCTATTGAGATATAGCATTAAGCGAGAGATAACGATAAATATTAAATATAAATAAATATTACTGGCACGAAATGAAACAACTTCGGCAATTACAATGAAAACCACTGTTTACACGGCATCGCAAATATATTACCAGTATGTGAAATTTCCTGGTCCTACAGGAAACAACGAAAAGGGAATTATTTTCTGGTAGGTATCGTCTGCTTCCTACCTAATGATACTGTTTTCACATTTAAATTTTGCGCACTGTAAAGGGAATAAACAAAAACTAAACGCCTCCTGTTACGAGAAAATGTGTGAAAACTTGTGCGAACGCATGTACCGTGTAACCGCTCATTCATGCTCCTCGTTCACGCAAACGTCCATGAATTCAGACATGGAAACAGACACGCATTCATACATTAACCCGTACGGGTTAATGCACCGTGTAACCAGGCCTTAACAATCTCCCCTATTTCGGCGTCAGTATCTGGTTATGTGAGCAGATTTGGAATATTCCAGTGCTTTCCATGAATGAGCTGGAGACGAAAAACCGGGAAACGCCCTGACGAGGTCTCCGATAAGGGAGAAGAAGTGCAATAGAAACGGGAATAACAAAATAAAATGCCGGAATTCTTTCTGGTTTCTCTAACAGGTCACTTATGGTATAGCCATCATTTATATAACTCGGCGTGCGTATCTTCATCAGGATGACTGTGTCACTCGTCTACACTGATAAAGATAGGCGAGAAAATAATCGAAACATTGGATATTGAATACCTACCTGACCCGGCCGAAAACTCGAGAAGAATTCCTGCTAAGAGAAGGTCTAGGATTCCTATTTTACCCATAAATTGCTCTATTTTAAATTTGTATTTTCATTTCTTTCTTTGTCGAAGTGTTTCGGAGCGATTACCGTTGCTTCCTGCGTGTCTCACTGGCTCTCACAGTAGTGGTGTGTCTGATCCGACTCGGAAGCTTGTCTTCGCGGTCAGCGCGGAGGTCATGTGTTGACCCCAGCAACCTCATATTCCACGGAGCCGCCCTCTCTTCGACATGTGACGCGCATTTCTGGGAAAGGGGATGATTGGACGGCGGTTGGAGGGGAGGAAAGGGGGTGGAGGAGAATGTTGGGAACACATGAGCAGCGACAAGGGGGAAAGAATAGGGTGGTTTCCTATTATTTTTTATTGCCTAAATCGAAAGAGTACGTATTTCGGAGTACTCCTGGAGTACGTATTTCGGAGTACGCTTTTAGATGTTTAAATGACGATATCTATTTTTCGCGATAAAATAAAAAGTGCAAATTTTCAAGCGCGCGAAAACGCGACGGTTAAGTATGAATGCTGGGAAAAGCCCGTGTTACGCATTTCTGGTTCCCGCTGCCGGCCTGTGAGGTGACCTTCGGGCGAGGATATGTGCGCCGCTGTGATGCAGGTTGCTAGCAGGTAGCAGAGTACCCTGCTAGCAGATAACGCTTGGAATAAATAAATATTATTTATACCCTATCAAACGAAGGAAACTTTCCGACCATAGGAAATATTAATTGGTGATTATTAAGACATGTTTGCCTGAGCTCTTGTGCCTCATGCATGCATTGGTAATCTCGGACGATGTAAAACTCCTACCTACTCGTATAGAAACTAGGTCCCTGTGACGTCACGTGGAGTGGCATCGCATGGGCACCAATCTGGCCTTTTTTAAATGCGGTTAAAATTGACAATTGCCATTCGTCTACATTGGGATTTCTAAAACCAAATAATATTTTATATAATGAATACACTAATGGTGGGTAACGAATCGCAATCAATGCCTTTCGTTTTCTTTGATGAAGGAAACTACCCTATTGTAGGGTATACATCTTGAGCAGAAGTGCGCATCGCCACCCAGGCCCAGCCTGTCTTACAAGGACTACCACATTTTTGAAAATCTGGTCGTTATTTCAACAAAGTTATTATTTTTAATACAGAAGGAAGGCAAACTTTGCTCGGTTAAAGTTCGTGGGCTTCGATGTCTGGGACTGTGAATTTGAGACGAATAGAGAAACTATTTTGAACGTATCACGTCCTAGAAGATTTAATAATTTTCAGCTACAACAGCTGCCGGCCTCGGTGGAGGCGGGTTTGAGTCCTCCTGCCTGCCAAGCTGAAGGTCGCGGGTTCGAGTCCCGCCTGGGCATTGGTGTCGACTCCATGGGGCTTGAGGGGGCCCGAGCCCCCTCAAAAATTCGTTATGGGTGTGAGGAAAAAATGTGTCAGGCTTGCTGATTTTCCCCGGAGTGTCGAGTTATCGAGATTCGAGTTATCAGGGCTCTAATGTTGATCATACGGCTCTTCTAAAATGCTTAAAAAACTTAAAACTCACTACTTATAATATTTCCCGGGCAAGATCTCCGGTTTGGGCCCCCCCCGATATTTTTTGTAAGTCGGCACCCCTGCGCCTGGCTATATTACCCCTGCCCTGGGCATGGATGTCAGGTATCGTCTATCGTCGTCATGTTCTATCCCGCCGATGTAAAGGCCAATCAGTGCTGTTTTCGGGGTTAAGAAAATGAACGAAAATCCCAAACGAACTCCTCTGGTCGTAAATGTATTGTTCTCTGTGTCCACTGTATTGTGATGTACACTTACTGTGCCACATGCCCCTTGCGAGAGTTTGAAATCGAGTGAGGTGAGTTGACCATCCTATTATGCCTCGTTCGCATTACGATTGCCGAGCGATCGTCCCAATGATACTTGGCTGAACTAGCCGTGTGAATGCATGTCCTGACAATAGTTCACGAACGTTGCCACTTGACGATGGTTAGGCGCTGGGAGACCGGAAACGGAAGCGACAAGAGAAAGACGAAAAGCTCGTGAAGCTTTATTTTTTACGTGGATTTGTCCTTGAAAGGAAGAATATGGGCGGAAGAAAAATTATTCGGTAAATACACGTTGAACACAGTAATATCTTGTCCCTGCATACCTCAACAGCTCTGCTAAACGTCAATTTCCCGTTCCCTTTAGATGTCAGAACTAGAGGGCAGCACAGGTTTTAACTATCGTCGTGTGAATGCACGATAGTTCCGACAATCGCTGGATCAATCGTAATGTGAATGAGGCATTGGCTCTTGGCGGGGTGACTGGAAGACTTTTTGCTGTTCCTTCTGCCTTTTTCTGCCGCTAAATATCTGGCGAGACAGAGGAAAAAAAGGAAAATGGGGCCTTTCCTAAAATTAGGTAGACATACTTTCGGCTCTTTCATCCCAAGGGATTATTATTGGCTGTGACTTGTCCATTTCTCCTTCTTACCCCTCTCTTCTCATTTTGGCCATTCGGAAGGCTCTCTTTCTTCTTCCTATTCCCGTTGCTCAGGTTGAGCTTAACCCATTCTCCGTGTGTAGCCATTTCTGACCACTATCCACCCCTATTGTCTCCAGCGCACACGCGGTTAAGCGGGGATTACACGTACGAGTCGACTCGGTGGTACTAGCCGACTCGGACGTGTATCATATCAACTTCCGGCCGAGTTCACTATCGATTGCTGTGGTTCTCGATACTCGGACAGGGTAGCCGCCATCCTAGTAGCTATCCGAGGGTTCTCGATTAGATCGAAATAATCGCACTGGTCCGACAGCAGTGGATACCAGTTTAAAAGTGGAGAATTGTTATGGAGGTATGTTATGGAGAGTTTTGATCAAAATTTGACCAGAAGCCACAAGGCCGTTAATTGGACAACAGTTTAGTAATCGAGTTGTTCTTAACGGTGTTAGCTGTCTGGAATTTAGTATTTGAATAGTACATGTGCACTGAGGTTCAGGCGTGCCGACTTACAAAAAATATTGGGGGGGCCCAAACCGGGTATATTGCCCAGGGATATTTTATTTATAGGGATACATAATTTCCTCTTCCTCTCCTGAACATCCTTCAGGCTGCTCAACAAAACAAGTCCCAGCGCGACTCTCCTTCGGTTAATAAACATCGCCAAAAACCAATAATAGGTTATATGCTTGTTATAAAAATACCGCCAACGACAAGACTTCACTAGCGATAACGTGGAATCGACAGCACCAGACAGCACTACACGTGTAGACACAACAGCGAATCCAAGTGGAGTCGAAACTCACATTCGATTCAATATAAATCGATCGACTACGAGTTAACTCGTGTGTGTAATCCTTGCTTTAGTCTTGAAGGCGTCTCTGTCGCAGGTAGCACAATGGACAGACAACCATCCCTCCACCCTCACATCATACCTCTTCAACCCCTCTCTTTTCAGAGTCAGCCGGCAACCTTCAACACAGCAACCGTTTTCTCCACTACGCCATCGGCCGAATTCCAATCCCAGTACACCACCTTAGTGTATACCAAACACAAAGGAAGACTGCGCGTTTCGTCAAAAACTGCTGCGGGCGTACAGACAGTGTTACCCAGATGTTAAGCGAATTAGGCTGGGAGCCGCTGGAGACTCGGAGGCTACGCGCTAGGCTTAGATTGCTTGAACAATTGAGAATGGATCTTTAAGAGCGACACAGAGAACATAATATTAGAGCCAAGCTTTATTTCCAGGTCCGATAGAAGCGATAAATTAAGAGGGATGTTTTGCCGAACGGATAGATATGGGAATTCGTTTTTCCCTCGAACCATAAAGGACTTTAATAAACGCTGGTCCCAACCTCGTTAGAGCACTTCATTTTTTAGCTGTAAACGGCTGGTGTCCTAACACCCCCTGCCACACGCCCTTTAGACGGCTTGCGGGGTATTATGTAGATGTAGATACCATGTTCTAAACGTACCTACGTACGACCGAAGGGCTGGTTTACAGATGCAGCCGTCTACAAACTATAAACCGATATTTCCTTTGACTATTAGGGTTTGATACGGATGTGACATCAATGCAATTAATCGCTGCACTCGCTATTTTGCACATGTGAATGCATTTTTTCTCTTTTCTGGTTTTAGTTTATAGGATCTTCTCCTCCTTTTTACCATCTAACTAGTTTTATGCAACTGTACTGCATATTTATCCTCTTAATAATTTTGTTTTTTGTTGTTGTATGCTTGGCGTCAACTTGCATGTAGAAATGCATGATCGGTGAGAGCTCACACCGCCTGCTAGCATATGCATGTGCTATGGCCTTTTTTTTCGATGACTGTTTTTTTATGTTGCATGCTGAATGTTTGTGTATACACATCCACTGCCAATCACTCTTGAGTAGTGTTTTATGTAGATTTAAACCAAAACAACGCTTAACGCTGAGGTTAGCTGAAGGATATGTAATAAATTTAGGGCAAAAAATTATTTGTATACGTATAATTGACCGAATTAGTATATTTAAGTGTATCTTAGAGGATCATAGGGCTTACAGGAAGGTTGGAGGAATGAATTTGGCAGCGATATGGAGGATGGAATATGTGGCCGAGGAGCTGCAATTTTGATGCTGTGCGTTACGTTGCGTACATTCATAATACGTTTAATACTCTCGTTCATCTTCAGAGAAAGCAAAGAGTTTTGGCGCAAATAAAATTGTAAAAACGTTCTTCTTCAGGGCCTGCATTTGAAAGTGTCTGTTCTTTCATTGCGCTGTGAGTGCGAGCGATGGACAGGGGACTGCTGCGAAAAAGGAAAACTCAGCCCCAGAGGTGGCCAAATGATTGTGAACTCGGTGCGAACTTTCCATCAAATGGAAAAAATCTGTGGCAAGATGTCATCTGAATAATATGGATCGGAATATGACCCACTTCTATCTTAAATATCCGCTCTTATTTTATCCATTAAAAGTTATCTGATCTGTGAATTCCTATATTTATTGTGGTACCCCTTTGCTACCTTGATACTTCCTTCCTTTGATTAATGTAATCTTATTTATATTGTCGTAGTCTATGAGGTGGAAGAAAAAATGAAAAAGGCAATTAAATTCATGTGCTAGACATTTATTTGATTTGAGAGGGGATGTTTATTTGTCTTAAAAGAGACTCACCCTAGGTTGGCTAAATTGAGATCTTTTCTTTATGATTTTCAGGAATATAATTCCTAATCACCTCTGTAAAATATTCAAGAATAGGCCAGAAACAACTCAGATAAAAGCTCGCACAAAGGGCTGTTATTCACGTTATCCCATTCCTCGTGCAGCTACCAACCAAAACTCAATTTTCATTAAGGCGTCAAAAACATGGAATTCTCTCCCTAAAGCCTTAACATTAGAATTAATGCACTCAAACATGAATTATACATGGCTCAAATCAATGCAGAGAAAAATTGAGCTTAGTGTTCAACATACTTCACACCCTACCTATTACGAATGTGGTAAAAATAACCTAGCTCCTTTGTTATCCTCTTATTATTTTTGTACTATACTGCTGTATCTGTTTCTTTGCTTCTGTATCAATAGCTATTTCTATTTGCGTGAAGTTTTCTCGGGTTTTCAAACGGTTTAATATGTTGTATATCGCTAACGTTTCAACGGACGACTCGTCCATCACCATCAGGGTCAATGAATGGTTTTTATAATCCACCCTGGTGATATACAACGAATTAAACCAGTGTAAATGTCAAGAGGATTACACGCAATTAACTTACTAACTTAAGAAGGAATTCCTTCGTATTTGAGCAATTTCTAATTTTTATTTTTCATGTATTGGGATTTTTGGTGAGTGTTTTTCTTCTTACTTTTACGTTTTGCATTTATCCAAGGGCGATGCCCAAAGCGTAATAAAGCCTCACCTAAAGTATTCTATTCCATTTTTTTTAGAAGGAAACGAGTTGGTTCGAGTGGTAGTGCCCTTTTTCATCTGGGATTTGCCACGATCATCCCCGGTTTCCTTTATTTCGCAAAGTGATGATAATGGACCCGCATAGTTGTCATTGTCGGTGGAAATCCTTAGTTACTCTTTTATATGCTTCCACGATGCGCGATATTTTTGAGATTCTTCCCCAACGGTGTCTCTATTGCGTGGAGAAAAAGAAAAAAAATCTTTATTCGTTCCTTCCATGCGTTTACAATTACGAGTCTGAATTTCAGAATGCGCGTATGATTGCCTTTCGCCGTATGAGGTGACCTTGGGGCGAGGCTTTGAGCGCTGATACGACGCAGGCTGTTAGATAGATTTAAAAATGCTGAATCTGAATCCCTTGAGAAAGCGACCACCATCGGCCGGGAAACGTTGGGGCCACCCAAGAATATGGTGGTCTCCTATTATTTTTTTATTGCCTAAATCGAAAGATTATTACTCCTGGAGTACACATTTCACGCTCTTAGATTTTCGAATGACGATAACTATTTTTCGCGATTAAACGAAAAGTGAAAATTTTCAAGCGCCCGAAAACGCGACGGCTAAGTAGGAATGCTGGGAAAAGTCCGTGTGACGTATTTCTGGTTCTAGCTTTCGCCGTGTGAGGTTTGAGGCTTTGAGCGCTGATACGACGCAGGCTGCTAGCAGGTAGCAGAGTATTCAGCTAGCAGGTAGCGCTTGGCTTAAATAAGGATTATTAATACCTTATCAAACGAAGGAAACTTTACGGCCTTTGGCAGTTTTAATAGGTTTTTAGATTATTAAGAGATGTTTCCCTGAGCTCTGTGCCTCATGCATGCATTGGTAATCTCAGACGATGTAAAACTCCTATCCACTCTTATAGAAACTAGGTCCCTGTGACGTCACGTGGAGTGGCATCGCATGGGTGCCAATCGGGCCTTTTTCAAATGAGGATAAAATTGACAATTGCCATTCGTCTAAACTGGGATTTCTCAAATAATTTTTATATTATGAATACACTAATGGTGGGTAAGAATTCGCAATCAATGCATTTCGTTTTCTTTGATGAAGGAAACTACCCTATTGATGCAATATTCGTTTCAGTATTCGCTAGCCCAGATTGATGAAAAACCCAGCCTATTCCAGAAGCTACCTCTGTCATATCATAGTAATTTGGTTGAATTCTGTATGTAATCGATTAACCTTTTGAAAAAATATTATTTTTGCAATGAATTAGACTTTAATGCCAGTTACGGTTACCGAAATCTAATACTAATGTTATCTTATTTTGTAATCGTCGAAAGAATAATTTTTCCATATTTTGTGCCAACTAAACATACATTCTAAAGGTACGCCGAACGAGACAATTATATTTGATCAATCGATTTAATAGTATCCGTAATTGATTTCTTGCTAGCCTATAGCTTTTTTATCTACTCCGTATGCATTTTCAGTACTTTAAAAAAATTTATTATTAGCACATTGTAATGGGTAATCTTTTTCTCTTTTCAGGTAAAGGAGTTTCTTTTTTTGGAGAGCCTTATTACGTCGCTGCGTTTATGATGTATATTTTCCTGAAGTTACACGGTATTTATTTGTTGTTGTACTTGGTATATAATGATAATTTTTAAGCCTTAAGTCCGCATTACTATCACAGAAGTGCTAAAATTTATAAGAAGTCTCATAAATGCAGGTTCAATATTTTATATTTGAAAAAATACTTGAGTAACACTTTCAAGTATTTGTTAGTCCTTTTTGATAACAAAAATGAGCATGTTTTGTGTGAGTGATGCCTTAGTTGTCTTCATTCTCTCGTATTTTTTAGTCCATAATTATAAAGTTTATTTCCTTTCAAGCATCGAGAACCACTCCTGTGTAGATAATAAAAATGGATTCGTTTGCAGTGAAAGATTTTTCGCGTGGATACTCGTGTGTTGAGGAGTTCCTCATTTTTATTGGAAAACTGTGATAAAGGGAACATGATCATATAAACGTAAAGGCTCTCCATTCCTTCCCTCCTTCCTGTTTACCTAATTCCACCTAAACGCCGGCATGTAGAAAAAATAGGAATAAATCATCTGTGCTTAGCACTTTGCGGACATTCCAGTTCCCATACGTCATTGGTGGAATTCATTGAACGAATTGGTGCGAAAATAGGAGTGAAGTTTGGTCGACTTAAAAGTAAGCAGTTAAGATTAAACATCGTTATGAGCGACTCAGAGAAGATAAGAAAGAATCCAACTATATTTTCAGGTCCGACAGACACGATAATTGAAGGGAGATATTTTGCCTAACGGATAGGTGTGGGAATTCGTGTTTCCCCCGAAAACTAAATAACTTAGCCCATTTCCGCCCAGAATACTTTCTGCTTGCGATTGCGAAGATATTTTGGTACGTTAATCCTATGATCGTCCGTCGCAATCCATTGAAATATTTTGGTGACACTCGTAATTGATTCTGCAGAAAGAGCAGTAGCTATATAGATACACTAGATGGAAATGAGGTCAGAATATAATGTTCTTAAATTTCTACAAGTGACCTTGATAGAACAGATGAATCTTCTGGATAAGGATATTTTTGGATGAAGGAAAGTTAAAATAATCTATTCAATGTCATTTTCTAACATTACTTTTAATGATACTTGCATTTAATTTACCGGCAGCAGGCGCCCATGTTGAATTACCACTTCGCACCCGTCCCTTTTCGTCCATGGGTTCATTTTGACCAACTTAAAAAAATAAACTAATCAGTTGATCAAGTTTTTTCAAGCTTCAATATCATATTGGTGACATTTTGATGGCAAAAAGAAGTGCAGTTTTTCTTCAACAGTCTCATATCCTCAGAATGGTAGGATGTAGTCATATGGCTGCGGTGGGCGGAAACGGGTTAAATAAATACTAGGTGGAACTTTGATAGAGCGTTTCCTTTTATTTGTCAACGCCTGGTGTCCTAACACCCCCTGCCACGCGCCGGTCGAGGTGGCTTCAAGTTCAAAAATAGTTTGCGGGGTAGTATGTAGATGCAGTTGCGCAATCCTCTCATTAATGCGAAGCAGGCGGGGGCCCCGAAAGTCCTTGGCAGAGGACCCTGCACCGAAGGGACGCCTTCAAGAGATGCGGAATCGGTCGGACTCCGATGATTGGGGACGCGAGGGCTCACGGGAAGGGTCTCTCCGCCCCATTGGCGGTCGGAGAGGGTTGAAGGAAGGGTTTGAAGATTGAGTGGGTCTTTTAATAAACATTCTCCTCTTTAAGGGGGGAGGACACTGAAGTGTCGTTGGTTAAGTGACTCCGTTCCCGACAAGGGCGGGTTTTACGGAGGTGGGGAGGTTTCCTTCGATGTGGGAGGTGCACTCCTGGAAGCTTTCTATGATTAATACAGCTCAGTAGTATAGCTATTTCATTAGTCACAGTAATACAGCACAATACAATAGTTATTTTATGGAACAATAAAAATCATTATTATTAATAACGTGCGAAAATTTCGCACTTTGACTTAATGGGCGTGAGGAAAAAATGTTTCAGGCTTGCCGATTTTCCCCAAAGTTACCAGATATCGAGATTCCAGTTATCAGGGCTCTAATGTTGATGATATGACTCTTCTAAAATGCTTGAAAAACATAAAACTCACTACATATAAAATTTTCCGGGGCAAGATCCCCGCTATGGGCCCCCCCAATATTTTTGTAAGTCGGCATCCCTGGAATTAGGTTCAATTCGTGATTACAGATTAAGTGGACACCCTGTTGATGTTTGTATACATGCGGTTGGTAGCCTTTGCTTCGCCTGATTGACCACGGGACGCCTTCGTCTCACCTTCACCTCTCTCGCCGCTGTCCACGCTAATATCAATCTCCCCTTCCGCCGCACATTTGTATATGTGTGGTACCTGTTCCGCTGCGGGCATCTTTTCACCCCTTCCCACCCCCTCCCTCTCAGGCACGCATCGCATAATGGCCTCCCTCCCTTCCAGGCCATGGCTGGCTCATGAATGACTGATACGCGGTTTCCGCTTAACCTCTTCTTGCCCATGTCCATCTCGGCGGCCAATCTTTCGGACGCCTCCAAGGAGAGGGAGTGAGGGAGGAGGTTTTTTTTTACTGTGTGTTCGGGAGGGGTAGGGGATGGTTCTGTGGAATCGAGAGCGTTGGGAGGTGAGATAAATAGTCGAGGGTGTAAAGTGGAGAGGAGGAAGGGGGTGATCGTCATTTTTCAGGCGGCGCCGTCGCCCCTGGCTACGACCCGGGGCTTCCCTCACCCCCCCTTTCAATAATCCTGGGAGGTGGTCGTTTTCACTGGAGACGTATCGGTCTGAGCGGGGTCAGCCGAAATTTCGGAAGGTTGAAACGGACGTATTTCACGAAACATCATCGATGCTTGAACTCAAAACCAAGGAGACCAATTACACAGGCCAACGATGAAAAAACTTTTTTACCGAAAATACCGTATTCTTATGTTTTTAAAGTTGCTGAATCCAAATATGATGGTTTTGAAGTTGTATCACCCTCCATTCATTGGCATTTTACCGTTAAATTTATGAAATCAAGCAATATTTTTAGAATTTAACAGCTTTTTTATAGTTATAATAAAATTGAAAAAGTAGGTCTAATGAACGAAGACAATGGGGGTTGGGGATTACTGTTGGTACTTCACCGAGAAGTTCAGCAAGCGAGTCATCGCAGAAAAAGGTAGGCAAGAAGCTTCAAGGAAAAAAGGGAAAGAGAATGTAGACCAATTCCAGTTGACAAGTGAACCCTGTATTACCACGTTGTAGTAAATACACACAATTTTATCACGATGTAGTGAACAGTAAATAAAAACAATTTTATGATGTAACACAGTGTCTCATTGATTTCCCTATACATGTACAGGGGTATTACACTAAATATTAAATACATATTGCTTGGAAACTATGGGTGATACAAAAAACTAAGGCAGGTTTGGATTCGGCACATAAAAATCTATAAAGATCAGCTATTAAAATAAACAAGTTTTCAAACAAAATGTTTTTGTTGGCCTGTGTTATAGGAGGCAAGTTTCCAAGTAGTTGTTTGACAAAGTTAACTATAAATGATTTTTTTTTGTTATAGAGCGCGGTATAAATTTTGGAATATAACTTAGATAAAGCAAGGTCTACCATTAGTATTAATTTAAAGTTCGTTTAATGATTGGTTTCGGTTCAATAAGGGTGCAAACGTCATGATCATTTGGAAAATCCCAAAAAACTGGTACCTACCACCCATACCAAAAAAAACCGCTACTTTATCTTTTTGGCTGATAAATATATCGTAAAAAACCTCCACATTTTATCACCAATATACAATGCAGAAAATAGTTAACTTTACTTTATGCAAATTACGTTGTAATCAAACCAGCCGTTACTTCGCTACAAACCTTCAATCTCTGGCATGCTTCCTTTTCAAATGGACAATAGTCCGTCCCGTGGAAGTTTGAACCCCTACGTCTCCTTTCACGTGGCGCCAATGTTTTCGGTCTCCACCTTCAAGTACCATACCATAACATAATTGCATGTGTAATATTTGCGTAAACTATGTACCTCATTAACTATGTTGTATCTTTCATGTAACATGACATTAGCTTTCACTCAGTAGGTTTTCGCTGGTTTTTCACGCCCCCCTTCTTGTGTGGGCGTTTTCCTGCTGTGGGTTTTTTCGCTGAAGGACATTACACACTTATCCTCATATTTTTTTCCCACAAACACAAATCTTTTTTCTCACACAAAATTTTCACGTATACTTGTTTATCTTTTTTGATATTTTACAAATAGTGTATATTGTATATGTTTTGAATTGTAAACGTTTGTCTACTATTTTATAATATGTTTGCATTGACGCTATCGAGGGGTTAGGTGGAAGAGGGGACTTCTTAGTCTCAACCTCGCCCGAATAAAGACATTATTGTTATTATTATTACACCATATCATACCATACCTGGGATACTATAGAAAGAAGGCGATAGTCCTACCCTTTTTCATCTTCAATCATCAATCTGCGTCGGTGGTTCAGATTTCAAACTCAAGTTGACTCTCAACTTCATCATTTGGCCACTTCGGGTGCATTTTCGTTGGTTTTTCAAAATTGAACACAACACGACAATGGGCGCAGAGCTGTCCATTTATTCTCAATATTTACAATTTAATATTTGCAACCGCGAGAAATAGCATTGCCAAATTATGAATTTCATAGATGGCATCATCACGAATATAAAGTTCGTTTGACACACAAAAAAACTTAATGAGACGGTCATCATCACGGTCAACAAATCTAAGATTGGTTTGACGCAGCTCTCCACTCCTCCACTCAATTCTCCTATCAGCTAATCTTTTCACACCTGCGTACTTCTCTTTTACATCCTCATTCCTTATTTACCTGTTCCATAAATTTTGTTCGAGGTCTTTCTTTTCTGGTCTTGCCGTAATAAGGCGGTAAAAAAATAAAAAGATGGAGCTTATGGGGAAAATTTTGCTAAATTTGTATATGAGATGCAGCCTATCTTTCTCAAAAGAGGAGAGCCATAGGAATGGCTCGGAAAAAAGTGTTTGAAGTGGAGGAAAGAAGAATGGGTGTAAGGAATATGGGAAAGAATGAAGGAGGAAAAAAGGTTGACAGGGGTTAGTGGTTTTTTTCAGAGGGCGCGGTTGATCCTGGGTGCAGAAAAGGCACGAAAATGCACGCCTGCCAAGAGTCCTCAAGCCGTTGAGGGATGGTGGACGGGAGGCCAATATTACCACTTCGTGAATGTCATCAAATAAAGAGTCGCGGGAGGAGGCATGTATGACGACTGAAAGAGAGGAGTAGTGGGAAGAAACACTATTTCAAGACGAGCAGTGATCTTTCATTCGGTGGATATGCCGGTGGTAACCCGTTCATGCACGGTGTCCTCATACGAGGACGCCAAATTTTTATCGTAATAATGCCACTAAATGTCACTGAGTTGGTTTCCTGGGCTAAGTCTTGAACGTGATAACATATTTAAATATTTTTTAACAAAATATAGTTACAAAAAAACCCGAAAAATGCTCCCACGAATGTTATATAAACAATAAAAGATATACGTAATAATACTCAAAAGGGTTTTGAACATTTTTCTACGTAAAAGATCCAAATCATAATTACAGCGTATTAAATCACGATGACCTGTTTGTAGCATGATATTATCATATAATGAGGATTTCAAAATTTAGCCATTGCATGGCGAAAAAGTTTATTTACAACTATATTACTTCAGTATTATGGTCAATTACACGTAGAAACACGATTTTGAAAAGTTTTTATCGCTTGTATTTACTAACTCATGCATGAGAGGGCTAAATGCAGGATATGCACGATATTTTTTTCGTTGTGCATCAAAACTCTGATATTGATGGGAGAGGGAAAGCAAGAAATTTATCAAGAAGGGGAACGGATATCAGAAGACGGCATGTTTTACGTCTGGCTCGGTTTCATGGAACCACAGCCTTTACCTTGCAGCGAGGGGGAAAAGTAAAGGATTCAAATTTAAACGTAAACGAAGTACCAAATATAATCTATGAACATAAATGCTTATATTCGGTATATCCTCTATATTACCAATCTATCCGTGTTCTAGTCATTCCTATATAACTCAAACATAGCGCCCCTAGCAAACGCGTCAGTGTGTCAGAAAATAAAAAGAGTTGTGGCGTCGCACAGTGGGCTAGAATCGAAAAAAGCTGGCCAAAACCTCAAAATCGATTTTTTTGAGCTAGGAAGTTGAAACTTCGCATACACATTCTCAAATAAATTGTGCATAACTACCCAGATTATTTTGGTCCTGTGTTTTCACTTTAACAATATATGTGAGGTCAAAGTTGAGCAAATTTAGCGAAAAACGACCACCCTCGATTTTTTCTGAAAATTGCCGACTTTATCCTCGTGCAGTGGTTTTATAAATAGTTTTATCGACAAAACTGTTATACCATCTTAATTGACACTTCTTATTCTTTCATTTGAAAGGTTTTTAAAGATTTTGTTTCATCAATAACCATAGATACATAAGAAAATGGCGGAGCCTGTTTTCAACCCATTTTTTTACATAAACGTAGAAAAAAAGTAGACATTGTCACCGGCTTACACTAAGTAACTTATATCATGTCGTTCTTTGAAGCTTCTACATTGTGAATCTAAAGTCAAACCTTGCACCAATTTGCAACCCCGAATTTTAAATCGTTTTTTCGAACGCACGGACGACTCCGGTTCTGGCCGGCGGCGGCGGAGAGTACGGCGACGCGGCAAGCGGGTGGATGCAATATGGTCTCATTCACTTTTATGTGTGGATAACAGATGTATTAGTGACAGAAAATAATCACCAGAAAGTAAAATTTATAAATATTGCTACGAATGACTCTCATTATGCAATCGCTGGGCACTGCAAGAGGTGCACTGAAAGGTTTCTTTCTTTGAGTGCATTCCATGGAGAATTGACTTAAATCGCGTACTTAAAGTGGGGAAACGGACTCTTTTACTAACTAATAAACTTTTAAAAAATAACAGTTAATATATTCCTTAAACGTGATGGAAAATGGCTCAATACAGTACTTGATTTTGCCGAATTTTGCCAAATCAAGTACTTCCTTGGTGCTTGAAGAGTTCATTATTCTTATTTAGATTATATTCTTGATTTAAAAGCAATTAATAACTATTCCTTATGGAGCACAATTCACATGTTGCTCTAGTTTAGCCAGTGCAGATGGACGTCAATTCATGTTTTCAGGGTTGTATCGAAAGAACGAATAGGAGGAAAACGAGTGCAAAAGGAAGATACAGTGACCATCCTCGGAGGCAAGAAGAACTCTTGCCAAGTGGATAAAATGCAACCCCGAATATTATGTTATGTCAGATTAAGAGGCCCTCTCAATAAGTAATTGTGTCCATGCAGCTCACCAAATTTCGGTGCAAGAATCTTCGAAAATCTGAAATGCCAGGGATATAATATTAACCCCAGCGATGAGAGAGTGACGCGAGCATATGATTTCATTTACCCGAGTGAAATTATTGTAGCAGAGGTTATATAAGAAGTTTCCAAAAATGGTTCTGTTCTCTTACTGCGACTCGAATCTTAACGTGCATTTCCACAGATCCTAGTCTCGCGTCGCATATAAAGTGCACTTTAATTTGCAAACACGGCTTTGATAGCAGTGAGGACATGCGATTGCACGTGGGAACGAGGGCCTATGTCTCATGAATTATTGCTCGTGAGCACCTTTGTGCCTTCTTGTTTAAGTAAAAAATGCTGTTCGTTAGGCGAAGCATGAAACAGGCACGAGTATTCAAAAGTCATCACAATTATTCTAGATTTCCTCTCCAAATAATTTAATTTTCTCTCTCTCTCTCTCACTGACGCTTTTAATACAATTATGGTATGCCACCAACCGTGCATAAGGTCTTCATTTAAGGAGCTGACATTGCAACAGAGTCCATTCTTAATTGCGACAAATGACAGGGGAAGCAATATAGGCACGATATAAGGACGTGAGAAAGTTCCGTGAACGGTTGACTAGAAAAATGGCACGAGTGGCCACAAATAGGGATTTATTTCGAAGACAACTCCTAATGTCATAACTGATAATGACAAAAATTATACCAATTAAACTGGAGGAAACGCACAGCTTACCGAACAATGTAATGGATCTGTTTTTGAAAAAGGAAAACAATGCTTTAGCTCAGACAGTGAAAGTGATAAAAACTCGTCAGATAGTGAATGAGAAACAGTAACCTTTTATTGCTGAGAGTGCTAATTGCAGAATGTTAGTTGGGAAAAGCGTAAATTGTGTTGCTTTTGTTTATGTTATGTTTGTATGGTAAAATATTCCTGAAAAATAACCATTTTGTCAGCAGCGCAGTTCATTAAGAATAATGACGTTGATATATAGGTAAGAGTTTTAAATCAATACTTTATATTGAGCATAAGACATAGATTAAAATGAACTGTTATTCTTAGAAAGAATACATTATTCGATGTGAGTAATATGCCTTCCGAAGCTTTTGAAGCTAAAAGGAGTTCAAACCAAAAACAAGTTCGAAGGACTCGGCACTACAACAATACTATAAAACGACCGTTGTCCGAAGGCTTTTAAATATGTATGACAGGTTAGGAAGTGGAGGCCATGGATCATCGAGGGCTCTTGCCTAGAAAAAGAGCTTGATAGTTAATAAAAGAGTCCGTTTCCCCAGTTTAAGCACGCGATTTAAGTCCATTCTCCATGGAATGCACTCAAAGAAAGAAACCTTTCAGTGCACCTCTTGCAGTGCCCAGCGATTGCATAATGAGAGTCATTCGTAGCAATATTTATAAATTTTACTTTCTGGTGATTATTTTCTGTCACTAATACATCTGTTATCCACACATAAAAGTGAATGAGACCATATTGCATCCACCCGCTTGCCGCGTCGCCGTACTCTCCGCCGCCGCCGGCCAGAACCGGAGTCGTCCGTGCGTTCGAAAAAACGATTTAAAATTCGGGGTTGCAAATTGGTGCAAGGTTTGACTTTAGATTCACAATGTAGAAGCTTCAAAGAACGACATGATATAAGTTACTTAGTGTAAGCCGGTGACAATGTCTACTTTTTTTCTACGTTTATGTAAAAAAATGGGTTGAAAACAGGCTCCGCCATTTTCTTATGTATCTATGGTTATTGATGAAACAAAATCTTTAAAAACCTTTCAAATGAAAGAATAAGAAGTGTCAATTAAGATGGTATAACAGTTTTGTCGATAAAACTATTTATAAAACCACTGCACGAGGATAAAGTCGGCAATTTTCAGAAAAAATCGAGGGTGGTCGTTTTTCGCTAAATTTGCTCAACTTTGACCTCACATATATTGTTAAAGTGAAAACACAGGACCAAAATAATCTGGGTAGTTATGCACAATTTATTTGAGAATGTGTATGCGAAGTTTCAACTTCCTAGCTCAAAAAAATCGATTTTGAGGTTTTGGCCAGCTTTTTTCGATTCTAGCCCACTGTGCGTCGGTTTGAAAAAAAAGAATAAAGACGAGGGGGTTAACTAGCGAGGCTGCGTGGCTTTGATGGACGGGGTTGGCGTGTTTAACGGCGGCCTGTCGGCCGCAGGCACATTTGCAGCTCTGTGTGTGGAGTGCTTCCAACGTCGTCATCGTTTATGTCCAACACGCAGGCTTGGCACGGCCGTTTGTGTGGTCTCCGCGGGTTTACGACCGACTACTACAGCCCATGAGCCTGCTGGACACATTGGGCATGCCGACCTACCTGTTGCCTCCACGCTCGCAACAGCACGCCACGCCGCGGACGTTTTAATGTGGAGAACACTGGCGCGCGTGGATTTCGAACGATCCAACCACCGTTCCACCCGTTGCGTTCACCATTTAAAAAGAAAATATGTAGATTGTTATGGTTGTCATGGTATTATACCGATGAAGGTAGGTTTGCCTTAAGTATCGGAGAAATTGCCTTAAAAATCGGAGTCAAATTGTCGACTCAGCGCTCCAGCTGACCGTTACACATGCTGCGAGTGATAGCACGGTATCAATTACATAGTATCTTCTCTTCTCTCTTTCGGTTCTAAATATCAAATACATGATTGAAATGGCACATTGAGCTACAAATGACCTCTTTGGAAGTAACAGAGCGGATATATAAGCCTTGTGTCTTCCTGTAACGATCATCGTTCGCGCTCTGAAAAAGAATGCGACGCGCTTCGCAGGGGAGAACATTTTTCAAATAAGTTAAATAGAAATAGGAACTCGCAAAAAATAATACAACTGGTAGAACTACAAAGTAGGGAGTATTAGATGATAGTCAATTGATTTTAGGCGACAAAACAATGTGGCTTATGAAGTACAACATCAAGAAGCTGTTTCGTAAGGACCTTAAATGGTGCTCGGGAATTTCCATCCGTCATATGGTCATATAAATTTTAAAATATGTTGATCATTGCAATTAAATTATAATGCAACGTGATAAAAAAGAAACCATTCTGGTATTATGTAGAATAAAAAATACTAATTGAAAGAAAAAAAACATTGTTTTAGCGGGCTTCATAATAGACGACGATATATCGTCGTTGGCACTTCTGGCGCATTCTGCAAACGACGATATATCGTTGCGTGGCACTCAAAGGGTTGAGAAGTATTCTAGCTGTCTCCCCTCTTGTCATAGACTTCCATCTTCAATTCACGATGAGGCATTTCATTCTTGTGATTCATCTGATAGGTTTACGGTGTATGGACCTCGTGTGTCCTTCTTTGTAGTCAACAGATTCACCGGCATTGCAGCTGGCTTCCTCTGGTCGATGACTCAGGACCTTTCTGCACTTCATTGACCTGCAGAAGGGAGATGCAATGCCGGTGAAACTGTTGTCTACAAAGATAGACACTCGCTGAAAACGCGACGGCTAAGTAGGAATGATGGTAAAAAGTCCGTGTGACGTATTTCTGGTTCCCGCTGCCGCCCTGTGAGGTGACCTTGAGGCGAGGCTTTCAGCGCTGATACGACGCAGGCTGCTAGCAGGTAGCTGTGTACCCTACTAGAAGGTAGCGCTTGGCTTAAATATGGATTATTACTACCTTATCAAACGAAGGAAACTTTCCGACCATAGCCAGTTTTAATAGGTGATTATTAAGAGATGTTTCCCTAAGCTCTGTGCCTCATGCGTGCATTGGTAATCTCAGACGAATTAAAACTCCTATCCTCTCGTGTAGAAACTAGGTCCCTGTGACGTCACGTGGAGTGGAATCACATGGGCACCAATCTGGCCTTTTTTCAAATGAGGTTAAAATTGACCGTTGCCATTCGTCTGAACTGGGATTTCTAAAACCAAATAATTTGTATATAATGAATACACTAATGGTGGGTAACGAATCGCAATCAATGCGTATCGTTTTCTTTGATGAAAGAAACTACCCTATTCCCATCGTGATTACCTTTCCATTCCATCCACTGAATTAATATAGTATATTGCGATTAGGGATCTGAGTAAATGACACCATTTTGAACATGAATTGCGAGTGAGATTTTAAAGAGGGCATCATCATCATATGTCAACAATCCTAAGATTGGTTTGACGCAGCTCTCCATTCCGCTCCCCTATCCGCTAGCCTATTCACAGTGACGTATTTCTTCTCTTTCGCATCCTTCATAACCTATTCATTGTAACGAAATATGGCTCTTCATTTGTCCTTCTTCCCTTCCACATGTCCTCCTGCGATTGCCTTCATCAGGCCATCTTATGTCATAATGTGGACAACTAAGTTTTCCCGTTTTCACCTTAAAAATTTTAGGAGACTTTTCTTTTCTCCCACACTTCTTATCGCTTACTAATTATTAACTCGGTCGATACATTGAATATTCATCATTCTTTGGTAGTAGGTACCAAATCTCGCATGCTTACACCCTGCACTTCACTGTTCCTGTCAGCGTCCTAGCCTCGTTTCCATAGAGAGACATGATCCATAAGTAGCATCTGTGGAAGTTTTTCTTACGTCTTTGCTTGTATTTACAGATGTAGGTAGATCCATCTATCATTAGTATGCCCTCTTTTCTTGTGCTATTCTAAATGTGATTTCTTCTCTCTTCGCTCGTTTCTGATCAATCGACTTCCTAGCAGGCAAAACTGTTTTAGCTCTTCAAAATTTATCTTATACGCTTAAAGAAAAGGTTAGTGAAGAGTTTGATCTGTGTAGCGCTCTACGGTGCGGAAACGTGGTCACTGAGGAAAGAAGACGAGAGAAGACTGGAGGCATTCGAGATGTGGGTATGGAGAAGAATGGAGAAGGTGAAATGGACGGAGAAGAAAAGGAACGACGAAGTGCTGGATATGGTTGGCGAGGAGAGGCACCTTTTAGATGAGATAAGGAGGAGACAGAAGCGGACGGAGCGAGTACTTAGTGGGGAGGGTTTGTTGAAAATGGTGTTAGAGGTTAGAATGCTAGGGAAAAGAGGGAGTGGAAGGAAAAGAATAGGTTTTTTAGATAGATTGAAAGGGAGTAGGTCTTACAGTAATTTGAAGAAGGCAGTGCTGGAAGGAAAGGAAGGCTCCCAGATCACTTCTTTAGTACTCCATGGAGACCTACCTTAATTGGTGGAATACTTTAATAATTATAATTCAATATTAGTTCTAGTCTTCTCTTTTTTGTTGCGACCCAATATATTAGTTTTCTTAATGTTGCTTTTCAGCTGATATCTGACGGTTTCCCTTTCCATATCTATAAAAGTCATCTCCAAATAATTCTCTGTCTCGGCTATGGCTGCTATGTGGAATGAGTGCATGGAATTACCAATGCGGATGACGGAAGAGCTGTTGAATTGTGGCCATTAAAATCGGTCCCTTGTAGTGTGAAGAGGTCGTCTAAATCTACTCTTCCCTTGACAACGGATGGATTGGGTCTCGGAAACAATAGAAATCGACAGTAGCGTTGCTTACTGTTTGGATGCATGGGCTGGCGGGCCAAGGGTCGGCCTATGAAGACCGCTGGCAAGTTATTTATGCCTTGAAACCAAGCGAGATGCGTTATCTTGAGGAATAGGACCAGGAATAATAGTCTTGTTGAATTTTTCTGTCCTCTCTTCGAAACTACTTCTTCTAAAGTGCCCGAGTCTATGATTTGCCTCATTTTTCTATTCTTATCTAGCGTTCACATGTGATGCCCAGCCTATTCGTAGAGTGTTTAGGACTCTCATTATCCCATGAATGCTAGGTAACCTTTATTATCCTCTGATTACATTGCTAGAGAGGTCTACAGTGGTCATAGGATAATTAGTGACCTAATTTGCGTTCAAATTTGTCACAAAATTAACCCGGGTAACCAGTGCGTACTTTCGGTCAATATGGCTGCTAAGAAACGAAATGTGGATAAAAAGTTTTTGATTGAATGAAAAAATGGATGAAAATGACTTAAATCTGGGTTCAAAACATAGCTCTATAGTGAGTAAACTCATCCGTAAATTACTTCTTAGGTTCGGTGAGTGATTCTCAGCAAGTAGCTAGAAGTACGGAAAGAATTTTACAATTTTGAAAATCAAGTATTATATTTGCTGTGTACATTATAATGGATATAAAATAGAGGTATAATTTGTTCGAAAATCAATTACCGATGATATTCATTCAGATGATGGTGGATTGACCGTGGTAACGGATGCGTGCATTCCTCATCACCTACCGCTTTTTTTACCTACTCCCACCTCAGGGTTACATCGCACACTACATGGGTATCCTGATTACGATATTTACCACTTAATTTGAATCAGGTTTCCCCAGGTAATAGTAAAATCCAATTGGAGATCCCATGTGGTAAGTTACAGTCGAACGTGCCTGATCTCCACGAGTTCACAAGTGTTAGCGGCTTTCTCGCGTCAGCAGTGTATACCGGCTGTTTCATGAATTTGTAGTAATGCAGGAGTTGACGGGGGAAATAATTTTAAGCGTTTTTTTTCATAACAATGGGGTCGCAACTCCTTATGTTAATGGGTATCTTAAACAAAGTGTAATTACTGTGTTACAACTGGTACAAACATGTGTTACAACAAAGTGTAATAACAGTGTTACAACTTCTTTTGCAAAAATTGTAAAATTTAGAAACCCAAATCTCCGCTAGTCAGCTACTAGTGCAGCTTTATCCTCTTTATCCGTCCCTAGTCTCTCCCTTCTCCGACTTCAATCAGACATCAAATTCATTTATAATACCCTTTACTCCCATTTCGACAGTCCTGACATTGTTTCCTTCCTCAACATTAGAGTACCTTCCCGCCACACCCGATCTACCTCTTTACTCCACATTCCTACACCCAGGCTATCTGTAATTAAGCGCTCACTTTTCCATGGACTTTCTTTTCTACTAAATTCTCTTCCCCGTGATATTGATCCGTTTGCTCTGACACTTAAAATTTGACTCACTTCCCTTCAACATATATATCGCATAAATGACTAGATAGCCGGATAAATGTTTGCTGCTTTCTTTTATTCTATTTAAATTTGTAATAAATTATTATTATCTAATTATTTAATATTTTTTGTTATAAGTGCACTTTAAATTGGCAGTCTTGCTGAGTGTGTACGTCTTTATTAAAATATAAAAAAAATAAAGTAACATTAAAAAAGTAAAATGCAAGCAAAAAACAACTCTTTGTTTACGAATGAATGCTTCTTTTTCGGTTTTATGAACTTTTGATTTTTAATTTCAGTGTGCAAGTAAAAAAAATTAATAATTTCTTTTGCTCTCATGAAAAGTTGCTATTTTTGAGGTACGTGTTGCTAGAACTTAGCCATCGATGTCCCTTGTACCTTAAATGGTTTAGTCCTCACCTGCCAACCTGATGGTCGTGGGTTCGAGTCCCGCTTGGGAATGGGTGTTTTTAAATGTTTTTTCCAATTATATTAAAATGATCTTAATCTGAAGTAATGTCTACCCTATCATTGGTCCCACTATCCTCCCGTAGGAATTTCCCGTAAACATTTCCTTCATTTACAATGCCTTAAATGGCAAGTTCCGATCCTCAGAAATACTGCCTTTCTTTTTACTCCACATTCTCACCCGCTCCTTCCGTAATAGCCACCTACTACACCAACCTAAATTCCGTCTTTCTCTCTCTCAGAGATCACTTTTTTACAGACTCCCTACCTCCTTCAATGCCATTTCGAGTACTCACCCTTCCCTGGATCTTTCAATGCCCATCAGATCATTCAGGAGGCAGCTTCGAAAAGCCATCTTCTGAATCCCTTTCTTTTCTTTTTCATATCCTTTTTATAGTTTTTTTATGGTTTACATTTGTTAAAGCTGCAGATTTATTTTTATCAATGTAAAGGCCATTTTGGCTGTGTTTGAATAATTTAATAAATAAATAAATTGGGGAGAATCTGTGATCATTATAGGCATTATTATCTTCCACCCTTTACTTTTCTGCTGCTATCAACGTCCATGCCTCGCAATCATGAATAATATTCTCCGTATTTAGCATCTTATGAACGATTTGAATTTTTTCATGCATTTAAAATAAAATAAGTGCAATATTTGTAGTCGTAGCGCGTTAAATTCCTTTGATCAGCAGTGGTACTGCTCGACTGGGTTCGGTTGTAAGTCTATATTTTTCCCCGCAGTTGTCTTCCCGGGGCCGTGAAAAGGCAGCCCGTTCGCTCCGGGGTTGAGAACGTTGACCGACACGTCTTCTTAACCTTGGAATAATCGGCTCTTAATGCCGAGTGATGAATTATTTCCTCTCTCCTCAGTTCGCCTCCCTCCGTCAGCAATAGTAATTCTGGACGCTTGAGCCGTCGCCTCCTCCTCAACTCCCTGGCCTTCTTACCTGCATTGCTTCCCCTTTAATGCATTCACCAAATTTCCGATGTGGGACGTAAACAAACCCAAAGTTGCCCAACTTCCGAGCAGCTCCAGCGCCGGTGTCCGTGGATTTGACTGCCGATGCAACGCCGCTCGTATTGCTCGCTCGCACCCTCTTCCGGGAATTTCTGAAGTCTCCTCCGTGGACGAAAAAAAAGAGATGTAAGCGGACCGGAGAAGGAAGATTCCACTATGGTTACGCATGAGGGAAGGGGTTGGGGTTGAATATGTTAGATCGCGCTTCGGTTCCGTTAAAAAAAGATCGATGCTTTGTGCTGCGTTTTTATATCGATGCCTAAAGTTAGTCACTCACTCACTCACACACTTAGCGATTCAACCGGAAGGTGTGGAGAATTCGCGAATAGGGTAGTTTCCTTCATCAAAGAAAACGTAAGGCATTGATTGCGATTCGTTACCCACCATTAGTTTATTCATAATATACAAATTATATGGTTTTCGAAATCTCAGTTGAGACGAATGGCAAAGGTCAATTTTAACCGCATTTGAAAAAGGTCAGATTGGCGCCCATGCGATGCCACCCCACGTGACGTAACAGGGACCTAGTGTGATGGCGTCACTAGCTTTTGAAAAGTGGGCGGCAGATATCGCATTTTATTTTTTTTAATTACGAGAATGTGGCCGAAATATGTATATCCAAGTTTTACCTTCCTGAAGCTCTTCTTCCCAGTATTCTTCTAAATCTGTCCCGTTGATACTTGTCCCTTGGTCTTCCTGTGGGAGATTCTTTCAACAATCTTTCCTTCCATCATGTTTCCCTTACAACTGCAGTGCCTCATTACGTGGCCAATCAACTGTCTTCTTTTTTGGCTTGTAGTTTTCCGTAGCATATTTTCTTCTCCAATTCTTCTCTATACCATCTTATTTCTCACCCTTTCGGTGAATTTTATCTTTAGTACTCTCTGTCTGGAAGACCTCTTCACTTTTTTGATCTCTTTTTCCGAAGATCCAAGCGTCTGAACCATTGAATGCCTCTGCTCACCTGAATGTTTTCGCGTACTCCTGAACAGTTAACCTCTACGTTATAAATAACAGATTTCATCGGTCAACCATTCAGTGGTTCATATAAGAAACAGGAGTGGACATACAAATACATTTTCGTTTTATTATAATTGTTTTCTTTCGTAATGCTCACTCCTATTGTATGTAACTTTTGGTTGTGATTTTGGTGTATTTATTTTTCTAAATAAATTACTTCATAATGTTTATAATGCCTCTAGGGTCTGAAAGGCCCACGGTGATAAAGCGAATTGAATTCTGTTAACGAGCTGCCATTTCGGATGTGAGTGAAGGATTCCTATTATTTGTTTTACATTTCCACTTGCTGTCTTCCCGAGTTTCTTGACCATGCAGCTCTGTAGTCAGTATTGTGGTGGTAACAGGTTGAGAACAAGTAATATTAACAAAAACTTTCCTATGCTTTTAACTGCAAAGTGTACTAGAACTGAAACCATCGAGCAGGCCAAAGTATACGAGTCAAAAGTGTCATCGCCTTAAAAAATTACTAAGTAAATATCCTACCTTATCTTTATCATCCTTTCGTTTTAATTCCTTTATCTTCTTTTCCAATTTAGCTACTATTGTATGCATGAAAAAATATGTTGCTATGATTGTTTGTTTGTATGATTGCCTCCAGCCTAATTATACATGCTCTGATACATGGCCCTCGTCATTGCGTTGTCGTCACAATAAAACGTTGCACTATGGGCTGAAATCGAAAAAAAGCTGGCCAAAATTGATTTTTCACTTGTAATTCAGACAAAACTATGATTTTTTCCAATTATAGAATAATCTATATACCTACTATAAAGCCCAGTTACGACCACTCACTCACTCATAATACAAATGTTTGGGGTGAACGAGACGAGATACGACAAAAAGTCTAATGAAGACTCCCTCTACAATAGGGTAGTTTCCTTCATCAAAGAAAACGAAAGGCATTGATTGCGATTCGTTACCCACCATAAGTGTATTCATAATATACAAATCATTTCGTTTTAGAAATACCGGTTTCGACGAATGGCAATGGTCCATTTTTATCCTCATTTGAAAAGGGCCAGATTGGCGCCCATGCGATGCCGCTCCACGTGACGTCACAGGGACCTAGTTTCTATAGGAGAAGATAGGAGTTATACGTCGTCTGAGGTTACCAATGCATGCACAAGGCGCAGAGCTCAGGGAAACATGTCTGAATAATCACTTATTAAAACTGGCTAAGGTCGGAAAGTTTTCCTGGTTTGATAGGGTATTAATAATCTTTATTTAAGCCAAGCGCTACCAGCCAGCAGGGTACTCAGCTACCCGCTAGCAGCCTGCGTCGTATCAGCGCTAAGCCTCGCCTCAAGGTCACCTCACAGGACGGCAGCGGGAACCGGAAATACGCCACGCGGAAAGATTTCCGCGTGGCGTATTTCTGGTTCCCGCTGATTTAAATTTCATTCCGCTAATTTAACGGCTTTTAGATTTAAAATTCTAAAAGCCGTAAATAAGTATTCCAGGAGTAGTAATCTTTCGATTTAGGCAATAAAAAAATAATAGGAAACCACCCTATTGTCTGAAACCCCAGTAAAAATTATGAAAACATTAAATTTCAAATTACTAAACCCGTCAATTAATTAAAAATTGAGTATGGAGATTAGTTCAAAAATTGGCCACCAAAATCCAATGGCGGCGCAGCAATCATACAAACAAACAATCAATCAATTTAAACGAATGGATGATGAAGATAAGGTAGAATATTTACTTAGTAATTTTTGAAGTCATTCTTTTAATAGGTTCTTTCCAAATGAACAAAAGTTGATCACATCATAGCGTATTAAAACTTTCCTCTGCTTCTACCTTCAAAGTGTACTAGAACTGGAACCATCGAGCAGGCCAAAGTATACGAGTCAGAAGTGTCATCGCCGTGTGAATGTCTTCTTTGCGGCCTTTTGAAGCTCCTCTCTCTCTCGCCTTTGTACGTAATGTTTCTCGGAGAAGTGGTCAACAAATCCTATGTTGGGAAACGCTGCGCTTCCACTTGTAAGCGTGCCGCTCTTTGAAATTCTAGAATTACGGATTCCTCTGCGTTTAACTCTGGACGCGTCCACCTTGAAAATGCAGCCGTCGCGAAGCTTCGAGAATCATTCGGAATGTCAGAGGCGCAACCTTGAGTGCCTTTGAAATGCCTCAATGAAGTGCGGAAATGAAAACGAAATTATTAGTTCCTTGCGCAAGATATCTTTTTTATATAATTATGATGAACATCTGTGGCATTCTAAAGTGTATGTAGGTCTGGGGGACAATCAAACGTATTTGGATTCTTGATTTTTTTATTTTTTCTCTAACACTATTTAAAAACACAAGATGCGCCACAATACTGAGCAAGTTTATCCCCGCCTTAAGATGTATTTCATGTTGTTCATGGATGTTGTTTATCAATCACTTCATGGGTAGGTCAAACTCCCAGTTCATATCGAGAGTGGGGAAGGAGGAGGTTGCATGAAAGAAATGATTTGAATGTAAGCAAGAGAAGAGCTGGTCATTTATAAACACAGTGATCCTTTAACTAATAACTCGCCCCAAGATCATCTCACACGGCGGAAGCGGGAACCAGAATGATGCCACACGGGCTTTCCCCAGCATCCATACTTAGCCGTCGCGTTTTCGCGCACTTGAAAATGTCCACGTTTCATCTAATCGCGAAAAATAGATATCGTCATTTAAAAATCTAAAAGCGTGAAATGCGTACTTCAGGATTAATATAATCTTTCGATTTTGTCGATAAAAAAATAATAGAAAACCACCCTATTTTTTGGGTTGGGTTTGGTACAGGTCTTTTTTATCACTTTTATACGATTAAAATTCTTTGTTAAAAGGCCTACTGAAAGCCTAAGAATCAGAATATAATACTTATCACTAGCCCGTCTGCAGATCACATCTAAATACTTCTCAGTCACGCTTTACTTCGGTCTCCGTTGCCAAAGGTGGTTTACTTCTGCTGCTCCCTGAAGAAGGTTCAGGTAAAATCCATGCCTCGTTCCTCTAACGAAACTTGCTCCTCATATACCGTCTGATTATATAGGAATAACCGAGTGTATTTTTGTTCTCTTTACTTAGCCTTATCTATTAGAGGCCTTATTAAAGGTATTATCTACCGTGTAACTGCAAGTTTTACTCCCTCTCATTCCAGCACTTCGTCGTTCCTCTTTCCCTCCGTCCACTTCACCCTCTCCATTATTATCCATACCCGTGTCTCGAAGACCTTTTCTCGTCTTCCTTCCTAAGTGTCCACGTGTCCGCTCCGCAAAGCGTCTATACTATATGATCTTAGGCTTTCCCGGCGTATCAGGTGCAGAAAACTTTCTCGGGTTTTCCACCGGTTGATGTTGTCCATGTCTCCCGACGTTGCAGAAATAAGACGCGCTCACAAAATTCCAAAAATACACGAGTTCATCAAGTCGCAAGCTGTGCGACTTCAAAACTCCCTTTCACGCAACCCGCTTACAAAAACACCACGGGATTACCTAGTACAATTTAAACGCCTCAAAAGCTGCAGACTTCCAGAAGAAATTTTAATTCGCTCATACCGAATTCTTTCCTATGTCTTTGCTTTCAATAATTATTATTGTTATTGTCAAAAGTGTTTCTTGTGGTTTGAAAAGAAAATGAAAAAGAAAATACTTAAAATTGTGCAAAACCAAAAAAATGTTAAAATTGGTAAAATATGCGAAAAAAATATAAAATGAACAAAATGCATTCTAATGCACCAAAAAATGAGATAATTGAGAAAAATCATGAAAAAGGTTGAATTTTTGAAATGCCATGTTTTGGGCCAATCAGGGCCGTTCCCGGCTTCCGATGTCGGTTAGGTTTAGTCTTCGTAATTTTAGTGCTTTTGCACGCGCTCACTATAAGCTTGTCTTTCTTATTCTCCTTCACTAACATTGGAATGGTTATACTGGTCCCTTTACACTTGTATTGTCATTTTTGTCCCGCGTACGCACTTTATGTACATTCATTGCCGCTGAAGAGGTGGTATATACACTCACCGGCAGCTGGACCATCGATAGAACCCGGTCATTATTGAGGTGATTACCAGCAACAGCTGAACATCAGGTTAATAACTGGTAACCACAGTTACCAAACATGCGTTGCGTTGTAATAATGATGATGATGATGTTTACGACACCCGTGAACCTATCAGGTTACACCTGACCTCGGATGGGGTGTATATATACTGGTCAAATTATCGAAGAACGGCATTCGGAAGATCCCCTGAGGATGATCAGCAAGTCGCTGCTCGAAACGTCGGGAGACATGAAAAACATCAGCCGGTGGAAAACCCGAGAAACTCTTCTGCACTTCTCACTGTAGATCATACTCTTCAATATTTGAATTCTTTGAAGTCTTACATAATTATCCTCTCATCAGCTCCTTATGACCCGAAAAAACAACGATTTAATCCGCACCTGTATGTGAAAAAAATTGTGACAGATAATTTTTGCCTGCCGAAGCTGGATGATCTGCCTTACATGCCTGCCATTAGCTTTTCTTCACCTTGGCGGCTGATCTTCATCGCCTGATTTGGTGACGCACTCAGAAATGAATGCTGTTTCTGCTCTGGAGCGAAACGCCGAGCGTATTGCGTGGCTACTTCCAGCTATGCGATGGGATTATGCCGAAGAATTGCGTATTATTTTTAATCCCGCGTAAATAAAAGCGACTTGTACGTGTTCGGAGTTAGAAGTGAGTGGAATTTATTACTTTTCTGTCGGTTCGGAGGAATACGAAGTCGGAGGCGTTGCATCAAAGGCTTCGAAAACGATGGAGTCTACAGTCTTCGACGGGAAACGTAAATCAGTGAGCTTACACCTTTGCTTGTGTTGAAATATACGATATTTTGCTGAAGCATCGAAAGCTGAAGACGGATTTAGATTTGTTTTAAGCTGAGAATATATTTTTCATTTTATTTCAAATTATTTTCACATTTTTGATTGTTTTGGAGTAGATCGATCGGAAAATTAGAATCCCTTGCAGGCTGTGATATTACGTCGCGATACGAAGTCCATGTATATGGTAAATGGTTCGACAGCAACAATTAAAAAAAATAAATTTGCCTACTCATATATGTTAATATTAATGGTAATATATAATAATGTGTTATTCCAAAAAACTAAGTGGTTTATTACAATTTTTATTAGCATACCTGTAAGTTAGTTGGTCTACTAGGCAAAAGTCTTTTTTTAGGGTTCTAACGGGTTTTTATTTACGTGCATTGCCTAAATAATGTAAGGAACATGCAGACATAAAAACAATATGTCAGCAATACATCGTTTCTAGTTTTGAAAACTAAGACGCTCAAGAAGAATGATCCCACTCCTCCCACGAAATTTTTTGTGAAACTTTTTTTTATGCTGTGGTGATTTGAGTTGTGATTTTCATTTAAATAAAAATGAAACGGATACGGTATTATTTTCAGAGTAACTTGCCCTCGGATTACCTTCTTAAGAAGAAAGATATGGTGTTTTCCTGGCGAATAGGCTGCTGAGGTAATTTGCGCCGTGAGGGAAGGGTAGGGGATGATGGATAAAGATAGAGAGTGAACCGGCGTCGGCTTCAGGTTGCTTTTAACGAAAGTGGCCGAGAGGACCACGTCTAACGTCCCATTTGACGGACGGAGTGTTGAGCTTGAATTGTCCTCCATCCTTGTGGCAAGTAATCAGGTAGGGATATTAATCCAGGTCATTGATAATAATAATAATAAAACGCCTTTATTCGGGCGAGGTTAAGACTAAGAAGTCCCCTCTTCCACCTAACCCCTCCATAGCGTCAATGCAAACATATTATAAAATAGTAGACAAACGTTTACAATACAAAGGATATACAATATTTGTGAAATGTCAAAAATATGAACAACTGTATGTGAGAATTTTGTGGAAAAAAGATTTCTGCTTGCGGGAAAAAACTTGAAGATAAGGGTGTAGTATCCTTCAGAAAAAAATCCACTGCAGGAGAACGCCCACACAAGAAGGGGGGCGTGAAAAACCTGCGAACATTTAGGTGTTGCTGACGACTGTATTGAATTGCTCTTGTTCTTTTAATGATTCAGATTTTGTACGATGTTTTCATCAACTTTCGGCTTTGCCTTGTGATGAGTGTAATCATGGGTCTGTTATCAATATTCAACGGTGTTCGGCGAGGTGCTGTGGAACATATTGCAATGATAAATGAAAATGAAAAACTCGCACGCACGCACGCAACGAATTTCACTTTCTTTACGTTATCGGTAGTTCCCAGCCAATGGCTGTGTACTACTCGTTTCTATATTTATGGTTTCCGGCTAGATGTGAGTCATGGCAATACCGTTAATGAATGAATTAGGGAGAAGGGATGTGGGATGGAAGGAAAGCGGTTTTTGGGAGTTTGTGCTTAGTTTTATCAGGAAGGTTGTAATCCCATAGATGAGCGATCAGTTCATTATTTGTTAAGGGCAGTGAATTAGCGAATTTGTGAAGAGAGCTCTTCAGACAGTGCAGCAATGGAGTGATCTTCGGGTCCTTTCGTAGGTTCCGGTTGCTGATGAACCACGGAGCGCCGACTATTTTACGAATACTGACGTTTTCGGTGGTTTTTTAGTCGTTTTAAGTGATATGCAGCAGCGTGGAGCCAAACAGGAGATTCATAAGAGAGCAACGGCTTGATGGTTCTGGAGTAAAAAAATGAAAAACTTTGTGTATGTCCACAGTATTTATTATCGTACGACGCGTTTCAGCGAATCACCTTCGCCATTATCATGTTGTACCTGTTGATGACGAAGGTTATTCGCTGAAACGCGTCGTACGGCAATAAATACTGTGGACATAGACAATTTTTTTTCATTTCCATTTATCGCTGGTATCAATAGACTGAATGAAGAACTTAAATGCCACATACTGAAACAGAGGCTACGCTACGCTAGATGTGGTAACTGGTAACAGTTATTCACTCGATGTTCAGCCGTTTCTGGTAATCGACGTTTTGGAGTTTTTTTGTGGTGTGTGGCGGTATTGTGTTATGTGGCTATATTTTTTGTTTTATTGTTTTGAGCGTGTAATTGCTGTTTTGGATCTTGAGTATTTGAAGTGTGGATTGTCTGTGTAGCTCCATTGCGGTGTCAGTAGAGTGTTTTGGGTTTTGTTGAGTGAATGTTGGAATGATTTTGCGATGTCATTAAGGCATTGTGTCATTGTTTTTATTTATAAGTCTTCCTGAATGTATATGTTGCGGACGAACCAGGGGGCTCCCGTGATTGTCTTTGGTGTTTTATTTTGTAGTACTGTGAGTTTGTGAAGGTGGGTGTTAGCTATGGATCCCCATGCCGGGTAACCATACGTGAGTAGTGGCCGTATCATGGCCGTGTACAAAATCTTCCTTGTGTGTAGCCCCAGGTGGGGACTTTTTAGGAGGAGAAAAATGGCTGCAGACGCACTTTTCGCCTTTTGTACCGTTGCTGTCGTATTGGCGCTCCATCCTTTTGATACCCATATCAAATACCGAAACGTTAGCCGAAAGACGAAGAATCAAAAAGGGATCGGACAGTCCATTGAAATTTTTAGCCGCCGGCGCGCCGGTAGTTGAACCCTAGTCCATTGGGTGGAAAGCCATTACTCTAGCCACTACACCAACCCAATCCCCTACTGAATGGGGTTTTCTGTTGGGTGATAGTGTCCGTTTTCTCCAACACGTCGGGCTCGAGACCCGAATGAAATGGTAACCCGAGAAAACCTCATTCAGTTAAACCTTCGTTAGATATTCACAAGTACTACATTCATGTGAGATCTTTTCGAAACGCAGCACGCTGCCCATGTGATTTAGCGTGCTTGCGAATTGGGTAAGCGTGGGAGGTTTGCGAGAAGGAAGGAATTATGGTTTTAGGGTCGTCGTACATAAATCTGCGCGAGCTCCTCCTCATCTTCCTCGCGTTCCCCTTGGCTCGTGGCGGCACCTTGAACGCTGGTTGTCGAGTACCCACGCTAATAGCATTCCGGAGTTTCTAATTGGAGTTGTTAAGACATCAACTCCGTACTTTTTGGCAGGAAGAGGAGAAATTATTCAGTCGCGTGAGTTCCCTTGATGCACTCGCGTTCTTGCGCAGTGTCTTTTGCAACCAATGAGCCGTGCAAGAGTTGAACCGCAGCCGCCGACGCCTTCGCTAAATTGTGAGTAGGGAAGTGAGAGTATGACCAGAAAGACTGTATCATTTCCGTAACCCTTTGATGCTCCTGGCTTTTAATGTTGTACGTGCAGTGAAATATCACTCGCTCACATATTAACCTGAAGGTTGGTTTGAACAGGTGAGGATGGAGTCCGCACTCCGCACTAAGCCACAAATGGACACAAAAATGTGAGTGAATTTCACACATTCAGGGTAGGCTTCGGTGTCATTAGTTTGTATCTAGGACTTGGATGTCACGTATTGAAATTGAAGCCCTGATGGTACTTATATCAAGTATCGAAACGTTGGTCGAAAATAACTAAGTTTTATTTGGCGCCATTATGTTGTGGCTTCATAGTATCTTAAATGTGTAGGACAAAAAAGTATAATTTTCAAAATACTAAATTTTCCGTTGTTTTCTGAATGCACCTTGCATGCGGTGGAAAGTAATCAGGTAGAGGCATTGATCCAGGAAATCTAGGTATTGCTGACGACTATATTGAATTGCTCTAGTTCTTTTAATGATTCAGATTTTGTTCGGTGTTTTCATCAAATAAAAATTCCTCCGATCAACTTTCGGCTGTCGCTTTGCCTTTGGGTCTGGTATCAACAGACTGAATCAAAAACTTGAATACCACATATTGAAACTGAGGCCCTGTTGATACCCATATCAAATACCGAAACTTTGGCCGAAAGTAATAACTGATATCTTTATTTGATGTTATTATGTTTTGGCAACATTATGTCTTGCAAAGTAGTCCTGAATAACGCAACCGAATGTAGAGGAAAATGTGGTGAAAAAGGTACCATTTTATCTAGGCGACCAACAAAAAATGTGGCTTTTCACGGTAAGTACTTGTACCTGTTGATAGCGATGGTGATTCGCTGAAACGCGACGTACGATAATAAATACTGTGGACGTACACAAAGTTTTTCATTTATCATTGAAATATGTTCCACAATATCTCGCCGAACACCGTTGAATACATCAGGAAAATAACGTCTAAAAGATCGTCTGGAAAATTTCGAAAAATGTTTTAAGCTATTTCGGATTTTAGGTCAAGGTGCTCTCGAATGAAATTCCTTTGTGTAGAAGCTCCCTTGGTTCGTCTGTCCCAAAATATTGAGCGGAAGTAAGTAGATCATTATTAATCCTACCACCGCGTGCCAAAGGTGTTATGAGATTTCTCGGTGAGGGATGGCGGGGGTAATTATGAAGCCTCTACACTTTTCCGCACGGCAGGAGAAATGGGTTACGTGGGGAAGATCCGTTAGGAAAGGGAGTGCTATATTAGTGGCTGAGCTTGTACAATATCTTTTACAATATCCACTCATGAGATATACCGTATTCATTTCCGCGACATGTGTTATTGTCAACCTTAAATCTTGACGAAGCTGTATACGACTGCGGCGGACAGGGAGATATCTAACACATCTATTTTGCTTCAGTCGTTGATACAGTATTTTAAAATGACTGAATAGAATTTTCCTCCATCAAAGAAAACTAAACGCATTGATTGCGATTCGTTACCCACCATTAGTGTATTCATAATATACAAATTATTTGGTTTTAGAAAGACCGGTTTAGACGAATGGGAATGGTCAATTTTAACCGCATTTGAAAAAGGCCAGATTGGCGCGCATGCGATGCCATTCCACGTGACGTCACAGGGACCTAGTTTCTATACGAGTAGATAGGAGTTTTACATCGTCTAAGATTACCAATGCATGCATGTGGCACAAAGCTCAGGGAAACATCTCTTAATAATCACCTATTAAAACTGGCTATGGTCGGAAAGTTTCCTTCGCTTGATAAGGTAGTAATAATCCATATTTAAGCCAAGCGCTACCTGCTAGTAGGGTACTCTGCTACCTGCTAGCATGCTGCGTCGTATCAGCGCTCAAAGCCTCGCCCCAAGGTCATATCACGTGGCGACAGCGGGAACCAGAATGACGTCGCACGGGGTTTTCCCAGCATTCATATTTAGCCGTCGCGTTTTCGCGCGCTTGAAAATTTTACTTTTCATTTAATCGCGAAAAATAGATATCGTCATTTAAAAATCTACAAGCGTGAAATACGTTCTGCAGGAGTAATAATCTTTCGATTTAGGCAATAAGAAAATAATAGGAAACCGCCCTATTTTGCAGCGGAATGGCTGACGGGTCCATCGCGTGTGTCCATCTCTGTAGACAACAGTATCGCCGGCATTGCAGCTGACTTCTTCCGACCGATTCAGTGCGGAGAGAGGTTGTTTCGAACATCTTTTGCGTAGAAAGACTAATGAGAAGGCGCCTGACTCCGACGGTTGTGCATGAAACACGGTCGAAACCATAACTCTGCACTTCATCGACCTGAAGTAGCCAACTATATAGCTGGCGAAACTGTCGTGTACAAAGATAGACAGAGGCGGTGCATGTCCTGAAAAAGCTGTCTGCCTTATTTTCACCACACGCCCAAAGCCTACAAAAGTATGAATGAATTATTTATTATACACAAAGGTCTCTGGCCCCGTAATTCTTCCGGACACGCCTTCTCTCCCATCCCACCTTTCCATACTCCTTGGCTTCTTCACATTAGTTATTGCTCCCTCAAATTAACCGCTCACTGTTACAGTCTTTTTCCTACCCACCTCATCTCACCCCATGAACTCCCCCCCCTCCAGGGTTCCCACTCGACCGTGAAAACCTTAAAACCGTGAATAAGCCGTGAATTTCGTCTACCGTGAAAAATCCTAGAAATAGCCGTGAATTTCGTCATAAAACCTCAGAAATCGTCAGAAATCTCTCAAACTTGATTGTAGAACTATGATAGACGGAGTAAAAGAAAAAAAGGATATTTTGATCATGTTTCAAGGCCTACTCACGTGCAGTTACTGTCCACACATTTACCTGCACACGTGTATTCGAAAGCGCAACTATTAATTGGTCCGTGTGTGCCATGACAGCACATTGACCTTAAGCCTGCGATTGGAAGACATTAACCCTGGCAAAAAGTCAGGCACTTCTTCACTTCCCTGCCACCCAGCTCTCTCCATTTTCCCACTCACACCCTTTTAGGGACATAGTCGGACATGAATTTTGCTAACGATAGGTGACGTCATGAGAGATAGCACTGTCATTGCTGCGTTTGCATTCAAGGCATGTTGCGTTTGTTACATTTTTATTTAACGTGCGGCCGATGATTGTTACGTGATCAATATTTCTGCCTAAAATACCTTATCTACAAACCGTGAATTTTATGATATTTAGACCGTGAAAACCTGGAAAAAACCGTGAATTTTATTATGTAGTTAGAGTGGGAACCCTGCCCTCGCATGCACTCATCCCTGCATTGCGCTAGGGCAGCGCACATGATTTTTCCACAATGCGGTGAAACGCACTTTGCAAGTCTGAAATAAATGCATGGCAATTACAGGTTGCTCATTCAATCATGAGTATCCAATTCGTTCACCTTGTTATACCTAAAACAATCAATTTTAATACATGAAAAATCCTGATGCTGCACCAACACCCTCATGATTTTGCTTTTCCCTGGTGAACTTTTCGGGTGGCCGTGTCCATTTATCATGATGATAGAAGAACAAACTAACTTTTTGAATAATTTTCCAAAATTTAATCAAACTTTTACCGACCTAGGTTCTAACAGGTAACTGTCGTTCTCAAAGTACTACGTAAGTCCAAGGTTATCCGTTGAAGCCCAGGTCGGTGTAAGTTTGACTAAAATGTGGAAAAATATAAAAAGAAAACGTTTGTGTGTTCTTCTATTGTCTCAATCGAACAATTCTACCAAATTAAACCGGAATGTGTTGATTACACAATCTATATTATTTTTAAAGTGTTCTAACCTATCAATATATGTTCCTATGGATTATTTACGAATTATTCTTTCAGTATCACCTTCAAGGACCTGTTGTGATTCGCTCTCCTATCCAAGTTACTCCGACTACGTGTGGTTACGTCTCCAAGGGTGTTGCTCACGATTTCAAGCATTGGACCAATGTCTGGATCGCTCTGCTCTCCTCTTTCAGCCAATTCAAATTGTTGCGAACCATTAGGCGCTCATCACGAGTGTTCTACTCTATGGTTTAGCCATGTAAACTGACGGCATCGCTTTAAAATTCATTTTCCCCATTTTGTGCTACTTTATGGAGTTTATTGTTTGGGCAAAATTGGGGTCAAATAAGGGAATACAAATAAGCTAGAAATACGTTGCAAAAATTTTTATGGAGACTGAGGTCCCGTTCATAACAACTTAAATCGGCTTACTTTCTCTTAATGTTCCCAGAGTCTATGAGTGAAATACTCCACCGATCTAATCTCAGAACGTTGAGCCTTCGTGAAATTGATGTAAGAGACCTTTGGATAGTTTACATTTCTATCAATAGATATGATTTTTTTCCTCGGTACTGACTACTTCGAATAAATATTTGACATTTATTAAAACTAATAATTATTCCAGGTTATGGACCAGTAGTTGCTCATCACAAGTGTTCAACTCCATAGTTGCGTCAAGTTGATCTTTTATGAACTAAGCTTGAGGGTGCACGGAATAGTAATTTAATCCCGGGTAGAAAGTGTGGAAATGAAATTCAATTTTAAATTTACGTGGAATATGAAGTTAGAAAACACCAATGTAGGGGTTGCCTGTTCGGAAGGCAAACGTTTTTGACCGGCAGGGAGTTTTCGTAAAACTTTCAAGCGAGAATATGGGATCCGACGCAGAAATACTTAATCCTTGAGCTTTATAAAGTACAAAGGAAATCTGCACGATTCGTCAAGCACAGCTGCTTTCGCACGGAAAGCTTTGCTGAGGTGTCAAAATAAATAGGCTCAGAGCCGCTAGAGAACTGGAGGCTACGCTCCAGGCTTAGATTGCTTGAGAAATGGAGAATCGATATTTTTGAGAGCGACACGAAGAACATCACATTACGACCCCACTATATTTCCACGTCCTTTAGAAACGATCATTTAAGAGAGGTATTAAATATTGAAGAGAACGGATTGGTATGGGAATTCGTTTTTCCCGTGAACAATACAGGACTTCAATCATTTTATGACGGAACTTCGTTCGAACACTTGTTTTTTTTGTCATTGGCTGTGTCCTAACACCACCCTCCACACGCCTATTAAGGCAGCTTGCTGGATAGTTTGTAATTGTAGAACAACATACTTAAGATTCACTTGTTTCCCTCGCATATTAGCCCGTAAGGTGAGAGTAGGAGTGGGGTAAGCGTTATGTTACGGGTAATGGGGGACCTGGCGCATAATCTCATCCCATTATGAGCAAAGCGGGCATCTCCACTCTTCTGTTCCCCCCCCTCCTCGTGCGCGCGAGTAAGTCATCTGGAGCGTGAAGGCTTGAAAGTGATTGGAGGCTGATGCCGCCTTAGTGTTCGGACAAGTCGGTCGTGATTTCAGCGATATCGATCACCGTTCGCCGTTCACTTATTATTATTATTGTATTCTACCGATTAAGGTAGGTTTCCATGGAGTACTAAAGAAGTGATCTGGGAGCTTCCCTTTCCTTCCAGCGCTGCCTTCTTCGATTCACTGTAAGGCCTAATCTCTTTCAATCTATCTAAAAGTCCTATTCTTTTCCTTCCCCTCCCTCGTTTCCCTAACATTCTACCCTCTAACACCATTTTCAACATCCCCTTCCCGCTAAGTACTCCCTCCATCCATACCTTCTGTCTCCTCCGTATCTCATCTTAAGTCTGCCTCTTCTCGCCAACCATATCCAGCACTTCGTCGTTCCTTTTCCTCTGCGTCCATTTCACCCTCTCCATTCTTCTCCACACCCACATCTCGAATGCCTCCAATCTCGTCTTCTTTCCTCAATGTCCACGTTTCCACACCATAAAGAGCTACACTCCAAATCAAACTCTTCACTAACCTTTTCTTTAAACTCTTACATAACGATCCTCTCAGAAACTCCATACTGTTCATGAACGCCTCCTTTGCTAGTGCAATGCTCTTCCTAATGTCCTTACTACTGTATCCGTTTTCCTCTAACATGCTGCCGTTCGCCGTTCGATTCAATCTCGAATGGTCGATTGTCGGTCATTAGAGTCATTGACGTAGGTCAATCATTCACATTAGTTGCCGTGAGAAAAAATCTCCTGGGCCAGGAATCGATCCACGGACCTTTGACTTTGTTTATTTATTAATGCCTGTGCCTCTGAAAACTACACAATTGGCCTTTTACATCTGGGTTTTGTACCTTAACAATTAAACATACACGAACGTCCATGGTGTGGATAGGGGCAACCTATACCCAGGCGGGACTAGTACCAGCAGCCTAGATGGACCGCAAGGGCCTAGTACCTAGCAAGCAACGTTAAACCTCGGTTTAATTGCAATGGGAATGAAAGGATAGCATTGCGTAGTGGTGTGCGCATTGGCCCGGAAAGCTTAAGGTCCGTGGTTCGAATCTCGGTACAGGGGAATATCTTCTCGTGGCAATTAATGTGAATTTCAACGCCGTTCACGCAGCAGGCATATTGAAATAAACGACATGTTTCAATCATAATAGATGCCACCGATAGACTCAACCGATATCGGTCACTACCGTTGTGAATCACGACCGATACGGCCATGACGAATTTCGTTAATTAATTATTTTCTTTCTATTAAATGCGCCAAATTGGGTGACATCTTAGAGCTGGTGAAGAATTAGAAAACAGTTCTTACGTTATTTGATCATTTATGATTGTATTAATAATTACTGGAGAGGTTATTAGTTGAAAAGTCACTGATTGGATCCAAGCTTTGTAGTGTTTAAAGTAATTAATAAATGGAGGCAAAAGTATTAAAGGATAATATAGGAAATTAATTTATTTATATAATTTGCTCACATATAGTATTCAGGCCAATTTATAGTGAAACAGTAACATGATAATGGTGGATATAGGTGAGAAGTTTAACGTATAAACAACAAAAAAGCATAAGAGAGACAATTGCAACCACAGAAGTAAAATAAATCATCGCACATATGAAAGAGGAATACGGGGGGGGGGCTTATCTTTTTTTTTATAGAATTATGGGACGTGGCAAGGCTGATGGAAGAATCATATGAGAGCAGGAATGGAGACATTATCTGGTAGAGAGTAAAAAATTAATTAAAGGCGATAGTACAGGGAACGTTTAATGAGAGAAAGCCTGGGGATATGTAAGTGGAGAAAGGAATGGGAGCGAGTGGAACGGCTAGGCACTCGAACATTAGCGAAGGAGACTAATTCAGGAAAATCAATATTCGAATTTAGAATATTAGAAATTAGTTTTGAATCATACTTTGCTCTTTGATTGGAATGATTTTCTCTTTGAGTTTAGATTTAAATTACGTATCGCGTTCTTTATAAATACGATTTTAAATACCATAAATCTATAGGGTATTGCTTCCCATCATTACATATGATCCATCATAATTTAACCATAAATTATTCAGTTCGAGGAATTACATTTGTCACTCTTCGTTAAAACTTTCGCGGGTACTCGCCTTGTTAAGTAAAAACTTTTGGCCTATGCCGCCGCGTTGTTGACGCATATTTAAATTTAAATTAAACAATATACTTGTCACACTCAATAAATTAAGGCTGCGCAATACTTTCCTCACTCCTAACTGCTCTCCGAAATCTTCCGCCCCTGATCTCGCCACTGTTTCCGTCTAAATAAATAAATAAAAACTATGGCCGCGATCATAGTAGGCTAAGATTTGAGATATACTCAGCTCAAAGGATATGCTATTCTCTCCGCCACTTCACCTACTTCGTTCCTGATCGCTATCGACTGCCCAGTTTATCCTTTCCTTCCTCCAAGCACACCATCCTTGGCCTTCCTTCGCACCTCTGCTCATTTATGGCTTCTGTGTTTGTCGATGCCAGTAATTACTGGCATCGACAAACTACTTAGTCGGCCAAGGAACCTCCTTAACGACCTCATTTTTTCGTCTCCTGTCCATAAATTATACTCCGTCCATTGAAATTTTTCTTGTGGACATTAATCAAGACATTTTTCCACGGGCAAATGTTTCGATATCGTAACTGGCGCTACTAAATTAATCGAAAGGGAATTTGGTGAGGCCGAGTATTGCACGGTTGGTGTGAGAGGCGGCTTCGTATTCCTTTCGGGCCGTCCGTGGGGGACCACCCTGTTCTGTGTGGGCAAAAAGGAAGAGGAATGACGAAGTGCTGGACATGGTGGGTGAGGGGAGGCAGCTTCTAGATGAGATACGGAGAGGACAGAGGGTTTGGATGGAGCGAGAAGTGAACGGTCAAAAACCGCGCAAGAATACTTGGTAGGGGTGTATGAAGAGGAGGAGTATAGGATTTATATATGGAATGAAAGAAAATAGGCCAAAATGTAAAGTCATTAGGTAAGGGTATGATTGAAAGGGGTACGGGAAGGATACATGCGTTAATAGTATTGTCTTCCTAATATTAATACACTGCAGCCCTCCAGTTAACTCTTTCTTTTACCTCCTTGGGGCCCTTCTTTCCTTTGTCCTTCTTGATCTGCCCTTAGTACCTACACGTCCCTTTTTCTTCCCTCGGGGAATTTCCCTTTAGTTTTTCTTCGATTGTGTTTCCCAGAATCACGAAAAGACTAAGGCTGGGCGGTTATGTAAAGCATCGCCAGCTAGCAATGTGAGACTCAAGGTAAAAGTAGGTGACTATCAGCATGAGTAGGTAGAGCGATTCAACCAGTTGGGCTTATTAAGAATTTAAGAAGGGAGTCCGTGAAGGGAGGGGTGACTGCCAGTATTCTTCTTAAATAATTCATTCAAAAGTACTGCGATCGGTGGAATATTTTAATAATAATGCGCCCCAGATTGCTGCGATGTTTCATTACTGCTGCCAATCGAACTTGTTCTTCTTTGGCGCATAATGATGAGGGAACGATATGTTGGGAATTAATTATTAATAATAATTAACTCATTTATTGCCCTAGAAGTTTTAACTCCTTTGGAACATAGAAATTGTTTAAGTGGTGAGTAGTGCAATTAACTTAGTAAACTGGAATTAACATAGTAAAACTGGAAAAGAATAATTTCTTTTTCTAACAGAAAAACGAACATTAAACAATAAATAAAGAGCAACAAACAAAGAACCAAGAAATAAATAACAAAACCATAAAAAAGGAAATTTATGAAAAATGAAACAAGAACTAGATTACTACTTCTAACACAACAATAGGTATTAATCACATCAATGAGCAGATAAAGGATTATTAAATTACATGATCAGTGTTCATGGTTAGCAAGAAAGTAGGTGGGTGACAATCCTTTTCTTAAATATTTCCTGAGATGCTCTGTCTTTTACATGTTTCGGCAAATCGTTCCACAGCTTTGAGGCAACAACAGTAAATGACTTCTGAACTGTAGATGCGCGGAATTAATCGCAAATATTCCATGCAAGCCTGCCTAAACTGGTAGAATATAAGTCAAAAGGGCGTGGAATTTCATGCATGTTTAATTGCTTAGTTGAAAACTCCGATGTGAAATGCTGTTGTTTTCGGCGGTAAACGAATAAACGAATAAAAAAGGTCATTTCATTGTTACGGAGGAGGTGTATAAGAAGAGGAAGGAGTCAGAGAGGGTGCAATGAACTTGCCGCGAGCATCTTTTTCCGAAAAGGACCGGATTGCCATCCTCATTCCCCTCGTGAAGGGGAGCGGCGCAAGCAGAAGAATCCCCGACACGAATCTGAGCGGCGGCGGCGGCGGCGGGGGTGGCCGCCCCCCGGCTAAGCAGTTCCCCTCGGTTTATTTCCGTAAGCCCTCCCCGCTCGCACCCTGGCCCCCGTCCAATGCCACTCCGTCTCTCATCCCCTCCCCACTCCCACCTTTGCACGCCCCCGCGCCTCCACCGTAACCATAGCACCCACACACCTCCAACCACTGCCCATCTAAATCAGTGATTTCGTGTGTTCGAACCGTAGATGAATGCCGCGCTGAGAAGGCCTGGGGAATATGTCCTCTAAGCCTTAACATACGATTATTTTTCCCACCCATAAGCATATGGTTGTTTCCTATTATTTTATTATTGCCTAAATCGAAAGAATATTACTCCTGGAGTTCGCATTTCACGCTTTCTGATTTTTAAATGACAGTATCTATTTTTCGCGATTAATTGAAAAGTGAAAATTTTCAAGCGCGCGGAAATGCGACGACTAAGTATGAATGCTGGGAAAATCCCGCGTTACGTCATTCTGGTTCCAGCTGCAGCCGTGTGAGGACACCTTGGTTCGAGACTGCGAGCACCGATACGATGCAGGCTGCTAGCAGGCAGAGGAGTGACTTGGTAGCAGGTAGCGCTTGGCTTAAATAAAGAGCAATAGCTCGGAAGAGACGAAAAAAAATGATTGTGTGACTTGAGGCTTTACGCAGAAATTACTGGTGGAAAAATTCACGATTTATGGAACTGTGGAGGGAAAGAGATGTACTCTGAAGACCTTAAGGAGAAGGCGCGTAGTTCTTCCACCCTTGACGTAACGCTTAACTCACATTTTAGGCCTTTCTTTCTCTCTTTACAGACTAATATGCGTGGGATACTGGTAAATTTTAAGTCTGTAGGGCCTATATTACCCCTTTATAACCAAATGTTGTCTCTAAGCAACATCAAAAATGTTTAAACTCTCAGCTCTCTTTAGCAGATATCTAAACTAAATATTATTTTGTAGTTTAAAATTTAGTGAAGAAATAATTGGCTGCCAGGTTAATTATCATTGAGTGTAAAATTTTCAAGTTTTCAAAATGAAAAATCTTGAAATTTGATTTCTCCCAGAAACAGCTCTGCGTTAGAAAGGGTTAATCAAAGAATGGAACACTGGTGTGCGATCGCGATATCAAATTCTGATGACAGGAGAGGCAACAATGTCAGCGATTATGTTGTGTAATGCTAATAAATTGCTCTATGGATCGACAGAGTAAGTAATGAGGAAGTGCTACTAAGAGTCGGAGGAAATTGAAGTCGGATAATGGTATTTATGTAGTATCGCCCTGGCCCCGGGTATATATGACCCTAGCCGGGGGTAATTTAACGAATTCATTAATCGCTAGAAGGATTAAATAGAGCTCGATTAATATCCCAGTGAACACTACAATTATGGCCACACTGTGTCCTAATTGTGGTTTACATGTGGCAACTATGGCAGTGGCTAGCCACAGCTTGCCATATTATGGCCAGACTGTGGTTGCCATGCGGCAAGCCATAGTTTGGCTTGCCAAACATGCCAAGCTATGGCCACACTGTGGATCGTCTCAGAAAGGCCACAGATTGGCAAACCAAACATTTGTAAACATAAGTATATTACGGTTGCTATTGATACAGGTTAGTTGGTAAGTTATTAAAATGGAAGTTGATTGATTTAATTGATATAAAGAAAGTGAATTATCCACACTCAAGCCACATTATGGCGAGCCACACTTTGACCACACCATGGCCGGGGGTCAAAACCACTATGGGGCCATAATGGCAACTGATGGGGTTCTTTTTTATAAAATAATTTTCGAAAAATGTTTAAAATGGTAAATCAAGAATCCGTGTGATTTTGTACCTGTCTTCCCTACGTTATGAGGTTGGTTCACCCCCATGCCAAACCCTTGTATCAGGGTGTCAGATGTAGACTGCGTAGAAATCATGTTATAACTGTTCGACGGGGCGAGAGAAGACGTGTATTCGTCGCGACATTGACGGGCGTTTGGCGCGGAGTCCGTCGGCGACTTAATTGCGCGTCGACGACACACGAGGGAGACAAGAGACGATCGGGCAGCGAGAAGGAAGACGCGCATCTCCCACCCTCCCCTCCCACGTATTTTCTTTTTTGTCCCCCTCCCCACACCTTCGCCCTCCAATCCCCCCCCCTCCGGATTTATTCATGATTACCCCTCATGTCAATTCTCTCTCTCGTAGCCGCCGAAGATGAAGGAGAGGGGGACTTCTTGCCTCTCCATATCCACTTTGCGAACAGTGTCAAGATACCCGAGCTTGAAGTGATATATATCGGTAACTACGGGATAGATTGTAAGGAAATGTACTGAGAATCAAAAGAAAATTATATCTGAGTTTCCAAAATATCATCTCCAAGTTATCCAAAGGTAAATGAATACTGGAAGAACAGAGTGCTTCTTGGGAGTTGGGAAAATTATTAAAAAATAACTGAATAAAGTTTAAGTTAATATCGGTAAAAGTAACTTCTTCCACCCTTGACGTAACGCTTTACTCACATTTTAGGCCTTTCTTTCTCTCTTTACAGACTAATATGCGTTGGATACTGGTGAATTTTAACTCTGTACGGCCTATATTACCCCTTTATAACCCAATGTTGCCTCTAAGTAACATCAAAAATGTTTAAACTCTCAGCTCCATTTAGGAGATATCTAAACTAAATATTATTTTGTAGTTTAAAATTTAATGAAGAAATAATTGGCTGCCAGGATGATTATCATTGAGTGTAAAATTTCAGCTAAATTTGCTTTCCATAACAATAACTGATTAAATATAAAGTTTTAAAAAGTAGTTTTGACGTTATTATTTACGCTTTTAAATTATTTTTTCTGTAACTTTAAAAAGTAATCACAAAATTTATTTTTTCACAAATTCGATATAATAAACGCTAACTTGCCATATGATTCTGTTGAGCTCCTTTCTCATGTTCAACTGTTTGATATGAACAACGATACCATTCGTGCCACTGCTTTTTTACTGGGGACTGAATTAACAATCCTTTATGAATGTGTTGCATTTATCGCTCTTTTCACGGCTACAATTGGTGTGTTTTATGTTATTAAATTGTCCTTTTGATGAAGGATTATAGCAATTTCATCTCTACCACTGAATAGCCTGGCAAATGAACAAGGTAAGCGGTGAAAAGTGGAACGCCGATAACTTGTTGATAGTTAGAACGCCGAGAGCGTATAGATAGAAGTTGATAGGCCCCGAATAGGTGCTGTGCGCTAGGCTTAGATTACTTGAGCAGTTGAGAATGGATATATTTCATAGCGATACGGAGAACATCACATTAGAACCTTGCTACATTTCCTGGTCCGACAGAAACGGTGCATTAAGAGAGAGATTTTGCCCAACGGATAAGTATGGAAATTCATTATTCCCCCGTGGGATAAAAGAATTTGACAAATGCCCTAAAAAATTCCTTTTCATTTGTGAACGGTTGTTATCCTTTCCCTTGGGCTACAACATTGTCGCGGTGGAAAGGCTTGCGCGTTCCTATGACCCCTAGAGCTGCACTGGCGGGATTAATTCTAAATTATTCCCGGTAGGGCCACCCATGCCAGATAGGTCGAAGGGTAGGAGCCAGACGAAAGGTAGTCCACGTGGTGGTGTCACGTGAAAAACACTGTTGGAATGGAAGTGGGAAACCCTACCAACTATCTCTTCCCTAAAAACATGGAGTACAACCAAATGAGCCTCGGAATCTCATCGTCTGGGACCCGTCTGTAAAGGGCGGGTGTCGGGCACGGCAGCGAGGTGGGCAAGGTCCTCGGGGTCGTCAACATGCGAAATCCTTGCAGAGACGAATCATCATCATCATCATCAGCAGCAGCTGCAGCAATGATGAAGGAAGGAAAGAAGACCAAGGAGATGGAGAAGAAGAGGTCAGCTATTCTGGAAGGAAAGGGAGGCTCCCAGATCACTTCTTTAGTACTTCATGGAAACCTACTTTAATCGGTAGAATACTTTAATAATAATAATGTTATCCTATAACCCCGTCACGTTCCTATTGAGGCGGCTTGCAAGGTAGTAATTGGATCTAAGGTATCTAGACCTTTTTTGCAAGGGCAGAATTTGGGGGTGTTCAGCCACTTGCCCCCTCCCATTTCGGATAAACCTTCCCCCACTCCTCTCCCCCATCCCTCCCGATTCCCCCTCTCAACTGCCCCCCCCCCCTCCGCCACTCCTCCCACTATTTGAGGAGGAGGTGGTTCTCGACCCTGATGATATTTCACACGGCTATCTTCGCCGCCCTCCCTCTTGGCCAATACCCAGTGCAGAATCGGGCGCGTGCAGTCCATTAAGACTCTTCCATTCTCAACCACTTAAATCGGTATTACCTTATTATGTGATCTCTGCATTCCCTTCGGGTTTTCACCGCGTCCGATGGGTTTTGGGGAAAAGACTTTCACTGACATTGCAGTCAGCGTCTTCAGGTCGAAGTTGAAGTAACTCGGAAAATTTCCGCCTAATATAGGCCTCTTCATCCCTCTGCTGCTCTCTCATAGGTCGGTGGTTATCCATCTCTCATTGCTGGTCTCCCATTGGTACCTGACCTTTCGACCTGAAGACGCTGCCTGCAATGTCAGCGAAACTGTTGTCGCCAAAACCCAACGGACGCGGTGAAAACCCGAAGAGAATGCAGAGATCATATAATCAACGCCGCGAAAATCTTCGAACCTACATTACCTTATTATGTGTATGTAATGATGATGGACCAAATCGGTCGCTTCAATGCTTTCGAAACCATTCACTGTTTTCAGCATCCCCTCCCCGCATCACGTGTAGCATGCCTTAAATTAAAAATAATATTCATTCATAGAATCTCCTGGGTTTTGCAAACTTGGCGGGACTGCGCCCAGATACTGCAAGCGTAGCCTTGGTCATGTACGTACTGGCCGGCAGTGGAGCAGTTAGGCAGTTTTGGGAGATAAACCCCCCCCCCTAGAGATAAATTAATATGTAAATATTATCATAATTATCAAGTAGTTGTTATAGATGGCTCGTAATGCGCTTCATGGAATGAACTTTTAAATGCCATTTCTCTCGTTATTTTTTCTCTAGAATAGAATTGCTTGTTTTTTTTTGCTGAAAGAGACCCTGGGAATAAGATGAGCAAATTTGAAAATTAAAAAAAAAATGTTTTTCGAATTCTTCCATAAGGATAATGTAGGGGGCGTAGAAACTTTATATTGTTTCTTGGTAGTAATTGTCTAAAACTCCGTCTAAAGAGTGACGTCTAAATAAAAGTGGAGGAGTTGGTATGCCGGCCTGTCCATTTCGCAGACTGCGGTTGTCTGTACCTACCTACCGTCACTTCGGGCGGCCTTGTTCCGATGCTCAACAGCTCATTTAGAATCTTACATCTCCGATATTTTATTGATAGTCAAAAGTATTTGCCATGTATGGCTAAATTTTTTAAAAACTGTTATTTGCAAAATATAATAAGTATTTAAGCGGATGAATTTGACTTGAATATAAGGCTCACAAGTGTTTATATTGCCATTTGTCCCTTATTTTGGAGATTAACGCGATAATTGAGGTTCGAATCTTATTATTGTTTCCTGGCAATTATTTCCTGAAAATCGGTCTTAAAAAATACTGTTTCCCTGGAGCATAAATATTTTTAATGAATTTAAATTGGTGTATAATGAATGTGCATTGAATGAGGCGTATGACAAGGAATAAAAGTTAACCTCAATTGAACTCTCTCATTAAGAATACCATTGTAAACGATACCTACATTCTCTCTGCCGTTGGTACCTGTATTCCCTCCCCTATCGTTGCCTTGGTGGCGGAAATAAAAGGCTGCGCCCTCTAGTGCCCCCTCCGCGCATTCTCCCCTCCCCCATCCATTTCTCCCCCTCCCCTCCCTTCGCCAACTTCCCCTCCTTTCCTCATCTTTTGTTTCCAAACGCGCGGATGAGGAAATGTTGCGAATCGCACCGCGCACCCTTTCGGCGACTCACGGAGCGCAGCCCTCCCTTCAACTGTCATCGCGTCCCTGTGAATTCCTTCCATCTACTTAAATACCTGCGTAAAATTAATTACATAACAAATTTATTTTTTTTGTAAAACAACTTATTTATAATACACATAGATCAACCGGCAATCTGACAGTTGTTATTGCCTGTTATTTATCGGTTCATTCATTGAATTATTCTTCCGGTTAATGTAGTTTTACTTGGAGCATTATGCCGATCACCACAACCTGTCTCTCCTCCCATCATAAGAGCAAGGATTACAAAAATGAATCAACACTCTCCCCTCCAGCAATGTATTCAACATCCCCTTTCCGCTCAGCTCTCGCTTCTTCCATACTTTCTGTCTCCTCCGCACCTCAATCGCCTCCAGACTTTCCTCGTCCTCTTTCCTCAGCGTCACCTTTCCAGTTCCTTAAAGCGCAACACCTACAAGATATTTCCAAACCTTACCCTCTCACGAATTTACTCTCAATATCTCATTGTGGAAACTTATTATACAGGGTGTCCCATTTATCTTGACCACCAGAAATAACTTTTTGTCCAGATGCAAATTCAAAAATGTGTCAAGCAAATTAGCCGTCAGGGGGACATTAATCAGCATGATGGCCTTCCTTGTAGCTTTGTTATTTACAAAGATATGAACAGGAGGAGTTATATGAGAGGAAATGAATTTCCGAATAAAAAAATATAGGGTGTCATTTAAAAAAGACATACCGCTGTTCATATCTTTGTAAATAACAAAGATACAAGGAAGGCAATCATGCTGATTAATGTCCTCCTGACGGCTAATGAACGTTTGCTTGACATATTTTTTAATTTGCATCTGGACAAAAGTTGTTTCGGGTGGTCAAGATAAATGGGACACCCTGTACATAAAATAATTGCGACTGCATTTGATAGACTTCCACTTAGCTGAGAAGCATGCGATAAATAAATACAGTAAGCTAATGATAAGGGGGGCGTGGTAGTTTGGTGGGTGGAACGCACAGCTGATGATGGAAGGCTCCCGGGTTCTTATCCCGTGTGAAGCCTTGAGACACCCCGAAGGCCCAGGCCCAGAGAAAGGAACTGCCATACCTTTAATGTGTGATAAATGCCTCTGGCTGAGTCTGGGGTGAATTCTACCCTCACATGTTAAAACCAACCTTTGGGGTAAGTCACTGAATGTGTGGGTGGGTGAACTTAATGGATTTCATCAATGCATTTTTTTTTCATAACTTTTATAAAATAGACTGGCATTTTGCCTCAGCAGATATCGCATTTTCTATTGCCTATTATATTTCTTTTCCATCTAATTTTGCTGTCTGCAGCTCAGGGGCAAATACAAGGGATGGGCCCAGCCCTCCCCTCCAGAAATGGAAAGAATAATTAATCTGAATTGATATAAACATAATGCGCCTTCTAAAATAGTGGTAAAAAGTGAATACCTTTTTTAAAGAATAGTATTTAAAGAATGAACCTACTAAATTTTTTTATGCTTCCTCAATTGAGCTACCAAAAAATAATTTAAAAAATTACTGTGATTACAAATAACTTATTATTGGTATTGCCCCCCCCAAAATATTATCTATATTCGCCACTGCTGCAGCTAATTCCAGTCCTCCAAATATCTGTTACTCTGCTTCTTTCTATTATATTTTCTCCTGTCTATCTCCACTCCTAATGATTCCCTCTGCCTATTCTTCCGCCCTTAATTTCCTCCGCGACTCTCTTCCAACATTCTCACGGCGTGGCATTCCTTCTCTCCTCGCCCACCTATCTGTCTTGCTTCCGCATTTTTCTCAGAACCCTCATCTCAAGCGCACCCGGTCTATTCTTATCATTGTAACCCTTGCTAAGTCCTCCTCCATTTCATTTGCTTTACAATTTTCAATTTATTCTGTTGTACTCTTTCATCCATCATGACAACTACCTTTTTTGTGTTTGGAGCTGGTCGACCTCGGATGCCTTGGTGATGGGTGGGAAAGGATAAAATGGAAAGGTGGAAGAAGTCGCTTTGAGTGTAAAATTTTGAACTATTTTCTGGTGGAAATTTTTTCTTTTCTCTTCGTCTACGATTTTTAGTGATTTTTCTTCATCTAGTCTAGACAATGGGTTGGTGGATTGCTAATCAACTAGATAATTATTGTGGTCAATTAGGTAATTGCTTGCTGAAATGGAAACAATGAGTTTTTAACAGTTTAAGAAATCATTCAACATAAAATTACCGATCAAATGTGGTTGCCAAGAAGAGATGGAGGCATGGAAGGAGAATTACCTAGTTTCATGCTGAAATCCGTGGTATTGAGAGGGATGATTGGTAAACGAAGAATGGAGAAGAAGAGGATTGTTTTCATGGAAGGTGTTAGTCCTTCGAGGAGGTAGGAAATTATTTTCAAAGATTTTTTAAGTGGCATTTATGATCTTGAGTGTAGCCCTTCACGATGAGGAAACACGGACATTTAGTAAGGAGGACGAGAGAAGACTGCAGATATTCGAGATGTCGGTGTGGAGAAGAATGGAGAAGGTGAAGTCGACGGAGAGGAGGAGGAAGGACGAAGTGCTTGACATGGTGGGTGAGGAGAGGTAGCTTCTAGATGAGATACGGAGGAGACAGAAGGTTTGAATGGATTGAGTACTGAGCGGGGAAGGGATGCTGACATCAGGGTTAGAGGGTAGAATGTTGGGTAAACCAGGGAGAAGAAGGGGGAGAATCGGAGTTTTCGATAGGATGAAAGGGGAATTATTCTGAATTGAAGATGACTTCCAAAATTGTTCGTAAATACTCCATGCAAACCTGCCTAAAAAAATAAAGCACTTAAATGATAATATTTTTGCCAAGGACTCCTTGCTTGTTGATGTTTATGTATTCAAGATTAGTTTTGTGATAGTAGTGGGGTGGAATTACGTCTCTAATGAATTTATTTGTTAAAAATTGATAAAATATTTACAATTCATTTCAAGGTGCGTCCTTAATTATTGCTAGGCAAAGCGGATCTCTGAAATCCTGCGGCTCTATTTAAGTTCTTCCTGTAGGCTCTTCTTTTCCTTTTCCAATGTGGGGGAGAGGGTAGCATTCCTGGAGTTTGCCGCCGCATGTCGGACTTGGCGTATAATTGCCTCCTTGATACACTCCCCTGATACCACTGTGAGATATTTGGCGTGAACTCCTCTACTACAGTTTATTTTTTTCATTTTTCTCCCATTAAGATCCTTAACTTGAGATGTAAAAAAAGCATTTCATTTTCTTCGAAATCTCTTATCTGTTGATGGAAGCGCTAGACATAGACGGAATGCATGGCTCCTAGGCTTTTTGAGAATTCCCGGGAGTTTGTTGAAGGAATAGGAGTCATCGGATATGTTTTCCGACACGGTACTGTTAAAATATTTAGTGTTTTTTAAAACAAGAAATTTCCATTTTCCCGCCGAATTCATTAGGAAAAATTATTAAATTATCATTATATTTACACAAGAATATTCCAGAGCGATCCTCAAGTCTTGATTCTGGCTCAAACTGGACTCCATTGCCACTTTGGCATTACGAGACCTTTCTCAATTCCCGACTAAACTTCAATCGCCATTATCCAAAATATCCGCCGCTATCGCATCTTGTATTTAAAACGATACCTCTCGTAAAAATACATCAGAGTGTAATATTTTACTCAGTATTGCGAATTTTTGATGGGCATGAGACCATGAATGAAAGTAGATTAGGTTAATGCATCTTTTTGTCAATTTTTTCACAGCCAATCTAGCTCAAGTGGGTTTAGTTGATGTTAGTTTTATGAAATACAAACTCCAACCCAATCTCTTAAAGGAGAAAAGAAAGCTGCTCATTCGCACTCGTTCGACAGCAAATCTATGCTTCTTTTTCAGTTTTATGTATTTTTAGTTTTTAATTTCAACTAATTACATACAACTGAAAAAATAAATATGTTTTTTGCTCTCCTGAAAAGTTGCAATTTTTGAAAAACGTGTTGTTAGAACTTAGCCATCGAAATGTTGCGACCGTAAGTGGTATTTTAAATGGCTGCCAAGGAGGCCGGGATGTTTGTATCTATGTATCTAAGTCAGAGACTGTGATTTTAAATGGCCTATCTTTATGAGAACTATTAAATTAATTAGATTAAAGTGGAGATATTTTGATTCATCCATCTCCACACATATTTTTCGAAGGACTAAAATTTCCGATATTTTTTCAACATACCTCGTAGAGGCCGGCTATCTACCCGCCCTCTACCGATCTGCGTAGATATGGCTGCCCTGTGTGGAAGAGTATTGAGCGTTACTGCTGGCCGAAATGGCCTGTATTCATCAATTAGATGTGCCAATCAAATGATGGAGGATCCAATGGAACATGCCACCGGTTTGGAGAAAAGAGAGTTGTTGGCCAAGGCCGCTGCAAATGATAACCCTTTCGACATGAAAATCTTCAAGCGGGGACCTGGAACTAAGGACTGTCCGACTGTCGTACCGTCAGCTTTTGAGGCCAGAATAATTGGTTGCATATGTGTAGAGGATTCATCTAGTGTTGCTTGGATGTGGCTGAAGCAAGGGGAGCCTAAGAGGTGTGGATGCGGTTATTGGTTTAAGCTGGAGCCCAAGAACCCCGTTTACAAATTTTTTTAGATTGTTTCATTCCATAAATTTGCTGTAAATCATATTAGCCTTTATCTTAAATAGTTATATGCCCAAGATGGTCATGTATAAATAATAATAAATATTATTCCTTACTCTAACGGTCTCCTGTAATCGCAATAGGTTGGTTTCCTATTATTTTTTTATTGCCTAAATAGAAAGATTATTACTCCTAGAGTACGCGTTTCACGCTCTTAGATTTTCGAATGACGATATCTATTTTTCACGATTAAACGAAAAGTGAAAATTTTCAAGCGCGCGAAAACGCGACGGCTAAGTAGGAATGATGGGTAAAAGTCCGTGTGACGTATTTCTGGTCCCAGCTGCCGCCCTGTGAGGTGACCTTGAGGCGAGGCTTTGATCGCTGATACGATGCAGGATGCTAGCAGGTAGCAGAGTACCCTGCCAGCAGGTAGGGCTTGGCTTAAATAAGGATTATTATTACCCTATCAAACGAAGGAAACTTACCGACCATAGCCAGTTTTAATAGGTGATTATTAAGACATGTTTCCCTGTGCTCTGTGCCTCATTCATGCATTGGTAACCTCAGACGATATAAAACTCCTATCCTCTCGTGTAGAAACTAGGTCCCTGTGACGTCACGTGGAGTGGAATCGCATGGGCGCCAATCCGGCCTTTTTCAAATGCAGTTAAAATTGACCATTGCCATTCGTCTGAACTGGGATTTCTAAAATCATATAATTTGTATATTATGAATACACTATTGTTGGGAAACGAATCGTAATCAATGCCTTTCCTTTTCTTTGATGAAGGAAACTACCCTATTCTTATAGTAGGAGCGGGAGACGAAGGTCGCTTCATACCTTGCGATTCTGCGATGGTGATGACGGAGAATCAATCCGCGTCGACACGTGTGATGGCGATGCCGCGATGCAGCCTCAGTGTGCGAGGTGGCGGAGGAGGCGTCGACGGCGATTCAAGGATGAAATCCCCGCTCGAGGCGGGCGCGGCTCCGATGATCGGCTGCCAAATGACCAGCCTCCGACCGAAATAGTATCGCCTCGGCGAAAAGAGCGCCATGCGCCTAAAAATAAGCGATACGAAAATTATGCACGCGTGCAATTAGGATGTGCGCCTGAGGTCGAAGGAAAACTCGAATGAGGCCCTCTGATCACTCCGTCTGAGTGCCAGGATGTGCGCAGACATTAGGGTAGTTTCCTTCTTCAAAGAAAACGAAAGGCATTGATTGCGATTCGTTACCCACCATTAGTGTATTCATAATATACAAATTATATGGTTTTAGAAATCCCATGGCGAATGGCAATGGTATAGACGAATGGCATGGCTAATTTTAACCTCATTTAAAAAAGGCCAGATTGGCGCCCATGCGATGCCACTCCACGTGACGTCACAGGGTCCTAGTTTCTATACTAGTAGACAGGAGTTTTACATCGATATTTCGATTTAGGCAATATAAAATAATAGGAAACCACCCTTTTCATGGATTCAGTACGTCTGTTGCCATTATGTGCCACGATCAAATTAAACAAATCGGTCATTTTATTTATCTCGTGTTTCATTATTCATTTCATTATATCAATATAAGATTGGAGACAGGTGGGGCTGATAGGTAAAATTGATGTGTCGTGTTCCGCATCTTTGCATTTGTTATAATTAAACGCAGTTGCTTTAAATCGGAATAAAAGCATCACTTTATAAGCTTGCATGATCTTTTTTCAGTTATATTTTCTCATTTTTTTTTACTAAAATGTAATGCTTTTATTTGTGTTTTTTGATTAATATTTAAATAAAAGCTATCAATGCAACCTTCGGTGCTCAGATATTAAGAACCATGAGACTTAATGTCCATGAACTTCATGTCTGACATATTGGTGTGTTCATTTCCAATCAATGGCTGGTTAGCCAATTTTAAAATCCCAGTATCTATACTTTTGTGGATGGTATTGTGTTTTCTTTGCATCCGTAATTACTCAATATCCTTAGAGAATGGATTCCTCTTTCCTGTATTTAACGCTGAAAACTTTTTAATTGTAATTCGAATTCATTTGTGTAAGCATATGCACAATAGAGTCTTTGAAACAGACGTTTTACCTTACCTTATAATATTTCCCTACATTTGGACTCTTCTTGCAGTACTGAAGAAACTAACGAATTTGTTTTTCTCTTTCTCAGGTAAGATCTTCTCAACTCTCTGTGGCCGAGCACCCGCTGCTGAATTATTTGCGTCTGGAATTAATTGGTTTATCTTGACCGTAGAAGTTGTTAGAAAAGGCTGCAGTTGTCCAAGGATCTTTGGTTTTAATTGCCTTTATCTGCACTGTATTTCCACGTCTCACAGGTATGGAACGCAGTGGCTTTCTATATAATAAATCATTATCATACGAACACCTGCTTATATATGTATGCTTTAGTTTTATCTTAGATGTGAGCTGACATAAACTATATTTGCTGTCGACGTAAAATCTCTGGATGATGCATTGAACTTGCGCTTTTATATCATGTATTATGCCTTGGAATTTTTTTTCCTTTTTTTGAAAGCAAGAAAACAGTTTCATACTAGCGTTTGGTCTTAAATGGGTTCTTAAGTCTTATCTCTGATGTGAGGTGACATAAACTATATCACCAGTCAGCTAAAAATTATCTCTGCGTGATGCATTGAACTCGTGCTTTCGCATAGTGGTCCTTGAAAGTGACGCTGTCCGACCCTAAGTGATTTGTTGAGGCGAGGTGTTGATGATGGATGCTGATTGCTACTGTCGGTGTGTGCAATTGCTACACCTCCCAGTTTTTGAAGGCTATTGCCCCCGGAAGAAGTTTAAGAATTATTACTCTCTTCCTCCAACAAATATGAAATGAAAGTTTCATGATTTTAAACTCTAAAAATTACGAGTTTGCTGGAGAACGTGCAAGTTGAGTGCTATATAGATTTCTAAAATGGTGATAAAAATATTTATTGTGCACGGTTAAAAAAATGGTAGTGTAAGTATATAAAGTACGTAGTAAAACATACTGATACTACCGCTGTTAATTCGTGTTTCATTTCCTATTCTGCGTTGGTCATTATTGTTAATTAGCAATATATTCCTACTTCGGCAGCTAATAGATAACAACTAAAGTGTTCTCATGTGGTGGACCGAAATTTATATGCGATTAAACGGACAACTATTACTCCTGGGATTTCTTTTGCGTAGTATTTAATTAAGATTGGTTAGTATAATGTCTCTGTGCTTGTTATGCTTACAACACGTATGCGCTATTAGCTCAGTTCACGATACCTCTCTTTTCAAAACAATCCGGTATATTTATTTTATAGTTTTCATCATATTCTGAGTCACAAATTTCCACTGCTGTAAAAGAAGGGCTAGCATCAGCGTAAAGAATGTAGCTCTAGCAAAACGTAATGTGATACCTAGGAATACAAGCTCCCAAAGAAACGCTAGCAAATCGGATGGTGCTTCAATTGTAGGACGACTTAATTATTTCTTCGAAAGAGAAAAGTTGGTTTAAAGCACGTAAATAATTCGTGCCAATTGAATGGGAGTGACTGACTTGATTCCCATCCGCTTTATTTTATCTAATACGCGTGCTCCTCGAAGGAATTTCTTCAGTAATCACTGTACTACGAACGATTTACTTTTATGGTGGAACTTTGAGCCAATAAATGGTTTGATCTCGCTATTTCCCCTTCCAGCCAGAAAAAGAAAAATCCCTTAAAAATTTTCCGTTCTCGGAAGGATCCATAAAGAGTCTTTCTAGTCCCCTCTGCCGGCTTCACTTCACAGTTCCATTGTGGAAAAATACTCCCCGAATTGAAGCGTTTCAAACTTTTGCGAGAATAAGGAGAGGATATATTTAGGATACTATTTCTTAAGGATATTGGGAGTAATAGTTTTCCAAGGTATTTTTTTTCGTGCAGGTTTTAAGATAAATTCTTTATCTACTTCGTTCAATTGTATTAGGCTCAACTATGTGGAAGTTAATACTCGAAAATGAAAAGGAGACTTCGTTGATTTCCACTAATTTATTTCGTCCGTACGACATGTTTCAAACCAAAGAGGTCATTATCAAGTACAAAATTTGAATGGTAAAAAAGAGTATATGTGTTTCCTTACCATTCAATTTTTGTACTTGATAAGGACCTCTTTGGTTTCGAAACATGTCGTACGGACAAAATAAATTTGTGGAAATCAACGTAGTCTCCTTTTCATTTTCGAGTCTTTATCTACTCTTGGAATGCAATGCGGAGGTTTGGAAAACAGAGTTAGTTTTGAGAATTATTTATTCCTGATGAATATAGAGTACATTTTATCTCCCTTATCAATTTTCACCTTGCACATTTTGTGCATGACAGAATTAAATTAATCTCTGTATGCTAGCGCATTCAGATTATGCGGCAGGATAAAGCGATATCGTTTCAGATTTAAACACTTGAGGCCACTTAATTCGTCTTTGAAGGGTTCAGGTCTGGAAGTTGTTTGTTGATAAATATTGGGGTCGTTCTTCGAAGGTATGAGTGAATTTTTGCAGTGCTTATCACCATATCTACTCTTTCAATAAATCCTTCTTTAGCTGACCGTGGACATTTTCGCACGAAGAGCTATTTTTGAGGCTTGAAATTATGATTAGCCGCGTCGAACCATATTTCCTCTGGACGACATTATCGCCAGCGTTGCAGTCAGCTCCTTCAGGTCACTAAAGTAGCGATGCAGCACCTTTTCCACCTTTGCTATCCCAGCCATAGGCGGATCTAGGGGGGGGGGGAGGCACGGGGGCACGTACCCCACCCAAGAACCTTAAAAAATATAGAAGATTTTAATAAAGTCCCATTATCGTTGCGTTCGTTTTGTATTACGAGGTATCAGAGATATTTTAGAAATGACAGATTCAGAATGTCTTTTTTCCACGATCAATAAGAGAATATAACGGCAGCGATAGAACTCATAAATAGATTGTATAACTTGTAGTGTAGCCTACTAACCTATGCAAAACTTAATGCATGTTTCTTAATTTTATTATTATTTCTAACAGCATAGGGTAGTATAATGTTTTAGCATACGTGACTTTTTTTGGACCGTGTGGTGTGCATGTGGGAGTCCAATTGCATGCTGGTGATTGATCACCCCCTGCAAAACACCCTAGGGGTGGCTCGCAGGGTATTATGTACATGTAAATGTATCCTTGTGCCCCCCTTCAGAACAAAATCCTGGACACGGCCTTGCTTGTGCCCCCCCAGAAACAAATCCTGGATCAGCAGGGTTCTCTGCTACCTGCTAGCAGCCTGCATCTCAGCGGCGCATATATTCTCGCCCAAAGGCCACCTCATTTGGCGGCAGCGGGAACCAGAATGATGTCACACGGGATTTTCCCAGCATTCATACTTAGCCGTCGCTTTTTCGCGAGCTTGAGAATTTTCACTTTTCAATTAATTGCGAAAAATAGATATCGTCATTTAAAAATCTAAAAGCGTGAAATACGTTCTCCAGGAGAAATAATCTTTCGATGTTGGCAATAAAAAATAATAGGAAACCACCCTATTTCCACCACATCGTACCATATACGAATTTATCTTACCAGATTTTCTATGACGTAGGATAATTTATAACACTCGGTGAACGAGCTCATCCATGGAGTAGAGGGTGATCAAATGAATATGAATTTAGTCTCTCCTTTCATACTTGAGAAGATGACTTTCTTTCGTCTTTGGGAATCTGAGCGAAGACCTCTTCATGTCCTCGTGCTGAATGACATCAGTTCTCTCTTGAGATTCGCTTTCCATGGCGGTCGGAATATGATGACGCCATCCCCTTGCATGAGCCTAATGCATCATCCCGGCATATGGAAAGAATCGATTGAGTCGCCCGCGGATTAAGGACTTCTGATTAATAATCTCGTGCAATTCGCGGCGGAGTGTTCCCGAACGGAGAGTCATCCTCTAAACGTTTTAGAATATTTGCAAGCATCCCCGTATTAATTTATGTTCATAATCATAAGCAAACAACCCTGAGACAAGTTTGACGCAGCTCTACATTTCCGTCTCCTATACGCAAGCCTATTCATAGTGACGTTTTCTCCTGTGTAACTTTTCTTCTATGTAAGTCCTGTGGGGTCGTCCTTGCCCTTCTTCCCTTCCACCTGTCCTACGATTGTTTTCATCAGGCCATCATGCCTCATAATGTGACCAACAAGTTTCCCGTCTTCTTCTTAAGGTTTTTGGGAGATTTCTCTTTTCTCCCACTTTTAACTTCTCTTGTAAATTCTTCCTTATTATTTCCGATCCATTTTATCCCCATTATTCTTCGGTATCACCACAATTCGGATGTTTACACTCTTTTACTTCTCTGCACCCATTCACATTACCTCGCTCCCATAAAGAAAAATTCTCCTTTTGAAGCTTTATTTTATGTCATAATTATTATTAGTCCTTTTAAGAACAAATGAGGTTGCATGTCCATTCATTTGTTGCTTTTTTATATCTGTGGCTCTATTTTTATCATACCTATGTGCTTTTAGCTGGACATTTCAGAGAAGACCTCCTGTGGCTATATTCGATCCTCGTCTGAATCTACATAAAAGCCCGCTTGCCTCCTCAATAGGTATGTGGCGGGGATGGTAGGACACCAGCCACAAAATAGAATGAAAATGTAGATGCGCGTATGAGGTTCCGCTTAGCATTTATTGAATTCTTTTATTGCTCGGGGGAAAAACAAATTCCCATACCTATTCGTTTGGCACAATATCTCTCTTAATATTTCGTTTCTGTATAACCTGGAAATACAGCGAGGATCCAATATGAGCGAGTGTAATGTTATAAAGCATGTAACTTATTAACTTAGTTGATGAGAGTTTACCTATATTTGACGAGGGTAAAGTGTAAGAACTATGATAAATAAATTATTCAATTTAGTTTTTGCTTATTTTTCTTCTATCGAGAACAGAAGAAATACCTAAACTTTTCTCGGGTTTCCGCCCGGGTAAGATTTTCTGAGAGCGCCGACGTTTCGGGTTCCGACTCGTTACCCATTCTCACGGCCACTGAAACGTCGGCGCTCTTAGAATACCTTACCCGCGAGAAATCCCGAGACAAGTTTAAATATTCTGTTCGCCGGGAAAGTGCAAAGCCTTACAGAAGAAATACCAACGGTACCTTGAATTCTCCGTAGGACCTTTGGACTTAGGCATCAAATCGCACAAAACACTGGTGTAGTTTAGGTTTGAAATCGCTTCGCGCTTACTATGCCTCCTTTGGTTTGGCTCCTAGCCGTGAACATGAGAGTTAATCCTGAAAAGTTAATTATGAGGATATTAAAGAACATTAGACCTTAATGTGAGTGGTCGAAATGACTGAGAAGTATATCCGTTTTTATCCCATCTTGAGAATGTTAGTCGCATACTTTGCTCCCTTGTTGGTGATGGAATACGTTTGCAGGTGAAGATTATTCCTGTCAGTCTCAAATAAATCGCCGTGTTCCCAATGGATAAACATATGCTTTGTATGATATACGGGGGAGACTATCCTGTCGTGACACTCGCGGGTGGAGCCAGTGTTTTTGCCGATCGGAAATAATCCGGTGCCAAATTAATTTTCCCCTCATAATTATGTAACATTTCGAGTTCGGTCGTGTCGCTATTGATCTTAATTTCCCGGCTCACAGATATATTTCCGGATGCCGTCGCGCCGCGCGTATTTCTTCGAATGATATTTCTGCTCCATATATTTCGAAACCGATGAGTAGAGAGGGTGGGATGGGATGTCCCCGGAACAGGGGCCACAGGGAAGGGGATATGGTTGGCGACCTATAACCGTGCGCTCGACTGAAATAATCTATGGAGCGCATTTTTCCGGAATGACAGTAAAATTAGACGCACTAGCGTGGTATACCCCACCCGATCCCTGAATGGAGAAACACGGCCTATACCCCGTCGACCCTCCCATAAAAACCCAACCCCTACTCTGCCTCGAACTCTTTTTATCCCTTCCCTTACGAACATGAATCACCGACTCGTTTGGCGCCCATTTTCAGGGAACGGGAGTGGTCTTTTGCGTGAGGCCTTTCCCGGGGTTACCTCCGGTTTAAACACTTTTGTATCACCAACCTTCCAAGGTGCGACTCATCCATATTCATCAGGGAGAATGATTTATTTTGACTGAATAAAAAACACAATTGAAGTGTTGGTGATTGTTTTTCGGGTTCATTCCGCGTTGACTCGTATTTTTTTTGGTCCGCAAAATATGAGTCAACGCGGAATGAACCCGATAAACTTTCAATAAAAGTTTATCGCATTTTGTAGCGTCTATTTTTTATTTTCTTAGTGAGGTAGATGACGATAAAATGTAGTGAAACAGTTATATGGCAAAATACAGAATATTTTAAACAATTATGTTGTAGAAAAATAATAAATTAAGGGCTAAGACATATATTGGCGGAGATGTAGCTTCCCCGCGCCCGCTAGTAGTTCGCGGCCACGTAGAGTCCCAGCCAACTAGCAGCTGGCCAGTCGCTCGCATGCTTTAAGCGGTGAGTGTCGGCGGAGCATTTAAACTGCGCTCGGCACAAAATGTACGAATTTTGCCGTTTAAAAGGCAAATTTGCGTAAAAATATCATAAAAGTCCAGTCATCGCATCTATGTCGCATTTATTTTCGCACATCGCATTTGCGATTTTCACGCATCTCTAATAATGAAGTTGCTCATGAAATTACATGCAGAGAAGAAATTTAAAGAAAATTACATGAAGAAATTACATGAAGAGACATAGAAGTTCCATTTTCAATCAACAAATAAAATTATAATTTAAAAAAGTTACCATTATCAAGTGTAAAAAGATGTTAGCAAACGTGCGGAAAACCTAAGGATATTGACTGTCGTTCTTATTGGAAAAAAAACCCAGTGCAGGAAAACGCCCAAACAAGAAGGGGGGCGTGAAAAACCTGCGAAAACCTGAGAGAGCTAATGTAAACCTATCTACAAATACAATAAATTCTAAGGGAATGTCACTCAGTACCTGTAAGAAAAAGAAAATTAGATGGAGATAAGTGATGAATCTTTCCTGCAAAAAATTACATGAAAAAAATTACAATACAAAAAATCTCTGATTAAAAAAGTTAATGCGCCTTATTCTCCCATCTTAGCGATATTTCTCCCTAGCGCGAGCTACTCATTTGTTTCGTCCTCCCGTGAGATTTGACGCGCTTTATTTCAGTCTTCTTCTTTCCCCCTCCTGGCGCTCTCCAGATCTTCATATCTTTTAAATTATTTCTCTCCTCCTCTTTGTCTCGCATATGCTTCATCAAACAGAATGCATGTCTCGAAACGGGACGCTTTTACGAATTCTTCCGCCCGGGCAGAGCTTCAAGCGACAGGTTTTTAATGAAGACCGATGCGTGTCCATGAATCGAGGGAATGATGCCTGTTTGGACATGGAACACAAATCATTTTTTTGCCTACTTTCAACGTAGGTCCACGAATTCTAGTCTCCGGAGGCAGTGCACGTTTGGCAAGGTGTGGTGTTTAGATTTCGTGATCGGTGCTGGCCTGTGGACGAAGCCGGGCTCAAATGTTTTTGTGATGCACCCAAGAATGAGGATCGTTATGTAAGAGTTGTAAAGAAAAGGTTAGTGAAGAGTTTGATTTGGAGTGTAGCTCTCTACGGTGCGGAAACGTGGACACTGAGTAAAGAAGACGAGAAAAGATTGGAAGCCTTCGAGATGTGGGTATGGAGAAGAATGGAGAAGGTGAAATGGACGGAGAGGAAAAGGAACGACGAATTGCTGGATATGGTTGGCGAGGAAAGGCAGCTTTTAGATGAGATACGGAGGAGACAGAAGGTATGGATGGAGTTAGTGCTTAGGAGGGGATGTTGAAAATGGTGTTATAGGGTAGAACGGTAGGGAAATGAGAAAGGGGATGGAAAAGAATAGGATTTTTAGATAGATTGAAAGGGATTAGGCCTTGCAGTGAATTGAAGAAGGCAGTGCTGGAAGGAAAGAGAGGCTTCCAGATCACTTCTTTAGTACTCCATGGAAACCTACCTTAATCGGTAGAATACTATAGTAATAATAATGATAATTAAGGTTTTATTTGAACTTATATCTACCCAAGAATGTTACTACAATAGAAAAACCTCCTGTCGGCCACTAATATCTATACTGTGCGTCGTTTAAGGGCGTTTGTGATGTTAGTGTGAGATATAGTAAATACGGTGAAGTAAGTGGTTGGAGAGGTGGAGTAACGACGAAGTGCTCGAAATGGTTGGTGAGAAAATAAAACTTCTAAAAGAGAAAGGGAGGAAACAGTTTGGATGGAGTACTGAGTGGGTGAGAGATTTTAAAACCCGTGGAGCTCATCGTCGTTCATCTTCCTCTCCGTCCACATGTGCTGATGGTCGAGTTGGAGGGGTTTTAGTGAAGGTACGGCTGGGCCCATTTCAGTGCTCTTTATCGGGAAATAATGCTTAGAGGCTTATCTATAACCTGATTGCCGTTAAATAACACTGTGAACAATTTTTGAGGGACAATTTATTTTGGAAATAAAACATCTCTTCGTTTATTTTTCCATAACTTTAGGTTCACCCTACTTGAAAATACAATAGCAGAGTAAACTATTTTCACAATTAATCATAATACAGAAATTTCTTAATACAATAATCAATTACCAAAACAGTCAAGGCCGGCCGAATGTCACATGCAAAATTCTGTATAAATTAATAAAGTTGCTAACATCGACTATATCTGCCCGCGAAACATTTTGTTTGATTTTTCATATCTTTCATACAGTTTTGCATGATTTTTTGCTAATGTTCGATTTTTTTGTAAAATATCGTCTGTGGTATCGTTTTATTTAGCGAAAACCGTGTTTGAGGAAGTGCAGTCTCTCCTAAGGTTGCAAAAAGACTTCATGTATCAATTTGAAATTCCATCTAGCTCTGAACACGGTATTATTGAAATTTTGTTGGCACTTAGCGATTAATTTATTTGCTTTTTCCTATTCTTGTCTCTAAAAATGGAAATTTCGTTATTTTAAATACCTTCGTGTCATTGGTGTAGTCAGTGAACTGATACTGGCTCAAATCCGATTATTATTAGTCAGCTAAATATATCTTTCACATTAGCGTTCCTTCCTTTCGCCGGAAAAGTTATATTTTTTGTAAAATATACGACTGAATAATTTTCTTATGCTATGCTTCTCCTTGGTTCGTTAATTTTGCTATGTCAGGCTTATCGTTAGCACTTCACCTGAAAGGCTTCCGTTTCGGCTTGCGGTAATTTATCGCTTCGGAATTGTTAGAGTTTTCTAAACTTCCATTTCCCTTTAAGCTTCCGAGCTTTTTCTACCCTTATCTGAACCCCATCTGTCTTTTTTATTCCGAGCTCAAATCCTTGGCTTCGCCTTTAATCTTGTGTTTTATAAAAATATCCGATAAGGCCATGTGTTTTCAATTTTCCGCCGGCTATAATTCTCATCGTTGTGAGTGTTTTTAAAAAATATATCTCTCCTCATCGTTTTTCTTCGTCTTCGGCAAATGTTCTCTCGCTCTTTCTCTTTGCTAGCCGTTTTTATGATGATCCCTTCTTATTTTTTATTCCTTCACCAACCATTGGATTTCTTTGGTTTTGATGATTATTCTCGCCGAACGCGATGCCTGCAGCACCTTCCGTTTGCACCTATTTACTACTCGACGGTCCAACACCAGAAGACGGTCTTATCTCCGTCGCGTCGTCTGTGCGAATCCTCGATTCCATGCCTCCGTGTGTGTTTGAGAAGGAGTCGTTTTGTTTCCGCACCTTTTGACGTCGGAGAAAGTTCATTATGTTCCCGCGGGGTCTATGCATTGCCTACAGGGGGGAAGTTTTCTTGTTACTCTCTGAAAAAAAAGGTCCCTCGGTTGAACGATATCTCATTCGTCTTGCATCCTACAAAGGACTCGAACTTCGAGAAACATCTCGGAACTGTTGCGGAACTAAATGCTATCGCGGAATCATACTCAAAATTCAGTGTAGTGTGTTAAGTGAGGATTGAGTGGAAGGCGAGGCCTCGGAAAAAATACAATACTGAAGTTACACGTTAAAATTTAGGTGTAGGAGCACTATATTCGTAGAGCTCCAGCATATTTTTTACCCACCACATAAATACCTTTAAATAATCTCGTCGGTACAAATTTTTGAAGTTATTAAGTATACCATAATACACTTCATTGCACTGTATTAAAAGTAAATGCAACATTCCGTAAGTGATGTTTAAAAATTGTTGCTTTCATGTATGGATTGGAAAATCAGACATTTTATCCATAGCTATCATTCAGCGCATTTATTTTCAGTGAATGCGTTTCCTCAAGTTAGAGTCGAGATTGTAGTTATTTTCGTGTTGATTTTAAATCATTACTTACTGTGAAAAACCACAGTTTTTGTTGATTGCCAGGATAAAATATTACCTTTTTCGCGACGTTTTCCTGAAAATTCAGTTGCATTTTTCAGGACTGGTTTGCATGACATAATGTTGTCACAAAATAATTACACAAAATAAAAATATGACTTTTTATTTTCGGCCAACGTTTCGCTGTTTTATGTAGTATGACCCAGCACCAGACCCGTGATGCTACTCATTAAAAGCGATAGCTGAAAGTTAAACAGAGATACTTTTATTCGATGAACTCTCCATACATAATCAGAATCATTGAAAGGACAATAGGAATTCAAGACAGTTGTCAGAAAGAAATAAGTGTCCTGTATCGATCCCTTTGGCCTCGTTACTTGCCATCGCATACGTGGTGTGTTTAGAAAATAACGGGATTTGTTTTCCTGAAAAATATCTTCTATATTATTTATTCTGTATAGATACCTTTTCCTCAACTTATACGCAACCAAACTCTACAAATGAGGTACCAAAATGCACAGAATTTATCAGGGAACATGCGACGGTATATCTTACTTCCTAAATATTGCTATTGTTTCCTAAAATTGGTTTTTAAATAATTTAAAAAAAACGGTAAATATTCCTGACGTTAACGGCGCACAAACTGATACATTTGTTCATTTGCAACAATATCTCGCATTCTTTAAATAACTTTTATCAAAATGCGGCTGATTCCACATTCAAGTCTCCTGTTGATACTTAAGTATGAGTCATCATGTGCGTTTGACAGAGGATAGTGTAATTACTTCTAATGTTGTATTTAAAGAGGTCCTCTGACCTCAATTTGTACATAACATTCCAATTAAATGTGTACATAAGACCCTACCTTTTTTTCCACATTTTAAAATTAGAAACGCGCCTATCCCTCTGTGGACCTGCATTAAAAAGAGCGGGGGAAGCCCACTGGGAGCGGGCGCAGCACGCTTGTATTTACTTATTCGTCTAAATCAATGTTGTCCCCATTAGATATTCATTTTTTTAGATGTTCACAGCCATTTATTTCAATTTTTACTGGTTTTCATCGGTTTTTAATGTGCGTGGGTGTTCATAATCATCAACGTCTTCTCGGCCATCTTGGAAACGCTTATACCACTCCTAAATTCTTGTTTTACTCATAGCATACTCACCTTTTGTTTTTTTTTAAGCATTGCGTACACATTGTTTGCAGATCATTCTTTGATCCACTCCTTTTAACAAACGAAAATCGCTCATAGAAGCACGTCTAACGGAGGCTGTCACAGATAAAATAAATCATGAATGCTGCGGAAAATTTTGCACGCTTCAGGAGAATGTATACCAGCATCTTGGACCATATAAGACCATATACTGTTAGTAATTTATATGGACTCACTAACTGCTACTTGCAGTAGTTTATGTGGTCTATGGCCAGCTTAATAAAAAGTTGACAATCGGAAATCCGCGAAATTTAAAACTTCACGTTATCCTCTGAATGCATTTCACAGAACACATTTCGTATCCACGTGCTTGATCGCGACTAGACTTTTGGTGAGGGGATGCTGATGGCATGGGTCAAAATGAAGATGATGCTAGACTAACTCCCTTTACCTTGGCTCCAGTGACTGTCTCTTCAAGCTCAATGACGTGTCGAGCGCTCTCTCTCTCTCTCTCTCTCACTCCAAGAGCTGGCGATAGATGGCATCTTATCGGCTCGTTTTTTTTCGACGCGCGTGGGTGAAGCGGAGAGTCAAATGTCTGTCAAATGAGCCGAGGGGAATGGATTGGAACAACGGCGGGATACGGTTGCGCCAAGGGAATTATGGGATGTCTGTCGGCAGCAGCTCCATCTGCGTGAAGAACAGGAATTGAAATAACTACAGCAGAGAGATCTAAGCGGAGCAGTTTTTGAAGATTTGAGAACGTTTTTACCGTGTTCTCATTTTTTAACTGCCGCTAAATGTATCACGTTGGGCAAACAAAAGAAAACGGCGTTTTTGGATAGGAATATGCTTTTCTTCGTGGTCATAATCGATACCGAAAGACAAAATTTCTGGTAGGGTGTTACTTCAAATTCCGTGGAAGAATCAAAAGAATTTTTCTATTTACAGAAGTTCGTTAGAATAGTAAAATTTTCAGATATTACAACTTTTCTGAACCTCAAAGGTCATAAGATATATTTTAGGGACATGATAGCATCGTCGTAGCAAGGGATTTTTTATATATTTAGGAGGATTGAAATACGGCCATTGGGAATAAATATAAAAAGACATTCTTTTGCCGATTGCGGACATCTTCAATGACCGCCAGTATGGTTACTGTACGGGATTTTAAGTGGTTCCCTACCTGAAATGCTACTTTTTGGTATTAGCTATTGGCACAAACAGTACCCAGTTCCGTGCGAAAAATCCACAGGGGAAAAAAATCATTCGCCTTGACCGGGATTCAAACCCGGATACCCCGGTTTCCGGTCAGGTGCTTTAGTCAGTTCAGCCACCGAGGCGTCATTCTTCCCTGTGGAAATTTCGATGGAATCCCGGTTCGTATCCCGGTCAAGGCGAATAATTTTTCCTCTTTGTATTTTTCGCACAGTTTATGCGTTTCGGGTGACTCCCGTAAAAGTCATCACCGTGGCTAGTCCCGGTATACTCTAATTAGTACCAAGTTCCATTAAAAAAGTGCAGCGTTTAACTTAATTTGGCCATGTAGTACTACCATCTAACAAACTGAATGGGAAGTTCCAAGAAAAGTTTCCACGGCGGAAATGAAAAACGATGCGAACTTCTCAGTGATAAGATCTATTGGCGACTCGGGTGTCGATGAATTATGACATCATCCGGTGTGGATACTGATTTTGGTCTTATTACTTATTCAAGCAGAGAGGAATGGGGTAAGGCGGTTACGTATTGTAGTTAGATATATTTATGTATTGAAGAAATAAGCATTAGGTTTGGAATTCATTCGAAATTAGTTGTGGATTTAACTCTTGAAGTTATAAAATAGCGTTTTAATCTAGTTGGTGGAACTTTTAGCAACTGAGCGAATGGTTTCGGCTTCGTATCTCTTTCAATTTGTGGAAAATTCAAATGCCAGAAGAGTAAATTTTGAAATATTTAGTCTGTGATGGGGAATCTCATTAATGGATCAGCCAAATCAGAAGCTAATCGTAATTATAAGGTATGAGCAAATAATTTTAAATTTAGAAGAATTGGAGTGGCGCCACAATCGCTCTGGTTGAAGTTTTTACTTCTTTTCTCGTGGTGTATTAATCTTAGATTACCCTGCGATGACGGAAATTCAACGCAGTTTCTTACATGAGAGTTAAGCTGTAGGCTCATGTAATCTTCTTAAATCGATTTACAAAGCTTATATAAGATAAAGCAATTTGTTTGTCTCCAGAACTCTCTCTCCAGCTCGTTCGTGGCCTCTATCGACGGAATTTTTTCGCAGTTTTTCCATAAGTTTGTTTATGTGGGAGTTTACCATAGTAACGATTGTATTCGTTTACTTTTCACTCAGAGAATTGAGCAAGGAGGGCGCGCTTTTTCATCTTCTGAGCATTATTGATAAGAGGGATATCATATTTAATATTTTTCTTAGTTTTTCCTTAATCATTCGATGGAATATGATTTTATGGTTTTCTAATTACGATCTTCGCGAGTGTGGCCTCCGAAAAATATAGAGCAATAGGGGAAGTCAATTATCGCCAAACAACATGTGTGGCGACACTCAATACTTGGAAACTTTTTGCCCCGTGGTTAGGAGTTCCTTCCCAAGATGGCTGAATGCGCATTTTCTTGAATTCACTGGGCAAGGGGGTATCATCATTCCAATGTATTGCGTTCAGTGATACATATGTAAGTGTATGGTTTTCGGCAGACAATCCAAGGTCACCGTTTCAAGTCGACGCCCTTGCCCTATGAAAAAAAGGCGAGCGAAATTCTCGCAACCCCGTTCGTTGGCTGTGCTACCATGCCGACCATTTAGGGCAGGCATAACTCACCCCCTCGTCCGGAATTACATCCGGGGTTTGGGGAGAGAGAGTGGTCGCTGCCAAGGCGATGGGGAAGTTGTCGTTGGGAAAGGGAGGGAAAAGGAATTTCGGAGTAACTTATTCTTTTAAGACGGGAAAAATTGTTCTCTTGAATATGAGCGACAAAGTGTCACCATGAATATTTGAAAATTATGAATATTTCGCTTACTTCTAAATACTACCACGCAAACTGCCTCAATAAGCGCCTAGAAAATTTTTTTAAGTCCTTAATTGTTCGGGAGGAAAACGAATTCCTATACCTATCTGTTCGGAAAACCTTTCTCTTAGTGTATTCTTTCTTTGGGGCTTTGATACGAAGTGGGGTTTTAATAATAATGGTGTTCTCCGTGTCGCTCTGAAAGATATCCATTCTCAATTGCTCAAGGAATTTAAGCCTACTGCGTATCTTCCAAGTCTTCATAAGCTACCGTTCATAATTCATGTGAAAGGTGACTAACGCTTTGTGTTCGCTCCTAGCAGTTTTTGATGAGTGAGGCAGCTTTGTGCCTTGTTAAGTTCAAGAAGTCTTTCTTCTATACCCACATCTCGAATACCTCCGGTCTTTTCTCGTCCTCCTTCCAAAGTTTCCATGTTTCAGTACGGTTAAGTGCTATATAATAATAATAATGTTTATTGTTCCACACAAATATAAATTTTAAGAAATACATGGCTACAGGAACATAGGTACCCCTTTGGAGTTAAAACTCCGCTTTGGCGTTACCGACTCGTTCTTCAGTTGGAGTGCTTTCGTACATATTACGCAAAAAATGTTACCTTGCTGAGTCATTCGTATTGAGAAATAATAAGCTCCCTAGCATATGAAACATATATAATATGTAAACATAATATATATAGATAAACATATAGAATATGAAACCACTAACTAACATAAAACAATCATAGCATCTCATTCCATTCATTACAATAACTCATTCACCTAAGCAAATGTGAAACATCATTATGAGCAAACACCCACATCTTTACCCTTTTATTGTTATATATTCAGATAAGACTCTTCTATAGCATTTTTTAATGTATTACTAGTCTAGTGAGAGGCGTTACAATGAAAATATAATCTTGAGAATCTGCAGAATCGATTTCATATTAAGTTAACTGCATTTTGAAACGTTGGCTTGCGCAGCGAGATGCATTGTTGTCGACGTCTTTCGGGAGCAGCTGCGTATTGCGGTTTGTCACGCGAGCTTTCGCGGCCATTGCAGGTCGCATCATCAGGCGATGAATGAGAATTAAAGAGGGCAAAAAAATAATCTTGAAATTAATATTTCACACATTTCCACGTATTGAATTTCTTTTTTCTTTGTCTGGAATTCTATCCTTTTCACTTTTCGAGTATATTTTCGTGTTCTCATTGCTTGGTCAATGTTGCCATGTCCACCTTAATATTCTACGTAGTGATAATAAGGTTGTAAAAAAGAACCTAAGCAGGACCGAATATGCTTTTCTCGGGTTTTCATTCGGGTGAGACTGTTCACCTCTCCAACAATTCGAGGTCCAACACGTTCCTCGTCATCAGGGAATGAGAACGTTGTCTAAAAACTTGTGGTTGAACTCGGGCTGTTCACCGCGTGAAAGTATACATTGATGCCGGCGCGCCTTCCGAGTCGGTTTTTGAAACTTCGGCATCGATGTAGACATCCCGAGTTCAGCTACAAGACAACATTCGCCGGGAAAGGAAGAGATCATGCTTCACGTTTTCTGGAAACGTTAGAGAAAATGTAAATTCTCTATCTGAAAACGAGCAAAAATTTTATTCAGTGTATTCCCCGGGGAAGCAGTAAATCATTCTTCTAAGTAAGACTTAGTTTTGTGACATGTTAAACGCTCCAACACTCGGCGATTGCGTTCATCGCATAGCTCCTCGACAAACCAATCGGGATCCTTTCCTTCCGTTTCGGCACGTACCATTCCAATTTACCAGAGTGAACGAGAATCTCGCAGCATGGGGATCGGAGCGTCATCTCGGCTATGCCCAGCCGTAATGGGGGTCGCGCGATTTGGTAGGACATAGTTTTTGGGGGAGTGGGATTGTTGGTGGACGGGAGGGGGTTGAGGGGTGAACGCCACCGCTTACTTACCCCTCCCTCTGTCCCCCAAACCTCTCCCCTCCCCGTTGGCAGATGAAGGGAAGGGGTGGGAAGAAGAATCACTTCTTTTTTCCACATCCCCTAGCTTGACTACTTTGGCTCCCGTAACATCCCCTTCGCCCAACTCACTCTTCCCTCAAGGACTCTAACCGTTGCATTCCTGGATTTTCCTCTCCTTCTTTCTCTTTCGTTTATATGTATAAGTAATAGTGATAATCAGTGTTTAGGGTGCGTCGGCTGCTAAAGCCATTTTGCACTACTGTACTGACTTGATAAGAGAAAAAATAATAATACTAATTAAAAAAAACTAGTCCTATCTGAATATTTGATCGGATTTTTTGAAAAGTAGCTTTCATTTTAAAGGTCAGATGATCCTAAAAATCTTAAAAATTAGCAATTATATTACAAAGGTAAGTTGATCGCAAAAATCTGATGAGTTGCGTGACGTCTTTGTGACTGTCTCCTAGTACTTCAGCTAGATTTCCCCAGAGGTTGTGACTCACACCTTTATATATCTAATACTACTATATGTCTTCTTTTTCTTTGAGGTTTGTCAGTTTTATTTGTACGTACCCATTATCGGTAGAATACTTCAATAATTATTGCAGTAGTACAGTCCTAAGATTGGTGTATCGTAAAACTCCATTTCTCACTTTTAAAGACTGCATAGCTCCGTACTTCCTTGTCGCTCTTCTTCCATGTGTTATCTGTACTCATCCCTTGATCTTCGTAGGCGGGCTTCTCCTTCAAAATTCCCCTCCATGATAATCCAACTCGAGTTTCTAGCCGCTTGCACATCGAGCTTTAAGTATTCATTTTCCATCACGACCGCATTTATCATTTCAGTCCACCGTGCCATTCGTACCCTCCTTTGTGGGAGCCAAGCGGTGGCTATACAGCTCGTTTTTTTTCTTCGAATAACTCGTCTTCTTTTCCTGTGGAGAGGGCGCCAACGAGTGATGCTCATTTTTTTGCCTTTTCATAGTTTTCTTTCGGGGCATTTGTCAAAGTCACGCCCTCTGTCATCTATTATTTCACTTTCCCAAACGCCTATTACTCTTTCTATTCCTCGGCTGATTTCAATGACGTGGGTCTCCTTAGGATAGTCAACCCCTTCTTAACTTTGCAATTTAGTTTGAAATTCTTTTCAGCAAGTACCGTGATCCACATTTTTGGAACACCACAGTATTCTTACTGGCTTTGTAAAATGTTCTGGAGGATCTACAGTTTAGGATTTCGACTTTTTTTTGCAGTATTTCTTTGTCAGGCATGGTAATAACTCATTGATTCTGATACACGGTTGATTGTGAGAGCTATAAAGATAGTGAAATATTAAATGTACTTGACGTAAGCGGCGGAAAATCTAAGTTAAAATCTAAACTTAAAAAATTATTTACATCCAATATTATTTTGCTTATTTATGATTGGTCAGAATTGTAGTGTTATATCTTTCTTTCATTATCAAGTTTACAAGTGCTAACTTCTTGCTTCTGTTTCGGCTTTAACTTGGATGTGGTTTTATTACGCAGTTTCTTAATTGGGTCTCTTATCATTTGAAAATAAAATGACATAAAACGTGAGTTATGAAATTCAATTGCTGTGGTGAAAGTTATTTTGTTGACGATCAGAGAAAATCTTCGGCTACTACATCCATAGCTACGATTTTGATAAACTTTTTTTTTCCACCATCCCCATGAACTTACGATTTCGTATTGTTTCAACCATTTACTCAATGTTCCTCGCCGTCGTATTGTTGTTAGGTGTAGCACTTTTCATTGATTTTCACCCCTTATGAGAGATATACTTTGTAGTTAAATATTAAAGGGGGAGTAAAGGTTTTCTTTCTTCGTTGGTAAAAAAGGTGAAAGATGATTGTATATTCACATCTAGTAAGTATGCCTGCTTTTCAATATAAAATTTAATCAACTTATTTAACATTACTATCAACTCACTTGTAGTATTAGGGCAAGCACTTGAATCATTTTAGTAGACATTGAACCTTCGCTCGTAATCACATCAAATTTACACCGAAGTGAGAAAACGGAGTGAGCGAAACACTCCAAAATATGTAATTCAGCACTGAATTCATTGATGAGCACGTAATATGTTAGAAATTTTCAAGCATTCTTCCCGTGGGTTAATGTAGGTAGCGGAAAGTCTGTGCATTCAATTTTTCGTAATACATTTCTGAGTTTCGTTAATTTATTCCCATACCTTTGGCTGGAAATATCGATTTTTATAGTTTTTCTATTTACTGATCTTCAAATGCTATTTTTAATATTCAAATTTTATTACTTCATGTGTTTTCAAATGTTATGCATATATATTCTACCGGTTAAAATAGTTTTTAGTGGAACATTTCGCAGATTACCCATTCCCGAATTGAACTTCAGTCTTTAAATCACAATGAGTTCAATGCCCTTTCAATCTACGTATTCTCTTTCTTCCCTCCTTCCTCTCCCTCGTTTACCCATCAATCTTTCCTCTAACGCTGTTTTAAACATCCCCTCCGCGCTCAGCACTCGCTCAGAACCTCAAACGAAACCCTCCCTCTTCTCCATGTAATAACTAGAATCTACGTCTCCTCATCCACCATGTCCTGCACTTTGTCGTATCTCCTCCTCTTCGTCTACTTCGACTTCTTCATTCTTCTCCGCACTCACATTTGGGATGGCTAATGAAAACGATCGGAAGAAGGCCTAAGCTTGCAAATGAATGCCGTGCGTCTGTTTATTGAAATGATTTTTTTCGGCCATTTCCCCGAACTTATGATTCTGTCAGATTTGCATATCTTCTCCTTCTTCGCGCACTCTTTCGCAATCGTATCGGCCTGCTCCTTTGTTTTTTCCCTCCCCCTTCCCTCTGACGCCATCGCCATGTTTTCATCGCCCTTCCCTGCTCCCTTGTTTACCCACAAAGCGCCCTCTACTTCCTAGTTTCTGTTGTTGTTTGTGTCCCTGGGCTACTCCGCGCCGGCCGTCCCTCTGGGTCAAGGACTCACTCCTGCCGGTCAGTCTCCTCCAGACTTCGACATGATGTGAACAAAATCAGTCATAAAATCTGCAAATACTAATCTATACTCGTATTCAAATCATAAAAAGGATTATAGAAACACAAACCGATTGTTGAGTCTAGTGTTAACGCATTAGTGCCCGCGAACTTAAGAATAATAATAATAATATTCTCGATTCTCCGTCGAGATCGTGTCAATATAAAAGCAATATTCAAGTTAAAAATATACATATTACAAAATATAAAATCCATTTTACATAATTTGTTAAACGATTGAGAAATTAATTCCCAGCTAATTCAGAGTATTCTGATGTAGTATAAAATACCTGTTCATGTAGAAAGCCTTTGACTAGTCCCTTAAACGTACTAATTGTAGAAACTGTTTTAGTTTTTGGGATAAGTGATTATAAAGTTTTGCTCAAGAAAACTGTGTGCTATTTTTAGTGAAACTTGTATTGAAAATTTTTAGGTGGACATTATTCTATCATGAAACGGTTCCACGAAGTATCGCCAGCAAGTATCTGGCGATATTTCTTGGGACCGTGTTGTCGATAGCATAATGACCGGAAGACATTTGTGTACTCCACATCATTTTATTATTAACCGACCTAAGATTCGACAACTTCTGTCATTTCCAAGGTGGAGCAATGACTGATACAATCTGATTTATATTGACAATAAATTAATAATAAATTCGCTCACATCATGTAGAACTCCACCCTCAAAATGCCATAACCTATCGAAACCTAAGTCGGTTAATAATAAAATTCTGTGTACCATACGATGGTTTCCGATCATTGTCACCAGTTGTGGCCGTCTGGAACTATATCTACCAAGTCCAATTCGTTTAATACAATATAAACTTTGGAATAAATGCTTTTGTATTTTCTCAATAACATTGAATTGGTCGTGATACGTTTTACTAGTACTTCAGTAATTCCTTAATTTGAACTTCTGCAGTTGAAGGAAATAAATCCTTTCTGCACTGTAGTGGACGACGTTTTCTCACCTGTGCCCTTGGGGTTCTTACATTTGAAAGTATTCATTTCTCAGCGAGTCTAAACCTTCTTTGTGCGTGCTTCCAAATGTATTTGCTAAACATTTTGTGTTTACAATTCAGCATAGTATATCATAAGATCTGCATTTCATGGAAATATTTTTCCCTGCATTTCATGTATCTGTTGGCTGACTCTGATCCTGATAATACGAGTCGATTCCTATCTTTCCCTTAGTTCCTATTTCATTAATAGTTCGTGTTCATTCTTCCCTTATTTGGATATGTATCGCTTTATCTGGACTTGCTACTTGCTTATCTTGATTTCTCTATCGTTCCTATACGTTCAAGTTCCATTCTCTGGTGTAACTAAATAACTCCCTCTATAGAACTCTTTCTTTGTTTTTTTTGGCCGATTACAATGTTATAAACTGATGATTTTATTTCCTGGATTCAAATAGTTTGGGACTGCATGGGTCAAAGTTGCTTGCTTTTGCCAGAGCAATGAATTTGGAGGAGTTTTTTAAACATCAGCCTTGACCTTTTTTAGAAACCGAATAAGCGTCGATGCTTGCTAAAATTCTTTTATTTCATCGCTGATATGAATGTATTGATAAAATGGCGAGACAACGCCCAAGAACTTCGCCGTTAATAAATAATATTTGGGAAGCATATTAAGGAAAATTGATGCAGTATTAGGGAAATCGGGACGGGAATTGCGTTAGTAAAGGAGACGTTCATTAAGAGAAATGAATTATGAGGTGATCGTTATGTATGAGGTTAGAGAAAAGTTAAGTGAAGAGTCTGATCTGGAGTGTAGCGCTTTACGGTGCGGAAAACAGGACACTTAGGAAGGAGGACGAGAGAAGATTGGAGGCATTGGAGATGTGGGTGTGGCGAAGAATGGAGAAGGTGGAGTGGACGGAGAGGAGGAGGAACGACGAAGTGCTGGACATGGTGGGTGAGCAGAGGCAGCTTTTAGATGAGATACGGAGGAGACAGGAGGTATGGATGGAGCGAGTACTTAGCGGGGAGGGGATGTTGAAAACAGTCTTAGAGAGAAGAATGATATATAGCGGAGGAAGAAAGGGAATAGAATTTTCAGATAGAATGAAATGGAAAAAGCCTTGTTGTGAATTCGAGAGGGAGGTCCATGATAGGGAGAGGGGATATGGCTATAATACTTGGTCAGTACTCCATGCAATCCTACCTCAATGGATAAAATATTTCATTTACTGAATTCAATTCAAATGCAATTGTCTGACTCTACTATATATATGACATGGATTCATCTCGAATATTGTTGGAACAGAGTTGTGAAAAGTGAAATTAAATTAAAAAGCATTTATCAATGAGCATTCGGCAAAATTACGCTACGTTTATTTGGTAGAAAGAAAGGAAATAATGCCTATGAAGTTAATTGCGGGAGGGGAAAGACCTGAGGGAAATATATTGCCAGAATACTTCGTCAATACTCCATGTATGCCTAAATGGTTAAAATACTTTAATAAATGTGCGGAATGCCATAGTCGCATCTTTCTGTGAGCTGCCTTTAAAGGGAATGGTGAGGTGGCGTGGCTTTATCGGATGAAAAATGCTCTCCTCCGTCTTCATCCCCTTTCATCGCGATATCCTCCTCTTGCCTCATTGGCATCTTTCTCCCTCTCTTCCCCAAACTTCCACCCCTCCCCCCGCCCCCCGGTGGCGCCCGTCCCAAACCACCTTTTCAACCCCCGCACCGCCTGCCATCTAGACGCCGTGTCGCTAGGCTACGCAGTGGGAAACCAGCCCCCACCCCTACCCTCCTTTATATATATATATATATGTGTGTTTGTGTGTGTGTGTGTATGCTGTGCGGGTGGGTGGTTGCGAGGGAAGAAAGTGTTGTGCGCGAGGGGATGGGGGCGGGGGGGTGGGCGCCAGGGTGGCCACGTTGGCGCCTGGCGTCGTCAGACTCCAGCCTCCGGCGCCACGAATACGCGTCGACGCGGACCGATCCCCCTCTGCCCCCTCCCCCCCCCCGAAAATTCCTCCGTCCCCACCCTCCACACACCGCATTTGCCACCCCCCTCTCTCTCTCTCCTCACCCCCTGCCAACCACCATTCTAACCCACCCCCGAAATATACGCAACGCAACCCTCCTCTCTCCTCCACCTTTCCATCTCATCCCGTCTTATCTCTTCTCCTAGGACTGATTTCCACCCGTCCTTCCTTGCCCTACATAGGCCCTCTCTCCTCCAACCCCCCCTCACACATCATTCTGTTCCCACATCTCCCGTCCGAAACCTCCCCCGGACTGCATTCCCCTCAATACCACCTCTCTGCCCATCCATCTCCCACGAGCTCCTCTAACACTCGCACTAACCCCTCCCAAAGCCCCCCTCCCTCTTCTTACACTTTTTATTCCGACTTAGTCGTCACTTTCTCCGGTGGGGAGCCGCTGGGTGGGTGGATGGGCGGTGGTTATTACCCCCTTCCCTCTCTGATACTCCTCACCCCCAGGGACTCTCTATCCAGGGTCTCCGCATACCTACCCACCCTTTTTTTCTCTCCCTTGCACTCTTCTGCGAAAGTTTCTCCGGGACCTGATTGAACCCTTTTCCTTAATTTTGGTCCTTATTTTGGCGTCTGTTATACCTACCATTTTTTGGGTATTTTTTTTGGTGATGGAATACTTACTTTAAAAAAAATGCTATAATGTTGAAATTCTCTGGGAATATAAATAAGGTATGGTTAAAATTTAGCAGTATTACAGGTTTAGAAATATTACCTCAGTATGCTCTCATTTGTAAATTTTTATAGGTATATCGCTAGAAGGCAAAAGTTAACATAGAACTACTGTGTGTGCACTGAAAATTTCAAGATGATGGAGTAAATTCAAGTGATTCATTCGTGATATAGTGGGAGTTCGACGTATTGGAATAAAAAATATAATCACGGGTACACTTACATTGTTTGCTTTAAATTTTTTAAGAACAATTTTAGTGTCCCTTGATTATTCTTCCTGCTACACAGTTCCACCAAATACCAGTTTCGCCATCCATCCTTAGGTTGATAATAAAATAAAATCTAATAGGGTAGTTTCCTTCATCAAAGAAAACGAAAGGCATTGATTGCGATTCGTTACCCACCATTAGTGTATTCATAATATACAAATTATTTGGTGTTAGAAAACCCAGTTTAGAAGAATGGTAATGGTCAATTTTATTCTCATTTGAAAAAGGCCAGATTGGCGCCCATGCGATGCCACTACACATGACGTCACAGGGACCTAGATGCTATACGAGTAGATAGGAGTTTTAAATCGTATGAGATTACCAATGCATGCATAAGGCACAGAGGTCAGGGAAACATGTCTTAATAATCACCTATTAAAAGTGGCTATGGTCGGAAAGTTTTCTTCGTTTGATAAGGTATTAACAATCCTTATTTAAGCCAAGCACTACCAGCTAGCTGGGTACTCTGCTACCTGCTAGCATCCTGCGTCGTGTATCAGCGCCCAAAGCCTCGCCCCAAGGTCACCTCACTTGCGGCAGCGGGAACCAGAACGACGTAACACGTGGTTTTCCCAGCGTTTTCGCGCGCTTGAAATTTTTCACTTTTCATTTGATGGCGAAAAATAGATGTCGTCATTAAAAAATCTAAAAGCGTGAAATACGTACTCCAGGAGTAATAATCTTTCGATTTGAGCAATAAAAATATAATAGGAAACCACCCTATTGCAATTTTCCAAAGTTATTTTAATGCGTACAACTGCTTTCGACTCATAGAGCCATTATCTGGAACAATACCACCTCTTGGGTGCAAAACCTAGTCCAAGTATCTTATACAAGACCTGACATTGGACCAGATGATGGTCCTGTGAGCCGAAAGGCGTCGTAAGCATTGCAATAATTGTGGGTAAGTGCAAATGTGTTTTATTTCAATATGACGGTGTTAGTTTTAACGGAGTAAATGCCGGTTTTATAGAAACAAAGAGCAATCAATTATCGAATGGGGAATACTTAGCGTGACATTCTAGAACTCATACATCAATGGCGGTTTTCATAAATCGCGGAGCGGGGTTAAATTATCGTGGGTTTAGTCGATAACGAATTTACGGGAATATTGGCGTGAAACTTTGGTAAGTACAGCGTCGTATTCTTTTATTTCGTGCGCTTTGCAAACGTGTTTTCTAATCTCAGCTTTAGCCGTGGAAGAAGACACTGGAATGAAAAATGACTTGGTTAATATGGTATAGTTAACTCCGGAGAAGATATATTTGGGGATAAGAAACAGCTCAACGCAAATTCAATACCTTATAAGTGGCAGTTTGCTAGTATATTTTGTAGAAGAATGATATATGTCCTCCAGTCAACGCTAATTTCGTCTGTAAACGCTCCGAAGCAGTGAAGTTGAGTTTTTTTGTATATCTTAATTCATATTTATTGTTAATTTTTTTAATAAACCGGTCTAAATATGTCACCGAAATTGACAATTAGGGAGATATTCGTTGTAGTATTTGATATTTAAATACTATTGTTTAATGCTGTCTGGGAGTTGTTGAGAAGAAAAGGAACAGAGAAAGTTGATTGAAAAGGTAAAACGATATAAAAGTGTAATATGAAGATAAGAAAGAGATTTTTGAAAAAAAACTATTGTCCGATCATACAGCATCCTGTTAAACAAAAGGGCATATCCGAGGGTGATATCGCCCATAGAACGGGTGGTGTTTGTGCTGATGGAATTTCAATGGCCATCCTATGAATGGATCAGTCTTGGTTTAGCGAGACGATCGAAGTGAAACCGAGGTCATCTGCGCGATTCAAGGGATCTTGGCGGGTTTGTTGGGCAAAGATGTGACTGATATGGAAACAGGGAATAAGGATTAGGGTACCGATGGGGCCCTTTCGAAAAGTATATGGAAACTTATTTTAGATGAGGAGCGTGAAAGGTATGTTGGTGTAAATTTATGGTGTAATTGATTCATTTTAGTGTCTCGCGTGGGAAGGAAAATTGGTCTCATTTATTCGCCTGTTTAATTGTTCATTGAGGTAATACCAGTAACAAAAGTGCAGTGATAACCTTAAGCTCTAATATGGTGCCAATTCTATTCTTCTAAAGTTAGCCTATTTCATTTTCCATGCTAAATTGCGAATCTGTCAGTCTGGTATTGTAATAATCTCTTGGCTTCCTTGATTATTTCTTTCAATGCTGCATTAGTATTTTTATCTATTTTGACTAACTTTATAGTAATCTTCTATCATAGAATGTGTACCTTTTGTGGCACCAATGTTCTTCCTTTTAAATGCCAGAAATTTCCTTTTGAAACCACCTGTATATGGCGTGGGTATTAAGATGTTTTATGCCTAATTCCTACAACTGTGGGTGACAGGAACACATTTACGGGAATAAATACCATTCAATTATTATTATAGTATTCTACCGATTAAGGTAGGTTTCCATGGAGTACGCAAGAAGTGATCTGGGAGCCTCCCTTTCCTTCCAGCACTGCCTTCTTTAACTCACAGTAAGGCCCACTCTCTTTCAATCTATCTAAAAATCCTATTCTTCTCCTTCCCCTCCCTCGTTTCCCTAACATTCTACCCTCTAGCACCATTTTCAACATCCCCTCACCACTAAGCACTAACTCCATCCATACCTTCTGTCTCCTCCGTATCTCATCTAAAAGCTGCCTCTCCTCGCCAACCATATCCAGCACTTCGTCGTTCCTTTTCCTCTCCGTCCATTTCACCCTCTCCATTCTTCTCCATACCCACATCTCGAATGCCTCCAATCTTCTCTCGTCTTCTTTCCTTAGTGTCCACGTTTCCGCACCGTATAGAGCTACACTCCAGATCAAACTCTTCACTAACCTTTTCTTTAAACTCTTACATAACGATCCTCTTAGAAGCTCCTTCCGGTTCATGAACGCCTCCTTCGCTAATGCAATTCTCTTCCTAATGTCCTTACTACTGTATCCGTTTTCCTCTAACGTACTGCCTAAATAGTTGAATTGCTCAACCTGCTCAAGTTTTTCCCCACCCATCTTTATCTTAAGTCTCACATTCCTCGCTCGTGATGCTTTACAAAACCGCATTACCTTAGTTTTCTTGTGATTAATCCTCATCCCATATTCCTCGCAACGCTCGTATAACGCATCCACTAGAGCCTGAAGCCCCCTTGCTGACTGGCTAATCAGCGCCTGATCATCCGCGAATCTCACTGATTTGAACATCATTCCTCCCACTTTTATTCCAGCTTCTAACTCATCCCATGCTTCCCTTACCATCTCTTCAGCGTACACGTTAAAGAGCAGCGGCGATAGAGGACAGCCTTGCCTCACACCTCGGCCAATGCTTGCCCACCCGGATTCTCCGTCCGCTACCCTCACTTGCGCAGTCTGGGCCATATACAGATTACGAATCAGTCGTCTATCCCTCCAATCTACACCTATTCTCTTGAGAATATCCATTAACTTTACCCAGTTCACTCTATCAAACGCTTTTTCAAAATCCACGAAACACGCATATACGTCCTGGTCGTATTCTAGGTTCCTCTCCACGAGGGACCTCATTATTGCTATTGCATCACGAGTTGACTTCCCCTTTCTGAAACCAAATTGATCTTCGCCCAAATACTCGTTTGCCCTCGCCTCCATTCGTCTGTTCAATATCCTCAGCACCACTTTCGCCGCATGCGATATTAAGCTGATAGTCCTATAATCTCCGCATTCCACAGCTTTCTTCTTTTTCGGAAGCGGAATTAAAACCGTCTTCACGAAATCTTCCGGCCAGCATTCCTCCTCATAGATCCTGCGCAATAGTTCGAAAAACCTATTCTTACCTTCCTTCCCTAGATTCTTCAGAAGCTCACACGGGATATTGTCCACGCCTACTGCTTTCCTAGCCTTCATATCACGAAGTGCTCTCTCTATTTCCGAATCTGATATCCCCGGCCCAAGATTATCCTCCTCCACTGCACTTTCCTCCTCTAGAGTCAATCTCTCTGGTCTGTTCATTCCGTCATACAGGTCCTCCACGTATTCCTTCCATCTACTCTGTACCTCTTCTCGCTCGGTTAGCATCCTCCCATCTTTAGCCTTAATTTTAGACATGGCTTGTCCTCTTTTGCCGCCCGATAGCGACTTAACTTTGGCGTAAAACGCGCCTATTTCTCCATCCTTCTGGAACTTTTCCATTTCCTCACATTGTCTTTTCCACCAAGACTCCCTTGCCCTCTTAGTTTCACGTCGTAATCGATTATTCAGTTCCCTATACATTCTTTTTCCCTGTTCCGTGTCCACGTTCTTCCACTTCCTCCTCTCCTCCATTTCATTTACCATTGCCTCCGTTATCCACGGCTTCCTTATCCTTCTACTGTCAACGTAACCAATTGACTTCTCCGCCGCTTTGACTATTCCCGTTTTAATATTATCCCATCTTTCCTCAACAGTCTTAGTACTTTCAATCTCCCGTATACTAAGGTCCACTAGTTCCTGATATTCTCTCCTCATACTCCCCTTCAGGGCTTCTACGTTCCATTTCTTCGCCTTCCTAACTTTCATAAGTCTTTTGAATCTTACATTGCATTTCATGAGTACTAGATTGTGGTCCGAATCCGCATCCGCTGCGGGGAAGCTGCGCGAGTTTTTCACACTATTCCTAAACCTCTGTCTTACCATAATGTAGTCTATTTGATATCTCCCCACATCCCCTGGACTTTTCCACGTGTACCTTCGCCCTTTATGATGATTGAACCACGTGTTAGTGATGAATAATTTGTTTCTCCTACAAAATTCTGCTGCTTTCTCTCCCCTGTCGTTTCGTATTCCTAGACCAAAATCTCCTATTTCGTGCCCATCCCTCCCTTCCCCCACTGAGGCATTCCAGTCCCCCATCACTACCAGATTTTTCTTACCCGGTGTGTCTCTAATTATTTCCTCGAGCTGTTCATACACCTCATCTACTTCTTCTTCCCTATGATTGCTAGTGGGCATGTAAACTTGGACCACCACCAGGTTGGTGGGCCGCGCCTCAATTTCTACCTCCAGAATCCTATCGCTTACCTGGTCTATACCTACCACACGCTTACCCATCTTCCCGTTTAATACTAAAGCTACCCCTCGCTGGCTCTCTTCCCCTCCACTATATATAACCCTATACCCATCACTCCAATAGTCCCCGCCATCCCTCCACCTCACCTCGCATAATCCTAATATATCTATCTTCCCTTTATCCATTTCCCTTTTGATATTTTCTAACTTTCCCGCCCTCATCATAGTCCTCACATTCCACGTCCCCACATTTATAGCCGACTTCTTCTTCTCCATCTTCTTGGTCTTCTTTTCTTCATTCTCCATTGCTGCTGCAGCTGATGATGATGATGATGATGATAAGTCTCTGCAAGGATTTCGCATGTTGGCGACCCCGAGGACCTTGCCGACCTCGCTGCCGTGCCCGACACCCGCCCTTTGCGGACGGGTCCCGGGCGATGAGATTCCGAGGCTCATTTGGTTGTACTCCATGTGTTCAGGGAAAAGATAGTTGGTAGGGTTTCCCACTTCCATTCCAACAGTGTTTTTTACGTGACACCATCACGTGGACTACCTTTCGTCTGGTTCCTACCCTTCGACCTATCTGCCATGGGTGGCCCTACCGGGAATAATTTAGAATTAATCCCGCCAGTGCAGCTCTAGGGGTCATAGGAACGCGCAAGCCTTTCCACCGCGACAAGGTTGTAGCCCAAGGGAAAGGACCATTCAATGCTAATTTTAAAACAATTTTAGAAAGAACATATAAGAATTATACCGTTACAGAATTTCGACCAATTGCAGGAATTATTTTAGGAGTAAAGTCTTCAATTCACAACGTAATGTGTATCGGTCCACAAAGTATTGCGGTTATTTCCGGCCTAAATTCGGGAGACTAAATTTCTTGCCAGGATGATAGGCAAAGCCTCTATTCATCCGTGAATATGAAACTAATATGAGTAGTGAGGATACACATCATTCATCATCATCATCACTGGTCAACAATCCTAGGATTGGTTTGACACAGCTCTCCACTCAATTCTCCTATCAGTCACTCTTTTCACACCTACGTATTTCTTCTCTTTCACATCTCTCTTTACTTGTTCCATATATTTTGTTCGAGGTCTTCCTTTTCCGTTCTTGCCTTCCACTTGTCCCTCGACGATTGTCTTCATCAGGCCATCTTGTCTCAAGATATGGCCTATAAGGTTGTTCCGTCTTCTTGTTAAGGTTTTCATGAGGCTTCTCATCCACTCTTCTTAGGACTTCCTCGTTACTAACTCGATCGATCCATTTGATCTTCGTCATTTTTGTGTAGCATCACATTTCGAAGGCTTCCATCCTTGCTTTCTCCGCTTTGGTCATTGTTCATGCCTCACATGCGTATAGGAGCATACTCCAAATGTAGGTTCTTTTAAATTGTTTCTTTATTTCCATATTTAAGTTTCCCGCTGTAAGCAGGTCTCTTTTTGGTGGAATACACATCATTACCAGTGTTTTATGATATTCAAGTAATATGTTTCGAATACATTTTCATCTCTCTGCATCGTCAGAAGACTGTCCTGCAATGTAGCGTGTTCTGTGCTCATGAGTTGCGGTCCATTCCGAGGCGTGAGCAAGACAGATGAGCCAAGGCCGCGCGAATGAGTCGCGAGCTCCGTCTTGAATGGGCTCTGGGTTTTCCCCAGCAGGCCTTCCGCCCATCGTTTCTCCAACATCTTCGCCTGCGCAGCACGTGCTCTGTTGCGCAATAATACGACGCGTGTCTCCACTTGAAACAGAATTGTCATTACCTAAGTCATGTAGATGCAACCACGGATATGTGAGCTCTGGCGGAAAATTGGCGGTAAAACTAGCTCAATGCGATCGTTAACTCTGACTCAAATTCACAAGTCATTATTAAAAATTCGTTAGATGAAGGGAAAAAATAACTTACAACAAAAAAATCTTCCTAATTCAGCCATTCAATTACAAATGTAAAATAAAAACAAAGCTAATGCTGATGCCATCTTTTCCTGAGTTGGTGACGTCATCAGACTTCCGGTTCATCAACTCGCAATGGATTATTATGATTTCAGTAGATGGAAATTCCTAACCTTATGGGTATTCCTAACCTTAACTCCCTATGAGGGAGTTAAGGTTAGGTATAAATAAATACTCCCGATCCAGCCATTCCATTATAAATTAAAATTAAAAATAGGAATAATAATACTAAATCGAATGTTGCTTCCCACTTATCGTGAGTTTGTGACGTCATTCGATTCCTGGTTCATTAATTTGTTCAGGTATGACTGCTCATTGAGGGAAGGAATCCCTCACGAAGATGTAAAAAGCAACGACCAACGTTTGAAATTTATGGTAATTACCCTTGCATTCACTTGTTCGTTTTTCCACTACCCTCACTGAATTCAAGGAATCAGTCCATGACGCATTGTTAGTATCGTGTGAGTCGTAAATACCCTGGTAATTATCAATATATCTCAGGTGAATTTCTAGGATTTTTTCCAATAAGTAATGACAACTCTTGAGCAGTTCAACTATTTAGGCAGTAAGCTAGAGGAAAACGGATGCAGTAGGAAGGACATTAGGAAGAGAATTGCATTAGCAAAGGAGGATTTCATGCACAGGAAGGAGCTTCTGAGAGGATCGTTATGTAAGAGTTTAGTGGTAAAAGGTTAGTGAAGAGTTTGATCTGGAGTGTAGCACTCTACGGTGCGGAAACGTCGACATTGAGGAAACACTACGAGAGAAGATTGGAGGCATTCGAGATGTGGGTGTGGAGAAGAATGGAGAGGGTGAAATGGACGGAGAGGAAAAGGAACGACGAAGTGCTGGACATGGTGGGTGAGCAGAGGCAGCTTTTAGATAAGATACGGAGGAGACAGAAGGTGTGGATGTAGTTAGTGCTTAGCGGGGAGGGGATGTTGAAAATGGTGTTAGAGGGTAGAATGCTAGGGAAACGAGGGAGGGGAAGGAAAAGAATAGGTTTTTAGGTAGATTGAAAGGGAGTAGGCCTTACAGTGAATTGAAGAAGGTAGCGCTCGAAGGAAAGGGAGGCTCCCAGATCACTTCTTTAGTATTCCATAGAAACCTACCTTAATCGGTAGAATATTGTAATAATAATGACAACTCTACTCTGCACGAGTACATTTGGGGATTGGGTCGGTGTGGTGGCGAGAGTGCCTTCCTACACAGTCGGTCCGGCTTCAGTTACTGGCGGTGGCAGAGATTTTTTAGAGGCTGTCCAATTCCTGCTTTAGTGCCTTGTTCTTCAGTTGCATTACTCCGTCCGTCAGATGAGACGTTAAGCCGTTGTTCCCTTGGTGCATTTCTTTAAAGGCCGTTTTACACGGTACACGGAATTGTACAATCTGACGTACGTGCGAAGGCGCAATCAAAATTGCGTCGTGTAAAGCGGTGAATTGCTAGAATACATGCGAGATTGCGTGGATGCGAGACGGCAAAGCCCCTGTTTTAATTTCGTTCATGCATTCGCGCCATTCCACGCCATTTTAGAAATAAATGCAGCTCTAAACTTCGCAATTCCGTGCCCCGTGTAAAACGGCCTTAAGAGCAGGCCACTTCCATCTCCACCCTTCCTTACCTATCCTTCCCTCATAGGACAAATGACCTCAGCTGTTACCTCTGCTTATCATACCATCGTCTAATACATTTTGGTGAACCAAAGTCACAATGCCTTTCGAGTTGGTAGTGAAGGCTGTTCGGGCGCTCGACCGGGTATTCTCCTCCATGGCTGCCGACGTTTCGGGGTACCTACGAGTCGTACTCCATCCTCAGGGTTGAAACGTCGGCAACCATGAAGGAGATTAACCCAGTGGAGCACCCGAACAGCCGTCACTAGCAGCACACACCGGGAAAGCACCAGATCATTTTCGCCTTTCGAGTTCTTTTTCGACTGTGTAATCCGTATCTACGAGGTATCAGGAATTCATCCACATTGGCAATTCTCTCATGCTGGATGAGAGCAGAGTTTTTTTGGAAGAATTCGCCGGAATGGTAATCAGGCAGTATCTCCTGCCCTAGTCTCCCAGAAATAAGGAGTAATAAAAAGAATAGTCTTCGCTCCGGAATACCCTGCCTGTCCCACAACCCCTGCCATCGTCTACGTTACGACTATCACTCTCACCGTCCGTACCCTGGCCCTCGCTCCTATATATATACGTACAAGTATCCTTTCTCTTCTACCCTATTCCTCATGCCCCACTGACTCCCACCATTACTGGATGTATGTATATATATTTTTTTTACTCCCCCATATCTCTGTCTCTCCTACCCCCTTGTACTATTACCCTGAATTCTCCTCATTTCCCCTCTCTAAAACCATCCCTATAAACCTCCTTCCAGTCCTTGCACCCTCACCCTCACTCCGGCAATAAACATTTCCCATTCGTTTCCCCCTTCGCAGTTTTCATTTCTAACCCTCCAACGGAACTTCGTGTGACTCGAGACTTTGCCCTTTCAAATGGCAATACCCGGGAAAAGTCTTGTTTCAGCTTTTCTCCTCACGGGATATCAAGCCATGGGAAAAGTATTTGAACAATTTTATCGGACGCAATTACTATTACTTACAAGGGAAGACCACGTACCTTGCTCCGCCTTTTCAATGCCGTATTTTTTTATGGCCTTCGGAATGTTGAACGCATCTCTGAACTAGTAGTGGTTCCGTGGAATGGGCCTTAGTGTGGCTGTAATTAATTAATGTAATTAATTTCATGCGGTAGTTTCCACAAGCCGTATATAATTCCAAAATATCTTACCTTTAGTAAGTTGGGTCAGGTGGGGTCGTGGTAGCGTATCGGACTCCCACCTGGGGGGGCAGGGTTCCTGCCATTAAAATTAATGAATAACTTGACGCCGTAAGACCACGATGAAGACAGCAATATATACTGGCGTGACGAAGCCCTAATCATGAATTCAAGGGCGAAGTCCATGAAGGAAAGGGGAGACTTCCAGAATACTTCTTAACCCTTTCTGACCCAGTGTTGCCTCCAGGAGTAATAAAATATCAAGACTTCTCATTTTAAAAAATGTGAAAAATTTCTTCTCAATCATAATTACTGTGGCGGCTACAGATCTCGCTTCTATAACTTAGAGCTCAAAATAACGCGTAGTTTAAATCTTTCCTGACTAGAGCTGAAAATGTATGCATTTTTGATGTTACTTAGAAGCAGCATTGTGTTAAAATGGGTTAAATACTCCATGGAAACCTACCTTAATAGGTAGAATGCTTAGGCAGTTATTCTTAAAATTGACCTCGATTACGTTATGTGAGAGGTAATCTAAGTTGCGTTACGAACGAGGGAAGGCTACGGAGACCTCCGAAGGCGGAATGAGAATCTTTTGAGAATCGTGGGGCGTGGTATTTGTAAGGACAGTTCTATCGCATAGAGTCGGTTGAATCGCTAGATTACCATCCTCCATTGTCTCATTCTGCTCCCTGTAATGCTTTTTACGTCCTCAACCCCTCCCTTCCTCTCAGATCTTGTCGTCAATTTTCTGCATTTCATCGTGCAGATACGGAGAGATTTTGAGACACTCTCCTCCTCCTTCCCACGTCTTACTGGATCCCCAGGACCGACTATGAGTGAAATGGTTTTTTTATGCTTTACGACGATTTTAAGTAATTAAGTTCCAAACAACATGAAATATCCATCTGTATCACCGAGTCTCTGAGCCTTCGCGTCGCGGAGTCGGGACGTGAAGCGCGATCGAAAAATTGCGTTCATTTTTGCAGCTGCAAACTTTTTTCTAAGATTTTTGATTTATATTCTTAAGCCAACTTTACTAAATATTCTCAGTAAAAATTGGAGAGCTGTAATTTCTCAAACTAAAGATAATGTCTACTTTATTACAGGTTTAGCCTTATAAATGGAGCCGCCATTTTTCGACATTATACCACATCGATATAAACCAAAATATTTAAAAATAATGGAAAACGTAGATAAAGTATCATATTACTGGATTAAAATTTTTCTTATTTCATTTATATCCTTCAAAAACTCTACCAGCAGCTTAACTTCTAAATTTTTCGACGAAAAATGAGATCGGGCGTGTTTTTGGAAATTTGGTTGTGGTTGGTCCTCTGTATCTTAGCAACGGATGAGATCTATGAAAAATGACTTATTGTTTCATGATCATCAATTAGTTTTGATCATATGCGTCAAGTTTCAAGTCTCTACCTCAAAAAATGCTATTGTGGAATTTTGTCCGGCTTTTTCCGATTTCGGACCACTGTGCAGCGTGTCCGGGAAGACGGTTCACCGGTCAGTGTGGTGACATGTTTGAGTCCCCGTCTCAATTACCTGTGATCGAATACCTTGCAATTACCTGAGGTGCATACTTCTCTTGGGCATCTGAGAAATATCTGCCTTAAGTGGGAAATCAAACTCACTTCCCCTTTCCTCCCTTTAAACTTCAATGGAGAATGTGCATTACCATCCTCAGTGGAGCTCCGTTGTAAGTACCATGTTAAAGTGAATCTCTTTTTAATCAGCCGTCCTTCGTAAACTCGATATTACCCAGAGTTCCCACTCAACCGTGAAAACCTTAAAACCGTGAATAAGCCGTGAATTTCGTCTACCGTGAAAAAACCTGGAAATGGCCGTGAATTTCGCCATGAAAGCATAGAAATCTCTCAAACGTGATTGTAGAACTACGATAGACGGATTAAAAGAAAAATCGATGTTTCGATAATGTTTCAAGGCCTAATCACGTGCGGATACTGTCCACGTAATTATCTGCACACGTGTATTCGAAGCGCAATTATTAATTGTTCCGTGTACCATGACAGTACATTGACTTTAAGCCTGCGATTGGAAGACGTTAACCCTGGCAAAAAATCAGGCACTTCTTCACTTCCCTGCCACCCTGCTCTCTCTCCATTTTTTCACTCACACCCTTTAGCCGGACATGAATTTTGCTAACGATAGTTGACATCATAAGAGATAGCACTTTCATTGCTGCGTTTGCAGTCAAGGCATCTGTTGTGTTTGTTACATTTGTAGTTAACGTGCGGCCGGTGATTGTTACGTGACCAATATTTCTGCCTAAAATGCCTGATCTACAAACCGTGAATTTGATGACATTTAAGACCGTGAAAATCGGGAAAAAACCGTGAATTTTATAATTTAGTTAGTGTGGGAACCCTGTTACCAAACAGGCACAATTTATCATTTTAAATTTTAGGAACAATGAAAGAATGAAAAATGTGAAGTGGACTTCCCGCTTTAATTCACAGTAAGGCCTAATTCCTTCCATTCTACCTTAAAATCCCATTCTCTCTCTACTTCTCCCTCGTATACCCAACATCCTGCCGTCTAAAACTGTTTTAAACATCCCCTTCCTGCTCGTAATCTCTCCATCCATCTTGTCTCCTCCGCATCTCGTATGGAAGCTGCCTCTCCTCACCCACCATCTCCGTCACTTCGTCGTTTTTCTTCCTCTCCGTCCACTTGGTGGCCATAAAAATCGTCGAAGTTTCTGAGCTATTGGCATTGCTGCCCTCCCGAATTTTTCATATGATCTTACCTTGCCTCCATTCTAATTCTTTCGGAGCCGAGTTAGGTGCCTATCAGCCATGAATGTCGTCTTTCCTAGGGATACACCAAGACTGTTGTCCTTCTTCCATCTCTGGTAGTGGTGTACCCTAAGTAGGTGAACTATTCCTTTTGCTCAAACACTTCTCCTTTGTGGCGGATATTGACCATTGTTTTATTTTTCAGGCATGCAAGTATCCGTAGCGGTAAAAATCATGGTTAATGAAGAATCATTCTTTAGTCAAGAAGTGAGAGTTGAAGTTAATAATAGTAGATGAGAAAACTACAAAAATTTGTGCAAGTCACCAATGGGAGTTTCCTTCATTCTCATTTTCGTGCCCTTAGTTTTCTTTTCCCTGATGCCGTTCGTATTTCACTCCCGCAAAGGCTTTCCTCCTCAGTTTTGCTGCTTGTTCACTTTTACGAGATGCCTTGAAGCTCATTTGTTTCATCCTTATCTTCGATACTTCCTCTTATCCGAAACTATCGTTAATGGAGTCATTTATGGGAGTCCTCCTTATAGATCGCGGCGTAGGAAAGAAAGAACGACTTTTATGAAGGGGCGATTCCGTGGAATGACCAGAAGGATTCATTCGTTGCCTAGTTCCGCTCTACCACCGGGATTCTTCCTTCCGTTTGATAGGCACCCTGTGGTACTTAAAAAAGTGGATATGTTTCCATGGCCCTCCACCGGTGCCAATGACCGGCGCTAGGGTCTACCGAAGTACTGAGCACCTCTGTGCTTTTTGCTTTTCTGATGATAAGAAGTTTTAAAAAAACTTTTTGCCCTTAAGACACCAAAACTACTGTCCTCATTCCTCCTTTTTATCTCTAAAAATTTCTTCTTGCGGCAAAGAAACGATTTTCAATGATACGGTACTTACACAAAGAAGGTTCTCGTCCATCGCGTGCAAGCTTTATTCTAGCTACCACTTCTCACGAAAATTAGCGTAAAGTTTTAGGGAAATCAATAGTACAATAATTGGAAAGGTAATTACATCGCTTGAAAATCGCTATGCCCTTTATGCTGGCATCGATTTTTTTGAGATTTCATGAATTATTTTACGATTAAAAGTGTCGAATCTTATGCGTACAATTTCATGTCCATTAAAAATATCGAGTTTAGGTCGTCAGTTACGGTGTTTAAAAAGTAATTCTTTGCCAACGTTTATGAATTTAGTTAATGTATGTATTCATGGATGAGAATTTCTGATGTGGCACATCATTATTGCTACTTCATATTTGGATGAATCCTCCAACACTATAAGTGAATTGAATATATTAACAGGAAGGACTTTAAAAAAACTTGCATTCTGTGTCTAGGAATAACTAAAAGAACCACCCATCAATTTCATGTCGTAAACCCTGCTAATACTAGAACCAAAATCACTGGTTTAATGAAAACATCTATATTGCCTCATGTGATGTGTAGAGTATACAAGATTAAGAAGTACGAGCTTTTTCTGAGGCCTGGAAATGAGATACTGTATTTCTTTCACGTTCAATGTCTGCTCATTATATGTGGGGAGGAATTTCGTAAATGGATATTTTTCTTAAATAGTAAACCGTGATATTTTTTCTTTGCGTATCTCATCTTCACACATTTGCTCATTCTATGGAAACTTTTTTCTTTTTGAATATAAGCGGCTGAGTCACGCCCATTTCTCAAAGTGACGGACTTGCCTACAAGGAATTTTTGCGGCCATCTATCATTCATATGATCCATTGCTTAGTCCTTGTGGAATTAAATTTAGCAGTAACATGCAAATTCGTATTCATGGATTTGGGGCACTCAATTTTAATGTTAAGAAAATCCTCTTATTTAAATATATCAGAGATTCCATTGAATTTGGTTAATGGATGGTGTCCATAGTTGCGGAAAGTAGTCTGAAGGTTACAACCCCCATGGCTTATAGCCACTTGCGCTTGGTCAGAATAGGATGAAAAAACGTTATTTCATACTCTAAAAGAGGAACTTGCAGGATGATTATTTTTCTCATCGCAAAAGTGAAGAGCGTAAACATTGAAAGCATGAAGTGTGTTATGTACTATGATAGACTAAACAATTGGATTGGAAAATGTTTTAGCCCCTTAATCTGTACAGAGGGAAATGGTACTTATAAATGTAATCAAAATAATCAAATAGACTAAATAATGACAAGGAGTGTGGCAAACAGCCTTTATAATCCAGCCCACTTCTATCAAGTATCTATCGATATACATAATATTTCCATCAAATAAACATAAGGAGTTCACCAACGAGATATGGAAATTAAATTATGTTCCATTATACAACAATATTTTATAGGTATCGAACGTTTTGAAAGAAAAAATAAATTGGCCGATATTAGCTTGAAATATTGTAACTTGTTTAGAAACCGTTGAAACGTAATTAGGCACTGTAATAAAGCGCTTTTATCTTTTTTATTAATTTTGATACCCAATTAAATGCAGAGCCTTGTAGTGGGTTATATTGTTGTCGCGTGCCGTATACTATTGTAGTAATACCTGATAAATGGTGCGTTTTTTTAGTAGAAATGGAAAGGGTGTTGAGAAGATGAAATTATTCGAAATGTTGTCGGATGATTGGTACATCACACGATGGAGTTCATGCCTTGTATCCTGTTTATTGATCATCATCAGTGGTCAACAATCCTAAGATTGGTTTGACGTAGCTCTCCACTCATTGTCAGTTCTCCTATCAGCTAATCTTTTCACACCTGAATATTTCTTCACTTTCACATCCTTCTTTACCTGATCCATATATTTTGTTCGAGGTCTTTCTTTTCCGTCATTGCCATCTAGTAGCCCCTCGACTATTTCCTCAACATATCTCAAGACATGCCCGATATGGTCAATATCAATGTTTTCACGAGGCTTCTCTTTTCTCCAACTCTTCTTAGGACTTCGTCATAGTTTACTTGTTGGTTCCATTCGATTTTCATCATTCTTCTGTAGCACCAAATTTTTAATGCCTGTTTTAATTAGCTGTTTCAAGAAAAAATGCGATTAAATGTAGAGTTTAAAAAAATAATCTTCACTAAATTACTAGAGCATTATAATAAACAGCTGCCATACATTTATGAATTTACATCAATCGATTTTAAAATTAAAAGCTGTATAGATGAATGCAATGTGTCTAGTTCTCAACTGAGGAAAACCTGGTAATGCTCTGCTAAATTGATTCTATCTGTTTATTAATTTAACCGTGGGAGTTGTTGACCGTTCTCTTCAGGTGAAACATCATTCTTCCTATTTGCCATCTCGTTTCGCCGCATAGCCTTCCAAACGATTTGTTTTACCGGCCCATAAAACTCAAAAGATTGGGACCGATTCGGAGCCGATGGACCCATGGGAAAAGGGTTTTTAATGCTCAGTTGAGTTCTTTAGATGTTTTCTCTAATATAAATAAAGGCACATACATTTTATCCCTGTTCCACAAACTTGTCGCTCTATATAGGGATGTGGCTAATAGCAAGTGGACGTAGCTTCATCTTACGTCACGGAAAACCATGAATTGCATGTGTGAGCGAATATGAACGTATACTTATAAGGTCATTGGAAAGATAATCTGAGGTTTCAGGCGAGATGGTGTGGAGACGGAACATAATGAAGAAGCAATTTCCACAATTTTAAATTTATTGGTAGATACTACCGGTTTCGCTTACAGCATCATCAGGTACCTGATGTACCTGATGATGCTGTAAGCGATGTAGTTCGTACCTGATGATGCTGTAAGCGAAACCGGTAGTACCAATAAATTTAAAATTGTGAAAATCGCTCCTGCTTCTTCATTACGTCATTGGGAAGTTTTGAATTCCTGGAATACGCCCTTGTTTTTTATAATGTTGAAATTGTTTATGCGTAAGATGAGCTATATAAAATTATGTCTTCCGTGTTGCTGTGAACGTTTTGTCTCTTCTATTCTCAATTGTTCTAGCAATCTACCTAAGCCTAGCGCGCAGCCTCCGTGTCTCTAGCGGCTCCCAGCCTTATTCGTTTAACATGTGTGTAACGCTTTCTGTACACCCAATTTTAGTCAACTTTATATTTATACAATGCCAAAATTTAGTCACGTCAACCAATGTAAAAACATAAAATCTCAAATACTTAATTTAATTTTGTTTATAAATATATATTAGCAGAGCCTATTAATATAACCATGGCTTGTAGGGTTATTTAAATATGTGGGTATCACAGCTATATCAAAGCTGGTGGTGTGCCGTGAGTGAACAGATTTTTCGTCGCGAACAGCTCGAAAAGTGGACGAAAGTCGAAAGACAGAAACATTACAAATCTCCCCCGTTATCTTTTTCTCCCGATCGTTGGTAAAAATAAAAATGGGTGAGCGAGCCCTTTCTGCGAAATTTTTACCAAGTTTTCCTTTCATTGTGGCAGTGATCGAGTCCATTGTAAATAGCTGACACGATTCGGGCATCATCGCTTCAGATCTGGAGACATTGCAAGGTGTCCAAGCGACCGTCCGCGTCCTCCGTCTCGCCTTTAATTACCGTCCCTTCATTGCGATTGGAGAGCGCGACCTCGGACACGAATTGCGACCTCTAATTACGGAAGCGCTCGACGTGGAGGGGGGAGAGAGAGAGAGATATATATAAAGAGATGCAACAGATGCGATTAAAAAAAGGGGCGATGTCCGTGTTCGGAAGGCACAATTACGAAGCCATCCACGGACACCCAAGTGCGAATTTCATCCCCACAAATGAACATCGCGGGGAGACGCACCGAATAATTGGGTCAATCCGGAGAAATTATTCCCTGTTCGAGAAGGGAAGATAAGGGAAAAAGTTATAATTTCATTAATGAGAGGGATTAAAAAAAAGAATATTTCGCGGAGGGTGTATTCGTCGTCTCTTTCACCTTGGATGGATGAATGGCTACCGAGGCTTGGACGATAAAATTTTTCTCGAGAGGACAAACTAAAAAAAATAAAAATATTTTCGTCTGTGAGCGAAACAAATGCGGGTGATTTCCGGCATTTTTCTCCCCCTTAATTCACGTAGGATGAAGGCGCATGATTATATGAATAAAAAAGTCGAGAGATGGGGTGGATGGTGGACAAGGAAACGACTAGTTAACCCTCACACGCACCGTTCTCGAATATGAAAAAGGGACAGACGTTTTGATGATGCTATTACTGCCTATTATGTGTCGTCAGGGCGATTTTGCGAGTGGTCCAATTGCAGCTCATTACTGAAATCATGGACGACGGTACGGAATGGAAGGAGTGGGTGGGCCCAGAGTTTGGTTATGGCGATATATTGGTCTATATGATATGCTTGGTTCCTGGTCGATTTTTGCCGACGTCCTGCCATGCCTAAATTAATCCGGCTGGCCTTTGTGGCGACTGGGTTAGGTCCTCTCCGGCGTGTGTGAAGGTCGCGGGTTCGAGTCCCGCCTTGTTGGTACTTAACGTGCTTATCTTAGTAATGTAGATCTCTACCAATCCAGCGATTTGATCGCTGGGTTTTTCTCTTTAATAGGAAAATCCTCCTAAATCGTTGGCACATTAATGTCTAATGCCGGGTTTCGCTAGTCAGTGGGTCCTTTCCGCTTCTATAGCGGTGAGGTGTTTTACCCCGTCCCATCCCTTCCGCTCCTATCCCTATCCCAGAGGCGTCGACGGGCTCCTATCGCGGCGGCGCCTCTTTCCTTGTTCCTTCCCATCCAAAACCCTCCCCGGGAGCGCGGGCAAGGAGAAAGTCTCCGAATCCAAAGTCTCTGACTTGGTTCCCGACCCCGTTGTGTTGTATCCTTCAAAGGACCCTCCTAGGAGTCCTGATCTCTTTGTAGATCTCTTTCCCAGTGCTGGGCATTTTCAATTCTTGTGTGTTATTTTTTATCAACCAACCTTTTATGCGAGTAATAGGTGATTGGTAAGTATTAAAAAAAAATAATTTGGCTTTTGTTTTTTATTTCATTTGTTTATTTAGAGGTTAACTTTGTTAAAATATGGCAAACATATAACGATCTTTCAAAAGACGGATGGAGTGATATTCCTACAATTAGCATTTACAATCGATGATCTACATTGAGTAATTTATACACTCATTCAAGGACTCAACGCGAATATTGGCTAGGATAGGTGAGGTTAGAGGTCGTCCCGCACTAAGCCACAAACGTGTCAACATCACAAATTCAGGGCAGGGGCGCCGGTTCCGATCCACTCGCTCGTCGAGGTTTTTTTTGGAGGGGGTGTCAGAAGACTTTACCCGGCATTAACAACATCATATTTCAAGCCCATCATCGAGATCTTAATTTCCGCATCCGCATTCCTGGATAGAGGTAACTTAACGCAAAGTGTTAAGTTACCTCTATCCAGGGCATAAGGGTTCGTGCACGTACAGTTCTTAATTGTTGGGATTGTCCATAAGAAGGCCATTGCGAGTTGTTTTCGGGGTATTTGGAAATTAAGATCTAGATGATGGGCTTGAAATATGTTAATGTTGTTAATACCGGGTAAAGTCTTTTGACACCCCCCCCCCCCCAAAAAAAACCTCGACGAGCGAGGGGATTGGAACTGGCGCCTGAATTACCCTGAATTTGTGATGCTCACACGTCTTTGGCTTAGTTCAGGACGGGCTCTAACCTCACCTATCCTAGCCAATATTCGCGTTGAGCCATTGAATGAGTGAATGAATTCCACCCACCCAATAAACCCAATGTAGATCATCGATTGTAAATGCTAATTGTAGTGTAAAAAGTTTTGTAAAATATCGTAAAATGTAGAATAAATTTTTAGATTGATCCAAGTAGGTATTCAAAATGAAAAAAAATAAATTTCATCAATGCTACTGCTTTTGCCATGGAATATGATCAAGTTTATCGTAAGGCGAAAACGTCAACTAATAAAACTGATCAAAATTCAAGGTTTTTGGTTAAAAAATATTAACATAATTTCCTTGTCGTGGATTCTGTCTAATGTGCGCATTTCAGCGTGTTAGAAAACCATTATTAGCGCCTCCCCACTTGCTTTTTCAAGTCCAGAAATGTAAAACACGCGTTCTCACGAATTTCGGGGCAAACGAACATCTCATTTTCGCCGAGCAGAAACGCGATTAGAAACTATGAAGTTTTAATTTCGTGCAAAGTGTTAAGGAGTGGAGAAATGTGAACAGCGACGAATGTAAAAACAATCCGAGTTTTCAAGTGTAAATTCCTGCGATGCAGCTAGGTTTTGACTTATTGGCAATTTTCATAAGTATTGGAAAATATCCATGCATGTGCATAATATCCTCCAAGCATCTATTTTGTAGGCAAGCATGCATTCTAATGCAATTTCTCTTCCTAAAATGTTTTACTGTTATTTCTTTGCTCCTTAAACCTTAGCACTGAAATTTTAGCACTATCCAAGGATCACGGAGAAAAATGGTGAAAATCCCATCAATATTTCTTATTGTAGTTCTAGTATCCATCGTACTGGATGATGATCTGAACTAGTGGTTACAATATAATTACAAATGGTAAACAGATAAACTGATATTCTGAAACATTTTTTGACAGTTTGTCAGAACGTAGCTGCTTTTAATTCTCTAAGGACTTCGCGGACCCGTCAAAGATTTTATATCTCGTTTCATTTTTATCGGATGGCCTATTATAAAAAAAAGTTTGCGAGCATTCAAAATATTTGTCCAACTCGAAGCATCCGTGGATATTTTGGCTCGAATTTATGGCGATATTTTCTTACGTCGAGGTGGGCGAGACATATCCTCGGAGGAAGTCGGAGTAAATGGGTGTTCCATTCCAGGCGATGATTCGAAGCAGCCACCGGGGATAAATATTTATGTTGCCATTGGCACTCTTCCCGCGACTGTGATAATTGACCTGCCGCGATGCCGCCGCCATCATCACAAACCAAATCAATGCGATCCAAACCCCGGAAGTGTCACTGACGACCTTTAAACGAAAGGCCTGCGCTAACCTAGTTGGCACCGTTCCGCTCTCTTGGAGGTTGGCCGATAGTAAAATTGCTGCTACACCTCCTGCTAACTAGGTTTGTTAGTTTGGTGATTTGGTCCATCAAAATTTAATCTCAGTTGAAATATGATCTGGAGGCTGAACGCGACAGGTTTTTCCACCCTGAGCTGAAGCCTGCGTTAACAACGTGAGGCTTCAGAAAAACGCCTCAACCATTATTCACTCGACCTCCTTCCTTCAGTGATTCAACCAGATGGAAAGGTTAGAGTGGATCTCCCCTCATGTTAATAGGGTAGTTTCCTTCATCAAATAAAACGAAAGGCATTGATTGATATTCGTTGCCCACCATTAGTGTATTCATAATATACAAATTATTTGGTTTTAGAAATACCGGTTTAGACGAATGGCAAGGGTCAATTTTATCCTCATTTGAAAAAGGCCAGATTGGCGCCCATGCGATGCCACTCCACGTGACGTCACAGGCACCTAGATGCTATACGAGTAGATAGGAGTTTTACATCGTCTGAGATTACCAATGCATGCATGAGTCACAGAGCTCAGGGAAACATCTCTTATTAATCACCTATTAAGACTGCCTAAGGTCGGAAAGTTTTCTTCGTTTGATAAGGTATTAACAATCCTTATTTACGCCAAGCGCTACCAGATAGCAGGATACTCTGCTACCTGCTAGCAGCCTGCATCACAGCGGCGAACATATCCTCGCCCCAAAGTCACTTCACGCGGGAGCAGCGGGAACCAGGAATACGTCACACGGGGTTTTCCCAGCATTCATACTTAGCCGTCGCGTTTTCGCGCGCTTGAAAATTTTCACTTTTCATTTAATCGCGAACAATAGATATCGTCATTTAAAAATATAAAAGCGTGAAATGCGTACTCTAGGAGTAATTATCGTTCGATTGAAGCAATAATAAATAAGAGGAAACCATCCTTTTCACGGGAGTGTGAATTTTAAGCATTCGGGGTGGGAGAGGCAGTTCCTTTTCGTAGGCCACCTCGCGAGGATTTTGTTTGGGGATATCCGAAGGCTTCACCAAGCATTTGAACCCAGGACTCCTCGATCAATCGCCAAGCCCTCTACCAACTGGGCTAACTCGCTATTGAAAAATATATACTAAAAAGCCAAATACCGGAACGAATCGTGTTAACTCAGCACTGTTTCACTGTTGGAAGTAAGCCTGGAGTAAAATTGATATCGTTTCTCTTATTAACTTATTATTAAAGTATTCTACCGATTAAGGTAGGTTTCCATGGAGAGCCCAAGAAGAATTCCGGGAACCTCCCCTTATATCATGCACTTCCCTCTTCAGTGCACAATAAGACCTACTACATTTCATTCTATCTAAAAATCCGAATCTTTTCCTTCCCCTCCCTCGTTTACCTAACTTTATTCACTCTAACACTGTTTTCAACATTCCCTCCCTGCTATAAGTACTTGCTCCATCCATACCCTCTGTCTCCTCCTTATCTCATCTAAAAGTTGCCTCTCCTCACCCACCATATCCAGCACTTCGTCGTTCCTCCTCCTCTCCATCCACTTCACCTTCTCCATTCTTCGCCACACCCACATCTCGAATGCCTCGAGACTTCTCTCGTCCTCCTTCCTAAGTGTCCACGTTTCTGCACCGTAAAGCGCTACACTCCAGATCAGACTTAACTAACCTTTTCTTTTAATTCTTACATAGCGAACTTCTCAGAAGCTCCTTTCTGTTCATGAACGCCTCCTTTGCTAATGCAATTCTCTTCCTTATGTCCTTACTCCTGTATCCGTTATGAACTAGGTTTGATAATTTCGTGATTTGTGCTATCAGCATTTCATTACAGAGGATATAAATAGTATGGCGACCGAACGTGGCTGGGTAGTTCACCCTTGCCTCCGAGTCTTTAACTTGTCTGGAGCAGAAGAAAAGTAATATGATTTCTCCTCTATAATTCTTCATATCATGATCTCAGCGAACAAATCATTTCCCTCTTTCCCCTTCTCCTTCTCTCCTCCCCCCCTCCCCCCCGTGTTCACCCCGGAAAAGTCGTTCTTCTTCCTCGATTGCAGTAAAACTCTTTGCTTCACGGCAAACTTGCGTCTTATACCATTTGCACCTCTTTGTCCCAGCCTCTGACCATTTTTCAAGACGCGCAATCCATCGTATTTTCCTCGAGTTATTCCTTTTCGTTTTTTCCCTGCTCTGATCATCGTCATCATAACCCATGGGTCCGTAGATTCGTTTCATCTAAATTTTCATATTAGCCCGCAAGCTACCTAAGTGGGAATGTGGCGGAGTGTTAGGACACCAGCCGATAATATAGTAAGGATTAAAAGAAGCAAAAAATTAAAATGCGCATGCGAAGTCCCACTTATCATTATTAAAATCCTTTATTGTTCGGGGGATAAACGAATTCTTATACCTGCCCGTTCTTAAAAATATCTCTCTTCATTTATCTTTCCTGTCGGACGTGGAAATACAGCTAATATGATGTTCTTTTTATTGATGTGAAAGATATCTTGGCCGTGCCAGCGATGATTTCAGCGACGGAAAAAGGGACGTACCGAGTGATGGAAAAAGGGATGGCATTTCCATCCCGGGAGCCATCGCGGAAAATGAATGCGTGAAAGGGTCGTTTTTCCGCTATCATTGGAGCTATTGGTGGAGCTATCGCTCGGAAGGGACAGAAAAAATGATGTTGTGATTCAGCCTTAACTAAGTATTATGAATAAATTATTTAATGTTTTTTTATGAATATGAGCTCCATTAATTTTTTTGTCATTTCAGTAGATAATTGATTCCAAATTAACAGCGTCAGCGAGGAATCTTGCTTCTATTTAAAACAATATTGCCTCCAAAATTCCTATCCTTTTCACAGAACCATAGTTGATCAAAGTTGAAAAGCTTTTGTGGCCCATGTTACTTGATATTGTAGTCCAACAATTAATCCTGCGCGTATCGGTCGTTAGGCGTGTTACGTGTGCATCAGGGGTGGTATGTCGTGACCCGTTCTTAATGAGCATATGTGGGACCGAATTTTCAGTGAATTTTACACTCGTATCGCTTTCCACGCCGGCGTAAACTACGGTAGATATGCGCGAAATTGCCAAGAATAACTGGGGACGAATATAAACGGTGACAACACCCGCCGATTTGTACTCTAATTACTCCGTATTCAATTTCCACTTCTGTGCTTTTAGCGGGGTGCAATCTCTAATACCTTCTCCACTGGTGCCAAACACTTCCCCCTTCAGTCCATGGATCCACTTGACAATTGTTCCGAGTAATATGTGTCGTTGGGTCCAGATTTACCGCGTTGCATCGAAAATTTAAGTAAATTTCCTCGTTATACTTAAGGCCATCAATATGTGATGAATTTTGCTTCTCGTGTGCTTAAAATTAGAATATTATGAGTGAGTTTATTTGCAGTTGTCCTCTAGCCTGGGTATCTTAAGTTTCGTATGAGGAGTTTATTGTCATTTATTCCGATATTTTCCCTATTCTGAGTTTCAAAGCGTTTAAACTCGTTATGTTCCTCCTAGAAACAAAAATCTCTAAATGGAATACTACATTCATTTATTATATAGTATTCTACCGATTAAGGTAGGTTTCCATGGAGTGCTTAAGAAGAATTCCGGGAGTCTCCCCTTACATCATGCACTTCCCTCTTCAGTTCACAATAAGACCTACTCCCTTTCAATATATCTAAAAATCCTATTCTTTTCCTTCCCCTCCCTCGTTTACCTAACATTCTTCCCTCTAACACTGTTTTCATCATCCCATCCCCGCTAAGTATTCGCTCCATCCATAAATTGTCTCCTCCATACCTCATCTAAAAGCTGCCTCTCCTCACCCACCATGCCCTGCACTTCGTCGTTCCTCCTCCTTTCCTTCCACTTCACCTTCTCCATTCTTCGCCACACCCACATCCCGAATGCCTCCAATTATATAATTTTCAAAATGTAGAGGAAAATGGCTACGTCTTGAATAGAAAAATTACTGCGAGTGGTTAAAGAGTAAGTTCAAAAGAAATTACATCTTAAAAAAAATAATCGTTGAAAATATATGGTGCAAAATGTTATGGCTACCGATAAAAGTTGTGCAGTTACTTCCTCTTCAGATGTGGCCATCAGTGATAGTTGTGATATTTGTCTGACATTTCTTTGCCGGCATCGCATCGTATATCTTTCTGTGTTCTTATTTACCAGTGACATCCTTCATGTGCCTTATCAACATAGGCTTTTTACGATTTTTTCGCGTATGAATCGGTGGAATACTTTATGTATCATGGTATTTAGGTCGAGTGTATGGCTTTTTTTAATGTATCATCAAAATGAATTTCGGAACATTGTATTTTAAATTTGGACATGAAAGTAATGGATTATTTACAGAATATATGTCTTATTCATCTAGTTGGCAATGTGGGGGTAGGGGAAATGGTTTGACGAAATGGGGAGATGGGGAGATGAGAGGAGGGTGATGGCTTATTGGCACTCGCGAAAATAGTTTCTGTGCTGGAATGCGTAGCGATCTGTTGTAGGAAGAGGCATTGGTTTTGTATCTTGCCTCTTTTCTCATTTTTTTTACTTTCATTTCAATTCATTTAATTTTTTATCGTGGGCCTTCTGGCCCATGAGATAATTTACAAGTGCATAACAATAAAATAAAAATAATTTGACAAAGGTTAAAGGAAAAAAACACTACAGCAAGACTCAGTGAACGGAAAAAATAGAGGAAAAAAACAGAAAACAAAAACAAAATATAAATCTATGCAAGCATACCAATATATACAATTGCATCCCGAATGTGGATACCCGGCTATCTAGCCACACAGCATTTTCAGACATATTAAATACATTTGAAACAGTATCACTATTTATTCAAAGAAAAATATTCAGGTGTAACATAAAAACGTAGGACTAATAGAAAATCACACAACTTTCCATACGTTAAGCCACCCTATTATTCTCCCAAATTGACTTCACGAAGTCAATCCCAATAATTTTACTCCCCTCCCCGTAACTCACTTAAAGCTTCCCCTTCGTCTATTATTTTTGAAGATAAGTTTTTTTTGTGCATTAATTTGTTATTTTCTTCCTGGCCACCTTCCGAAAATGAAAGTCGGTAGGATATTTTCTCACCGCCTGTGGCGCAGTGCGCACGATTGGGACTGCTAGTCGCATAATATGCTCAGCAGTGCAGACTGCCTTGTCCGGTAAAGTCCACAAATTTACAATGAGCATAGCGACGCATCGGTTGCTAAACTGGCTAAAGCACTGGAGCAGAAATCGGGGGATCCGGTCAATGCGATTGATTTTTTCTCTGTAGAATTTCCGCACAATAGGGTAGTTTCCTTCATCAAAGAAAACGAAAGGCATTGATTGCGAAGCGTTACCCACCATTAGTGTATTCATAGTACACAAATTATTTGGTTTTAGAAATCCCAGTTTATACGAATGGTAATGGTCAATTTTATCTTCATTTGAGAAAGGCCAGATTGGCGCCCATACGATGCCACTCCACGCGACGTTACAGGGACCTAATGTCTATACGAGTAGATAGGAGTTTTATATCGTCTGAGATTATCAATGCATGCATGAGACACAGAGGTCAGGGAAACATGTCTTAATAATCACCTACTAAAACATCTTATGGTCGGAAAGTTTCCATCGTTTAATAAGGTATTAATAATCCTTATTTAAGCCAAGCGCTACCAGCTAACAGGGTACTCTGCTACCTACTAGCTTCCTGAGTGGTATCAGCGCTCAAAGCCTCGCCCCAAGATTGCCTTACTTGGCGGCAGCGGGAACCAGAACGACGTCACACGGGGATTTCCCAGCATTCATACTTAGCCGTCGCGTTTTCGCGCGCTTGAAATTTTTCACTTTTCATTTAATAGCGAAAAATAGATATCGTCATTCAAAAATCTAAATGCGTGAAATACGTACTCCAGGAGAAATAATCTTTCGATTTAGGCAATAAAAAAATAATAGGAAACTACACTATTAGTGCATTGCGTGTAACTCCTTAAAGTTATCACCGGGGTTGGTGCCGGTATACTTAAATTCGGTAGGATAATGATGTGATTGTAATGAAAAGACGGCTGTCCTGCCCGTGCGCCAGCGAAATAGAGCGAGTAGGTATTCTGCAATGGTAGTGAGCGTTTCGTTGCATTCTTAGGAAAGCGGAGGGCGTTGGGAAGACGACGCCGCGGCTCTTGCCGTTATCTCCTGCACTCCGTGTAGACGACTCCTCCGTGGCTCTCCTTATCTCTCGGCCGTGTTGCCAGGTGCGACCACATGCCACTCATCCACGCTCTAATCTCAATGCACACCCTCCGACACTATACATACATGCCTCCTCTCCTTCGACCCTCGCGCTAGACCTGCGCAATCCTCATTCAACGAAGGCAGTGGTCGAAGTGACACATTTTGCCAGAAAAAAACTCAATGCGGTTGATAATTTCAACTATTTTTTCTCTATCTTGATTTATTATTCTAGGGATAAATTAGAAACATTACGATGATAGCGAAAGATAAGCTATGTTTATGTGTGCAGCAATTTAGCAATTTGTGTGACTTCGTCCTAGAGAGGGTTTAAAATAAATATCTAAGATTTGTGGCCATTAGGCCTAGAATTGTGGCGGAAAGTGGTAGTACGAAAATATTTTGAATCTACTAAACCATATAACCAAATAACCGGAAAGGGATGGATGTACAGGATGGAGTGACTCGGAGGCGATCATAGATAGGAACAGCGACTCCTAACGGGATTTAAGCTGCAGAGAAAGAAGAAGAAAAAGCTGTTGGTCACTTTACCCCAAAGAAGGACCAGGTGGATAAGGTATTTGCGATGTTCAGTGATTACGTGAGTAATGTATTCGAAGGAAATTTGGAAGGAATATGCGAAGGATTAAAAAAGAACATGTTTTCAATTAAATTCATTAATGCAGAGCCAATGCCGTTTGGATGTTTCTTAAAGAAAACGAAATGTTCAACAGGCAAGAATTTTGATCCATGAACCAAACCCTGAAAACCTTCATTCATTAGTAAAACTATCTTTAATATCGTTAATAGAGGTATTAGTGTCGCTTTTATTTTTGGAAATTTGTGCATGCAAGGTACTGTGGAATCTATATTTGGTTGATAAAATATTTCCGTGTAGAAGAATGAGGTGTCATCAATTTGGGCATCAAAGGGGTCGGCTCGCATCAAAAGTTTGCCTACCCCTATTCTAATTAGCCCCGCATCTCGGGATTATAATTAATTCTATATTATGATATTATCTCCGGTATTCCATCGAGGTAATAAATAAGGCTGTCGCAACTTCGTGTCTATAGCTAAATTATTTAATAAGTTAAATTATTGTGTGCGCGGTATTCTTCTATAATTTACTGTGAGGGCAATAATGCATTGAGATGTTGAAAGCCACCAAGACAATCTGTTACGAAATAATGTGCAGGGAATTGCGAATTTAAGAGGTTCTGATGAAGAAGTAATGCGAATTGTTGCGGAAAAAAATCGATTCCGCTCAAAACACTGGATGAGAATGAACGATTTCATGGAAAATAACACCCTTATGAAGACGAGCTGCAAGCATGCCCATCTCCAGAGGCCTATAATTGAATGCAGACAGCTTGGAAGAGATTTCGAAGGATGGGAACACGTCATGAAAATGAATACTAAGGGATATACCGGCGCCAACAGTTCAGATGGACTGAGGCTGAAAAATCGGGAGATTAGAAGAATGCGGGAATGGGATCTGCCGTGGTCTCCAATCATCGAACTGATAGCCATTAATTTATCCTTCAAGAGAGACGCTAAACTGTGCTCTCCCCGCGGCGTTTACCTCCGTGATGAGGCTAATGCCGTGCCCTCCAGGGTCTCTCTGCCTACTGCTTCTTCGCTATTTGCCTGGAGCATCCATCTCTGGCGTAAATTATTTAGACTGTCGATCGTATTAATAGTCACTTATTGTCTTTCACAACAGTCATCTCCATTTCTCATTGCTGTCAGTTTTTAGGCCTCATGTCTCGAGAATGAATTATGAGTCATTATGACCACGTTTAATCTTCAGTATGACAGGAAAATCAATACGAGGATGCATGATTGTTATTTTGGGATGCATAATTCGTAGAATTTTACTCACAACGTCATGAAATCATTCCATTAGAAATGCTGTGACTCTTATATATATGAAATGAATTCGCTATAATCATCATCAAATGTCAACAATCCTGATATAGGCTCTCAACTCAGATATCGCATCGGCTAACCTTTTTCCTATTGACGAACGTATGTTATATTGTTTATCGTACTCATATATTATATTGTATATCTTTGTCGTACATCGGTCAGTAATGGATCTGTATGCATCTATTTCGATGACTCTTTGCTGTACTCTCTCATCGATCTCAGTCGGCCGATCAATTTGATTTTCATGATTTGTCTGTATTTCCTCATCTGGAAATCTTCCGTGGGTGACTTCCTTTCTGATAATAACGTCCGTGCATCACTGCCACAGAGAGCATTCAAAAGATACTGATTATCATATTATTTTTTTCTCACTTAACTGCTTTTATTTAGTACTGTATAAATAAAAGTACTTGTACATTCATCTATTTGCCAAATACTCCCTTTGTCTAGGGTACATTTTCCTTACTTAGTTCATTACATTGTCCATTGTTTTGTTAATTGCTTTGTTCGTTGCTGCCTTCAGTGCTGTGGTAATTGATTCGTTTTTCGCTTTGTTTATGGCTGTGATCATTGCTTTGTTTATTGCTTTGTTCATGATGCCTATTCGGCTTCCTGGTTGGAAGAATTATTTCGTCTCCTAAAAAGTTTTGTTCTGATTTCCGCATTTCCCAGCTGCTTTAGCTTTCTCCTGGGCGTTTCGCTAGATTAAACTTCTTGTATTCCTTGTTTAATGCTAATCTTTGCCGCTTCGAAAAACTTAATAAAGAATAAAGAAAGAGGTACAAAAAATAATATCATTCATTCAAGTCGACGTGGGTTGCAACCCTGATTTCGTCATTGATGTTCCAGCGAGGTGGATATATGCTATTTTAACTCGGTTTTTAATGCATTCTTTACAGCGAAGTCTTTGGTTGTTAACACACTCAATGCTGGTGTCCTGAATTCATTTCCAATTTATCTTGGCCAGCGTACTCCCTCGGTATTCGCTGCTAGATCTAGTGTTGCTTTTTTTACATTGAGTTTTATTACGTTGAACAAATACATTTATAAAATCAAGCCATAATTTACTTTACATTTTGAGTCATTCTCAGCCATATAAGGCTCATCATAAGGTTCTCTGCCTTTACCGTCTAATTGTCTATAGTAGGAAGAGCGAAAATTTGTAAGTTCCATGTGTCAAAATTTTATTGAACTCACCTAATTTCTTTTTTTGAAATTTTTTACTGATGTCATTTATTTACTGCTCCTATCATCGCAAAAAATTTTGCCTTGCTTTGTGTTCACACATATTGCACTGCAATTTTATATCATCGGTTCTACATCCATTCATATTCAGGTCATGCAACGATTTTTTTCATAGCGAACATTTTGGCATGCTTCTCATTATACTTTCATTCTGTTCCAACTGCTGCCAGTGATCCTCGCGTCCGCGAGTACACATAATGATATCTTCTTTTTCTTCTCGTCGGTGGCCTCGAGCGACGTTATGAGGGCGTTAAACGGTCTTCCTCCGCTATCACGCATGCATATATCGTGGTTCGTCATCCCGGTGTGGTGCGTGTCCATTGCTGCCTCTCGGCGGCGGCGGCGGCGTGCGTTAGTCACGCGAATATAGGCAGATAATGAACGTGTTTCAGATATTCTCCCTTCGCGCCAGCCAACCTGACGGTTTGCTGCGACTCCTCTTTCGAGGTGATCGTCCAACAATCCCCAAGGTCGCATCCCATTCCTCGGAGCACTCTCTATCTGCAGCAATTCTTCTCGGGTTTCTCATCGGGCAAGTTTTATGAGTCGATGCATAAAGCTTAGATTCATTTAGCAAATGAGAAAAGATATCCTTCAGAGCGACACGGAGAAAATCATATTGGAATCCCTCTATATTTTCAGGTCCAACAGAAACGATAAATGAAGAGAAAAATTTTGCCGAACGGAGAGTTAGTGGCATTCGTCTTTCCCCAAAACAATGGGGGGGTCCTCTGAGGGTTACAGCGCACCGGGGCCACGGGAACCAAGTCAGAGAGTCATACGCCCGCGCTCCCGGGGAGGGGTTTGGATGTCAAGGAAAAAAGGAAAGAGGCGCCGCACAGTGGGCGGAAATCGAAAAAAGCTGGCCAAAACCTCTGTGGAAGAATTTTTGGCTAATTTATGGCTAATTAGTGGTGATTCTAGATGTTTTTGATCTGAGGAATCCAATTTTAATGTTTTTAGGACTCTATCTCTACAAGAAGACGCTCTAAAAACAAAATGGCGGAGAGGCCGTTTTTGCGTCATCCGATGGGTTGGTCTAATTTCTGGAAATCTACCACAAATATTTTTCCATCAGTGTAATATTTTTATATTGACGTTATAAGTCCTCTATTTGCAATACAAATTAGAATTTTAATAACTTTCTCATGCAAACAATATAGTAAACTCTTAAAGATTCGAGGATGCGTTTAGTTCTATTTACATAGAATGGGGAGGATTATAGTTATTAAACGCATTATCATATTGGAGTTTTTATTTTTATGTATGAAATAAATATAATATGAGCGATAAAAACATCAAGAAGGTAAATGAAAAGTCAAAATCTAGATATGATCCAGAATCTTCCTCTTTAGCATCTGAATCAATTTCTTCCGTCAATAGAAGTTTTCTGACTTGGTCAAATACCTTCTTTGTATTTTTTACCAACTTTTGGTTTAGATGAAATATATGGGTCGGATGTAAGAAGCATTCCGTGAAAAAGGTTGTGATTAGTGGCTAGTCTGTATATTTTTCCTTAGCGATGCTCTCTAAATCGTCGAATATCTTTATTCCTTGCTCCCAAGGCCTCCTCGGATAGCTGGCCAATACGAATAATTGCGTCCTTAATAACTGCTGCATCGTGAATCAAACCTTAATGCATATAGAACCCGAATAAATTTTGACATAAATTTTGGCCGTGGAACAAAGATATTCTGTTAATACAGCTTCATTTATTTGCAGCTAACATATAGCATTTCATGCTGCTCGTTTCTGCCAATACATCGCATACCTACAAAACCAAGCTATGAAAGAATTTAGATATAAATTGAAGAGTAAACACTTGATAAAAACTAGTTATTATTATTTGCTTTATATGCCATATCTTTCCATCAATCACCATAAGCAATAATATTAAAGTCACCAAAATACTGTCGATCTGAATTGGTCAAAGATTCTTTATCTGCTCATTAATATACCTTTCTTCTTCCACGAAAACCTCTCTCGTTACTCGGGTCCATTGAATAGTTATTGGTCCACAAAATCTGGTCAAGGATGAGCGAGGATTAGACCATAAATATTTACCTGCATCAAAAAAACTCTATCATTTACGTTTCAGAATGAGAACGTTGCGTGGTGCTAGTACTAATATTTCCAAATGTGCTTACCTGATGTAGTGTCTTACAAGTGAAGTGGTATAAGAGAGGTCGCGAACTAGCTTTCGTATCTTACATTAGGTTTCTCACATGTGTGCTTGTGCTGGGAGTGGCCAGAACTTCCGTCAAAACCTCATTTACATATTAGGATGGGTTGTTGGGGCAGACTTTCATTAAAAACTTAAGGGAAGATATTATCCTTGAGGCTGTGTGATTTAATGGAGACTGCAAGTTAACTTCACATTTTACCTCGGAAATAGATATCCCTCAGGATATGCTGCACTTTTTGCCAAACTGATTTGGTCGTAACTTGGGTATGTTTTATGGCCATGATTTCTCGCCGTTTCACGAATTAATATATACTGCGCCTTTGTCGGATGGCCCGCTACAATAAGGGACCTCTTCCCCCGATAATTTGTTTGAGCTATTTCTTTCCTTCTCCGTTTGTCAAGCATCCTCTTGGTCCTGGTTGGTGTAATTGTTGTTGCTTATTTAACATTTTTTTCTGTAGCATCACCTCCTATGGTACGTAACTGCGTTGACGTTGCCACACATAATTCCTCTTTCGAAGTGCTGCTTCTCACATTCTTCTGTTTTCCTTCTTTTGGAATTATCACTTGCTCTATCAAAAGGCGTCAATGGTCTTCCTCCACGAGTAACCTATATTGAGGAAATAATTTTAGGAAAAGGCAGTTTATGACCAATACTCCTCGCACGTGCCCCTAAAAATTTTGCATGCAGGAGCCAGTTGCCGCTGTAGACAAAAGACGGCAAGGGACAGTGATAAAGGTGCCGTCTTGGTGAACCGCGGGCAAAGTTTGAACACTGCGGATATCTAGGAAAGGATTAAAACACAGGAGCTGGGAATAGCCCAAAAAGAAAGAAAGGGAATATGTGGAAAATATAAAATGAACAGCAAGTGTGATTACAATCCTAGTTTTCCAAAGAATTGGACAATCAGAACACCCTCTGTCCCAAGCGCTGCGACGCCGCTCCGCTACCAGCCGTGCGTTATTTTACATTATTCAACAAAAGTGGAAAAGTTGCAAGTATGCGCAGGATTTTATCGATCCATTACATAGAATAAACCTCGCTCTAACTGTTGATGATAATATCTCCGCGGAGATAAGCGGAGATAAGTAAGTTTATCTCTGATTTAGTTCAAATTTAAACGAAAAACAGTTAATTTTTAATTAATATATCATGGTCATTCGGAAAGCGTTGTTTTCCACGATGAATAGCGTTATAGTATTTAAAAGATACATATTATTGATGTGTATTCGCCAATAGAACAATATTTATGTTCTGTTCACACACCAGGGCAACAAACATAGAGATTTTTGAAAAAAACGTAGATTTGGAAATTCGCGAATTTTTATCACTTTTTGAAGGATATTACACATATTAAGAGCATAAATAAATTTAAAAAAGTTAACGTATTTGGAATTATAGACATTCTAGAACAATACTACGTTACTTTTGGATTTAAAAAAAATAGTGAAAAATTGGGGTTTTGGCCAGCTTTTTTCGATTTCCGCCCACTGTGCGCGCCGCCGCGATAGGAGCCCGACGACGCCTCTGGGATAGGGATAGGGTTGGAAGGGAGGGACGGGGTACACCCTCGCCGTTGTAGAAGCGACCAGGGCTCACTTAATAGCGAAACCATACTTTAATGTTTTCACGAAAAGGAAAGATTTTCCCAGAAGGAAAAAAAATCCTACGATTTTTCGTAGATCCCCAAAACAATAATAGAGTTTTAACGAATGCTTGGCGGAATTCAGTGAGAGCATTTCCTTTTTAATTACATATTGCTGGTTGTATTTTCTCATTTGCTCGGACCAGCAATCCGCCTCTCGCCTATCGAGGCGGAATGTTGGTCCGAGCCATCGAGTATGATATTATTTTCCGCTGTATTCTGTGTTTACTTTGTCTGTGGCAGCCGCTAAGGTTAGACGTGTTTCAGTGAACTCTGCGATTTTTGGATCACACTTAATTGCCTGTTCGTGAATTTTTGGCAAAATAAATACTGTAACGATGCCCCTGCCTCAATATTCGCCAGACATGGCTCCGTGTGACTTTTTCCTGTTTCCAGAAACAAAAAGAACCTTAGAGGACCGTCGTTTTACAATCATAGATGACTTTATAAGAAATCGCTGGAAGAGCTAAAGAATATCCCAAATATTAGAAGTGTTTCGAGGAGCATTGGCACATAGTATCTTAATGGAACTATTTTGATGGGGACAACATTAATGTGGGCAAATACAGATTTTTTCCAAAATTCATTTTATTTATTTATTGAATCATTCAAAACAGCCAAAACGGCCTTTATATTGAATAGACAACTTAAAATCTGCAGCTCTAACAAATATAAACCATAAAAAAACTATAAAAAGGACATTTAAAAAATGGATTCAGAAGATGGCTTTTCGAAGCTGCCTCTTGAATGATTTGATGGGCATTGAAAGATCCAGGGAAGGGTGAGAAGTCGAAATGGTATTGAAAGAGGTAGGGAGTCTGTAAAAAAGTGATATCTGAGAGAGAGAGAGTCGGAATTTAGGTTGGTGTAGTAGGCGATTATTACGGAAGGAGCGGGTGGGAATGTGGAGTGAAAAGAAAGGCAGTATTTCTTAGGATCGGAACTTGCCATTTAAGGCATTGTAAATGAAGGAAAGATGATGGAAAGTCCTACAGGAGGATAGTGGGACCAATGATAGGGCAGACATTACTTCAGAGCGAGAAGAATAACGGAGGTGAGGAACACGGTGTCGGACTACTGAAATAAAGAAATTAACTGGGCGTTCAAGAATTTTAAAGTTGGAGGGACAGGCAGGGGAGTAAATGACGGAGTAGTACTCGTGGATTGGGAGACCGCAACCGGTGAAAATAGCTCTCATGGCGTTTGGATCGGTAACAGTGGTTAGTCGATAAAGAACTTCCACGACTGACATGGCCTTGTATTTCATTTTGTTGAGGTGAAGAAAAAAAGTTAGTTTGGGGTCGAAAGTAACACACAAGTCATTGATGGAGGAATCCATCGGAACAATTTCATTAAAAATAGTGTATTTATAAGGAGTGACGGTGCGTTTTAAAGAAAAGGGTACGTATTAAAAACACTATAATTCCCGATTTTTTCTGAACACACCTCGTAAATCCAAAATGAGCAGTGATTCCCAAATTTATTCTTCATTCTCGCTGGTACATTGGGAGAGTGCTGATTGATCGGAGGTGGGTGAAGGTGAAGAGGAGGAGGGGTAAGGCAAAGCAAGTCCTTGGAGGCGGTGGATGGATGGATGTAGCCCTGCCTCCAACAGCGACGCTTCGAGAAGCCATACACCACTCCCATCCCCTTCCCCCGACCCTGCCTCTTTTTCCCTTTTGCTCTTAATTTTCTCATCATCATCGTCGTCGTCTTGAGAGGGGGTTGCTCTTACGCACCTCTGATTGAAATATCGCCTCTCTCTCTCCCCCTCCCTCCCTTGCGTGTCGGAGCGGTGCAAGTCCCTGGAGCAATGAATACATACCCGCCTCACACTCCATTGCGATACCCTAGAAACAGCACCTCCCAACCCCTCCTCCACCCTCACCGTAATTCTTTCAACCCCCTCTCTCCGTCGCAGAGTGTAGCGTGTACTATGGCTTCTTCCTCGACCTCCCCCACACCCCCAACCCTCATCGTGGCGTTTTCCACGGCCCACCCTTAAAGCCAACCTCCCCATCCCACTGCCCCACGCTTAAGTCCTCCAAGCCCCCACCCCCAACCCTTATTTAGCCCCTCTGGGGTTCAAGGGGTGGCATTTTGACCCCTCCCTCCCCGCCCCACTCTCACCGGTTGCTTCTTCTTTCTTTGCGGACCCCGCATTCTTTCTCACCCACCTTGTTACGTCCTCGTGCTCTCCACCAAAATATCTCAATTCTCCTCACGGGCTGTTGTATTTCTCCCCGCAATTTCTCGTCTACTCATTTCAAGCAGGTCGTTAATAGGTGGCGAATAATTTTTAAACGGTTTGCGGATGCAAAACATGTGAGAGAAATATTAAAACTGTTAAAATATTTGAGAGTCTTCATTAATTTTTACGTATGAGTTTATTTCTTGAGTTTATGCTGTTCTTTACAGTAAACTAAGTCATTTTTAGCATAAATTAACCGCTGAAGTAGGTGATGCGAAAAGAGAAAAAGATTATGCCATGAAGAATTCATTCTAGTTGTGAACAGAGGAGTAGTAGTTTTAGTATTTAAAAAATTATGTAGACAGCTCCTGGAATACGAGAGAAAAATTAAATAATAAACTGCAGGTGCAGTCATCTATTTTTAGCACGAAGAAATTTAAAATTATCTTTTTTGGGAGAAATATATTCTTTGCCGCGTAATGGAGAGATATAATGTGGGTATGAACAGAGATTCCATTTCAATTGAAATTGAGGGGACATTATGTACTGATCATTTTTCTTTATCTTAAATAAAGTGATTCAGTAATGAAATGCTTGTATACGGCTCTCCTCGTACCTTTAAATCCCCACCGCTAGCCGTCTTTGGTCACCTTGGTATCGGGGGTTGACATTTCGACCACCTTCATCCGTCTCACTCCGCGCATATATCACCGGTTGCTTCTTTCTTCTCGGACGTCGTATTCGTTCCTACTCATCTTATGACGCGCTTTTAATAAAATATCTAAACCTGCTTCGCATGATGTTGCCTTTTTACCTGAAATCTCTATAAGGCTAGTCAATAATAGTAAGTAAACAATTTTGTATGGCTTAGGACTCTTAATAGCAAGATTGGTATTGCTTGAAATTTCGGAAATAATTTCAATTTTGACCTGCGAACTTATCAAGTCATTTATTATTATTGTTTGTAAAGTTACCGGTAGTGTTTCATATACGTTCGTTCATGCCCATAATCTTATGAGTACAGGAAAAAACTTAATAATTTATTACTTTGTTACTGCAACCTCAAATGAATCGCGGAATTGAATGATCCGATGAGGAAAGTGATTAACATGTGAAGTAATATTTCTTGTTGAGAATCTTGAAATATATCTTTAGATAGTGTTGCCGACAGCTCCTTAAATTCCAGCCAGTGATTTGCAAACTCGCTGCAAATACAATCATCCATTTTTAACGTTCAACCACATATTTAATCTTTTTTTTCAGGAGTTGTATTTTATGATCCGCATAAACGAAATACATGCTCTGCGCATCAATAAGGATTCCATTTCATTTGAACTTCAGCGGTCGCAATGTACTTTTGAGTTCAGCGGTAGTTGCAACGAGGCCATGTCGCATGCTGCTTCTTTCTTAGCGGATCCCTCTTTTGCATTACTTATTTTTACTTACTTTTTATTTTTACTCCTGGCCTTTTAACGCGCCATTCACCAATTATATCAATTCTCCTTACAAACTTGCTGTCACGTTTTTGCATTTTCCGATTCTATATTTCTTTATAAACTCATGCTAGCTTGTAGCATGTAGAGTGAAATTTGCTTTCTGTTAGGATTCTACGTCTTAATCTACATACTACCCCGCAAGCAGCCTAAAAGGCGTGTGGCAACGGTTGTTAGGGCACCAGCCTTTTACGCATAGAAAGTAAATGCTTTATCGAAATTGCGACCAGCATTTTTCTAAAGTCCTTTATGGTTTGGGGGAAAAACGAATTCGTATATCTATCCGTTCGGCAAAATATCCCTCTTAATTTATCGCTTCTGTGGGACCTAAAATATGGGGGTAAAAAATATATATATTATGTTTTCCGTGTCGCTCTCAAAGATAGCCATTCTCAATTGTTCAAGTACTCTAAGCCTCCTAGCGCTCAGCCTCCGAGTCTCTAGTTAACGTCCAGGTAACGTTGTCTGTACGCTCATAGCAGTTTTTGACGAACCGCGATGTCTTCCTTTGTATAATACTCTGTTTGCGACGACTAAATTATGCTTTTTGAATACTACTTAAGTTTTTTTAATGTTTCTATAATTATACACGAAAAATAAATGCTTCGAGGCCAAATGAAACTAATTGGTTTTATTTCTATTTTCAGGTGAGTTCCATCTTTGGATTAGACTGTGTATACTTGAAAATTCAATGAAAGTTGGTAAGTGTGTCATAATCTTATTTTGTGAGAGATGTTTTCGCATAAATGCGTGTGAACAACCAGCCATAACTTTCGTGTGTCATAGTCTCTCTCCATTTATCCATGGACTCGTATTAATTTTTTTTACATTCTTGAAAATCTTTTAACTACTTTTAGGTTCCAATGGCAGTTATATCATGCCGTTGGTGTAGAACTTAATGTTATTCTTCTCTATTTGCTAGTTCTATTGTCCATATTTGGACAATTTTTCGAATGGCTATACCACTGTTATATTTTTATGTAGTGCAGTTATTTTCATCTAATGCAACTCTCTTCTCTCACAACTTTTCCATATATTCGTCTGCTACAATGGGCTTCAAATCAGTTTTCTCTGTCATAACTTCGAATGAGATCTTTTCTTTCTTCATATTAGTTTTTTGAAATTATTTTATATTTATACATTTATTTTGTTCATGACTTCTTGTTTATATTTAAATATGAACTCGTGAGGTTCTGGTTATTAATAATAAAAACATTTTTGCAGACGTTCCTAAAATTCACTTTCCATTCTAAATGCTTATTATATCATGAGAGGTGCTTAAGTGGTCATGAATTAAATATTGATTTTACTGTGCAAAAATATCCACTTCAAACATTTCAACAAATAGATTTTAAATCAAAACACGAATTAAGAAAATTGATGTGACGTATCTTTTATGTAGGTTTGTAGATTGCATGTTAGTTGCCATATGAAAATAATATATTTTATACTTTTTATATTTCCATCAATTCGATTACGTAATTATATTTTTGCTGAAACCATCTTTGTTAGTTATTTAATTGCAGTTTTTTGACCGTGTGAATGCATACCCCATTCCTTCAATCAGTCATTCTGCATGTGCTGTTTCTAAAATTTCGGTGTTAAAAAAATATAAAATGTGGTGTTCATCTAGAGCGTTGTTAGAAAGTGCACAGAACTGTATGTTATTTCCAAAAGATGATTCGTTTCGGTAAATCGTTTTTTTTATGAGTGACCCAAGCCTCAAGAGTTCATATTTAAATACAACAATTATTTTGAAAAGTATCTTAATGAAGGATTTCGAGCTCTTTGCGAGTTTTTCTTTTCGATATTTAAAAACACCTAATTGTTTTCGTTCTATCCTTCTCGCAATTGCTGTATGAGAAAATTATATTACCTATGTTATATTATAAATTAATATTTATATTAATTATTATTATATTATAATTATAAATATTTCATGTTCAAAATTCTGGCGTATATCTGGGACAGTGATTCCGAAGAGAATCCCGTAGAATGGCGAGAGACATTAGCTGTGGTGAGAACACTAGACGCATCCTCGTTTAGTGACATGCGTCCTTAATACGGCCGTTTGTCCATTGCCTCCTGGTCATCTTTTTTCTGACCTTAATCTTTTTCTTACCTCTGTTTTGCCTCTACATTTGTCTCTAAAGCCATACCATATCTTCTCTCGATTTTCAGTATTTTCTCACATTCTGGATCATTCAAATAATGGTCATTCGATCGAAAGTCTAACTACCATGAACATTTTTAATATAGTTGATATTTTCTTACATAAGATGTGCTGCATATCACTTAGTTTTTGATCGGTGAAAAAATAACAAATTAAAATCAGATAGACTGGAATAAGAGTCCAATTCCTTTACGCAGTATCAATTTTCAGGTCTTTCGATTTGATGTTGGTAGTCAGTATTGACATGGGTAAATTAAATAAATATTTTGATGATTTAAGTTGAATTTATCATAAATTATTCAGTAATACAATATACAATGAATACATTTCATGATCAAAATATTGTATTAATGTATGACATTTTATAAAAATGAGTTTGAATGCATTTTCATAAACTCTCGCTGAGCTTTCTCCTGTAATATTTATAATCGCTTCCATGATTTGTCCGTTATGAATGAGTGTCACCCATTAAACCTTTTATAAATTTCTCTAGCAATTCCTTTCTCGTGTACCTAGCGTATTGCCGTACTTCTAACCCAAATGTCATTATCGTTTTCTGTGGTGTGTCCATAAATATGGATTATCTCCTATTAAGCCTGTTCTCTAATTCTCAAGTATTCGTTTTAACACTTTTCTGCGAATGAAATTTCAAGTGATATTTTGAAGCAATTATTCCTTTTCTTGTAGGAGACAGGCCGAACGATTGAGACGTGTCGGATGTTCGTAATTCGGACTTCGAATTATTTTCTGCTCCTTCCTCATACTATGTGTCTTAGTATTGCTCGGACGAGAGCCATAACGACTGGCATGTCAACAATTTGACGAACGATCTGACGAACCACGATCTGATGAACCACGATATTTGGGACTGCATAATCGAGGAAGCCATCGAAATCCGCCTCAGTCCAAAAAGTTACAATCTTCATTCTGGCTTTCATCTGAGCAATATTTGGACACGTATAGAAAATGCAAAATACACTCAAGGAATGATGTCTCCATGTTTCTGGGTTTCACCGCGTGGATTTTCTTTGTGACGACAGTTTCTCCGGTATTCCAACCGGCGTCTTCAGGTCGATGTCGGGATTCAATTTTTGGTGACTTATATAGTTCACTTTTGGCGCCAATTTTTCATGCTGGATGCTGATTGGTCCACCTTCTTTTCTCTCGTATGACCCTCTTCCACGAGCCGTGGAGAGGGTTAGCCGTCTTTTCTATTCATGTTTTCCGGTGTCTTGAATATTTCCATAGCCTCCTTTATTAGCCAGGGAAAATATCTATTTTATTTTGTAACAACTGTTGCTTCGTTAAACAGTATCTGGTGTCCGGGTACACTCCATGCATGCTCCGCAATGGCGGAGAGCTGAAATTGCTTATTTCTTGTCGCTATTCTGTGTTCCTGGATGCGCACCTGGATACGAGAGAAAAGAAGGTGGACCAATCAGCATCCAGCATGAAAAATTGGCGCCAAAAATGAACTATATAAGTCACCAAAAATTTAATCCCAACATCGACCTGAAGACGCCGGTTGGAATACCGGAGAAACTGTCGTCAAAAAGAAAATCCACGCGGTGAAACCCAGAAACATGGAGACATCATCTAGACAACGCCGCGGAAAACTACGCATCAACTTCACACTTAAGGAATGAACAGAAAAAAAGCAAGATAGGAACAGGAGTCAATCAGACCGCACGTAAACGTAATTGTCGATCCCAACTAACGTCATTTCAATTCAGTGATAAGTATGTCACAGTGAGGTGTTAAGATCTTGAAAATTGGAAGCGAGTCGTTGTCCGAATCGTCGGTGGAAAAGAAAGAAATAACCTGGTACAGAACTCGAGAAGAATTCCTAAATATTATCTGCTGTTAAAAGGTAATTTTATTCTCTATCTGAATTTCATTTATTATTTGCCTCACGTTTTATCCTTTTTCTGCCTTCAGCTCATCCGCGTCTTGATCTCATCTAGATCAGTTCATTCTGTCATTAATAGTTCAGCACACTTCTTAAAAACAGCAAGAGTATCGCTATGTATGTCAACATTTGTTATCACAGAATTATATAATCGCAACGACCTTGCAGCTGGGGAAAGTGAAAAACCCACTGCATTATTTTACATATATAGCATAAAAACAAGGAAGATGTGGGTATGGAGAAGAATGGAGGAGGTGAAATGGACGGAGAGGAAAAGGAACGACGAATTGCTGGATATGGATGCCGAGGAGAGGCAGCTTTTAGATGAGGTACGGAGGAGACAATGTATGGATGGAGCGAATACTTAGCGGGTAGGGGATGTTGAAAATTGTGTTTGAGGGTAGTGTGTCAGGTAAGCGAGGGAGGGGAAGGAAAAGAATAGGATTTTTAGATGAATTGATAGTGAGTGGACCTTACAGTGAATTGAAGAAGGCAGCGCTGGAAGGAAAGGGAGGCTCCCAAATTACTTCTTTAGTACTCCATGGAAACCTACCGTAATCGGTAGAATACTATAATAATAATCCCCGCTGACTTCTCTTCTCCTATTCTATTTGTCTCCTTCTGAGTGTGTTCTGAATTTCTCTACTATTCACTTTCATTTCCTTTCCCTGTGTTTTTGTACGTACTTTTGCCGTCGATTGAGACTTCAGTTGGTCCACACCTACATGTCTGTACAGCTTTTTGCTTCACCCACCCATGTTCGATGCCCAGTTTTGTCTCAATATCCTCCTTTCGACAGCTTTATTCTTCGAAGGTGGGGTCTACCCACGCACTCTTCAAGTACAGCTAGCGCCCCTCTGAGTACATGCGGCGGCTCTCTCTAGTACCAATCGTCGAGCTGCATTTCGCTGTCCCCATTATTTCTCTTCTCGTCCGCATTTGGCATTGACCGTGCGCATGACTCACATTTCGAACACTTTCCACGTGCACGTCGTGTGTGTGTGTGTGTTTTCGTTTTTTTTTCATTTCCCATCGCTACGTCCTCACCTGTTCTGTCGGCTTTGAAAGAGAGACGAAGTCGAGTACGTAGACGTTACGATCAGTTGGTGTTGGTGGGTGTGGTGTGGTGTAGGAGAGAGGGGAAAGTTCAGTGCTCTAAACGGGGCTTGTAGTGAAACTGTTACGTCGAAAGGAAAAACTTACCCCTCCTAGCAGTTATGGGCTATTGCGGAAACGTGGGACGCAAATGTAATGATTCAAGGTTGGGCGAATTCTAAACATGTACTCGTAATTTTAACCCAACTTCCCAAATTGCAAGAAAGTGAAGGATTATTAATGTCATATGAACTATTTCTTCCATCAATTCGTGTGCAATTGAAAAACCAAAAATTTCATCAAGTCACTTATATGCAACTATATCGAAAAATGAAGAGTAAGAGGATAGTGCCCTGGGCTAGTGTTCTCGTTAGTAAGTGTATCTCGTATAGTATGCATGCACTGCAGATGTATCTGACAATCGAAAATATTTCGGGGGAGCTGAAACTCCCAAAACCACCTGGCTGGCTACATATCTCCAAAAATAACAATGAGGTAACTTTTTTTGAAGTGACCTCCTTGGCTATAGCCGGATATCCACACATATTTTCTTCACTTTTTAGGCTTCAAATATATGCTATCCTCAGTCGTCATCACAATTTTCACTATTTGGACTGAACATCCACAGAATGCTTACTCACTCCTGTGACCATTCAAACCAGAGATGGTTTTGAACCTCGCCAACAATCTGCCTCCACTCTCTTCTATCTTTGGCTACATATATTGTGCTATCCACAGTAATATTTTTTTCTGAACAAATTACGAAGGTATTCAATAAAATAAATTATAAAATTGCACACAAAATTACAACACTCTAAAAACTTCTGTACACAAAAATAAAATCAGAAACCCCTAAAATACTGAAAAGTAATGTAAAATATAAAATTTCATGCTTCGATTGTAACACTCGCTATTTAGGACAAACATTACAATATTTAAAAATCAGGATTTCACAACACAAGTCTTCAGTAAAAGGTGGTATAACACCGTGTGCTCTTGCTAGCCATAGCATAAGCAATGGCCATGTTTTTGATGTTGACAACGCCGAAATTTTAGATCATGAGGTTAATGTGAGAAAAAGACTATTCAAAGAAATGTTTCACACATCTAGATCAATTAACAGCTGAAATAAAAAAAGAGACATTGAAAATCTTAGCAAAATTTTATTTTATTTTATTTTATTAATCGAAATTAATGGTAACTAGGTTGTTAGTACCTTAGTTACCTACTATCAATAAACAAATATGTGCAAAACTAAGGTATGTCAATTTTTTTGTGTGTTCCCTTCTCATATTTTTTATTATACCAATGTAAAAAACTGTTTTGTAACATTTACTTATGTATCAATATTGTATATTATTGTATTGCATTGTACCCTCATTTTTTCATTCAAAGCCCTGATGAAGGAAACCAAAACGTTGGCAAACAACTTTTTGCATTATATATGACCTATACTCCAGGAATATTTTAATCAGTAATAATTTTAACAACAGTTGCCCTGATGCCGATACCGAGGCGTTGACGTAATACGAAAGAAAAGTAAGATTATGGACACTACAATGGCTTCGTTATATATTTCTATAAATTACTTTTTTGCCTTAACTCCGTGGTAAAACTTTCTTGTTGAAGATTTCAAAGTATTTGGAGAAACTTGCGTCTGTAGTACCTATCGAAAGGGGTTGGCTACTTTTGCCAGAGATAACTGTGCGCCACAAGGATAGGAGGACAATTCTATTCGATAATTGACTTATTCATCGTCACCAGGACCGTTAATGCTGGTTCTCGAGTGCCCAGGTGTATAATGTGTGTCCCTCAGGTGAGGTAGGTTTCTATCGATTGATGCATTTTTGCTTTTTCCCGCCAATTTTAGGATACAATCCCAGGTGCTGCTCTAGTGGAATACGTCATCTATACTGAAATTTTCCCTCTAAAGGCAGATCTCCATCGCCTCCTTCGTGAGGCTGTCCCAATATCTTTTGGAATGGCCCAAAAGTGCTGTTTCCTTCCATTGATATCGAGGTTGATAGAATGATCTTCGACCGCCGATCTAATTGTTGAGATTGGCCTAATCGAAGTTGCCGCTGGTGCTCCTTCTATCTTCTTCTATATCTTTTTTTTACCTACTTTCGCGTAAAATTAGAATTATCTTCAGTGTCCTAATATATTACTCTCAGTTCTTAATTTTTCCTGATCCTTCAAATACATTTTCCCGGAGATGTCTATCGAATTCAGAATTGATAGCTTAGGCATCTAGTTCAATAGCCGTCTTAAACCGTCATAACTGTCTTAAAGCTGAAATTCCTCTTCGTTACGTCACAACTTCTTCCCCCAAATTATAAAATCCCCCTCCACATCCAAAAATTGTATAAATTTGATCGCATCTCGTGAGGTTGAACATGTTATAAATTTTCTATCTGAAGACTTGGTCAGGGGAACAAAATTTTAACCTTCAAACGTCAGCTTCTTATGCTTTCAGTAACCAGCTCAGGTAACTCTGTGATTCAATGTATGCCAATAAAGGCATGAATCGTAGACAAGACTTTTCAGTGGAGGAATGCTGCTCGCAGCTGCGGAGAGCTAGATAACTGCACGTACTCGTTACGCAATTCCGTATTAGGGAATTCTTGAGCCTGAAGCGTTTGCCTGGGAATCGGTGTATTTGAAAATAAACTACGCTTTTAGTTAACAGATAATTCCGGTGATGAGTGAAAAAACATTGTATAAATGTTTTAAAATATATGTAAGGTAGAATAATCAGAGACGAATGGTTTTGGGCTCCACAAATTTTTACCAACCGGCCCAGGTTTAGACAAACTATTTTCATATCGAGGAGGAATACCACATGATTCGAGTTTATTTGAACAACTTAGTTTAAAAAATAAGGGTAAAAGCTCCTACTGAGTCCCATCTCTTATAACTCTTTCATTGTTCTGGGGAAAAGCGAAATCCTATGTTTGTCCACTGTCCAAAATATCTCTCTTAATAGGGTAGTTTCCTTCATCAAAGAAAACGAAGGCATTGTTTGCGATTCGTTAGCCACCATTAGTGTATTCATAATACACAAATTATTTGGTTTTAGAAATACCGGTTTAGACGAATGGCAATGGTAAATTTTAACCTCATTTGAAAAAGGCCAGATTGGCGCCCATGCCATGCCACTCCACGTGGCGTCACAGGGACCTAGTTTCTATACGAGTAGATAGGAGTTTTACATCGTCTGAAATTACTAATGCATGCATGAGGCACAGAGCTCAGGGAATAATCACATTAAAAATACCTAAGCTCGGAAAGTTTCCTTCCTTTGATAGGGGAATTATAATACTTATTTAAGCCAAGCGCTACCTGCTAGTAGGGTACTCAGCTACCTGCTAGAAGCCTGCGTAGTATCAGCGCTAAAAGCCTCGCCCCAAGGTCACCTCACAAGGCGGCAGGGGGAACCAGAACGACGTCACACGGACTTTTTCCCATCATTCCTACTTAGCCGTCGCGTTTTCGCGCGCTTGAAAATTTTCACTTTTCCTTTAATCGCGAAAAATAGATATCGTCATTTAAAAATCTAAATGCATGAAATGCGTACTCCAGGAGCAATAATCTTTCGATTTGGGCAATAAAAAAATAATGGAAAACCACCCTATTTTAATGTAAAAGGGAAGCCTTTTAGGTGAAGCGCGTGGCTGATATTCGAGGGGTCCTGGGTTCCAATCCCGGGTGAAGCCTTCTGACTTCCCCAGAAAGAATACTCTAAGCGCGAGATGGCCCAGGGTAAGGAATTTTGGCCCCCTACCCGTAATGAGTGAAATTCACACAGTGAAATGAATGATCTCTACCCTCACCTATCCAAACCATATTTCGGGTTTAATCGCTAAGTGAGTGATGTAAAAATTGGCGTAATATTGAAGAATGTTTTTTTTTTAATATCGTATAAATATGGAAAATATCGTATATGTACAGTTGCACGCTTGCTCGTATCAGCTGAAAATCTGCATTATTCGCTATCGAACCCACTTTTTATCATTATGCCCAGTGGATGCGAAAAAACAAATGTTGCGAGGAATATGGGTTATGAATTAATGCAACGGGAACACCAAGGTTGTGCGGTTTTGTGAAGAATGGTGAGCAAGGAATATAGACTCTAGATTAGAGCTTTACCTTCACCTGTGACTACGTAGATTTCCGCGGTGTTCAGGTTCCAATTTCTCCATATTTCCGGTGCAACCGCGTCGGTTTGTTGGTGATGACAACAGTTTCGCTGGCACTGCTGCCAGCGAAACTGTTGTCATCACCAACAAACCGACGCGGTTACCTTCACCTATTCAAACCAACCTTTTCGTTGAATCACTGAGTGAGTGTGATCAGGGGCGGATCCAGGATTATTTTATGGGGGGCACAAAGCTCAGACAGCTCTTCTCATATTAGACATTAAAAACAAAATATATCAATTAAAGAGGAAAATAATTTTCTTTATTTTGGTATGAAATTTATTAATCTTAAGTTAAATGATTGAGGCTCCGTAATATACAAAATAAAACGAACCCAATGATAACCGTTTAAAACTCTTTTAAGTAGTAATGATTAATTTAAATAATTAACTAATGGCAGCGGGCGTAACTTGGTGGAAATCCATAATCGCAGGAATAGAAGGATCAACAACTTTGCTATTTCCACATAGTAATTTATTAACACCGACCATTGTTTCGTTACTCTGTAATAAATTACTATGTGGAAATAGCAAAATTTTTGATCCTTCTATTCCTGCGGTCTTTTAAGTAGGTCTATTTTTTAAGCACCTTGGGGGGGAGGGGGGGAGAGGAAGGTTTCCTTCCCCCTAAATCCGCCTATGAGCGCGATGGTAAAATAATTTATAACGACCGGTCATATTTGAGATTTTAGAGTAAATTATTCCTCAATATTTTTGCAAGTCACGTGTGTGATGCTGAAGCCTGATTATTCCTCTCCGGCCAGTTATCTCATGCTGTGGGGACTAGTCGGCTCCTTTCCGTAATTTTTTGTGCTCACAGGGTTTTACTTCGCGCCACAATACAACCCATTTCTGACGATGCGTCGGCCTTTGTCATGTGTGTTCCATTCACGGTTCCCCCGCCATCCGAGGCTTTTCCCCTTTGCGCTACTTGACCTTGCGCTCCTGCGGTGCCGTAAAAATTTACGACCCCGTCATTCAATGACTGCCTCTCCACGAAAATTTTTTCCGCCTCTTTTTCGTGTGGATCGCACCTTAACGGGCGTTTCGTGAGGGCAAAGGGAAATTGTCCCTGCTTCGGCGAGGCGTTGATTCTTTGCCACCAGATTGTTTTATTGTTGTTCCTCTCTCGATTCGATGCTTGTTCATCCGATTGCAGTTTCAAATCACTCTTTAAGGGGACTCATACCTACCTCACTATCGGTCGTAATTCGTGTCTTTGATGGGGTATTAGTCGTCCGAAACTTACGCTCTCTTCTTGAAATGTGGTTCTGGAGAAGATTGGAGAAGGTGAAGAAGGGAGGAGGAACGACGAAGTGTCAGACATGGTGGATGAAGAGAGGCTGATTCGAGATGAGATTCGGAGAGTCTTTCTTTATAATGGCAATTTGGCACAATTTCAAGATAAACCCAAATGATAAATGATATTATTCCATTTTAAGATGGATGGGGTCAACAAATAAATCAACAGATAAATTTTTTTAAAGAACCTTTACTGTATTCTACGATACTCTCTATTTTGCTGTTATGAGTTTAACAATAAGATAATTACAACATCAATATCAACAGTCGCATTTTAAATGAATTATTATAAAAAATACTTACTTATAGTGATTAGTGCAATGATATTTTCTTTATTACATGGGATAACTGGTGAGCCTCTCCTTGAAGTAATTTATATCTGCAGAGGACCTTCCTTCAGGTATATTCTCCTGAAGCTGGTGTTCACATCATTATTGCGATTTTTTATTAATAAAAAAATCCGTCGGCTAAATTGGGTATCTTTTCCCGTGAAAACCTCAGTCATTGCCATGAGGAAAAATTTTCCTGTCGTGGGATTCAAAACCACGGACCCTTGGCTTACAGGGCCACTACGCAGACTACGACACTATCCATGTTCCTTAATTCCCATGGCAATTTTACGCGCTGTGGACCGGAAAGCCAATGGACCACGGTTCGATTCCCCGTCGAAGGCAATTTTTTCTCCTGGAAATCAGTGTGGTTTTCACTGCCGTGTACGCGGAAGGATTTAAAAAATTTCTCAAATTCTGTTCTATTTTCTTTTTCCCGCTCTATCATTAAATTTAGTCGCGTAAGCATATCATGTTACACCTGAAGAAACTTCGTGTCTTTTGAAAATCGCCTGCTTGAATTTTAATACCTAATCTGTATTAAACATAGAGATATTAGACTTAATATTATGTTTAGCTATAAATTGGCATGCTCTAATTAAGAAGAAACTTCCCAAGTATGGTTTCCTGTACTTTTGAGGTAAATTCATTGGTAAATATATAAAGATTCGTATACTTCAATATCTCACAGTGAACAAGGAAATGCGAACGTATTCGGTGAGGGTATCGATGAAAATGTTGCTTCTTTGCGTCAAGTTGACGGGGAATGACTCGTAAGTTGAATTTCAGAATACCGACTCGTTCCACCCGCTCGCTCTCCCTACTCCACCTTCCTATTCCCAGAATCTCCCTGACCAAGCGCTCACCTTTATATCGCCTCTCCTCCCTTCTAAATTCGCTCCCTCCTTCCACAGATCCTTTTTACCTGTCACGCAAAAAAATTACCGCACAAGCTCTGACCCATATGTCTGCTAATTGAAGGTTATACTTTCCCTACTGGTTAATTCTTTGTTTGTTTTTATGTTGTTATTGTATTGTGTCTAATTCATTTCATTGTGAAAAAATTCACTGTAAATTGGCGTCACGGCTGTATGTGAAAATTACTTAAATAAATAAATAAGTCTTAGGGATAATTATTGATAGGTAAAACGGAGCGTACCTGTTTGGGTATTTAGCGTATAGTAAAAAAAACATTAAGTGCTGATCACTCATTCATCCCCGCTAGCAGGTTGAAAGTTATTTGATGGGTATCATCCCTTGACCCTTTTTAAAAATGTTTTGGGTTAATCGCTTCTTTTGACCCTCCTCTCCTTAATTCTTCGCCAGTTCGCTTGAAATCCGATGGTCTTCACCTGTCTTTTGGTGGTTATATTGAGCCTCTACGGCCTACCCACCCCAAAATACCTCTGAAACCAAATACGTGCTACTATAGTGGTAGCAAGCGCAGCCACGGTTGTTTCTTTTGGGGGGGGGGGGGGGAGGGGCGACGGAATGTTTGGAAAAAAATGAGGGGTAGGCAGCCTTGTTTCCCCCTCGCCGCGGAAGGTAATATCGGGGAAACCGTTTGGGGGTCATTGGGAAACACTTGTGTGCTTCATCGATTGCCCTCCCCCTCCTCCTCTACTTCCTCGCTTCATCCCCTGTGGCTTGGCAGGGGCGTCAAAGGGGAGTCATTGTTAAGGGGCCAGCTACTACATACGTGGGAGATGTGGTCTTGGTAGTAAGGGCACGGGAAAGATTTTATGAAACAATTTTAGATTTCAACATTTATTGAACAAGTCCGAAACACGTTTGAACTTATGGCGTAATAGTTTCTTGAACGACGTTCGCTGACGTTTTTCGTGATTCCGCCTTTGCTCATCCAGGTTAAATTTAATTTAGTGTAAGTGGATGGCACAATATTTTATTTTAGGCTTATACTGTAAGTAAGTCATATTTACGTATAAAAACTAGCGTATATTGATTACTAATTGCTCCAATAAAGGTACTTATGCTTGAAATTGAAATTTGAGTGTTTTAATATCCTTTTTCAATCTACTTCCTTAATTAGATTTTTTGGTTAGTTCGATTTTTTTACTGGTGCCTTAAGGTCTGAACTATCCGAGTTCCACTGAATCAGTGGCGTTACTATGGGGGGGGGGGGGGGGTGAGGTGATAGATCCCACCCTAAGCCTCTGAGAAATAAAAAAGTTATTTAAACTATTATCTAGTTTTGAGCTTTAAGCCTCCCCCCTTGAGTCTTGAGCCCCCCCCCCCCCCCAAAGCATTTCCTAATTACGTCACTGCACTTAATCATCATACGGGTTAACGCCTGGCGCTCTTAACATCTCCAGCCTAACGACCATTGAGGCGTCTCGCGGGGTAGTATGTAGATGTACTATTATTACAGTATTCTACCGATTAAGGTAGGTTTCCATGGAGTACTAAAGAAGTGATCTGGAAGCCTCCCTTTCCTTCCAGCGCTACCTTCTTCAATTCACTGTAAGGCCTACTCCCTTTCATTCTATCTAAAAATCCTATTCTTTTCCTTCCCCTCCCTCGTTTCCCTAACAGTCTACCCTCTAACACCATTTTCAACATCCCCTCCCCGCTAAGTATTTGTCCATCCATACATTCTGTCTCCTCCGTACCACATCTAAAAGCTGCCTTTCCTCGCCAACCATATCCAGCACTTCGTCGTTCCGTTTCCTCTCCGTCCATTTCAACGGGGGGATAAATATATCGTGGCCAAGGGGAATACTTTGAGATTGAGTAGGCCACTGTCCGTCCGTTTGAAGTTTTTTTTTTACCAGTTTACCAGTACGCATTTTTATCGCTTCTTAAAAATGTCCACTGCGCATCGATTAGTGCTGATCTATCTATTTATCTTCTATATGAAGTTAATTGATACAGATGGTTAGAACTATTTTTTGTCATTCTGACCTAAAATCACTGTGTACTAAATATAATATATTAACTGTGAATAAAATGCTGAATTGGCTCATCATTATAGAGAACTATTTCAAAAATGAGCGCAAAATTAAATGTAATAATACACATTCTACGGACAAACGCAACAGTCATTTGTTGAAAACTTATCTTTATAATAACATGCACGGTAAAAGGTTGCTGAAGTATGTTGTGCCTCACACCTTTAATTGTATCCCAAAGGCTTTATGTAATCTCAAATCTTTGGCCGACATTAAAAGAAAAGTGAAAGATTGGTTAATAAGTGATATTGTAAACTTGTAATTTCTCTATTTTAATCTGATATGTACAAAATATATTAAATTATCATAGTTTTGTTTAAAAGCCCCTAAAGTTGAAGTTGAAACTTGTAATGTAAATGCTATGCTCTCAATGTGCCACATGTTGTATTGAATAATTGGAACCTTCTGACAAGCCATATGGCTTAGAAGGACCAAGTTTGTACATGCGAATAAAGGCAATTATTATTATTATATTAAATATAGCCTCCTCCGTTTTGTCATAGTGATAAATACATTTGTACATTCGGCACTCCTTTATGGAGGCGGTTTGCAGGTAATAATGTGGATGTTAACGGTGTTGATTTTTAACGATTTTATTACTCCCTCTTGAAACCTCATTTGGAGTATGCCACTAGAGAATGGGACCCGTGTGAAAAAGGAGTGGATTTGGTTATAGATACAGAGGTTAGCGATAAGATTTGTGAAAAATTGTTATGATAAATATTGTTGTATAACTGAATTAATTAGGAATTTTGACTGGGGAAGCAAAACCAATCGAAGGGAAAATTTTTGCTTAAATCTGTTCTTGAAAATTCAATTGGGTATGCTTTGCCTGATGATCAAGATACTTAAAAAGAGATCGTAATCATCACGGAAGAAACAATCGCAACGGTAAGATTTGGGATATAGACTGCAGAACTGATCGATTTATAATGCTGTTTTTTCCACAGACAATGAGGGACTATAATTCCCGCGATAGTTAAAATTTAGAATAAATTGACTCGGACTGGATAAAATAGGCTCTGTATGTTTAATTAATAACTTTCTATATATGTCAATAATAGCAATCTCTTCCGTCTCTCAGAGTCTTCCGTGGCGTTCAGAATTTGTGGATTTCTCCATTTTCCGGGTTATCGCCGCGTTTCGTGGTCAGAAGTGACGACAGTTTCGCCAGGATTCCACCAGGCGTCTTCAGGTCGAAGTGTCACCTCGACCTGCCTTCACTTCGACTGACTTCGACTTCACTTCGATCTGAAGACGCCTGGTGGAATCCTGGTGAAACTGTCGCCACCTCTGACCACGAAACGCGGCGATAACCCGGAAAATGGAGAAATCCACAAATCTCCATGCATTTTTTGGCATGTTATAACTAAAGCATGAATCACCGACTATTTTAACTTTTCGTTTTTCTATCACAAACTTACAGTTTTATTTTTGTGGTAGCATTTTTGTGCACTTAGCTGTACTTAGTTTCTCGTCTGACAGCGTATAGTTGTCCTGAGTGTTTGGCACGTATCCTGCGAACGACCGCGTTTCTGATTAAGGCTAGGATGAGTACTGATTTCATGGTGTGGAATCACCCCGCGCCACTCACCCTGTTGGTGGCTTGCCCTGTACTTGTAGATGTACTCCTTTTATTTTCCAGGGTATCGATGTATGTATACGTGTGGAGGGGAAATGAGGGAGACGTTTTTCTTCACCCTCCTCCTCCTCCTCCGCCAAACCATCTCTCCCCTCATTTCCTTTCGGTGGCACAAGGAAGCACAAATGTAATTTAGGGAATCCCCACTGTCTCGGTCACGTGATCGAGGTGGTAATCACGTTAGGAAGGTGGGGTGGGGGTCGGGTTTGTCGGTCTTTGGCGCGGGGGGTGGGTTGAGGGAGGGTGCCGGTGTGGTGGGGGAAGGGATTTCTACCCCTCTCCTACTTCCTCCCCCTCCCCCCGTCCACCCCACCCCTACTCTCCCTCAAAGGACGCCTTCCCCTCCTGTGGAGCGATTCCGTAACACGTAAACGTGTGCCTACCCTCCGCGAAGATTTGCCGGTAAGGGTTCGCACAGCTTGTTGCTATTACTTTCTCTGTGAGGTAATGCTCGCATGTCCCATTACATGATTCCGATGTACGATCGGTTCTTCAGGATTCCTTCTTGTTCACGCATGTCCTTTACAGGAGCGTAGATCAAAGTATAGGCTTAACTTACGTAGGAAATTCGAAGAAGATATTTTCTCAGACGACGTGAATCACATCCTTCGTTTATCTTCGCACTATTGTAGAAGTGATCATGAGAATAGAATAAAAGAAATCGACTGCAAAATAGAGAGATTTAAAATGTCATTCTTCCCTCGTACTATTAAGGATAGCAGCGTTGTCTCAATTGATAGGATTAACGACGTCGCTCGTAAGGATCACTCATTGCATGTTTTTTTCATAGTTCTAACCTTGGCATGTATATTTTTCTAGTATGCGTAATATTTCTGTGACCGTGCGGTGTGCATGTGGCTGTCCTCTTGCATGCTGCATGTTGGTGATTTGTCACTCCCTGCCAAACACCCTAGAGGTGGCTTGCAGGGCATTGTGTAGATGTCTTATCCATCCAAAGCTCGTTGTGTCACACCTGAATTATTGTGTGATTTCGTCGTATTTTGTGTGATTTCGTATTTTACTCCATAGATAGTTGATCATATTTTCATAATAGCCCATATGAATCTTGGAATGTGTTGGGTTTTACGAAAATTTACCAAATCGATGGGTAGGTGTTAGTTATCTATCTTGGCCTGTAATAATCACCTAGTTTAGAATTACTTAAATGCGTAATTGTGGTATTTATAACAAAATCTGTTTTTAGGGAATTTGGATAAGGCCTCTTTTGCATTTTTCCCTTGAGATTATGAATCCGTTAAAATTTTCTCTGTTTTATGATATTAAATATACTGGAGTGCATGTACGTTTCTGCATGTTTTGCATTTTTTGTCTTTGGAAATGAAAAAAGCAAATTTTCATTTCCTTTCTAAAACAGGACGATTTTTCAATAAATAGCAACATATGCATGGCTTTTTCAGAAAGGACAATTTCGCCCCAAAACAGGAAGATTTTTCATCGCCATACAGGATCACGTGATAGCTTCAGCGTGCCACCAAAAGTACGTCCTAAAAAAAGTGACCAATGTAGAAACTGCAAATCCTAAAAACAAACAATTGATCGTGTTGGTAAACTCTTCTCGGGGTTGCCCTGAGGATGAGCACCGATTCGGAGCTTGACACGTTGGCCAACATGGAAAAATTAACCCGGTGGGAATACCGATAAGAGTTTACCCAAATCATTCGCCGGAAAGCATCAAATCATATTTCAATTGATCATGCAACCGGAGAATTTACTTTAATTGAAGGGAAAATTGCACCGAAAGCGACAATGACACACCTAAAATAATTCGCCAAGCAATAGCAAAGAAATATCACCTAATAGAAGGTAAACCATAATAGGAATAAACTGCCCATGAGGTGATATAAATCAGGGAGTATAAATTACGTACATTTGGACCAAACATTTTACGCAGATGAAGCCATAGCGTGTAATCGACTAGGCATTACACTTCAGGACAAGAAAGAGAAAGTTAACCAACTCATTGACATTTCATCATTTCCCTCTTATCAAAGTATCCATCACAAATGGAATTAAAAAATTAGGGAAATATACGCCCCTCGCTATTGAGCTAAAAAAGAATTTGGAAGCAAAACCATGCTAACACAATGCCTATAAATATGTCAGTTAGTTGTATCGTACCGTGCAGTTTCGAGAAAAACCTTATCCAACTTTTCTTAATAGTAAAAATCCATCCAATAATCCTAAAGCAACATGCGATATGCTCAGAACATTTCTTAGATCCCAACAGCAACAAAATCAAATATGACTTGGCTACTGGCAGTCATGTTTAATGATGCCAGAATAACTTTATTCAGAGATAAAATGCATAATAATGATACTCTGGGACTCATAGCGCGAAATTATGTAGCTTCGTGGGTGGAGCCATTGACTTGTAAGCGAAGCTCCTACATTTCAGTCTGGGTTGAAGCCTAGGAGCACTTTTAATCAGAACTACTCGCGATTAGAAGATATCCAAGGAAAGGAAGTGTATAATATACTCAGAATTATTATTATATTATGATGTTATTTGTCTGTGGTTTAATCCGGGGTGAGCTCTACCTTCACTTATCTAAAACAATCATTTTTATCGGTTCTGGTATTAGGAGGGGGCGACCGACTAAGTAGGCTATTTTCGCCATGAGGGATGGAGAGAAACCCGGCGTCGGCGTACGGCTGCTCTTAACGAAAGCAGTGTTGGGTATCATAGCTTAACGTTCCTTCAACCGTTGTAGTCTCCCAAATCCTTCAATCAGGGACATGAAGGTATTCTTCCCGTTAAAGTTATCTTCTATGGAGTATTATTCCGGCAGTCTCCCCGCCCATCATGGAGTTACTCACAACAGAGCCTACTGCCTTTCATTTTATCTAAAAATCCTATTCTCTTCCTTCCTCTCCCTCGTTTACCGAATATTCTTCCCTCTAACACTGTTTTCAACATCCACTCCCTGCTCAGTACTCGCTCCATCCCTACCTTCTGTCTCCTCCGTATCTCATCTAAAAGCTGCCTCTCCTCACCCACCACATCCAGCACTTCGTCATTCCTCCTCCTCTCCGTCCACTTCACCCTCTCCATTCTTCGCCACACCCACATCTCGAATGCCTCAAGTCCTCTCTCGTCTTCTTTCCTAAGTGTCCACGTTTCTGCACCGTAAAACGCTACATTCTAGATCAGACTCTTCACTAATATTTTCTTTAAACTCTTACGTATATTCTTAGCAAATTTTTTTTTTTTATATTATTAACTTCTTTTGTGCTTTTTTTGTCAATGCCCACATTTCAGAACCATGGAATAGTTCAGTTGTGTTTGGCAAGATGAGGTGGAGCAGCATACTGAATAAAATGTTAATACTTCCTGTACTGTCCACTGGTTTATTATTAATATCAAAGCGTTTCGACGCTTAGCGTCATCATCAGGTCAAATAGAAATAACCAGTCTAGATATTTCTTTTTCACCCGCTGATTACGCTGTGGGACAACATTTGTTATTTCTGTATTATCTGATGGTGACGCCAAGCGTCGAAGCGCCTTTTTATTTATAATAAACCAGTGGGCAGTGCAACAATTTTTTAATCATTTATCCTTGTAATAGTATCGGCAGTGAAATTTCTTTTATACATCCTAATATTTTTTATTCTTATCGACGTTTATTTTTTAATAGTATCATTTTAAACAGCTGGGTTGTAACCATTTAATTATGACAGTGATCATAACAGTATAATCTTAACAGAGAAAGTCATTCCTGGCCAAAGTCGGCTGTTCCTCGTTTTTATCCCTCCACCTCCCTTGTCTCATCCTTTCACTTTCAGATTCCTCAGCTTCTTCCGCTTTTGCCATCCACCCTTTTTGAATTCTCGTTTCAAGCGCGATGGAGGGAGTGCCATTCTCCTTCCGTCTTCAAATGGGGCCCCGCCCCTTCCATTCTCATCTCTCGGTGGAGGAGGGTCCTCCATCAACACCCCCCCCCTGTCATCTTTACTCCAACTGACATCTACTCCATCTCTGAAGGAACTCCCCCTCTGTTTATTTGGCGTCAAAATCGGAATCGATAATGACCCTTTAAATCGGCGCTTGGACGGGGACATGACGCCGATCGCATTTCTAAGGGACACCAGACCCCTCTTCTTGCTGAATATATTATTTTGCCCATAAATAGAACCTCGTTATGGCTGTTTGGAAACATGCGTCGTCGCGTGACCCATCCAATGCCGGCCTCTAAGGCGGCGTAAAGGGTTGTAACTAGGTGACACGCCAGTCTCTACCAAATAGGTTGTTTTCCTATTATTTTTTTACTGCCTAAATCGAAAGATTATCTCTCCTGGAGTACGTATTTCACGCTCTTAGATTTTAGAATGACGATATCTATTTTTCGCGATTAAACGAAAAGTGAAAATTTTCAAGCGCGCGAAAACGCGACGGCTAAGTAGGAATGATGGGAAAAGTCCGAGTGTCGTCATTCTGGTTCCCGCTGTCGCCCTGTGAGGTGACCTTGAGATGAGGCTTGAGCGCTGATACGACGCAGGCTGCTAGCAGGTAGCAGAGTACCCTTCCAGCAGGTAGCGCTTGGCTTAAAAATGGATTACTATTACCATATCTAACGAAGGAAACGTTCCGACCTTATACAATTTTAATAAGTGATTATTAAGAGATGTTTCCCTGAGATCTGTGACTAATGCATGCATTAGTAATCTCACACGATGTAAAACTCCTATCCTCTCGTGTAGAAACTAGGTCCCTGTGACGTCACGTTGATTGGAATCGCATGGGCGCCAATCTGGCCTTTTTCAAATGAGGTTAAAATTGACCATTGCCATTCGTTTAAACTGGGATTTCTAAAATCAAATAATTTGTATATTATGAAAACCCTAATGGTGGGTAACGAATAGCAATCAATGCCTTTCGTTTTCTTGATGAAGGAAACTACCCTATTCTTTAAAACATGGTCGAAACCTGATAATGATTCCTATCCATCTACAAACGGCTGATAACCCTGACTTAAAAGTGATTGTCAGGACACCACCTGATTACAATAAAAATGATGTTGGAGTCATTTGAATACTTGATTTCCGACTAAAAAATATTCCTGAAAGTCCTCAAATGTTCGGGGGAAAACGAATAACTGTATAAATTCGTTCGCCAAAACATACCTCATGTTAATAATCCAATTACTATTTCCTCGGTTGCTTAAGCATTTTTAGCCAAGCACGCAGTCTCCGGCTCTCCAGCGGCTCCCAGCCGAATTTATCTAAAAGCCGCTCGTTTCTAGATTTGTCGCTAATTTTTACTCGCAGAAGTTCTTACCGAATCCTTTGTAAGATGTTTAGTTCACGGGTTAAGTCTTTCTGTCGTGTGCTGTTAGTGAAAAATCGTAAGTGGATGGCAACAGAACAGAAAAGGTAGACCTTGAACGAAACATATTTGCACGGTACACGGAATTGCGCAATCTGACGTACGTGCGAATGCGCAATCAAAATTTCGTCGTGTATAGCGGTGAATTGCTAGAACACATGCGTGGATGCAAGACGGCAAAATAGCCCATGTTCTAATTTCGTTCATGCATTTGCGCAATTCCATGAAATTTTATAAATTAATGCACCTCTAACCTGCGCAATTCTGTGCCCCGTGTAAAACGGCCTTTACACGACGCAATTTTGATTGCGCCTTCGTACGTACGTCAGATTGCGCAATTCCATGTACCGTGTAAAACGGCCTTAAGGATTTTTGACCCCTGATGATGTCGATCGTGTGCTATGGCGGAAAAATTGATATCCATATTTTTCTGCTAATTGAAGTACTCTATTACTCTTGTAAGTTCCTTTCGGGAAATGCAACGTCGAAAATATTTTTTGTTTAACTTTTCACCCCTGTTACTGGGAGCGTTTTCAAGAGAATGAAAGAGCATTGGATTTCTCATTCTCTTGAAAAAGGTCCAAGTAGGAGGAGTTAAAGTTGAGCGGAAAATATTTTCAACGCACCATTTCCCTGAAGGAAATTACCACATAGATAAAAGAAGCGGCGGAAATCTTCATACAATAGTTACTATATCACTATTTTCGATAAAATTAAATTGGTAAATAAGGCCATTGTTGGGTCCTCTACAGATTAATTTTATTTATTTTATATTAAGTGTATTCCCAAACCACCGAATACAGCTCATGTAGGCCATTTTATATCGAGGTATTCAACAAATTGTTTACAATTTTACAAACACAAACAACCATACCTACTCCGGAATGGGGAAACTATACCAGGCGGGACTCGAACCCGCGACCTCTTGTTAGGCGGGCGAGGACTTTACCCCGCCGCCACCGAGGCCGTCATTGGACCGATTGTCATTGGAGATGATGATAACAGTGACGTTGGAGCGTGACTGTTTCTCGATTTTTTTCACTGCTTACGCTCCTCTTCCCTGGTGTCCACGACGACTGATTTCTTCTCTTCCTCCGTTTGAGTGCAATGTCACCTATTTCAACGCCTTCGCCTGCCATTCAATCCTTCAATCCAGATTCCTTTCCCTATTATGTCGGAGGGGCCGTGACTGCCACGCGTAATGATGGTCATTGCGGCGATGATGGCGTTTTGATGAGCTTTTAAGTGGGAATGATGTAGTCGGAAATATCATCCATCGCCTCCTTCGATCCAACATTGAGGGATTAATGTGCCTCAATAGAGACAAACCACACTTTTGATATCTTAATCCGTTACAGCTTCAATGCATTGTAAAATATCGAGCATATTTTGGGCATTTTAGGAGAAAAATGGTGGTAAATGTGCTGTAAAAATGGATCAGGAAGTTTAGTTAAATTTGAACAATCAGTCTTCACAATTGGATGACTTAAACGTGCCGGACTCGGTGGCAGTGGGTTGTAGTCCTCGCCTGCTAAATCGAATCACACGGGTTCGAGTCCCGCCTAGGTGGGTTGACATTATCTAGGTCGTGAGTGTTTATGATTATTCCGCGTTGTTTTATGCTAGATTTCACCGCAGTAAATCTCTTAAATGCGCCATTGTCAAGGCGATGAAGATGAATAATTAAAATAAAATCCTCCAATAAATTGGAAATGCAGATGTTTAAGTTTAGTATGCGCTGATTTTAATTCATACCAGTCTGTTTAAGAAGTCGTATCAGAATCCTAGGCATTTTAATTTGCTAAAGAATTTGAAAGTTCAGGTAATGGGCTCTTAGAGCCTTCCTAGATATTCGAAGAAATTACGTCATCCTACCTTAAGCTCTAAATCACGGTTTTAAGGTTTTTACTCAACCGTAAAAACCTTAAAACCGTGAATAAGCCGTGAATTTGGTCTGCCGTGAAAAACCTTGAAAAAGCCGTGAATATCATCATATAACCTTAAAAATCTCTCAAAATTGATTTTAGAACTGCGATTGAAAGATCAAAAGAAAAGTGGATGTGTTGATCATGTTTCAAGGCCAGTCATGCGTAGCATTTATCTGCACACGGATATTCTAAGCGCAATTGAAATGAAAATACACAACCTTGGTAACTTTTCACTGGAAAATTATTTATTGGTACTACGCGTTTCGAGTGTCTTTTATTATAAGCGCATTCATATAAGCGCGAGCGACTATTCTTATAAGCGCAAGAATTCTTCTAATGTAAGTGCAATTATTGGTCCGTGTTTCGTGATGACACATTGACCTTAAGCCTGTACCAAAGCCGGAAGACTGGCAACCAAAGTGTTCACTAACCCTGGCGAAAATTCAGACACTCCTTAACTTCCCTGGCACCCTGGTCCCTCTATTTTCCCCACTCACAACCTTTAGCCGGACATGAATTTTGCAAACGATATGTGACGTCATAAGAGATAGCACTTTCATTGCTGCGTTTGCATTCAAGGCATCTGTGGTGTTTTTTACATTTTTTAGTTAACGTGCGGCCGATGATTGTTACGTTATCAATATTTCTGGCTAAAATGCCTCTGTAGTACTTCACCAACTTACTAAAAATAGCAGCACTTTCATTGCTGGGTTTGCATTCACGGCGACTGACGCGTATGTTAAATTTTTGGGTAACGTGAGACCGATGATTGTTACGCGATGAATATTTCTGCGTAGAATGGTTTATCTAAAAACAACGAATTTGACGACATCTAGACCTAAAAAAAAACCGAAAAAAACTGTGAATTTTATATTTTAGTAGTTTGAGTGGGAACCATGTCTAATTCGGAAATATATAATAACCCCCTGATCGGTAATCATTTAAATATTCTCTTCTCCGCAATCACACACCTATTATTCGCCTCTTATTCTTCTGTGGCTATCAGGGGCAGAAAAAGGGGCGCCCATTTATTACGTGAGGTGATTTTGGCGATTTTTAGACCCCCCCCCCCTTGGCCCCCTAGTGATATATCGTGAGCTTTGGCTTAAAAACCTCCCTCTAATCTCGCGTGAGATTGTTCCAAATGCGTATTTTCAGTTTAAATGTATACTTCATTGCGTTGGATTTTTTATTGATTGTTTAATTCAAGGGCGTACACAGGTTCAAAACTAGAGGGGAGCAAGTCGTGGTCGTTCGAGTTGTAACTCAGAAATGGTCAAGGAAACCAAAATTTCAAGAAAGTAATAACAGCGCTTCATTAGTTTTTAAAATTGTTTAAAAAATGCTCTAAAAATGTTTTTATTTTAATTACCTACATGTTTGATACATATATCACTTTTATTGGATTTAAAGAAAATTTGTTCAAATTTTTTGTTTTGAAATAAATTTACTTTTGCTTCTGGGGGGTAGCTGACCCCTCCTGCCCCCCGCTGGGTAGTTCCATGGTTTAATTACTTTTATTTAAGATTAGTTAAGACTAGGATTTAAGTTTACTAAGATCGTAATTTTACCCTGTACCTTTCGGAAAAAAAATTCGTGATACTTTCCAGGACCCCTTCTCCACCCCGCCGTGAGATTAGCTTGAGTTCCGCTTGACTCCCTTCCCCCCTTAACGTCTCACGTAATTACTGGATACCCGCAAACGTATGTTACAAGACGAGCCCATCTTATAGCTTCAGTCTTCCGGATTGTTGTCACTGCTTTGACCAGCAACGGGGGTAATGGAGGGGGAGGGGCTGGTTGGACCCACTTACCCCTCCCTCTCCCCCTCCCTCCCTCGACAATCATTCTGTTTGGCTCGGATGCGTTTTGGCGGCCATTGAGAGCGGGATCAGATATCTCAGCGTTTGGATATCCTCGTTAACAGCAGAGATCTTCCTGCGAGTGGACTTTGGCCCTGAGTGAACCGTTATACCAAAGTTTAATACGCATTGTGGGATGCATGTGGTTTCATCGATTCGGATGTATGTATAATAGTCGCGGCAGTGGGGCTACCGCTCTATATTTATATTATAGTTATGTTTTTTCCCAATCATTTCAGTTGTGTCACAGAGGGAAGATGAAGAGTTGGACATGGTGGTCAAAGATTTGAATTCGTCTGTGCCTTCTAATTGGCTGAACATGACATTATAAAGAGTACCTGTTCTTAATTTCACCATCAATCAGAATTGGTCTAAAGGCAAGTGGTAGGGTCACAGGATCGCCTTGGGAATCGTGTGTGCTAATCAGGTTTTGCTATGAGTCGTCTTATCTGCAGCTATAATAGAGACCATTTAAAAAAGCGGTAAGAATATCAAAAAACGACACTATATGCAAAAATTCCTTGAAAAGAAAATCATAAGACTTTAACTTGACTCAAGCCAGTATTTTCCGATGGTGCCGACATCTTATATTCTCATTGGTGTCTCCCTGGATCAAGTCCAGACACTCTCATCATTACACTTCCATCGCCATTCTACGTTGCCTTCCATGGGAGGTCCCAGGGGCGGATCAAGGATTTTTTTCTGGGGGGGGTGGCGAACGTTATGATGACCGTATTAAAAATCTTGTCTATATTACGAGGTTATAGGGGGGCACGTGGCCCCGTATCCCCCCCCCCCCCCTAAATCCGCCTATGTGAGGTCCATCGTGGAATATGTCAGCGCTCAATGCTCACTGTCCATGTTGTCACAACGTCCTCAATTGTGCCAAGCACCCTCCCTCAACTTTTTTCCCTCTTTGTCTCAAGACCTCTTTCACTCCCTTGAAAGCACTTTGGAGAATATGAACTTTGAATTTAATGAAGATGGTACAAATCAAAGGAAAAAAGTTTATTTTCCCAAAACCACTAATAGTAAGGTCTTCAATGCTCCCTTTCTTCTTTCTTTTGCAGTCTCGCATCCTCCTGATTTTATGACATCCAAGGCATTGACTTTCATGAATTTGCACTTTGATAATAGCGTACGTTTCGATACCATGGTTGGTGGTGTGATGTCGCAACCTTTTTCCTCTGACAATGATACAATAATAATCACTTATACTCTTAAGCGCTTTATTTCATCCCCTTCATCCAAAATGGCTTTCTCTTTATAACAATCCCCTGCTTACTCCTCATCACCATAGTGCCCTCAACTCCAAAACACCAAAATAAATACAAATATGCATACAAATAACAAAAAAAAAACAGTTTAAACATCAGTGCATAATTAATTACGCCGAACATCATGGACACAACGTTCCAGTGGTAAATTGTCAGTGGTGTAGATACGTAACTTCGGCAGATCTCCCGCGATTCAGTGTGTACTACTAGAATGTTTAACTCGCTTTTTATTCACCTTTGCTGATGAGAGTATTTTTTTTTTTGAACGCGAGGAATGATTGAACACAGTCGAGGCGTCTCAATTCCCGCGCCCGGCGACTTTCATTTTTTTCTCCCTTCGCCGTCCCTAGGTGGCGCTCGCGCGGAACCATCGCGCTCTTACGGCTTCTTCTCTTTATTTGATTATTGCGTGGCGCGTCTCGGAGGAGGTTGATTTAAAAAAAGAGGGAGAAGCGAAACGGGGAGGAAATATTATCCCCCGAGCAACAATGCGAGATATGTCGTAGGTTATGGAGCGTGGATGCGTCGTGATTCTTTTTCCTCGTATGGTAAACACGTGGGTAGTTTAGGTGATGCCTATGTATAGCTAGCTGATTGTGGGTGTTGAAATGGGACTGGGATGTTGCTCTCGAAGATGGCTTCGTTCGCTAATTTCATTTTATCTTCGATTGTGATGAAGTTTAGTAAAAGGGAGAGAGAGAGAGAGAGACCCATCATTTTTCCGTTTTTTAGTATTCGCCGTACAGCATTATCACTACTCACTTTGTTTTTTTTTATTTTTTTTTAGATTCGCTTCACTTTTGAAAATAGTATGCAAGTATACGAGAGATTGATAAAATGTACCAGGTGAAGAAAAATTGTGATAGGAATGATGCCAACGGACAACGGATGAGGGCTCAGGGGAGCCCTTCGAGGATACAACACACCGGGGCCGGGAACCAAGCCCGTGGCTTATACGCCCGATCACCCGGGAAGGGGGAGGAGAGGAAGGGAAATGGAAAGAGGCGCCGCCGCGATAGGAGCCCGTCGACGCCTCTGGGAATGGATAGGAGCGGAAGGAACGGGACGGGGGAAAACACCTCAGCGCTATGGGAGCGAAGAGGGCCCTACTATTAGCGAAACCCGCCAAGCCATTAATGTTCTAACGATCTTGGAGGATTATTCTATGAGGAAGAATAATCCAACGATCAGATCGTTAGATAGGAATGATGCCAATAGGAACTGAAATTGCCTGTGATGTTTCGGTCGCAAACGCGCCGTTTGGCGACTACAGAAACTTTAAGCCAAGCGCTCCAGTTGGCCACAAGTTTGTCCCTGTTGCAGGGTGCTCCGGGAAACTCATGACTTCGAATTCTTTGCCTGTTGGAGATCGCGATGTAACCAAGGGATCCGGCAAAGGGGCAAACTCGCGGCCTATCGGAACGCTTGGATAAAAGTTTCTGTAGTTTGAAAATGGTGTGTTACGACCAAAACATAATTAAAAGTTTTGGTTTTACTTACATCAGCTATCGTTGGTTAAAATTTCGTGACGCAATTTTTTTCTACGCATTATATTTTGTGAATCTATCAAATATTTTAATACTTAAACAGATTTATAAACGGAAGTTAACCTAAACAGCAACAAAAAAGTGGGGGATATTCGGCTTGATTTTTTTTGTAGTGGCCACCCTGGTATCTCGTTTTCCTCTCGAGGCATTCCAAAATCTGCGGAGGGAGGCCTTACTAAGCAGTGTCGCGAAGGTGAGGGGAGGGCGGGGGAATGGGTGGAGATGGAGTTAATTGTCGGTCGTTCGAAGGGAGGGAGGGATTTTCGGGGCAGCAGGAGGGGGGAGGGGGAGGAACTCTATCGCATACCGAAGCGCAACAGGTTGCTCCTCCCCACCCTCCCTCTCTCCACTTCCCCTCCCTCTCCTTCCCCAATAGAACGGCGCTCGAGGTGCAACCTTATGCCTCATTCACATTACGATTGTTCCAGCGATTGTTGGCACTCTCGTGCATTCACACTGCGATGGCTATAACCTTAAAAATTTTGTGACAACATTTCCTAATTTTCCTTTCCTTTGATTAATTTTTCGTTGCTCTCCTATCTGCTGGCCATTTCCAATGGCATATTTCTTCCCTTTTGCGTTCTTAAAAGCACGTCCTGTGTAACTCAACTGGGGACGACCATTTAGGAATACAAACAAAAATCAGAATTCAGCTCTTTGAGAATTTCGCCTAGCTTTTGGGTCGCCAAATCACTTATTTATGTATTAACCTTCACCCAAAGCTTCCGAATTCCTTACATGATCGATCAATTTAATGTCCATGACTTATCGAATGCTTACACTTGCCAAGAGAGTTCGCGAAGTAACGATGATTCCAAAGGTAATGGGTATCTTATCTCCCGTGGGAATATCGGATCTGCTGCACGAGCAGCGATAAATTGGTCTTCTAATGATTAATAGATGTATAAAATTTTTAAATATTTACTAGTTGAAATAAGGAAAATTGCGTTTTTCCACGATTATTTTACTGCGTCCGACGCGTTTCAGCATAAGGAGCTACGTTGGTACAAGATGAAAACATTTTTGTGGAAAAGTACTGTTATATTTTATTTTTATCTGTTTAACTTCCACTACGTCTCACATGAATCACTTTTATTGATATTGTGAATTATTAAATATTGTACCGCAAGTGATGGACTTCGACTGGTCCCTGGGGCAATTAATGGGGAAACGAAATGGTGAAACGCAGAAATGTGAAGGGGGCCGATAATGATCCCCCGTTTGTCCTTTTAGTGTTAAAAATTGATCTCCGGCGTAATCTGTGGCTGCAACAGTCTCCGTCGGTTTGGCGGCCGAAGGGGAATGAGCCTGAGCCTTTGGACTCTCCACCACCCCCACGCGATGTCTCGGATCAACGGGCATTCGTCCGCTCTGTAATTAATTAGATGGGCCGGGTCAGCGGGGGGTCAAGGGGAAGCTGTTGCCCTCTCTTCGTCCGTCCACGTGACCCCCCGCGAACCCCAACTCCTGTATCGGCGCGGCCGAACGCGGACACGAAATTTCTCCGCGGCAGTGAGCCGTAGGGTACGATCATAGCCGACGCCACGCGCTGTCCTTGCGCCAAGCTCATTGCGCTTCGCTTCGTCGCCTGATCGGACCAAATTCTCAAGAGCATGGCGGGAAAGTAATAAGACTGGAAATTATTTCCCTTAAACTGCAGTATGAGAGTGAGAGTGTGATGGCGTTCTCAAAGATCGTACGGGAAATGCCACTACTGGAGATTTTCAATCTCCAAATAGGGGAAGAGTGAGGGGTAATGTTTTGGAGGAAGAGTTCCCGCGTTTCCAGCCGGGTCCAAGGGTTTTTCTGCACCGACGTTTCGAGGGCGAAGTCTGCCATCGTATTCAGGGTGAATGGAATAGACAAGATGTGTCCGTCTTATATACCTTCGCATTGGGTCCTCAGATCCTTCAAGGGGTAATGTGTGCACGATTTTAATATCGAAAGGAAACAAGTTGAAAAACCTGTAATCTGTATCGGGATGCTATCTATCCCAAAAACCCTGTTGCTGTTTAAGTTATTTTTTATTGCTAAAATCGAAAGATTATTACTCCTGAAGTATGCATTTCACACTTTAGATTTTTAAATGACGATATCTATTTTTCGCGATTAAATGAAAAGTGAAAATTTTCAAGCGCGAAAACGCGACGGGTATGTATGAATGCCGGGAAAACTCCATGTGACGTCGTTCTGGTTCCCGCTGCCGCAAGTGAGATGACCTTGGGTCGAGGCTCTGAGCGCTGATACGACGCAGGATGCTAGCAGGTAGCAGAGTACCATGCTAACTGGTAGCGCTTGGCTTAAATAAGGATTATTAATTCCTTATCAAGCGAAGGAAACTTTCCGACCTTAGCCAGTTTTAATGTGTGATTATTAAGACATGTTTCCCTGAGCTCTGTGCCTCATGCATGCATTGGTAACCTCAGACGATGTGAAAGTCCTATCTACTCGTATAAAAACTAGGTCCCTGTGACGTCACGTGGAGTGGCATCGCATGGGCGCCAATCTGGCCTTTTTCAAATGCAGTTAAAATTGACCATTGCCATTCGTCTAAACTGGGTATTATAAAACCAAATAATTAGCATATTATGGATAAACTAATGGTGGATAACGAATCGCAATCAATGCATTTCGTTTTCTTTGATCAAGGAAACTACCCTATTTCCCGTTCACTTTAGATAATAATAATAATAATAATAATAATAATACGTCTTTATTGGGCGAGATTGGGACTAGAAAGTCCCATCTTCCATCTAACCCCAAGATGTCTAACCTCTAGATGTCAGTACTAGAGGGCAGCACAGGTTTTAACCATCGTCGTGTGAATGCGCGATAGTTCCGACAATCGCTGGAACAATCGTTATGTGAATGAGGCATAAACATGGTTTACAGGACCGCCAATCATCAAAGCTCGATCTATCGAACCGAGTCGTTACTTTATAAGCGAGCGGCATGCATAAATCCAACCGCCCACAATCTCGTCTGTTGGTCGTTGCCATAGCAGTGAGGATGACTCTCTTCCCGCCTCGCTCCTTCTTCAGCGGCTGTCTTGTCTCGAGAGAGGAGTAGCGCGTTGCACAAGCCCTCGAAATGAACGGGGCGGGAGGGAGAGAAAAAAAAGACAAGCGTAATAGCGATCATCGTAGTGTGAGGGGAAGAAGATGTTGGGAAAGAGTGGAGGGGAATGCACCCCCGTCCACGTCACTCCATCTCCGTACCCCCCCTCCCCCCTCCGCAACGCGTTTGATGGCCTCGAAGTCTCGCAACCGCGCGCCACCGCCACCAGAGGGCACTGGGGAGGGGGTGGACGGGTGAGGGAGTGGGGGCGGGGTGTATCGTGATATCAGGGAGAGAGGAAGAGTTAGTCACCGAAGACGGGAATTGAGATTTAACAGCATTCGATGTCACCGGGGTTCACATGAGATATCTTCCCAAATAGTAACTTTTACCGACATTCATCTGCATACAGCCCTGCAAACCTACTAAAAAGGCGTGTGGCAGGGGGTGTAAGGACACGAGCTGTTACCATGTAAAACGCAAATGCGCTAACAAAAATAAGACTAGCATTTATGACCTGGGGAAAAACGAATTCCAATGTCTATCCGTTTGGCAAAATATCTCTCTTAATTTATCGCTTCTGGAAATATATTGGTACTATGATATTATTTTCTCCGTGTCGCTCTCAAAGATATCTTTTCTCAATTTCTCATGTAATCTAAACCTAGGGCGCAGCCTCTTGAGTCTCCAGCGGCCCCCAGCCGAATTCGTTTAATATCTGTGTAACGGTTTATGTACGGCCGCAGTTGTTTTTTGAAACTGTTGCATGCATGTAGCCATTAATTGCTTTGAAATTTGTAAATTCATTGTATTCTAGCTCCTGTTTGGATAAGAAAATTTATTTAACAGTAATTTCATTGGGTGATGTATCTCTCTCACCTCCGAACTAATAATCATCACATCTTTTCAAATTCTTGAGCTGCAACAACGGCCAAATGCTAAATGATACCATTCTGAATTTATACTGGTATTATCTGGTATTTGGTATTGCACGATTCACGTATCTAATGATATAATTAGATCTTGAATTTTTAACATTTATATCCGCAAATGTTTGACAATGGTTTTTCTTTATTTACAGGTAAGCGTTCGGGCATGGGATAATAGTATGATTTCATAGACATTGCATCCTTGCTTGGAAGGTAAGCTTGTCTGTTGTACTCTGCCTGCGGTATTTGGATTGCTATGCCTCAATAAGTACAGGCTCTCAAAGAAATTTCGCTCTTCAATATTCACGAACCTATATGGTGTACCTCAAAATTGTTCTGCTTAGCGGCTTAGAAGCTAATTAATATGTTTGATGGATAGATCTGATAGAATGTAATATACATATCCTGCATTACACGGCAAACGCGTTTCCAATCTAATTTAGGAGAAATAAATGTATGACTGGAATTCGCAAAGAACGCGAAGGAAGCATCTTCATGGTGTTATTTGTACGTGGAATACTCTCAATGTAATTTGCTCCTCACTGCTGCAGATGAGTAGGTTTGCAAGCAACGGAAGATGCTTGGGTGATTGTTTATTTTGTACCCTGATTGCTGCAGTTTAATTTTTCTTGTACTTGAATATTATGTTCTGTATGTATTTTCTTTATTATGGTATCTACTGAAACACTTCTTTTCCGATTCTTAATCAGAAATCCGTACCAATGGTTGATTTTCTTATGAAGTGGATAACAAATGCAATTTTTGTCTGATTGTTGACCATATATTAATACTTTTTTAAATGAATATATCATCTCAGTGAATTTTTATATGCTCTGGTTGATCATCTAATTATCTCGTCAGTTTTTTCTTTAAATCGGTCGTTTCTCTTGTAGCCACTACTGTAGTGTAGTTTCTAATTGTTATTTTTTGTAATTGGAAATACTTAATACTATAAAAATATATATATATATATATATATATATGTTTGAACAGGTAATTAAGACCCTCTGTAAGTTACCCTTCGAATTCAGAGTAGAGTCAGTGCATGAAAAGGAAATACGCTAGAAAATAAATACAACAATTTATTTTCTGAAAAGTAAAAAATCAATGGAAAAAATACCGTGGAAAAAATTGAAGGGGTAGTATATTTGGAAGATGTTAAAACATGAATTTAAAAATATAAATATCTTTACAAAGAATTAGCGGTAGCGGAGGTAAGAAAGCCTACATCCTTTTATTGTTTGGCTTTTCTCATTAAAATATTCAATGACTAGTTAAAAGAATAAGGCATATGGACTGATCGGCGTAAGTGATATGATCATAATAATATGATGATAATGATATGATGGTACTTTATTTCATTCATTTGCATAATTAATAGCATACAATTAGCATCAGCTATGATGGAGTGGAATTATGGCAGCACAGGCAAGCAAAAATGTCTAATTGTAAGAATCAAGGCAAGTGTATGCACGGAAAACGGTTCATTATTACAAAAATATCAAAATCAGTGCGCTAAAGCAACAAAATGGGAACCTCCATTACAAAACATTTCACGGATACTGAAATTGCTTATCAAATAAAACCGTAGCATATCTTTCGCTTTATGTCCCGTGAAATTGTTCCGCCCTCTTGGTAGCCGCGGGTCCCTCTGATGCAAATGCATTCACACAGCATCCCTTCAAATGGACCCGCGTGGGGGCGTTCCACTCGTTCGTGATTGGCGATGGCTCGTGCCCTGCTTCCGCTGTTCCCATCACAATTGGACGCCCATCCCTTTATTCGCTGAAATGGGAGCTCGACTTCCCCACTCACCCAGACGATCAAATCAAACACTTCATGCGACTCTTGTCGGAATCATTCTCGTAACAGATACGAGCCTTTCGCCGCGATTGCCTGTGGTTCCAACTTTTGCTGCGAACTGGAGGCAGTTCTCCGGCAATTTAATCTTTGCCATCGCAACGTTTTCTCCGGAGGCTCCCAGTATTACCTACAGAGGTCGTGCGTCAATTTGAGACGAGACATGGGAACGAAGGTAATCGACTGTTTTCGTAGCGGTAGGTGAAACATGCCGAGTTCCAAGTTCGCAAGGCCCTATTGTTAATGATGCGCTGCGTCTTAGGCGAACTGTAAATAGACATGAAATATTTTTATGCATATATCTTTTTTTATTCTGGAAAAAATAAATGCTGGCATGCAAGTATATATTTTATAATACTATATTCTTTCATGTAAATTCGCTATCATAAACTTTAATCGAGTCCAATGTTTCCATTTGGAAACAGATTTATGAAAATTCATGAAATTATATTTCGTATGTGTGATTACTTTTATGGCTTCTGTTATGTAAATAAAGTATGGAAGTATTTTTTGAAGTGAATCGCATGACTTTTGTTTACTTTGGTCGTCAATTATACCTTTTCAGAATTGGTTATTTTCATCACCTCTGTAGTGATTATGCGGTTTATTCGATATTGTTCATTAATTTCACTCTCCAGCAACAAATGCTCATGTATTCAAAAGATCAATATATATTACTTTGTTAAACTTTGTTTTTTGGTCGAGTGTATATTTATTTTTCAAGCAATAGCAAAATGTTGTGGCGTTTTCCCATTTGGAAATATGCTTGAAAACGCATTCAAACATTTTTTCCCGGGTTTTCTATCGTAATATCTCTTAATTAGTCATAAAATTAATAGGATCTACAAAACAAAATAAAAATCAGTGAGTCAGTTAGTTCGGTCTTTAAAGATTTTAAAAATACAGCAAAATCTGACCAATTATTATTTAGTTTCTCAGATCAAGCCTTTATTTATGTTACAATTCTTTTGTAGCTTATCTCAGTCTATAGTTGTCAACACAGATATTGGACAAAAACCGTAACAACACCAAAGAAACGTAACTTACGCGTGGCAACCGGGGTTGAAATCTGGGCGGTATTTTTCATGGACAGCACGATAACTGCTCGAATGCTTTGTGTGGGGGGCACTTGAAGTGTCCATCGTGTGGGACCTGTGTCCGTGATATAATAATAATAATAATAATGTAGGACTTAATTTTATTCATTTACATAATTCATATAATGCAATTAGCAACATCTATAATGGAATGAAATTAGGCACCCCACGAGAGCACTCCTTTGGTAATAATAACAATAATAATAATAACAATAACAACAATAATAATAATAAAATGCCTTTATTCGGGCGAGGTTGAGACTAAGAAGTCCCCTCTTCCACCTAACCCCTTCATAGAGTCAATGCAAACATATTAAAACAAAACAAACTTTTACAATACAAAGGATATACAACATTTGTGAAATGTCAAAAAACATGAAAAACTGTTTGTGAAAATTTTGTGGAAAAAAGATTTCTGTTTGTGGGAAAAAACATGGGGATAAGGGTGTAGTATCCTTCAGCGAAAATAATCCTTTGGTGGGGAGCCAAACAAAAATATCGAATAATCGAGGCAAGTTTAAGCACAGAAAATTGTCCATTATTGTAAAAATATTAAAATCGGTTCACAATAGGCCGTGCGTCCCGTTGGCGACTTTCGTTAACACCAGGCCGACGCGTCGCGACGCCGGGTTTCTCTCCATCCTGCCTTATGGTAATGGTTATTTCAGCTGTGGTCGCCACCTCCAAATGCCAAGCCATACCATTGAGGCCTCTTATGCCCCTTCCCCCCTTAGTCCACGTGCCTCTTTCCTTCTCCACAAGTGTCAACCTCCTTAAATTTCCCTCGCAGTGGACACGTGGTCTCGGTGGACATGTCGTTTGTAGAATGCGGTGTGAGCTGGAACATCTCGGCTCGGTTTAGTTCGTGTAAGAGAAATAGACAGAGAGGGAGATTGGATCGTGCTCAAGTGGAAGAACGAAGGAGGCGAAGGAAAGACGATACGATGACGTCTGTCCTGTGTGTGCTTGTGTTGGGTTGTGCTCGCTTTGTCGGTTGAGAGGTTAAGGGGATGACTTTGCCTCATCTTCCATGCGGGAGAGAGGGGAATTGTGTTGGATGCTCACATAGAGGCGACACCCTATCCTTTCACTCTCTTCGATACCCTCTAACAATGTCTGCAACTTCCTAAAGGACCTAGATTAGACGCTTTGGAACAGGTGAAAATTTTGCAGCATGCAGTTCCAATGACAACATTGTAAACGTATGACTCCCACTCCCCTCTTTTAAGCCTCCCACTCCTAAATTCCAGGGCCTTATGACATGACGAACTCTTCGGCCTCTCTCTCACCTGAACCATCCCCCCTCCACCTGCCATGCCCTCCCTAAGGGAGCCTCCTCCCCCTAACTTCTTTCATACCATGTGACCAAGTTTTTTCCCCCTCCCTCTTCTCTGTTGACCAATCCGTTCAAACAAATTACCTTCCTCCCACCCCCTCCTAGCCTGGTATAAAATGATGTGATGGACCACTGTAGAGTTCACCTGATGATGACGTCTAAAGTTGAAACCACGGTCGTAAATTTGTGAATAAATATTAATGTGAAAGCACAAAGTTCTTCTTTTTATTTTAATTTTATTATAATACTGTTCCAACATCCCCTCCCCGCGCAGTACACGTACCATCTAAACCCTCTGTTTGGATGAAAGCTTCCTTCAAAACCTTCTGATTTTTACTATTACCAATTACCATTACCAATTGTTATTATTTTTTTTAGGTATTCTACCAGTTAAGGCAGGCTTACAAGTATAATTTTGCAGATTCCCACGGCCTGTATCCTCTCCCAATTTGAAATTTCCTCTTAAAATCGCAATTAGGCCTACTCCTTTTCATTCCATCGAAAATTCCCATTCTTTTCCCTCCTCTCCCTAGTTTAACTAACATTCCACCCTCAGACACTGTTCTCAGCGTCCCCTCCCCGATAAGTACTCCTTCCATCCAAAACTTCTGTCTCCACCGTATCTCATTTAGAAGTTGCTTCTTTTAAAATAGCATTGCTTTCGCATGTGTTAACTTTCACCTTAGAAATATTAAAATTAGACTCTATTTCTCAAAATTAATCGCCGAAATGCATCTAGATTAGTGGTACGAGTCGACATTGAAGTGGACGTCCTCAGAATCTTTTACTCATTAAATTTTACACCTATTATATGTTCCACATCATTTCGCCTCAACCGTTGATTTCACTGGCCAAGGTTGTATTATTGTGAAAACATATCTCCGGTCTTTTACCTTCTGGTTTTCCCTATAAAAACTTTTTCATCATTGTCTCTTCACTTCTTCAATGGCCCAGCCATCTCAATCTCCTGCTTCTTATGATTCCCACCATATTTGGTTCTTTGTACAATTCACCTAACAATTTACTTTTTCTAATATTCTGTGTGTCTCTTTTATTAAATATGTGATAATGGTACAGTATACAACAAACAGGGTATCGCACTGTTTTGGTCTCGTTGTTTCGACGGGCAATGAGTTCTTCGCGCGTTTTGGGGGTTAAATATCTCCTACATGTGATAGGGATGGAGGGTTTGGGGTGTGGGGAGCTGAAATGGGAGGGTGAGTTGGGGAGAGGCGCCTCTGCGGTCGTATCTTGGCGGGATTAACTTGTCGTCGCTGAGAGAGAGAGTGTGTGTGTGTGATGGGAGTGATCGTCTGGCTCCAGAGGGAAGCTGGAGTGGGGTTAGTGTAGATCACCCGTCCGATGAGAGGACCCTCACGCATTGCTGTTAGCGGGGGACTTACAGTGACTCGTTGTCTTCTCAGTGGTCTTTTGTCAAAGGGCGCGTTGCTGAGCGCGTCTTTGAAAGGCAATCATCACCACTGGAGAACTCCTTTTAACACTATTAAAAGGAGGAGTTATTCATGCCCACTACCTCACCTAGTGACTCTTGCATGAAACTGTCCTTGTGTTGTAATTATTAATGTCTTAGTTCTTTCGTCGGGTGGTAAATTAAGTTGGCTTTTAGGTCTTTAGTCGTTTGTGCTAAATTAATGTCTTAACTTCCTCCTAATTTTAGGTTTATTGAACCATAGAGTAAGTATATAGTATACTTACTCTATGATTGAACTTAAAATGGCCAAAATATAAAAAAATATAATGATTGAATATCTTCAATTCTAATTGAAAAAGGGAAGAATAAGTGTGATTGAGAGAAATACGAGTTGGTATAAAAAATAAATAATGATAATGAAATAAATAAATAACACGAAATAAAAAATGTCAGTTGTTGAATGAATGTCGAATTTCTATATGTAGGTTTTTTTTTGGTTCGCACGAGTCCTGTAGAAAAGTTGAAAATAAATGAGACCTATTGTTTTATGTATCGGTGAAAAGAGTGGATAAGATTATGAGCAATTATTTTCTGTAACTTTTATCGTTTTAAAGGATATAATTACACGAGATTGAGACTGACAACACTTTAAAATCGGCTGGTATCCCATAACCTGCCGCCACTCGCCAATTGAGACGGCTTGCGGGGTAGGATGTAGATTGAGGTCAATTTTTCACTTGCTGCGGATGTTTCTAGATCAGTACCTTGAATTCAGCGAGTCGATCAGTGCAAGTAATGACAATTTGGACTCTTGATAGATCCCCACTTAAATAAACATTATAACATTCCATATATTTCCGGTTCAATGTAGAGGAACCACAATGTGGGGAAATATAATTAAATTTGCATATTCCAAACTGAATATCATAAATACAGACAATGGTTTTGATACAGTTATATCATTATTAAGGTAGCCCTTCTCCATGCAAATATCAATGTGCAGTATCAAAACCTCGGTTGGTTTAAATAAATATTCACTGTGGAACTTACGAAGTTAATTTTATTTGCTTATATATTGGTTTCATAAAGTGAAGCCGGACACCTTACACAGGGATCAATCGCCGGGAAAAACGGAAATCTTGTCCGTTTCTTAATTCATTTTGAATGATTTGTCGGCCTCAGTGGCGGCGGGGGTAAGTCCTCGCCAGCCATACCGAATGTCGTGGGTTCAAGTCCTGCGTGGACCCTTCCAGCGATGGGGTAGTTTCCTTCATCAACGAAAACGAAAGGCATTGATTGCGTTTCGTTACCCCCCATTAGTGTATTCATAATATATAAAATTATTTGGTTTTAGGAATACCGGTTTAGACGAATGGCAATGGTCAATTTTATCCTAATTTTAAAAAGGCCAGATTGGCGCCCACGCGATGCCACTCCTCGTGACGTCACAGGGACCAAGTTTCAATACGAGTAGATAGGAGTTTTACTTCGTCTGAAATTACCAATGCATGCATGAGGCACAGAGCTCATGGAAACGTTTCTTAATAATCACCTATTAAAACTGGCTAAGGTCGGAAAGTTTCCTTCGTTTGATAAGGTATTAATAATCCTTATTTAAGCCAACCGCTACCTGGTAGCAGCCTGCGTCGTATCAGCGCTCAAGCCTCGCACCTAGGTCACCTCACTTGCGGTAGCGGGAACCAGAACGACGTCACACGGGGTTTTCCTAGCATTCACACTTAGCCGTCGCGTTTTCGCGCGCTTGAAAATTTTCACTTTTAATTTCATCGCGAAAAATAGATATCGTCAGTTAAAAATCTAGGAGCGTGAAATGCATACTCCAGGAGTAATAATCTTTCGATTTAGGCAGTAAAAAAATAATTGGAAACCACCCTATTGTATGTTGTTGATTGTTTAAACCCCCAATGTGAAGGCCTCATTCGGCTGTTTTCCGGGATATTTGAGATGAATAAAACACTCACCCCATGCCAAACACCTGATAGGTAGATCGTGCGAAGGAAATTGTATTTACTTAAAAATGAAAAGGTTAATGCGTTGACGAAGAAGGTGCTGCAATCTCCTCCTAAAGATGTAGGCCATCAGAAAAAAAGACCGGCGGGGAAAAGTCTCCAGAAAGAGGAGGAATTTCTGGGGGGGGGGTAGAGGGGATTGAAGTTGGAAGACACGCCCGAGTTGATGAGGGGGAGGGGTTGCCGACGTGGAGTGGGAGGGGTCTAAATGGGGAGGAGGGGGTTGAAATGGGAAGCGGTGGTTGGTCGGTTTCCTCGGAAGCGGAGGTGATAGCCCGGCGTGAAAAGGGGATTAATTAATCAAGCACTTCAATTAATTTAAATAAAACACTCTGCCAGACTCGTCTCTCTCCCCCTCCTCCCTCGCTCTACGTAGCTGCGTAGTTCTGCCCCCGGGTTGGAGGGGAGGGCCGTCTCTTCTTCTCTTGGTTAAGTCTCTTGGCCTCCCCTTCCCTGCCTCGCTCCCCTCTCGTGTCGCGTGAAGATGTTCTTTTGTTTCACTTTGTGTCCCATCTCCTCTGTCGTCGCGTCTGGCATCCACTCTTCGTCTTCTCCCTCTCTCTTTCTTTCTCTTCCCCTCTCATTCCTTGCGAGGCGATTAGTCGCGGGAGAGCACCTCTTCGAAACCATAGAATGTTACAGCCAGGGTTTCAACCCTGTCTTTACTTCTAAGCAACATCTAATCTTAAGGTCCGTCGTTTTTAGAAATTGGTGCCTTTTCAGCTCTATCAAAAATATAACTGATTTATCAGTTATTATTTGTTTGCGAAATTAAATGTTCAAATATGTGAATGCTATAATTTTTATTATTGATTTCAAAATTTATGTATAAATGAAAGTTCAATCTTCACATTTGATATTTCTTTCAAAAAAGCTGGGTTGGGAAGGGTTAATAATTATAATAGTTCTTCTGACGAATATTTCTCGGGTTTTCAGCTAGGTTTAAACTTTTATACAAGCCGACGTTTCGAAAGACGACTTGTCTCCCTTCATCAAGGCTGTGTTACTTTATGGAAGTCCAATTTCACACTTTCTCTTTTTCTTTTTTTTCTCTTTTTTGTGTGAAATTGGACTTCCATAAAGTAACACAGCCAGCCATCCTCAAGGCTGTGTTACTTTATGGAAGTCCAATTTCACACTTTCTCTTTTTCTTTTTTTCTCTTTTTTGTGTGAAATTGGACTTCCATAAAGTAACACAGCCTTGAGGATGGGAGACTAGTCGTCTACCGAAACGTCGGCTTATATAAAAGCATTAACCTGGCTGAGAACCCGAGAAATATTCGTCAGAAGTATTCACCAGGAAAAATTAAAATCGTTTATAATAGTATTTACTGGCAAATTTCCACAATCCCTTAAATTTAACGTCCCGCTTAGTATTATCTTCAGGACCGGTACATCTACATCGATATATTACCGTGCAAGTCGCCTTAATGGGCGTGTGGCAGAGGGTGTTAGGACACCAGTCGTTAAAAATGTAAGAAGAAAAAACAGAAAAAGAGATTCACGAATTAATTCACTCCTACAATTTATTTTTATGCCCTCTGCTGTTTGGGAAAAAGTCTATTTTCTTATGTCTATCCGTTAGGCCAAATGTCTCACCTCGTCGATTTCAATCGTCTTTGTAAGAACAAAAAATGTAGTAAGGCTCTAAGATGGATGCCAAATTTTCGCTTGTCAAGATTTTTAATTGCTCAAGCAATCCCTACAATGCCTACCACTTAGCTTCCAAGTGTTTAACGACTTCGAACATAATTCTTGTGAAAGACCTTGTTTCCCATCTTCCAATTTTGGAATTAACGAATAGAATGAAATGCAATTGACAACTTCATGCTTGAATCCGTGAATCATCTCCATATTGGAAATAAAATAATAAAACTTTGTAAGCTTCACTTGTATATATTTACATGGGCACGACACGGGTGTCGTAATGTAGTTACATCTTCAGGTGACTGATTTTACATGCATAAACTTTCCTTTTTATTTCCAATGAATGAAATGCATTTAATTCGGTCATGGAATAAAAGTGAACATGGCAAATTGCCAGTTACTTTCAATCAAATCATTAATATGTTAGAATTCCACAAGAATAAGCGTGTAACAACTGTCTATATTGCAATCGAAGATTCTCACCTTTCAGCGTTTCATTTCCTGTCACCGTCCGCACATTCGAATTCGTGAAGTTGCCACTGACTCGCGTCATTGACGTCAGAGCGAAGTTCACGGGGAAGTATACTATAGTTAGGAGTGTTGGAGGGAACTTAATATTCGTGATGGTATTTTTATCTTGTCAATGCAATCATTCGCGAGAGAAAATACTTATGCCATTGAAAATAATGAGAACTAAACGATCGCACGGTAAGGATTGGAAAGAGTTTGGATGGGTAGAGGGCGGATAGCGAGTTCCTATGCCCAACATGTGTATCACGTGACGTGGGAAAATTAAACACCATTGAGCGAAGAGGAAATATTATGCAATTATCAAAATCAAATGCATTATGTTAAACTATTTTTTACTCTACCCTCCAATGAAAGTTCACTGAGCTCCCATTGAATGATTTTTCTGGGCACACAAATGCCTAGAAGTAGTGTACCATTCACTAACCATATACAAGTCACGCGACATTAAACGTTAGATACCATTGAGACGCTCGAGGTATGTTGGAACCAAAGCAGTGACGTCACCCGCCCTCTACTTATATTTAAATTAAGCCGTTAAAGTTAATCGGTATGCGCGTAAAAAAATGAAATGAACGAATTGAATGCAAATTATTTAATTCAATATTGAAATCAAAGTAATTGTCGCAAACTGCCGGTTTCTGAATCGCCTCTGCCGGCCTTAGAGGCGGCAGTCCTTGCCTGCCACACAAGAGGTCGAAGGTTCGAGTCCCTCCTGGGTAGGTTGCCCCAATCCACGTTGTTCGTGTACTTTTATTGTTAAGTTAAAAAATTCCGATGTAAATGGGCTGTGGTGCTGTTTTCGTTGGTAAAAGAATGAAAGAAATAAATGAAGTGGGAAGGTTAGCAAAGCTATTACAGGATGGTCCGGAGAATAACGCAGTAATTCGTTTTCAATTTTCGATCCAGTTCTACCTCCCCTTTATTGCATGTATATGAGCCCGTAATCGCTTCGTACGGTCCGCCTGGTCTCACCTGTTGCGCCTCGTGGGAGAATACCATGAGTCATTTATTCACATCATTATCGGGAGTCGGGGGTTGCCAAGAAAAAGGTTGTGATGACTTTATAAAGACTATCTAATTATTTAGTCATGATTTTTCCTTCGTAATTGTGTATTCCATTATTTATAAATAGTAATTTAACAAGCTAGCATTTTACATTTTTTCGATCCTGAGAAACGTTTTATTAAGCTCTTATCTTATTTTATGTGATCCTTTCCTAATTTTCCAGTTTTTTCCCACCTTTTTCACGTTGCTTCGACTTTCTCTCCTTGCTCACTGGGCTCGGCTAAATTTATATCTCAGCTTCAGACGTCCATCTGCGTGGTATTTGGCGTGGCTCGTGAAATACCTGTCAAAGTAGAAAATTAAATTTATTTTACTGCTGCAGGCACTGATTAACCATGAAGATGGCATTTTTATACCTAAGCCTGGTGGTGGCGCTGCGCCCTTAACTTGATTTCGGTTTTCCTATCCTTTGCTATGTTTTCGTGTATTAAACATCGCAATTATTGAGTCTAGAAGACACTGGGCGGAATTAGTTTGCGGCACCTCCTATTTCGCCCTTCTCTTTTTTCATATCATACTCCGCATAATCCTGAATGTCCTCATTTCTGTCTTTTGGGAATATTTTGATCCTATTTGCCTAGGATCCGCGAAAAATGGGAGTAGCACTACTATTTGAAACTCTGGAGCTGTAAGTTTTCTTAATAGCTCTTTCTTAAGGTTCGGAGATCTAAGATCATTCCAAGTTTAGCTACGTGGTATATTCGAAGACTGATTTCCAGTGGCTTTCGGGGAAATTCAGAATAATTGCCATCATTAGCAACGATCTACAATCCCAAGATTGGTTGCACTCAGCTCTCTACTCAATTCTTGCCCCTCACCGCCGCGCCGAAGGCGCGAATATTATTCTGTGCCAGTGAGCCTTGGCTCACCCCTACCACCCCAGCCAACCAAAGTAGAAACGTGAAACTAGAATAATTTTTATATAATGCAATAAAGCTCGGACAGCAGTTTGAATTACCATTCTGGTAATAGGTAAAAGAAATTTTTAAAATTATATATTTATTTTTTATTTTTTTGTCTGTCAATTTTAAAAGTTATCAACAGTTCGTGTAGTATTATTCTCTTGTTTTCTTTTTCATTTATTTAATTTTTTGTACGGTTTTTTATAATAGATCTTTAGATGATTTTTTTGTTATTATTTAAAGAATGAACCATAAAAACCTTTGATTAGAAGGAGATAAAGAAATAGAAAAGACTCATAGAAGAGTAAATTGGTGAGACAGTGTATATGTCGTTGAAATAATTGGGTCATAATCCCATATGTCTGTAATCAGAGCCAATCGGCTAATCTTATAACACCTACATTATTCTTCTGCTATGGCCTCTCATCCATAGCCTACCTCTGCCGTCCATCCCTACACCTGTCGGTCGACGATAATTTCCGTTTTTCCATCGCGTCTTGTGATGAGACCGATTAATCAGTCCCGTGTTCTACCAAAGTTTTTCAAAAGACTTCTCTCCTACTTTTTTTTTCACTTCCGCATTACTCGCACGGTCTATTCATTTGATCTTCATTATTCTTCTCATCGTCATCATAATTATCAGTCAACAATACTATGGTTTGTTTAACGCAGCTCTCCATTCCTCTCTCCTATCCGCTAAACTTTTTGTAGTGAGGTATTTCATCTCTTTTATCCTTTACTAGCTGACCCGGCGAACTTCGTACCGCCTAACATTCAATGAACTTATAGTTGAGTTGCAGCATTCGTATCAAATGACTTTAGGCGCGCCAGTTATAGTATCTCTGTTTGGAAAAAATGCACTGCGTAAACGTGCTGCATGCGTAAACGCACCACGGTGTGCCCTACACATTCGGGTTTAATGTCTTGCGTCAAGCGCCTTCTGATAAACAACAGTTTTTGTTTTGTTATCAGGCGCAAGATAAAGCAAATGAAGCTAAATAAAAATAGCGAAGCGAAGCAGGGACGCAGCGAGGGGGGTTTTGGGGGGTTAAAACGCCCCTAAGAGCTCAGAGAATCTTTTTATAAAACATTTGGTTATTAATATTAGGGGGACGGATGAATCACAAAATATTTAACTGTTCACACAGCCGCAAAACCTACCATTTTGAACCTTTTATCCTAAAAAATGTCTGGGGTGGGCCCCCACACCTCTCGCTTACCTTGGCGAGTTTTCTATACCCTACAGACCCGCCAGTATTAGCTGCGCCTATCCTTAATTCCTAGCTGCGCCCTTGAAGCGAAGGAAGAAATACAGCGGATGGTTTACCGACTCGTAAACATACTACATATTATTTACCATGAGAAAATCATGGGTTTTCACTGACACATGAGAACAAACATCACAAAAACTGAAAGACCGACCATGCGATTTGTTAATCGTTATCACGAATGCAGCACGAATTGGAAATTGAATACGTTTAAGCTCGTAAGGGCATATAAGTTGGGACATTGGAATCTTCGGATTGAGGACTTCCTCATCTTTGAATTTTCCATTGAGTATAGTGGCGTGAATCACTTTCATTATCAGTTTTTTTAATAACCAAACACGTTCCGTTGGATAGTTTTGGTTGGTTTGGGTTTCGAAAGATCATGAACACAGAGCCTACCTTTAGCTGTAAATCGTGCCGTGGTAAGCCAGGTGCGTCCAAGGACTTTAAATATTCAGATAGATAGTTGGTGACTTCGTCTTCGTTTATGACAAAGTTAAAAGATTTGAATTCATGCAGAGTACACGGACATTACTGATAATCAACAATTGCTTGTAGATTTGTTTACACACACGGTAGTTATGTGTTTGTTGACAACTCAATTCGAGCTGAGCTTACCTCTAATTATATTATTTTAATACTATTTTAATATTAATTTAATATTTTTAACATGTTTGAGCATTTAAATTTTTTTAAATATTGTTAAAAAGATCAGTCAATACATTAGTAAAAACGAAAAAAAATCTTACTTTTTTGACCGTCTTAACAATCAACTCCTAAAAACATATCTCTAAGATAAAGATGAATTTTTTTGCGAACTTTTCCTATTTTTTAATAGCCTATATGTTATCCGGGGCTGAGACGAATCCAAAGAGCCCAATGTCACTAAGATCGGTGCAGCCGTTCTCTAGTTATAAGTGTTCTATTTAACACGATTTTCGACTTTCTTTTATATATATAGAAGATAACATGTCCGATGTAGCTGATTCGCGGAGGTCCCTTGCCCTTCTTCCCTTCCACTTATCCTTCTACGATTGTTACCATCAGGCCATCGTGCCTCAAAATGTGGTCAACTAAGTTGTCACACCTTCTGCTTAAGATTTAGGGAGGCTTCTCCCAAAAACCTCATTCTTCTGTAAGACCAAATTTCTAAACAATTTAATAAGATGATAAGTTTCGACTAGACAGATTTGAAAATAATACATCGCATCGATACAAATGGACTAATTAATTTTTTTAAAAATAAGAATAACATTTCATTTGATAGTACACGATTGATCAGTTGCTATCATCGGCGTGAATACTTTCATTGTGAATTAGTGGCGAAGCCAGGATAGGGACAAAGAGGGGGTGGTAGAGGGATTACGATTCTATCTAGTATAAATTGGATACCCAAGGGAGGGGGCTATATTCCCCCTAACCCCTCTCCGGATATACCATTTGATTGCAACATACTAAAAGGTGTAAGATAGGTCGTAAGAGTGGAGCTTATTTGTATTCCAATTCGTTATAGTGGGTAAATATGTAGGATAATACAACTAAATACTTTCGTACAAAGTGGTAATCCCTAAAGACTTCTATTTTATCCAGTGTGTGTTTCGATCCAATTGGAGGGGGGTTTATATCGACTATAGCCCCCTTAGCCCCCCCCTATAGATCTGCCACTGTTGTGAACTATTCCTGATTTTACATTCCTATTCTCGTATTGATGTCTTTGCTAACGGTAAAAAATTGTTTCCGGCCTATTGTAGGTACTTACAAGGAAACATGCGGTAATCCTCCCCACTAAATCATGTGACATAAGCTTCGTGCGATGCTTACTGATTGGCTAGTCGGTGTAGACAAAAGGTTGGGTAGCGTTTTACATTCATGAGGAATGGATTGAGAGATTGTTTGAGTGGATTGTGACGAGAGATGGCGCTGCAATTGCAAAGCGAGAGACAAAGCGCCGCGTGGCGTCCCTCATTTGATCCTGACGGTAGAAAGCTCACGTGCGCAAGGGGACGGTCGCGATCGTCATCTTCATCATCATTCCAGCGGCAGATCCGGTTGGCAAGAAATGCGCAGAATTGAGTTATGACTGCCAATATTCAACTTGTGGAGCGAGGTAGCCTATTGGTTGTTCCTGCTTCAAAACCCGCGTTAAGCCTTCGAAAACCCCTAAACAAAATCCTCGATGCGCTAGGTCGCCCAGGGAAGTAAATGGCCCCCTACACTGAATGTTTGAAATTCGCTCGCTTGTGCTGGTGCTGGGGTGAGCTCTACCCTCACCTATCCAAGGCAATCTTCGGGCTGAATCACTGTGGGAGTGATTGAGTAAATTACATCTACATGTACATAATTCCCCGCAAGCCGCCTAAAGGGCGTGTGGCAGGGGGTGTTAGTACACCAGCCGTTTACAGCAAAAAAAAAATGAAGTGCTCTAACGAGGTTGGGACTAGCGTTTACTAAAGTCCTTTATGGTTCGGGGGAAAAACGAATTCCCATATCTATCCATTCGGCAAAACATCTCTCTTAATTTATCGCTTCTATCGGACCTGGAAGTATAGTGTGGCTCTAATATTATGTTCTCTGTGTTGCTCTTAAAGATATCCATTCTCAATTGTTCAAGCAATCTAAGCCTAGCGCGCAGCCTCCGAGTCTCCAACGGCTCCCAGCCTAATTCGCTTAACATCTGGGTAACAATGTCTGTACGCCCGTAGCAGTTTTTGACGAAACGCGCAGCCTTCATTTGTATTTTATTCAGTTCGCGGATTAAGTCTTTCTGTACCGAATCCCATAGGCTCGCTGCATATTCAAGGTGCGGTCGGAAAACAAGTAATGGTGATAGATTTTGAAATGTAACGATTATTAGTGAAAAGTGAATTAAATTTAATCGTTAGCACTAATTCAGTTACTTTGCCTCAGGTATTCTTTTTATGAAAGTCTTTGGTTCCCCAAGTGGCCCAGGGAAGTAACTGGCCCCCTACAATGAATGTCTGAAACTCGCTCGCATGTGGCTGAGGCTGGGGTGAGCTCTACCTTCGCCTATTCAAGGCAATCTGCGGGTTGAATCACTGTGGAAGTGAGCGAGTAAATTACAAGTAATGGTGACAGATTTTGAAATGTAACGATCATTTCTGAAAAGTAAAATAAATTTAATCGTTAGCAGTAATAGGGTGGTTTCCTTCATCAAAGAAAACGAAAGGCATTGATTGCGATTCGTTACCCACCATTAGTGTATTCATAATATACAAATTTATTGGTTTTATAAATCCCAGTTTAGACGAATGGTCAACTTTAACCGCATTTGAAGAAGGCCAGATTGGCGCCCATGCGATGCCACTCCACGTGACGTCACAGGGGCCTAGTTTCTATACGAGTAGATAGGAGTCTAGATCGTAGTACGAGTAGATAGGAGTAGATCGTCTTAGATTACTAATGCATGCATGAGGCACATAGCTCAGAGAAACATCTCTCAATAATCACCTATTCAAACAGCCTGAGGTCGGAAAGTTTCCTTCGTTAGATAAGGTATTAATAATCCTTATTTAAGCCAAGCGCTACCTGCTAGAAGGGTACTCTGCTACCTGCTAGCTGAAAATTTTCACTTTTCGTTTAATCGCGAAAAATAGATATCATCATTCAAAAATACTCCAGGAGTAATAATCTTTCGATTTAGGCAATAAAGAAATAATAGGAAACCACCCTATTCAGTTACTCCGCCACTTTGATATCGGTCTATCGCATCTTATTGAAGGAGCGCCTTTCACAATCTCGGAGCATCGCGCTCCTCCACCTATCGTAATCCTCCCCACCTCTTCCCCCACTGCCGCTCCATCTCCCTTTTCCTCTACCCCACCCCCTTTCCCCCCGTACCTTCGCCGCTGGCGCCTGACTCCTTGGTGATCTCCCCAGTGGGTGGGTGGGCAGTGGTTGTGCGGTTCCATTAGTGCCAATCGACTCCTGGGCGACACACGTCGCGTTGGACGACGGGAAGGGGGAGAGGGAGATGGGGGAGGAGAGGGGGGGGGGTTGGGAAGGATAAGGGGACTCCGTTAAAGGGGGAGTGGTGTTGTGCATTGGCTGCCTTTGGCGCTGCGGCACACTAGGAGACATTTGGCTAAGGGCCGCTCCTACGATGCGTAAGAATTTTATGTCTCTCAATATCTCACTCGCACCCCTGCTAATGGCAGATGATGGGAATACATTTTAAAGGTGTTATTAAAATTTTCTACAGCCTAAGGTAGGTTTACGAGCAGTATTTTGCATATTACCCTAGCCTGTCTGCTACCCACCTCCCTCAACTTGGACTTCCACTTGCAATTCACAATAAGGGATAAGTACTCCCTTCCATTCTATTTTTTTAAAATCCTATTCTCTTCCTTCCTCTCCCTCATTTACCCAACATTCTACCCTCTATTACACTGCATTAAGGTTTTCTTGGGTTTCGCATCGGTTCAGGTCAGAAAACCTGAGAAAACTTTACTGCAATTGTTCGGCGGGAAAAAACCAAAAATTATAACACTCTATTTCACTGTTTTCAACATCCCCTCCTCGCTTAGTACTCGCTCCATCCATACCGTCTGTCTCCCCCGTATCTCATCTAGAAGCTGCCTTTCCTCACCCACCATGTCCGGCACTTCGTCATTCCTCCTCCTTTCCGTCCACTTTCTCCGTTCTTCTCCGTACCCAGATTTCGATCGCCTCCAGTCTTCTCTCGTCCTCCTTCCGTGCTGTCCACGCATTTGTACCGTAAGGCACTTCACTCCCTATCCGATCCTTCGCCAGCCTTTTCTTCATACTCTTACGTAACGATTCTCTCATCAGGTCTTTCCTATTCATGAACGCCTTCTATTCAAATCTAATTGTCTTACTGGTGTCCATAGTGCGTTGATTTTAAGACCATGATGGGTTTGCTACTAACGCCCGAAAAGTATTTTGCAGTGAAAAAGAACTCTACATAATAGTTTGCATATTACCCTTTTCTGTCTCCCATCCCTTCATCAACTTCCTCCTTCAATTTACAACAAGACCTACTCCCTTTCATTGTATCTAAAAAATCCTATTCTTTTCCTTCCTCTCCCTCGTTTTCCTAACGTTCTAACTATCCCCTCCGTGAATGAGTGTCACTTCCATAATGTTTGGTTAAAAAGGCTTGGGAAATTGGCAAAGAACTCGATAATAAATAGGCTCTCAAGTTTTTCCATGATTCTCGAGTGTAATTAAATGATCAATGTTTTAAACACGGAATTAGAAAATGCATTTCGATGAGGCGGTATCAAGTGTCCGTCTGATACGTGGGGATTGTCTCCATAACAAACTGGATCATCCAACGTCAGTGGGGGCGAGAATGCCTTTCGCGATGGTTACGCGATCCACTTTGATCAACTTTTCCGCGGGAATCCCCCGTAAAATTATAATCCACCTTCTCTCACGTCACACGGTGAAGACCAAACTCCGGATACACTTGCTATCCGTACTATTAATAGGCATACTGCGCATGGTGACATCGCAGCTCGTCTGGGTCTCCATCGAACGAATGGCTTGCCTTAACCTATCAGCAGTATCCAAGAAAAAAGGCTAAACTTGCCTTATCGTGGTTTTGAAGTTGAGCAAGCTTCGCAAAAATTGCCCTAATTGATATTTTTGGAAAATCCGCATATTAAAAGTAATGGCACTCCTTTTGCACTTATGTAATGAAGCCATAAATTCATATAGTTATTTAACATTTTGCTTTATCATCAAATTTCACGACTTACAATTAGTTTTTACATTTGTGACAGATACGATACAATATGGCGCACACTGTTTTTCCTCGAATATTAGTGTTTTTATGTAGGACTTTGAAAGAAAGGGTCAACAAGTTACCTCGAGATAATTACGCGTATACAACGAAGCCTTTTGATTTTGACGCGTAGAGACGAATTGTGGCCACCTGCGAAGCGACGCGAAGTTAAGATCGATTTTTAACCGCGCGTTACAGTGCGGAGGTGGCCGCTGGCCAACCGAAATACCGTACTTGATGGACGTTGAGAAGTGAATCTTTTATTGATAAGGAATTGAATAAAAGCATTAATATAGCATTACAAAATTTATTCCCTATTTATTATGACGTGATTTCTTCAGTGTCTTTTAACATTTTTCAAAAGAAACACCCTATGAAAAACGGAATACGCCAACATATGTTATGACAAACTTGCATACATGTACAAATACGCATTTCTGATGTATGACAACTGTCTTGTATGATGTTGGGAACGATATTGTGGAAGTTCTTAATATTAGTAAAATAAGACATTGCAATATTTCCACTGAGTTTTATTGTGACACCACGGGTTTCGTCGTTACAAACAATATTGTTGTTAGTAAGGGCGAAACGCGTAGTGTCGTAATAAAACTCAGTGGAAATATTGCAAAAGTCTTATTTTCCTAATAATGACAACTGAGTAGAAATTTTAACTTCCATATTAAAAAAAAACATTTTTAAGATTTTTGGCCAGCTATCTTTTCGGTTTCAGCCCACTGTGCGATCCAATGGTTCACGGAGGCCGTGCTTCAGCTCCCGCCGCGATGACCTCTGACCTCCTGTCACGACTGTCGCATTCCCTGCGTCCCTAGCTAGTCGAATCCACCGCTTGCGGTGTCCTCATCTACGCCATCTCCGCGGATACGCACAATAATCTCCGTCACTCACTCTTCCACTGCCTTCGAGAACCACCGCGTCCCTCCCTGCCTAATTAACATCGGCGATTTGTTATTCCCATGACGCAGGAACTTCTTCGTGCAGCGGCGAAGGCGGCGTGTGGTGTATTACGGAGACAACTTGCTAATCGGCCACGGTAGGGCGCTGGAGAGGATATCAGGCGAGGTTGGAGCTGCGTCGTTCCTCTCTATTGAAACGCTCGTTCTTACGGTTCATTTTCATGACTCGAATGATTCGAATCACATTCATCATCATCATCATCATCGCTGGTCAACAATCCTAGGATTGGTTTGAACCAGCTCTCCACTCAGTTCTCCTATCAGCTAATCTTTTCACATCTACGTATTTCTTCTCTTTCACATCCTTCTTTACTTGTTCCATATATTTTGTTCGAGGTCTTCCTTTTCCGTTCTTGCCTTCCACTTGTCCCTCGACGATTGTCTTCATCAGGCTATCATGTCTCAAGATGTGACCTATAACGTTGTTCCGTCTTCTTGTTAAGGTTTTCATGATGCTTCTCTTCTCAGTGGCGCAGCGGGGGAGGGAAGGGGGGGGGAGGGGAGGGGGGGAGGATAACCCCCCCCCCACAGCCCAGAGAAATTTTTAAGTTTAATCCATTTTACTTGATTGGATTGATATTACTAATAGAATAGTGTAAGGATTAATAAAATATCTCTCAGAGAGCGGTACAACTCAACATTTTCAACCATTTATCTTAAAATTCCGAAATTTATTAATCTCGCACCTACCGCTTATCCTGGTGGGTATTCCATACCTTTACACACTCCGATATTAGTTGCACCTTAACCCCCCCCCCCCAGCATTAATTCCTAGCTGCGCCCCTGTCTCTTCTCTCCTACTCTTCTTAGGACTACTTCGTTACTAACTCGGTCGATCCATTTGATCTTCACCATTCTTCTGTAGCACCACATTTTGAAGGCCTTTATCCTTGCTTTCTCCGCTTCGGTCTTGCTATGAAAGAGTCTCTTAATGTATTAATAATAGTTAATCTCATAGAGACAAATTTGATGCGATTTTGTAAAGCATCGCGATCCAAATTGTCAGGCTCAAAATGGAAGTGTGGGGCTCAAACTTGAGTAGGTGAAGAAGTTAAACTATTTTGGCAGTACGGAGGTGGGAAACGGAAACAGCAATGAGGGCATTAGTGAGAGCATTACGTTAGTAAATGAGCCATTCATGAGCAAGAAGAGCTCATGAGAGGATTAATTCGTAAGAGTTTAAATGAAAATCTGGTGAAGAGTCTGATCTGGAATGCAGCGCTTTACGGTGCGGACACGGAAAATGTGCCATCAGTTGTATGATCCTGAGCCATGCGTGTTAACGAAGGTCATTTTTAAAGTGTCAATATTTACATGCGATGATGCTGTTTAAACTCCTTCCTCGTCCGTAAATAATTTACATTCAGCATTACACGGCATTCATTTTGTCCAGTGTTCATTTGGTTAGTATTGTACGTACATTTAGTTCATTTGGTGAATTTCGAATGACTAGCAAGAACGACTAGCAAGAACGACTCTTAAGCATGAACCAAATCTGACGACTCGAATCACGGGGATGCATTGAAATGCCCACACCTAGCCGAGATGGCTGGCAAACGAGCTTCTTATGTATATGCGCGATGTATGCTAAACGGACGATTAAATCGACGAAAGGCCCTTAGCCACGCATCAAGCTCTGATCGTCACATCCAGCGTGCGTTAAAGTTGCAGGGGAAGAAGATAACACCTGAATAATGTGAAGGTGGAGACACGCGCCGCGGTCGAAGACGACTTCGCTTTTAATTGACGCTGAAATGATGCACGGTGATGCTACGACGCTCAAGCTCCGGTTAGAGCAAGGTCAGCGCATACGCTAATTCTTTTTTCATTCTACGGATTGATTTGATGAGCAAATTAAGTTTTCGTAAAACATTTTGTTTCGTAAAACATTTCTATTTTGTTGGTCTTTTGCACTGATTTTGATATTTATTGTACCAATGAAAACTTTTCCTTTCATAATCTTGCCTTAATGCTTCGGTAGTTTTGCTTTTCTGTGCTGCCATAAGTATCGGATGGCAAGTCTACCAAATGTGTACTCTTTTGGGTCACCTAATTTCATTCCGTTAAAGCTGATGCTTATTATATGCTATTAATTATGTAATTTAATGAAATTAAGCCACACCTCATTCCTCATTATATTATATATTTAATTATTCATTATTTATCAAAATTTCAACATTTTTTTAACGAATACATTCCATTTCAGCATTACTGTTACATTAAGGTTCATTGTACTACAGAATTGTAACTGCGATAGACACATTTTTTTTGGATTCAGATATAAAATTCTTATAATTTAACCATTTAACACTATATTGGTCTACAGACGTTATGGTCTCGCCAACCCATAAATGGCTTCTCAGGAGGTGCCGGGGTATTTTTATTTAGACTAAACAAGCTATTAACATCCCAAGGTATGGTTGAGTATGGGAGAATATGTTTCACATTATTTAAAATAGAATGGATATGTTCATAATTTTAAACTCATGCCAATGATTCATTGATATTGACTTTGTTGCTGAATAAGTATAATTATATATTTTGATGACAAAAATTTAAAAATAGATGATTATCAGAATTTCCAAAGGCATACGAAATGAGCGTTATATGTAAAAGTGGAAGATAACTCCTGAATGATGCTAATAAAATAAATATAGATGCCGAAGATTTGTGGACGCTAGAGCTTTTGTTTGAAAGATTCTGCCATGGATTTTAGGGGCAAAGAACCTTGTAGCTGCTATTCACGAACCTCAATTCATGAGCGCATTAAAGATTCAAGCATTCAAGGTTTTCTGTAACTTGCTGGATTTTATTGAGGAACATATATTATTTTTCTTTCAAATTTATTCATATAAACACCCTTTCGATATGTACGGAGTCAATTTCTTTTATTCTCATTGTTTTTTTATAGGTAGTAAAAATCTTGGACCCAAAGTGCCCTTTCACATTTATAATGCCGTATTTCCCAGCTTAGTGATATATTATTGACATTAAATAAATAGAGTAATGTTATCATTGAAGGCATTATAATCAATTAAATTATTATTGTAATCAATAATCGAATAAAAAATAGGAAGATTGTTACTTTCAGTCTTTTAAAGGTTATAATTACAATCCGAATTCGATATGGCCATCCGGCGATGGAAAACTCCATTAATTATTTAAAACTTTTCTTGACGTGAACTTAATCCAGGATGGTGCGTATTCCAGCGGAATGCTTTAAGCATTCCTTTGTTTGATTCTAGATCAAGGAGACGACAAGATTTAAGATCCATGAGATCAGATGGCTTTCTGAAAGATATGACTCAAAAATAAGAACGCAAAATATGCGGATCCACTACCAGCGCAGCGAACATTTTACCAAATCGATCGACACACCGAAAAGGGGAAATCTTACGGATTTCCATCAAGGGATGAATTAAGGGCTGATTAACGAATCCTTCCGCACGCCTCGTTAAGCGATTTCGGAGGAACGCTTTATCATTAGGCTAATGGTGCCGCCACAACGCACTTCATTCAGTCAGCGGATGAGAGATTAGTTTCCGATATGAGATGAGAGGTCAGAGGACGAGACCCGCGCATGGACACTTCCCCTGGACCGCCCACTTACCTGCATTATTAGCGCTCTTCAATTAGCGGACCGTGTCCGCAGAGGTTGTTCACGATTTCAATCGTTCACCTCCGTGATACCCAAGAGGATAGGACACAGCATATAACTTTAAACGCACGCATTACGTCTTCTTCGACTCATCCGAGGCCGCTGGCAGGTATGAGACGGATAGAATCTTCATAAGGATCGCATCCGGACTGAAGAAATTTGTATAACTCTCAGAAAGCGTCGAAAATGTTGGTTACACTAGTCCCTGTGTCCGAACTGCGCAAATCTTCCCCTTATGACGAGGGTGGCATGTTATTTACTCGAAGTCCCAGCGATAAATTAGGCGGTCTTGCAGGGGGGTTATTCTGTATTTCACTTTCTGTAATTCATGCTCGAATTCCGATGGCGTCACAGATTTACCCGCACAGGGGAATTGTTTGGTAGTTGATTAAGCGATCCCTTTTGGCGCTGAAGTAGCGCGGCTCACCGCAACGAGAACGGTTCATGACCAGTACAATTCCTCTTACTTACGTACTTTCGGAAAGATGTTGTTTCTAGTTGGTGACTCGGTAACCGATTCTCAATTATAGTATCATGATTTGCAACAACGTATGACTCACTGGCCGGTTAATTTTAAGATCCCGCAGCTCTCCACTTGTGGTCAGTTTTAACTCGGAAGTACAGAATAAGCTCCCAGGTATGATAGCGACAATTTGCGCGATTAGTACTCCCGCGGTCAAGACATCTTTGAGCAATAAACGCAGTTCTTAGGTAGGTACTTATTGAGCAGGGAGTGGATGTTGAAAAAAAAAGAGAATGCATAGAAGAAGAAGAATGTTAGGTAAGCGGTGGAGGGCAATGAAGGGAATGCGATTACTGGACAATGTGAAGGGTAATAAGGTGTATGCCGAGACGAACAAGTGGTGTGAAGTACAAGATGGGAACTTACGAGCATAGTAAATACAGTACCAAGATACGCTTCAGCCCCCATTTCTCCCTATCCCAAGCTATTTCTTTAACCTCACTGAGGCCCTTATTCCCCGTATCCTTCATGATCTATTTAAGGTACTTTTGCCTTGTTCTTCCTCTGTCCTTTTTCCTCGATTCTTATTTATTCTATTCTACACTCCTCCATCTGCTTGGAGGGACCTATCAAACAGATTAAAAGGGCCAAGTTATTTGGCGTGGAAGGATCGTAATTTTAAGATAGAGCCTCCGAAACAGCTCTCAAATGCGGTAATTTTTTTTCGGACATTGGGGTATAGAATACTTGAATGGCTTTGGAAATATTGAAGCGCTTCCACATCGATACTTGTAATTGTATAAAGAGGCGGAAAATGATAATTTCGAGAGCATTTAGCAGAGGGTATTGAGCGTTTTATATTTTGTATTTTTGACTTCATTATTGCGTGCTGTAGGTCATAATAGAGGGTTTTTCCCCAATACAACCCAGAATTTCCGGCTAGTATTCCGTATATCGTATTTATGTGAGCAGCAGATCCTTAAAAATTAACCATCGTCCACCCTTTTCATCAAACGGCTGTTAAGGGAAGAATTAAAAAAAAAAATTAGGAATATGTGGTAATGGCCAAGTCCAAGTAGTTATCGCCTGAGATTTTGAAGCCACAGCTTATATACCTGTCTCCTGAGTGGTAATGGCCAAACTCAAGAACAATAGATGATAATGTAAGGAACGATCAGATAATGAAGAGGGGCGTAATTTCTTCAGAAGAGAGGAAATAATTCACCCAGAGGCCAAAGAATAGGTCTTGATAGCGGAATTCGTATCATCCAAATTCATTGCATGCGCGGAAATTAACATTGGCGATCATAGAAAAATCGTAGAGATCGGGAACTCACCTCATAATGCGGGATTTCGTTACATTCGTGGTCGTTATAAGCGAACTTTTCTGTAATTATAATTTCTCGCCCTATCCGCCCATTATCTCTTCAGCATCCTCCTCTATCACCAGATTTCGAAGGCCTCTTCAGTGCCCACCGCGTATTCTCACTGACCTTCCCAACACGTCTCCCTCTCTCCTAAACCCATACCCCTCAGCCGAGGTGAACCAGGTCCTTAGCTATGATCCACCGTCGCCACGCATTCCGCTACGTTCGGCTGCGCAGATTTAAGAATTCTGCGCGTGAACGGCGCCGATCTTGAGGTCTCCGCTGGCTCGTCAGTCAATAGAACGATATTTATATCCTGCCGCTTTTTTTTTATTGTTGTTTACGTCGCCATAAAAGGCATAATCTACTTTTATTGATCGAGACGAAGATACTTGGAAATGACCACTTAACCACTTAACATATGCAGATTATTTCTTTCGCCATTTAATAGTTTATATGTTGTTGGAGATATTTTTTCCGGGAACGAAGACCTGTTAAGATGAGTGGAAATGAGGACTCATCTTGCATGAGTAGCGAAGGAATTCTGATTACGAATGAAATTGTATTTTTTTCTCTTCTTTAAGTTTAATGGGATGAGTATTAATTGATCTCATCGTTTAATCTCCGAAGTTTAAATATGCGCTCCAATTATCCGTTCCCAGTTATTTTTTTTTCTTCAAATACGTTCGCTATTATATTGCCAATCTCTTATATGTGTTTTATTTTCGAATAATCTTTCGGTAACATCTCTCAATTGCTGCTTCAAATATATGCGTTAATAAGGTTAGCTTTGTTCTTCTATTACGACGGACTCATCGTTTAAAATTCCCGTTAGAATTCAATTTTTATCGTTTTCTCGATGATCTTTTTGTTGCATGTTGTTTACAAAACATTGTTTTCCGTCCTGGTCCCTAACTTTTTTAACCCTTTATCTGTATCTCTACTACGTAAAGAATTTCTTCCTTCGATCTTTCACAATCTTTTCGTGGTATCGTTATCTTGATTATTTTTTTCAGTTATTAAAAATAGGCTATTGCACTCATAAAGTCGTCCTTATTTTCTATAACTATAACAATATACAAGATTAGATCTACAAGGCCTTTTAGTGCATACATACATACTTAGAAATAAATGCCATTTATAGCGTAGTATTCTTAAGATTGATAAACTGCATCCCTCTATTTCGTCCCATCCAAAGGAAGTTCTTTTGCCTACCTGTGGCTCCTCTACCCACTATTAGTCTTGATCTGTTGTAGGTACTTGTCCCTTGGTCTTCCGATGGGGACTTTTCCAGCAATTTGTCCTTCGAAATGTTTCCCACGTAAACGCCCTGTCTCATTACTTGACCATTTTCTTTGGAATCCAGTCTTCTTCTTTGGAGTACAATGAGCTATAGTTTCCTTTATTCTCCCATTCTTCTATTTTAAAACACGGCTATCCTTTTTTCCAATTCTATTTCTTAATCTGCAATAAAGGAATATTTGGTGAACGAGTCCGTTTTTTGGGGAAAACTTCGCTTGTCTCGCGTTTTCTGATGGAGAACATTTTTTTGCGTGTTTACAAACATTCTGGAGGAGGTAGGTGTGGACAGGAAGCTCGTTTGAAGGGAGTGAACATGACTCAAAGAGGGGAAGTGGACGGGGGAAGGGGAGAAGTGGAGGGGGAGGGTGGGAGGGGCGGGTGAAGGGCAATGGGATTTTGAAGGCCGCGGTGACGAACGAGATGAGGAGGGGAGGAATGGGAAGGGGATGGGGGTGATGATGATGCTTGGGATGAATTTGAGCACTCATCAGGAGACGAGGAAAACCGGTGAAACTTAATCAGTTGATCAGTTTGCTGACCATGCTCACTGATGGGAAAAATGTTATCGGGCTCAATTAGGATTACTAAGTTATATTTTAAATTAATTATTATTATAAATTACTCTTTGAAAAAAAACCTGTAGGATTACAATCGCGATTACAGCTAATTTTTATTTTGCTTCTGTACATGATGATCGGTACACTTTAGAATACTTAAATATTTATTAAAACTTCCATTAACGTTAATGAAATGAAAACCTTTGTTGCATTCCACCAATTTACTGGCTATTTAAACTGATGAAAGACAACAAAGTTTTTCAATTCACGGACGTTAAATATGCTTCCACAAAGTGGAGCCTTAGACGATAGGGATGAAAAACTTCCTTTGCCAAAATTCTAACCTCACAATAATTTAAGTTTGTAATAAGTATTGGGATGTTGAAGTGTACTCCTTGAGAAGTGGGGTAAGTTTGCATACTTTTGGGGTTCGACAATTGCTCATTGATGCCTATATTGGGGGAGGGGTCATAATAGACCATAAATGTGCAATGCATTGTGCATATGTAACATATTTGAACTCTCCCTAACGGACTTGTGACATGGCTCCAAATGTCATTAAATAGCCGAAAGCGTTTGAGGGTGTAACATGAAGTCTCCAGGCAATTAATTAATCCGCTTTCGATTCTCAAGACTTGCATACATTCCTAATATTGCAATCCTGTTATTGTTATTCTACAGCCCTCCATTTCTCCAGAACCGAAGATATTTCGTTTACTTCTTTGAGGGTCTCCTTTCGCATAGGTATCCTTTACTCCCTTGGCGTTACTCTGGAGACTTTTCCATCAAAGTCTCTTTATACTGTGTTTCCCACGTGACTGCTTCGTCTCATTAGGTGGACAATCACCTTTCTCGTCTTTGGCGTACGGTGATTCGTAGTGTTCTCTATTCTTCTTTTCTTCTATAAAATTCCTCTCAAGAGTATTCCTTCTACGAGGAAATTGAGTGTGTTAAGTGAAGTAAAGAAAGTGGAAAGAAACCTTCGATTCTGCGTCGATGGCCGTGTGTATGTCTAACTGCCGCTTCTAAGCTCCATCGCTGATTAAGCGTCTCCTTGGTGAATCCATTCCATCGAGGACGTTCGCTGCGTCACACACTGATTATCCGATGAATCCTTAAAGGAGGAAATTCAACATTCAGAGTGAGTCACGTCCCTCGTATCCGAAACCCAATCGCAGATTCCTGTGACGATGAGCATAAGATTTTCTGACGGTTCAAGCTGAAATATAAATTTTTCCTTGAAATATCGCAGAGACTATTGAATAGATAGTATAATAGTTAATATCTCTCTAGTAATACACCAGAGCAGTGGCGCAGCTAGGAGTTAAGGCTGGGGGGGGGTTTAGGTGCAACTAATACTGGGGTGTGTGGGGGTATGGAATACCCACCAGGATAAGCGACAGGTGCGGAATTGCGGAATTCTTAGATAGATGGTTCAAAATGGTGAGTTTTACGGCTTTCTGAGGGATATTTTATTAATAATTACACTATTCTATTATTAATATCAATCCCATTCAATAAAATGGATTAAACTTAAAAATTTCTCTGAGCTCTGGGGGGGGGGGGGGGGTTATCCCCCAAAAACCCCCCTCGCTGCGCCACTGCACCAGAGAATGCATCTACGTACTATCCCGCAAGCCGCCTCCATAGGCGTGGTGCTTGGACACCAGCCGTTTATAAAGAAACTAGCTGGCCACCCAGCGTTGCTCAGAAAGTATAGTACCCGGAGAAGTCAGTGTCTGGGAACTTGGATTTCATGATCACATTACAAGATTTGTATGTTTTCCATTTGAGCGTGTCAAAAGATGCGCCTGCCCGGCAGGATGTCGAAACATACGAGTTGTATGATTTGACGTAGAAAACTGTAATGAGAAAACATTGCAAAGGACACGTTGGATGCAACAATAAGTAGCTTTACGGGGTTTGGGAGCATGAGAGACACCGGTGTACTAATTTTGGTCACAATCCGTGCAGCCGTATGGAAACGCATAGCGGACAGATAAACATGCCTCCTCTTTTATATACACAGATAAGAAGGCTTTAACAAAGTTCCGCTTGTCATTTATTACAGTACTTTTTTTTTTGAGGGAAATGCGAATTCCCATATCTATCCGTTTGTCAAAACGTGTCTCTTATTTTTGCGTTCCTGTCGGACCTGGAAATATAGTGGTGTTCTACTATTATGTTCTCCGTGTCGCTCTTAAATGTCGTTCTAATATAATACCCTCACTTATCCATCAGTATCAGGTATCAGGTTCTAATTTAATACCCTCAATCGAAGCCTAGCGCGCAGCCTCCGAGTGGACAAAGCAAGCATCATCAAGTAGGCTAATATTCCTCGCACGTTCTCGCTGACTGGCTAATCACTGCTTGCTTAGCCGCGAATCCTACTGATTTTATCATCATTCCCCGTCCCCACTTCAAATCCTGTGTTCACCTACCTCATTCTACGTACCATCACCTCAGTGTACACGTTATAAGTAATGGGCGGTAGCAGACAGTTTCATCTCACGTGTGCAATTCTTTGAGTACTCAATATTGATTTTAGTTATTATAGAAAATTTCGAGATCTCGAGTATTCATTTATGTACGTTAGCAATTTGGCAAGCAGCCAGCAAAATTCGATGTTCCTGTAACAGAGATTATTTTTGGCCCACCATTGATTGCACTTTTCGTTGAAGAGCGGGAAGAAGTTGGGGCCAATTCACAATATCATTGCCTGAATTATCTTGGTGCAGCTATGGAGTTGGAAACTTGGAAGAGCACCCACTGGTTCAAATTACTTGAAGCGGATTAACTAGGCTTGGATTGGTCGACAGTTGAGATAGGCCCAAATATGAATTATTTGTAGCCAGTGGTTAGGAAGGTATTAATGTCTATCGAAAGTCGACAGTATGAGCTTACGAAAGCTATCTATTATCAAAGGGATGATTGGCAAGATTTGATGAACTACGATTAGTGGAATATTATACTAATAAGTCTGGATCATTACGAGACTAGTTACGCCAACTAAAGCTGTTGTGAGTGGGGCTTCCAACTCCGCGATGGATGGACGAAGACGCTGAACAATCGACGATCGTGGCGCGTGATCGCCGCGAGGTTCGACTGTTCCGATGACGCACACGCTCTCTTCGCTTGCATTTTTTTCAATTCCTCGTTGCTCGGTTGATTTCGTCATGTCTCTCCGTTCGAACGCATCGTCGGGTCTATAAACTCACTCACCATCGGCAGTAACATCGCATCGCCGCCACTCTCTCAAGGTCCCGCACGCATCCCGTACTTCTTTAAGCAGTACGTACATGTACAACTACATTATACCTTGCAAGCCACCCCTAGGGTGTTTGGCAGAGGGTGATCAATCAGCAGCATGCAAGAGGATTCCCACATGCACATATCACGGTCATAAAAATGTTACGCATACTAACAAATTGTATTCCACATTCATACAAAGGCAAAACTTGCCAATTAATCATGAAGGCTATCTTCCTATGAAGCTAGAACATGCAAAACATACGGTTAGAAATGATAAGAGTATTCAGAAACTTGCATTAACGAATATATATGTTAGTAGGCTATAATACAAGTCAAATAACCTACTATTAAGTCCTAACGCTGCCGTTATAGTCTCTTATTGATCGTGGAAAAAAACGACTATCTGAATCTACCTGCTCTACAATCTATCTATCTTATTTTATTCATATGATCTGATCTTCCGTAGTATGTTGGCGATCGTGAGATATGGCTAACTTCGTTGGAAAATAAACTGCTCTAAACATAATTGATTTAGTCTAATTTTAAGTCAACAGTATGATAGCAATTTCCATCCGAGTTTAACTAAGAGGTCAGTAACATTAACAAGACTACCGTAACAACTTTTCACGTACCTGGCAGCATTTCTCTGCACGCATTATAACTCTGTTTTTAAACCTATTTCACGAGCATCTCAAACCCTGGCAGCGTAAAGGTACAGTGCAACATATGTATTGCCCGCACATCTGGGCAAATATTAATGCCGATGATCCTAGAATACTTTGCCTGTGATACTGGGAGCATTCGATCGATTCAACATGAACATCCCTAGCCTTTTCATGGCGACGTATTTCTCCTCTTTTACATCCTTTTCTTGGTATGTTTAGTGTTCGTTTTTCTGTTAGAAAAAGAAATTATTCTTTTCCAGTTTTACTATGTTAATTGTACTGTTCACCACTTTAACAATGTCTATGTTCCAAAGGAGTTAAAACTCCTAGAGCAATAAATGAGTTAATTATTAATTATTATTTATAAACTGTCCTATGTAACTCAGTCGGGGCCGTCCCTTGCCCTTCTACCTGTCTTTCTACGAATGTTTCATCAGGCCATCTTGTGTCATAATGTGGCCAACTAAGTTGTCCCAAGGTCTTGTCTTCCCCTTAAGGTTTTTAGAAGACTTCTCTATTGTCCCACTCTTCTTAGAACTCCCTCATTACTTACTTATTCGATCTATTTTATCTTCATCATTCTTCGGTTGCGCTACATTTCCAATGCTTCCAATCTTGACTTCTCTGCTGCCTTCTCTCGCGGGAGAGGAAGGAACAGGATTTATAGATCAAGTGAAGGCTTTATTTTGCATTTAAATCCAAAGAAAATGCAAGTCTCTTAATTGAAGATGCAAGTCGCAAGATGAAGATGCGAGTCCAAATTGGAAGAGGAGAGGAGGGGTAAGGAGCAAAATTCTCCACGTAAACCCATCTTAATCGTTATAAAAAACTTAAATAAATTGTTGAAATGTTACATTTATTGTATTTATTGAATAATATTCATTGGAATTGCTAGTGTACGTTGAGTTGTTGCAAGCAAGAGAAAAAAATGACAAACATGTGTGCGAAGTTTTGAACACCTAAAGTCGCTTAACCTACCCGAATGCGTGTTGACATTCCTCGTAGTTAATGAGGCCATTAAGATGCCTTCCTTGGTTTTCGGGCGTAGCCGTTGAGCGTTGGCTGCCTTGGTCGTCGTCCGCGTCGCAAGGACGCCGCATTCCGAGAACTGGGTCGTTTACGAGAGTGCACGCAGTTGCGGGACGGGGGGGAGGGGAGGGGTTCGGTGAGTGTTGGATGCTCGCGGCGGCTGTGGTGGCGAGATTGGCAGGGTTAAGGACCAGGAAGTGAGAGAGAGAAGAGGAAATCTGGGGGGCGGAGAGGGGGTAGGGGAAGACGTTAATGGGATCGGCCAGCGGGCTGGGGAGGGGGTGTGGTCGAACAGTGGTGGACCAAGTCGGTTCTTTCAGTAATGCCGATCACCGTTCACCATTCACCAGAGTGAGTCAATCGCGAATGGTCGATCGTCGGTCGCTATGGTGATTGGCATTTCTCAATCTCAATTTGCTGGCCTCGGTGCCGGCGGGTAAAGTCCTCGCCTGTCGAACATGAGGTTTGGGGTTCGAGTCCCGCCTGGGAAAGTTTCCCCTATCCATAGAATTGATTTTCGTGTTTGTTTAATAGATAAATTTGTTGAATAGCCCGATGTAATAAGCCATTTTGAGCTGTACTCGTTGGTTTGGGAATTATTATTACAGTATTCTTCTGAATAAGGTAGGTCTCCATGGAGTGTTCAAGAAGTGATCTGGAAGCCTCCCTTTCCTCCCAGCACTGCCTTCTTTAATTCTTTGTAAGGCCTAATCCCTTTCAATCTATCTAAAAATCCTATTCTTTTTCTTCCCCTCCCTCGTTTTCCTAACATTCTACCCTCTAACACCATTTTCAACATCCCCTCCCCTCTAAGCACTAACTCCATCCATACCTTCTGTCTCCTCCGTATCTCATGTAAAAGCTGCCTATCCTCACCCACCACGTCCAGCACTTCGTCGTTCCTCTTCCTCTCCGTCCATTTCACCCTCTCCATTCTTCTCCATACCCACATCTCGAATGCCTCCAATCTTCTCTCGTCTTCTTTCAAAATAAAAAAAAGGACATAAATGATAGAGGTTCGATTGGTGAAATGTGGACTCTTCCTCTCTCCAAACTGTAGACTATGCCGGACTGCTATTTGCAAGTGTTGAACTCCTGATTTAACGGGACGGCCGGTGGCAGGTTAAATTACAGGGACGGTGACAGAGTACCGGAGACCATGGTCCGAGACTAGATTCTCCGAGACTTTGTGTCGAAGACCATAGCGTGAAAATCCGTAGAGCGAAAGTCGTTAGCGGGGAAGTACTGCGTTAAGTACGGGGTAGATTGTCCGGTGGTGGAGGGTAGATTCTGAGGAGAAAATATTCCTGGGGGGGGGGGGGGGGGTGATTTAATTTAAAAAATTAAAAATAAATGCCACACAGTCATAACCGATGCTAATCTGGACCGGTGTCGGTCACCTATGCCAATTGCAACCGACGTAACCCATCACTTGTCATGGTCTTTTGCCCAACTACGACCGACCGACTTGAGTCGCGAATGATTGGCGAACGAAATGGGTCGCGAGCAGCCAGAAAGATTCTGTCGTTCTTTGGAGTGATTCCGTCCATCAATCGGTCAAAGATCTCGGGTCGCTCGCATGGTGGACATCGACATATGTATTTCGATCAAACTGAATATACACTTCCTAAATCCTGCTATGTCAATCGACTGCTAAGACTCGACTAGCAGGTGTGGACGGCGACACGAATCAATTGAGGTCTCGATTCGATCTATTGGCGAAGCTGAAGGAATTCAGATCTGAACGCAGGAGTCGATGGCTGCTGCTATGGCGACGACCAAGAGATTTCATGTATTTAGGTTTCAGGATTTTAACAAAAAATTGATTATAAAGTGACTAATTTAAAAATGAAATAAAACCTTCATCATGAAAAACATTTAGTTCAAGTACCGATTGGTGAAAAACGTTTTTTATGAGTATGTCTTTCATTTTGTGATTCGTTACCTTTGATTGTATTTGATATTTTTCATGCATAACTTTAAATTGACGATGCGAAACTCTGTAAATACTTAGCAGTACTCTGTAATCCTTTATATAGTTCTAATTATGACGTTTAATTATTATTTAAATTTCATTTGTATGCATCCTTCTCTGCCTGGTATACGCACTAATTATCTCTTCTCTTGTCTTTACAGGTAAGCCTTTCTTCCGAAGTACCTTATTAATTGCGGGTGATTGCCCTGCGTGGTAAGTTATATTTGCATCGTCAGTAATGGAGTTGAAGGGTACGATACTTCCGGATTTCATGTCTTCAGGCCTCTAACAGCAGAATCCTATTGCAATTGGGTAATTTCCTACTAATTCATGTCGTCCTACTGTGTCCAACGAAGACAAACTATATCAATCACTGCGCTTAGCGTCAGTGACTACTGAAATAATCTCTCAAGTACCCTTACAAGTTCCTAACAATATCTCATTTTATAAAAATAACGTACGTAATTAAAGCTCATAAATTTATGGAAAAAATGCGTATCGATGTATCACTCGAATTAAGATGAATTTTAAAGAGTTGTTCCCAAGGAAAAGTTTACCAAGGTTGGTACTCTGCTTGTTCAAGCTCAAAAAATAGGCTTTCTTTGCTTTGCAGCCGGGATAAATTTATTTTTATTTATATGCTCCATGTACAAAAATACTGAAGAAGATATTTTACATTGGATTCATAAAGATAGGGTTAAATAATAAAGTGCATCAAAGGAACAACAAAGGGACACTTATGAAATAAACTTAGATATTACGAATGACATCATTACCATACCCTTCTCCTCTGCTCTATGCGTAATTTAGAGAGGGAGGGGAGAAGGAAGAGGGATTCAGAGAGGAAGCCTTCTGATAGCGGTCGAATATGATGAAGTTGATGGCAGTATATCAACAGAAGGAGTTTTGATGGAATTGTAGGTTAGAGGTTGCCGGTAGGTAAGGGATCTCTGAGAATCATATAAACGGTGGTGAGATAGATGGAAAAGAGACGAAGATACTATTGAGATGCTTTTTTATAGATAAAATTTTGCCTTGAACATTTGCCGTTCACTTATAAAAATGGGCAAGGAATGTAAAATATTTTCCTGTGGCGTCGTCTTCATTGTCCATTGAAGTGCGACCAGCGAAGTAAATCACCGTACAATCCTGTGTATATCTTGGTCATCTCAAGAATCGTACTGAAGATATCCGACGACCGTTCTGCCCAACGCTACAGCTGCAGATGCAAATGGACAGCTCGATGGAGAGTGAGTCGCGTCCTTGGTTGGAGGGGAGTGTATCTCGTTCCCAAGGACGTCGGTTCGTATCCCGTTGCCTCAGCTTCCGCGTGAGCACTAACTGCCCTTCGCCCCCCGGCATTCCCTTCTGTTGCGACATCTCGCGGGGGAGTGCGATCTGCATTAAGGAGTCTGTGTAGGTATCCACCCACCTATATACGGATTTGAATTTACCATCGCGTGTGTTTCGTGTCGTCAGTGCTATTAGTTGCGTAAGCGTTAATAGGGTAGAAAGGTTTCTCGGGTTTTCCACCGGTTGATGTCGTCCATGTCTCCCGACGTTTCGATCTGCGACTTGCTGATCATCCTCAGGGGATCTTCCGAATCATTCGGAAGATCCCCTGAGGATGATCAGCAAGTCGCAGATCGAAACGTCGGGAGACATGGACGACATCAACCGGTGGAAAACCCGAGAAACCTTTCTGCAACTGATACGCCGGGAAAATCTAAGATCATACGTTAATAGGGTAGTTTCCTTCATCAAAGAAAACGAAAGGAATTGATTGCGATTCCTTACCCACCATTAGTGTATTCATAATATTCAAATTATTTGGTTTTAGAAATCCCAGTTTAGACGAATGGCAAGGGTCAATTTTAACCTCATTGGAAAAAGGCCAGATTGGCGCCCATGCGATTCCACTCCACGTGACGTCACAGGGACCTAGTTTCTACACGCGTAGGTAGGAGTTTTACATTGTCTGAGATTACCAATGCATGCATGAGGCACAGAGCTCAGGGAAACATGTATTAATAATCACCCATCAAAATTGCCTTAGTTCGGAAAGTTTCCTTCGTTTGACAGGGGAATAATAATCCTTATTTAAGCCAAGCGCTACCTGCTAGCAGGGTACTCTGCCACCTATTAGCAGCCTGCGTCATATCAGCGCTCAAGCCTCGCCTCACGGTCACCTCACTTGCGGCAGCGGGAACCAGAACGATGTCACACGGGATGTACCCAGCATTCGTACTTAGCCGTCGCGTTTTCGCGCGCTTGAAAATTTTCACCTTTCGTTTAATCGCGAAAAATACATATCGTCATTTAAAAATCTAAAAGCGTGAAATACATACTCCAGGAGTAATAATATTTAGATTTAGGTAATAAAAAAATAATAGGAAACCACCCTATTGGAAGATACTGAAGTGTTTTCGGGTTTTCCACTGGGCACATGCATTTCTGCGGGAATTTTCTATCTGTCCAGCAAATGTCATCCTCTGATGTACTGTATACCTATATGGCAGTTAAACAAGGAGAATGAAAGTGTGATGGTATATGGGCCATACAATTTCGTGCTTTTATAATTTTACTATTCTCACAGTGCCGATAAATTGCTGAACCTGCACATTTTTACCAGGATTATTTCTCATCGATGTCTTTATGTTTATTAATACTATTAATCTCCCCTTCCTCGTTGCCTCTGTGTTCACAGATGGATTTGCTTGATGTTTGTTAAATTATTTTCCACTGTATTAATCATTAGTAAATTACCCGTGGTAGTTATTTTAGTGTCTCGTGTAACGAATTTGGTAGAGCGGTCAGCCATTGGCAGTAAATTTTATTTTGTGATTAGGCTTTAGCTTGGACTTTGCCTCCGCCTAGTAGCATTGCGGTGCAATCAAAACTTGAAGAATTTGCTCTTTGATCTTCATTTTTTTGTAAAGGATGCTGAATTTATGTTCAATAAGCTTTTATCGCTATTTAGCCCTGCCGTTTTCATTGAACTGGAATTTAATAGATACTTTTTCTTCCCCATTGTATATGGGTTCACGATTTTGCTCGGTGCATTTTTGACCATTCAACTGAAACAGCGGGAACACGTAAAAAAATGACGATCGTGTGAATGAACTCGCTAACGTCTTCGGACGCACTTGATAAGGCGGAAGATTCTCAGCCGCGAGAAGAAAGTTCCACTTTTTCATTGACTTTCGCCTCAGAAAGAGACCCCTTGTTATCGAGTTCCTTATCGTTCCTTATATTTGAAGGGAAGATCCACTCTTGGGCTAACGAAGATACAGCGACTTTGACTTTTATGGGAGGGAACTTCGTAAGCCTCTTCAACGGTTAAATTTTTATCTTATTGCGCTAAATTTTTGATTTTTTTAGCGTTGCCCTTAGCGAAAATACGGTTGAAATTTCAACAGCTATTTGGGACCGCTGTTGAATCCAACAGTAACTGTAGATAATACAACAGTAACTGCTGAATTCATCAATAAGTGTTGGATTTATCTGTTACTGTCAGAGTTAACAGTTGTTGTTAGTTTTAACAGTTATTCTTAGTTTTAACAGTTACTGTTAGTTATAAAAGTTACTTTTAGTTTTAACAGTTACTTTTAGTTTTAAAAGTTACTTTTAGTTTTAACAGTTACTTTTAGTTTTAAAAGTTACTGCTAGTTTTAACAATAACTGTAAGTTTTAATAGTGGTCCCAATTTACTGATAATTTCAACAGTTTTTTCACTAAGGGTGGACCTATATTATATAATCATATTAAGTGAAGGCTGAACGTGATTGAACCTTGAAACCAGCAATACTTGTTGGAAAATGTCAATTTTTTTACGATGTACTTTTAAAGAACGTTTTTCAGATGTAGCACGTTTGTATTACGTATGTAATGATTTGCCGTTTTATATAAAAGATTGTATTGGAGTTCTAAATGAGTCAATCAGTCAATTGGAAATCGATGTAAATTATTCCTGAAAACAAAATTAATGGTGTCACAGTAAAACAAGATTTTACTAATTAAAAAATATACTGTGTGATTTATTATCCTTCAATATGTTACAATTTTAAAATTACTTATACGGATATTTCATGCTTCTTGGTTACCAGATATAATTAGAGTTCTAGGCGTGGCGGCAATTTTTGGAAAATATATTCATATTATTTTGAAAATTCGATAAATAAATCTGATTTAGCTAAGACTATTAAAAAAATGCATTTTCATTGAGAACTGTTTTTTCTTTAAAATTACAAGAGCTCTACAATAGACCTCTGGGCAAAATTTTAATTTGCCATCAAATATGTTCTAAAAATCAACAAGGATAAATGTATACGTAAAACGTTTATTATGTGTAATAATTTTCCATGGAATGTTTTTTAATCGCAAGAAAAGGAAGCGTTTCTCATCAGCAGACACTCCCACCTCAATACGTATTTCGATTGGCTGACGGAAATATGACGTCAGCTCATGCAACCATGCGGCGGTACCATGAAATCCATAGGGGTTCGGCGGATTTGCAAGATCTTCAGCACGGATCGGCACTTCGTTAGCGTTTCACTTTGAGAAGTGTACATAATATCGCCGTGACGTGCTTTTCCGAAGAGTGAAAAAGTTACTAGGCATATTATTTTGCTTCTGTGGGCATCATGGATCCTGGTTTCGATAAGGGAGACGCGAGAAAATTGCCTAAAATTTCAACTGCCTCAATGTTTACATTCATAAGTAGAAATAGTAACTACATAAATTCTGAGACCCGGGGAGTGAAGACGGCTAGGTGAGTATATCGCCACGATTGGAAATTGATTTTCTTAGGATATTACTTGATGTTAACGTTTCTAAATCCTTTTTTTCACATAGAGTCGGACGAGAAGAATACGGCGATGATGCTATAGGTTACGTGCAAGTTAAAGGTGATAAAAATGAATGCATCGTCCGTGCTCGTATTCGTAGGTTCGATCGAAGGCCAATGTTGTTGAAGCCCGTCTTTTAGAGGAGAGCGGCGAAAGCGAAGTTGTGACTCTTTCGTGTAAGGATTGCATAGCCAGTGTGGGTACGTAAGACTTTACTGTTAAGTGGTATTGTATCTTTTTTATATGGCATTTTAAGGTAAACAAATTTTCCCGTTATTTATTTGTGTAAAACAACCTGATGAAATTTTTAAGTGGTGAAATCTCCGATTTAATAGACCTAACAATTAGTATTTCCTGAAGTGTGGAAAATGTAATATGGAACTTCTTCGAAGTAGCCCACTTGCTCAAAATTTCACTTTTAAGTAACTTAATGGGATAAAAAAAATCCCCTTTTTCTGTTGCTGTTCCTTACATTCTTTACCTGCAGCAAAAATATAGGAGATAAAACTAACTATCCGCTTATTATTATTACATTTGTTACCTGTCAAAGAGCTATAGGGTTCTACGGTACTTATTAATTTGGTTTTGTAAGCATATATTCGTGTTACTCTAACATTGTAAACTCCAGTCTTTCCCTAGTTTAAAAGAGAGAATTACTTCAGTTAATGATATTAGAGTTTTCGTAGTAAGTACCTATAAATCAAGAAACTGAAATTCGTCGGCACTTTTTCATCCGAACAGTTCGTCGTTCACCGTCTTGGGGGACCGTATGAAAATACTTATTTGAGGCATTTCCACTAGTATTACTGCACATAGGCACAATGCAGTACTTATAGCTGCGCTTCGACAAATCGACGAATTACGTACGACAACAAAAACGGCGTAATATCCACAATATCACTAATTCTTTACCTCCTCTACAGTAATGCGCACAGACGCGAACAACACTATTGCATGAGCTGACGTCATTCAAGATGGCAGTGGTGCGAATTACGTTCTTCTTGCATGGCAAGTGACAGCTATTTTAAATGCTCGAAATAAAAAAATGCAAGATTATACGGCCAAAGTGTTACACTACTTAATTTAATATTTACATGTACTTTTCAGAAAGGTCTTCACCTTGATAGGTGTCCAGAGGTCTATACCAGGAACGAAGATTAAAATTGATTGCCAAATTCCGCCGTAGCAGGCAACCAGAATGACTATGGTATGGCCTTTAGAGGATGCGACCAACATGTCTGTCGCGACAGTTATGATCATTTGCGTCACAGGGAAGGGTAGTCAAGGAAGGGTGGAGAGAAACCTGGCGTCGGCATTAGCATATTTTTAACGAAAGGCGCCCAGGGAACCATAGCTCAACGTCCCATCCGACGGACGGAGTATAGGGTAGTTTCCTTCATCAAAGAAAACGAAATGCATTGATTGCTATTCCTTACCCACCATTAGTGTATTCTTAATATACAAATTATTAGGTTTTAGAATTCCCAGTTTAGACGAATGTTAATGGTCAATTTTAACTGCATTTGAAAAAGGCCAGAAGGCGCCCATGCGATGCCACTCCACGTGACGTCACAGGGACCTAGTTTCTATACGAGTGGATAGGAGTTTTACATCGTCTGAGATTAGCAATGCATGCATGAGGCACAGAGCTCAGGGAAACATGTCTCAATAATCACCTATTAAAACTGCCTAAGGTCGGAAAGTTTCCTACGTTTGATAAGGTATTAATAATCCTTTTTTAAGCCAAGCGCTACCAGCTAGCAGGGTACTCTGCTACCTGCTAGCATCCTGCGTCGTATCAGCGCTCAAAGCCTTGCCCCAAGGTCACCTCACTTGCGGCAGCGGGAACCAGAACGACGTCACCCGGAGTTTTCCCGGCATTCATACTTAGCCGTCGCGTTTTCGCGCGCTTGAAAATTTTCACTTTTCGTTTAATCGCGAAAAATAGATATCGTCATTCAAAAATCTAAGAGCGTGAAATGCGTAATCCAGGAGTAATAATCTTTCCATTTAGGCAATAAAAAAATAATAGGAAACCACCCTATTGCGCTTGAAATTTTCTCCACACAACAATCAAGCAGGAATCGGTAAATTCTCTTAAAATATCTACCACCACTTGGATTTGAACTCGTGCGTACTGGGTAAGAAGCCGACATTCAAGTCACCACAACAACGCGAAGCCCCTCTTTCGCTAGAGGGTTGCGTGTATGTCGAATCCGTGTCTAGGTGTGTAATAGTGAGGGCCATGGTGCTGCCTCATTCGCCAAGGGCACGACTATCTCTATCCAGGCGATTGGGAAGCGTTGTGTGTGTATATACGCCTCTTTGAAAACTTAGGTTTCCATTTCCGTGTTCGCTGAGCTCCGATCACTCATTCATTTGCACTGTATGTAGGTACTCATAACTCATGCCTTGACGCTGAAAAGCTCGTAACCGTGTGACCGGTTGTGCGCAAAGACCGCTGTGTAAAGAAAAAGTTGCAATGAATATAAATTAGGCATAGTATGATATACTATTTGGATACGTATATATCCTTAATATTAAAATAAAATTGTAAATTTAACACATATTTCAACGTAACTCAATCCTATTAATAATTCTACCCAATTATTTTTGTCAATCAAATGTATTTAATCAAAAATGTTATTGCTGAATTCTTCATTTATTAGTTCTAAGTTTCTGCTCACACAAACAGAACACTGCCCCCACAGCATAAACAATTGCGCACGAAACCAATCTAATGTCAACTGGCTGGTTAGGGTGAACTGGTTCACCGGGACAGCGGGAACGCATCTCTGTCGGACCGTAGATTGAAAAGTAGACTAAACCTTTTAGATACATTCAAGAGCAGTGTCTTTTCTAACGAAGTTAATCTTATCTTACGGACGGCAACATACTACATAAGATCAGATCATATAAATAAAATAAGAGAGATAGACTGTAGAACAGACAGATTCAGAATATCTTTTTTTCCTCGATCAAAAAGAGATTATCACGGCAGCGATAGAACTCATAACGATTGCATGACCTGTAGTGTAGCCAACTAACCTATGTAAAACTTTACGCATGTTTCTTAATTTTATTTTTATTTCTAACAGCATATGGTAGTATAATTTGTTAGTATAAGTGACCTTTTTGGACCGTGTGGTGTGCATGTGGGAGTCCAATTGCATGCTGCATGCTGGTGATTGATCACCCCCTGCCAAACACCCTAGAGGTGGCTCGCAGGGTATTATGTAGATGTAGATGAAAGATGCGATGGGGACCACTGGGTTCAAACCCGGGGGAGGCAGAGAATTTTCTAGGAGGTAGGAAGGTCACCCAATCCCCACTGCAGTGCTTTGTGGTGGGCACTTCAAGTACAGCATTCCTTCCGTCGGATGAGACGAAGGAGGCACAAGGAAAGTCTGGCCATCTCTCTTAAAAGAGGGATTATGCAATGCTCGGTTGCGGCGGGGTAACGTCCTCGCCTGCCAAACAAGAGGTCGCGGGATCGAGTCTTGCCTGGGTAGGTTTCCCCTGTCCAGGGCATGGTCGTTCGTGTACGTTTACTCGATTAATTTGTTGAATACCCCGTTGGCTAATATGAGCGGTATTCGGTGGTTTAAGAATAAAATATATAAAACAATAAACTTCTCTCGGGTTTTCTGGGTGAGAAAATCTATGAGCGCAGACGTTTCGGGTTCCGTCTCGTCACCCATTCGCAATGTTACTGAATGAATATCTGAAGTGACCGTTGAAGCAAGGCGTGGGTAGAATTGGTCGAGCCCCGATTGTTGTGGCAGAGTTGGACCGTGGACCAGCGAAGACTCAGCGACCATAATAGGGTGGTTTCCTATACATTTTTTTAAATTGCCTGAATCGAAAGATTATTACTCCTGGAGTACGTATTTCACGCTTTTAGATTTTTAAATGACGATAACTATTTTTCGCGATTAAATGAAAAGTGAAAATTTTCAAGCGCGCTAAAATGCGACGCCTAAGAATGAATGCTGGGAAAAGTCCGAATGACGTCATTCTGGTTCCCGCTGTCGCCCTGTGAGGTGACCATGGGGCGAGGTTTTGATCGCTGATACGACGCGGGATGCTAGCAGGTGGCAGAGTACCCTGCTAGCAGGTAGTGCTTTTCTTAAATAAGGATTATTAATACCTTATCAAACGTAGGAAAATTTCCGATCTTAGGCAGTTTTAATAGGTGATTATTCAGACATGTTTCCCTGAGCTCTGTGCCTCATGCATGCATTGGTAATCTCAGACGATGTAAAACTCCTATCCACTCGTATAGAAACTAGGTCCCTGTGACGTCACGTGGAGTGGCATCGCATGGGCGCCAATCTGGCCTTTTTCAAATGCAGTTAAAATTGACCATTAACATTCGTCTAAACTGGGAATTCTAAAACCTAATAATTTGTATATTAAGAATACACTAATGGTGGGTAAGGAATCGCAATCAATGCATTTCGTTTTCTTTGATGAAGGAAAATACCCTTTTTTTCAGAGTTCGATTCCAAGAGCTGCTGATTTAGTAATGATAAGGAACCCTAAACATCGGCGGACTTAATTTTTCTTTCTTGCGCGGAAAACCGAGAGCAGTTTATTCATTCTGGACATCAGGAAGAGAATTGCACTAGCAAAGGAGGCGTTGATGAACAGGAAGGAGCTTCTGAGAGGATCATTATGTAAGAGTTTAAGGAAAATGTTTGTGAAGAGTTTGATCTGGAGTGTAGCGCTCTACGGTGCGGAAACGTGGACACTGAGGAAAGAAGACGAGAGAAGATTGGAGGCGTTCGAGATGTGGGTATGGAGAAGAATGGAGAGGGTGAAATGGACGGAGAGGAAAAGGAACGACGAGGTGCTGGATATGGTTGGCGAGGAGAGGCAGCTTTTAGATGAGGTACGGAGGAGAGAGAAGGTATGGATGGGAGGAGTACTTAACGCGGAGGGGGTGTTGAAAATGGTGTTAGAGGGTGAATGTTAGGGAAATGAGGGAGGGGAGGAAAAGAATAGGATTTTTAGATAGATTGAAAGGGAGTAAGCCTTACTGTGAATTGAAGAAGGTAGCGCTGGAAGGAAAGGGATGATCCAAGATCATTTCTTTAGTACTCCATGGAAACCTACCTTAATCGATAGAATACTGTAATATTAATTAGCTGGGAAAATGTTTCTTGTTTCTCATGGGAGTGAAGTTTCCATCTTGGTATTTTTACGTTGCAATGACCTCAACCGTTATGTAATTATCCTCACAACAGTGGATTCAGTGTGTTAGCTCTTTTGCCTAGAAGGCGCATTGCATGGGAAGCGTGTATAACCGAGAGAGTGAAGGACAGGAAAATTTAATTGATACATTAATCAATTCGACGACCTTGGCGCGTTGCGTCGGCGCTTTGTTGATAAGTATCGCCGCCTTAACGTAACCTTTCCGTTTTCAGTTCATCTATTAACTTATAGAAGTATACGCATAAGTTCTAACCTCAAGGTTCAATCAGTAATCAGTGTCACTGTCTCGTTCCCTGATTTAATTTAAAGTTTGGTTTCGATATATTATAGGAGGCGTCCACTTCTTTACCTTGGGATGCTCACCTTAGGTCTGGTAGCCGTTGTATGTATAATTCTTAGGGTTTCACTGAAGCTTGAAGAAGTATTATATTATAACGTACACAGGTATCATCATCATCATCACTTGTCAACAATCCTACGATTGGTTTGACGCAGCTCTCCACTCAGTTCTCATATCAGTTAATCTTTTCGCACCTACGTATTTCTTCTCTTTCACATCCTTCTTTACTTGTTCCATATTTTTGTTCGAGGCCTTCCTTTTCCGTTCTTGCCTTCCACTTGTCCCTCGACGATTGTCTTCATCAGACCATCATGTCTCAAGATGTGGCCTATATGGTTGTTCCGTCTTCTTGCTAAGGTTTTCATGAGGCTTCTCTTCTCTCCTACTCTTCTTAGGACTTCCTCGTTACTAACTTGATCGATCCATTTGATCTTCATCATTCTTCTGCAGCACCACATTTCGTAGGCTTCTATCCTTGCTTTCTCCGCTGCGGTCATTGTCCATGCCTCACTTCCGTATAGGAGCATACTCCAAATGTAGGTTCTTATAAATTGTTTCTTCACTTCCATACTTAAGTTACCCGCTCTAAGCAGGTCTTTCTTTTGGTGGAATGCTCTCTTCGCCTGGGATATTCTGCCTATGATTACTTTCTTGCTTCTCCCGTCACTAGTTATCTTGCTCCCCAAATAACCGAATGCATCCACCTCTATCAGTTTTTGCTTCCCTATTTTAATACACAGGTATATAAAATTTAAATTGTTAGGAAGAGGGGGATAGAATTCCCATAGAAACGGATATATTGAAAATAATGTTTGAAATATTTTACAGCAACCGCATTTGTTTGAATACGGTAGTTAAATCTTTTAGTTTTACTTAGGCCCCTCTAATTTATTAGAATTAATAGCTTATTTGTATAATTAACGAATGCTAATGCAGACATATTTTCTAAAATGCATTCATGGTATGAAATAATATTTTGAGTATTATTAACAGTATATATATGGTCATGGTATCACATTAAATTTTTCCCCACGTTGACTTGAAGTTCGCTGAGAACAGGCCTTCTGGTGGAGATTCGGAGTATAAGAAGAGTATAGCACATTTATTGCATGCCAGTTAAGGCTATTTCAAGTAAATAAAATCTAGACGTTTTCAATTAATTTTGTAGCGCATTCTGTTACAAAAAGGATTGAAACTAAACTTGAAATCAAAGCATTTGTGTAAAATTGCCAGTAACCTTTAATTCCTGAACTCAAACATATGGAGCATGTTTCTATGCATATGAGCGAGGATTGGACGTGGATATGCGCAGAGAAGTCAAGGAGTGGGAGCATTCGAAATGTGGTTCTACCGAATAATGATGGAGAATAAATGGATTGAACGCATAAGTAACGAGGAAGTGCTAAGAAGAGTGGGAGAAAAGAGAAGTAGTCTAAAAACCTTAAGTAGAAGAAGGGACAACTTAGTTGGCCACATTATGAGGCTTGGTGGTCTGATGAAAGCAATCGTAGAAGGACAAGTTGACGGGAAAAAGGGCAAGGGGCGGCCCCGAATGAGTCTCACTGTACAGGTTATCAAAGATGTAAACGAGAAGAGATACGTCGCTATGAAAAGGCTAGCAGATAGGAGAGAGGAATGGAGAGCTGCGTCAAACCAATCTTAGGATTTTTCACCAATGTTGATGATGAAACATTGATTAAATAGTATGTTAGACTTGCACAACATTCTGCAGTAGACAACTCTGTAGTAACTGTAAGGATACCTGTAAGGATCCTGATGGAAGGAAGGCCCTTTTAGTGGAAGTGTTCCCTAATGCCTCGTTAGCATTACGATTGTCCGAGCGATCGTCCTAACGATAGTTGACCGAACTAGCCGTGTGAATACATGTCCTTACAATAGTTGAGTAGTTCCGAACGTTGCCACTTTACGATGGATAGGCGCTGGGAGACCAGAAGCGGAAGCGACAAGAGAAAGACGAAAAGCTCGTGAAGCTCTATTTTTTCATGGATTTGCCTAAAAAAGGAAGAATATGGGTGGGAGAAAAAGTATTCGGTAAATACACGTTGAACACAGTAATATCTTGTCCCTGTATACCTAAACAGCTTTGCTAATCGTCAATTTCCCGTTCACTTCAGATGTGAGCACTAGAGGGCAGCACAGGTTTTAACCATCGATGTGAGAATGCACGATAGTTCCGACAATCGCTGGAACAATCGTAATGTGAATGAGGCATAAGGGTCGGAAGACAGCGGCGGCGAAAGACAAAAGCGATGCGTTCTTGTTTCCCCTCCTTTCAAAACCGCCTCTCCTCCCGATTGTTGTAACTCCATCCTCCGTTGCCGTGATTAATAAGTGTAGGAATGCGAGATCTGGCCAGAGGGCAGCATTGGGGGAGATTGGCGAGGTGTATAGAGGGCGTGGCGGTCGGAGGGGGAGGTCATGTGGAGAGGTGGGGCGTGGCGGCGGAAGGCGAGGAAGAAAATACTTAGGTGGTGGGAGAAAAGATTTATCTCTTGAGTCGGTCATTTCAGCATTGCCGATTATCGTTCACCACTCAATTGAATGAGTCAATCGCAAAGGGTCGATCGGTTGTCACTACCTATGTCAATCCTACCTACCGTCGTCAAAACTATTTTGTTTATATTTTTGGCACCAAAATGGTAAACTTATACCAACTACAGAAAGTCCGTTGATACAGCCTACAGAAGAATACAACGTATTAGCATGGGTACAAGGCGCAATAAATCTTCATATTTTTCTAAAAAAATGTAAAAAAAATGGTTGTTTACTTACCCCCAAATTGAAGAAATACTTTGTTTAATCAAATTTGATAGTTATAATAATATATTTAGTCTAAGATATTATTTTTGCTAATTTTGATATATAGATGGCTAAGTTCTAACTACTCGTATCTCAAAATTTGGCGGGTATGAGTTCATACTGCTGATACTGTTAATAAAAAATAAACTTCAAGCAAAAAACAATTCTTTGTTTGCAAATGTATGCTTATTTTTCAGTTTTATGTATTTTTGGTTTTTAATTCCAATTAAAATTGTATACAATGCAAAAAATAAATCGTTTTTTTCTCTCCTGAAAAGTTGCTATTTTTGAGATACGTATTGTTAGAACTTAGCTATCGATATGTCCCTTTTTCCACTAATTACAAACAAATGCGTGGAAGATGTAATGATGGTAACCTAAACACAGGTAGCATAATGAAGATACACTTAAGTTTGTTCCACAGGAGTTTTCATACCATGTATACAATTAAAAAAATAAATCGCTTTTTTTCTCTCCTGAAAAGTTGCTATTTTTGAGATACGTGTTGTTATAACTTAACTATCGATATTCCCCAAGCATTAAAATTCCTGTGGAACATACAAAAGTGCATCTTCATTATGTTTCCTCTCACCAAGTTCCACCAAGCCTTCCAGCCCTAAATACAGGTCCGCCTTCTGAGGTACCTAAAGCTCCTTTCATTCCATAAATGTCTTATTTTGTAGTTAATATGGAGTAATAAACAGTATTATAATAAATGTATGACAGTGAAGTAAATAGTTAATGAAATAAAGTGACTCCTATGGCATTTTTTACCGAATAGAACACCATAACTCGCGAGCAGCCTCCGAGTCTTTTGCGGCTCCCAGCTCAGTTATTTTAACGCTTACCTTATTAACTGCTTATCTACATCTACATAATACCCCGCAAGCCGCCTAAAAGGCGTGTGGCAGGGGGTGTTAAGACACCAGCAGTTTACTCATAAAAAATGAAGTGCTCTAACGAAGTTGGGACTAGCGTTTATTAAAGCCCTTTATAGTTCGGGGAAAAAACTAATTCCCATATCTATCCGTTCGGCAAAACATCTCTCTTAATTTATCGCTTCTATCGGACCGGGAAATATGGTGTGGCTCTAATATTATGTTCTCCGTGTCGCTCTTAAAGATATCCATTCTCAATTGTTCAAGCAATCTAAGCCTAGCGCGCAGCCTCCGAGTCTCCAGCGGCTCCCAGCCGAATTCGCTTAATCTCTGGGTAACGCTGTCTGTACGCCCGTAGCTGTTTTTGAGTTCAAACATGTCCCCTAAGACAGCGGGAAACTCGTAAAACCACCGTCAGGCCAACATGGTGTGCAATTAACTAAATAAAATATCAAAATTCCAAATATATACTCAATATAGCAGTTTTTGACGAATCGCACAGGTTTCCTTTGTATTTTATTCAATTCACGGATTAAATGTTTTTACGCCGGGTCTCATATGTTCGCTGCATATTAAAGGTGTGGTCGCACGCAGTGGCGGCTTGCCCATAAGGACTCTCGGTCGCCGCCCCTCCCAAAGATTTGGAAAAGGAAATAAAAATTAAATACTCATTCAATTATAATTGTACATCTAATTAACCAAAGTATTTTTTCAATCTCACACATCGAAAATGTAGGAATAACACGCAAAAATAGCGCGAGAATTTCGCATTTTTAGCCGCGGGGCGCTGGCCAGAACGTCCTAATCCATCGTCATGCAGTTATATGAAGAGTGGTAATGGTGGGGGCTGCTGGTGCTATAACGCGTCTAAGATTGTGTCTTGGGACGCTGTCCGAGCATGTGAAGAGCGACGTATCTAGCGATTTGATATCGCCGTAAATTGTTTTAATGTAAATTGGCCTAGTTGTAGTTGACTCAATTGATTCAGTGATTTTTAGTGTTTCAGTGAGTCATAATGGTCTCTACATTGCCTAAAAAAGTCACTAAAATACGCAATATATTAATAAATTTTGACCTCCCCAGTGGAGTGTGCCCCACCCCGCATTTGACTCACGAGCCGCCACTGGTCGGACAATTGTGAAATAGCACCTCTTCTTCATCCGAAAATCTTTCACAACACGCTCTACGAATCTTTCTTTAGGGCTCAGCCTCAAATTATTCTCAAATGTTTTCCCCACAATGGGTTCGAGCATGTCGTTCGCACGGAAATAATTCTGGGAAAGTGCAATCTTCATTATTTCAATATGCCGAACGTACGGTACATCTCGCCTGAATGGCTTGAATATGCTGCTATTGCAGTGTCTATTACTGGCGATTGAACCAGTCTCATTGGGCGTGTGAAGGCGTGATTACTCGCTCCGCCGATTTCTTTGAGCTGCGAGGAGTGGAACAAGCGATCGGGCTACTGGAAGAGGGGGGAGAGGTGTGAAGTATTGGGAGTGGAAGGGGGGTAGGAGCGTATAGTGGCGCAACGTGCAGTTGCAACAGATGAAATGACGTCCCTCCCGCTCGTGTCGCGTGCTGCCATGACGACCGCGCGGCAGCGGGAGCAATTATCGACTCCGTATCGGCGGCGATGGGGAATTCCCAGGAAAAAAATGTAATATGCACTCTTATTGCGGAATTAATGAGAATCTATTTCCATGGTTGATAGTTTTCAGTCTTGCAGCAACGGGAGCAATTTATCAGTTCTGACGCCTTCGCGTCGTGTGCTGGTAGTGAAGGTTGCTCGGGCGATACACCTGATAATCTGCATGGCTGTAGACGTTTCGGCGTACGAGTCGCACTCCATCTTCAGGGCTGAATTCATTCGATGGAGTACGACGCGCACTCCGACAACGGCAGCCATGCAGATTACACGGTAGAGAACCCGAGAAGCCTTCACTACCGATTTATTAGTTAATTTAAAATTTCGCGGCCCATGCTTATAATAAATAAGTTCTTTTGGGTAGCTCCGCGTCATCGTGGATTCGCCACTGACGTATTCCCTGCGCTGACACGGCGTATCCACCACGTCCGTCTGTTATCTAACTGGTCCATCTTTGGAGCTCCACTGTTAAATTCTCAAATTTTATCCTAACACCTCCTCTTTTCTCAATGAAAATCCTACAGAAAAAAAATTATTTGTCACCATCACTAATGAATTTCTCTCTTTGAGGATGGTGGAGTGGAAAGAGAGGCGAGCCGCAGAATCCAAGTAGTATGGAGAAACTGAATAAATGTATCAGTGGAGTCGTTATAGGATTGGGAACAGGATCGAGGGAAATGTACGCAAAACCGTTGTGCGGCCAACACTGTTATATGGTAGTGAAAACTGGCCTGATAAGAGAGGCCACGAAAATGAAATGGATGTGGCAGAGATTGTTGAGAAGATTGATGGGAAATACTTCCAGAAGATACAGAATTGGGAATGAGACGATAAAGTAAATTGTAGGAGTGATTGAGGTATGAAGAAAGATTCAACGGATGCAGAGACGCAGAAGATGTGAGGGACTGGGTCGAAAATGATTTGAGGGAGAAGCTGTTGACTGAAAGGGAGACTAGTTTGGAACAGCGACCACTAGGGGGAAAAGCTGTAGAGAAATTAAGAAGAAAGATATATTAATGATTTTCACGCCATAGAATACGGTGGATTCCTATTTTTTTTAATTGCCTGAATCGAAAGATTATTACTCCTGGTGTATTTCACGCTTTTAGATTTTTAAATGACGATATCTATTTTTAGCGATTAAATGAAAACTGAAAATTTTCAAGGGCACGGAAATGCGAAGGCTAAGTATGAAAATCCCGTATGACGTCATTCTGGTTCCGGCTGCCGCTGTGTGAGGCCACCTTGGTGCGAGGCTAAGAACGCCGCTACGATGCAGGCTGCTTGCAGGTAGCAGAGTACCCTGCTAGCTGGTAGCGCCTGCCTTAAATAAGGATTATTAACACCTTATCAAACGAAGGAAACTTTCCGACCATAGACACTTTTAATAGGTGATTTTTAAGAAATGTTTCCCTGAGCTCTGTGCCTCATGCATGCATTGGTAACCTCAGACGATGTATAACTCCTATCCTCTCGTATAGAAACTAGGTCCCTGTGACGTCACGTGGAGTGGCATCGCATAGGCGCCAATCTGGCCTTTTTTCAAATGAGGTTAAAATTGACCATTGACATTCCTCTAAACTGGGATTTCTTAAACCAAAAAAATTGTATATTATGAATACACTAATGGTGGGTAAGGAATCGCAATCAATGCCTTTCGTTTTCTTTGATGAAGGAAACTACCCTATTTAGGCCTGCAACTGTTCATGACTCCATAAAGGTTCACCGCTGCCTGGTTAAATTTATTTCTAAAATTATTTCACGTCGTTTCGAGTGTTCAACATCTGTCACGATAGCAGGAGCCAACTGATGCAATGATGTCCATAAAGGCACGAGTCTTAGTGGCAGGAACGTGAGGCAACGCGAATCTAAGAATTCGCAGTTAAATACCTTCACTCGGTGTGAATCATAAATCGGTAATTATTTCCTTCTTTCCTCTTGCATTAGCGGCAGATAAACGTCTCCCCCCTCCCCTCATCTTCCTCGCCCCATTCTTGTCCGATGGAAACAATCACTCGTGTCGCCACGAAACTATTTGAGCGAAAAAAGTAATGTATCGTTTTGCAGAAGGTTTTGATCGATTTATTGCCGTTATTTGCGCCCTGAATCACTTTTAAAAGCCTTCGAAATGCCCTCTGAATAATTCAGTTGATTTTTTTATTCGCATTCATGGTTGAATGGATGATTTGCCGCCGCTTGTCGGAGCGCGTAATACCTTATAGGCACGAGAATGCCTCCCTCGTATCATGTGTCGTGCTTGCCTTCCGCGGAAAGGGAGTGGAATGGATGACGTATTCCTCCGTTTGTTTGTTTACGCTCCCACTCCCGGTCGCATGAAAGGATGCTTAAGGAGTTAAGGAGGAAGGCGGTGTCGGCGGAGGAAGTCGCTTCAAAACATTGCAGAATGCCTCTCCTGCGCACCGCTTAAAGCCCATTTTAAGTTCTTGGTAGGTTTTACGTTGCAATTAGTGATAGGCCAAGACAGTCGATGTCGATTACGGCTCATCACTTTCTGGAGTGAGTCAATCACGAATGGTCGATAGTCAGTCTCTATGAGTGTCAATCACAATCGATGTGAATCACAACGAATATCAATCGCTGCTGGTGTCATTCGCTACCGATATCAATCGCTACAGATATCAATCGCTACCAATGTATAATCGGTTAAGACCGATATTAATCGCGAAGGACGTTGTTTAAACCGCTAAATTACGTAGGTAATGAATGGCGAAACCCGGCGTCGGCTCCTAACGAAATGCGCCGAGAGGACCACGGCTTAACATCCCATCAATCGACACATTATATGATGCCCCGAAAGCGCATTAAAGCTGTCCCGGTAAACATATTCACCCTAGCCTGCCAGTTCACATTACAATAATTATTTTGCACCTATGATCGTTTTGTGTGTGTAGTGTGGTGTTTTTGTGAACACAAACTAAAAACCAATACTTTGTTTGGCATAAGATTTTTTAATAATTGTTTTATGATTATTATTTTTTTCATTGTATGCCTTTGTTTAATTTTTGATTTTCTCTTTTTTTGTTGCAAGCAGCAGGGTTTTTTAAATTCTTTTTCATTATTATTATTATTTTCTTAAGAGAATTTACAAAATTTGAACAGATAGTGCAGTGATAAATTTACTAAAAGTAAAAGAAGGAAAGACATCTAGGATAGACTCATAGTCGAGTTATTTGCTGAGGCAGTTTGTATGTGGTTGGAATTGATGGATCATAATTCCATATGTGTGTTAGACGAGTATTTTGGGTTGCCCCGAGCCTGGAAATAAAGCTATGGACTTGTTTAGAGATGAATTGTTTCACCGTGGGAAGCTTATGGACGTCTGACATTCGGGTAAGGCGGGGTAGGTTTAGGAATAGGCGGATGGATTTATTCTGGTTTGAAAAAAAATCGCAGCCATAAAGTAAGTGGGACGGATGATTGTCGAGTACAATTTGGTTCTGCAGCTGTGGGATAATGGAGAAGTGCGGAAGGATAATGAAGTTAGTGCTTGCCTATTACTGCCTCTCTCGTGCAATTGTTAAGGTGGGCATTGTAAGTTAGTTTTTCATCTAACAAGACGCCGAGAAATTTGTTAGTTTTTGCTCTTGGTATTCGAATTTCGTTTATGTTTGGTGATGTTTGTGTTGTAAATTTACGTCTACGTGAAAAGTGTATGTGGCTAATTTTGTCTGCGTTGAATTGTATTTTCCATGTGCGTGTCCATTTGTAGATAAGTTTTAGATGTGTGTTAAGTTTGCTGGTGTTCGTGTCAATGACGTCAATATCACATGCTCAATTATGTATTGTTGTCGGTAGTTTTGATTCGATAATTTGTGGATGGAAAGTAACGATTCTCCGTGTTCGATATCTCGTTGTCATTTGCGGCAGCGGCGGTCTGCCTCTTAGCGGGTCGTTCCTTCTTTGCGTTCTTCTCTCTTCGCCTCGTGTCTGAGGTTTCGCTCCAGATTTCCCCCCCCCTCCTCTCCGATCGGCCGCCGAGGCAACCGCATCCAACCTGTTGCTTTACAGAGGCGGCCGGGCCAAATATGCCGCTGAGAGGAGTGGCGAGCGGGGGAGCTGGACTGGTGGGGTCCCGCGAGATGGAGGCGCACTTGCCGGTACGAATGCAACACTACTCGGCGGAGGGACCGTCGCGACATGAAGTTTAGACATTTTTCTTTTTAATTTATGAAACAGAAGAAGTAAACCAAATCATCATTATTTCTGCAATAAGGTATCAATTTATGCTCTGTGTTATTGAAAATTCAAAGATATGCTGAAAGCTATTTCTGATGGAGGTGAAATTCATTGCAACTGCGCGATTTAACGCGGCAGGCGTTTTTACCCCGACGGACACATGCTGATCGAGTTCCACAGCGTACAACGATTGTAGAAATAGCCATGGTACTAGCCTATATCGTAGACTATATAGTGTAGAATATCTATGAATAGAATTTTCAAAAATACCTCGGAAAAAGTCGAAAAAATGACTTTCTATGAGATTTTCTCGATTTGGGACCACTGCGCGTAGTGATTTCAGGAATGGTGAATGCACATGCAATTATTTTCTGTTCCTCCCCGTACAGGATTACTTAGATTTACGTTGGGCATATTAAGGAGAGTGAACGCTCAGAGATCTTACTCATACGGCGGGAGCGGACCGCTAAGTACCATGTTCTCAGCCTCCATGAATGGAAAAGGTTTAGGGGAGTCGTCTAGCAACACACCATTGGCCGCCTCATCGTCATAAGACAACAATGCTAAGATTGCTATGACGCAGCTCTCCAATCCTCTAGCCTTTTCATATTGACGTATATGTTTTCTTTTGCACCCTTTATAATCTCCCGTATGTAACTCATTTGGGGACGTCCCTTGTCCTTCTTTCTTTCCACCTGGCCCTCTACGATTGTTTTCATTCACCATGAACAATGAAAAATATTTGGCTTTGTCGGGACTCGAGCATGGATCTCCCGTTGTCCGCTCAGGCGTGTTAGCCAATAACACCACCAGGGCGTAGCGAACTTCAGGATGGGTATAACCGAACAAGGCGTTGACGTAACAAGTCCACTCTGTGGCATAGAAGACGGGATTCATGCAGTGCTTTCTATCACAATCGATATAAAAACAATAGGGTAGTTTCCTGCATCAAAGAAAACGAAAGGCATTGATTGCGATTCCTTACCCACCATTAGTGTATTCATAATATGATAATTATTTGTTTTTAGAAATCCCAGTTTAGACGAATGTTAATGGTCAATTTTAACTGCATTTGAAGAAGGCCAGATTGGCGCCCATGCGATGCCACTCCACGTGACGTCACAGGGACCTAGTTCCTAAACGAGTGGATAGGAGTTTTACATCGTCTGAGATTACTAATGTACGCATGAGGCACAGAGCTGAGGGAAGCATCTCTTAATAATAACCTATTAAAAGTGTCTATGGTCGGAAAGTTTCCTTCGTTTGATAAGGTATTTATAATCCTTATTTAAGCCAAGCGCTACCTGCTAGCAGGTTACTCTGCTACCTGCTAGCATCCTGCGTCGTATCAGCGCTCAAAGCCTCGCCCCAAGGTCACCTCACTTGGCGGCAGCGGGTACCAGAATGACGTCACACGGAGTTTTCCCAGCATTCATACTTAGCCGTCGCGTATTCGCGCGCTTGAAAATTTTCACTTTTCATTTAATCGCGAAAAATAGATATCGTCATTTTAAAATCCAAAAGGGTGAAATACGTACTCCAGGAGTAATAATCTTTCGATTTAGGCAATAAAAAATAATAGGAAACCACCCTATTGGTGAGATAGCCTATTTTATTCTCAGGGCGGATACTTGAATTACCAGTTGAATACTCGGGTGATTGCCTTGAAATACTCCCTACCCCCTTCACCTCGGCCCCCCCGGGTGGGGGGCAGTGGCCTGGGTGCTCCATTGTGGCAAGGTCGTTGGTCGATTACGTCCTGTTGGGTTCCGTTACCTTTAACACACGTGTTGGCCGTCCACTTGAATTCCCAACAACCTCTGTCTCGGGTATCGAAATGGAAGTTCGCGCAGCGAGAGGTGAGCGAAAAAAATACATGAATCGAAGACTTTTAAAGGGAGGGACATTTGGTGGATGCGAGAGTATAATTACTCCCGGTAGAGAGAGGGCCTTCACCTCAAGGTGATAACGCCACCACCTCCGAGGAAAACGATCAATCTTGCCAACGATTGGCCCTCTGTTACTCTATTGAATACACTTCGCAACACGTCGTTTATAATATAAATGTAAAATACAGTGCATCGTTATTACTATTAGCGTGCTAAATTTCTAAGATTATGTATCTGTCCCTCAAAAATAAAATTTTTTTTAAGGAATTAATGTCATTATAGTTATTTGTAATGTCTTGGTATTTTATTCATCTACATCATCATCTTCATGCGCTGCGCGGTTCGTCAAAACCCGCTACGGGCGTACAGACAGCGTTATCCAGATGTTAAGTGAATTTGGCTGAGAGCCGCTGGAGACTCGGAGGCTGCGCGCTTGGCTTAGATTGTTTGAGCAATTGAGAATGGATATCTTTAAGAGCTACACGGAGAACATAAAATTAGAGCCGTAATATATTTCCAGGTCCGATAGAAGCGATAAATTAAGAGAGATGTTTTGCCGAACGGATATATATGGGAATTCGTTTTTCCCCCGAACAATAAAGGACTTTAATAAATGGCAGTCGTAATGTCGTTAGAGCATTTCCTTTTTATGTGTAAAAGGCTGGTGTCTTAACACCCCCTGCCACACGCCTTTTAGGCGGATTGCGGGGTATTATGTAGATGTAGATGTGCATACTAACCCGCAAGCCGTCTCAATGGGCGTATGGCGGGGGGTGGAAGAACACCAGCCGTTAGCAAGTAAAAAGGAAATGCGCATACAAAGCTTCGCCTGTCATTAATTAAAACCCGTTGTGGTTCGAGAAAAAAAATAATTAATTAAGTTAAAAACGAATTCCCTTACGTATCCGCTTGGCAAAATATCTCTCCTAATTTATCGTTACTCTAGGACCTGGTAATGTATCGGGGTTCCAAAACTATGTTTTCCATGTCGCTCTGAAAGATATGTATTTTCAATGTCTCAAGCAATCTAAGCGTAGCGCGCAGCCTCCGAGTCTCCAGCGACTCTCAGCATAATTCGTTTAACGTCAGAATTACCCTTTTTGTACGCCCGTAGCAGTTTTTTACGAATCGCGCAGATTTTTCTTTGTATTTTATTAAATTCACGGATTAAGCCATCTTGCGCCGGATCCCGTATGCTCACTGTATATTCAAGGCATGGCCTGAGGAGTGTGAAATAGCACCTCTCTTTTAATTTTGCATCCAAAACTCTACCCGCATCAAGCGTGACGAATCCTAGCTACTGCGGGGGACTACTGATAATATTTTATGCGTTCCCCACGAAAGGTAGAAGTTATCGTTACCTCCGGTTACTGCTCTTCATTCGCCGTCTTTATGTGAAAGCCATCGTCGACAAATGATTGGGGGCAGTTGGACGACACACGCGAAAAATGTACCGCCGTGAATTTGTTTGGAATTATTTTTAGTCCCCACTCTTGACTCCACGTATGAGCGTTGTTTAAATGCGATGACAGAATTTCAGAGATCTCACCGATTCTCCGTAGTGAAAAGTTGACAACAAATAAACGTATTTTTCTGCCTTTTCGGGAGTAGAGGGCATTTATGTATAGGAATAACACAAGGGGGCACATTACACTTCCCTGTGGAACACTTGATGCCATTATAACTACTTTAGAGCTAATTACGTCAAAAAAATGCGTTGCTTACGTTCACTGTTGCTTGTTCATTGGGGTTCAGTGAAATGTTTTTGCGAAGTTTTTGCGCAAATTATATCCCTCCGAAGATGATGATTTATTCCTAGAAGTTCGTAGTTTCGAATTAGGGTAGAGGGTGGACTAACTATTACTTGTCGTATTCTATGCACGCTGATGAAAGCGATTTCTGGGTTTGAGGCAAGTATTTGTATTGGAGAGATAGCTTCCGTGGGAAAGGAAGTGTATCTCGAAGGAAATCTTGGGATTTAGTGGATCTAATTATGGGGAAGCTGCGAAATCAATTTCAGAGCAGGAGTGGCTCTATAAAGCAGCGCGAGAGAAAAAATAATGATGTGCCCCTGGAAGGAAACGATATGTGTTATTGGAATGATATGGTGGCAGGGAAAGGGCAGTAATTTAAATCCACTGATAGAGACCGGTTGTTCCAAATCTACTATACGCTCCGGCAGTAGTGCCAAATTTGTTTCTTGCCTTGGAATACGTAAAAGTAGCCTTGATGAAAATTAGTTTCATTTCTTTTTCATTACAAATTACGAGTTACAATTTTGTCATCGCCATTGGTGTACAATCCTCAGGGCAGCTTGTTGCACATGACCTGTCAGTTCTTCTGCAATAGGCTTTTCTGCTCCCGCTGACAATTGCCTTTCTTTCAGTTGCCTAATTGTTGAATTTCCTTCAAATAAGGAATATTATTATTTGCCAGGTATGTATTGCTGTCATGATTCCTTTTAACCGAAATTTTAATCCAACTAGCCATTGCAGTAAACTTTCCCTTTGAATTGACAATAAGGGCTATTTTATTTCATTCTAATAGTATTTATTTTCTCTTTACAATAATCTTAAGATTGGTTTGACGCAGCTCTCCACTCAGTTCTCCTATCAGTTAATCTTGTCACACCTACGTATTTCTTCTCTTTCACATCCTTCTTTACTTGTTCCATATATTTTATTCGAGGTCTTCCTTTCCCGTTCATGCCTTCCACTTGTCCTTCGACGATTGTCTTCATCAGGCCATCATGTCTCGAGATGTGGCCTATATGGTTGTTCCGTCTTCTTATTAAGGTATTCATGAGGCTTCTCTTCTCCCCTACTCTTCTTAGGACTTCCTCATTGCTAACTCGATCAGTCTATTTGATCCTCATCATTCTTCTGTAGCGGCACATTTCAATTCTCCAAGGCATCCGCAACCCGGTGGATGTACTCGGTGGCTTTGAGCTCAGTCAGCTGCGAGAAAAATAATCTTATGCAAAACTTAAGTAAAAATGGTGAGCGAACCCAATGTCAACACCGCGTTGGTGATGCTGCGACCGTCTATTTTAGAGGAGCTTTCAAAAAAGATTCAGATTTTAAAGTGAGCTGAGCGTAGTAGGGTATGTATATACATACTCATCACACACCCTTCCCTCAGTCCTCTCCCCTTCCCGCTCCCCTCCATTCTCACTCTCTCCTCCCCACCCTTCTCCGTCTCCTCCCTCCCCTCCGGCCATCATCCCCTCCGTACCCTCCTCCCCCCCTCAATTCTCCACATTCCCCGCACCGCGCCACAGCCACTATATACGCCGTGGTGCGTAATTATTACCTTCTTTTTTCAATTCTTTACTCTCACCGCCAAGACACGGGAAAGGTGCCACGCGTGGCTCATTCGATAGCCAAGTTCTGAAAAAATATGGTGATAATGATGTTTCATTCTTTTCCAACGAACTAATGAATTTCCCTCGGGTATACAACCGGGGTCAGGTCTTCTACTGCCGAGGTTTCAATAGAAAACTCCGCCATCGTTTGCAGAGGGCGTTGAAGCCGGATTCTTTTCAGTTCAACCATGTAAATTCCGCGAATTATAGCAAGTACGTAAAATATGTGACACGTTAGCAAAATATCAACTCAAAAAACGTATCAACTCGCGGAGCTGCTTAGGCTAGCGCCTCTTCATCATTACTTGGGTTGAACACTGGTACAGGGGTGGTATTAGTCCGCCATTCACCCCACATCTACATCTACATAATACCCCGCAAGCCACCTAAAAGGCGTGTGGCAGGTGGTGTTAGGACACCAGCCATATACACATAAAAAATGAAATGCTCTAACGAAGCTAGGACAAGCATTTATTGAAATCCTTTATGGTTCGGGGAAAAAATGAATTCCCATGTTTATCTGTTCGGCAAAACATCTCTCTTAATTTATCGCTACTATCGGACCAGGAAATATATTACGGCTCTAATTTTATGTTCTCCGTGTAGCTCTTAAAGATATCCATTCTCAATTGCTCAAACAATCTAAGCTCAACGCGCAGCCTCCGAGTCTCCAGCAGCTCCCAGCCTAATTCGTTTAACATCTGGGTAACGCTGTCTGTACGCCCGTAGCCGTTTTTGAGTTCAACCATGTTCACGAAGACATCGGGAAACTCGTAAAACCACCGTCAGGCCAACAGGGTGCAATTTAGTAAATAAAATATCAAAATTCCATATATGTACTCGTACTATGCGGGAATGGATTTTCTCGCCTTTCCACATGATTCCGGACCGTCAGTTCAGAGTCAGGTGGCTCCTGATTTGTTGGTTTCCCTCTCCTTCCTTGCTCATCTGATTTTCGCCTAAATTGCGGGGATCTAACTCGGTCGGAAACCCGAGAATAATCCATCCAAATATCATGCTTTCACATCATCGTGTAGCTAGTCGATCTAAGTCGCCAATGGGGTGGTTTCCTATTATTTTTTTAATTGCCTAAATCGAAAGATTATCACTCCTGGAGTACCTACGTATTTCACGGTTTTAGATTTTTAAATGGCGATATCTATTTTTAACGATTAAATGAAAAGTGAAAATTTTCAAGCGCGCGAAAACGCGACGCCTAAGTATGAAAAGCCCGTATGACGTCATTCTGGTTCCGGCTGCCGCTGTGTGAGGCCACCTTGGTGCGAGGCTATGAACGCCGCTACGATGCAGGCTGCTAGCAGGTAGCAGAGTACCCTGCTAGCAGATAGCGCTGGGCTTAAATAAGGATTTATAAAGCCTTATTAAACGAACAGGAAACTTTCCGACCATAGGCAGTTTTAATAGATGATAATTAAGACATGTTTCCCTGAGCTCTGTGCCACATGCATGCATTGGTAATCTCAGACAATGTAAAACTCCTACCTACTCGTATAGAAACTAGGTCCCTGTGACGTCACGTGGAGTGACATCGCGTGGACGCCAACATGGTCTTTTCAAATGAGGATAAAATTAACCATTCCCGTTCGTCTAAACCGGTATTTCTAAAACCAAATAATTTGTATATTATGAATACACTGATGGTGGGTAACGAATCACAATCAATGCATTTCGTTTTCCCTGATGAAGGAAATTACCCTATTGTGATTTTGAATTTCACGAATATTGGTGGGTTTCATTGTCCAAGTAGACTGCTTAACTCAATTTCAAAAAACGATATATATTTACTTTTATCTGCTCAAAAGCGTCCCAGGAGTGACAGTTCGCTTCATGATGGAAAAGGTAGAAAAGCAAAAGAAGTCGCCTTTACAGAAGACAAATAATTTCATGTCCACCTTTACGGGAATATCAAAATAAATTATGCTAATCATCGATCCCTAGCGAAAAAAAAATAAAATAAGCAATTTGGGATTGCTCTGTTGTTGAATTAACAATATCCGTCGTTCAATCCAGGTTTAGGATGTAATTCGTTCGTCATTTGTTATTATCGCCCCAGTTTTATTTGCATTAATTTACGAGCCTCTCTCTTGAAACCCGGCGTAGACATTAGCCTGGTCTTTGCGCATGGGGCCAAGGGGACCACGGATTAACGTACCGTCCGACGGACGGAGTGTTACGTTTGGAAAGTCCGCCGCACCACTGTCAAGCGAAGTTCGGACAGAGTCTGTTAAAGTCTCCACCACAGCCGATATTTGAACCCGAGCCAGCAGGGTGGGAAGCCATCACTCTAGCTATCACACCAGCAAGGTCCCAAACTAAATGTGGAACGCAATTATATAAAAATAATAATAATAATAATTAATTTTATTGTTGTGGACCCTTTAGGTCCTGAAGACTTTGCAGAAATGAATATTTTTTCTTGTTTTTACAATGAGAAAACTATAGGAAATAAATATAAATACCGGATAACTTCAACACACACATGAAATTCAGAAGAATATAAATAGTACCTTACATATTGCAACAACAACGTCCACCCAAAGACATAACTAGACCTGAAATAAGAAATGGTGTTTATCTTGAGCAGAAATGAATTTGAGAAAAATAATTTGGGGAAAGTTGACAAAATATTAAAGAAAAAGTGACCGAATCGTGATAATGCTCGTGTGTATAGGCGTGAAAATACAGGCGCGATGCGGAGATTGTGTGGGAATTTGCAGGGGGGGAGGGATAGGGATAGCGAGAGGGGATAATGGCCGGAGGGGAGGGTGTGGAATGGGGAGGGGCAGGAGAGGAGGGGAGGAAAGGACGGGTTTTGAGGGAGGAGGGGGGGGAAGGGGGAGGAGAGTTCACTACTACGCTCACCTCAGCTGTGCGCGTTCGTTGTAGTCGTATGATACTCGGGAGGGAGAGAGGTGGGTGAAGTGGTTTGTGATGGGGATGGGGGGGCGCTCTTGTCAGGTTCAGCGAACTCTCCTCCTCCCGACCGAACACTCTCAACGCGGCGCTCTGTTGGCCGGCCTTGGGATTCGGCCTTCCTCACCCCCCTCTTCTCTTCCCCCTCCCCCCGTGTGTGTGGTGTGAGCCACCCCCTCCCATTCCACACTCCCATCGCAGCCTCCGCAACAACCCGTCGTCTTATTCGAGGCGGCAGCAGCGAACTCCCTTCCTCACCTTCCAAAGCATGCCTTTGACTCCTCCGCGATGTTTTCATCACCTCTCGCGAGACGATTTGTATCGATTTATCGAGCATTCGATATCATTCTTGTCAAACTAAAGCCTGGTGTACCCACAGAAGTGGACCACTCTTTGCAGCAGCTTCGAAGCGAGAGAGCAATCCAATATTAAGATTACATAAGCAATTTATTTTCATCACCACCTCGCGACGAATCTAAGATTCGTATAGATTTATCGAGCTTATGATATCATTGTTGATTATCTAAAGCCTGGTTTACGTAGGAGACCGCTAAGGCAGCAGCTCCGAAGCGATATTGCAATGCATTATTAAGGTAATAATGCTATTTATATTCATCACCTGTCTCGATGATTCAAAGATTGGTACGGACGATCGTTTACCGCCACTAATGAAGAAAAAATTGAGCGTTCAGGTGAAATGATTCGTATTCTTACTATTGACGAAGTGGCGCATCGTCTGTAAATTAGTCACATGACCGTAATTCAAAATTCGTGGGCAGTATTGTGGCATTATATATTTATAATTTTATAACTACATCGCGCATTTTAATTGACTTACCCTCATATATTTGACATCTTTCGATTAATGGTATTCGCATGCTGCAAGTAGAAAATTGTTACCAATGAAATAAAACTGACCAGACTCAAATTCCTTCGATGAAGACATCACTCATTTTTTGTAGCATCTCTACGGTTGTTACAGAAAGATATCGTTGTGTTTTCCCGTAAAAGATAACTTTTATGATAGAAAAAAGTAACTGAGACGTTGGAAATTTAACATCCTCGGACAAATCTTGAAGTTAGTGATGCATTCATCAGTTTGTTTATGTGTTAATTTCTTTATTCTTGCTTTCTTTTGCGTCGCAATTTCCGTGATCGTATTCGACAGAATTTCCATCTCGTCAGCGGGGTTATTGCTTCCTCAGATTCTTGTTTTTTTTCTCTCTCTTGCAACATTACTGGCGCCAGCGGGTTTAGTTCTGTGTGGGATTTGCGCCGAGAATTATTGGAGAAACATTAACTTTAATTCTTTGGTAGTACGTGCTTAAAAATATGATGAAATGTCCATTTGATTCCGCCTCTGAAGTGGAAGCAATTATATTGGTCGCGTGCGAATGAAAATTATTGTATTCCGAGAAAAGGCAGCCATGAATTCGATCGGGAAAAAGTGCTCTTCAATATGTATCCGCCTCTTTGTAGTATTGTGGCGGCAATCAACCGATTTCGTAAGCTAAATGAGAATTATATGCGCGCTTGCGAAGAAATTGCGGATACAAAAGAGGGACTAATAATAAGGATGCAACCATCCCTCCCTGCAGGGTTTTTAGGTCCCCCTTTTTTATGATACCAAGTCTACATTTTATGTTATTTATAATTCATTTCACATTATTTTTCATATCTAATTATTATTATTATTTTCATAGATATTTTACCAGTTACGGCAAGTTTACATACTTCTTCCAGAGAGGCAAAGAGTATGCAATAAACTTGAAAATTTTTAAATGAAAACATTCAGTGTAGTATCATACCGACTTTTAACATGAACTATTTTCAATCGCCATTCATTTTACGCGGCTATTTCAATGCAATAAGTATCCATAGGCTATTGTGGCAAAGAACGTGTTTAGTTCTGGAAGCTGTGATAATGGGTTGGCAATGATCCGGTGAGAAGTTGGCCGGTGATCCTTTTTGTTTCATCGTACGCATAATGGCCAGAGTGATATTAAATTACGAATATGAAGTACATGCATAAACGAAGATTTGCTATTTTTACCGCAATTACATGACTCGTTTAGAGATACTCTCATATAGCCGACAGAATGTGAATTGGTGAGTTTACTTCTCTTGAGTCATCAGGAAAGGGAAACAATCACTGAAGGGGAAATTGTACGGAAGCTTTAATGCTAAAGGTTGACATTAGAGTGCCAATGTGAGTTTTCACTAAATACTCACAGTTAAATATTTTCATTGTCTTGAATGAGAATAATAATCGCTTGCTGTCTTGGTTTAATTTATTTCGTTGGAGTTAGATGCAGTTTTTTTGTACTTTCTGCAGTGGCGTTGGGGTTATAGCTTTATTTTGTAATATTATTATTTAAAAAATTAATTAAAAGTACTGAAAGAGCAAAATAGGGGATAAATGAAGTTTTACATTTAATTTCGAAGAATTACCACGGAATACTCTCTCCCCAGTAGGATATATTCTCTTTCTGAGAACCTTTGTTCGATTAAAAGAAAATCTAAAGGAACAGTCGTTTGATTTTCCTATCAAGTCGTAGTTGTCGACTTAATTTGCCTCAAATTGGAATGGAACTGGTCTTTAAGGGAATTAATCATGAACCTAGCGTGGCGTAAATTGTGACGTCCGTTATATCGCCTTTGTCCGAGTCTTTTCTTGGAAATTACCGCGTTGCGCGAGTCACACTCGAAGGTCGTTCATAGTAACGTGTGCAGCTGCGATGCCGAGAGCGCGTGGTAGTGCTAGCGACCACACATTCTCCATTCTTTCCATCATCCCCTTGACCCGCCGCCCTTTTTCTCACAGCCTCTCCGGGCTCTCTCCTTTCATGGATGCATTGAGCTGCATGTGTGCATGTAAGACAGACTCCTTACGTGATACTTGTTAAGTGGTTTGATGATTTATCGGAACCATCATCCACGGCCTTGGCTATTGAGAGTGCGATTATATTACAGCCCGGTTTTCACTTCAAAGAAGTCGATTGCTTTTATCAGTGGCGCAGCGAGGGGGGATTTTGGGGGTTAAACCCCCCCCCCCCAGAGCCTAAAGAAATGCTTCAGTTTAATCCATTTTACTTAATTGGATTGATATTCCTAATAGAATAGTATAAGGATTAATGAAATATCCCCCAGAAAGCCGTAAAACTCACCATTTTGAACCATTTACCTTGAAATTCCGCAATTTATTAATCTCGCACCTACCCCTTACCCTGGTGGGTATTGCACACCCCGGTATTAGTTGCACCTAAACCCCCCCCCCTCCCTCAGCCTTAATTCCTGGCTGCGCCCCTGGCTTTGATAGCAGCTCAAGAACGATGTATTTGAGTTTCTTTATATTTAACGTGGGAACAGTGTGGCCACAATTCGGTCCCCCCATTCCCCCACCACACCGCTCTTTTATGGATAGATATGGAATGTACAGAAATTATATTATTTTAGAATTCTAACGCGTAAGGTAGGCTTGCATGGAGTATTTAAGGAGTATTCTGGCAGTCTGCCATCCCTACATGGATCTCCCTCTTCAATTCGCAGTAAGGCCAACTCCCTCACTACTCCTTCTCTGCAATAATTTGATTCCCACTACCTTCAAGTTTGCGAGTCAGGGAAAAGGAAAGAAAGATACTGAGAAATCATATTTTTGTTAAAATGAAATTATGGTTTTCGTGTTCCTTTTACTTATATACTTTCTTTTAGCTATATCGAGAAATCCCATTCTCATCCTAGCATTAATCCCTATTCTCTTCCTTCCTATTCATCGTTTACCCACACATTCTTCCCTCTAACTCTGTTTTCAACATCCCCTACCCGCTAAGCACTTGCTCCATCCATACCTTCTGTCTTCTCCGTGTCTCATCTAAAAGCTGCCCCTCACCAGCCACCATTTCCAGCACTTCGTCGTTCCTCCTCCTCTCCGTCCATCACACCCTCTCCCTTCTTCTCCATACCTACCTGTTCGAACGCCTCCATTGTTGAGCCATGAATTTAAAAAATGCTATCCTTAGTGAATCGTATTGTTAGACTTTAAAGTTATCAGTACGAAAGGAGTATTTTCATTTATCCTTATATCAACTTCAAATGACACCTAAGAAAATAAATATGCTTTCACTGGATTAAAAGACCCAACCAAACACCGAGGGAGCGCACCTCTGCAGTAGCCGGGGGTAGGTGGGGAGGTTCCGAGGGGTCCGGACCCCCCCCACGAAACATAAAAACACAATTATTTTCTTTCATGAAATAAAACAAAATGCTGAAAAATCATGAATTAAAAAAAATTTCTTTAACAAATGAAGTTTTTTCGATTATGAAAAGTGTTAAAATTAGTTAAAAACCCATTACTTAGTACCCCGTTTTTCAAAAATTTTCACCTCTGTTTTGGACCCCCCCCCCCCCGAACTATATTCCTGGCTACGCCACTGCACCTCTGAATGGGATGAGATGCCAATTCACTTGAACCGATAACTTTTCCGTTATGGAACCATTCAACGTGTCTCTTCTCCTGAAGTTGGCTGGCACAAGGAAGGTGGCTGCTATGACAATAGCTCAAAGATAATGCCACTAAGTAGCTCAGTCATTTCGTCACAGTAATCAACATGGAAGTATCCCGAAGAGCGCCTATACAATTTGTGACGGCACAGGGATAGTTCGAAAAACAAAAGAAAACGGCGTTAGCGAAAGAGAAATATTTTCGAACCCTCATTTTGCTAACAAAATCAAATTGATATTTGGTATGCAATTGATACTTCATAATTTGCAAATTGAAAAAAAGCTAGCTGTTACATTTGTCTTCTCTTTCTATAATCTTTGGATTCCCTCTATCTTCAAGTGTACAAGTAAAAAGACAGAATGATATTGATAAATCTTTAATGTTGTGAAAATGAAATTCTCTATTTTCCTCTTCCTTTTAGACTTTCTTTTATCAACATCGGGTATCTCATACTCGACGTATCGTTTTAGTAGTTCCGTGTAGTGGTTAAAAATTATTTCTGCATCGTTACTGCATTGAATTTAATCGAAGGACATTAGATACTAGCAATTAATCACATTTAAATCACATTTAAGGACGAATAATTGGCAAAATTAAGAAAACCTCAAATTGACTCGAAAATTGAAAGTATAGTCTCGAAAGTCTGAACAATTCAGCTTCCAATGTGCTCGGAACTATTATTTTCTTAACCACTGTGATATTTCAATGAAATTCGGCTTTTTAATCAATTGATTTTGAACCTAAATTGCGCTTCGGTTGGTGGAAATTGCCGCGAGTACTTCGTAATCCGCGTTTAAAGCACTTGACTTCTGCGTCATTTCCACAGCTATCTCCTCAAGTAAGCGTTGGCAATGTATGCACTCACATGCCTCCCTCAGAGCCCGCGATGTGATAAAATTTCCCTCAATAAAACACTGGGTGCCCACTCACGCCATCTATCGAGGCGGCGAAGAAATATTTGCCACGGCTATACAAACTGCTCTAATATTCGTGACTTCCATCGAAGAAACAGAAATCTGGTTTCTTGCGTCTGATCGTTTCGCAACCACGGCGTAAATGATGTTTAGATTCATCGAAATTTCCCATATAAAAGTTCTACTGGTCTTAAAATCGGTTCATGGGACTAAGCTACCCGTATTAAATTGACTGATGCAGACGATATGCAGTGCAAAGAATACTTATTGATTGAAGAAAGCATGATGGGAACTTTGGGTAAACTCGTCTCGGGATTTCCAGCGGGTTAATTCATCCATGACGGTCAACGTTTCAATATCCGACTCGGGGCTCATCCTAAGGGGTAATTGTTGCTTCATTTGTTTTTCGTTGCTAAGTCTCATTGTTACGATAAATTTAGTTAATTAAATTATATTTTAATAAACTAAAATGAAATATGGCAGTTTCTTTATCGCACCTGTATTTAGGTCACGAAAGAATCTATTTCCTTGGCCTTTGACCTTTTTAATTTTTAAAATATTAATGTGACCTTTTTAATAAAATTATATTATTTAACTGTAATAACGAGCAAGTTTGGACATAATGATAGCACTTTTCTCACGAGTTTTACTTAGATATGACACGTTTCAACCACTTGTTTGTGTCTGACCTTGCGGTCGAATCTTTGTGCTATATTGTTTTCTTCAACCCAAATTATATGTGACATAATGCATATATAATAAAACTATAAATTATCATCTGAAACTAGTTTGAATAATTGTCCTTAAGAATAACGAACTTATGTATTGCAGTGGCATGCCAGAAACACGAAAAAAAACAAAGATAAATAGTTCAATTATTATCGGTCTTCTGATATTTATCGCTTCTGTGGTATTACTTTCTCGACGGAAAAAAAGGATATTGCTCTCTAATTTTGAAAATTCTGTGAGAAAATGGTGATAGAAAGCTCTTTTTCCGGAGATTTTACATTTGATCCCTACTTGGATTATTCTTCGCATTTCTATAGAAATTACTGTATGCTTTGTAGTCTTACTGTTCCTTAACTTGAGGAGTGTTGAAATATTGTTCCCCGTTTCCATTACTGTAGGTACTCAATGGAACTTCCATAAATTGTTCGGTCGTGATTCAAACTAATTTTTCTGTTTGGTGGACGGCAGAATAATCATACTAAAGAAAAGCGAAGCATAAGAAATTGGAGCACTTGAAAACTCACTGGTAATAAAACCTTTCACTATTCTGATAAGTGAGCCAATAGTCTTTTTCTACGTGATGTCCACCTCTGTTGGCCAAACGCCTAAACATTGTACTTATTACTCGCGTGAATAATGTATAGATGAGGATATTATGATCGAGCCATAGCTTGTCTAAATCTTCTAAGTATGACTACCGCGTTGATTAATCTTACCTGTTTACGTTAAAGAAAACGGTTGGAAACAATTGACAGTGTTTCACTGCCTATTTCTTCATTAAAAAAATACTGCGACTAGAATCTAAAATGTATTTTTTTTACCTCTCGGTTTTAAATAAACCTATTGAATGAACTGAATTATTTTTTATGGAATGATCCCTCCTGTATGACCACTCTTTCATAACGACGAGTTAATTGCTTGAAAATTATCCTATCACGTTGAAATTTCCGGGGACGTACATGACGTAGAAGAATGATGAGGACCAAATGGATCGACTGAGTACGTAATGAGGGAGTCTTAAGAATTCTGAGGTGGAAGAGAAGCCTTATGAAAATCTTGATAATAATACGGAACAATAAAAATCGGTCACGTGATGTAGACCGATGGAGATAATCGTGGAGGGGCAAGTGGATGGCAACAATGGAAAACAAGAGCCGAGAATAAAATTACGGAACAGATTAAGAAGGACGTAAAAGAATAAAATATGTTAAGGTGTGAAAAGATAAGCTGACAGAAGAATTGAGTGAAGGACTGCGTTAAACTAAACGTAGGATTTTCGTTTTCTTGTTACCTTAACCTCATATAATTAATGATTAAATAATTCCTGGAGTATAGGTGATATATATAATGCAATAAAGGTTGTTAGCCAACGTTACAGTTTATCTAAAACTTGCATCAGGGCTATGAACGAAAACATGAAAACGCAATAAAATACTATTATTTTATATAGTTTTATTATCTAGGAAGAGAGTTGCATTAGCAAAGGAGGCGTTCATGAACAGGAAGGAGCTTTTGATAGGATCGTTACGTAAGAGTTTAAAGAAAAGTTTGGTGAAGAGTTTGATCTGGAGTGTAGCTCTCTATGGTACGGAAACGTGGACACTGAGTATAGAAGACGAGAGAAGATTGGAGGCATTCGAGATGTGGGTATGGAGAAGAATGGAGAAGGTGAAATGGACGGAGAGGAAAAGTAACGATGAAGTGCTGGATATGGTTGGCGAGGAGAGGCAGCTTTTAGATGAGATACGGAGGAGACAGAAGGCATGGATGGAGTTAGTGTTTAGCGGTGAGGGGATGTTGAAAATGGTGTTAGAGGGTAGAATGTTAGGGAAACGAGGGAGGGGAAGGAAAAGAATAGGATTTTTAGATAGAATGAAAGGTAGTAGGTCTTATTGTGCACTGAAGAAGGTAGCGCTGGAAGGAAAGGGAGGCTCCCAGATCACTTCTTCAGTACTCCATGGAAACCTTCCTTTATCGGTAGAATACTAATAATAATAATTTTTTTTATTATTTTTGTTTTTGTAATATATTGTGTTCTCGTGTTTTCATTCATAGCCCTGATGATGGTTTTAAATAAACTGAAACGTTGGATAACCACTTGTTTGCATTATATATTACCTATACTGCAGGAATTATTTAATCGTAAACGTAGAATTGTTGCCCAGTAATGATTTTTAGTTGATCGTAGTTAAATATATTACTATTACTCAAATATAACCCTGGGTGATGATGATAATGATAAAGTAGAAAGTAGACCGTTTTTAACGAATGCTTGTTCCTCAAATGTCATAACTTGACCTTCTAACTATTTTCTCAAATGCTATTTCAAAAGTACATTTCAAGCACAGGGAAATGTGTTATACTTAATGCTGATAATTTCATGACGACGGCGAAGCGATAAATACATCACCAAAATAAGGCCGATCGATCTGTATGCATGCGTATATGTCCCTCAGATGTATTCCAACTTTTATTTTTGATTTCCATTCCAGAATAATCTTATCGCATATAAGTATTCGGTGCATGCTATTCCCGTCACGTCTTCTGTCCACGGTCCGCTTAACCGTAAAGCCTTTCGCTCCGTCTCTTTGCTTCATTCCAACTCCAGCCAGCCGCATACTTTCTTCGCCGGCGCGACCTTGACCCATTGATAATTGGTAACTTAACGCCGATGACCGCCTGTTCGCTGCGGCGGCGATGTGACGCCTCCGGAAAGGAACGAAGGAGTGGAAGATGGGGGCGGGAGGGGGGAGGGTAGAAGGGGGTTGGGTTATAGTGAGTGCGAAATAGTGGCCATAAAAGAACGCAGCGACGGCGGAGGCAAAGCCTCCTTCCGCGTTATTCGAACTCCTTTAGGCCTCTCCTCCGCGCGACGACATTCCAATAAGAGCTTATACGTATATCTCTCATTTCGAAACGACTGGACCGCGATATATTCATGAGTTACAGATCTATAATAATGAGTTATTGATGCGAATTCGGAGGAGGTTGGGTTAAAAATTCGGACTGAAATTCGAGTAACACGGGGATATAGCCGGCCTCGGTGGCGAAGTCCTCTCCTGCCTAACGAGAGGTCGCGGGTTCGAGTCCCCTCCGGAGTAGGCTGTCCCTATTCAGGGCATAGTTGTTTGTGCACGAATAATAGGGTAGTTTCCTTCATCAAAGAAAACGAAAGGCATTGATTGCGATTCGTTACCCACCATTAGTGTATTCATAATATACAAATTATTTGGTTTTAGAAATGCCAGTGTAGGCGAATGGCAATGGTCAATTTTAACCGCATTGAAAAAGGCCAGATTGGCGCCTATGCGATGCCACTCCACGTGACGTCACAGGGACCTAGTTTCTACACGAGTAGATGGGAGTTTTACATCGTCTGAGATTACCAATTCATGCACGAGGCACAGAGCTCAGGGAAACATCTCTTAATAATCACCACTGGCTATGGTCTGAAAGTTTCCTTCGTTTGATAAGTTATTAATAATCCTTATTTAAGCCAAGCGCTACCTGCGAGCAGGGTACTCTGCTACCTGCTAGCAGCCTGCGTCGTATCAGCGCTCAAGCCTCGCCTCAAGGTCACCTCACAGGGCGGCAGCGGGAACCAGAAATACGTCACACGGACTTTTCCCATCATTCCTACTTAGCCGTCGCGTTTTCGCGCGCTTGAAAATTTTCACTTTTCCTTTAATCTCGAAAAATAGATATCGTCATTCGAAAATCTAAGAGCGTGAAATATGTACTCCAGGAGTAATAATCTTTCGATTTAGGCAATAAAAAAATAATAGGAAACCACCCTATTATTAAATTTTCGTAAAACACGGATGCAAAGGCCAATACGTATTGTTTTCGGTGGTATCGAAATTAAAAAAAATATAATGACCCCTGGATAAGTGAGTATTGATGAATAAATCTGGTAAAATCTACGTTAATATTATAATCGGATTCTGCTTCCTCCTCATTTTGCAGCGTGTATGCTTGTCTTCGTTATCTTTTGGCCTCAATTCTTCTTGCCCTTTTGCAGCATTCCAACATGCATGTGTTCATATATGCCTGCTGATTTGGAAACTGGTTTGCAGTGCTTTATCAATGAATTTAAGATTTTTCTTAATGTGGGACGTGGAACAGGAGAAGGTTGAAGAAATACCTGGGAAGGTAATCAGGAAATTCAAGGCATGTTATTGTTTCTGGAATATCATGGAGTCGTAGGGGAATCAAAAGAATAGGTATGGATTAATCAACATTGGCGTATTCTTGGAATGTTAGTATTACGTAATTCACCAGCGAGCATTCATGTTGTCGATGTGCTTTAAACCGGTTCCTGTCACCCCTTTGCGACATTCCCAGATGAAGTTAAAAATATACGCCTGCCGACTCTTTTCAAAAGTAATAGCCGGCCCGACGAACGTTGATTTTCATAAATTATATAGGGACGTGGATATGGAGACGGGGAGAATAAGTTGGCCTGAAAACCTGGAGAGCCAAGGAATTTCATTATTTAGGGAAATATAATAGATGTCATGCTAAGTGATAAATACGTCTGTAAAAATATCTCCATTTTAATTGTCAATTATCGATTTTTCCTCATTTACCTACGCATGTGTATAGACTTTTTCAATGTTTGAGCATTACATTTCTTCCATGTCGAGCAAGTGTGGCTTTGTAAATGCTGAAATTGATAATTTTACGCGATAATTTGACTGAAACTGTATAAATAAAAAAATCTTATTCGTAATTATTGTTAATACACAATATAATGTAACAGGCATATGGCAGTCTGAGAAATGTCTGAAAAGTGAAAACGTCATGGAATTCAGCGTACCACTGCTTTAGCGGCCAGCCTGGAAGAGAGCGGAGAGTAAAAAGGAACTGCTACACATGGTGGGTGAGGAGGAGAAGAATTGCTGAGGAAATGCGGAGGAGATTATACAAAGTATAGTGTATTATAAGTATACCACACGAGGTATAGGCTATATTTACATAGCCTATACCTTGAATACTTACCTATATTTACATAGCCTATAAATTATGAGATTTTTTACGTAAATCATATCCTTTGTTTACCGTCGTATTATGGTAGACGTGATCACGGGAATAAAATAAAGGAAATCGACTGAAAAAGAGAGACTTTTAAAATGTAATTCTTTCTCCGTACTGTTTAGGAAAGAAACGGTGTCTCGATTAATAAAATTAATGGCTGCTCTCGCTAGGACGATTATTTGCATGTTTTTATTTTTCCATTTTTCAAACCTAGCATGGATTTTTCATAGGAATTACTAACCTTTGGCGGCAAGTTTTGCCTTCGCATGAATGTGGACATCTATTTTGTGATGAAGCGTAGTATTTTTATGACCGTCTGCGTATGCGTCCTCTTGCATGCTGGTGATTCATCACCCCTTGCCAAGCACCCTAGAGTTGGCTCGCTTTGTATCATGTAGATGTAGTTAGTGTGTGTGGGTGATTAGCGGGTAGAAAATATCTGGGAAATAAAATTCTTACATGCAAAGGTGTTGTGCTCGGAGCAATAAGTTGCTTTTGTGAATAGTAACGCCATGTGAGGTACCAATCCAATTATTGTTACTGCAACTCGAAATTCCCTGTATCGAGTCGTGTAGTATTTGTTGTTTTGGGCGCATTGACGACTGAGGTCATGATCGCCACAATGTCAGCCCCTTAATTAGAAATTAATGTTTACATTGTTTTAATAAAACATGGGTCACGAGCCAGTAATTTTTGTATAATATTTTATTCGCAAGATCAGTATTTTCTGTAAATGATAAAGCACGTCTCAAGAGACTCAGATTGAGAAAGGTGGGCAAATGCTTGGGCATGTGGAGCAATTCAACAATTTGGGCAGCACATTTGAGGAAAACGAATACAGTAGTAAGGACATCAGGAAGAGAATTTCGTTGGTAAAGGCGGCGTTCATGAACAGGAAAGAGCTTAAGGGAGGATCGTAATGTTTATAGAAAAGGCTAGGGAGTTATATGGTGACTATCTAACCAAAATCTATATCCAGCACAAACACACGTTTTTTATGAAATTTCTTGCATGGAAATAGTTTTCTTATACTTCTCCAGGTCTGTCCATGATAACCTCTCCATGTCTCGGTATTTATGATAGGAAATCAGCGCGCTGTCTCAGTACCTACTCAGTACGCAGATACACGTCTTGGTTCTAATACATTTGTACTTATTAGTCAAATGATTGTATTCTCCATGGGCATGTCTGGGACTTAAACTAAAGGACCAAAGCGGATAAGGCGTCTTTTATTAGCAGTTTTTTCCTTCGAACATGATCATGCCATATTTTTAGAAGAATAGGGTAAGATGGTAACTTAACCTTGGCAAGTTGACAGAAAAAAATGACTCGGCCCGCTGTATTTCTCAGTACATGCATAAAGGTAGATAAAATATTGAGATTTCACTTGTGGTCTTCTTGCAGCGTGAACCAAAATCGCATAATGGGAGTCGTAGACATTTATATTTGCATCGATGGGCGCTGAGAAAGGGACTTTAGTGTGGACGTAGTTAGAAAAGTAAATAATTAGGAAGATTGTAATTACTACGCACCATTTTCGAGGTTATTTTTTAGTTATTACCTTGGCTATATGGACTTTGCAGGGACAAAGTCATAGAATCGGCTTCAAGCCATATGCAGAAAAGGTACCAAAGCAGTGAATGTTGCCAGGTAACTCATACTTTAGGGTAAAATACTGCCTATTGAGATGCTGTAATCACTCCAATTACCTCTGAATAATGTCTACTCGTCGTGGAACGCCGTGTTGTCTTCTCGTCTTCATCTCGGTGAGGAAACATTACGTGAAATGGAGCCGTGTGCCTATCTTTCAAACCCGTGTTCACGTCTGGTCGTGAAATTTAATGGTTTCCGCCCGAAAAGGAGCAGACGATGGCGCGGACCTCTGTGCGCGCCACTTGTAACATTTTTTAATGACGGCGAATGGCTTTAGTTTTGTAATCTCTTCAACTCATCTAGCTCCCGGTCCGTTATTAGGATTAGGTGCGGTGTAGCAACTTCCGAAGCGAGGCGGGCTTTGACGCGATTTGGGAGATGGTATTTAGGACCAGTTTTGGAGCGGTTCGCCGCCCCGGCTGGATATTTTTCGCAATCTCCGCCAGCTTTCTCCGTCGAGAAAAGTCACGTGTTACAAAATGGATTTCAGCTTGCGTGTAGTTCTATGTACCTGATAGGTGAGGGGTATGAGAGATAAATTAAACGATTTACAATACCCATAAAATGTCAAATCACCCGGAAGTATTTAAACGCTGCCTTCTCCTTAAGTTTCTTATTGCAATTATTTCAGGGTGCAATCTTCCCTTCAGCACAGTATTTTGGTATCCCCTCCCCGCTATGTACTCGCTCCATCCAAACCGTCTGTCTCCTCCGCATCTCATCTAGAAGCTGCCTCTCTTCACCCACTAAGTCCAGCACTTCTTCTTTCCTCGTCCTCTCCGTTCACTTCACCTTATTCTTCAGACCTACACCTCGAACGACTCCTTTTCCTTCTTCCTAATTCGTAAATATAATGTTCTCATCTGCTGCGATGTCTTGTACTAGATGATGGCTCTGTGAGCCGAAACGCATCGTATGCCTTAAAATAATAGTGAACAAGGGCAATTACATTTTATGATAATATAATTCATAATTATTATAATAACTTCCTTTATAGCACGCCTGACTCGGCTGATTTTATTAATGTGCTGCAGGGTTTATTGTAGTAAGGGTTAAGAGAAAATAAAATACGAAGATTCAACCGTGATGGAGTACAATTTTTTCCAAATTGAAATAAAAACTAGCAACTTTCCACGATTATAAAATTTATCACGACCTTGGTTTCAATGTAGATGGTGTAGTACATTAAAACTTAAATAATAAATTTTGTTATCGCGGAAATTTGCAATCATGTCTCAAGATGTGGCCTATAAGGTTGTTCTGTCTTGCTTCGATTTTTCAACTTACGAGCAAGGTCTCGGAACGCATCTTGTTCGTATGTCGAGGGCTTACTGTAGTTAAGAGAAAACGATAGATGGATATGCCTCTTTTTTTGGTCGCTTTACTCTTGCAGGATGTGGCGGCAGAGTGTTCATTCTGAGGAGCATCCACTTTTTCTTTCCGCCCACCTGTCCCTCGTCTCCTCTCCTCAAACCCCCTCGCTGCCCACCCTTTCCTCTGGCTGCTCCCTCTTTCAACCCCTTCCCTCTTCACCCTCCCACGCATTTCAACCCCTTTTGTGGCCTAGCGCAGATGTCCCTCCCCATTTGCAACCCCTTTTTCTGCAAGGGGAGAATTTTTCGCAAAATCCCATCCGCTCCCGCACCGGTCTCCGCCGAATGCGCCCTTTTTTCCCAAAAATCTTTTCGCTCGCAACTTCCTTTCATCGCATTTCCCCTTCATCTCTACCCCCCCCCCCCCGCACATGCATGCATGCGACCGAAAATCCTGCTTCTGGTCCTTCACTTCATTCCCCATTCACCCATCTGCCCCACTGCGACTGCCCATCCCATCGATACGCATGACTAAACGGATGGACGTCTCCCGAACGGGAGAGGACCTAATATTAGGAAAATTAACGCACAGTACTCCGTGGGAGCCATAAATCTTCTTACTATTGATTTCAGCCACTCTGCTTATTTGCCGTGGCTTCTGTGGTGACCAGTCAATGGGATCATATTTTTCAGGCCTTTTTCAATGTCTCTCAACGACAGTTTCGTTGCCCCACCAGCATCATTATGTTTAATTGAACATCATCATACTGGATATTAACAAGCATTTATTTTTTGTGTTTTAGACAGGTTTTTTTGTAAGTTAGTCACTCATTTACAGTGTAGTTATGGCGAGAATATCGATTAAACGTCATCCTACAGAATATTAACAAACATTCATTTTCTGTGTTTTAGACTGGTTTTCGTATATTTTGGAAGAGTTAATCAAGTCTTCCATTAGAAGTATCGAATGATACGGTGGATTCCCTTAAAATATATTCGCGTACCCTGCATGCTGTCACTAGTGCCACCTTTTCGGTGTTTTCAATGCCGGATTAACTAACTTCTCGGCCTAATGGTTGACGCGCTAAGCCTAAATCACACGAATGAATCTTCTCGAAGTGACTCATACCTTCTTTCCCATTCCGTGCGATTGCTTAAATTATGGTGGAAAAATTATCGTTTCGCGCAATCATTTCTGCGATGGCTTCAGGAGTAGTAACCCCATAAGTTGACACAATGCTTAGTACATATTGGTTCCGCTGACCGAAGTCATTACGTACACGGTTAACGTAACTGCTGAAGGGTTAAGCATCATCCTTTGTAAATGGTGATATTATTATAATTATATAAAAATAAATTAGAGGTGTTAATGAAAAATTATGAAGGAAATAGTTTTTTGAAAGAAACATTTTTGAACTATCGGTGCAGAATTGAAGGGAAAAAAGTCATCTTAGTAAAGGAGGTGAAATGGAATACGGACGAGGCAGGAAAGACGTTCGGTTGTGGGAGGAGAGTGAGCTAATGGCTGTTGGCATTCTTCTTCTTCTTCTTCGTCCACTTCCCTTCCTCACTGTCTCTTTATTCGTCCTCTCTCTCTCTCTCTCTCCCTCCCTCTCTCTCTCTCTCATCTCATACCTTATTCCATCATTCGGAAAGTCCTTTTTTCCGTCGCTGAAACCATCGCTGGTGCTATCTTTCAGTCAATATGAAGGTACGGCCGCTAACAGCTATTGTGACGCAACGCTTGGCTTTTAATTGAATGCAAATTTTAAATACGGAAAAGGAAGCAGTAAGCGATGGAAAAAGGGACGGTGGGAAATACAGTGTGATTCAGAAATGAGAAATTCATGTTGGAACCGCTACTCCGGCACCAATTTCCCCACCTATTTTTATTCTCCTCCATTTCCCTGCTATTCATACACGCACTTCATGGGTTTCTTTCCATTCTTAACTAACACTACTCTCATCAGGTCTGCCTTATTTATTAGAGCCTACTTTTTGAAAGCTATTATTTACCTGATATGCTAATCTCTGTTTGCACTTTTTTCTTTTTATATATCTTCGCGTATAATTCAATTTTTCCTCGTGCTCAAATTAATCAACAGCTACTTTTCATTACAATAATTAAACAATTCGAAGATTGGTTTGACACAGTCCTTCACTCCGCCCTCTTATCAGCCAATGTTTTCGTATTTACGTGATTATACCCTTTTAAATAATAAATTGTTATTTCTATTCCACTAATTCTGAACCTTTCCCTGCCCTTCTTCTCGTCCGGTTAGTCCTTCCGCGACTATCTTCATAAGCCCATCATTGGTCATGATGTGGCCGCTTAATTTGTCCCATCACCTTCTTAGGGTTTTTAGAAGACTAATTTTTTCTCGCACTCTGACCATGACTTTCTCATTACTGACTTGGTTTTCTCTTCTTCATTCTTGACTTTCTCTTCTTCATTCTTCTTTGGCGCAACATTCCGAATGTTTCCACTCTTCAACTCACCTGCTATTAACGATCGTGCCTCGCTGCCATGATTAAATATACTGTGTGAAAAATCCACATGGAAAAGATCATTCGCCATGACCGGGACACGAACCCGGATCCCCCGATTTCCGGTGGAGTGCTTTATCCAGTTAAGCTAACGAGGCGTCATTCGTCCCTATGGATATTTGTGGACACGCCCGGAAGGTGGTACGTCGGGGTATTCGTGTTCGAATCCCGGTCAAGGCGGATGAATTTTTTCTTCTGTGGATTCTTCGCACAATTTGTGCATTGCGGGTGACTCCCGTAAAAGTTATCACAAGGGCTAGTCGCGGTTTACTTACACTATTAAATATACTCCATATTTAGCTGGTGATGAATCGTTTCCTTCCTTGTACGCTTGTTTTTATCGTTTTCTTAATGAAAATACAGCATCTGTAATCTCCACTAAGATTCGTGCCAAGCAAGGGAGCGTGAGTGGGCTATTTTTTTCAGCTAGCAGCGAGCGTCCAATCCAGTCACTTAATCTCTATCGATGGGCTTTCGCTTCAGAATTCATCCGCCGTGGTCGTCTCCCTAATATGCTAACCCTTGCCATCCTCCCCACCCTGCGTACGCATATGCACCCCTGCAGGAGCGGGCGGGCGGCTGTCCCTTTGTCGGTGACCGCACCCCCGCATCCCGGCTCTAGGATCTCAGCCGAATGGCCGATTACGGGACTTGTTTTGTTTGACTGCGAAATCCTCTGCCATTCCTTGCTGTCATTGGAAGCAGTGGCCTCATGCCCTTTGACAATCGGTTGCCATTCTCTCCCCTCTGTATAAGGTTGCGTTGATGTGGGTGGCCAGATGATCGGTGGAAAAAACACGGAGGGATGAGGGAGAAAGAAAAAGATAAATGGAGCGGTTATGGTTGGATGGGGAAAGGAGAGGGTTTGGCCGCAAGAAATGTTGTCCCTGTTGCTCCCGTGTTTGACAGGAGTTGCAGAGAGAAAATTGTACATACTCACTACTTCGTATCAAATCGTTGCATTATCGGTATTGGTTTGTTTTGCGCCATGTGAAAATCGTATTATTTATTTATTAACTTCCCCGTGAACAGAACATAACGACATTCACAACGTGGGTTTCAAAGTTAACAATGCGCAACACATTCTTATTTTTCGTGTGTTTTAAATGGATCTCATTGCTTATCAATATATTTGGAACTTCTTGGCTTCTTTCTACATACACATAGGTACACCCCGCAAGTCGCCTCAATAGGGGTGTGGCGGGGGATGTGATAACACCAGCAGTTAACAAATAAAAAGAAAATTCTCAAACAAAATCACGACTAGCATTTATTAAAGTCCTTTGCAGTTCGTGGGAAAAACGAATTCCAATATTATCCGTTGGGCAAAAATATCTCTCTTAATTTATTGCTTCTGTTGGACGTGGAAATGCAGTGGGGGTCTAATATTATGTTCTCTGTGTCGCTCTTAAAGATATCCATTCTCAATTGCGCAAGCAATCTAAATCTAGCGCGCAGCCTCCGAGCCTCTAGTGGCTCCCATCATAATTCGTTAAATATCTGTGCAATGATTTCTGTACGCCTGCAGCAGTTTTTGACGAATCGGAATCTTTCTCTTTGTATTTCATTAAGTTTACAGATTAAGTCTTTTTTCGTCGGTTTCCATATGCTCGCTGCATATTCAATATGTGTCCTGGTGCGTGTGAAATAGCATATCTCTTACATTTTAATCCGACAGTCTTTCTATAACATGCTTGCAGAATCCTAACTTACTTAGGGCTATGTCGGAAATATTTATTTTATTGTTCCCACGCGTGCTCGAAGTTATTGCAACTCACAGATACCTCACTTTATCCGTTTCCTTTATGTTGACGATATCCGCATCATATACAAGGGGTTAGTTGGACGACCTTAGCTTGAAATGTAGCGCAATGCGTTTGCTCTGATAAAGTTTTACTCCCCACTCTTGGTTCCTCGCATGAACGTTATTTAAATTCAATAATAGAATTTCAAAGTCAGAGCGTGTTCACTAATTTCACTATAGATGAGTTTCGTCAGTAAATAAACGTATTTTACTGCTTATTCGGGAGCAGATACAATTTTTTTACGTAAAGAACATACGAGGGCCAATTACGCTTCCTTGCGGGGCACCGGATGTCAGTTTTACTACATCGTAGCCATTTCCGTGTGGAACTACCTTTTTTTCGCAATTGTAACTACCATATACTACACTTTATCTGTCGCTTTTATGTGGACGCCATCCACAACATATATATAGTGATAGTTAGACAACCCACGGAAGAAATGCCTTGTCATTCTATTGTATGGAGTTCAGTATTCGATGCCCAACACTGTCTTCGCAGTTATTTCGATGGCCAAAATCAGCTATAGAACAAGCCTTCTCACAAAACTACCCAAAGATCTTTTTTTACCCCAATAGCTCTCCCTCACGAGTCCTCTTCTTCCCCTCTCCCCAGAATCCACCCTCTCCTCCTGCATGCATCTCGGCAACCTTTTCCTTTTGGCTGATGAGGGCGGACCCTCATTCTGACAGATGCTCGCCCAACCCTTCTCCACCTTCGCAAAAGGGAAAGTGCCCACTCTGCCCTCTCACGGCTCAAACCCGACTTCCTTTCTCCACCCTCGACTCAAAAGAGGCGAAGGCAGAGGGATTATAGGCGGAAGGAGTCCGAGCTAGGATTGCCAACTGGACGGTGGTCAAATCCTCGAAATATTGTGAGCCTCAACAAAGCGTGGAGGGTAGTTCGGTGGGCTTAGCGCATGTATTAGGAAACATCCATGGACTAGCCAGCTCAGCGGTGGTGTTCACTGGTGACCGAATTTCTAGACTCGAGGCTCGGAGATTTATATAAACATGTGTCCATCGAAAGAAAGTCGATAGTAACGCTCTGTATAGTAATGTGGAAGTTAATAGTAAAAAATGAAAAGGAGTCTTCGTTGACTTCCACTGATTTATTTCGTCCGTACGACATGTTTCGAACCGTAGAGTTCATTATAAAGTACCGCAAATTTGAATGGTAAGCAAACATATATTTCCACCCTCTCCCCCACCCCATCAAGGAGTATATCGATGGCTAAGTTCTAAAAACACGTATCTTAAAATTTGGCCGGTCTGAGGTAATACTGCTGATACTGTTAATAAAAAATAAATTTCAAGCAAAAAACAACTATTTTCTTGCGAAAGTATGCTTCTTCTTCAGTTTTATGTATTTTTGGTTTTTAATTTCAATTACAATTATATACAACTAAAAATATAAATCGTTTCTTTCCTTAAAAGTTGCCATTTTTGAGATCCGTGTTGTTAGAACTTAGCCATCGATATATGTTTGCTTACCATTAAAATTTGTTGTACTTGATAATGACCTCTATGGTTGGAAACATGTACGGACGAAATAAATCAGTGGAAGTCATGGAAGTCTCCTTTTCATTTTCGATAGTAACTCCTCTATAAGCACGATACGAAGGAGAAAGAAGGTATGGATGGAGCAAATACTGAGGGGGAGGAAATGTTGGAAACAGCGAAGGAGATGAAGGAAGAGATTAGGCATTATTGATAGAATGAAAGGCTCATCATCAGTGGTCAACAATCGTTGAATAAAATTCACTAACTCTTGATTAATTTTGTGGTATTCCATTATAAGTTTTACTGGATATCACACAATTACTTACACCACTTATTTTCAGAACCAACATTATTTTCTTTATTTCTATATGGACTTCCTTATTTAGTTTAATAAGGAAGATCGGTCGATCCATTTGATCCTCATAATTTTCTGTAGCATCACAATTCGAAGACCTTTGATTTCTCCGCGGATTTCATTGACCGTAGAAAAGCATGTTCCAAGAATAAGTTCTTTTATAATGCTTTAATAGTAATTACAATTATTACACTCGTCGAATTCTTTTTTTAGTGGTGGTAATGGCAATCCAGAAGTATCAGGTGCACTTTTTCCTTTCTTTGACGCTCTTCTACCCTTTTGCCGAAAAAATCTCTGCCCCTTCACCCCTTCCTCCACCTTTTTCACAGTCCTCCCTCCTCCACTTTTTACATTTTTTCTCCCTCTTTTTCAGAGAGAGAGAGAGAGAGAGAGAACCCTTTTTCCCTCCCACCCTTCAACCCTTTCCCTTCCCCCTCCCACCCACGCGGTCCGCGCTCGCTGATTGGCCGGCGCCTCACCTGACCTGCCCCACCCCCAAACGCCACAATCCCTGTGCCCGCGTCGCTCCGCGCACCACGGACACACAACCCTTTCCCCTCCGCCCCGACGTCTTGGTCCCTGTGACTGGCCCGAGGAGACGCACTCGCCCCTCCACCCACTCCAGAGGGTTCGTGCGAAATTCCTCCCCCTCCCTTCCTCTTGAAGGAAGGGGCCGTGGGAAGATGCTGGTGCCCTGGAGTGGGGGAAGCGCTGCCCCCCCGCCCCCGACTGTGTTCGCGAAATGAAAGGAGGGAGCTTGGATGTTTCGCCTCAGCTGCAACTTGGGACTCTTGGGATTCTCTTTCGAGTAACGGTTTTGGCCATTTAAGAGGATGCCTCACTCTCTCTACGTCTTTTTTGAGCCCTAACTACAACTGTCATTCATAATAAGAATTATTATTAAAGTATTCTACCGATTAATATAGGTTTCCATGGAGTGTTCAAGAAATGATCGGGAAGCCTCCTCAATATATCTAAAAATCCTATCCTTTTCCTTCCCCTCCCTCGTTTCCCTAACATTCTACCCTCTAACACTATTTTCAACATCCCCTCCCCGCTAAGCACTAACTCCATCCATACCTTCTGTCTCCTCCGTATCTCATCTAAAAGCTGCCTCTCCTCGCCAACCATATCCAGCACTTCGTCGTTCCTTTTCCTCTCCGTCCATTTCACCCTCTCCATTCTTCTCCATATGCCTCCAATTCTCTCGAATGCCTCCAATCTTCTCGCGTCTTCTTTCCTCTGTGTCCACGTTTCCGCACCGTACGGTAGGGGTTACGGTAACCTGAGCCCACCATGGATTAATAGAAAATAACCACTCGCAAGCAATGCAAGGGCTATTCTTTACTGTACTTTTAGGAATTTATTTTACAATTTTACAAGCTTATGAATATATTGAAGCACCGTTTACAATTGCGGACTCAGTTTATGGATCCACATTTTTTGTAGCCACAGGATTTCATGGGTTACATGTAATTATTGGTACAACATTCCTATTAATTTGCTTGGGACGGCACTATATAAAGCACTTCTCATCAGGACATCACTTTGGATTTGAAGCTGCAGCCTGATATTGACATTTCGTAGATGTAGTATGATTATTCCTTTATATTTCAATTTACTGATGAGGTAGAGATCGCTACACACCAGATCAAACACTTCACTAACCTTTTCTTTAAACTTAATAAGAATTGACCGAGTTTAAAAACCGCGCTTACTTTAATATCACAGAATAGGAACAGGATCCTATTCTGTGCCAATACGTTCGGCGTGAAAAGATGGGAGTCTTTACGGGTGCCTTGAGCTAAGTATAAACTAAATTTAATTAGTAAATAATGGTATCACTAAAGAGTATTTCTCTTGTCGGATGACGTAAATCATATCCTTCAGTTTACGTCGTAGTAGGGTAGACGTGATAACGAGAAGAAAATAAAGGATAAAGACTGCAAATCAGATTTAAAACGTCTTCCTTTCCTCGCAGTGTCAGGGTTAGCAACATTGTCTCGATTGTTAAAAAAATTAATAGCGTGGGATGACTTATCACATGTTTTTATTTATTCCATTGTTCAAATCGTGCATTGATTTACCATTGAAATTACTAACCGTTGGTTGCTTTTTAATGAATGTGCTCGTATTTTTGTGATAATGCGTTGTATTTTCATGACCGTATGATGTGTATGTGGGGATTGTCTTGAATGCCGCATGCCGGTGATTGACGATTCCGTACCAAATACCTTAGAAGTGTCTGGAAGAGTATTATGTAGATGTAGATCACTCCGAATTTGAGAATGGACTCCCAGTTGTAAGTTCCTGGCTTAGGTACCCTACTGTAAATAACTCTACCAGTTTTTAGGAATGCTCTTTATGAATAAACTACATTTTAGTGTTATTGTGGGTCCGAGCCTACCCTGAAAGATGTATTCCCGTTTCACTTCTCGATTCAATTTCCATTCTTGGCAAAAAATTGGAAATTAAGTTTTGGAAAAAAATCGGGGCGTCATGACAACTCAACACTCCCTGTCAGCTATTCTTTATGCGTGAAATGTCGCTTAAAATGTACGCTACCGTTTTTTTTTCAGGGTAAGTTGTACATTCTCTTGTATGCATTTTCCTGCATCTTTAACGCCAAAGTTTGTGTGATGTGAGTAATAGCGAATCATTATTTTTGCACGAATCGTTTATTTAACCAATACGGCTACTACATGTGTCATTCTCAAATGGTATCACCTATCTTTTAGTGCCCTTTTTGTACCCGTAATAATGACCCAGAAGACCCAAAGTCGAAACCGGTTGGGTTCATTAAACTTTCGTGCAAAATTAATTAATCGTTATTACTTCCATTTAACTGACAACGTTCCACAAAGTTGATTTAAAATTTGCCAGTGCATTTTTTTGGGGGTTATATTTTCATGTTTGAAACATAGATACATGTTGTAAAGAGTCTATTCTGTATGCAGTACGTAAAATAGTTACGGAATTTGGTAGATCGTAAGTAGTCAACCTAAGGAGTGGTGGGGTGATTTACGTTCCGTTATAAATACGAATTTATTTTGAACTTGTTTCTAATACAATTGAAGGAAAGTTCACAATCCATAGTGATCCGGGCCTTAGGACTTACGCGATCATCGCAGCATATTTGGGACCTTTGGAATTTTATGTTTTCAATTGTTGCAGCAGGAGTGGCCCTTATTTCACCTTGTGTCACTGCAGTTATTTTTTCTCCGACAGTATGAGGAAGTCTCTTAAATAATTATTTTTTGCTCTCAATTTCTTTTGATGGAAAATATATCTTGGAAAAAATTTGGGCCTGTATATATCACTATCATTTCAGACTAAAAGTATTGATGATGTTATATCTACGTATACATGTTCGTGCAATCAACCCCAATTGTAGTGTAAAAGTTTCAAATATTAAAACAAATCGTAATAGCTAAGTATGATTATATATGAAAGAACTCTGACAGCGACTTGGTATGTATGCTTTCGGTGACTTATACTTACTGCATTTGTAGCGATGTGCCTCGTCCATTTCCATTTCTATTTATTTTATTAGCTTTATTTATTTAATTACATTCGTTATTTAGGTTTTCGATTGTATTAATTTATATGTTAGTCTATGTCTTGATATGGTGATTTTTAGATTGTTTATTATTTATTCAAAAGAACGTTGCTAAGTGTTGTTTATAAAAAGAAGGGGATTGTAAAAATGAAAAGGGTGGACGTACTTAAGAGGGGCAATGCCAAATTGAGAATTTCAAGGAGGTTTTATATTATTTTAGCGACCCCGACGTCACTTATAAAAAGCATTCAAGAAAGCGGACAAGAGGGCTTTAGAAATGCTATAAATGTTTAAGCAATTCCGTTAATTCTGGGCTGATTTAACCCTTAATAACCCAGTGTTGCTTCTAAGCAACATCAGAAATGTATAAATTTATATTTTTGGGGAATATCAAAACTACAAACTATTTTGTGGTGCAAATTTTTATGAAGGAATATTTAGCTACCATGATAAACATGATTTGATGGAAATTTTTCATTTTTTCAACATGAAAAATCTTGAAATTTGATTTCTCCCTGAAGTAGCTCTGGGTTAAGAAGGGTTAAATGTGTACGTAGGCTACGAGGCTCTGATTTCGTTTAGTGTGAGATGAGGCTGAGTGTAGATGGGGTTAAAGTGATTTGAGGGTGAGTGTTGGACGGTGCCAGATTGGGAGGGTGGCATATAGATGTGAATTATTAGGCACAGGGGGCAGGACGTCCGCTGCACGGGAAATTAAGATCGTGAGATATTGGGCGGATGTCACATCTCCGCAGTTTACCCCAAGAGAGACTCGTGGCTGAATTCCCTCTCAATGCAAGGCAGACTGCGTGTCCTTGAGCTACGAAATGTTTTGCAAATACGTGGATACATAAGTTTAGTCCGAAGGTCATCAGCGAAATAATTATCCAGGAACGGCCCTGTCTGAGAATTTTTATTGCAATTAAGTTTGTTTTCTAGTTTTGGTCATCGTATGTCATGCTTTAAAGGAACATAACTTTTTCCCTACGCTTAAGTTTCGCCATTTATTATTAGCATCCTTAGGGCTTACTAGTATGTCATCATTTTTATATTTAAAACACAATAAAGGACATGCTATGGATGATTTCACTTTGAGTGCATCAATTGTTGATACGTTTAGGAAGGTAACAACAAATTTCTATTCCTGTTATTCAAATTATTGCATTAGCGAAGGAGGCGTTCATGAACAGGAAGGAGATTCTGAGCGGATCATTATGTAAGAGTTTAGTGGTAAAAGGTTAGTGAAGAGTTTGATCTGGAGTGTAGCACTCTACGGTGCGGAAACGTGGACACTGAGGAAAGAAGACGAGAGAAGATTGGAGGCATTCGAGATGTGGGTATGGAGAAGAATGGAGAGGGTGAAATGGACGGAGGGGAAAAGTAACGACGAAGAGCGGGATATGGTTGGCGAGGAGAGGAATCTTTTAGATGACATTCGGAGGAGACATAAGGTATGGATGGAGTTAGTGCTCATCGGGAAGGGGTTGTTGAAAATGGTGTTAGAGGGTAGAATTTTAGGGAAACGAGGGAGGGGAAGGAAAAGAATAGGATGTTTGGATAGATTGAAAGGGATTAGGCCTTACAGTGAATAGAAGTTAGCGCTGGAAGGAAAGGGAGGCTCCCAGATCACTTCTTTAGTACTCCATGGAAACCTACCTTAATCGGTAGAATACTATAATGAATAAATTATTCAAATTGTGGATAGTCTATTGCCTACCGACGACCAACCAATTGCCTAGAAACTTTCAACACAAACGCGTAACTCATCTGTGAAAAATATGCTGCATGTCTCTGCATAATTTTGATATTGGTTCCTAAGGAGGTTCTAAAAATTTATTCAATTTCTCGGGATTGTGAGCAATTTTGTGCTTCAACTCAAATCTATTTTGGGGTGTGTTTATGCAGTTCAAATTCAATAAAGGTCTCAACACATTTTTGTTTCAATTTTCTTTTTTATGAAATCTGATTCCTAGTTCCTACTAACCCGCCTCACCGCGACTGATAGATTTCATTCCGTTAAAAATAACTAATTTACGTTTACAGTCCATCCGTGTGATACAAGTGGCGAATGATCGCCTCATCGACTCGACCGGTTGACTTAAGTAAATACCATCATCGAATAATGTCACGTGACGGGTTTGCATTAATTAAATGCCCCTCGGGAGCCGGTCCTCGAACGACTTGCCAAATTTTTCGCTCATGTTAGTTAGGATTTGGCGCGCATCGTGAAGTGTTGACAGGTTCAGGCGTAGAGACACGTGGAATGGTTCCATAACGGAAATGCTATCGCTTTAAGTCATTTGGCTTGGGATTCCATCCAAAGGTGCTTTCCCTTCGTGTTTCCTCTAGCCTTTTAATCCGGTCAAAGTATATTAATTGACTGAGGTGTCACTTGACGGTGATGTAAAAATAATTGAAAATACGAATTTTGTGCCGATTACTTTTTTAAGTAAATAAATAAATTTTTTTGGGTCCAGGAGCTTATCCTTTGAAGCCTATATAAGCAAATACTAAACAGTCTGACTGAAAAAGTAATACATTAAAAAAAGATATCATAAAAACACTCGGTATGATGATAGTGAACTGGAAAGCAGAGATAACAAATTCTTATGTTAATTCATACATTATCAGGCATTCATATTTATACTACTATATAATGTTAATTCATACATGAAATTTCATCAAAACAAATATAAACAAAATGTTTATAAAGATATCCAACATCATGTAATAATATCTTTTTTCATTTCTCAACTTAACAACTGTAATTTTCAACATAAATAATTTTAAGTGATTTTTAACAATGCAAAATTATACAAAAACCATAAAAAAATCGAAATTTTGATGAACATGAAAACCCAATTTTAAGTCTAGCCATACGATCCACAAAGGATTGCAGTTTTTTAACTCATGGCTGAATACTGGAGGTGTGGGTGTTGCGAAGATTTGAGAAGGTGGTGTGGACGGACGGGAGGAGGGACGACGAAGTGCTGGATATGGTGGGTGAGGAGAGGCAGCTTCTAGATGAGATGCGGAGGATGCAGACGGTATGGAGTGCTGAGCGGGGACGGGATGTTGAAAACGGTGCTAGAGGGTAGAAAGTTGGGTAAACGAGGGAGAAGAAGATAGGAGTTTTAGTTAGAATGAGAGGGAATAGGAACTATTGTGAACTTAATAGGGATGTCAATGAAGTTTGGGGATACCGCTAGAATACTTCAAAAATACTCCAGGGAAATCTACCTTGATCGGTAGGATGCTTTTGTTATAAATTCATTGATATGTAAATGAATTTATCATGGATGATGGATTATGAAGGTGAAGAAATACTTCAGTATGTATATGAAAGCGGGAGAGCTGCGTATAGACTATCTTCGAAATCATTGACTTATGATGACTGACGGATGGATTTATTGAAGATAATAATAAATATCCTCCAGTCACGTTTCGTTAATTCGTTTTCGCTCCATGCAGTCTTAAGGTTTGAGTTATGGTTAGCTAGAAATGGGGTATCTTTGACTGAAAAACACTTTTATATACTCATAAATTATAATTTCGTTATTTTGTGTGAATTTTAAAATTATCTTTTTAAGTTAGATAGGTTTATTTGTGCCTTCTATTTTGATTTTGCGTTTTCGGAGATTTATGCATAATCAGTTATCGTGGAAGTCAAAATCACTTGAAAATTAAATCGGCAGGATAAAGAAATAACAGTTTTCCTCCGCTTAGAAAATATCAGGTAATGGATTTTTTATATTTACGATAATTTTTAATATAAATGAAAACTAAAGATAGCATTGTCGCTGTATTGGGACATAGTCATTGATACTGTATTCGGGGCGAGATATCCAGTAATAGCATTCATTTTTCCGCTTGGCTAATAGGTAATTGGTACGAAATTCTACAATATTTTAGATAAATGTTAGAAAAAATAAATGGAAAAGGTGTCATTTTAAGCTGGATTTACAACAGGAATCATATGAATGGTAAAAAAATGAATTTAAGTGTTATAGAAAGTATAAAATCTATACTTCTTAGGTATACATTGCTTTCAATTCCTTAAATGTATATTTATGCTTCCTCTTTGCCAGCTGCTAAGCTCCGTAAGTGAAGTCCCACGAGTGATTCAGGTTTCCGCTTGAGTGCACGCCGGTGTTAGACATGTGCTTCTCAAGGGGCCCAATCCATCATAACCTTTCCTTTTGCTCTGCATTCGCCTCCTTTCCACGCCTAACTCCTTACTTCCTCCACGTCCCTGCCGCCCTAACTCTCTGTCTATTGCACCTTTTGCTCCACAAGCTTTGTCCTTCCGCTGTCCTTCCCTTCCACGAAATATTCCCCACTTCTCCCAGTGTGAACGCTCCTCTCATTTATGGCCGTCACCCACATATTTCTTCTGTTGCCCTTTTCCCTCGGGAGTGGATACCATGGGGATAAGTTTCTTCGATTTTTTGTATCTCAAAGGGCAATATTCAGATGCGCTAAAGCCAACCTTCGATGGTTAAGCTGGTTGTTACGTGTCGTGTAGATGAGAGAAAAGGTCGTTTGGTGTAAACCTTAGGCACAGTGGTGTTCATCACTACTATGAAGCAGCGTAATCGCCAATAGTCGGTATGGAACTTTCTTAAAATTTTATAACCTTTTGTCAAGATTATATAAATTTCTGATGATATTTTAATAAATTTATATTATATTTTGAAAGGGTAACGTTGTAGTTAATCTCTGTCGGACCGTAGTTGAAAAGTAGACTAAACCTTTTAGATAAATTCAAGAGCAGTGTCTTTTCTAACGAAGTTAATCATATCTTACGGACGCCAACATACTACGGAAGATCAGATCATATAAATAAAATAAGAGAGATAGATTGTAGAACAGACAGGTTCAGAATGTCTTTTTTTCCACGATCAATAAGAGATTATAACGGCAGCGATAGAACTCATGAATAGATTGCATGACTTGTAGTGTAGCCAACTAACCTATGTAAAACTTAATGCATGTTTCTTAATTTTATTATTATTTCTAACAGCATATGGTCGTATAATTTGTTAGTATACGTGACGCTTTTTGGACCGTGTGGTTTGCATGTGGCAGTCCAATTGCATGCTGCATGCTTGAGATTGATCACCCCCTGCCAAATCCCCTAGAGGTGGCTCGCAGGGTATTATGTAGATGTAGTCTAGTGGGTAGAGCACTCGGTTACTGGCGAAAGGGTGCCGCGTTCAAATCTCGTGTGAAGCCTCCGGACAGCCCTCAGTAAATTACTCGAAGTGCGAGGTGGCTCAAGGAAAGGAACTGGCCCCCTTACTCTTAATTCGGGGAACTCGAATGCATAGCCTAGTTCACAGCTCTACCTTCACCTATCTAAACCAACCTTCGGGTTCAGTCAATTAAAGGGATATCCTAAAAATATTTTCCGAGTCCTGCACTACTTTTTGGCGGATTTTATTTGTCCCTCGCATTTATTTCGCTACATTTACAGCCATAATTTCATCTCGTGACTCAACCAGGCACGTTCTACAAAATATATATTATTTTTTTCCAGAAATCAGCTCTGGGAAAATGTTTTGTGACGAAAATCTTCGGAATATCTACGGGTTGTCTGTTCATGTGGAACCAAAATACAATTGTCCGAAATTATTTTTCCAGTATCCCTTCATTTCACAGTGACCCATTGGCTTAATCTCTATAGTCTAAGGCTCAACTTTGTGGAAGTTCATTCTAACAAATGAAAATAACGAACTATGTATTCATCCGCCAATTTATTCTCGCGGTACGACTAGTTTCGACGCAGAGGCGTCATCATCAAATAGGTACCTGATGGATGATGGCGGTGGATAAATACATAGTTCGTTCTTCTCATTTGTTACTCATTGGCTTCTTTTTAACTTTATCTTAGAAATAAATTTTTGACCCGAATTATCCTCTAGAAACGTTAAGTTTGTTAAATAAAAGCCAAAATGGATGCGAAATCGCTTCAAGAAATATTTTTTCGCAAATTTTTGTCCTTGATTTGTGTCTGCGTATCCCGTTAGAGGAAAATGTGCGACGAAGTGCTGGCCATGGCGACAGGCCTGGAAAGAACGCTTCTAGAGAAGATGCGGAGAAGAAAGTGGTTTTGGATGGAGCGAGTGCTCAGTGGATGGGGACGTTAAAAATCAAAATGAAAGGAAGAGTTTTAGGCAAGCGGGGAAAGGGAGGGAGAGAAAAGGAATATTGATCGAAATGCATAAAATTGCCTTTTTTTTTAATGAAGAGGAGAGTACGACAGGGAGCCATGCCTGGGTGATTTACGAATTGCTCAATCATGCCTTAACCGATGGTTTTAAAATGTAAAATGCTGCTTCACTTTTCTCCACAATATTTTAATTCTTACGACACGCTTCGGCTCCCAAATCCATCATCTAGAAGAAAGGCCTCTGTGAGCCGATACGCATCATACGCATTAAAATAAATTCGCAGAAGTGAAATTTCATTTTATTTTAATACTAGCTGACCCGGCGAACTTCGTACCGCCTAACAATCAATGAACTTACAGTTTACTTACACCATTTATAAATCAAGAGCGGCTGTATCGTTTTAATCATGTTTAATTTATTATAATAAAATAAGGATACAAATTCAATAAAACTACGTAATTGAGTACCAAAATTGCTTGTCAGAAAGACATTTTCTTCATTGAATCTACATAGGGTGGATCGGAGCACGTTTACGCGGATTTTTTTCAACAAATTTTCTTACGTTTTAGCTTAAGAAATTTTGGGCATTGTGGTTTAATAAAGCAGTTCATGAAATAAAAATTATACGCATTCAGTTGTTGGCTATTTGCGTCTTTAGCTGTAAAAAAATGTTTTTAGGTCCAAGTCTGTTGCATACACTTGGCCCATTCAGGGGGAGGTTGACACAACCCCAGACCGCCGCTTGACTGATGCTCAAAATCGTGCAAGAAAAGCCCCGATGAGGCAGCATTCGCATTAAATGACTTAAGGCGCGCCAGTTTTAGTATCTCTGTTTGGAAAAAATGCACTGCGTAAACGCACCACGGTGAGCCCTACACATTCGGGTTTAATGTCTTGCGTCAAGCACCTTCTGATAAACAACAATTTTTGTTTTGTTATCAGGCGCAAGATGAAACGGATGAAGCTAAATAAATATAGCGAAGCAAAGCAGTGACGCAGCGAGGGGAGGTTTTGGGAGATAAACCCTCCCCACCCCCCAAGAGCTCAGAGAATTTTTTTATGAAAGATTTTGTTATCAATATTAGGGGGACGGATGACTAACAAACAAAACAGATTTAACTATTCACACAGCCGCAAAACCCACTATTTTGAACCATTTATCTTAAAAAATGTCTGAGGGAAATGCCCCCACACTTCCCGCTTACCTTAGCGAGTTTTCTATACCCTACAGACCCGTGGTATTAGCTGCGCCCAAAACCCCTATCCTAGCTACGCACTTGAAGCGAAGGAAGAAATACAGAGGATGGTTTATCGACTCGTGAACATAGCACGTTAAATTGACCATGAGAAAACCATGCGATTTTTTAATCGTTATCACGAATGCAACACGAATTGGAAATTGAATATGTTTAAGCTCAAAAGGGCATATGAGTTGAGATCATGGAATCTACGGAATAAGGACTTCCTCACCTTTGAATTTTCCTTTGAGTAAAGTTGCGTGAATCGCATTCATTACCAATTATTTTAATCACCAAACACGTTCCGTTGGATAGTTATGGTTGGTTTAGGCTTCGAAAGATCATGAACACAGAAACTACACTTTGCTGTAAATCGCGCGTTGGTAAGCCAGGTACGTCCAAGGAATTAAAATATTCAGATAGATAGTTGGTGATTTCGTCTTCGTTTGTAACACATTTAAAAGATTCGAATTCATGCAGAGTACGAACTATTTGAATTTACCTCGTTTTAGTCATCCACATCTTCGTACTTGCTCGCTAAATCAACCATCTTTGATTCTTTTGGCGATCAATCATATTCTGAAACTCTTTGTTGATGAGCTCACCTCAATCATTCCAAGGAAATGAGTTAAAACTACTCGACTCCTCGACAGGAACACGGACATTACCGTTTGTCAACAATTGCTTGGAGATTTGTTTACAAACACGGTAGTGAAGTGTCAACTCGAGCTGGGCCACGGCTGGGCTTACAATTAACTCGAATTAAATTTTTAAAATGTAATTTCAATTTAATTAATATTTTGAATATATTTAGTAATTGAAATGTTATATTGTTACCAAATTCAGTTATTAAAGTGGTAAAAACAAAACAAATTATTTAATTTGTAGTTTTGACCGACTTATCAATTGTTGTGTTACTATAACTCCTAAAAGCATGTCCATAGGAAAGAGATGAATTTTTTTGTGAAATTATCCTTTTTTTAATGGCCTATATGTTAACCCCGCCTGAGACGAATCCAAAGAACCAAATCTCATTGAAATCGGTGCAGCCGTTCTCGAGTTATAAGTGTTCTAACTAACACGATTTTCGACTTTCTTTTATATATATAGATTTATTTATTTATTTTATTTCAAAAGCCCACATACAGCAATTATTGCCTATATACAGTGGCGCAATAACAAGATAATAAATAATATATAACAAGAAACAAAATACATATAATGTTACGGGAGTCACATCAACCTAAACTATGCCGAGTATCAAGTACATATAATATAACGAGAATCAAACCTCGAAATTAAAGAACACAATTATATAAAGCTAAAGAAAATTGTAGCAATGGTAAGAAATGGGAAGTGTTATTGATTTTCAGAGAGGTAAGATAGAGCCAGGTTAGTAAAGACTTTCGGGGATAGGGAAAAGGGATCAATACTCGGAGGAAGGGAATTAAGAAGTGAGGGAAGGCGGGAAAAAGTGAGCGTTGAATGAGTGATAATACGCCAAACTCCCACTATATCTCGCCTGAATCAGTTGAGTTTTGCCGATGATTTTTTTGCTTTCATAATAATTAACACCCATGAGCACCAAATTAATTTTTTATTTTCATGCATCTGAGCTGATATTTCGCTTTCTTGACGAATTCTCTCGTCTCATCAGGATGGGTAGCAACAGCGGGTGGATATACTTCATCTGGATGGGCGCCAGACTTTAATCCTTCCTTGCGTGCAATTGGAATCACCGAGCTGAAGCCTGGTCTTTTATTTCCCCTGCCTCATCAACTCGGTCATCTTGTACGTGTTCCATTCGCGCTGACTCCTCCAGATTAAGACGTTCTCCCCCTCTCTCTGACCTGCATCAGCCTCTTAAGGAACGTAAACAGCAGCCGGAGGAATCAGAGTCCTCCATTGTTCACTGGGGCTGGGATGCCTATGTATCGGGCCGAAGTCCTCCGCTACTGGAGCCAAACAACAGGAACGTGGGAACTCCACACTGTATGACTTCATTCCAATCGTCAACGAGGATCCACAAGTGTTCCCTTAGCGACGTTAATGTGTTATACATTTCGGGAGGTATTGTATTAAAGTACTCTGCTAATCAAAATAGATTTCCATGGGGTAGGCACAGGGGTAGGAAGCATTCTGGCAGCCTCCCCTTTCCTCATGTTCTACGCTCTTCAATTCACATTGAGGCCTACGCCCATTCATTCTATCTAAACACCACATAATCTTTCCGTTTCTCTCTAATACTGTTTTCAACATCAGCTATAAAATAACGAAATAATAATTTATGTGCACTTAAAAGTGTTTTCAGTCAAAAACACTTCATTTCCATTTAACCATAACTAAAACCTTAAGACTGCATGGAGCGAAAACGAATTAACGAAAACGTGACTGGAGGATATTTATTTTTATCATCATTAAATCCATCCATCAGTCATCATAAGTCAATTATTCCGAAGATAGTCTATATGCAGCTCTCCGGCTATTATATACATACTGAAGTATTTCTTCAACTTTGTAATACATCATCCATGCTAAATTATTTTCATATCAATGAATTTATAACAAAAGCATCCTACCGATCAAGGTAGATTTCCTTGGAGTATTTTTGAAGTATTCTAGCGGTATCCCCTAACTTCATTGACATCCCTATTAAGTTCACATTAGTTCCTACTCCCTCTCATTCTAACTAAAAATCCTATCTTCTTCTCCCTCGTTTACCCAACTTTCTACCCTCTAACACCGTTTTCAACATCCCCTCCCCGCTCAGCACTCCATTCCGTCTGCATCCTCCGCATCTCATCTAGAAGCTGCCTCTCCTCACCCACCATATCCAGCACTTCATCGTTCCACATCCTCTCCGTCCACTTCACCTTCTCCATTCTTCTCCACGCCCACATCTCAAACGCCTCTAGCCTTCTCATGTCCTCCTTCTTAGCGTACCCGTCTTAGTTTCCGCATTTTTCGAGTTTGGTTTGCGTGTTGCGTTTGGCGTTTCAGTTCGACCGCCTTATGTCCCCAAATTGAACCTTCATTTTCAATCCATATTAAGGTGCATCACCTTCATTCCATCTAAAAATCCCATTTTCCTGCTAACCCTTCCTTGTACAACTAACATTCTACTCTCTAACACTGTTTCCAACACCCCCTCCCCGCTCAGCACTCCCACCATCAAATCCTTTTGTTTCCTCTGTAATAGTAAGACCTGCATATCTTCACCCACCTTGTCCAGCTATTCGTCGTTCCTTTTTTATTTCGTCAGTGTCCACTCCCTTCATGGACTTCCCTATACAGTTCCCTCAGTGAGGCCTACTCTCTTTCAATCTATCTAAAACTCCCATTCTTTTCCTTCCCCTCCCTCGTTTCCCTAACATTCTTCCCTCTAACACTGTTTTTAACATCCACTACCCGCTAAGTACTCGCTCCATCCATAACTTCTGTCTCCTCCGCATCTCAATTAGAAGCGGACTCTGCTTACCCACCATATCCAGCACTTCATCGTTCCACATCCTCTCCGTCCACTTCACCTTCTCCAATATTCTCCACACCCACATATCAAACGCCTCTAGCGTTCTCATGTCCTCCTTCTTAGCGTACCCGTCTTAGTTTCCGCATTTTTCGGAAAGTAATCACTAGTTCACTATAGTTTCACCAACCGTCCTGCTAGCCTCGTGAGGGCAAAGTTGTGGAGTAATTTTCTGTTGTCCTCTTGCATCGTCAACATGGTTAGTCGTAACCCGGAATTTCTTCCTCCAATATCACATGATCATTTTTTGTCCTTCGTTAGCGATAGATTCAGCAATCCCTGCAATGATGGCGGAAAATTGACCGTTTCCCGAAATCATTTTCCGCGATGGCAGCAGGGATGGGATTCACATCCCTTAATTCCCCACTCGGCACGTCCCTTTTTCCGTTGCTGAAAAAATCGCTGGTGCCGTCTTTCAGACAATCAGATTTCACGGCCGCTTAGGGCGATTGTAACGAAACGCTTGGCTGTTAATTGAATGACAGTGGTAAATACGGAATATGAACGAATGCGCGGTGGTACAGTGGACGGTGGGAATGACCGAGTGATTCAGAATATGATGACGGGAGCGATCATTCTTTTGATCCCTGAAAACCTATCGCTGGAGCTATCATTCTGGGAGACGAAAAAAATGCTCGTGTGATTCAGGATAAAGGGATCATATCTTTTTCCTTCGGCACTGTGAAGAAAAATTGATAAGCTCGATCAAATTTTATCTTTAATGAGTTTTTTTAATGTCCAAAAAAACTTTAGGTGGTAATTTACCAGATATTAGCGTCAATTCAATCTGAGGCATGTGAACGCTATCATACCCTCCCATACATTTTTATATTCATCACTTCTTCTAAGTATTTTTATAAGCAATCTTTTCAGGCTTGAATTTACGGAAGAGTGTTACATTTACAATAAAAATATAGCTTTTTCAATTTAAATCCACACCTAAAATTTCTGAAGTGATCTGAGTTTTTACTCATCAGTATTCGCACCAAGATGATGGCAGTTCTGTTTTGAAATCTGAATGTGTGTAGAAGTTAAAGGTGTGGCTTTAACACTAAGTTAATCTTCTTTTTCATTAGTCATATTCTGCAGGTAGGTGTTTTATATCTTTTTTTTATTGATGAAATAAATTTATTCCAGCATCGGTAGTACACACATCTGCAAGGCTAAATTCAAATATAAAATTTGCAAAAAATTACATACCTACATGAATATTGAAATTACCAGGACAAGATTCTTGGGAATTCCCAAGATAATCATTTAACTATGATATGTACAACATTATAACAGAGTGCAGAGGGTTAATAAATACTGTCAGAAGCATGGAAAAAATAGGCATTCTAGTTGCCATCTAGGAAATTACCTTACAATGCATCCTCCAGATATTCATTAACTCTGTAGTAGCATTTTTCAGCTAGGAGAAGTTTTAATTTCTTTTTAAATACGGAGAGTGAGTTGCTATTTTTTTATTTTTTCTATAATTTTATTGTGAAATACGTATGATATTTTTTAAATTTCCTAATCTCCCCGGATGAATCTATCCTCTTAGAGTTGCTGTCGTGTCCCCCCTGGCTACGTAAGCATATTCGTCACTGGTTTACTAGCTCACTCTGCCCCAAGGCAATAGTATCTTATCGCTGGGTGCCTCGCATCTTCCAAGCTCAAAGCCTATGGGCCTCTTGTTTTCGTCTTTGGCCATCAGTTGTGAGGCAGAGCTGACTTCAGCGGCACCACGAGTGATAACGGTTGGTGTAATTGATGTTTCTTATCGTGCAGATTCTTAATTGTTCTCTTCCGTCGATAGGTAAATTGCCATATACATGTAGTCGCTTTTATTTCCTTACAAAGTGATGACTTGCAAAGTGTACGATTGTATATACTGCAGATGATATTTTGCTCTATCGAATATAATTATCGATTAAAAGTTTTTTTAGCCTGTAGTGCGGAGTAAGTGGAAAAAATAGTTTTCTCCCCGGACAGGTTGTAAAATTTCGTGGAATGCTGCGCTCTGAAGCTTTGACGTATATAAAAACAGATCGTAATGTAGATGGCTTGGACCTTAGAAATACTATTCACTTGTGCACTGACTTAGGAAATTTATTTATATGTGTATCTATTATACCTATTCCCATTGTTTTATAAATGACTGTGATATCTCATTCCATAATTTAATTTAAGAATATATTGTCTATTATTTCCACATATGTCTAAGAGGTTATTTTTTGTGTATGATATCTGCACTAGCATTTGTTTAACACTTAATTTTATCCTCGAATACGTTTTCATTATGCCCTGCGAGTCACCGCCAAAACAGTAGCATGCAGGCACTCCGAGTTGTCTCCCATTCCACCTTGTAGATCCTTCTTTAGTTCATAGTAGGACCCATCCCTTTTCATTCTATCTAAAAACCTTATTATGTAATGAGGAAAATGTAACGTGAACATTCATGCAGGTCATGCGTGTGTGCTCGCGCCAGCGTGCATAGCTCCGTGCACGATAAGACTGTAACAAAAGTACACATTCACTATTAGCTAACTTTTTACTGTTGTTTGCAGTAAAACAAAAGCCTCTTTATGTAAGATTAGAGCAAAGGTTTTAGAGAGAAAAAACGAAACTCAATCAGTGCCTACTGAAACCTGATATCATGAGAATAATTTCTAATAGTTTTAAAATCCATCCTTTTATAAATGACTTAGCACAATTTCTTCTAAATCTGGGCTAACCGTCGATTATTCCTGGACGTTAAATTCCTTCACTATCAATTGCATGGAGACATTGACCCTGGCTGAATGGATTCCTTTCCATTGATCCCCACTGTGAACACCAGACACACATTCATCTATTCACCCCCTCATTACAGTAAAAATTACACTCTTCACTCACCTCGAGTTAGATCTATGCGTAGCATTGCCTTTAATGCAGCAAACTCTACGTATTTAATATAAATCCAGAGCATCTAAAGATGAAATACTTGTGCACTGACTTAGGTAATTTATTCACATGTGTATTATGCCTATTATGCCTATTTCCATTGTTTTATTTATGACTGTGATATCTCATTCCATCATTTTTATTTACAAATATATTGTCTATTATTTTCAAATATGTCTAAGAGGTTATTTTTGTGTATGATATCCGCACCTGCATTTGTTAAACACTTTTATCTTTGTCAATTGTGAGGTCTGTGGAAAGTTTTGTATGATTTTATTCTGTGCTGATAAGCTCTTCAAAAAAGTCAGAAATTGTTATAAGAATTTTTCTTATTTCCAAAAACAATTTGTATATTTCGTAAATGGGTAATTTTACCCGCCGTTAAAAAATTATAATTAAATTCTGGAAAAAATGGGAGGATAACAAAGGAAATACAAATGGAAAAAGACAAACAAGCAATCATTATTCCTAACGAATGCCGCTCATTCAATTTTCGCTCTAGTAAGTTTATCAATTGTGGACGAAATGGGCCTGCAATTTTCAAACGCGTTAGTGTTTTTCGGATCAAGTACATATTTTGTGATGAAGCTTTGTTTTTTTTCATTTGTAAATTGTAAAACTATGTAAAAAAATTTGCCCGAAATTTCAACTTTCAAAAAGAATGTTCCTATGTTGTGTTCCGCACCTTGAGTGATATCGTGGGCCAAGGGTGATTCGGGGAAGAAAACAGAAGGAAGGGGTGCATTTCATATTTCCTAACCTTTCACTCGCGGTGACATTTCTACCTTGGGCTGAAGCGCCTCTCCCCAATATTAATAATATAACCTCTCACTGATCGATGTGTTCCACCCGCCGCGATTGTCATCACCTGCGGAGAATCTAGGGCCCGCGAGCAGAAAACAACAGCAAGAGTTGGAAAACACGACTCTTTGGGTCTCCTCCAGGTAGCTGTGTGTGTGTCGCACACCAGGGCTTGAACGGAAAGTCTGAGAGTTTTTTTTTGTGGTGGTGATGGTGGAAGGAGTTCCGCTTGTTCCACCGTGATCTGATGAGAGATTTTTTCGAAACAGAAATACGCAGGAGGCATAGGGTTTGGATGGAGAGATTACTATTGTGGGCAAGGAATTCTAAAAACCACGAATGTTAGGTAAGAACTAGATAAGCAAATGGAGCGTTTAATAAGAATATGAAGGAGCTAGTGAGCTTTGCAAGAGTGTTAAGAAAAGTCTAGAAAAGAGTTTGATCCAGGGTGTAGCGCTTTACAGTGCTAAAAACGGTTGACGCTAATTGTAAGGAAAGGAGGCGAGAGAAGATTGGAGGGGGTCGAGAGTTGGTTATGGCGAAGAATTGAGAGGGCAAAGCGGAAGAGTTAAGTATTTTGATGAAAATATCCTTTGGGAGAGTAATTGACTAAGAATAAGGAGTATTGACCGTGTGTAAGCATAAAATTAGGAAGTAAGCCTTATGATTGAGACGGCGCCGCGGTCGGCAAAGTTAGATCAAACATTCTGGACCGAACACGGAGTTGGAAGTCTATTCCCATGCAATGTTATTGCGTCGCAAAAGTATTACTCCTAGTAATACAGCAGTTGCAGCCACTGGAGATCAGTGTCCTCGACTGAGTATGGACTTCATTGGATATCCAACACCACCAATGTTTGCCTCATATTGTCTTGGGCATAGTAAAATAATAAAAGGCAATGCACGAGAAGTTTCTGGGAGGGTAAAGTGGACGGAGAGGAAGAGGAACGATAAATTGCTGGACGGGATGGACAATGAGAGGAGATGAAACTTCTAAAGGAGATACGGAGAAGAGAGAGTGTTTGGATGTAGCGAGTGCTATGCAGGGAGAAGATGTTGAAAGCCGTGATGGAGGGAAGAATGTCAGGTGAGCGGGGAAGATTAAGGAAGAGAATGGACTTATGGATGCCGAAAGATAATTGACCATACTGGGAAGTGAGGACAGAAGTTCTCTTTCGGGTCAATGTACATTCGGGGGTATTATCAAAATTCTCCAGACGAATGGCTTGTTTAAGTGTGTGTTTGGATTTGAGTTCTGATTCCTCCTGCCCCGGAAAGCAGTGACTGTGATCAACCGTTAATATAAAAGTGAGAGTCATATGAGATTTTTTCGCACACTTGCGTATGAATGCAAAAGGCCTGTTTGAATCAAAACTCGCCGTAATCGTTGTGCACCTACTTGATGAAAACGAAGTTGCATGCTAACGAATCGTGCTTTTTTATATTGTGCAGGATGAATGTATTTTTCATCCCTCCTTTCCGCTTAACTCTATAGCAATTTAAGTATAACGGGACTAGCCACATTGATAACTTTACGGCAGTCACCCGCAATGCACAAATCAGCGAAACATTCACCGAGAAAAAAATCATTCGTCTTGACCGGGATCCAAACCCAGGGATCCGGGTTCGAATCCCGGTCAAGGCAAACGATTTTTTTCTCTGTAGATTTTTTTTTAACAATGTTCATTTGTAAAGAATTCAGAAAAACTGTAAACAAACTATCTACACGGCTTGGTAAATATTATATCGCTAAATGTAGAGTAAAATACGAGTTCGAATTACATATCTAAATACACTAAAGGATGAAGTTCGCCATGAAAAAATATTTGAATTAGCCGGGATACGAACCCGGATCCCACGATTGCTGGTCAGGCGTGTTAACTAGTTCCACTTTTTCATGGCGAACTTCATCCTTTGGTGTATTTAATTTTGCACCCGTGCGCGTGACTGCGTACAAAGTCACTTGTTCCTGCAGTGGTTTTACATATCTAAAGCCTAATTTTACTGAGGATAAAAAATAGTGAGATTCACTCGTTTCAATTCCTTTAGCTCATCCAGCCATTTTATACTCTCGTGCTAGTTGAAGGTAGCGAGAATTTTTTCTTCGTAGTGAATTTTAATCCGCTATAGTTAAATAATTTTTACTGATAGATGTCCTTCCTACGATTATTCCAATAATTGTTGACTAATGTTATAAAATGTTATCGATGCCACTGTGCCAAATCATCGGTAGAAATTCCAAAAGTTGTGTTTTGAGATTAATGCAATCTGACTTGATCATCCATATTACATAGAAGGAATCAAATTTTATGATAATGTAATATTTTAAGCGAAGTTTAATCATGTTGAAACAATAAAAAAATGTGCATTATTTTCTGAGATGATTTTGTAAAGTGTACAATTTTTTTTATTAGTCCAACATGAGTAATAGATTCCACAAAGTTATGTTATACAGCATCCTATTTGTGAAATCTAATCAGTTTTTCTTTTATTTTGCAGGTAAGCGAGTGCTATGTGCTGGTTCTTACAACCGTCCTTGAAATTATACCTACCTGATGGCTTTATGGAGAAGTACGGTATTTATGGACATTTTATATCCAATCCTAATTTAGTTTCTTTTCCCTGTCAACGCTTGAAGAAGAAAGAGAGGTATTTAAATGTTCAAAGACGCGCTTTCAAATTATCATAATTTATATGAATTTATAAACTAAAATCATCGAAGACGCCCAAAGGAATGAATTGGCTCCTGAAAACTATATCCATGTAATTCACACTGCCTGTAGTCTGCGGTGAGCTCTTCCCTTACCTATCCAAACCAGCCTTCTGGTTGAATCACTAAGTCGTTGAGTGTATAAACATTTCGAAAACAACTTGCGATAGCTTAGGCATTTGGTTTAAAAGCATTGTTTCCTTATGATTAATTTAAGCTGTTGTAAGTATGTGAGAAAGTATTTCAGTGCATATTCGAGCGAAGGAAGTTTTTTATTTGAAGGATAGTTTTCAGGAGACTTGGAGGCAGCGCGCTGGGCTTAGATTGCTTGAGAAATTGAGAATGGAAATCATTGAGATCGACACGGAGAACATCATGTTAGAACCCCACCATATTTCCAGGTCCAACAGAAGCTATAAATTAAGATTGATGTATTTCCGAGCAATAATTGTGTGCTTTTGTATCTCCCTCTTATGTTTTTTTGTTGACTAGTGTAAAAAATCGTAATTGGAATATCATTCATGGAGTCTTGTGTATTTTTTTGTACAAAAAACTCTTAAAATGTTCGGAATTGTGTGGATTAAGCCAAAAGGACCATTTTGGATCATATAAAGTTATGATGGACGTCTGTATAAGATGCTTCGTGAACCCAAGTATTGTCTTCTACTTATCTTCAGGCTCCACTACCGTTTGGAGATGCATGGATGAGGGGGTTTTCTTTCCGCCTTCCTCTTCGTCTTCTCAATCTGTCGCAGGATGTTTTACGACCGTGGAAGCATGGGGACTTGTTTTCTCATGAATCTTTTTGTTTCCTCCCTTCCCCCCCGCATACCGAGCTATTTCGCGTTTCGACCAAAGAGGGTCCTGTGTCTGTCCTTCAGGTGCTCAGCATGGCGAAAGTTTGGACCGCGCGCGTTTCAAAAACTCTCAGATTGAGTACCTTCATAACCGTGCTGGATTAAGGAAGGTAACAGGAATGGCTGTGTGCTGGAATTTAGTTCATTCGAAAAATAAATTATTCGTCTACGTTAATGTTGCCATCATCATAGTTCAAACTTATTATTATGCACTTGTCCAAGCGCTTCTTCCAAGCCCCGAAACACTCTTCAACCTCGTTATTTTCTGAGCACGCCTCGTACTTATGTTTAGTCATAATTCCTTGGTGGCATTGATTTGTATAATCACTGAGGGGGAGAAAATTACTAAAATTGTTATTTTCCGCTGATGGGCATTTATATATTTTTACTTTTATGAGGTCTTTTCCAAACATGAAGGGTTAAAAGATGGTTAAAAATTGCAAGGTTAAGATATTATGGCCTTCATACGTCCCTATTATCACAGGAAAGCTCGAATAAGCCGAATCTTTAAGCGGTTTATCCATCAGAACTCTTGTGAATGTCTTTTTTTTAGGTCACCTCTCTTTACCTCTTTCAAAACTTCTCAAAATGGGAAAGTCAAGATGTATCGGTAACTTGAAGACTTTGTCCCATGAGGTTCGATTCGAGCTTTTATATACAGTCGCCATTACGTTGGTCCCGAATTTATTCTCCGTATTCTTGCGCCCCAGCCCACCGCAATAGCGGGATACATCAGTGTGCCTGGGTTTCCCTTGCATACGTTCCGTCGCACATGGTATAGCGGTAGTGGTTGAGGTATGGATAGGTTGGGTGGGAGAGGAACGTACGTATATATATCTCTCTCCAGAGAGACATGCGTCCCTGTTGTTGACAGACTACGGAGCGTGGCAGGTGTCACTCACTCAAGTCTTATTGCCCTCCCCTCCCCTCCGTATCTATATCTATTGCTTCCCCTCCTCACCATACCTCCGAAAGATTCATATGGACCGCCTGTTCTCTTCATAATCTCTGGTCCAGCCTTCACTCCAATACGCATATCTCTGTGTATGTGCCTTCCAGATTTCGTTCTCTGTCTTCCCCTGCGTTTTCGGACGTTTTATGATCTTCATAGTGGCAGTAAAGTAGCAGAACCGGTGATGGACTTGAAGATGAAGTTAATTCAACCGATTCTGTGATTTATTGGAAGTCCGACGTGTTAGCATGAAAATTAATTGAATTTTCCGCAGTTATTTTAATGCGTGAAATGCGTTTCGGCTCGCAAGGCAACACACAATAATGGGAAAAATCAAATTTATACTATTGAGGAAGAGGTGGGGAATGATTTGGTAAGTATGAGGAAGGGATATACTTCTGTTTATATTTAATATGTAGATGAAAGTAAAAACTTATACTGCTGAATGGTTCAACATTGGCTTTCGTTTCCATTTATGGGAAATTTTCCTCACTCCTCTTGTCTCCTCACTCTTGGGACCCCGTTCGTATGCCATTGTCTCCAGAAGTCTGATTTTACTATTTTTTTCATTAAATTACCCCAACCTCATTACGTAGGAATGACAATAATAGCCACATGTATTAAAAATAACAATTAAATTGAAGATAGAATCAATTTTTCCAAACACTACATGGTGAAAAATACACTTTTTCTATCGTTCCCCTATGATAGAGCTCCACACCTTTATATCTAAGTCTTAAGAATTCAAAGAGTTTATGGTTTTGTTTAATTTTTTAATAAAATTACTCATAATTGGTTGGGAGTGGTAATTTTCGTAGTCCCTCATTCAAGCCACTAAGTTCATAATTTTTTTCGTCGTTTTATTTAATGTGTTTCGCTTACAGTCGGTTTTTAAGAAATAAAGTGTACATTTTGAAAGCGTTTTCCCAAACATTTATGCTGTCCAAAAAGTACAATTTCGAAATATACTCAAAATACGCATTTCCGTGGGCGATGACCTCCTAGTTATAACGTAAACCTGTGCAAGCAATGTCTTCAACTTTGAAAGTGCGAAAAAGTCACTGGAGGCACACTCTCATAAATGGGGTGAATTTTGATACAGTAATAATTTTTATTCCGTAACTTTTGCCATTGCAACGGTACAGGTGTGCAGCCCTGCATTGTGTAGTTGAAAGAGGAACTTCTTCTGTTTCGAAGTAGGACCCATTTCTTCCGTGAACCTGTCCAATAACAATGTATTAATCAATCTCTCCTGTTGTCGATTTTCCCCTTTAGAAGAGATCGATGCTGATTATTCCGCATGCATCCAAAAAGGTCGTGGCTTTAACCTGGCTGGCCGGTTTCACCATCTTTGCTTGCTTTGGAGTCCATTCACCTTCATAATTCCATTGTTTTGACTTCTATGTTTGTCTGTGGTACAGTGATGAATTCATATTTCGTCAGCAGCTATGTATAGGCACAGAACCTTAGGATTACGACGGAAAGGCGCCAAAACAGCCAGTGTTTTGTTTATTCTCCTCTGTGAGGAAACGCGGCACCCATCTTGCCGGTATTTTTTCACGTCCAAATTTTCCTGAAATATTAAAGCAATTGTGCTTTGGAGTATACCTGTTGCCTTTATAGTTATAGCTATATTGCTTACTTTGATTCATTTATCACTTAAAACCATATTTTGGAAGGATTTTCATTAATCTGCTAGTGTGACCACGTTTTAATTGATATACCCCACTGTAGATGGTTGCATACACAGGAGTAGATCTGCCTTGAACTTCATTCAATTTAGCTTTGATTTATTTCTGTCTATTCTATCTATTCTTATCTTTTACCCTTTCAAAACAAGTGTTCGATCGCAACGGGAAAATCTATTTTATCAATTTTAACGAACAAATGAAAGTTGTTCACTAGATCGGCAACAAAAATAAAACTCTGGGATTTATGCAGCTGAAACTCGAAATGCTTAGTAGTCAAGAGTGCTGCTTACAGTGAAAAAATAAGTTTTGATACTCGGAGAGCTATCTCTTGGAAATAGGGTAGTTTCCTGCATCAAAGAATACGACAGGCATTGATTGCGATTCGTTACCCACCATTAGTGTATTCATAATAAACAAATTATTTGGTTTTAGAAATACCGGTTTATACAATGGACTGGAATGACAATGGTCAATTTTATCCTCATTTGAAAAAGGCCAGATTGGCGCCCATGCTATGCCTCTCCACGTGACATCACAGGGACCTAATTCCTATACGAGTAGATTGGAGTTTTACGTCGTCTGAGATTACCTCTGGTTTAGCATGAGGCGCAGACTTCAGGGAAGCATCTCTTAATAATCACCTATTAAAACTGTCTATGGCGGAAAGTTTCCCTCGTTTGATAAGGTATTAATAATCCTCATTTTAAGCCAAGCGCTATCTGCAAGCAGGGTCCTCTACCACCTGCTAGCAGCCAGCATCGCAGCGGGCACAATATCTTCGCCCCAAGGTCACCTCACACGGTGACAGCGGGAACCAGAATGACGTCACACGGGGTTTTCCCTGCATTCATACTTAGCCGTCGCGTTTTCGCGCGCTTGAAAATTTTCACTTTTCATTTAATCGCGAAAAATATATATCGTCATTTAAAAATCTAAAAGCGTGAAATGCGTACTCCAGGCGTAATAATCTTTCGATATAGGCAATAAAAAAAGAATAGGAAACCACCCTATTCTAATAGCCTATTGAACGATCCTCGTAAATGCCTTCCAGATTTTATCACGCACACTCCTCCAGAGCCTTTTAATTGTCGTAGTAACGACAGGAAACTCTACAGTTATTTTTAATTAGCACATTCCATGAGGTGAGGAAGTTGAATCTTATTTTCACTTTATTATAATTTAGGGTAGGATTAAAATATGTACCTTCCATACTTTATCATATGCAACTTGCCCCCTGCCTGTTCTGACATAATGCAGTCTTTGTGACGAAATTAGCACTATAACTATTGTAAAATAATATATTTGGCTATGAAATTGAGGACGAAACTTAGTTTTCCTATAACTATTGTAGCAAAATTTTCGTTGATTTTCAACAATTATGCAAGTGAAGATTAATTAGTTAAAGGGAGTTGAAGATGAATAAAGGTGACACCATCCATGGAGAAACTGAACTCACGTTAGAAAAGTTTTCTAAAAACCTCTCTTAGAAATGATGTTGAAAGTAGGGCTGGCGATTAAAAAGAGAGGAGGGAAGGTATGGCGTTGGAGAATCGATAATGATATTGAATTAATCCTTATCGAAATATATATTAAGATCAATCTATCCCTCATGTTATTAAAATTCATTACTCAACTGGCAAAAAAATATATTTGAAAGGGTAAATAGTATCACTAAGATTACGTGGAAAGTAAACTATTTTAACTCAATGAAATAGCGTTACAAAGAGTTGATGAAAGCCAACGAATTCCTTATATTCAATGATATTGTGGGCCAACACCTTAGAACTTAATGATTTTGCAAAGACCTTTAACTTTCAATTTTTAATATTATTCCAGGGAGTCGATGAAAACGTGAGACTTCCTACTTCCCGAATTATCATGGCGGAATAGTCGCCTTGAAATTAATTACAATTCGAAAAAAATCAGCGATTGACATTTTTATACAGAGAATGAGATAATAACCGACTGAGATAATTAAAGTAAAAAATTTCTATTACTAATCGATTTTTTTAAATGTTTGATTGTTAATACCTAGTAAGCATAAGGATAAGTAAAAAATAAATGAAGGAATAGATGTAAAAATATCTCATTAAAATTTAGCTTAGAAATAAAAATTGAATTGCGTAAAGTGCAATCTAAAATTTATTAAATTTCTTTTTTGTGCAATTTTTGGTAACAAAACGTAACCATCGATGTAAATACCTAACGTACATTCACGTCGGCGATTTATTTTCTAAACGATTTGAAGCAGATTATGACGACTCATATCCTCTGGAAAGCTTATAAATAAAAATTGGACGATGTAAAATACTTAAATTTTCAATTCCTTTTTGTAATAGCAAAATTTACGAACGTGAATTCCTAACATGCACGCGAATGGGCGAAATATGTTGCGTGTGATCGAAAAGCGGATTAAGACGATTCTATCTTCTGGAAATCTTCACGGACTCCGGAATAGAAAGGGGAGATGCGTGAGTGGGGACGCGAGGCTATCCGCGAAAGAAGAGAGGATGGGGGTGGGGGTTGAAGGGGGTGATGGTTGTAGGGGGTGGAGAGGGGGGTGGGGAGGTTTCGAAATGAAAGGCATTGAGGAGACGGGCACGTGCAGACGGGGGCGGTTTTCCACCCCCCCCTCTCTCTCTCTCGGGGGTGGTCGGTAGCCTACTCCTCCCCCTCCCTCCCCCAGGGGCTGAAGGGGAGATTGCAGGGGTGGGCGAGGAAAGAGCCATTCACATGATAAATAGGGGCTCAATCACCGCGGTGGCTACAGAGGCGTCTGCTTTTGTATTGAAGTCTGCTCTGAAGGGGGTGGGGGTAGTGGGTGGAGGGGTGTGAGACAGATAGGGAGGCCTTGGGAACCAACGGAGAAGGTGGGGGTGGAAATGTAAGGGGTTAGAGGGAATCAAGATGATGGGAGGGTGGGAGGAAGGAAAGAAGCGGTATCAGGGGAGGTGGAAGATGTTTTGAGGCGCGGGGTGGAAGGTCGAATGGGGCAAAGAGTGGGAGAGTCGTAAGAAAAGCGTCAAATGGAAATGACTGGAGAGTCGAATGGATCGAAGTGCGGACAAATTGCTAGGTGTCTTGTAAATGTGAGAGTGGTTTGTAAAATGGCAGTGTAGTCAAATGATGAAACTGTATAATGACTTTAAGATATCATCAAACGGGTATAAAGCCTGGTCACTCGGTGAATTAACCCGTAGGAGTCCTGTATGTCAGGATACAAGTGAATGGACACAAAAATGCATCGTGTAACCACCCAAATTATGCTAATGCTTGAGTAGGAGATACAACTTATTCTTTTGTAATTTTGTCCATCGGTTCCGTTCCGGTTCACCGAAATCGTTTAAGCATTCAGAAAATAACCCGTAATCTTTTAATGTATTGTGTAACTAGGCCTTTAATGTGGTCAACTGGTAAGAAATGTAGCCAATTGGTGCTGGGTATTTTTCATTAAGGCTTCGTAGCGTTTCTTGGAATACGGGAACATTTTTATTCTATTTAGTCGAAGAAAAATATTTTATCCTCACCGAATTACGAGACTCCGCCACATTAAATGCATTTCATCATTTGTGGGTAATAGTGTAAGATAGTTGGGATGCCAGATAAAAGTCGAATTAAAAGTAGTGAGTTGTTGAATATGAATTGAGTCAACGGTGAGAAGGCAGAGTTACAATAGGAGTTGCAGGCAGCCAAATTGGATAAAATTATAAAAGATAATAAAATAGTAATATTTTTCTCCATTGGGTTGTAATTCGTCGAATGAGAGAAAAGTTGCTTAGTATTTTTAGGGAAAAAACGAATGGGTTTTTATCTGAAATAAATTCAACAGGGAAGAGAAAGACTGCGCATTTATCTGATAATGATAGGAAGTGATAGAAATATGTTGGCTAAATATTTTGACACTGCTAAATGAAGTATGACTTTCTGCCTAATTTTTGAGTTAAATGGGAATGTGTGCAATTAAAATTGAATTGAAGGAGTGGAGTCAAATGGGAAAATGGGAAATGAACGCTGTACCTTGTCTACGTATCTGTGTCTTGTGAAGAAAGATCTGGGTGAAATAAGACTTGGGGCCGCACGTAAGAGGGAATCATGATAGAGTTGGAGAGATTGGAAGAAAAGAGTCAAATGGGAACGAGACGAATGGAAAGGAGTCAAATGGGAAAGAATTCAAGTGTTGAATAGGTTTTGGGTGAGCGGTTCTCTTCAATAGGCTGCCACTTTCTTTCTCCACTTCTCATTTCCCTCCTCCCGCTTCTCCTTGACGACCGCAGCCTCTCTGATGCTCACGAATTTAACTCTCTCTCAGCCGACCCGACCGCCCTCCGATCAATGACGTCTTAATGAATAATATAGATCGGATTAGGGTCTGTATCTCGTGGGGCTGGGATCGTCGCATGCACTTTGAACGCCGCCTTGGGCATTAAACATTCCGTCTGGACCACGATGCGCCTTTATTATTGGCGGGGGACCCACAGGTTATGGTAGGCTCGTGAGTAGGTATATGCCAAGAAATGCATTGGCATCACTTCTTTTAAGTTCATCCGATTCAGGCATGATATAGCGGAAGTACGACATATTGAAACGAAAGGTAGTCGTACTTTTCTACAATGAATATTATTATTTTGGAAAAGTGCATCTACCTTTAATTTCAATATTTATTTTTGCACTATTTGTGTACTCCGTTTTGAACCTGTTGACGAGAATTATTTTAATTAAGTTTCCTCTCTCGTCATTGTTCTCTTATAAATCGTCACTTTTGCTTCGGCAGCTTTGAGGAGCATTAATAGCGTACTATACCTCGCGTTTTGACCGTGAGATCAATTAGGTTAGGTTTGGTTAGTTCCAGGAGCTGTTTTTTTTCTGATGATACAGGAAAAATCGCAGTCTGCTGGAGAATGATCTAGTGATTGAAACGTGTTTTACAGTGTACATTTAACTCGTGGAGAAGTGTCATCTACTTTTCACCAACGAGGTCTTCAACTAATATGATTTACAGTTTGAACAAACATTTATTTAATTAATGCAGTCCAAAAACTGCGCAAGGTCAATTAAAAAGGACTCGAAATAACAAGGAATAAAATTAAATATTAGTAAGCAAAAGGTAAACAACAATGAATAAAATAATAATGGACAGTATTATCAAATTAAAAAAAACAAATGAATGGTAGTATGTACATAGGGTGGCGCGAGGAGTAGGGGGAAAATTACGATGGAGATGGCGTAAGAGGCATTAAAAAAAAGATAAAAATTTGGAACACATTTTGAACGAAGACATTCGGAACATGCATCAATGCAGGGAATATTTCAGAGTTTTCAGTGCGTATGCCACAGTCGCGGCTTCGGATTTGGATGTGCGGGGGTGCTTATGGTGGTTCCTCTTTCCCATTCCTGTGAGTCGCGAGACCCCAGCGGCTCTCTGTGTGTGTGCGTGTGATGGGTCGACGACTGCCTGGCAGAGAGACCCATCCATCCATCCATCCGTCCGCGGCCGCCGTCATTTCTTATTCCGACCCATGCCTCGCAAATCCATTCCCCGTCCCTCCCTCCCGACTCACTCACTTTCAATCAAAGCAGCACCACCAGCATCCCTCCTTTCCCCCCCACCCCCGTCCACGCCTCCCTGCGGTCCATTATCCTTTCCCTCACCCCCCCCCCCTCCCGAGCGTCAATCCGAAACACTGCGCCACCCACGCGGCGCGCCTCCGTGTCCTTTCATTACGCTTTCGTCCAGCACCTTTCGCTCGCTCACGGGTCGCTGACGCTACCAACCGGATCCTTGGGATCCCAGAATAGGGTGGTTTCCTATTATTTTCTCAATGCGTAAATCGAAATATTATTACTCCTGGAGTACGCATTAAACACTTTTAGATTTTTAAATGAATGTATCTATTTTACGCGATTAAATGAAAAGTGAAAACTTTTAAGAACGCGAAAACGCGACGGCTAAGTATGAATGCTGGGAAAAGCCCGTGTGACGTCAGTCTAGTTCCCGCTGCCGCATTGTGAGGTGACCTTGGGGCGAGCATATTGTGCGCCGCTGCAATGCTGGCTGTTAGCAGGTAGCAGAGTACCCTGCTAGTAGGTAGCGCTTGGCTTAAGTAAGGATTATTAATACCTTATCAAACGAGGGAAACTTTCCGCCATAGACAGTTTTAATAGGTGATTATTAAGAGATGCTTCCCTGAAGTCTGCGCCTCATGCTAAACCAGAGGTAATCTCAGACGACGTAAAACTCCAATCTACTCGTATAGGAATTAGGTCCCTGTGATGTCACGTGGATAGGCATAGCATGGGCGCCAATCTGGCCTTTTTCAAATGAGGATAAAATTGACCATTGTCATTCCAGTCCATTGTATAAACCGGTATTTCTAAAACCAAATAATTTGTTTATTATGAATACACTAATGGTGGGTAACGAATCGCAATCAATGCCTGTCGTATTCTTTGATGCAGGAAACTACCCTATTTCCAAGAGATAGCTCTCCGAGTATCAAAACTTATTTTTTCACTGTAAGCAGCACTCTTGACTACTAAGCATTCCGAGTTTCAGCTGCATAAATCCCAGAGTTTTATTTTTGTTGCCGATCTAGTGAACAACTTTCATTTGTTCGTTAAAATTGATAAAATAGGTTTTCCCGTTGCGATCGAACACTTGTTTTGAAAGGGTAAAAGATAAGAATAGATAGAATAGACAGAAATAAATCAAAGCTAAATTGAATGAAGTTCAAGGCAGATCTACTCTGACGCTACCAACCGGATCCTTGGGATCCCAGAATAGGGTGGTTTCCTATTATTTTCTCAATGCGTAAATCGAAATATTATTACTCCTGGAGTACGCATTAAACACTTTTAGATTTTTAAATGAATGTATCTATTTTACGCGATTAAATGAAAAGTGAAAACTTTTAAGAACGCGAAAACGCGACGGCTAAGTATGAATGCTGGGAAAAGCCCGTGTGACGTCAGTCTAGTTCCCGCTGCCGCATTGTGAGGTGACCTTGGGGCGAGCATATTGTGCGCCGCTGCAATGCTGGCTGTTAGCAGGTAGCAGAGTACCCTGCTAGTAGGTAGCGCTTGGCTTAAGTAAGGATTATTAATACCCTATCAAACAAAGAAAAATTTCCGACCATAGGCAGTTTTAATAGGAGATTATTAAGAGATATTTCCCTGAGCTCTGTGCCTCATGCATGCATTGGTAAACTCAGACGATGTAAAAATCCAATCTACTCGTATAGAAACTAGGTCCCTGTAACGTCACGTGGAGTGGAATCGCATGGGCGCCAATCTGGCCATTTTCAAATGAGTTTAAAATTGACCATTGCCATTCGTCTAATTCGTCTTAAACCAAATAATTTGTATATTATGAATACACTAATGGTAGGTAAGGATTCGCAATCAATGCATTTCGTTGTTTTTGATGAAGGAAACTTCCCTATTACCAGAATGTGCTTATTCTCAATACTGGCACCCGAAACTAAATCCTACTGAGCTGTTTAACTAAAAAAAAAAACTTAGCATTGCATTGACCGAGTGAAAATAATCATGGGAAAAGCAAGAATAAATTTTGTAAGCTCCACACATATAAGTGAACCTAACAAACGATATGTAATACCTTTAATATATTAGTGAACCTAATAATGTTTATTCTTTCATTTGCAATAGTGGAATGGCTGCACACAGAAGTCATCAGTTATAAAAAACTGCTATCGGGATCGCGAAGGTGTATTTGTAAAAAACAGGGCTAAGCGACAAGCTAGTAAAGAATGTATTTTATTGTTTATATTAATCATTTTTTGCACTAATAAATCTTAGTCAATATATTTTTTCTCTTTTAGAAAATTACTTAAGCTAATTTAAAATGGTACCACTGGTTTAATTTATGGCTTTGATGTGCGCAATTTCATGTTGCTTCTTTTTACTCTTGGTTAATGACAAGTACTGCAGTCCTGAGATTGGTATACTGCAGCTATCCATTCCTCCCTATCTAAAGCTAGTTCTGTTTTACTTCCTTGAGGCTCTTCCTCTTATCCTGCTTTATCTATCCTAGGTACTTGTCCCTTGGTCCTCATCTGGGACCATAATATTACTGTCCTAAGAATTATAATCTGCAACCCTCCATTTCTCCGAATCTGAAGCTATTATCCGATCCGATATCCGATTTTTTCACCTCTGAGGGTCTTCTTCCCAGCACACGTCTCGCTATTTCTATGGAAAGATAAATATTTTTTCTCTTGGAAAAAATTCTTATCTAATGTAAAATTTCTGGCGACAAATGTTCTTCAAGTTTGATGGCCCGTTTATGTGTAAGTAAATAAATATTATGTATATTCTATCGCTTTAGCACGCCTATCATGGGTTTTGGAGACTTTAATTCCTATTTTAATTGGCCTCATGACATACACTTCTAAAGTTCAGGGGAGGATATTGATGAATGACGTTTTTGGAAGAAGATAGGCTCCCTTCTGTCTAATCATTTGGACAATAAATGAACATATTTTATGTACACTATCTTATTTTTCTATTTTAGAAAGATACTCCTTATTCATTGAATATTTTAAAATTTGCTAAATGTTTTCGATGCCTAAAAAGATTCAAGAAGTTCCAGCAAAACTTCCTGTGATTGTATGCATGTGTATGAGGTATCAATTCTTATTTGGGGGAATAGTTGATTTCGCTATGAGATAATGAATTACTGATGAAATCACGACCTCATATTCGAAATTATAATTCTAAGCACTTGCCTCAATGAGATATTATTATTATATTAATTTCAAAATCCATGAATTCATTTATAATTCATCCCGGGATTTTGGAATTGACGTCTGGATTGGGATCCAAGGTTTATCGAATCTCGGCTTCCAATGTCAAAATCCCCATTTGAGCACGCCAGGGCTTCCTCGTGGCTGTGATGTGAGAGGGGTACCGCAAGGTAGCGACCTGGGTCCAGTCGGTTTCAAGCGAGGGTTTGTCGGTTGCGTGGGCGATCTCTGCTCTTTCGCGTAGAGTGCTTTCGCCCTAACCCCTATTTGGGGTACGTATCCCTTGCTCTTCAAAGGGAAATGGCAGGGGCAAGAGCCCTTAGGGTGTACCCTATCGAGGGGACCTGTACCTACCTCCTCTCGGTTTCAATTCCATCTTTGATTGGCGAGTTTTTATGCGTGAGTGCCTGGACGGTTTTATTTCGACACTTGTTGCTTCCTTACACTCCACTACATATGATACCAGTGCCAAACAGTACCATTCTGGAAGCTGTGAAGATGGTTTTCTATGACGGCAAAAGTGTGAGAGAGGTAGCAAAAGTAAAGAATTCATCAAAATCTGCATTATCAAGACATTTAATGAAAGCATTTACTTCCAAGTATAGAGACTGTAATTTTTCAAAGTAATCTGACATGTGTTTTTTGCCGTTGGATCATGGGGAGAGATACGTGAAAATCGCACTTTCATTTTTATTTTATCGCTCTTTCAATAACAGTTTATCGCATTTTGTAGTATATTTTATTTTCATAGTGACGTTGAAATGTAGTGAAACACAGTTATATGGCAAAATACAGAATATTTTAAATAATTATGTTGTAGAACAATTATAAATTAAGGAATGAGATGTATAGCGGCGGAGGTGTAGCTTGCCCGCGCCCACTTGTAGTTCGCGGCCACGTGGAGTCCCACCAACTAACAGCTGGCCAGTCGCTCACATTCTTTAAGCGGTGAGTGTCGGCGGAGCTTTTAAACTGCACTTGGTACAAAATGTACGAATTTTGCAGTCGAAAAGGCAAATTTGCGTAAAAATATCATATAAGTCTAGTCATCGCATCTATGTCCCATTTATTTGCGCACATCGCATCTATATCGCATTCGCGATTTTCACGCATCTCTAATCATGGTATACTGCAATCCTTAGATTAGCATATTACATCCATCCATTTATCCCTATCCCTAGCTAGTTATTTTATCTCTCCGAGGCTCTTTATTCCCTCTGACGCCTTGATGTGCCCTACGTACTTGACCGTAAGTCTTATTCTGAGGAATTATCCATCAATTTTTCCTTTTATTATGTTTCCCACGTAACTGCCTCATCTCATTCCTCGGCCAATCCACCCCCACACAACACAAAATGTCCACTGGATATCCAATGGATATCCATAATGTCCACCACATATCCATATCCATGGGAGATGTCTAATATATGTATATACACTGGATATCTATGTCTGGATATCCATGGCTGGATATCTGTCAGAGTACACCCAAGGATATTCATTAGACTTTCTAAGATAGATGTATTACTGAAAATATTGAAATTACGGCATATGGTAATTGTAGTTTAAATGTAATAATCGATTTCTATAAGTTTTAAAAATGTGAAAAAATATATTTTAATGAGAGCTGCAGTTTCGTAAAGTTCGAAATTTATTCTGCAAATCAGGATTTAGTTCATATTTTCTACACGAGCATGTTTCGGCATGCGTGATAAAAGAAGACTGCGTAATTTAATTGACAACGTGAGAGATCGAAGGCTTTCCTGACGAATACTTCTTGATCTACTTGATGATCTTCTCGGGTTCGGCGCTGTGTTAGGTTTCGTAAGGCCTTACCGGAAAAAGATTTTATCAATGAGTCACGTAATGGTGGACAACAATTCTTCCTGACGACGTAAGCAATGGGAGTCATAATCAATGTCCACAGAAATCTTGAAGGATATCCATTGGGTATCCACTGGATGTCCAATGTATATCCATGGTATGTCCAGATAGAGGAATTTGGATACCCATTGGATATCTAATGGATGCCATGGTTGCCAACATTGATATCCAGTGGATGTCCAATGGATATCTTTGTGCTGTGTGGGCCGTGGTCTTCTTTGGCGTACAGCGATCCATAGTGTCCTTTCTTCTCCTGTGTACCTCCTCGTTTCTCACCCAAACCGTGAATTATATCTGCTGCACCAGGTCTCGTAGGCCTCTGTTCTTATCTGATCACTTTTTCCGATGATCCAAGCTTCTGAACCAGAGATACCCACTCCCATCACGAATGCGTAACGTTTACCGTTGAGAGAAAAGTTGTTTTCATTTACTTGCATCCTTAAAATCTAATAAACAGAATCATTGAATAATCAGAATCAATCTGATTTAACAGAAATTTTACCTCAAAGATTTCTATTTCAATTCCTTATTCACATTTGCCCCTGCCTTATTCTTATCTCCACTAGATTTTCGCTGTTGAACTACGGACTAGCTGACTATGTACTGATTAGTTTGGGCTTTGTACTTTCTGATCATTCAATGGAATAGATGTAGTATTGATAGCATTTATATTTGATTCAGTGTTCGTTTGCAATGACGGTATTTTACGCCATTGAACTCTTATTTTTCTCTGCTTTGACGTGAGCATAGTAATTGATGTATCTACGCATACAGTCCTCTGAATAGCAAATAGTTCTAGCCTTTTCCATGCGGAGGCGTGTCAATCGCGTCTTCTGCTCGCGTCTCGTACCTTTCCATCCGGAAGTCGCTGCTATGGGAGGAGGCCTGCTTTATTTTTGGATCGAACGAGACCTCGGAAGCGTAATAATATTCGGGGCTTTTCTATAGCGATTCAAATGAGAGACCCAAATGTATTTAATCTCTCTTTCGGGGTTCATTGGCCCGCTCCCTCATGCCTCCCCCTCCGTTCTTCCGCAGCCGATATGTCATCCGCTCGTTGAGTTGCGTGTTTCTTTTCCCTTTGGGGGGTGCCCCTCCTGCGGCACCCTCCCGCCTCGCTAAATACATTCGATGTCCGTCATCTCTCTTCATCCTTTGTCCCTGTCATTTTGATACCACCAATGTCTTATAAAGCCTTTCTCAACCCTCTAAGTGTTCAGACCGTTGTTTTGTTTTCCTCTCCAAAAACATTTACATTTTATTCAAATTACAGTTTTTTTTATTATCTCACTCCTTCAAGCAACTTTCTCTCCTCCTTTCTCCCCCAACAATCCTACTCGCCTTTTTATCAACCACTCTTTGACAATAGTAATTAACAGTCTTTAAATATTAATCGTTACAGTGCTATCCTTTTACCTAGGATATTGGCAAAAAAATGCAGTGGGCATTTTTAATGAAATGCAGAAACTAGGAAAAGAACCATTATAGAGCTATTTTTACATATCTGTATACGTTTCTCAATTGATGAGGTTATGCTGGTTAATAATAAAAAAATTTACGTTTGCAGAAATATATATATTTTTATTTCAATGTCACAAAGTTTAACAAAATTTCATTAGGAGCCGATGTATGCGCCCCACTAAAAAAGCTATACTTGATGGATATGAAAACAAGAAGATATTTTAATTTGGTCAGTTATATGTTTCATAGATTTATGTGCCATGTTTTTAGTGTTTCAGTGACTTCTATCTCTTGAGAAAAACATTTCCTATTATTGTTAATGTGTTGGTGAGCTGAACGCAAATATCTACATGTATCACATTATCGGTCCACAACTTTTCAGAAATCATCTAACGTTGCCGCCCCGCAAACATGGAATAACCTTCCTTAAACAATCAAAGACTCTTCGTGCGTGTGAAAATTCAGAAAATATATTTATACTTATTCATATCTAGCCCAAAATAAACTATTTAAATCAGTATACGCATACATGTTCTGCATTTTTGTTTATATTCCTTTGTTACTGATTCCAGATCTTGTATTATTATACTCGGACCTTAAAATGAACGCTGAGATGTTAACAATATAAAAATAACCTTCCATTCGGGTGTAATAATCTGAGACAAATAAAATAAATTACATGAATTGCATGTATTTTTTCCAAAACTTCTCGTTTTCTTGTTGAAATAGATTATTTGATTGTACGCATATCTTTGCTTTACTGGTTGTTATAGACTATTATAGCAGTAGCTGCGAGGCGATATCTCGCTGCTACAATCAAGATAGAAGTATTGATGCGCGTCGTGACGACAGAGGTAGAAAAGCAAAAGAAGTGGCAGTTGCGAAAGAACAATAATTAGCTAGTAGGTAGTAGAGCACCCTGCTAGTAGGTAGCGCTCGGCTTAAATAAGGATTATTAATTACTTATGAAGCGTAGGAAACTTTCCGACCATAGACAGTTTTAATAGGTGATTATTAAGACATGTTTCCCTGAGCTCTGTGCCTTATGCATGCATTGGCAATCTCATACGATGTAAAACTCCTATCTACTCGTATAGAAACTAGGTCCCTGTTACGTCACGTGGAGTGGCATCGCATTGGCGCCAATCTGGCCTTTTTCAAATGCGGTTAAAATTGACCGTTGCCATTCCTCTAAACTGGGATTTCTAAAACCAAATGATTTGTATATTATGAATACACTAATGGTGAGTAACGGATCGCAATCAATGCCTTTCGTGTTCTTTGATGAAGGAAACTACACGATTGTCTGTACGCCCGTAGCATTTTTTTACGAATCGCGCAGCTTTGCTTTATATTTTACTACTCGCCACAAAGCGCATCCCACTAATATCTCTCTCCAACTCTAATCAAGACTTCATGCGAACCCGCCTTAATCGGTTGGAAAACTTTCATAACATACTATATCTATTTCACGCAACCTTTCGAGGAAACTTGACGAAGAAGATTGCGAAGCGCCGTTTTGTGACGTAGAGTCATCCTTCACCCTCGGCCGTGCCATTAATGCTAAGGAACCTGGTCCACCCTCGCTGCTGGTGCAGTTTGAGTGCTTCCGCTGCGATCAATTTTGCGTTGCGTACGTCATTTCGCTCCGTTTCCGGATCGTGATTCGAAAAAGATCCTTGCTTCTGTACGAGACTGAAATTTTTGGAGTCCCATGAAGCACTAGTATTTCTGACTGGAATCTGTGAGTAAATCCAAAGTGGTCATTTAAGCCAATAAGATCGCATAGCCGCTAAGAGCGACTGTAACGCAAGCAATGGAAAAGGGACGAAGTGTATGACGACCGTGTGATTTAGAAAAGAATGGGTCAAGCGATCGATTTTTGGTCCCTGACAACTTATTGCTGAAGCACAACTCTTAGGGACGTAAAAAATGATCATGTGAATATCAAAATATTTGAAAGACAAATGCGTGGGAGAATGGTTCCTGTTGGAGTATTGCTTTTGGAGAGTTAAATACTAATGAATTCTGTTAATCGGGTTGAAGAAAAATTAGGAATGTAATAAATAAGAAATAAACTACGCGTAGAATAAGTAAAATAGCCCTGGCGAAGAGAAAATTCCACCAAAAGTAAGATCTGGTAAGAAAGGGAAATATAAACATATTATAAGGAAATATTTTATCGGAATTTACATTCGCAATATAGGCTCTTTACGAAGATAATGACATCAGCGGAGAAATCAATGGGGAAGGCTTATAATGCCACCTTGTATTCATGCAGTTTACCGCTTCATACAATGCACTTTGAGTTGCACGTTCGTCCGTGCTCGAGGTTGTGCAATTTAATGCTTTGTATAAAATGACCATAGGGTATGCCTTTTTTCGTTCGCGATTGATTCCGTCGCGAAACCACGGTCACACGTAATTATTAAGCCTTAGTGATTCCTGCACAGCCCTCTATGTCTTTCCGCCAACAACTCCCTTCAACCACAATTCCTCCACATATATCTCTCGAAGGCGCATTTTAATTCGGGCGAAATTGGCGACAGATATATGGGACACTAGAGTCTGTGGGGACAAAGGGAGACGGACATATTTTTATTTATATAGTTTTATGTGTACCCAAGAGGATGATATAATTGAGAGTTTTAATAAGTTTCACAAAGCACCCTTTCAAGCCCATAACTTATCGTCGTCAGACTCAAACACTGAGCGTTTTTGAAGGGCGTCCGTATATTTCATCAGTCTGGCTCATCAAGCGCCTTCTCGTTGGACCCAATTTATTCTCTCTTTCGCCTTCCCTTCATATCTCTCTTCCGTGCTCTTTATTGCCGCGACGGAGTTCCTCCCCGTTTCATCATCTCCCTCCTTTTGCCTCTGTCCTCCTCTTTATTCTCCTCACGACTCTCCCTACCCCCTACTCAACCCCTTCTGAACCACCTCCCCTCCCCCCAAAAAAAATCCTCTCCGAGATACGCTCTCTCCGCGTGCTCTATTCTTTACCTCTTGACGCATTCGCACCTTCTTCTGTTCTCTTCTCTCGCCTCCTCCAACCCCCCCCCCCTCAGTTATTCTCCATCGAAATAGCCTACTCCATTCTAATTGATCTACTCTATACCATGCTCATGCTCTGCCCTCTGCTCAACGAGAAGAAGTATGCTCAATAAGAAACACAGGCGCGGTAAAAAGGCTTCTTCAAGAACAACAATGTATCGCAAAAGATAAAAGCAAAAACGACGTAAAGATTTTACTATTGATGAGAGAGTAGAAGTGTGTAGGGAGATGAATGTGCTTTACAATACCATTTGTTGAAACTTCATGAAAAAGGGTTGTTTTGTATAGCAGCTTGAAAGACTTTACTTTTGAACGTTGCAGTCGGCCCTGTATCGAAATACGGGGTGTATCTAAAAAGTAAATACCCTTTCTAAAAAGCTGTAAACAGAATTCTAAAGTTCAATTTCTTTTGACACATGAAAGAGGATATCTTAAGCTACTTTCTATGTGGTTTCTAAGTTTTTTGAGGCACTGTAGCGGACATCAAATAACTTATCTAGTCCGTCCTTTTTGAACGGTACCGCTACACAAACTGTTTCAATTAATGTTGGAACGTCAACCTACTAGTACGTGCTTCAAGTACTAGTGGGAGTGGAATTCGGATGGTACCATGTATGGAATATACGCTGAATAATTGGATTGCTCCTAACTGAACTGCTGAATGAGGTTTAAATTTTCGTGATCATGAGTAAGTATTTTGGGAATACATCGGATATGGTATGTATTTGGAAGAGGCGACCGACAGCTGATGTCATTTGCGCCATGAGGGAAGGGTACGAAAGGGAGGGTGGAGAGAAACTCGGCGTCCGAATTAGCTTACTAATAACCGAGGACGCCAAGGGGACCACGGCTTAACGTCCCATGCGACGGACGGAATGCTGAACTCGGAAATGCCCTCCATAAACACTTCATTAAGTATCGGATTGTTTTCGTAAAATCTCGTCCGGGCTTTGAACCGAGACCCCTCTCGAAATCCATTCTAAGAGATATTCTATTTGACCCACGGACCTTATACGAAACGTTTTCGTATCAATTCATTTTCTCTCCCTCTCATTAAGGAATTATTGTCAGTGGTAATATAACTTAACAAAAAGTACGTAATTTTATCAGTCAACGTTTCATTGAAACGTGCTCTCAGATTAGGTTTTCAAAATGAATTTTTACTGCGGTATTCACGCAATACCTCTCAGATAAATTGAAAATATTTACCGGGAATTTTGAAGAATTTTTTTCCCTCACACTTATTAAAATGTTTACAAATAGTTTTTAAAAATATCAAAATTGGTTGGCAGTGACTGATTAGGATACCGTTTGCCATGCTTGTCCGTCCGATAAATTTTCCCTTGCCGCTTTGTAGATAGATAACATTATATGAAGTATGTATGCCGAGGAAAAAGTACACTGAACATTTTGCAGTGTAGCAACGCCCACGAAAAAAGCCAATGATTTAAGCTTAACGATTAATATTAATTCAAAAAGAGGTTGTTTAGCTGTATTTGTTCTAGTTGTTTGCGTCATGAATTTCATCAATATGTTTTGTTTGCACTTTTAACTTCGCCTAATCATACCTTTCCTTCTATAGAAACCATGACCGAAGTTACAACTCATCAATCCATTTTTTATTTAATTAGTGGGTAAATTTTAATTAATTCATGCCAATTTTAATTTTTACGTTTCCAGATTTTTGTATTTAGACAACTTTTTTGGACAGCATAAGATTTAAAGTGATTCTAATGAGATAGTAAAGAGTTTAGAGCATTCTGGGGGTGTTATAATAGGTCTGTTTTATGATAAACATGTGACATGCTGTAAAACTTGCCTTCGTGATTACCTAAACCTATTTTATTTGAATTATTATAATTTTTCTTTTAATGTGAATGTATCCTCTTTTCTCATAATGGCTTCATATCCTTAGTTATGTGCTCTGGTGGTGGCTAAAGTTCGTACTGGCGGTCTTTCAACCCGTTATTTACCTCTTGCAGTTTCATCGCTATCCTTTGTTTACACTTTTTACCGTGGTTACACCTTCTCATCGTTCTATAATAAGGTTCTATAAAAAGTTACGTAACCACTTATCTTTTTCTTTTGTTTTAATTCCCTCGCACTTTGCGTCCTTGTGAATGTTTGCATCCCCTTGCCATTTGTATCTATTTATAAATGTCGAATTCTAAACAATCGTGGCGTTACGGGGTTACGGGCCCAAGAAGTCTCGGATTTATCTTCGTCTATCTCCCACGCGAAATAATGAGGTTTACCCTCAATCCACCCCTTCCCCTCATCTCCATTACATTCTTTTCTTCCTCTCTTAATCCTTTTTCCTTCTCTTTCCCTTAACGCTTTCCCGACAACCCTTCCCCTCCCCCCACGACCGCTGCTAAAGTATTTATGCGATCCTGGCGACCAGAAATCTCAGTTTTATTCCAAAACCTCCCTTCCTTCCTCCCCTCCCGTGGTGGTTTTTTCGTTCCCAGGCCAAGATTCCGTCGTCCGTAATGGATGCTCGTTAAATCACCCCCTCGCGATGCCTGTCCGAACTCACACTGTTTCAAAGGTGTCGATGCTTTCCTTTTGCTCTCTACACAGGAATTTATTATTTTTACTCTCTCTTTTGCATTGTATTCTTGCCTAGAGGAGGTGAATTGGCTTCACGCGTACGAGATTTGTGTCTGCGGAGGGTAATTTTGTAAATTTATATCGACGTCTTTGTGCTGTTCCACGTGTATGTTATTATATTTTGCCACGAGTCTCACCAGTCTGTGGCATCTTCAAATATTTTAATTTTTAAAAGCAATGACTTCGTACGATATAAATCTACTGAAATATACTATTTCAGTAGGTTTTCTATCTTTAGGTAGGTAGGATTACTATGTGAGTTCGTTACCTCAGTGAAAATGTGAGCTGATGTTGTTTAATAAATTGTGAGAATAGGTATCCAAAACATTTAGGCGCTTCGCAGAAAATTGGCAGCTATAGATCCAATTTACTAGCGATAACCCGCCAACTTATTCTATCAATAATCGTGACAATGGAAATACGATATACAGGGTGCGTTCCAAAATTAATGCAATTGAATTTCCTGCGCCGCTTCTGTTAGTCGGAGTAGGTTCAAACCACTGTGAGTATATTGAGTCAACGCTAAGCTTTACAACGAATCCAGTTTTAGTGATCTCGAAGCTGTGAAAGCGGCAGGACGTCAGTTTGCGCCACGACCGTGTCACAAAAAAATGGAATCGACAATCGAGCAAAGTTTAAGTTTTATGCTTACCTGAAAAATAAATCTGTTAAGGAGACGAATAAAATTATTCTTGAGTCTTACGGAGACTCTGCAATGTCCGACTCACAAACTTTGAGGTGGTTATAGGCCTTTAAGAAGGGCCGGGAAGAGGCAAATCCCCAAAATGGCAAGAATGAGCTAATGAAAATTGAAATCAGTGCTCATTGCCTTTTTAGACAGCAAAGAAGTCGTCTATAAGGAATGTATTTCTCAAGGTAAGATATTTAATGCTGCCTTTTACATATAAATGCTGGAAAGACTACGAAAAAGGGTCATCAGGACGAAAAAAAGACATCTCCGCTACCTGGCTACTCGATATCGACTACGCGCCTTATCACAACGCGCTATTATATAGTCAGCGAGTTCATGTAATAACACGAGGTTCAACTGCTGGCACAACCCCCTATCGTCCAGAAGTCACCTCAGAAGACTTCTTTAGACTTCTTTCTGCTACCTGGGATTAAGGTATTCCTGAAATGAGCCCATTTTACCTCTTTAGAAGAGAGATAATCAGTCATAACGAGGACCTTGCGAGAGGCCCCCGAAGAAGCCTTCCTGGGCGACTACCGGTTATGGCCGATTCGCCAGAAAAAAATATGTAGAAGCCCAAAGGGAAGTGCTTTGAAAAGTGTACATGAAAATATGTTCAATAAGATTCTTTAAAAAAATATATTTGCATTACTTTCGGAACGCTCCCTGTATTTAGATAATCATATCATTTTAGCTTGTAATCCTGATAACCGTACCGCTGCACAGTGGGCTAGAATCGAAAAAAGCTGGCCAAAGCCTCAAAATCGATTTATTTGAGCTAAGAAGTTGAAACTTCGCATACATGTTATCAAGTAAATTGTGCATAACTTTCCGGATTATGTATTTCCTGTGTTTTCACGTTAGCAATATATGTGAGTTCAAAGTTGAACAAATTTAGCGAAACACTAAAACTATTCATGAAACTACTGCACGAGGATAAAGTCTGCAATTTTCAGAAAGAATCGAGGGTGGTCGTTTTTCGCTGAATTTGTTCAACTTTGACCTCATATATTGTAAACGTGGAAACACAGGAAATAAATAATCTGGAAAGTTATGCACAATTTATTTGAGAATGTGTATGCGAAGTTTCAACTCCCTAGCTCAAAAAAATCGATTTTGAAGTTTTGGCCAGCTTTTTTCGATTCTAACCTACTGTGCGCTGTCAAGATTCGCGGAAATACTGATAATAAACTGTGAAAATCCCAATACTCAGGATGACCTCACTAATCATGGTACCGTCATAGTGATAGAGAAGCAGTGACTTTATCCCTCCACATACCAAAACTGGTATTCAATGGTAACCTTTTCATCGGAGTTTTACCTGACGATGTCTTTCTTAGTCAAAGCCTGGTTTTTAAAATAAGGAAATTGGAATTGCGAAGTTTATGCTCTCTAATCACAACGATTATTAAATCCCACAAAGTCAGGCCTGAGACAAAGTGTTTCACCTTCATTTTATTTATTTATGCACCTGATGATGGCGTTCTGCGTCAAAATTGTGGTAGCACTAATAAATTGTGTGGAACAAAAGAGTACTTGCTTTTCAACCACAAAGATAAACAAACGCCACCAAGTCACGCTAGGGACTCTTGAAAAGATAGAATATAAACTAGAGAACCTACATGAACATACCTGCGTGGTCATTACGTCAGTGTTTTCTGTCTGAATATGACGGATTACGCCAAAATCATGATGCTAAAAAAGTAGATTCTCAAAATACGTAGATGTTAACTACTGTATTAGTAATAATATTTACCTAGATAATTGTCATAAAACTTTGTACTGTTCCACGTAGATATAATTGTGATTTACGGCTAGAGTCACCATTCTATCGTGTCTCTCAGTATGTTCCTACAAATGGGAGATTGTCATTTATATCTTTTTTACTTTTTAATGGTTAATAACGTAGGTACTCCAGGTATGTGGGTGTAACATTGTTTAATTATGTATGAGAAATTATTGTCGAGCAGAATATGTGGGTGTTACTCACTAAAGAGGTAAAATGGTATGTGATGTGGTACCGTCTCAACATACGTAGATATTAAGCAACTATATTGGTATTCATTGTAGCCTGCATAATCGCATTAATGGTACAAAAATACAACACGACGATCGTTATGATCTTAAAAATCGTCATGATTGCGATTATCGTCATTATTGGTCAACGTTGAATCGACAGTTTTCTATTCGACCACGCGATGCATAGAAATGTCGGCATATATTACGATATATATTTCGCCGCGACTTCTTCCTACTTACGTATGCGGGTGTATACTTTTTGTCTCACACCTTTGCCCCGCGCTTCTCTTCGCGTTGCTATATAGTCCCACTACTCCAATTCCACCTCGCCAACGCTGCGTATCCCTCAAATCCCAGTATCCTCCCCCGCCCACCCTCCTTGGATACCTACACCACCTCCACCCCCATCCCCTTCCCAAGTGCCAGCTCCATCCCCTCCTCTCCACCCTCCCCCCCCCCCCCCCCCCCCCAAAGGCAGCCACTGGCCCCCTGCCAGTCTGAGGCTCCCGCCAAGAACTCACGCCGAGCTTAAATCTTTGGACCACCGTCCGTCCCTTCCCTTCCCTTGCACCCCTCCGCGAGACGCCACCCACGCCTTAACCTCCCTCCACCCCCCAACACTGTCACCTACGCCGGAGCAGGAGGCGAACTCGTCTCCTCCACGCCACGCACTCACATACGCATCCTGACGCACTAGAAATCGTGGTGCCTTGGCCTCAACACCAGTCTTCACGCCCAGCCATGGAGAGAGGCATAGAGGGCGAAATGCCGAGTACAATAGGTTGGTTTCCTGTTATATTTTTTATTGCTTAATCGAAAGATTATTACTCCTGGAGTACGCATTTCACGCTTTTAGATTTTTATATGATGATATCTATTTTTCGAGATTAAAAGAAAAGTGAAAATTTTCAAGCGCGCGAAAACGCGACGGCTAAGTATGAATGCTGGGAAAGGCCCGTCGAAAGACGTCAAGAAAAAAAAGACGTCATTCTGGTTCCCGCTGTCGCCGTGTGAGGTGACCGTGGGGCGAGGATATTGTGCCCCGCTGCGATGCAGGCTGCTAGCAGGTAGCAGAGTACCCTGCTAGCAGGTTGCGCTTGGCTTAAATCAGGAGTATTATAACTCTATCAAACGAAGGAAACTATCCGACCTTAAGCAATTTTAATAGGTGATTATTAAGAGATTTTTCCCTGAGCTCTGTGCCTCTTGCATGCATTCGTAATCTCAGACGATGTAACTCCTATCTTCTCGTATAGAAACTAGGTCCCTGTAACGTCACGTGGAGTGGCATCGCATGGGCACCAATCTGGCTTTTTTCAAATGACGTTAAAAGTGACCGTTAACATTCGTCCGAACTGGTATTTCTAAAACCAAGTAATTTGTGTATTATGAATACACTAATGGTGGGTAAAGAATCGCAATCAATGCCTTTCGTTTTCTTTGATGAAGGAAACTACCCTATTGCCATCGAAATTCAGGAACTTTGATAGCGTAGTGCTCCGCACAATGGCCCGGAAAGCCAAAGATCCATTGAGTAACTAGCTAAGCATTATTTCAACGTACAAATTTAGTATACCATAACTAATTTAAGTATTTTTTAAGTATTTAGTATTAAACGAAAATGTGTGCTGAGCATAACTAAATACGAATGACTAAGTTCTACAGTTACATGAATGCCTTGAGTAAAAATTCCCCTTGACCGGGAATTGAACCACTGACGTTTTTGGTGGTTCGCATTACCGCGGGGCGATTTTCGTATTTGTGGTTTATTTTAAGTAAGAGGAACAATATAAAAATTTCCTTCCATGAAGTGTTTGGAAATATTTTTCATATAGCATACCTGTAGCTTCGATATTCGTGTACTTTTCTGCACCTCGAAAATTGAAATCTACCTTTCGGCCATTAAAAAAAATAAAATAATGGGTAAAATTTAATGTTAAAAAGCTATTTGTAATACGTAAAAGTCATTCTCTCTGTAAAAAAACAATCAAATATTTTTCTCGTGACGAGATGAAGAAGTAGACCGTTTCGCGTTCTCATAGTTCTTCGCGTGTTCTTCTTCACTCTTTCGACCGTAGAAGCTATACGTTGACGTTTAAACAATACTTAATGATACTGATTCATTGCTGTAGTCAAATAACCAATGAGTAAAACTTTGTTTGGCAAGACCCTATGGAGCTTCGGCAGAATTTTATAAACATTTTTAAAGTTCAGCGTTCTACCTCTTTGCGCCGATAGTAGTGCCATGATCCTTGGTATAATTACCATGGGAATTCAGAAACCTAGGTAACGTAGTAGACTGGGCGGCGCCAAAGGTCCGTGGTTCGATTCCTGGTCAATGGGAATTGTTCTCATGGCGATTCATGTCATTTTCACCGGTGGTAACGCAGTATACTTTAAGTATAACAAAATACTGTAGTTTGTATGGGTTAGTTCTATAGTTACTTAGTATCTCGTGAATACGAACTTAGCCTTAATGAACTACTCCTATTATCTAAGCACTGTATGAACAGAGAACTGAAGTACCCTGTTTATTAAAAGTCAGTCTGTTATTCGCTTTGGTGGTGTAACTGGTGGCATACCTGACCGGCAATTGGGAGATGCGGGTTGAATCCCGGCAAAGCCATGTATTTTTCACGGCATAACATGCTTGGAGTATATTTTCTTACCAATATAATGTCCTATATTCCATCTCGTCTAGTCACAATACTCGTAAGGAATTCGTGGAAAAGTTTCTTAATCAGGCATTAGTGTCCAACAATATTTTTTTTTAATTCGGCTGATTATAAAAGTAAAACATTAGTGAACAAGAAATATTGATATTAAGAGTCTTTTCATGCAGTTGTCTTCAATTTATAACAGCTGGTTTCTTTCCTCTAAACCCATTTATTCACTCACTATGACTTCCGTCTCGTAATGTTTAGGTGTAACTTATTATTTCCTGATAAGAAGTATAGTATATAAATAAAAGAAGTTTAATTTTCTCTACCTGTAACTGGACAAAAAGAATCTTATTTAGCATGTTTTCTGGCCGAAATCAAAGGAGATTTGGAGTCTCATTCGAATTGTTTCGCCCTAAAAAATATTTTTTACATATTTATTTATTTTCTGGTGCTTATAGATATGCGGATTGCCGCTCTGTGGTGTTTACGATTCCGTAAATCAGTCAACCCTTTTTTTCCATCGCCCGCGTATACCGATGCAATTACCCCTCTTCCCCAAATCTATGAACAAGGCTGTAACAAATTTCGTCTTCTCTGCCAGCGTTCGTTAATGGCTTTCCTAACTCTCCAGCTCATTATTTCTCGTCGGATATTCCTTCTGCCTCTTGATATCCTCGTTGAGATCCTAAGTGTTTCTCCCACTGCCAAGCATTTTTATTTCCTCGTCCAACGCTGTCATATTTCACGTCTTTTGGCTTTGAAGCGCAATTCTTTTGATCATGGGAGTGTGGGTGTTTTTCTTCCACCGGTTCATTAAGTCGTTGTGATGTCCGCGGCCATTTTAAACACCAGTGTATAGTTAAGGCCTGGTTGCCCATTTTTTTCTGCCGGATTACTGATATTTGAAATCTATTTGGGTTTTGAAACCATGAAAATACTTCAAACTGACTTTTTAATATCCCACTAATTCCGAACTACATTCTTGGGAAAATATGGTAACGTATCAGAGAAAACGAGGTCGATAAAATTTTGTGATTAGTTGAAATCTTGACTCGCAACTTGCATATTTTCGCGATTTACCTTCATATAGGGCTTTACCCTTACAGTGCCGGGGAGCGCCATCGCGCTCCTCTTATTATTTCTCGCGAAAAGTCCCAGGAGCGCGACAGCACTCCTCCTGCAATGTCGTTCTTTAAATTATAAAAATCAACTCATATTACCAAATATTATTCAAATAATGCATTAAAAGGTATCAGTGGCGTAACTAGGAATATGCTTTGGGGGGGATGAGAGGGGATGGGCGAAGGGCGACCTCCCACCCGCCACCCTTTTAGGAAAATTTTGGGAAAATGCCATGCCTGCAAAGATACATTTTACATAATTTTAGCACTTAAAATTTGGGTTTCATTAAAAAGACAAAATATTACATAAAATTTGATTTAATACGAGGCAAGACTAGACAATAGTTTTGAATATTATTCTTATTTCTCTGAGGCTTTGGATCTATTCCCTTCATCCCCCCCATAGTTACGCCACTGCCACATATAATAAAGATTTCCTAAAGTTTTAGAATATATACGTTCAGTTGATTTTGAGACCTAATTTTTTTCCTAACCTACTGCAAAATCAGCAAAATGCGTCGGCACTTTTAGCATAATACCTAGGAAATCGGTTAACACTCAAAGGGTTAAACAAGGAATATAAATATATTTTTTCTGGATCAGATTAATCCTTTGTGTCTTATCTAGCCGCTCAGTAAGAGCGCATTGTATCAATATACATTCTGGAGTGAACGCTTTCCTTCACTATGGCGGAGGTATGGCCAAATATGGATGTATATTAGGGCGGATCGGAAAAGTCGATTTTTTTCAAATCCATCTGGCCCAATGAAAAAAAGTTGTGGGACCGATCAAAAATAAGGCCTGAAAAATATGAGACCTCTAGGTGAACCCCTGACCCTCGCTCAAATGCAATTTAGGGGGGGAAGGTCGAAATTCGAAAAATATAGTATTTTATGGTCATTTCCTATAGATTTTGCCGAGTTACTGCACTTTAGGGCAAACATTTCGTGCATTTTGACGTATCTGCCACCGTTTAGCCACAAAACGCCTAATTTGAGCCCGCGTCCGCGAAGAAAATATTCCAACGCCCACGCAGCGTCGCGGATACAAGAGCCGCAGGCCGATCCCCTCCCCTCCCCGCTCGCTTCTACCCCTCCCACGCCTCCAATACAGCAAAATTCATCCCGCGTATGCTGCTAGGAGGTCGTTTATCTTTGATGATATAAATCGGAAGATGGTAGAAGGTAATAAAGGAAGCTTAGTGAGACGACTTGTCCCTTATTAGGGGCCTCCTCGGGGTTAAACAAATCGATGTTACCAACTTTTAGAGAAGTGATGAAATAGTTTTAGATCCGAGAACACAGGAAAGGAGCCTACGGTCCATGAAAAGGCCTCTCGAGTGGCTATAAAGGTGTGCTTACTTCGGATATGCGCTCCAATTTCGGCTTTGTCCGACAGATGTGATTAAATGGATTTTGGGCAAAAGCCGCTCGCGTCCCCTCCCCGCAAGCCTCTCCCACGCGCCAAATGCACCAAAATTCACACCAAGTGCGTCTTACTTCGTTAGTCTAAATATTTAATGTTTCAGTATCGTCTGTGGAGGAACAATCACGAAAGAATTTTTCAATGCCTGCTTTCCAGTCTGTATTTCTTTTGTCAGTGTCATTCCTCGTCTTTCGCTGTTGTCAACAAAGTTTTGGTGAATTTCTTCACGAATCTCTCGTCCGTATGTATAATAAAAAGAAATATTTAACTTCAAATTTGAACGTTCATCAATAGATTTTTGAAAATCCACAGCACTATGGTCAGATGTAGCCGGAGGTACTGTGGTCTCTCTCCAATATGTCATCAGCGAGTGGTCCTTAAAGTTGATATTAAAATCCAGCACTTTAAAAAATCTCGGATCGGCCGCCAAACGCATACTTGCAACAACGCAAATTCGGTCCTTAGATTGCCCTCCCATTGTTTATGTCGCAAATCTAAGTCAACTTAGTGCAATTAGCAAATAGACCTCTGAAAGGGATGAAATATGATTTGATGCTTTCCCGGCGAATGATGTGGGTAAATTCTTTTCGGGATTCAACGAAATTTATCACTGATGATGAGCCCCTAGTCGGAGCTTGAAACGTTTGCCATTTTGGAAAAATTAACCCGGTGGGAATCCCGAGAAGAGTTTACTCACATAGCAAGGGATGTTGGAATTATGCTTGTAGCATAAGGATGATGCCTCCTTTTTGGGCGGTATTCACCATCGCATTCAAATCCTTTTTATTTTTGTGTATCTAATTTTCACTCGGAAAGGAATAGAGAATCGCAGATTTCATAACTTCTGCTAATCCTCCGACGGGGGAGGCAAAACCAAAAGTGGGACCCTGTTTCTTCAACTAACATCACACATTCCCCTCTAAACTTGGATTGATAAGTGCTCTTGCCTTTTTTCATCAGACAAAAGTATAGTCTTTCACTCCATAAAAATGTAGCCCTTTTATGACACCATTTGATACCTCTCTTTTCGTATTCACAATAATTAGCATCTTTTTCTGTCTACGAAAGTAGTACTTGCAAACTACCTTGGATGTTTCTAACGAAGTTATGATTTTTGCGTCAACTAAAGTTGCGGGGACGATCATTGCTGTTTCTTTGTTCTTGCATATACCTCTATCACATTTGGCAGACGCATTTTCCACGCAGAAGTTCCAGTTTGAGTTTAGTCCTGAATTTTTATTTGATGAGGAACGTAGAGATAAAAATCGGATGATTTCTCTTCAGTTTAATTTTCTTCGGATGAATTGATGAAGACAATTTTTGATACTGTTTTCCCACACAAGAATTGACGAGGTCGACCCAACGCTCCCCGACGATTCCCTTTTTTTCCTCAGTTGTCGAGTTTCTTTAGGACTCAATCCAGCAGCCATCATCTTTAGTTTCGTCCGCTGGACTCTCAACATACTTCTTCATTGGGGGGCACCTACTTGCACTTACACGCAGAAATATCGCATAATTTCAAATGTTCTTTCAAAAGTGCTTGAGTTTTGTACTTCAGCAAAACTCTACTTTTGGCCTATTCGCATTTTCCGTAAGTTTTAGTACTTCCTGTTGTACCGCTAAATCCATTTAGTCACACACATAATGGAAGGGAACCGTCACCATAGTTCGCGCACCTTTATAGCCACTCGAGAGGCCTTTTCATGGACCGTAGGCTCCTTTCCTGCGTTCTCGGATCTAAAACTATTTCATCACTTCTCTAAAAGTTGGTAACATCGATTTGTTTAACCCCGAGGAGGCCCCTAATAAGGGCCCCTAATAAGGGTCGTCTCACTAAGCTTCCTTTATTACCTTCTACCATCTTCCGATTTATATCATCAAAGATAAACGACCTCCTAGCAGCATACGCGGGATGAATTTTGCTGTATTGGAGGCGTGGGAGGGGTAGAAGCGAGCGGGGAGGGGAGGGGATCGGCCTGCGGCTCTTGTATCCGCGACGCTGCGTGGGCGTTGGAATATTTTCTTCGCGGACGCGGGCTCAAATTAGGCGTTTTGTGGCTAAACGGTGGCAGATACGTCAAAATGCACGAAATGTTTGCCCTAAAGGGCAGTAACTCGGCAAAATCTATAGGAAATGACCATAAAATACTATATTTTTCGAATTTCGACCTTCCCCCCCTAAATTGCATTTGAGCGAGGGTCAGGGGTTCACCTAGAGGTCTCAAATTTTTCAGGCCTTATTTTTGATCGGTCCCACAACTTTTTTTCATTGGGCCAGATGGATTTGAAAAAAATCGATTTTTCCGATCCGCCCTAATGTATATGTAAGAATAAGGATGAGTTCAATATATTAGAGGAAAGAACTTAATGTTGGCCTTCAATGCTCAAAAAGCCTGCCGGAAAATTCCAGCGAAAATGTGAGGGAGTATGCGATGTTAGAGTGTCTTAATATTGAAATAATGTATTGCCTATAATGTAGAAAATCCCCGCAGAAACATTTCGGTGGCGGCGGGGTAAAGTCCTCGCCTGCCAAACCGAAGGTCGCGGGTTCGAGTCCCGCCTGGGTAGGTTGCCCCTATCCAGGGCATGGTTGTGTGTGATAGTTGTTGTTTCATGTTATACCCTCCGATGTAAGAGGCCTTGTGAGCTGTTTTCGGGGCGATGAAAGTAAATAAATAAATAAAATAAATTCGTTCGTTTGGGATTCCCGGTTGTAGATTAAGGGAATATGTAAGGGGAATATGTAAGTACCCTAGATTAAATCTGAGTAAGATAGATTGCGGATGAATTTGTTCACTTGTTCCATAAAATGGTGACAGAATAAATTAAACACTGCAGTTCTACATTAAAATATTTAATTTAAATTTATTATTTTAGCAAAATATAGTATTTTTATTTCCTTATGGAATTGCAGTGTTTAACTTCTTCTGTTCTAACGCCATAAGCCATTTCATTCCCTAAAATATTTCCTATTGCAATGCGGAAAAGGTAAGCACCATATAATTAGAGGAGTGGATGTATGATTCATTTTTTGCTAATTCATTCATAGTGAGTCATTCAATCCTAGATTGGTGTACTAAATCCTTGATCAACCCTCTCCACATTAGCTCCTTCAATTTCCTGCGCCCTTTTTTCTTTTGACCTTCTCCATCCTCTTCTTGTTGGTATCATTAATCCGGAGACGCTCTGAAGACTTTTTATGCAGTTTTTCCCCTCCACATTCACGAATACCGATCTCGAGGAAGTCTGACTAATGGTGGTTATAATTTTTATTTCTCCGTGAAAATGAAATTGTTATACCTATCATAATTGGTGGATGTGGAAACTGATTGGTGCCACTTATATTAGGAGCACCAGATGTAGCTTTCTCCCGATTAAATAATATAAGATTTTGACTTTTACCTCCTACGTTAACTTTACTTTAAGCAAGAAGTTTAGTAGAAAGAGGAGCAGGAACTGGATGAACAGTGTATCCACCATAAGCAGGAGTAATTGCTCATGCTGGGGCATCTGTTGATCTAACTATTTTTTCATTACATTTAGCAGGTGTATCCTCAATTTTAGGAGTAATTAATTTTATTGCCACCACAATTAATATGAAGTCACCAGGAATAAATATAGATCAATTACCTTTATTTGTTTTAGCTGTCGTTATTACCGCAGTATTACTTTTACTATCATTACCAGTACTAGCTGGAGCTATTACTGTACTTTTAACTGGTCGTAATATTAATACATCATTCTTCGATACTGCAGGAGGAGGAGACCCTATTTTATATCAGCATTTATTCTGATTTTTTGGACACCCTGAAGTATATATTTTAATTTTACCAGGATTTGGTATAATTTCACATATTATTGCTCAAGAAAGAGGTGAAACGGAAACATTTGGAGTATTAGGTATGATTTATGCTATAATTGCAATTGGAATTCTAGGGTTTGTGGTATGAGTTCATCATATATTCAGTGTAGGAGTAGATGTTGATACACAAGCATATTTTACTTCAGCAACGATAGTTATTGCGGTACCTACTGGAATTAAGATTTTCTACGATTAATAAAAAAAAACTATCTGTGGCGTAATTAGTTTATGTTAACGGCTGTAAGTGAATTTCTAATTTTTATTTTCTTTTCTTTCCAGGTACGTTCTTTGGCGATGTGGAGTGCTTAGTGTAGTATCGTCATGGAGTATTATATGAGTAAGTGGATATTTTAATTCCGTAGTCGTTAAGGTGTCGGTCAAGTATGAGATAAGTATATAGTTTAAGTGGGAAGTTGACAAAACATTACTTTTTTCTCTTCTTCACATTTTCGTAGACATGTCCTTAAAAGACGTGGTATGCGTTTCTGTAAATGTACCACGGTTAACTGCATTTTTCGTGTGTAGTACTTATTCTAATGGTCGAGAAAGCCCTCGAACATGATCTTGATTTAATGCATGTAATCGAAAATAATATTTCATTCAGCAATATCGATTGTTGTTGAATTTTACTACTTTTTTAACAATTTTGGAAAAATAATACCTTATCGTGATAAGTTGCATAAAAATGACGGTGTCAATGACAATGACAAGTATTCCATCTGCGACTTCTTTTTTGAATACCATTTATGTTGGAAAGGACTGCTTTGATAATAATACTTAAACTGCAAGCAGACAAAATATTACATAAAGCATGTGCAATATTCTTTAGGTGAGTGATGAATGATTGCCAGAAAATTCGGCAATTTTGATGTAATTTTAGAATGAATATTCCTGAAGTCAAAGTGTTTTAAAGTAGACGTCTCTTGAGGTTGCTAGGACTAACTCATGTAGTTAAGATCGCTTAGTGACCATCTTTCGTCGATATTCATCCTGATCAATCTCTCGTGTGTTATTTTTTGGAATCCCAAGCCTTTTTTTCTGTCTTAAGATTTTTTTCCTCTCACTCCTATATTTCCGATTGAAATAGTTCCTTCTTTCCTCCTCCTAACTCCTTCCCAAGCCATAACTCTCCTTCGCCCTCAAAACCGTTTATCTGTCTTCCTCTCTTTATATTTTCACTTTTTTCGTCAACTCCTGCCTTTCCTTTTTTTGTCTCGGAAATTTTCAATTCTATTCCAGTCGCTGTCATAATTTATGTTGCCCCTCTAATCCTAGCGAGATTATAATCATTTATTTCTCTCTCGCCCTCCCTTGACCGTTTTTTATTCCCATCCAATCCATGCTCTAACTTTTAAAAACCTCGGTTAATCATTCTATGTGAGAAAATATATGATCATGATCTTCGGCTGATCATAAATACGCTTAATACAAGAATGAGGAAGGCTAAACTTTTCAGCTCATCTCATTATCTGAATTTATTTAATGCCAGGATGAGTTTGATGATTTCAGAGGCCGGTTGGAGTAGATAGTGTGAATTATGGCTTAAAATTGATCGTGAATGTCAATGGTTTTGGCACATAAAGTACTTTATTATGAAACTCTATTACTTACTATTCTACTAATTATTTTGCTTGCTATTGCGGTGGCCGCATTTTAGTCCTCTTGCTAATCTTTCAAGCTTGTAAATTGCATTATGGTATCGGCCACGGTTTTTGACATACTGTAAGCATTCTTAGCTTTTCTCCCTTTTTTATCCCGGCATTTTTTCACCCTTTTTGTTATTCATGATAGTATTTTTCCAATTAAAATCAATGCTTACGTTTTTCTTTATAATTCAATCCTATTTTAAACTTTGTTACTTAATATTCACGCCAGTAAACTTGCTGACAGTTTTTATCATTTTAAGATTTTGCCTCTCATAATGACGAGGAGAAATTTTATTTGCAAGTCGATGCCACGTGTTGATTTGGCTGATCCCGTGAGTTCATGAACTTGAAGATCGGTAAGGTCTACTTCTTGTTGATCGCTGTGAAAAAGTTAACAACTGACTAGCGAGCAACTCCAGCAGTCAAGCCAGCCAGCTCCCGGAGTTCGCCTTACCCTACTAACCGCGGTTTACCTGTACCAATTGTCTTATTATATATTTTGTGGATGCATTATTCCTCTCATAGTACACCAGGATGGATAATTTGTCTCAAAATGTTCGCAGGCATGACGTTTACAAATTCATAGCGATGGTCGAGAACCCTGAATAGCCTTAACTAATATGAATAAACTTCTCTCGGGTTAGCGAGTGATTAAATGAAAATAAGGTAGCCGACGTTTCATATTCCATCCCGTCACTTATTATCAAGGATGCTGATTAAAAATTTGAAGTGACCGTTGAAGCTCAGCATCAGGAGTAGAGGTATAGGTCGCGTCCTGATTGTTTTGGCGGAGGACCGTGGACCAGCGAAGACAGCTCTGGCGATCATAATTCTTAAGACCTGTTTACACAATACATTAACACGTACGATTTAATGTCTGTTTGCGTTAATGATTTTTGTGGACCGGAACGGAACACGTACGAATGCATGAACCAAATTAGAACAGGTTCTATTTTCTGTGCATGCATTTGCACAAGTTGGTTGGTTACACGGTGCATTTTGGCGTTCATTCTCGCATTCATACATTTAGATATCAACCCGTACGTGTTAATGTGCCGTGTAAACAGGCCTAGAAAACAATTGTGGCGATAAGGTATTATTTTTCCCAAAATAATGATAAACGAAATGCTGGACATGGTGGGTGAGGGGAGAAATAGATGAGATACGGAGGAGACAGAAGGTATGGATGAGCTGGTAGTGGATGTTAAAAACAGTATTAGAGGGAAGAAGAGTAAACGAAGGATAGGAAGGAAAAGAATAGGATTTTATTAGAAAGAATGAAAGGGAGTAAGCCTTACTATGAATTGAGGAGTGAAGTCCAAGAAGGAAGTGGAGGATCCTAGAATAATAATAATAATCAAGAAGGAATTAACAACTGAATTCCATAACAGACTAACATCCATCCTTAAAACAGAATTAAATGCACGAAATGTAATCAAAGCCATCAATACGTTTGCGGTACCTGTGTTGACGTATACATTTGGAGTGATTGACTGGACCAAAACCGAAATAGTAGGCATAGAAAGATCAATACGTACATCATTCACAAAATTTAATTTACATCACCCAAAGGCTGCAATAGAAAGGCTAACGCTACCCCGCTATATGGGAGGTAGAGGGTTAATAGATTTACAACAGCTCCTCAAAAACCAAATTCATATACTAAAACATTTCTTCTACGATAAATCAAACAGTTCGATGCTTCACAAATCAATAGTATATGCCGACAACAAATTAACACCATTAAATCTAAAATATGGCACGACCGATGAAGCAACCACCACAGGAGCTGTTCTATTAAATAGAAAGGTAGAAGTATGGGCCCAGAAGGAATTACATGGACGACACATCAATGACCTCAATCAACAATATGTTGATAAAATCTCATCAAACAAATGGTTGTCATTGGGTGAACTTTATGGAGAAACCGAAGGGTTCATGCTTGCAATACAAGACCAGGTTATCCGCACTAAAAATTATGCAAAGTACATCCTTGGTGATAAAAGCATAACAGATGACAAATGTAGAAGGTGTTTTCAAGTACCTGAAACAATCCAGCACATTATATCTGGCTGTAAGATGCTAGCTAATACAGAATATTTAAGTAGACATAATCAAGTTGCAAAAATTATCCACCAAAAACTGGCCTACCAACACAAGTTAATAGATACTAAGACCCCATATTATGTGTACCACCCTGAAACAGTGCTTGAAAACGGCGCATTTAAAATCTATTACGATCTGCCTATTCAAACAGATAAAACTATAGTTAATAATAGAGCAGATATAGTGTTGATTGACAAGAAATATAGAACTTGCTACATAGTTGATATTGCCGTGCCACTGTCGCATAACATCGAAAAGACAATTACAGGAAAAATTAACAAGTACCAAGAATTGGCAATAGAAATAAAAAGAATATGGAATATAGAACAGGTTTATATAGCCCCAACTGTCATCTCAGCTACCGGTATCATTCCAAAACATATACAAAATAGTTTCAAAATACTCAACCTCCATCCAAATACATACATCAAATTGCAAAAGGCTGTAATAATTTCAACCTGTCATATCACGAGAAAATTTCTCAACCCAATTCAACAGTAAAGAGTTACCTTGGTGAAAACCCGTGCTCTTAACACTAAAGCTACTCAGTGAAAACTGAAGAAAATTAAAGAACAAAATAATAATAATAATAATATTTATTCCACGTAGTCATAAGTCAAAAATACATACATGCAATAAACGAAACAATAAAGTAGAATATAGTTTCTCCTTGGGTATACCTGATTATGGGTAACCATGATTTCCTAAAGCAGCGGCTGATGCTGATTTATAAACGTTTTTTTAACAAATCATAATAGGAGAAAAACAATTTTGATAATCAAATATACGTGCGCTGCACAAGATCGGAATACAGAAAAGAAAATAATGCCTCTTAAATACTCCGTGGAAGCCTACCTTAATCAGTGGAATGGTATAAAATAAATATTGAAATATGTATAAAAATAATATATAAATAAAATAAAATGATAAACGAAAATCATCATGAATCGATAATGCTGAATGAAATATCATTATCGTTTCATATGATGAAGTTGCGGGGGAGAATAGGGTAGTTTCCATCATCAAAGAAAGGCATTGATTGCGATTCGTTACCCACCATTAGTGTATTCATAATATACAAATTATTTGGTTTTAGAAATTCCAGTTTAGACGAATGTTAACAGTCAATTTTAACCTCATTTGAAAAAGGCCAGATTGGCGCCCTTGCGATGCCGCTCCACGTGACGTCACAGGGACATAGTTTCTACATGAGAGGGTAGGAGTTTTACATCGCCTGACATTACCAATGCATGCATGAGGCACAGACCACAGGGAAACATCTCTTAATAATCACCTATTAAAACTGGCTAAGGTCGGCTTAAGTTTTCTTCGTTTGATAAGGTATTGATAATCCTAGCGCTACCAGCTAGCAGGGTACTCTGCCACCTGCTAGCATCCTGCTTCGTATCAGCGCTCAAAGCTTCGCGCCAATGTCACCTCACTTGCGGCAGCGGGAACCAGAGCGATGTTACACGGAGTTTTCCCAGCATTCATATTTAGCCGTCGCGTTTTCGCGCGCTTGAAATTTTTCACTTTTCATTTAATCGCGAAAAATAGATATCGTGATTTAAAAATCTAAAAGCGTGAAATGCGTACTCCCGGAGTAATAATCTTTCAATTTAGGCAATAAAAAAATAACAGTAAACCACCCTATTTTAGCGGTGCTCCTGTTGGGATTCGGATCTGGTCGGCGGGCGCGAAGGAGAGTGGGAGTATTATGAGGTAATCGGTGGCGGAGAGCGAGGGAGAGAATCATTTCTACACCCTCTGTTCCCCCCCGCCCCTTGTCCCTCCTTCCTGGCGTCGCCGCATCTCCGTGGCGCCGCTTTCAACAGGTGGGCGGCGCGGCGGTGTGCGGCAGAGGGGAGGTGATGGCGCGGCGGGAAAAGGTGGCGACGACCACCGCGCCTCTCGGCGGACTCATCGCGAACCGCCGCCCGCTCTCTCTCATTCCCTTGCAAGATTTTGATTCTCCACTATCGCTTGTTTATCTCATCCGTTCTCGAAACGGACGTGAAAAACTGTCAGTTATCCAGTTTGGATGAAGTAAGGTGACAATGAGCCGCATATAAACGCACATTATTTCAATACTTTATCATTAAGGTGACACAACTTCCATAATTTAAGGGAATGAAGTGTTCGAAAATTTTGAAATACGTCGCCGAAAAGAGTTTTCATCATTTTCCATTGTAACCACAGGAAAAAAACATGCAAACAAAACGGTACGCATGCGGATAAATGGTTATTCCTCTTTTTGCACCGCATTATTTTCTTTTTTATAGTTTCCACATTCTTTCCGAAAATATCTTTGCTGTCTTGTTTAGCGATATTGAATTTGTAATCATGCACTCCCTATTAGGCGAATATCAGATCATTGGACTGGCTATTATATGGGTATAAACGCACATTATTTCCTATCCTATCCTATTGTCACGTCCTTACAGTTCTTGTGTTTGAATTTTGTTTATCGATAAACATGATGATGATCGATTGATGACTAAATGTAATCAGTGAGCTCCAATTTAAGCAGGGATTGAAAAATCGTATACCGAATTACCGATTTCTTCGGGCACAAGAATGGCTACGCTTCTGGATTCTCATTTGTGAGCTGTTATCTCACCCTCAAGCATATATCTTGCTCACGGATGTAGACGAATAATGGCTTCAGGTAATTTCGGATTGTTATTCTAATTTACCAGTAAAAATTGGTTTATCCTAACTGAAATCAAATTTTTGGTTAATAATAAATGCGTACTAGGTTTATATTGTATAAAGATGTAAAAACAAGATGCAGGAGTAATACATTATTATTATTATTATTATATTGATTAAGCAGTTGAGAATAGATATCTTTTGGAGCGACAATTGATACGATGTTATTAATGAAATTGAGGTAACATAGCTATAAACTTCCTCTCAAATTCAGCTCATTACACTACAACCGCTGAAGTATAAAGCGAAATACAAAATCTCAAACTCTGGTGTCTCTTTTTTTCAAGGACAGTAGTTTATATGAATCGGCCATAAATCCCTTGCGAAATTCTTTCCAAGCTGTCAAATAAATCATGCCCGGACCACTGCTGATGCTTTTTGTGGTGGTCTGCCGGGTTTACTTACCTGCTGGGATCGTCCCACAGACAGGTCTACCGACAATTTTTCGGTCCTTTCCGATTGCTCTTCAACTACGCCGCCCCGACACCTTGGAAACCGCTTAATCCCTTTTGCCGACATCCTCACTTAGCCCGGCGTCGTCGCACTGAGATTCGCCGCTCCAGGATTTTCGTCCTCGAGATGTAATTTGAAGATATATGGCCCGCCTTTTGGAGAGAGGGCAAGTATTGCATTCCCCTACTCCAAGTAATGATTCTGCGAACACAGGGTGCAACGAGAGAAATCTTTTTCTTCCCAACCGTGTTTAATTTTTTTTCTTGCGCTCAGCGTCCGCAGAAATCGAGTACAAATCAGAGATAAACTCACTTTGTGCACTATCGACTATGGATGTATCTTCGATATAATACTCGCCATTAACCACCGTTCCTATTTCCAGATCAGTTATGCGGCTATTAAAGGTAAATTATATTTTCGCGGTCATTAAAGGTGAATAAATGTCTCTTCTTTGCCGCATCTATTTCTAAATAAATATTTGGGATATACCTCACTACGAGATTTTACTAGAACACCCACTTCAGTGGTGATCATTGACACGGGTTTTGAGACAAAATTTTGTCTCCTCATTCGTAATTTCCTACGTTTTGTTAGAAACAAAATATATATTTTCTGCATTCCTCACGCTTTCCCTATAAAAATGGATTCAGGATATGGGTTTCGTATCCCGAATCCATCTTAATATTCCCCTAGTGCTCATATCTGAGGCTAAATTTGTCCTTCCTTGGTAATGTTCTTCAATAGAGGAGGAAAAAATACTGCAATAAAGATACTTCGAAGAGAATTGCGTCAGCAAAGAGGACATACGTGAGAAGGAAAGAGCTGATATGATATTTAAAGAGAATAAAGAAAAGGCCAGGGAAGAGTCTGATCTTTAGTGCAGCACTTAACGGTGCGGAAACGTGGACATTTAGAAAGGAAGAAGAGAGGAAAATGAAGCGTTTGGACTGTGAGTGTAGAAAATAATGGAGAAATTGAAGTGGGTGGAGAGGAGTAGGAATGACGAAGTGGTGGGTGAGAAGAGGCATCTTATAAATGAGACGCAAAGGAGGCAGAGTGTGTAGATCCATGCTGATCGAACTCGCAAAATACTCCACGTAAACCTGCCTTCACCGGTCGAATTCTTTCATAACATAAAATAGTATTTTCCACCCATTCGTTGTCCCATTGCTTGACCCACTCACCGGTTTCTTCTGGTAGCCGAGAATTGCTATCAAGTGCATGTCAGACATAACTTACATGGCAATGCTCCAAATGTTTCATGGGGGATCTGGTTAGTGTGGTTGTAGTTGAATATTGGCTTCCCCACCCGTGGGCTCGAGTTAAAATCCCGGCGGTGGCAGAGAATTACTAGAGACTGTCCGATCCCTGTTTGAATTTTGTGTGGAGGACATTTCAAGCTCAACGCTCCGACCGTCGGATGTGACGTTAAGCCTCCTTCAAATACCATGCCAAACCACTAAATATTTCATGGCACGATACATTTTATTTTTCCCAATATGCGAGAGTATTTATCAAGCTGATGTAATGATTTTGAGATGGGAAATAAATTATTAAACTTTCGACGGGTATTACTAAGTGTGGCGTAAAATTAGTAAAGTAAGTAATCCACCTGAATCATTCATCCTGAAAGACTTTTCAATGTAATATTATTAATTTTTCTTTAACATTGATTGAAATGGCAAATTAATTACCATGTGCAAATATTGGTTTCTTTAAATATTGTCTCGTATGATATATTTGGGCTCATTTTACGCCTAATACTTTCCTTTTTACATTAACCCAGCAGTCGAGGGGATTATAAGGAGACACTTTCACATGACCTATAACATCTTCAATATGGACAGAGGTAATCAAAGAAAATCTGCTTGCATGCCTTATAATTACATTTCGCGTGGATCGTTTATGTTCTTATTTATCATTCTTATAGGAAGACGGGTACAAAACTAAGGATATTATACAAAGAGTAGCATTGTTGGAATTTGAGTCGTTTGTGAGTAGTATATACAGGATTAGAGGTCCTTTTAAGTGAGTATGTTAAAATTACAGAAGAACCAAGAGGTCATACCAGATGCAGTGGAGAATCCAATGTGTGATACAGACATTCTAATAGGTTGTGATTTCGAATCACTGTAAAATTCCGTTATGGTATTCATGAATCTAACAGATCGCAATTGTTATTTTTAAGTGTTGCATAAAATTAGTAAAATAAGAAATCCATCAAAATCATTCAACATGAAAGGTTGTTCAGTGTAACATTATTAACCTCTCTTTAATATAGCTTGGAATGGGGAAGGGCTAATTCATTTGTGTTGGCAGTTATGTCGTGGAGATTTTATGTGCACTCAGCGACTTTCTGTGTTTTAGGTCTATTTTTTAAGTCTAATGCTTATCATGCTCACTCTACAATGGACCTCTTTATCGCTTCGCTGTCTTCGATTACCTCTCAAACCATATTTGCCCCTTTCCTTATTTCCGCTCTTAAAAATCCATCGAGGACTGTTGAAACCGACCCTCTCATAACGATTACCGGAATTCCTCCCTATCGTACCGTGTTTTTTTTTTATTTTCCATTTATTCTTCCTCCCTCTCCTGTGAGAGTGGGATCGGAAAACTTTATCAGTTTATACGTCGGAAGCGTTTAAAAATTAACAGTGTCAAGGTGATTTGAGATGGGTATCGATTCGAAATTAAAAAAATATGGGAAGAAATGGCAGGTGGAGAGGAGAGGAAAGAACTACAAGATGATAAAGGGGAAAAAAAGGAGGAATCGGGAAGAAATGGAGGGGGGTGAGGAGGGAATAGAGGGTGGTAGGGGGAAGGGCATGTGATTCCTCTCCCTCCCACGCCCGTTGCCATGACTACGGCTTCCATATACCCTCCCTCCCCCTTCCAGGAGCTCTCTCTATCTCACCCTCAAATTTTTCTTTTCGTTTCCCGGAATCAGGGATTGGGTCCCCTCCTGTAGGTATACAAGGGATGACCCCTCACCTCCCCCCCTACCCACCACCCTCTTTCCGATGAATCCTTAACTTATCCCCTAAACACGAACCCTCACCCCAGCTTTTTTAACCGGTAAACCCTATTTCCACACCCCCAAACCTTCCACCGTATCCACACCCCATGCCTTATACCTTTCCGTCCCACGCCCCCCCCCTTAACACGTAACTGCGAGACACGATATATACGCATCGCACAACACATCATCATCGATTATATTTTTGGGTTCGTAGTGTTTCATCCATTTCAGTCGATTGGCCCCCCCGTCCCCTCCTCTCAGGGTTTTTCTCCTCCCTCTCTCCCAAGGTGTATTTCGGAAATGGAGAAGGGATTTTGGTTCTTCCCTTTCTCGTTGCCTCATAATATTTCATAAGCGAAATGAAGGCCAATCGTTTGATAGAGAGAGAGGGGAGTGAAGGCCTCCTCCCTGGCTATTCGCTCCAGGGGTTTGCATCGCACTAAAAAAAACTCAAGGGAAGTGACGTCTCGATAGGAATTGCAACTCGCAGCAGGGGTGGTCAGAGATTCTTCAGCGAGAGAAAAATTATGATCTTCATTTTTAAAAACGACCGTATTTAAATAGATGCTCTATTCCTTAGGCTTTATTAAATCGGGCAGATCAAAAGAATTAATACATAATGTTGAATGAGTTGATATTGTGCGCATTTTTTAAAAATATTTAATGAGACGACTAATTTCTCGCGCTATTCACAATAGATTACGGTTTAATTCGGTAGATTTTCTCAATTCTCATGACTACTTGCTTCCCCCACCACAAAAGTTACAGGTATATATATTTCGGTACTTCTGCTGCTGTTCGACACCTTTAGAATGGCGGTTATCCGTTGAAACTTTGATTAAAGCGTGGAAAATCACTAAGGCTTGTATGTTCTTCTACCATCGTGGTAGATATACTACATCATCAAGGAGAGTTCATTGGGGAAGAAAGAGCAGGCGGGAGTAGTTCGCAGAACATTTATGCAAAACTACCATATTGTCGGTACATCAATGGCATAGTCAATTGAATTCATTCTACAGTACTGAATGGAAAATTTTTACCACAAAGAACCTTTTAGATACCTTAAGTTGCATAAAAAATAAAAAAACTACCAAAAATTATAGTGAGCAAAACTAAGCCTGGTATTCCATTGTTTTTTTTGGAATGGTATGATATAATGACCATTCTGTACATCGCGAATATGGATAACTGAGTATAAGTTTTCTATATTAAAATTACTGGTGCCATCACAGATACAGCGTTATAAAGAGAAATGAATAAATATCGTGGAAATGTGGTATTAGTCCAATTGACGTTTCCACTGCCGTGAAATCAATCTTATTCCTGTTTTTGACGGCTAATACATCGCTTCCAGTGTTCGCCAGAAGAATTCCTTCCACCAACCATAACCCCGCATAGTGTACTTTTCCACGTGATTTCTAAAAAGGGTTTCTCTTTCTTCTTTTTATTAGCAAAATTTGTCACAACTATGCTTTTCTATGATAATACAAGTAGTTTTCGAGTTATAAGAGAAAATTCGTTTGAACACGTGGTTTCCCCCCCCCCTCATGCTTTCTAAGCTTTCAACCTTGAATCGTGAAGCTGCGTCTCCACGAACATGTCTTGTACTTCGTCGTTCTTATTCCTGTCCGTTCACTTCACCTCTGCATATTTCTTCTCACCTGTGGACAAAAAATTAATTTCATGAATTGAATGAAGAGTTTGTGTCCCTTTGTGAAAGTAAACAATGCGAGAAAATGGATATTATTGAAAATGGAAAATGAATACCTATTTCCCTTGATATTCAACATTTCCATACAGCTATCGTCAGTTCCTTGAAAATTACCGGATTGGCTCACTAAAAAGTAATTGTTGGCGTTTTAGAGGTCATTGATTTGTTTCACTGTTCATTTTCAATTACTTGGACGCGTTAGTAGTTCAAAATTATCGCCTGTTGCGCAGCTGGGTATGGTTGTGATCAGGCTCCGGTCTCCGGGGTATATTCACGTTAATGCCTTACTCCGTGGTCAATTTGGAATGCTAATACGACCCTAAATGATGCATCCCTCCTTTCGTATTTTTCTTCACAGATCCAATTGATTCCTCCCAATGTTTTGTGCTGCTCCTTCTCCATTGGGGTCACTATCCATCTCAATGTTGAGGCAACCATTCGGCATTGCATATTTTTGCATAAGACGGCGGTGACTTTCATCTTTTTCTCCGCGCGCCACTTGGATAATCGTGTTCGGGCCGATATCTAGTTACCTAACCTTTCATCCACTTGATATTCTCTCTTGGTGTGGGCTCCTTGAAATTATCCCTTGTGATTTGTAAATGAACGGCACCGGTTATACTCCTTTCAGAAATTTGCAAATCAATCTGTCCCAAAATAGGTCTGTGCCTTGTCGCGTCCTGTTATGGCTGCCACCTTCATTGTTGTCCCTTTGGCATTCATCTCCACAGTCATTGGATGGCAGCGTGGTTGAGTTTTTTTGAAGGGATTATAATTACCTTGGCTGAGGGTCAGTTGCGTAAGCATGTCTGCTGCAGTATATCTCCTAATTGTTAGTGTAACAACAAAACACCTGTCAGGCTGCTCACGAAAGCTTGCTCCATTGTTCGCATTTTTATTGGCAGATCGTCGATTCAATGGATTGGAAGGCTTGCTATTTTTTGTTATGTTTCGACAAAGTTAAAATACGCGTTGCTGATTGCCAAGCGGAAGATAACTGAACTTTTTTTAGTTTCTCCAGGACCCTAACACCATGGCAATAATGGCAAACATTATTGTGTTAAAATAGCAATAGTAATCTTTACACAGAAGTGTGCTCTCTACGTTTCTTGTGCAAAATAGATGAGAAACTAGAGAAGGAATTGCTGAAGGTGGGATCACTGTGAACTCAAATAAATTACAGCTCATTTCTGAGCTGTCCTATTGACAGTGTCCATTCTTTTCAAAATTTCAAGAATCTGTGCGACACTTCTAGATCCCAGAATCATGCTATTTTCATCTTACTTATTCGTTCAGTCATGGAATGCTATTGAGTATATGTTATTCATATCGGGTAAGTTTTCATTCAACCATAGATTTACAGAGTTCTTAATATTGAGTTAAGGACAGATACATTGGCTGGCGCAGTATATGTTACAAGTGCTGCATTTTTTGATTTGGCGACAAATATCGAGTGAATATTAAGATGGGATAGAGATATCCATGAGAGCCCTTAAAATTGGGTGCCATTTAAAAAAGACAATACGTACAATCATGCTGATTAATGTCCCCCTGACGGCTAATGAACATTTGCTTGACTTATTTTTGAATTTGCATCTGGACAAAAAGTTAATTCGGGTGGTCAAGATAAATGGGACATCCTGTAGTCTAATGCTGCAGTAGGTACACTAAATGTGCATTCTCAGCAATAAAGCATCACTGACGACGTTGAATTCCATCGCACTGTCTGATAGATTCATATGCCGATGGCAAATTTTGCTTGTACATTGGATATTTCCCGTGTGATAGGCGAAATTACCCCTCCTTCCGTTATGAAGATGGAGGTGAAAGGGTTTCTAGGATTAATGTTAAATTGATGTGGGATCATTATTACTGGTCAACAATCCTAAGATTGGTTTCAAGCAGGTCTTCACTCAATTTTCCTGTCAGCTAACCTTTTCACACCAACGTGTTTCTTCCTTTTCACATCCTTCTTTACCTTTTCCATATATTTAATTTGCGATATTTTACCGATTGCTGAATTTGTTGTCTCCATAGTTAAATCAGCGTTGCCATTCATGTGTTGAACCCATCATCATCGATTCATATTACGTTCATAGCTGAGCTGCGTCACCTTCATAAATATATGGAACCTAGGTCGACCATGTTTAATATCGATTCGTTCTCTGCCGCTGTCGACGAGTATAATGTTATGGAAATAGTTCGTAGTAGTCGATTGTTGTAGCAGTCAACCTCGACGTGTAGTCGAAGCTTACAATATTCAATTGTTGGTATCGGATTCCATAGAATTTTTGCGTATCCTTCCGAGGTGGGTCGTGCATGTCCATCTTTCGAGAATAGCGAACGTAGAATAAAGTTTTCACTTTCTCTGTTTCACCATCTCAAATTTCAGGATTGCCTTTGTAAATGCCTCCCCGCGGAGGCGAGTGAAATTCCTGCAAAACATTCCGCTTTGAGAAGTGTATAGTTCCCAAGGTTGATGCGAGAAGATATAGAACTTGCCAAGTCGCCAAGAAACTTCAATTGCGAGGACATCTTCATGCTCTTCCTCTTTGGAAGAAACGATTCTACGAAAGCCACTCTCAAATCCCGAATACGACTTCAGTCAATCAGATCAAAGATAACAGAAAATTTACCGCAACTACCACCGTTTCGGCGTGTGAATACAGGCTCATTTAGCATCAAACTCCAATTCTGAACTAGAGATTATGGCGTGATTACTGGCGATACTACTCGTAAAACAGTGCGGTGTAACTCCAGAAACATTAAATATATCATCATCACTGGTCAACAATCCTAGGATTGGTTTGACGCAGCTCTCCACTCAGTTCTCCTATCAGCTAATCTTTTCACACCTACTTATTTCCTCTCTTTCACATCTCTCTTTACTTGTTCCATATATTTTGTTCGAGGTCTTCCTTTTCCATTCTTGCCTTCCACTTGTCCTTCGACGATTGTCTTCATCAGGCCATCATGTCTCAAGATGTGGCCTATAAGATTGTTCCGTCTTCTTGTTAAGGTTTTCATGAGGCTTCTCTTCTCTCCTACCCTTCTTAGGACTTCCTCGTTACTAACTCGGTCGATCCATTTGATTTTCATCATTCTTCTGTAGCACCACATTTCGAAGGCCTCTATCCTTGCTTTCTCCGCTGCGGTCATTGTCCATGCCTCACTTCCGTATAGGAGCATACTCCAGATGTAGGTTCTTATAAATTGTTTCTTTACTTCCATATTTAAGTTTCCCGCTGTAAGCAGGTCTCTCTTTTGGTGGAATGCTCTTGTGTCACGAAATTTGAACCCTGGATTGCTGATGTCTGTAGGAACCAAAATTAGCAATGATCTTAAGTTCGAAAAGGCACCATTTTTAAACTACAGAAACTTTGGGCCAAGCGTTCCGACTGGCCGCGAGTTTGCCCTGTTGTCGGATACCCTGGGCAACTCATGACTTCGAATGCTTTACCTGCCGTAGATCGCGATGTATCCGAGGCATTGGGCAACATGGCAAACTCGCGTCCAAGCGGAGCGCTTGCCTCGAAGTTTCTGTAGTTCAAAAATGGTGCGTTTACGTCTACACATTATCAGTAATATTGGCTCCTATTGGCATCAGCTATTTACGGTTAAAATTTCGTGATGCTATTTTTCTCCACCTTGTATATTCTGTTTGGCAAGGGAAACCACTGTAGTGATCGGAAAATACTCTGCGTGGCGGGAAAGGAGGCGTGACGCTACTTTTCCTGTCCTGGGGTGCGAGGGTCCTAGGAGCATTTCTGAGAATTCGTACCATGCACTAGGGTACTTTAGGGCCCTTCCCGCTCCTAACCCCTTCCTGCCACCCGCACCCCCAGGAACTAGATATATAGGGCAGAAATTCTGCCCCGCGCTAGATAGTTTTTAGGCAGTACAGTGAGTGCGGAGTGCTTGGGCAGATCGAGTTCGTCGTTCGGGGACTTCTGCATTTCTCCTCCGGGGACTCTTCGGGACCTTGACGCGGGAGCTGCGGTAGATCTCGAACGACGACTCGTGTGGAACTCGAACAGGACCCTGACCATTAGCATCGCCTCTCCCTACTTGCCGCCACGTAAGTTTGATACCCCAGACTCCCACCTCCGTGCGCGCCAGCCTCAAATCCCCCGTGCAAGTGTAAGGACTGAAGAGCAAACACCAATAAAAGCTGAGTATAGTAACTCCCAAAGAGTATTTGATTCGCTCTCCCTTCGGCAACCTTATCCCCTAAGTACTAAGTAGGTAGAAGTCATCCCGTCACGTCATAATGGTAGTAGCTAGCGGCCCGTCTCCACACCACCCATTCGCACTTCATCAAGATGTTCCATAGGTTTGAGGATTTCTAGAAAAGAGGTTGAAGTTGATGCCGTTCTTGTTTAAAGGCAAGCGTGGCACGGAGATAGTTGATGTGCCGCAGGAGCCTTAAACGAGCGGGAAGTAGGATAGGGAAAGAGGAGCGGAGAGGTGGTCAGTTAGCATGAACGCCAATTAGGGCTCCACTCGAACTGGAATCTTCGTCGTAAATTAGTCCCAAATCGGGTTATGCCGTCTGGGATCTTGGGGGAGCCTTGGAGGGGTGCGTAGGTAGTAGGGTAAGGGGGGAGGGCAGGAAGGAACTGAAGGATAGGGTGCGTTGGTGGTGGTAGGAGGTGGGAGCTTAAGCTGAAGGGGGAAATTAAAAGAAAAGCTATTAGGCCGAGAGGAAGAGTGCGGCATTAAATTCTCTCCCGTCTCCTCCCTCATTTTGCCCCATTTGACTCTCTCCCTTTTCCCTTCCTACGTTTTCTCGAATCTTTCCCGCCTTCTCTTCATTTGGCGCGCTTTTCCTCCCGCGATGAAGACACATATACACACACCAATTCAATCCACTCTTCCCGCCATTGCATTTCCTCATTGTGGGGACTCAAAAATTTCACTCTCTTCCATTACTTGAATTAAATCGATTCAATTTCTGCAGAACGTACTTTATACACTGATCTATATCAATTTTTTCCTCTTTCAAATGCTTCAATATCCTATCCTCGAACAAAACTAGTTCTATCCAAACCGACTGTTTCCTTCGTATCTCACTTAGGAGAGGCAGCTTCTATATCAGACACGGAGGAGACGGATGTTTGGATAGTGCGAGTACTGAGCGGGGAGAGGATTTTGAAAAGAGTGTTATTGGAAGGAGGTATTATGGGTGCACGAGGGAGAAAAAAAGTAAGAGAACTGGGTTTTTAGGTTTCATTCAAGTGAGAAGGCCTTATTATGAAATGAATAAAGAAATCCAGGAACGGATGATGGGAGATTGCCAAATTACTCCATGGAAATCTACGTAAATCGGTTGAATACTTTAGTAATTATTAAAACTTCCCGCAGCAACTTCCCAAAGTGGAGAGTAAGTTATAGAGTAAAGCGCCTTATGGTGCGGAAACGTGTACACTTAGAAAGGAGACAAGCAAACTCCTTCGATATGTGCGTGTGGAGGAGAATGGAGGAAATGAAGTGGACGTGGAGGAAGAGGAATGGCGAAGTGCCAGACATGGTGGGAGAGGAAAGGCAGCTTCCAGGTGAGATACAGAGGCGACATTTTGTTTTTATGGAATGAGTACTAAACAGGCAGGCGATGCTGATATCCGTTTTAGAGGGTACGTAGTTATGTGTTGGGTATCCAAGGGAGAGGAAGGAAGAGAGCAATATTTTATATAGTATGAAATTGAGGGGGGCTTATTGTCAAATGAAGGGCTATGTCCACGTTGGGAAAAAGACTAGCTGGGGTGATTGGAACTCATCATTAATACCTGTAAAATTTTTCTTTCTAAATAACACACTCGCCAGTCAGCGAGGGGACTGCAGGTTCTAGTAGATGCGTTAGACGAGCGGTGCAAGGAGTATGGGATGAGGATTAATCACAAGAAGACTGAGGTAATGCGGTTTCGTAAAGTATCGCGAGCGAGGAATGTGAGACTCAAGATAAAAGTAGGTGGGGAAAAACTTGAACAGGTAGAACAGTTTAACTTTTTGGGCAGCACATTAGAGGAAAACGGACACAGTAGCAAGGACATCAGGAAGCGAATTGCACTAGCAAAGGAGGCGTTCATGAACAGGAAGGAGCTTCTGAGAGGATCGTTATGTAAGAGTTTAAAGAAAAGGTTAGTGAAGGGTTTGATCTGGAGTGTAGCGCTCTACGGTGCGGAAACGTGGACACTGAGGAAAGAAGACGAGAAAAGATTGGAGGCATTCGAGATGTGGGTATGGAGAAGAATGGAGAGGGTGAAATGGACAGAGAGGAAAAGGAAAGACGAAGTGCTGGACATGGTGGGTGAGGAGAGGCATCTTTTAGATGAGATACCGTGGAGACAGAAGGTATGGATGGAGTTAGTGCTTAGCGGGGAGGGGATGTTGAAAATGGTGTTAGAGGGTAGAATGTTAGGGAAAAGAGGGAGGGGAAGGAAAAGAATATGATTTTTAGATAGATTGAAAGGGATTAGGCCTTACAGTGAATTGAAGAAGGCAGTGCTGGAAGGAAAGAGAGGCTTCCAGATGGCTTCTTGAACACTCCATGGAAACCTACCTTAGTCGGTAGAATACTATAATAAAATAACACACTTAGGCAGCGGAAATGAAATTAGTTGAATTTGAGTTGCATTACAAAATACGTATTACATTTTTTACCATCGTATTTGTAAACAATAATCGGAGCGACTTGTTTCACATCTCCACTCAATTCTTCTACTTAGTAAGCTTTTGTGCGCTCCTCGGCCTTTAGCAATTCATGGTTGGAAGAAAATTGTTGTTGAAAATTGAAAACAACATGTTTTGTTGATGCTTTGTTTTGTAGAAAAGCAAAGTAATTTTCTTCCAACCATATAATGGAATTCTACAAAGTAAAGGCCTCAACAATTCAGTGCATTTAGCAATTTATTAATTTTCCTTCATATAAGGAATATAAATCAACAAATATATATTTCTTTCACGAAGCCTTCCTTTTAACCAAAATTTTAATCTAACTAGACATTGCAGTAAATTTCCCTTCGAATTCGTTATTAGGGCTATTTTCTCACATTATATTTAACAATCGTATTCTCTTCCTTCTTTTTTTTTTCTCGTTTCACCGACATTCTACCCTCTAACACCGTTTTCAACATCCCCTCCCCGCTCTGTACTCGCTCCATCAAAATCTTCTGTCTTCTCTGTATCTCATCTAGAGGTTTTCCCTACTCGACCACCATGTCCAGTACTTCATAGTTCCTTTTATCTCTATACTTATCCGTTATGAAGTTTATTTAATTGCGCCACTGCACAATGAAATATGTACCGTTTACCTGAACACACAACTTAAAGGAGCTAGCTCGTTTTTTGTTCCTAAAATTGTTTAGATTTACTTTTCTTGTGCGTGACTAATTATCGCGTAAAATGACCTCTAGCTGATGGTAATGATCGCGGTCGACACCCGAAAATCATGCAGAACCGTAGATGAGAATGATCATGTCATTCACTCAGTTAGTGGCTCAACCGTGAAGGTTGGCTCGGATATGTGAGGGTAGAGCTCATCCCCTACCAAGCCGCTGGCTTGTAAGTTTCACATGTTCAGGTTAGGGGGCCAATTGCTTTGCCTCGTACTTCGAGAATATTACTTGTGATATTAGTTCACTCTTTTTTCATCGACATTGTGATTGAGTGCCGTGGTGTTTCACCAACATCTCCTGCCATACTCTTCAACCCTTTCGCATTCATTCTGTCGAGTTCTGCTTCTTCCCCCCTCCCTCCTCTTCTCCCCCGCGGGTGAAATTGCAATTCTCCCTTTTACTCCGCCCCCCCGTACCCCTCCCACGCATTCCTCTCTAACCCCTGCTTGTCTTAATTGAAGGGGGAAGGGAGAAATGGGGGAAGGGATGTAGAGGGTGTGAACGGTGTGGTGAGGGTGAGGGGTCCAGGATGTGTGAATGGTCCTAGGGTTAGGGTGAGGAGGAAACTAATTCAGTAATGATTTCCCAGTGTTCTAGAAATTCGAATATAATATATTATGAGGGGATAAGAAGCCAGGGGGTACAAGTGATTTAATTTCTGAACAGAGTTAGTGACATATATTAGGTATAGAAAACAAACGAGATCAATTAGGCATTTGTCAGTGCATTTGATTTTCCACTCGATGGTCACCAGGATTTTGTGTATTTCTTCTATCATTTACTATACCTAACTCTGTTCAGAAAGGAAAATCACTTGTACCCCTTGGATTCTTACCCCCTTGTATGTAATGTAATTATACTTGTGGTGAATTTTTGCCGGCCTCGGTGGCGGTGGGGTAAAGTCCTCGCCTGCCAAACCGTAGGTCGTGGGTTCGAATCCCGCCTGGGTAGGTGATCCCTATCCAGAGCATGGATGTTTGTGTTGTGCTTTGTTCATATTGGAAACCCTCGTTGTAAAAGGCTGTTATGTGCTGTTTACGGGGTATGTGATAAATAAATTTAAAAAAATAAAAATATAATTATTTTTAAGGTATTCTACCGGTTGAGATAGGTTTGTATGAAGCATTTGTAAATTACTCGGGCAGCCCCCTGAAGCATCTAGGCGTATTCTCTTTCACTCATCTAGAAATCCTATTCTCCCTCCCCATACCCAACCTACTAAGCATTATTTCCTCTAACACGGTTTTCAACATCCCCTCCCCGCTCGCTCCCGCCTTGCACTCCCTTTTTTATTCGTCCTATCCGTCCTTCTCCATTCTCCTCCACAAGAAAATTTCGAGCTCTTCCATTCTCCTCTCGTTCTCCTTCCTTATGTGTCCATGTTTCCGCGCCGTCGAGCACGTAACTCCGGATCACACTCTTCACTACGATTTTCTTTAAATCCTCTCATAACGATCCATGTATCAGATCCTACATGTTCAGCATTTCTCTTCCTGACACCGCCGTGCTTGATACTGTTGTATCCTTTTTCCACTATTTTGCTGCCGAGTAGGTGTATTGCTTTGCTTGCTCAAGGTTTGGCTCACAGCTTTAACTTAAGTCTCGCATTCCTGGCTCGCGATGCTTCAAAAAACCGCAGAACCTTGGTCTTCTTATGATTATACCTCATGCCATGTATCTGCAACGCTTGTCTAACGCGTCCACTAGAGCCTGCAGCCCCCTCGCCAACTGGCTAATCAACTCCTGATCACCCGCTAACCTCACTGATTTAATCATCATTGCTCCACTCTTACTACAACTTTCATATCATCCCACCCCTCTCTTATCACCTCAGCAGAGTACAAGTTAAAAAAATAACGGTGACAGTGGACAGCCTTGCCTTACTCTTGGCCATTTCTTGCCCACCCAGATCCTCCTTTGGCTACCGTCGTTTTTTTTCTTAATGTAATTGGTGATTAATTGTAAATAAACTAGCTCTTTTATCTCAGTGGTTCAGTACAAGTCATGTGTAGATTACGAAGGAATCACACATTTCTTCAGTTTTTTCCCTTACTTTGATAAGAATGCTTGGACGACTCCTTTGGAAGCGGACTTCGGAATCCATCGACCACCCTCATTCTCTCCCCTCACCTCCCACCCCCAATTCTCTACCACCACCCCGTTCACCTGACCCCTTTTCTCCCTGTGGATGAGCCCCACACAACCACCCCTCCCAACAATAGACCCCTCGCTCATCAATCCCACTTGCGTGGGAGAGTTTCAAATTCCTTTCCCGAGAAGAAGGAATCGACTTCGTCCCGTTTGAATAATGTAATGCCTTGATTCGGTTGAGGTGGTCTTCGGTTTGTGTGTGTATTGGGTTAAGGGTCGAAGTGCCGTGCAATAGGGAGGGGAACTGCTGGAAGGGTGGAATGGACTGTCTCAAGGTTTTCCGGACAATTGGGACTGATGTGTGTGTGGGGGATGGTTTAGGGTTTTGCGAAGGAAAGGGTCATTGGATACGTGGCGTCCGAGCTTTGGGGCTTTTTCTGTTACCCCACCAATCGGTGGCCGCTTCTGTGAGGCCCAATGTGATGCAGGTTCAGAATTCTCAATGAAGAAATTAGCACATCATCTCACTAAGATTTTCAATTCGTAGTTTTATATGGTTACATGAGGACATGGATCGCCTAGGTCTAAAGGCCGTTTTATTGAAATAATTTGAGAAAATTGAAGACTCATTTATTGCAAAACCACAGGTTACAGCGCTATATGCCCAAATGATATGTTATTAAACTAACTAGATATAAACGAAAATCCATTCTCTAGATAGGGGCAACCGACACAGGCGGGACTCGAGCCCGTGACCTCTTGTGTGGCTGGCGAGGAGTTCACTCCGCTGTCACCGAGGCCGCTAAGAAGATGAAATATACAGGGTGTACCGTTTATCTTGACCACCCGAAATAACTTTTTTTCCAGATGCAAATTCAAAAATATGTCAAGCAAATGTTCATTAGCCGTCAGGGGGACATTAATAAGCATGATTGCCTTCCTTGTAGATTTGTTATTTACAAAGATATGAACAGGAGGAGTCATAGGAGAGAAAATGAATTGCCGAATAAAAAATATAGGGTGCCATTTAAAAAAGACATACCAATGTTCATATCTTTGTAAATAACAAAGCTACAAGGAAGGCAATCATGCTTATTAATGTCCCCCTGACGGCTAATGAACATTTGCTTGAATATTTTTGAATTTGCATCTGGACAAAAAGTTATTTCGGGTGGTCAAGATAAATGGGACACCCTGTATAAGAAAGTAATCCATCGGTAAAGACAGGTTTCCGAGGAGTATTATCATACTGGCCTCCCCGTTCCTTCATCGACTTCCCTCTTCTATTTACCGTAAGGGCTGCTGATTTTCATTCTTTCAATACAGGCATTATCTTACTCCCTCCACCCCGCCTACGAAGAGCTCTTTCCTCTAAAGAGTACGGTTTTCATGATCTTCTCCACAGTCAGTACTCCCTCCTGCCAAAACTTCTGTCTCCTCCGTATCTCATTTATGACCAAAGTGAATCTGGGACGAAATATTATCGGTATGTGGAGGAGGAGACCGACAGCTGAGGTCATTTTCGGCATGAGGGAAGGGTAAGGAAGAAAGGGGTAGAGAGAAACCCATGATCGACATCTGCCGACACTCTTTGCCACCAATCTCTAATAGTTCAAGATGGTAATGTAAGTATTTCATGAACATTTAGTCAGAAAATCCAATGCACTGCTAATTGTAAGTATCTAATTCATCTCGTTTGTTTTCTAAACCTAATTTCTGTACCTGACTCTGCATAGAAAAGAGAAATCACTTGTACCCCTTAGCTTCCAACCCACTCAAATGCAATAACATTTAATTTTCCCGGTTGGAGGAAATAACAGCATTATTAGGGGTAACGCACAATTTTATTGTCGTCTGGGGCCGAAAGTTGCTCCATTTTAACGCCCACTTAACAGTTTTCCAGGAATTAAATACTTTTCCGCGAGCTTGTGCTGCCACACCCCAAACGACGAGCTGGTCGCTCGCAGGCCGCATTCGCGATCTTTTGCATCTCGGCGGTTTGTGTTGGAGTGCCAATGCACCAGTAAGTTAGTGGCAGGGCCACCAAACGATGATGTTACAAACGTAAGAGCTTTGCAGAGTCACTCCCCCCGTGGGAGCAAGGGGAACTAAACGCCAACTTCGCCCCCCTCACAGTAACTCTCTCCCGCGACGACTCCGTCTTCCGATTGGCGATCAATCATCTTATTCCCAATTCTCGGGCTGTTTGTCAGGAGAGAGAGAGAGAGCGCGCGTGAGTGAGTCGGCAGAGCCGCCGGTGAGTGGTGATTGCAGTTCCGTGGTGAATAGTTTGATGAGCATTCTTTCGATGGGTGGAGCAGGGGGGGTAATTTCTTAGGAGGGGTCCACGAGGGAGATAAACACCCCACCCCCGCACAACCTCCGATACCCTTCGACCGAAGTGAGATGTCAGCGATGACAACAATCGTGCTCTTAGCAGTTTTTTTCCAATTGATTAATCTGGTAAGGTTTCCCCGAAGAAAAAAAAAGGGAATGAAATGAGTCTGCATAAGATAGCATGCAAGCCATGTGGCAATTATATCTACATCTACGAATTATCTATCTATCTGCATCTAGAAGCCGCCTAAGTGGCGTGTGGCGGGGGGTGCTAGGACACCAGCCGTTAAAAAGTATAAATTAAATGCTCCAACGCAGTTCCGTTTAGCATTTTGTGGAGTCTTTTGTTGTTCTGGGGAAAACGAATTCCTATACCTATCCGTATCAATTCATTTCTCTTTATGATGAAGATAAAATAGATCGACCATGTAAGTAATGAGGAAGTTCTAAGAATAGTGGGAGAAAAGAGAAGCCTCCTAAAAACCTTAGGCGGAAGACGGGAGAAGTTAGTTGGCCACATTTTGCGGAACGATGGACTGATGAAGACAATCGCTGAAGGACAAGTGGAAGGGAAGAAGGGCAAGGGACGGCCCCGAATGAGTTATATAGGACAGGTAATAAAGGATGTAAAAGAGAAGAAATACGTCACTATGAAAAGGCTGGCGGATAGATGAGATAAATGGAGAGCTGCGTCAAACCAATCCTAGGATTGTTGACAAATGATGATCTCTGAGTTTTTAGTTACTGTCGGATCTGGAAATATAGTGGGGTTCTAATATGATGTTTTCGGTGTCGTTTTGAAAGATATCCATTCTCAAGTTCTCAAATAATGTAAGCCTAGCGCGCAGCCTCCGAGTCTTTAGCAGCTTCCAGTATTATTTGTTTCACACCCGTGTAACGCTTTCTGCACGCCTGTGGCCATTTTTGAGGAATTGCGCTGCTTTCCTTTAGCATTCATTTGTTTCACGGATTAAGTTTCTGCATCGGATACCAAATGCTGGCTACATATTCGAGGTGTGGTCGTACGAGTGCGAAATCGCACCTCTTTTTTACTTTTTTTTATCCGATAATCTTCCCACCACTCGCTTGACGAATCCCACCTCCTTCAGGGCTAAGCATCAAGTATTCCTTGCATCGATTTTTTTCTTAATTATATTCCTCATAACTTTCGTATTATAATTAATCGTCCCCCGATGATGATCGCTGTTTTTCTTCGAAATAAAACTTCCGTGGTGCGAGGGGTTTGCATCTGGAGATGCATTCTTACCCCTGCCCCTGCATTTAAGGGTGGTCCCAGACACTGGAGCAGGGGAGGGGTGGTTGTTTTGGTCGGACCCCTATTCCCTTGGTCGCTCAGAAAGGGTTCGTCTCCTCGAGGCTTTTCCCCCCACTGCCGAAATTTTCCCACTCCCAACCCCATTTCATCAAAGGCGCTAAGAGGGTGGTTTTTTTATGCACTAAAGTGTTTTTCCCTTCCGCGTCTCCGCGCTTAATGATCAAGGAGGTGTGCGTGGAAGAAGAATTGGTGGGATGGGGTTGTTTTGGTTTTGAGGTTTGTTTGGGTCCTCGATGTTTTGATCACGTGCCCACTTCTTCGGGCCGTTCTCTCTCGAGTAACGAAGCTCCATCGCTGAACTCGATAACAAAGATAACACGATTGCTGTGAACTGGATCAGGTGTCGCTACTTATGGGCTGAATCTTAGGGGAAATGAAAACAAGAATGGGCATGATTGTTGATTTTTGTCAATAACACAGGCCAACGATGAAAAAACTTTTTTACTGAAAATACCTTATTATTATGTTTTTTAAGTTGCTAAATCCAAATGTGATGCTTAAAAAGTTGTATCAACCACCATTTATTCATATTTTACAGTTAAAATTATAAAATCAAGCAACATTTTTAGAATTTAACAGCTTTTTTATAGTTAAAATACAATGAGAAAGTAGGTCTAACGAACGAAAATAATTGGGGATTACTGTTGGTATTTCACCGAGAAGTTCAGCAAGCGATTCATCGCAGAAAAAGGTACACAAGAAGCTTTAAGGAAAAAAGGGAAAGAAAATGTAGACCAATTCCAGTTGACTAGTGAACTCTGTATTATCAATCTTCATTACTATTGTAAGTAATTTAACAGTAAATACAAACAATTTTATGATGTAACACAGTGTTTCATTGATTTCCCTTTTTACTGTATAGGGGTATTAGACTAAATATAAAAATACATATTGCTTGGAAACAATGGGTGATACAAAAAAACTAAGGCCAGGTTTGGCCTCGGGACATAAAAATTTATAAAGATCAGCTATCAAAATAAAAATGTTTTCAAACAAATTTTTTTTGGCTTGTGTAATTTTTGTTTGCCTCGTGTGCTAGTTGAGTACGATACGCAGAGTCAACGGAATATATCTTGAGAACAGTGGTCTCACGATGGCAACGCTGTATGTAAACATTCATTAAATTTCAAGGTATCTTTTGTATTATACCGTCTCAAATCGTCTAGGTTGTTGCAGTATTTTTTCCTCGAAGAACTCTCCGTGGGCCGGGGATCGAATCCCGGCGGTGGCAGAGATTTTAGAGATGGGTATAGAGAATGGAGAATGTGTTATGGAAAGAGAGGAAAGTAAAAAATGAAGTTCTGGACATGGTGGGTGAAGAATGGAAACTCTTAAATGAGACAGATGTATTTGAGACACCATATAGAACCCCCCCTGACTTGGGTAGTGGGTTAAAAAGTGTAGTGTGGAGCAGTGGCTTAGCGAGGGAGCGGTTTTGGGGGATAACCCCCCCCCTCCAGAGCTCAGAGAAACTTTAAGCTTAATCCATTTTACTTAATTGTATTGATATTACTAATGGAATAGTGTAAGGATTAATGAAATATCCCTCAGAAAACCGTAAAAACTCACCATTTTGAACCATCTATCTTAGAATTCAGCAAGTTTTAATCTCTAACCTAGCGCTTATCCTGGTGGGTATTCCATACCCCCACACACCACGGTATTATTCGCACCTAAATCCCCCCAGAATTAATTCCTAGCTGCGCCCCTGGTGTGGAGAAACGTAAATGAAGATGTTAAGACTTGCGCCCGTTGAAAATAGTATTAACGCATTGAAATCCTTTGCTTCCTAATAATTATGTAACATCAGTACTGTTTAATGATGTAGCAAAACTCGTTTGAATTATTGCTACGAAAATTTCTTGGACAGCGCGGTGAAGGGTTACGATTAGAGTAATAAGGAGATGAGGAAGAGGATTACGTTAGGAAAGGAGGCGTTCATGGGACCGAGAAGGAGCTGATAACAGGATAGTTATGCAACACTTGAAAGGAAAGGCTGGTGAAGAATCTGACCAGGAGTCTTAGAGCTAAGCGAATGTAAGAACATGGACACTTAGGACGAGAAGTGACTAGAAGCGTTCGAAATTTGCATGTGGATGAGGATGGAAAAGTAGAAGTGGACGGAGAGGAGACAGAATGACGAAACGCTTAACATGGTATGCGAGGAAAGGAAGCTCTGAAATGTGGTGCAGAGGCGACAGATGGTTTGGTCGGAGCGTTTAGTAAAAGAAAAGGGGGCGTTGAAAATGGTGTAGTGGTGTGAATGTTAACTAAGCGAGGAAAGAGAGGAAGAGAATCGGACTGATAGATAGAATGGAAAGGAAGAGGCCGTTTTGGAAATTGAAGAGTGGAGTCCAAGCTGAGGTTGGAGACGGGCGATGGTTATCTGCAAATTAGTCCACCTAAACTTTCCATATCTGTGAAAATACAAACAGAAACATACAGAATTTGATGAATGCGCAAATTTTCATTGTTTTTCTTTTAATTTAGATCAGTACCAGTGTTGCTGTTTCTTTCGTCGTGGTGAAATTTGTTAGTAAAATTTTCATAGTTGGCGTCCTGTAGGTTTTAAATAATTTTTAATTAACCCTTGAGAAAAATAGCTGCTTAAGTGTTCTCTTCCAATTTTTTTCTGAGGAAAATTAGTTCTACCACCTAATTCAATCAATTTGCTAGTTGAAATTGGCCACCTCACTCTTAAGAGACCGCTGGAATTCACGGTGTTTTCGTGTGGTACGACTGGTCTTTGTGGACCGATTTTGTTTGCGAAAATATACATTTTTGCAGATTCCTATTCACTTAACCGTCATTCTTTGCCCTCAAATATTCCGATCCAATATTCAGATTGCTTTTAGCACTCTTTTAAAATGTAGCACATCGGTCGTAAAACGTCAGTTTTTCTTACACGTGGGAGCGTAGATATAACCAGTAGTGGCTCTGTTGCCATCTTGCCGATGGATTCAGATGTAAATGTCGATGCTCGTTTGTTTTCTATCTTCGTCGTCTAACCTTCCCCCATCCCTGCTAGTTGCAAAGAGGACCCACCCTGTGGACATATACCCTAGCCGTCCATCGCACATCCCTTAAAAGGACATCCCATTTGTCATTATTGCCGACTGCGCCGAATTACAAGGGTAAAGAAGTAAAGTCCTGTTGACTGGATATTTTTCTGGGACGCTAATAAAATCCCTTTAAAAGTCTTCTGCATTCCCAAACTGCAAATAAAACTTTGTTACAACGACGGCTCTTGTAGCTTTCGTGAGATGGGATTATATTTTTTCATTCTCGGTCCATTTTTACGCCGCGGGAACCCGCCGTCTCTGTAATATTTACGCACTGCTCACTTCTGCCTCCACCCCCTACATGTCTCCATCTCTCCATAATATTTGTGCCCGCTTGAACTTATTTCAAATCCCTTATCCCACCCGCGGATGGTCGTTTAATTAATTTTAAGGGTCTCAATGAAGGTGTTTTTCGGGCACATTCCTACCTTGGAGACGTAAACAAAATGGCCGACGCCGTTCGCACCATGCCGTCTTTTGTTATTTCGTCAAATTCGCCAGACTTCGGACTCCGTCCTTCTTTTGTTTCTGCGCTCGGTGGAGCGATCTATCGGCGTCTCCAGACATTAAAAGCGGTGACGAAGACCTCGTGTCGAGGTCTGGATATCTTTGCAAGAGAAGGCTCTTTACGGCATCGAAAAGAAATGTAGACTTGCGTCTTTTATAGTATACGGGCTTTTGCGACGTGTTTTTACGACTTATATTTTTACGTTAGTTATAAGAAACCATTCCGTTTGTTTTTCCTTACGTGCCCTCTTCTGCGTCTACTGTCGAGTGGAAATTTCTGCATGTCTGCAATGTTATCTGTTCTGAAATCTGTGACTCTCCTACATTCGATCGGGTACTTCGTCGGAGTACTTATTATGTAACTTCGATAGTTTGCTTCGAACTGCCAATTTCTTTGCACGTGTAAGGTTTTCGTGATTTCTAAGTTGGCCGTTTCCTCGTCTAGCTATTGATTGTTTATAGACCACAGTATTGCCGTAAATTTTAGGTATTTATTTTGTGGCAAAACATTCCGGAACTTATTTAAACTGTGATTCATTTATGTGTGAAGTTCAGTGGTATTTTTGCGCTAAACTGTTTGCTGAATACCAATGAATACGTGGTTACCCACAACTTAATGTGATATTCATCATTGCCTGAAAAATTTTTTATTCAGTTCACCCTGTATGGGATTCCTTAGAATAATCTTTCTGCTCCAAATCTTTTATTCAAATAAAAATAATAGCTATCAATTATTTATATGGGCGAGTTGGAGGAAAATTTTCGCATCCATTCGCTGTGATTATTTTTTCCTACGTGCCCTCAGGTAGCAATGTCAGGTCACATAATTTTGAAATACAGCTGAGGCACTTAAAACAGAATATTTTGCAATTCTTGATTTAATGCACTGCAGGACTACCACATGAACTTATGTTCATATTGAAAGTTTTTAATATATATTTGGCATTCATTGGGTCGCGAACATATTTAGTTTATTTCTTTTATTTATTCCCATAACACTAAAAACAGCTCATATTGGCCTTCTACATCGGGGGTTTCAACAATATTACATTTAGACGTGCACGAAAAACCATGGTCTGGATGGGGACAACCTACCCAGGCGACACTCGAACCCGCGACCTCTTAGTGCGGCAGACGAGGGCTTTACCCCACCGCCACCGATTCCGGCATCTTATTGATATTCGTAAAAGATTGAAAGGTGGAAGTCATTTTTTTCACATATCATCAAAATGCCGCTGGTGCAATTTTATCGGAATATATTTCAATATTTTCTTTTATGCGCCAGAGGGCTACTGCTTGATATTAAAGCCATATTAGGAGTGTTTAAAAAAATATATTTGTCATTTTTCCAGTAGGAAATACATTCTGTTAAATTTGCTCTTGTTGATATTCTCAAAAGATTGCAGGATTTTTCTATCCGACAATTATGAAACAAGATATAACTTTTAAAGTATACCGGGACTAGCCTAAGACATACATAGACTAAGATATAACTTGCTTCGGCTCGAAATGGGAGCCCTTATTTCGTACGGTTCTATATCCTTGTCATATTCTGTCTCTCATTTCCCAAATCCCCGTTATTTCTCCTCCTCCAGACGTTGCTTAGCATCGAGGCCTTTCGTTTCGTCCTCTCCCGCGCTGGCGATTTAAAAGCAAATGACCGCGCTTTCGCATGCAAATGCAACTCTGGCCCTCAACAACATAAACGCATTCAATCTCTCTCTTTGTCTTGCGCCTCGTCCTTTCTCGTTGCGTCCCACGCATGCACCAATCGGGCGATGAGCGGTCTGCGACCCTTGAAGAGCGGATATATCCACCCGCAAAGTCGGTGCAATGGCTCAGCGACGTCACTCGGAAATAGGAAGGACGGAATATAAACCGACAATGGGGTGGGATGGTTTCCTTCATCAAAGAAAACGAAAGGCATTGATTGCGATTCGTTACCCACCATTAGTGTATTCATAATATACAAATTATTTGGTTTAAGAAATCCCAGTTCATACGAATGACAATGGTCAATTTAAACCGCATTTGAAATAGGCCAGATTGGCGCCCACGTGACGTCACAGGGACCTAGTTTCTACTCGAGTATATAGGATTTTTACATCGTCTGAGATTACCAATGCATACCAATACATATGATTCCTAGAGAACGTGTCGACGGATTTAAAACAGAAGAATTAAGCAGGTGTTAAAAGATTGGTCGATGGGAGAATTTGGTGGAAAGCTGCGTCAAACCATTCTTAGGATTTATGACTGTTGGTAATATTTTACCGAAAGATTTGTTTAAGTATGAGAGATTATTTTAACAATTTTTCCGTTGTTAAATTTTAGAGCATCAAAAGGGACTATTTTTACCAAAATTCATCGCCGTTAAAGTTCGAAATGTTATATTTTTCTAGATGGCTGCGTTTGAATATCTGTAACTTCCTATCCAACAGTCTGTCGTTCGCCTAAAGACTCTTTTGCCAGAGCTCTTACGCGCCTGATATTATTGCTATTTTGAGTTTTTTTTTAACAAAAGAAACTTTTATTTAACTGAAAAGAAGTTAATTGCTTTTCTTCACCCTTTATTGGTCTCTTATTGCTACTTTTTTTTACTCTTCTATGCTCTATATCCTACGAAGTGAAATCTTTACTCTCCGTTATGTTGGTGCCCCATCTTTTGATGAATCAAGTATGAATCTCAGCCATGTCTTTGACCACCTCTGTATGTCATTTTCTCCAACAAGAGCTTAATTTCGTTTAATTTATGCTCAGCCTTTAGTGATAAAGATATTATAATCCGTCAAGTGTGCTCATTTCATATTGTCATTTGAGCGTTTGAATTTTACTGCAACAGTCGACTGCTAAGAAATGCTGTCCAATAGCTCATGTATATTGCGGCGATAAAAAGTTGTTTTCATCTATATTCTGGAACTTCAATATGGAAAATACTAAAAAAATTAACCCTCCTTTGTGTTTTACCCTTCGCAAAGTTAGATAAAACTTCTCGTGGATTGCCTTTGTTTTAAAATCCAAGACAATATGAGGAAAATATTTGCATTTAAAAGAGGAGTGGCTTTGTAGCATACCCAATAAAGTCCATACTAAGTAAAGGACACTGCCCTCCAGTGGCCGCAACTGTTGCATCGTATTACTGGGAGTAGTTTTGCGGCGTAATAATACTGCATGGGAATAGACTCCCAACTCTGTGTTTGGTCAAGAATGTTTGATCCAACTTTGCCGCCCGCGGCGCCGTCTCAATCGTAAGGCTTCCTTCCTAATTTTATGCTCACACACGGTCAATACTCTTTGTTCTTAGTGAATTACTCTTCCAAAGGATATTTTCATCAAAATACCTAACTATTCCACTTTGCCCACTCCATTCTCCGTCATAACAAATACTCAAACGCCTCTGATCTTCTCTCGTCCTCTTTCCTCAGCGTCCAAGTTTTACTAACTATATAGCACTATACTCTGGATCCAAACCCTTCCTCTAGTCTTTTGCAAACACTCTTTCAAGACGATAATCTAATTTGCTCTTTCAAACTAAATGCCCTCATAGTTTTCCTAAATTCTTACCGCTAGTTCACCCACCTTTCATGAGATTTGGAATTCCATGCCCACTATAGTAATCGATTCATCCCAAGCCCATGTCATCCCCGGATTTCAGTTCTGCAAAAAAATCTCATAAGAGAGGATGGAACAAGCAGAACTCCTTTCACCATCGCCAACACAGTAAGGAAGTTGCATGTTCCGTGAAATACTTTCGTTAAACCTTATCGTGAAGTATCTTGAATGGTTTAAGCACTTCGGTGATGGCAACTCGAACTTGGAGACGAAAATTTAAATGAAAATTGATTAAAAAAAACCGATTCAGAATCGAGGATGGAAACGTTTTCGTGATGGAGAGGCCCTGTTAAGGAGGGTGGAAATGTATTGATGCTTTCCTTTCGACAACCCCTTAAAGCGTGAAATGGACAACTACCTCTCGATCGCGAATTAAAAGATCATGATCGCACCAGCTCTACATCGGAATCTCTCACGAGACGCGGAAAAAAAATATTCGGTCTCGCGCGTGAAATCACCCTCTCCTTGCCTACCCTCTTATATCTTCTCGAGTTTTCCACCCTCATGTCACCCCCCTCTCTCATCTCACAATAAATCCCTCTTTAGAAATGAAAGCCGGCACAACCTACCCCTATCCCCTAGAATAATTAATAATACACGAAAAAATTTCGGCCGTCTTTTTTTAATAATGCCGACATCAGCGCCGCCGCGGTGCTGGTCGTGATTAATGACCAAAAGGCTCCCGTCTCCTCTTCAACTTGTGCTACTCCGGGAGTGAAAAAATGTCGGAAGAAGAAGAAGACTTCCTACTCATGGCTTAGCGCGTCTTTCCCTCCTGCGTCTCTTTTTGACGATTCCGGTCGCTTTTCATCGGGGCTCTCCCGAGACATCTCCTTCCCCAATGGTTCCAGCCTCCCCTCCTCCGCATCAATTGCAGCGGGAAAACTTAAACCGGCTAGCAGGGCTCCCCGCGTGTTATATCACGTCTTAGCGTCTGACAACACCCTTAGATCCGCTCGAAAATTTTATCCATCGAGATTCTATGGCAGAATAAAATTGATGGGTTTAAATTGGAATGTAAGTCATTGAGCGATGGACATTGATTGCCAATGTTCAAACAAAGTGCTCCATAGGCGATCCAAGATCGTGTCGCAATCAGCCATGCAGTCACCATCAACGGTGAAGTGGCTCTTAAGTGTGGGGTCACTCTAAAAAATAGTGTCATGAACCAAAAGCCGTCGACTGACTACCAATAGTATTGTCATAAATCCAATACATCGGCTGTTTACGAATACTTAACTTCAAACAGTAGTCAATAAATATTTGATTTTTCTCGTTGAATAGAGATAATGAACCTTTCTCTGGCTTCCGACCAGGTAAGGCACTCCAATTCCGTCGAAGTTTCAATAATTTAGAACCTTTCCATTGTCATGTACCTTTCATCAGGACTGATTGAACTCGTTGCCCTCAATCAATCCTGAGGACGCGGAAAAATATTCAATTGAGACGTTGGCTGAATTGGAGAACCGAACCCGGTCGGAAGACGGAGAAAGATTCATCGAAATAGTTCTGTCCATAAGGTTGAAGTTTCCGTTGTAAATGTAGAAATTAAGAGCAATTGGGTGCTTTAGTTGATTATTTTATCGTTTGACGACCATTTCCTATGATTTCACAATGTAGAGGAAGGAATATGATGGTATTTTTAAATAGAATGAAAAGGAGTTGAATCTCAAGGAGAATTTAAGAGGGAAGTCCACCAAGGAAGGGGAGACTGTCAGAATCCTTCGTAAACTCTCCATTGGAACCTACCAACTATAGGTAGAATGGCAAAATTATCTGAACCATCCTCCATTTCAGGCAGGGTAGTAGTGACAAAAGAAGCATCTTTCAAGGGTATTTTTTTCTCATTTAGCGATCATATTACTTCTATCATTTTAACTCGATATATATATCGTCTATGGTTTACGACTACTGTTAATAAAAAATTGCTAGCCGTCATTGGTCAAAAACTTATTACAATCGGTATTTATAAAACCGTTGCCACTCCGAATCGAAACCAATAGAATGCTGGTCTTAATGCACCACGCACGAGAGCTGTTGAAGTCGAGCTGGGGCCTCCGAACTCTGCCGACTCCCATACGTTTTAACACTAGAATGCCCGGCTGGGTGAATTTGACCCTGAATAGAATATTATGCTCATTATTTTGATAGGAAGAAAAAATTTTAAGACTCATATTTCATGACTTATAATTGTTTAGTTTGGTTTACCACTGTGCAAAATTTAGGCCTGATATTATTATTTTCTATTTTTTTCTCATCACTTACACCTGCCATGCCCGGATGGCTCATTTTGACCCAGACTATCAAATCCATTTGAAGCCTTTCCACTTTTCCTTTGCATTCAATGCAACGGTGTGTTTTATACTGATTTTTCGTCAAAATGTTACTGTAATTTTTTATTTAACCCGATACCATTGAAATTCATTGTACCTCCCAAAACCCATCAGAGGAAATGTGATAGGTATTCACAACTTTGTGGAAGCTAGTTTCCAATAATACCATAGAAATTGTCGAACAACTACAATTTTTACATTTTTTGTCTAATTGAATTTTCTACTACCCTCCCAAATGCTTTATAAACGGTATTAATAAATTAACGTGGAAGGAATGAAGTGTTTTGAGTAAAATATGCAAACATGGTCAAATTGGCTCAAAATGACCCACTCGGGCATAATAGGGCGTAAGGATTGGTCGGGCCTGCTAGTGTTAAATAGGAGCATGCGATAAATACGATTGAAAGCAACGTGCATTTTGAAGTAAAAAAACTGTTGTCTAGTATCCAAATAATTTATCTTCCAAGTGAAAATCACTTCCGAATTAAATGAGCTGGTAGCAAAAATTTCGAAGCTGCGCTTTTTCCCTTGCATTGAAACGGAACGACAATCTATAGGTCCCCCTGGACCAGTGGCGTAGCCAAGGGGGGGGGGTCTGAGGGGTCCGGACCCCCCCCCCCGAAATATAAAAACATAATTATTTTCATTTACAAAATAAAATACTGAAAAATCATGACTTTTAAAGATTTTTCTTTAACAAATGATGTTTTTTCGATTATGAAAAGTGTTAAAATAAGTTTAAAACCCATTACTTAGTACCCTGTTTTTAAAAAAGTTTCCCCCCTGGTTTTGGACCCCCTCCCGAACGAAATTCCTGGCTACGCCACTGCCCTGGAAAATGCGAGACAATCTATTTATTGGACTCTGTTGGGATATCAGTAATATCAGCATTCCAATGTTTAGATATAACGGCCGTTGTATGTCAGTGGCATTGAAAGTCTACGTCTCATTTTCTCTTGCTCTTCGATGCGTCTTGGTTCGATTCATTGGCTGCTCGATTAAACGAAATCATATGGGTTCCTTCGATTAATCGATGATCGAACCTTTCGAAGTAGCCAGGGTGTTAGGAGTCGTGCAAGAGGGTGCAGGAATGCAGGATGGCTGCGATGAGAGTAGGCTGGAGGGGATGAAGAAGGATAAGAAAAATGATCCATTAATCTCCGGCCCGTAGTCTGGTCGGCGCCGGGCGTCTCACACGGGATGGAGGAGGACAAAGGGCAAGTGGCGGGGGGTGTCTACGTGGAGGCGAGGCGGTAGTGGTTGTAGGGAGCTGGCTTGCGGAATGGTGGTAGAGACGCCGCGACGCGCGGTGAGTTTCGTGTCGTGAGTGTGACGGGAATTCGAACCAGAGTCTCGAGAGACGTGACTCCTCAACGCACTGGGATCTACATCGACATAATACCCTGCGAGCCACCTCTAGGGTGTTTGGCAGGGGGTGATCAATCACCAGCATGAAGCATGCAATTGGACTCCCACATGCACACCACACCGTCCAAAAAACGTCACATATACTAACAAATTATGCTACTAGAAGAAAGAAGAACTCCTGTTAGAAATAATAATAAAATTAAGAAACATGCATTAAGTTTTACATAGGTTAGTTGGCTACACTACAAGTCATGCGATCTATTTATGAGTTCTATCGCTGCCGTTATAATCTCTTATTGATCGTGGAAAGGATCGCGTTAAACACTATTATTTTATTATCGAATTTGGTAATTCAACCATTTGGACAGTTCATCAGAGAAAAACGGATGTAGAGGTGTGGACATCAGGAAAATAATTGCGTTAGCAAATGACGCGTACGTGAACAGGAAGCAGCTTATGAGAGGATCGCCACGTTTAAATTTAAAGAAAAGGTTTGTGGAGAGCCTGATTTGGAGTGTAGCGCTTTATAGTGGTGCGAAAACGAGGACACTCAGGAAGGAGGGCGAGAGAAGACAGGAGGCGTTCGAGATTTGGGACTGGAGAAGAATGTAGGAGGTGAAGTTAGCGTAGGGGAGGAGGAACGACGAAGTGCTGGACGTGGTGGGTGAGGAGAGGCAGCTTTTAGATGAGATACGGAGGAGACAGAATGTATGGATGGAGAGAATACTTAGCGCGGAGGGGATGTTGAAATCAGTGTTAGAGGGAAGAATATTGGGTAAATAAGGGAGAAACGAGGGAGAGGAATTCGACCTAAATTTCGGCGTCTTCTCTTTATTTCAGAATGACGTTCTCTTTATGATATTCGAAGAAAAAAGGACCCAGCCGTAGCCGAACGTATGAGGATTGTTTACTGCATGAAATAACCACTAATTGGTTCCACTTTAAACTTTTAAAATCCGCTGATTCATGTTCTAAAGCTAGTTTCAAGGTGGAGAGATTTTCGCGGAGTTGGTGTCTTCTGGAAGTGTATTTAAATTTTCTTGAGTGGAAAAATCTGGATCCGTTCGCTACCATTCGTCTTCACGGTCACTTCATTGCAAACCGTCGAGTGCAGGCAATTGCAGGTGTGACTGCACCGGCCGTAACGTATTTTTAACTCCCTAAACGATAGGTGAGCTTCTTCACGCTTTAGCATAATGCATTCTGCCTTTGCCCGAGACACTCCGCCATTGAGGTAACTCCCTGACAATTATAACGGATTCATTAGACATGGGCTTTCCACTTTTGAAAAAAGAGCGCTCTTTGCTTTTTTCTTTTTTTTTCAAGAACTAATGACCGGGCCCATATTGGTCGCCATGGCTTTCTACGAGCACAGCCAACGGTACATCTTTTGTCTGCCAGAGATTAGCATGATATGCGCTTGCGCTGCCGTAGGTGTAATTAATTCCCAGGCACCCGACTGTATGTCTTTATGAACTTCGTCAAAAGAATGTATAAGTGGACTTCTGAGTTTATAGTAATAATGCAACATGAGGTTTAACGTAAAATTAGATGTAATTGGAAATAAAAAAAACTTTAACAGGCTTACAGTTGGTGAAACAAGCATACTGAATTTTGGCGGCCAAACAGAAGAAAGCGGGGTTATCAGGGAGAAAATGGTGTGCAGAAATGCGTTAGCAAAAGAGAAGGTTATTTTTAGGAATTAGCATTGAAGAGTTGTTTTAAGTAGAATTTAGAGAAAAGTTTGAAGAAAGGAAAATTTCGAGTAGAATTTCCGTGGAGTGTAAAATATAAGGTATCCGGAAACTTGGTTGCTAAGGAAAGAGGACAAGAAAGGCTGGATGTGCTCGAGATGTGAATTTGGGTGAGAATGTTGAAGGAGAGACGCAGGAAAAGAAAATTGAGTAAGTAAGAAGTGTTGGACAAGGTGGGTAGGGCAGATCGGAGTTACTGAGGGGACAGACTAATCCTCTTTGGAGTAGGTATACTAGGTGAAATTTTATATCCACATTTTCCTGAAGTGACGTCATGTTTTCGACATAGGGCGAACCTCACTCCCAAAAACAGACCAATATGGCCAGTAACCTGAAGGCCTTCCACGGAGCTGAAATGACCTTGATAAAGAGACATGGTGGACGTGGGCCAAACGTGTGACAATATTATGGGTCTTAAAATATCTATTATTTTATCAACCTAATTTAACTTCTAGGTTAAAAATGTTGTTTTAAGCATTATGTTCTAATGTTTAAAAGCCTCCTAGCGGAAACTTGTCCCCTTTTTTTGTCTCGTATGTTTAACTGGTATGTGCGTGAGCTTCCAAAAATTTCGACTAAAAGTATGATGCTTTGGTTGAATCTAATACACATACACGGTTGATCACGCCCAACTGATAATTTAAAAATAGTGTTCAAAATAAAATTGGAGTCAGTCCCTTTAAGAATTTCTCTTTTTCGATAAATCACTAAAAAACAGAAAAGGTTATTCACGCCGCGAACATTTACCTGCGTTAATGCATGGCATATACAAACGTGGTATACTTGGATTCGGGCAGTTTGTTCGGAGGGTATACTGAGCGGTAAGAGGATGTTAGAAGGGGTGTGAGAGGAACGAATGCTTGGTAAGCAGGGAAGGGGGAAGAAAAGAGTTGGATATACCTCCAGACGAAATGGAAAAGAATTAGCCTCATTTGAATGGAAGAGGAGAATTTAATTTAGTCATAGGGGCAGACTGGAGTGATTTGCAAAATCATCCCGATGGAGGACTTGCGCATATAACTTCATTTTCTTATCATCATGGAATATTAGTACCAAATAACAGCGTTGAATTGGCTCCTCCGATTGGATCTGAGCGATTCTTACTTTATTATTACTATAGTATTTTACCGATTAAGGTAGGTTTCCACGGAGTACTAAAGAAGTGATCTTGGAGCCTCCCTTTCCTTCCAGCACTGCCTTCTTCAATTCACTGTAAGGCCTACTCCCTTTCAATCTATCTAAAATTCCTTTTATTTTCCTTCCCCTCCCTCGTTTACCTAACATTCTACCCTCTAACACCGTTTTCAACATCCCCTCCCCGCTAAGTACTCCTCCCATCCATACCTTCTGTCTCCTCCGTATCTCATCTAAAAGCTGCCTTTCCTCGCCAACCATATCCAGCACTTCGTCGTTCCTTTTTCTCTCTGTCCATTTCACCCTCTCCATTCTTCTCCATACCCACATCTCGAATGCCTCCAATCTTCTCTCGTCGTCTTTGGTCAGTGTCCACGTTTCCGCACCGTAGAGCGCTACACTCCAAATCAAGCTCCTCACTAACCTTTTATTTAAACTCCTACGTAACGATCCTCTTTAGAAGCTCCTTTCTGTTCAAGAACGCCTCTTTTGCTCTTGCAATTCGCTTCCTGATGTCCTTGTTACTGTGTCCGTTTTCCTCTAACGTGCTGCCCAAATATTTGAATTGCTCTACCCGCATAAGTTTTCCCCACCTACTTTTGTCTTGAGTCTCATATTCCTCGCTGGCGATGCTTTTCAAAACCGCATTACCTTAGTCTTCTTGTGATTGCTTCTCATCCCATACTCCTCGCATCGCTCGTCTAACGCATCCACTAGAGCCTGCAGTCCCCTCGCTGACTGGGAGATCAGCGCCTGATCATCCGCGAACCTTACCGATTTAAACATCATTCCTCCCAATTTCACTCCATAAAATTAATTTTTACTATAAGTTTTTAGTACTTTTGTTTGATTCCGTGGTATTAGAAAAATTTTCTTCAAAAATGTTACCGTGGCAATTACTCTACTATTATGTATGTTATATCTGCCTCAAGTTACCGGCCTCGGTGGCGGCAGGGTAAAGTCCTCGCCTGCCAAATATGAGGTCGCGGGTTCGAGTCCCGCCTGAGTAAGTTTCCCTTATTCAGGGCATTGTTATTTGTGTGTTTCATTGTTGAATTCGATGAACACCCCGATTTAAAATGGCCAATGAAAGCTGTATTCGGAAGTTTGGGAAGAAAATAAAAAAATAAAATAAAATGAAAATAAAAAAGGTCACTCAGAGAAAAAAATCTTTAATTCGTCCTCCTTAACTATCCCTGAAATATGATTCATACTTGTTAACTAAATATGACCCCTGAAACACTATGTATTAGTGTGGATAAGCGCTGTGGACGTGTGTCTCTGCGATTGCCTGCCGAGGAGTCTGGTTCTCTCTCGGTACCAAAGCGGTGTCTCCCCATTTACCTTCGGCTTGTTCGTTGGAGAGACAATTAGCGTCTCTTAAGCGACAGCCAACCTGGTCTTCTTTCATCTCCTCGTGGCGGCCGCCGCGCTTCAGATGTTTCGTCGAAGATAGGGACGGGTGCCGCCGCAGACGCCGATCTCAAGAGCCTTCGCACACTTAGACGTCAACTGTTAATCACTTCGCGAGCACCCTCTTTAGTCGGCCCCCCTTCCTTCCCCCCCCCCTTATCTCCCATTCCCTCGCACTCCTACTGCGCCCGTACAGCTCCCTCTTTCATTTACGTGGCCTATAGTGGACGTATATATTTTTAATCCCGTGATTTGTGTGATAAACTTATCGCCCTTACTTTAGGTATTCTTAAATATCCCTGGATGCAAATTTACGTAATTAGATGTTCACTACTTGTTTTGCCTATTTTAGTATGGTATACATTGCGATTTGAACACATAGTCTACTCGAAAATGAAAAAAAATTGTGTGATTGATTGACGTACATAAAATTTAATTTTCACAGGAATATATGATAAGTTTGAAGATATAATCTAATCAAAATGAAAAACATGGGAATGTAATTATTTTATGGACATAAAAATTTGATTCCACGGGAACGTATGATACGTCGAATACAAATATAAATGCTCGCAATAAAAATCAACAGAATTTACTTATTAAAGTATGGGGTATCTGTTATGCTTGTATTCTCAGCCATAGATTCTTTTTGTAGAATATCCTCTTCGCCTGAGGTATTTCTACTGACTGTATCTTTCTTGCTTTGCCCATCTCTGGTTATTCGGCTTCCTATATAAAAAACCTGTATCATCTCTTTTAGTTTTTGTTTTCCAGGTTAAATGTTAGTTTCAATCCCGCCCTTAATCCTTTATGCTGCTGAATATTTTTTTTTCCTTTTACTGATTTTCTGCTGATATTTGGCCATTGCCTTATCCATATTTGTCAAAGCCTTCTTCATACCATTCTCAGCCTTGGCTATGTCGTCTGCAAACTGCAGCATACTAGTTCTATCTACGTGCATATTCACTCCCGAAGTCTCCTCTTTGACGCAGTTTTCGGCTTTTTCAATGTAAATATTAAAAATTACTGGGGGAAATGTACATTATATCGTAGAATGTTTAGCATTATTTCACTCTATATCTTCTAATTACGAGTAAGTACGAAGTGTTGCGTTACTACGGAATTAATTTTCCGTAGGATTTTAATGCTTTTTTATATCAAACCATAATTTATAACTGTTGAATGAGAAGTTCTGTAACTAATTTATTTTTATTTTCATTGCAGGTTTGTATTGGCCGATTGAAAAACGGAATCGTCCCCAGACCATTGTGAAATTATTAGTCCAAGAGGCTCCTGAAACATGTAGGATATTGGGTAATAGTAGGATAATAAAAGTGCTCTTCATCAAGGATTTCTGGATGATATGGTTGCAGTAGTAAGCAATTTGATAAATTTCTAAACTTCTTATATCCGAATAACTGTACCTGTTTATCAACAACTTGGATGATAATGGCTGAAACGGAAGTTTTTTTCTTATTTTTATTGGAGCTTTGGTGTCAATTTAAATTCATAGCTAAGTATACGGATTAACTTTATTTTAAATGCAGAACCGATTATAAGATTTTAAGTTCGATCCTAACTATCACAAGTCACTTAGTTGGTCGGAATTTTCTAGCGTTGGAGATGTTTATAATTTCAATGCTGTGATTTGTTCCCTATTATGTCAAATTCACGACATGGGATCTGATATATATTCTCCTGCTGCCACATTCTCTCTTGCGTTGTATATTCGCTTTCGTGGTCTTATATCTTAAATGGTTATTTCAGTTGGTTGAAGTTTAAGTGGTAGATGGATCATAGCAGTAGATGCAATTTAAGCAGCAGATAATAACGCGGGGATCCGTTTTTTTGTACATTGCGAGGAACGACATATCCCTGAAAATACGGTACATAAAAGAAAGTGTAAATACGTAGGATATTAGGGCCTGTTTACGCGATACATCAACATGTACGAGTTAATGTCGGTTAAAATGAGCGATTTTTCGGGGCAAGTACTAATGAATGGACCATATAAAAACGTTATACATATTTCCTGTGTATGCGTTCGCGTACAAGTTTGGTGGCTACACGGTGCATTTTCGTGTTCATTCATGCGTTTATACATTTGGGCATTAACTCGTACGGGTTAAGTTACCGTGTAAACAGGCCTGTAGAGTAGGACACATTCCTTCAGCATCTGGGAATGTCTGCCTTCGAAGATGGAAGGAGTTCCGCTACTGAGAAGAATGTACTCGAGTTTTTAGCTTAAAAACTGATGACTCGTGTGGTGTTACATTCCTCGAGAATGGCACAACGCGGCATATCGATGTTTACTTATCTTTAGGTCTGTCTCCCCCCCCCCCCATCTCTTACGAATGGAGGAGACTCGCATTTCGCGTGCCTATTGAATGCTCCCTCACTTTCCTCGCGGTCCCATTCAACAGTCGAAAAGGGAAGCGACGTGGCGTGCACATGGCATATATGGCGGGAGAAGGATCGATTGGTCGAACTGAGTGTCTGTGTGTATTGCGTGAACATCCATTCTTCATCCGACCAACTCCTCCGCCCTCCACCTATCCACCCCTCCCTTATTCCCCTTCCCCCTGCAATCGTCATTGCTCTCATTTTTCCTGCTGTTGTTTGGACGACGTTCTTTGCTCTTCTTCCTGAATATTACACTTCCTAAACAGGCTCATTCAACAATTCACTCACAAATAAAATCCGCGGATTCAAGCATGATGCAGTGGAATTTTTCCATATTGAAATAAATACTGGCAAGTTTCCACGATTATAAAATTTATTAAGACCTAGCTTTCAATGTTGCTACAACATCTCCGATGAGGACACTTACCAGCTTATTTCCTTATTCCTTATTTCACTTACTAGCGTATTTTCTGGCCCCCTTTCTTTTTACCTTTTGCTTTCGTGTGTTCATTGCTTCCTGTCATCACTGAGGCCGAATTCCAATTCCATTTGGGGTTTATTAGGTGTAAGTACTTTAATTTTCACAGTTTCTGGAAGTTACGTCAAGTTTTTCGACTTAAGGACGAAATTCACGACCAAAGCAGGATGTAGTGCGGCTGAAAGCGTGCCATGGAGCCGTAGTGAATAAAACATGGCGGATAATGGGCAATCGTGTAAACAAATCATTTGTTCTTAAAATGTTGTTTTATCAAGATAAGCTGCAGTTATATGTTTAAAATGGTTTTTAGACAGTACTCAATTTTATTTGAAGGCCTGTAATGACTTATACCTAATTCTTGACTATTAAATATCATCTGGTGACTTACTAAATATCGAATCTTCATAATTTCTAAACATGGCCGCGGATTTTATCCTCTAGCTAGGCAGTCAGTGAGTTGCATATGCAATCGTTGGTATATGTTGCGTGGTAATAATACTAGACTTACTAAGGGGACCGTTTTGAAAGTGGCATCGAATTTATCCTCTCTACTTTAACAGACAGGATATCACGCTGATGTTGCGTCGCAGTTAAAAGAATTGCCGTTAATAGTGACGTAATAATGATGTATGGCTTTTCTGTTGACGTGGAAAATTTGGCATCGTCGGCACTTTCGGAACTGTCTTAGTTTCCTGATTCCTCTGTGTCCCCAGGACGTCTAAAGATAGAAAAGTTATCGTCAATTATTCTCACCCAGATATAGATTATACTGTTATCGCGCTAGCCGAACCATCGTCTGGCGGAGAGCTATGGAGGGGATGATATTTTAAAGACATACTCTGCACTAAGGAGGTGAAAGTTGGAATGAGAACTGTACAGTGTACATTCTAGGAAACTCAAGACTGATACGGTATTCCGTCAAAGATATTCTTTCGGTTCTTCGTTATTCTTTTGTTATCTTGCGGCGGTTGTGTTAAAACTGTTCGGAATTAAATATCAAAGTTAATGAGTTGTCAGAAGCATTTCCTTCATGTCATTATTAATTCGGAAAAATTTCGCTATTCCTGATTGAAATCCAATTCGTTTTCCGTAGGTCCTTTTATTACTTACTAACTGGTTACTTCTTTCTACCATTAACAAACTAGCAGTTTGATTTGCATGTCAGCATGTCCGTGTCCTTAGCTCTCTTCTAGTTTCTTGTTTGACTGCGTGTCGTTGTCCTGACTTGCATTCGGTGAAGGAGCGCGCTTCCGATCAAGGCTAGAATAAGTGCTGCATGTCTGATGTGAAATCACCCAATGCCACACACCGTGGCGGTAGCATGCACGCTAACTCGTAGGTGTAGAGTACTCCTGCTGGTTCCACTTTTATGTCATCAATTTTTACTATGATTCCCGTAGATTCAGTTTTAATTCTTCTCCGTTCTCGCTTAAAGAGTATGCTGCTTTTTGACTAATGCCTTCTTGTCATGCCAAGCCATTTCTTTCATAATTTACATTTTATTTCAAGGAACAATGGGCTATATTTTCCTGCCTATTGAGTGAAAGCTGTGGTGTGTATTATTCAGTAATGAATTATGAATTTCTTGCACCGCGATTCTCCCAAAGGTGTTGAGTTAAAATTGATTTTTACCTACTGGCAACCTAAGAATCAATCATCATTGATCTCTAAGGTGTTGGACGTTGACATATCATTTGTCTAGAGTTTTCTCTTCAACGCTCTTGCCATTGTCGTTTCCTGTCGTTTACTTTCGATAAAAATATTTTTTAAATAGAAAGGTTTACCAACGTTTTGTGGATATGGTATGTTATTCATTGAAAATTTTGAATTAAAACGAATGCATCGGAGATGTTTGACTTGTGAGTGTCAACGAGCATTTATTAAAGTATCTTATAGATTATGGGAGAGGGAAAACCATATCCTATTCGTAATCTATCTAATAATCTTAGTCTGCTGTGGCAAATAATTGCCAAACTTGAGAACATAGCAATATCAAAAAGATATTTATTTCATTTCCCAAAAATTACATCAAAATCGATAGAAATTCAGTGAAATTAGGCACCCTTAGAAGAAACAATCTTGTGTTAGGGGTTGCCGCCATTCAGTAAAAATGAAGCAATTCTCGGCAATACATATTACAAGTAGTTAAACAAAAGGAGCTCATACATGAGTCACCATAGTAACATGTGTCCATCTATTATGAAGTAAAGTATGTGAATAAACTTGTAAACCGTTACAAAATACTATAAGAATACAGTAATGGGAAATTATCATTAAACAAAATAATATTCTAATAAAATTTGTTGAAAAATAGAAGAGCATAAGCAATTGACATAATAAGTGGAACCGTCGTCTTGAGGAAAATCAAGAAGTTGTCTCAAATAGAAATTCAAAATCATAAAAGAACGTAAAAGAGACGAAAAACTCTTCAATACTTCCAAGCTTTTTTCCTTGCATATATGGAGCCTTTCCACCTCGTACAAGCTTCAAGTTTTCGATTCAACATAAAAGCGATATTACCTCTAATTATAATTTGAGCAGTGCGCTTTGGTATGGAGAGTAATTATGCGGGTGTTGCCATGCCGATTTCGAATGCGTCACTTCCTCTTCCTTTGTGCATAATTGGTTTTCGCGCCTGAGTGCCCGCGTGTGTGGCGCCTTTTTCCCTGTCCATCACGACCGCCTCTCCCGCTACTTGGTTGGTTCCGTCAAATTCCGCGGAAAAGCTCTTGCTGGGCACTCCTCGTCGCCCCATTCGACCGATGTGTCCCTCCTTTGGTTTTCCCCCCCTCTCCCTTCCTCAGAGGGCGTCCAGACTGATTTCCATAACGACAGACACTTCTAAGCGCCCTCTCTCTACACTCATATACATGCGTCTTCCTCTCTTTCCCTCCATTTCCGCTGCCTTTTATGTCCTATGCCGCACTAGCCGCCTCTCCTCCAATTCACTTACATTTCTTCCTTTGACCTCAAAAAAAAACCTGTGTGGGTGAGGACACGGCGCATAGGCGCATCTGCTTTTTTACGTAAGCCATTTCTTTACCTCTCTCTCTCTGTCTCTCTCTCTGTGTCTCCATCTCCCCATTCCACGGTCACATTGGCAGAGCAAAGATCCGTTGGAGTGTATGCACAGTTCGATTGACATTTGGTGCCTCTTCAGCATCATCTGCAGCTCTACAGATCACTGCAACAATCTCCTCATCAGCTGCTTCCCCTAAAATATCCCCGCGTGACGGGACTCGAACCTGGGCCCGCGAGGTTAGAACCTTACTCTTCCCAAGCTACGCCAAACCTCGCATCATATTACATGACCTATCCAGGGGGTCATTTCCTGGGAAGTGGTACTCCAAAATTCCTTTGATTCTCTTTTTCTTCGGTCTTTGTTTCTTAACCAATCTCTCAATTTGAAAGAGTTCGAATCTGGACATGCTGAGCCAACTCGCAAAATGATGCATGTAAACCTGCCATAAGTGGTCAAACTTATCATCATCATCATCATCATCTACAGCTTTACTGCCGGGTGTGGGCTTTAGCCTCTCCGTTACATGATTACATTCAGCTCTTCCTCTTGCTTTCTCCTTCCATCTCGTAACTCCAATTGCCTCCAAATCATCCTCCACACCCTAAAGCCATCTCTTTCCTGGTTTAACTCTTCTTCGGAACCCTTCCATCTTGATATTAAGTATTTTTTTGGGTATTCTGTCTTTTTCATCCTTTCTGCATGGCCCAACCATGCGAGACGAAATGACACAATTGGCAAATCTAGCTATATCCTTCCCTCCTAGTATTTCTTTTATCTCATTGCTCATTCAAATTCTCCATCCCTCTCTTTCCGTATTAGGCCGTAGAATCTTCCAATTATTAATATTCTAAATTTATTTATTTAAGGGATTTCTTCTTCCAGTCTTGAACGTTCTGCGTTCTTCCTGAAGCCATAATTGACCCCTGATTATTCAACCGTTAGTACCAGTGTTGTGTACTCCAGCATTGGTGAGGCTCATTTTTAAGGGATTATCTATAGATTAACTTTTTAAACAGCCTTTATCTCCCTTATTGTCTACAAAGAAGCAAATGGAATGATTGGCTTCATCGATGAAGAATTTTGGGTATCTAGAATCGATGAAATTTATTAATGAGGGCCAATTAATATAGACGTTAAGTGCCCATTAATGGTTTATGATCAGCGAACGTTGTGAAGGGCCGAAATTTCGTCGAAAGTGTAACGACGTTTATCTGCTATTGGTAGCTTAAGACAGCCCTTAAATTTTGCGATCGTCGACTAGTGTTAAATAATTTCATGAAAAATCGGTTTAAGGTGTGATGATCGATCCTCCAAATAGGGTTTTTAAGTACCATAGGCAAGGGATGTGTGGCTGGAGAGAAAAGTAGGTTGGGGAAGAACTTAACAGGGTCAACTATTTTGGCAGAACATTACGGGATAACGTATAAAGAATTAAAAACGTTAGGAAGAGAAATGCGTTAGCAAAGGAGGCGTTCATAGGGAGGAGCTTATGAGAGGATATTTATGAAAGAGTTTAAAGAAAAGCCTAGAGATAATTTTGAGCTTGGGTTCAGCGGTTTATGGCGCGGATATATGAAGATACTTAGGCAGGAGAACGAGAGAAGACGAGATGTGGGTGTGGCGAAGAACGGAGAAGGTGAAGTGGACGGAGAGGAGGAGAAACGACGAAGTGCTGGACATGGTGGGTAAGGAGAGTCAGCTTCTAGATGAGATACGGAGGAGACAGAAGGGCGGAGCTAGTACTCAGCGGAGAGAGGATGTTGAAAACATTGTTAAATGCGTAGAATGTTGGGTAAACTAGGGAGAGGAAGGAAGAGAATAGGATTGCCAGGTAAAATGAAAGGAAGTAGGGCTCATTGTGAATATAAGAGGGATGTTTATGTAGGGTTGGGATTCTGCTAGTATACTTGTGAAATACTCCAGGGAAAGTTACCTTAATCGATAGAAATCTAGAGTAACAAAAATATTTCTATCTCCCGCGATGACTACGACAAGTTAGGTGATCAAATAAGCCTCTACTCATGAATATCGCCTTTATTTCTTGACTTCTGTCTATCCCTCGTCGCAATTTCCCCCACTCCTTCCCTTCCCCTCCCCATCCCTTCGGTTGCACACTTGCTCTATTTTTAAATCCCTCTTCCTTCCCTCATCCTTCAATGTCCGTGTCACCACTACATTATGCATCGCCTTGGGCCATTCGCCTTCTCCTTCTTCCTATTCTTCGCGTAATCGCGTCTCCTCTCCTTCGCGTAATCATTTTCCTTACCTTAACACCGAATCGTTAAATCACCTTTACACACGTAGGTTTCCAGGCCTCGGTGATACTACGAAAAATTAATGGTTGGTTGGTACCGATTACCATTGACATTTGAATATGACAATAGGGTGGTTTCCTGTTATTTATTTATTTCCTACATCGAAAGATTATGACTCCTCGAGTACGCATTTCACGCTCTTTGATTTTTGAATGACGATGTCTATTTTTCGCAATTAAATGAAAAGTGAAAATTTTCAAGTGCGCGAAAACGCGACGGCTAAGTATGAATGCTGGGAAAAGCCCGTGTGACATCATTCTGGTTCCCGCTATCGCAAAGTGAGGTGACCTTGGGGCGAGAATATGTGCGCCACTACGATGCAGACTGCTAGTAGGTAGCGCTTGGGTTAAATAAGGATAATTAATACCCTATCAAACGAAGGAAACTTTCCGACCTTAAGCACTTTTAATAGGTGATTATTAAGATCTGTTTCCCTGAGCTCTGTGCCTCATGCATGCATTGGTAATCTCAGACGATGCAAAACTACTATCTACTCGTATAGAAACTAGGTCCCTGTGACGTCACGTGGAGTGGCATCGCATGGGCGCCAATGTGGCCTTTTTCAAATGCGGTTAAAATTGACCATTGCCATTCGTCTCAACTGGGATTTCTAAAACCAAATAATTTGTATATTATGAATACACTAATGGTGGGTAAAGAATCGCAATCAATGCCTTTAGTTTTCTTTGATGAAGGAAACTACCCTATTTGCGAATTCTCCACACATTTGTTACAAAATACTTGTTAAGCTTTAATAACTTTTGACACAATCCGGTTTTCAGCGTTGAGAATGTTTTCAAACGCAATTGGGTTTAATGGTGATTAATGTAGCATTTCTAAAGTATGTAATTGGCAGAAAATCGCTGGCCGCGGTGAGGTATAGTCTTCGCCTGCAAAGAAAGACGAAGTGGGTTCGACTCTCGCCGGGGTAGGTTGCCTCTAACCAGGGCTGGTTCGTGCACGAGTAATTGTCGAACCCTCTGATTTGAAAGGCCAATTTTTTCCGGTGGTATTATTATTACAGTATTCTACCGATTAAGGTAGGTTTCCATCGAGTACTAAAGAAGTGATCTGGGAGCCTCCCTTTCCTTCCAGCGCTACCTTCTTCAATTCACTGTAGGGCCTACTCGCTTTAAATCTATCTATCTAAAAATCCTATTACTTTCCTTCCCCTCCCTCGTTTCCCTAACATTCTACCCTCTAACACCATTTTCAACATCCCCTCCCCGCTAAGTATTCTCTCCATCCATACATTCTGTCTCCTCCGTATCTCATCTAAAAGCTGCCTCTCCTCGCCAACCATGTCCAGCACTTCGTCGTTCCTTTTCCTCTCCGTCCATTTCATCTTCTCCATACCCACATCTCGAATGCCTCCAATCTTCTCTCGTCTTCTTTCCTCAGTATCCACGTTTCCGCACCGTAGGGTATGGGAATAAATAAATAAATATATTCATTTTACTATATAGGTTTCAATTTGACTGCGTCATATTCGACGATTACTTAGTCCCAGTAGTGGTTATTCCGATGTGGACGATGTGTACCTCCGTAGATTCTTAGAGTAAAAAAAACCTTAGGGAAAAAAGAGGTTTATCGGACAAGGAGAAGGGCATGGGAACTTGATGTAAAAAGGTTTTTTTTCCTTGTGATCGTTCGGTGTGAGGGGGAGGAGTAGGTAGTGGGTCATCGCATGCGGCCAAGGCTCTGTGTTTCGTGTGTGTGCGGACATTAAATAATTGAGAAGTGGGGCGATGGCTCTCGCATGTCTCAAGACGAGCCCCTCCCCCCAATGGCAGTACCACCCCCACCCCCTCTCTATCGCTCCCTCAACTCTTCCGTCTTCGGCCGAATTCCAATCCAAGTATAACATCAGAAATGTAGATATATTGCAGTTCATGCTTCAGTACCTACGTGCACTCTGATGCATATTTAACACTAGAAGGGTCAAACCCGTAGTAAACTTACTTACGGGTAACATGTATTTACTTAATTATATTGCGCCCAGAATTTTTTTCCTGTCGTCTTCAATTTCAGTGGCTTCAATTTATATCATAGGGTACGTATTCTGTTAAAATGTATTTTTTTACGTAGAAATGGAGCAATACCACCTGCCTACCTCAAAAACCCCCGCCATAATGCCGGGTTGAGAGTTTCTATTTTACTTATAACGGGCATGCGTGTTTTATTCAAAAAATGAGTGCTTTATATTACTTCTGGCAATGTTGATGTTTTAGTTAGCACATTTATGCATTAAACATTCCTAAATACATTTTGAATGGAAGCAAGCAGCATATCTGCCGTATCGAGTGGCTGTGGTAAGTTGGGGTAGAGGAAGCAGCACCTACGTGACCGCTGTTAATTTTAAATTTTATATTGTGAAAGGATTCGTATAAAATAACTCAATTGCATTGATAAATAAAAATGTTATAATAATGAAATCACAATTTAATTTTACCAAATTCACGGGTAATGGTCCCTCAAGGTATTCTTGCAACCCCGGTCCTTCTAGTGTTAAGTGACCCCCATGCAACCCCTGTGGGTCATATGGCAGCGGGTGATGATCTAAGGACATCTTCAACGACTTTTGACGTAAAAAATACTGTAATTTTGACCTTTTGATATCATAATATCGGTCCCATGACAACATTTAATGTTGTCAAATGGGATTTCCATGTTAAAAATTTCAAGATTGGAAAAATTCAGAATTTATTGGTGAAAATGCCATTTCCTAGGTTTACTGTAACCCTTGTAAGGTAACTGGGGCAATTACCACCGATGTCAAATGGCTGACGATGGTGATCTAATTTCACCTTCATTGACTTTTTTATTCTTCTAAACCTAAAGTTTGACACCTTGGTTGTGCGGATACTAATCATCATACTTCATTCACCTTTGACCTCTGTCTTCCAATTTGAGATCATTCGGTGTACAATGAAGATCTGTGGACCTATGCAATGACTTTGACAGCCTTAAAAACCTATGGTTAGGCATATTGGTTGTCCAGATAGTGCGGAACAAACCGCGGTGACATTTGACCCACGCACGAACCCTCGAGGTCAACAACTTGACAATACGGGTACGTGGACTACCATTTACTGGGGCACCCTTGAAAAGTTAACTTTCGACTCTTTGGAGTGCAAGCTTTACTTTGCCTCCCCTATGACCTCGATGGTAACCACACGAGGGTCACTGTAGGTTTTTTGCCAGTAAAATTAGGTCTATTCTTTTTCCAGTGACCATAAATCTGGAAGCGATATTTTACCAAGACATGAGCACTTTTTCTATCTTTTTTTATTACGAGGGAATTCCTTTCAGTGAAATCAAAATTTGAGTTTGGACCGATATTATTAGGTCAAAAGGTCAAAGTAATAAAAATAGGTAAAAATCAAACAAAATAATTTACAAAACAAAAATTTACAATATTTTTTTTATATGCGTGCCAAATTTCATCAAAATCTCATAACTTTAAGAGCCTAAAACTTGAAAATAAAAGCGACGCAAGATTAATGGGACAGTTTGTGCATCTTCCTGATTTCCTTCAATGTGCTGCCCAAATTTTTGAATACGATTTACTCTCTCGATTTACCGACCACCTACTTTAGGGAAGTAGAATAGGATTTCATCCTCTATGGAACTAAGTTACGTCCCACCCCGTGGCGGCTCGTGAGTCAAATGCTGGGAGAGGCACACTCCACCGGGGGGTCAAAATTTATTAATATTTTGTGTATTTTAGTGAGTTTTTAAGGCAATATAGAGATCATTATGACTCACTTTTTTATAGTATTCTGCCGATTAAAGTAGGTTTCCATGGAGTATTCAAGAAGTGATCTGGGAGCCTCCCTTTCCTTCCAGCACTGCCTTCTTCAATTCACTGTTAGGCATACTTCCTTTCATTCCATCTAAAAATCCTATTATTTTTCTTCCCCTACCTCGTTCACCGAACATTCTACTCTCTAAAACCATTTTCAACATCCCCTCCCCACTAAGTACTCCCTCCATCCATACCATCTGTCTCCTCCGCATCTCATCTAAAAGCTGCTTCTCCTTGTCTACCATTTCCAGCACTTCGTCGTTCCTTTTCCTATCCGTCCATTTCACCCTCTCCATTCTTCTCCATACCCTCATCTCGAATGCCTCCAATCTTCTCTCGTCTTCTTTCCTCAGTATCCACGTTTCTGCACCGTAGAAAAACTAAAATCACTGAATCGATTAAATCAGCTACAACTAGGCATATTTACATTAAAACAATTTACATATAATAAGCCAACTGGTCACCAAAACAAGGTATTCCGCAACACTGCAACACCAAGTTTATACGGCCGTCGGGCGGCGCGTGATGTCAACTCACTAGGTACGTCGTTCTGCGCATGCTCGGACGGCGTCCCAAGACTTCCACAAGGCACAAACTTAGACGCGTCATGGCACCAGCAGCCCCCACTACTACCACTCTTCATATAACTGCATGGTGATGGATTGGAACGTTCTGGCCAGCGCCCCGCGGCTACAAATGCGAACTTCTCGCGCTATTTTTGCGTATTTTTCCAACATTTCGATGGGTGCGATTGTAAAAAATACTTTGGTTAATTAGATGTATAGCTATAATTGAATGGTTAATTATTTTTTTCCTTTTTCAAATCAATGGGAGGGGCGGCCACCGAGAGTCCTTCTGAGCAAACCGCCACTGGTCCCTCCGCTCTTATAGCCTTGCACACTTGCGGGTGCAGCCCGGTCGATTTTGCAAATGCACCTTTTTTTTCTTCCAACTGTTTAATATTCAAGTTACGCGGCGGTGCGCAGAATGCACGAGCGTCTTACGTGCGTCACGCCTGTCTCAGTTTTCGCTTCTTGTCGTGGTGGGAGGAGGGTGGAGTTGGAGGGGGGGGGGGCGGTGCGGTAAGTAACTCGTGCGTGAGAGGTGCCTCCGCCGATGTGTCTGAGCCGTCTTCTTCCTTTGAGCAATTAGACGCGCATTCTGCATCCTACTGTCCGTTATTTCTGTCGTCCCCGTTCGAAGACCAATCCCTCAAAGAATGCCCGTTCCATTTTATAACTATAATGTTCATAATTTTAAATATCTTCCATTGATGCCTTGACATGCAAAATATTTTGATTTGAGAAGTAATTACATTATGCGCTTAGAAACGGAATTTCAGCATATATTCCTGGTTGCCGCCTGGTTGCATCGCATCTACGGCTTTTTCGCTACACATTGTAATTGATATACCTATCAAATATTCTTCACGTATATTATAGCTGAAGGCTTCAATGAAGATATATGAATATTGATGCTGTGATTCCAATTTTAACTACAGTTTTAGATGCATAAGTAAACATTCCTCATATTGCACTCCGCGCACAACTGTTATTAAGCTGTTATGACCGTTTTCCCGTTCCAAAGTTCATCTCTATGAATACTTCAATGATTACGTACGGAAGGTGTTAGTAATTCGATATCCTTAACCCCTTGGGTTGTAATGACGAGTCTAGCTCGTCCTGAACTTTCGACGCCAAACTGTGCATTGACGAGTGTATCTCTTCATCGGATTTTCATAATTTTAGCTCTATTTAGATGAACAAGATAATTATTTTGAAAGCTTAAAAATGTTAAAACATACATAATTTATATTTCATGAAACATGATGCATTGGAAGGATTAAAATGACTTCATTCGAGTAGCGATAGCTGTGTTCTCCATGTTTAATAATCGCATTTTATTTCACGGTTCTATGTTTATTAAAAATTAAAAAATATCATTTCATTAACAACCATTTAAAATAGAACCACAAAAAAAATTAATAGAGGATAGGAGCGCGATATTCGGAAAATTAATCGAATTGGAAGGCGTTAAGCATTCATATTAGGTTACGATGGGTATGAACTGCCAGGAGCAACACAAAAAGAAAAGAAAGTTTTCTAAATAATAAGCGGCAGTTTTATACGAGTTTCTTATTCAATACAAATATTTTTCTCCTTCGTTTTACCATCATAGATGGCATCTATTGAGGATCATCATCATAATTACTAGTCAAAAATCCTAAGATCGGTTGAAAGCAGCTCTCCACTCAATTCTCCTATCACATAATCTTGTCACACCTACGTATTTCTTCTCTTCCACATCCTTCTTTACTTGTTCCATATTTTTGTTCGGGGTCTTCCTTTTCCGTTCTTGCCTTCCTCTTGTCCCTCGATGATTGTCTTCATCAGGCCATCATGTCTCAAGATAGGGTTGATAAGGTTGTTCCATCTTCATATCAAGATTTTCACGAGGCGTTTCTTTTCTCCTACTCTTATTAAGACCACCTCATTAATTTCTTGGTCCACCCATTTGAATTTCATCATTCTTCTGTAGCACCTCATTTCGAAGGCCTATATCCTTGCTTTCTCCGCTGCTATCATCGTCCACGCCTCACTTCCTTACAGGAGCATACTCCAAATGTAGGTTCTCATAAATTGTTTCCTTACTTCCATATTTAAGTTTCCCGCTGTAAGTACGTATATCTCTCTTTTTGGTGGAATGCTATCTTCGCCTGAGCCATTCTGCTGATAATGTCTTTCTTGGCTCTCCCGTCGCTGGTTATGCTGCTTCCAAAATAACCGAATTCATCCACCTCTTCCTTCTTAATATCTCTATTTCCATTATGCTAAAATTCAGCTGGTATATGCCCATTATCCTACTGTTATTTGTCAGAGTCTTCCTGAAAACATTTTCTGACTAATTTCTCTGCTTATGACTATGCCATCGGAAAATCGTAGAAATATAAACATAAGGGAACTGTGAATGTGCTTCATTATGTCCATAAATCTTATTCTAATCTATAAGCTTCCTCTCCTCATTCCCATATCCATAACTTCGTCGTTCATCCTCCGTTCCTTCCCATCACTTCCTCCATTCTTCTCGTGACCCACGACTCGAACGCCTCCAGTTTTCTCGTCCTCCTTCCTAAGTGTCCAAGTTTCCGCACCGTAAAGCGCTACACTCCAAATCACACTCTTCCCTAGCCTTGTCTTTTAACATCGATAGCCTCTTCTGTACTCTTTGCACCCTTTTTCTAACTTTCATTGGAATTGTAAAAGCTCATATTTATTGCTCCTTCTCTTTGATTTCGAAAGTTAAGTTTTAAAATATAAATTTTTCCCTCTCATCCCTCACTGTAGAGATTGGTTTTTAGAGAGCTCTTTAAAAAATGGATTTGATTGTTCCTTGCGTGGCCAAGCATAATTTTCTCTCGCGTTTGCTCCATTTTAAGATTAAATTTGTATTATGATGGGGTTAAATTTTGATGCTAATTTTGATAATTCCGTGCATTTAGCTCCGGAGGAAAAATGCTTGCAGGAACTCCTCCGCCTGTGTGAGGAAGCCCATAAGAATATGGGATTAGGATTTTTTTAGCCTTACGTGATAACGGTAGCAATTGAAATTAGCTAAATGAAATTAATAAAGCATTGCTATCAGATTACTTAAGCTAATGTTAACGAAGCTTTGCTTGAATCCAGATTGCCTGGCCATAGTGATTCGTGTCCGCTTTTGTTTTGACCGGTGCATGTGGCGTTGATAAGTAATATGGGGCCATTAAAAAAAAAACCATAATTAAATGAAGCTTAGAACCGTGGGCTACCCCTTGTGTTCAAATGTTGTGATAAACAACACGCATTAATATGTTAATGGCTCAATACTCTTATTGATGCTGCTGCTGTTTAATAGACCGTTGTGAATGCTATTTCTAGTTTTAACGGTTACGAATATTGTGCCGCCTTTTAAAAACGTAAATAGAGATTGTTCAGTGTCTATTATGAAATTCCATTGAGAGGCCAAGTACCAAAATGTTACTGACGTAATGCATTTCATTAGCTTAACCTCCAAATGGACTCTATCAAATGTCTTTGAAAGATTTTTTCTCAACTCGTATTATTTTTGGAAATGAAATTCTAAAATTCAATCTTTATAATGGGCTAAAATACAATTACTGTCTATTCTTTGGAGTAATTTGAGTGAAAGTTACAACGTAAATAGTTTTTGAAGGAAATATATAATATAAGTTATTCCATGAGTGTTTTCATGAGATTCCTAATACAAATTGGAAGTTGGAACGTTGACATCATTATTTAGTTTTGACTTACAATTAGAAGGTAGTTAATCCTGTAATAGAAAGAAAAAACGTTATTCAAATTGATGTATAATGATTAATGCGTTTTCCTTCAAGCATTTTTACCTAGCCTTTAAAGGTATTTATACTTCTGAAATATTTATCTTTAAATTATATTTCTGTATTTGTAATATTAGAAGCCAAGTAATAATATTTAATGCCACATTTGACGGAGTGCCACGATAACCAATGCTATTTCGCTTGACAGAATTCTAAATAAACATGAATATTTCTTGCTCCTTTCCGTTTTCTACTTTTACACCATTTTATGTTTGTCTGTACTTTGCTTTTCAATCTATAAATTATATATTTAATTCAATAATGTATCTTTAGAAAAAAGAACATCAAAGCTGAAATGATGCCATGAGCGTAATACTGTATGATATTGGACTAATAATTTGAATTTCCTCGCATATCAGTGAAATCTTCAGTAATTGACCATTACCTTAAGTGCCATCAACGCAGGTCTAATTAGCTATGATCATTTCGGCGGTGGGGAGATACCATTTTTGAAGCGCGCTGCTGTGGACAGCTTAGGATCAAATGACTGCAGTTTTACGCCTCGGAATCGCGTGGAATTTTCCGCGGCATTTCGGAAGATTTAAGGGTTAATTATTGTAATGCGTGGAGCGTGAGGGTAGTAAACACGCGAGGGATCGCGAGCGGTTGACCATAGTTTGTACAAGTTTAATGTCATCCGTTTAATTGATTAGAATTCTTTCCCGAGACTTAATGAGGATTTCCCATTTTTTTTCTTAAAATCCTCTTCACTCGTGAGAAAATTTTAGGGGAAACATTAGCCAAGTGGGCCGACTCCGAAAGAGATCGTGCGGGAGTTTGGGAATCGCGTGTGTGATTCCATCTCGCCTTTCGGATGCGGAGGCGCTCATGCCGAAGCTAAAACGTATGACACGGCTCGCAAACACCCAGCCTCATAATCCCCGTGGTCGGTTTATTCAATGGGAATTGGATTGCGTAATTAAATCTCATTTTGGTGAGATATTCTACGTTTCTACGGCACTCTGATCCATCTTTCAGAGTTCTAGGTCCTTAGATTACACAGGCCAACAAAGAAATTTTGTTTGAAAACTTTTTTATTTTAATAGCTGATATTTATAGATTTTGATTTGCCGAATCCAAACCTGGCCTTAGTTTTTTTTGTATCACCCATAGTTTCCAAGCAATATGTATTTAATATTTAGTCTAATACCCCTATACGGTATACAGGGAAGTTAATGAAACACTATGTTTCATCATAAACTTGTTTGTATTTACTGTTCACTACATCGTGATAAAATTGTTCGTATTTACTACAGCGTGATAATACAGAGTTCACTTGTCAACTGGAATTGGTCTACATTTTCTTTCCCTTTTTTCCTTGAAACTCCTTATGTAGCTTTGTCTGCGATGAATCGCTTGCTGAACTTCTCGGTGAAGTACCAACAGTAATCCCCCATTATCTTCGTTCATTAGACCTACTTTTTCAATTTTATTATAGCTCTAAAAAGCTGTTAAATTATTAAAATATTGCTTGATTTCATAAATTTAACTGTAAAATGTGAACAAATGGTGGTTGATACAACTTTAAAAACAATAGAATAAGGTGTTTTCAGTGAAAAAGTTTTTTCATTGTTGGCCTATGTTATGTATTGACTTCTCAGTATCTTAAGAGTACAGAAAAAAGTGGGGTACTCAATTCACTCAAAAATACTCAAATCACCGCAACTTCGGCTTTCAAAGGGGAAAAAACGTACAGTCATGCCACACGGAGCCACACATTTCAGGTGGAACGCGGGTCACTGAGTTGTTTCCCTAAAATCCATACTTTATTATTTGAGCACTCTTTCCTAATGTCCTCCTGCAAAGAATGGAATTTTTTACCCGTAAATGCTATTAGCCTCTTCCGCAATTTCGATGCTGAAGTGAAACGTGACTGATTACCATTTTGAAATTCCTTAGTCGTTTGTTATTAGTTGTTCTCACGTAGTTGATTGCTATTTATCAATAATAATAATTATTTTTGTTATGCAATTATTATGATTTTTATGAATTCATTATTTTTTCCTCAGTTTTAAGGGACTTTTAGTCTCAAGCAATTTTCAATGTGAACATTTTCATTCATGTGCCTAGGTTTCATTAAAAATCACTCACTCAATTACACATTAACTTGTACCTGTTAGCCTACCGCGTAACCAGCGCTCTGGATGACATTCCATCGACATCGTGAGCTACCTGGTGAGATCTTTGCCGCTGTGGATGTCCGCCTTTTTGGAACGGCGTCGGAGGGCGCTTATGGTTGCCAAGCGATGCACTCAGTCATGTGGAGCAAACCAAGGACCCCTTTTTTCTCCCACTTAGCCACCCCCCCCCCCTGATCCCTTGTGGTCTTACCGCCGCCGGACAGGGGGGCGCCGACACTTGTACCCTTATGCACTTCCGCTGACTCCCTCGTCGAACCAAGGGATGACCACCGACTGTAGTCAAGTGTACTATCCGTGACTGAAGGCCGGTTTCTAGAAAAAACAGCAGTACTTATAAATTTGGATTAAGGAATAAATTAGCTTAACTGCTTCAGGGTGTTTCTAGAAAAAAAAGATGTTTTTCTGCAGATCCAATCATGGTTAGGATAAAATGAGGGTTTCAATGAAGAGAATGGGGCCAATATATGGGAACACTGTGGTGTGACGGTATTTGAGGCAGAAGTTTTAAGGCACCTATTTAAAATTCAGTCCGTCTCATATGGGGCGAAGAGGATGGGTTTGGAACTATCGCCGCGCGTGAGACTGCCTTACTTTTATTTGGCAGAATACTTTGGGGCAAGGTCGTTATACTCGCAGAAGTGTAACGACCTTGGCCCCTTGGTGATGGGCAGTGTCGTCATTTTTCATGTGTGATACTAACTTCTACTTTCTCCATTTCTCCGCGTGGAGATCAATTAAACGAGGCTTCGCGTCGTGGAGCAGCGCTAGCATCGCGCCCGCCATAACTTTCCTTCCTTTGGGGTTAGAGTCCTCTCTTTTTCGAAGGCAGTTTAAGAGGGAAGGAAGTAAGATGGGAGAGGGGGGAGGAGGTTGGTAATAGGCGGATTGGAGGCGTCGTGACGCCTTGGCTGGCGTCGGGACGCCGAATGGATTCCGGGGGGATAAGAACCCTTGCCAGATTCTTCTCCCGAGCAGCGCCGCCAGTGGTTGGTGGCCGAACTGCCACTCTCGCCTTGACGATCTGCCCGCCCCTTCACGGTCGTCTAATAAAACTTCTCTGTGCCTGCCTCACACTCCTGCACACGTCATAATGGATTAATTCAGCAAAGCTTGCGAATTGTCCTCTCTCTCTTTCTTTCTCCACTTTTTTATTTATTCCTGCTTTCTTTTTTCTTCATCTTGGCATGCTGCGGCTTGGAGGAGTTCTCCTTCTTCGTCTCGATCCCCTTCAAGTCATGAAAATTCATTCATTCATAACATTTCACCGATCAGAAAGGTGGATTGAGCGGCCATAAAAACCTAAACTATTCTTTTGGCTAGGCCTTTCTCCATTCATTCCACCATTTCCTTCATCGATTTTTCCTCGTATGAATCTTCTTAATCTAATCCAAAAATAATGCTTTTCCCCATGTTTTATACCATCGTTTTCTTTTCGAATACCGGCTCTTCTACAACCCCATTATATGCAAACGGCCTTTATTATACAACCCTACTGTACTAACCAAATTAATATTTCTAATATTGGATATGAGTGCTTTTAAAGTAAGCTCAGGAAGTCTTCTGATCATCATCATCACTGGTCAACAATCCAAGGATTGGGGTGACGCAGCTCTCCACTCAGTTCTCTTATCAGGTAATCTTTTCACACCTACGTATTTCTTCTCTTTCACATCCTTCTTTACTTGTTCCATATATTTTGTTGGAGGTCTTCCTTTTCCGTTTTTGCCTTCCAATTGTCCCTCGACGATTTTCTTCATCAGGTCATCATGTCTCAAGATGTGGCCTATATGGTTGTTCCGTCTTCTTGTTAAGGTTTTCATGAGGCTTCTCTTCTCTCTTACTCTTCTTAGGACTTCTTCGTAACTAACTCGGTCGATCCATTTGATCTTCATCATTCTTCTGCAGCATCTTATTTCGTAGGCCTCTATCCTTGCTTCCCCCGCTTCGGTCATTATCCATGCCTCACTTCCGTATAGCAGCATACTCCAAATGTAGGTTCTTATAAATTGTTTCTTTACTTCCATATTTAAGTTTCCCGCTGTAAGCAGGTCTCTCTTTTGATGGAATGATCTCTTCGCCTGGGCTATTCTGCTGATAATTTCTTTCTTGCTTATCCCGTCACTAGTTATCTTGCTTCCCAAATAACTGAATTCATCCACCTCTACCAGTTTTTGCTTCCCTATTTTGGTGTTAGTCTTGACTTCTCCTCTTCTAACTCACCAAAGTAGGCGTTTAATTTTATGTCTAAGTCACTGAGTACTTATCATCCTCAGCTCTGAGATAAAAGCTCCATTATGTCTTTAGTATTCGATGAAGTTTCTGCGTGCATTCATTTGTCGTGCGTAATGGAATGGTAGAATTAGGAATTTATGGTGTTCTCCGATTAAATACCTTGCGTTGCCAATAAATGAGGGTGTAGTTGATAACTTTAAGTTTTTTTTCATTTTTTTATTCGTAACCAAGGTGTAGCTTATGCATAGATTAAATGTAGCATTTACCATAGCCGAAAAGGGTAGAGTATAATGGCCAGTAGTAATCCATTCCCTGCCAAACACCCCATTAATGATTGAAAATTGCCGTGTATGTGTTGGTTAAGCCTGTTCCTGCAACACTCTATTCTATAATATATATGATGTATCTTTGCAACCACTGAGAAGATTCTCCTTCTGTTGTATTTACTTTTAACATATGTTTTGTTTCCTTAAATTCTGTGTCTTTACCTCCGTACTCATCACTATTTCCCCTCTTTTTCCACCTTACCTCTCATTGCTATTGCACTATATCTGAGGTCTTTTACGATTAAATATTAAGGATGTTAGTTTAGTTAAGTTTAAATAACTTCACTAGTAAACTTAAGTTAGGAATATGTACTTGACATGTTGTTGTTTTTCGCATGTTTGTATGGCGTCAAAATAAAAAAAAACTTAATGAATATCTTAAAAACTTAATGAATATGATTGAAATACATCTAAGATCGTTATTTGTAGTATCATTAGAAATATCATTTAAATCATTAAATGCTCCGCATCATTTATCACTAATATTTTAATCGTAAATTCGACTCTTTTTAAACCTTGATCTGGTCAATTTTATAATTTTCTCTTTTTTCTTGACTGCTAGAGTTATTGATTTCCTAGTTGTATAATTAGGCCATCTGTTTTTAGGAGGTTGTCGGAATATTATTTTTCTCGATTGTATGAATACATACTCGATGGGATGACCTCTGCGAGCGAATGAATGCCTAGGAAATGCGCTGCATCTCAGTTCAACTTAACGTACTTGTAGCTATAGTTACAGCAAGAGACGCAAACTGGTTCTGCGCAGTGGAACCGAAAGAGTGCATAATCATTTTGGGTCCAATTCGGCTTTCTGTTAGCCGTAAAGTTTTCTTGCTGCACATAAAATTTTTATCGCCGCATGCAGTCGCAGAAAATGAATTCCTTGAGGACGTGAATCTCATTGCTGATATATATGGTCTAGATAAGAGCAATGAAGGAAATACAAATGCCAAGGATAGTAAAATTCGTCGCTGTCATGAAAAATTTGGGTTTTTCCCATTATCTATGAAGCTTCTCAATTTCAGCAGAAATCGCTCAATGGGCAATGGATTATTGTTTATTTAGGAATGCGAATCAGCTAAACTCTCTGCCATCGGTGTGAAAGAATGTGCTGCACTGGAACATCGGAGAACCGAAATAAAAATTGAACTAGCCAAGAACAAATTGACATTTAATAGAAACGATCTGATGAATTCAAAAATGATAAAAACAACCAAATGCCTCATTAATAAAATTATGGAAATTAAAAATAAATAACACGAACCAGACCAAATCAATTCAGCCTTGAGAAAGCCCAATGATCCAATCGCATATGCGGGTGGTGAGGGGGACACCTGCCCGGCGAAAGCCGGGGCAAATTAACTATAATGATACGCAAACGCTAATCAAATAAACGGCTAACTCAAACATAAGGCTAAGGCTTATGTCTGCCATGTGATGCGTGGATAACTTCTTTTAAAGTGAATAGAATTGTTCTGTGATGATTTTTTGATGAAATATTTCTGGTAGCTATCAGTAATATGGAATATGGTGTAAAAAATTGGGTTGCGATATCAAGTGATATTTTATTCTACTCTGAATGCGACTGGATTGAAAAATGCCTATCTGTATCACTTCTAATCCGTTGTTTTTAAACTAACATCATTCCTAGATAAGCTTCTGTCTCCTGTAAGCACGCTAACTTTCTTTCCTTCTAAAGGATTTCCTTGATGCTGCACCATGACTTCCAATCAACTTCACCTTCAGCCTTTCTCTCTATCTCATTGTAAGAAGTTCATCCCATTTCCTTCGTCAATGAGATATATGTAGTAAGATATTTAAATATTTTTCGGAACGGATGGGTAGGTATAGGAATTCATTTACCCTTCGAACAATAAAGGAATTTCAATAAATTGCGATGCTTCAAACGCGACTGCGTGAGATTCAATAATCGCAATGAAAAATTAAAAATATCATCTTCCAAAGTAGTGTATTTTAATCTTCATGCCATACTCCTTGCACCACTTGTCTAACGCATCCACTAGATCCTGCAGGCCTCTCTCCGAGTGACTAATCAGCGCCTGATCATCCGCGAACTTAACTGATTTAAACAGCATTTACTCCAGCTTCTAAGTCATCCCACGCTTATTTTATCATCTCCTCAGCGTATACGTTAAAAAGCAGCTGCGATAGTGCACAGCCTTGCCCCACTCCTCTGCCATTGCTTGCCCACCCAGATTCTCCGTCCGCTACCCTCACTTGCGCAGTCTGGGCCATATACATATTACGAATCAGTATCCTATCCCTCTAATCCACGCCTATTTTCTTGAGAACATCCATTTACTTTACCCAGTTCACTGCACCAAATACTCTTTGCCACGCTTGTCTAACATATCCACTAGAGCCTGCAGCTAGGGCGTACCCAGGACCATAACTTGGGGGTGGGGGGTAGCCATGGTCTATGGGTAGGGGGCAAGCCATGGTCTAGGTGGTGGCAAACCAAGTTGTGACATTAGTTTATGAGATTAAGTCCTTGAAAAAATAGTTTTATTTTAGTTGCATATCTTATACTAATGCGTATCATTTTTCGTGGGTTTTAAGAAAATTTGTTGAATGCTTTCGTTTCAGTTCAGTGCTGATTTTTCTTAAAGACTTTTGCGATTTTTGGTTCTATGTGGGGGGGGGGGGGGCGCTGCCCCTCGCTGGGTACGCCCATGGCCTGCAGGGCGCTCGATGCCTGGGAAATAACTCCTGATCATCTGCGAACCTCACTGATTTAAATTACGATTAATGAATAAATACGATTAATGAAAGGTAAAATTTCATTTGCAAATATATGCGAGCTTCCCTGTATGCGGCGTGGTGCATTTTCGCGAAAAAATGGGCGGATGCATCTTCGGCTTTCCCAGCCTCTCTCTCGATGGCGCAGGTCGGCGTGGGTGAGGAAGGACAGACGGCGAGTGAGTGTCCGACACGAGGGTTTTTTTTCGCCCGAATCCGTTATGGTTTTCGTGTGTGTGGGTGGAGTAGGCGGAAAAGGCCTTTCATCCCCCTCCCCTCTATATGCACCCTTTCAAGCCCTCTCCCTCCGCCGGCCAATTTCTCGCCCCCCACCCTCTCCCTTCCCACCACACCCACCCTAGCAACCCTTCCCCCCCACCATCCCTCCTTCAAAGGGAATGGAAATTTTTCTCGTGGAGAGGGAGGGTGGGGCGGAGGGGAAAAGGGTTTGGCGGGAAGTGCGTCCGGAGTGGCCGCGAGATGTGAGTGTGCGGTGGCGGTGGAGGCGATGGTCACTGCAAATGGCACTGAGGTACTGAGATGAGGTCGGGGAGTCTGTAATGAGAACCCTCTCTCTCTCTTTTGGTCCGAATTCCAATCCAAGTGTATCACCTCAGTATATACTAGGTACTAGTTCAAGCAGTGGCGCAGCGAGGGGGGTGTTTTGAGGGATAAAACCCCCCCAGAGCTCAGAGAAATTTTTAAGTTTAATCCATTTTACTTAATTGTATTGATATTTCTAATAGAATAGTGTAAGGATTAATAAAATATCTCTCATAAAGCCGTAAAACTCACTTTAGAACAGTTTATCTTAAAATTCCGCAATTTATTTTTATTATTATTAATTATATTATACACATTATTTAAAATTCCGCACCTACCGCTTTTCCTGGTGGGTATTCCATACCCCCACACACCCCGGTTTCAGTTACACATAAACCCCATATTTCAATCCCTTAGCACTGAGTTGCACTGAATGGTATGCATAGCAGTCTTGGATTTTAAATGCTATATTATATTTATTTGCTTATTACTTACTGTCCTTGTATCTGGTATTTTGTTGAAAAACCACAGGCATCGGAAAACCACTCATTTCATTAAATCATCTGTATATTTCGTCGCCATCATTTTGAAAGTTATATTCCTTGCTGGTAATTGCAAGACAATATGGGATGTAACTATGGTGAAAAATGGATTGTCAGAGGATAGGTGCTTCTGGGTTAGTGGTCTCCTTCGCAGATGTATCACGGGCAGTCGCCGTAAGGGTCGGTCCATGGCTCACAGATAGTCTGCGCAGAAACTTATGGAGTTGTCTGTAAGGCACATAATCGGGGCAGGTCATAGAAAGTATAAAGTATTTTAAATGGCTTTATTTACTCGTATTTACAAACATCAGTGACATTAGTAGTTACGAAATTCATCAATTTAAGCGCTGCGACCGTTAGGACAGCTGATTGCTTGCATTTAAGATGGCAAGGCGACGAACATAAAATGTTGAGTAAAGGTCTGCTAGAAAGACTACGATTAATTCTAAATCAATATTTTCCAAAGTGCTTTATCGAATTTTGTTTCCTGAAAATTTTCCAGCAAACAGGAGTTTTCGATAATACGGTAACGTCAATTGCTCATGTGTCGGAGTTTTGAGATCGGACTGTTCTAGGAAATCGAGAAGAAAACACCGGGGAAGACATCCAGAAAGCTAAGAAATAGCTCTTCTCAAGTTAAATATCTTTCATGAGACAGTGAAGGCGTTCGTGGTACCCTCACCTACCCTGGAACCCTTCTTTCCTCCCCCCCCCCCACCCTTCTCCCCTTCCGACACCCTAAAAAACGACACTTCCCTCCCACAACCTTCTATATCCCCACTTCTCGTCACCCGAACTCCATCCTCCACCTTCAAGCACCAAGAAATATATAACGAGGAACTCTTAAGACTTATGTTACACTTGATAATGTTGTTTGTAACGACGAAACGCGTAGTGTCATAATAAAACTCAGTGGAAATGTTGCAATGTCTAATTTTACTAATATCAATTTAAATACCTTGTTGCCGGCGGTTTGCTATTAGTTATTCTTAATAATGATAGATGGCGCTAAGTACGTGTTAATGTTTCTATAAACGCCTAAATCCTGTTAAGCAAATTTTTCGTCAAATGCTGAAGTTATATTCTTCGTTTTCTTTCTATCATCTGGCCTCAACACTATATACTGTAAACAAGCTCTTGCGGCTGCTTGTGATTTAATATATGGCAGTTCCAATGTGTATAATTACTCAGAGAAGCAAGGGGTAATTATTTTAAAAACACAGTAGAACCCACTATACTCATAAGACATCATCATCACTGGTCAACAATCCTAGGATTGGTTTGACGCAGCTCTCCACTCAGTTCTCCTATCAGCTAATCTTTTCACTCCTACGTATTTCTGCTCTTTCACATCTTCATAAGCCATATTAACTGATATATTCCAGACAATTTCATAAGGAGTATCACACTACTACAATTGATATAGATTTTGAGATAGTACATTTTGCAAGATTTGTAAGGGTTCAGTTTAGGAAAAGGGCATTCTTAATAGTACGAGCGTAAGTGCTGATGACAGGAGCAACAGTTTTTCAGAGAAGGCTGTTGAAGCGTTTGATCAGGAGTGTGGCGCTCTACCGTGTACAGTTAGGAAGGAGGATAGGAAGAGGCTAGAAGCGTTTCGTACTGGCATGTCAATACTCTGTGTCAATTACGTACACCTCAGGTAGATTCTAAGGTGATAATACCTTTTGTAAGATAGAAAGAGGATCAAGGCGAGGGAAAGGACTACTTACGAACGCGGGTGTAACGGTACTCTGAAGAAATTTCCGAGGTTCCCTTACACCACTCAGAATGCAGGCTGAAGGAGGGGGTTGCCCACCTGGCAGCGCAGTGAAGGGGTGGGAGGTGAGGGTCTGCCGAAAAGGAAAGGGGTTTAAGATGCCGAAGAATTGCAACCAAAGAAACGTGCTCATCCCCGAAAAGCTCTCCTCTTTCGTAATTCACACTGAAGCGCTGGGAAACGAAACCATTTATTATCACTATTATCATTATTCATAAAAGTATTTTACTGCATAAGTTAGGTCTGCAAGTAGCATTTTGCGAATCAGTTCCCCCGTCTCCCATGCCGTCATGGACTTCCTTCTTCAGTTCACTATGAGGCCTACAACCTTTTCTATCCAAAAATCCTATTCTCCTCCTTCCTCCCCCTTTGTTTACCAAACATTCTATCCTCTAAAAGTGTTTAACGTCACCTCCCCGCTCCAACTCTCGTACTCGCTCGTTCCAAACCTTCTCGTCTTTTCCCCACCTCATCTAAAATCGTCCTCTCCTCATCTGCCGTGTCCAGTACTTACTTCGTCGTTCCTCCTCCTCTCCGTCTACTTCACCTTCGTCAACCTCATCTACACCCACATTTCGAATTCTTTAAGTCTCCTTTAGGAGAAGGTGAAATGGACGGAGAGGAAAAGGAACGACGAAGTGCTGGACATGGTGGGTGAGGAGAGGCAGCTTTTAGATGAGATACGGAGGAGACAGAAGGTATGAATGGGAGGAGTACTTGGCGGGGATGTTGAAAATGGTGTTAGACGGTGGAATGTTAGGGAAACGAGGGAGGGGAAGGAAGAGAATAGGATTTTTAGATATAATGAAAGGGAGTAGGCCTTACAGTGAATTGAAGAAGGCAGCGCTGGAAGGAAAGGGAGGCTCCCAGATCTCTTCCTTAGTACTCCATGGAAACCTACCTTAATCGGTAGAATACTGTAATAATAATAATAATAATTGTACTCCATCCTCAGAGTCCACGTTTCCGCATCTCATAGCGCTATAGTCTTGATCAAACTCTCATCTATCATTTTCCTTATACTGTTGCATAACGATATGGTCATCAGCTCTAATTAAATATTAATATTAAACTATATACTAAAGTATTTCCACTGCATGCATCGAGGAAGCTCATCCCTTGCCATACACCCTCAAAGTGCTAGGCGGTGGGCAGTAAGTATGCACCTGGTAAGGCAGGGGATTTAGGGGGGGGGATGAAGTGGAAGGGGAAAGAAGAAAAAAAAAGGGTGTTGGTTGTTCCGCCAAAAAGAGATTGAGGAGAAAGGCATACCGAAAAATTGCTACCCAAGAAACATGCTTCTTTCCCAAAAATTTGCCTTTTTTCCTTTCTCCAAGAGCGGAAAGCCAGCAAGCCACCGAACACGGCCAGAAAGAAGCCAACGGAGAGTGAGGTATGGCAGGGGTGTGAGGCAAAGGTTTTGTGGTGGGGATAAGAGGTATACCCTGGCTCTGGGGCACATGGAAGAGAGGGGGTCTGGGGGGGAGGCGTTGTTTGTGCACAAAAGGGTTAAAAATAGCCCCTTTGGTGGGTCAGGGAGAGAAGGTATAGCTTGGGCAGCGGCAGCAGCAGAGTCCTGCGCCCACAATCGCACGGAAAAGAGATGTGCTCCTCTTTCCTCCCCTTTCCATCTCCGAACTTCGCCAAAAACCCGATTCCCAAACCATCCCCCCCTCTACCCTGGAACCCCAATGCTCACCAACTCTCCTTCCAAAAAGTCCGCAAAAACGGTCGACGGTGATGGAAAAGGGGTGGTTTTTATTCCTGGAGGGTACCAACGACGAACAAACCCTAATTCTCATCCATCTCTACACTGGTGAATGCAAACCTACCACTCACACGAGTTTTTCGATGATATATTTTTTTAAATTAGAAGTTTTTTCGCGGTCACATCTTAAACAATGCGACGTTTCGCCCGAAAATATCTTTCTACGCACAATTCTACATAATTCTGGTTCTGTGATTTGTCGCTGGAAAATTGTGTATCATATGTTTTTCTTTGTATAATGTTGTTGTTCTCGTAGTGTAGGGATGATATGAATTCTTTGGAAAATGATATTCTTTTTTATATTTTCTTGTTAGTTTATCGATCACAATGAGTAAGTTGAGTTGAGTTCATGATTTTATGTTTAATTAATTCTGTTTGAATCTACTCTATGAATTTGTATAAGTAAATTGTATTTGTTCTAAAAGGACAACAGTCCTAGAACAATAAATGTATTTTTTTTCTAATTCCGTGCGAACCTCCTCAAAGGTAATATACTTTATAAGAGTTCACTAATATATTTGAAAAAGGATTTCATTTCACAGTTATTTCGTGAGACCTGTTTATTATTTCATTTTCCATAGTGGAAATGTTTCACATGGTTAACCTTTGGCAGGGGGTGAGTGTACACCAACCTGCTCCATGAAATACCTGCGTCTTCATAGTGAACAAAAAGATGGCCATAACACATGCACACACCAGCAGGCTGTGTGAGCTTCAAATAGCATGTGCAATGATCAAAAGCATGAAAATGAAGATTTTTATCAGGGAATGTTGATTAAGGGCAGAGTCTAACGACAACCCCGCCAAGATATTTAGAATTCATTGATGCATTTTCCTAATTTTTTTACTGTTTTGTTTATTCATATTCATGACTTCTCTGGCAGATACGAATAATCGTAGTTTCGATTCCTTTCCGTAGGCGCGTTCCTTTATTTTCTTTATTCCCCATTGAATTGCTCAAGAAAGGGAATATTATAATTGCTGTGCTTGTGTCATCACGATGTCCAAGTTAACCCGCATATCACCAGACTTTTCCTACCGTAGTTGAGCGCTCCGAAGTTCTTCCTTAAGTTGCGGTCGACTTTCTCTTTCTCTGTTTGGTTTAGGGGGTAGAGCATTTCACGGGTTCGACGCTAGGCAGCGCTAGCACTCGATGGCTTTTTTCAGAACTGTGTGGTTTCCATGGTATGGTAAGCCAACTTTTACAAAGGTATGGTATACCTTTGTAGAAATTGCCTTGTTGTAATTATTCGGTAACCTAAACAGACATATAATAATGTGCACAGAACCCTGATAGCCTTCTCAAAACCCTTGTGGCGTCGGGTTTACGGACATCTGCCGTTGAATATAATGAAGGAACTCCTTGGAGTGAATTAACGACGGAAAATCACCAAGAATATTTTAATGTTCGTGGGAAAACTATGTTTACCCGTTCGGAAAAATGTCTCTAATTTTATCGTTTCTGTTAGTCCTGAAAATATGGTGAGGTTCTAAAATGATAGGAAAAATGGTCAGTTCTTCAGAATGGCTCTGAAAAATTGCTCAAGTAACCTTAGCCTAGCACTTAGCCTCCGAGTCACTATCGGCTCCCATCGTAATTCCTGTAAAAAGTGCGAAACGCTTTCTGCTCGCTCGTAGCCGTAATCGCGTCACTTTCATAGAATAGAAAGCAATTTATATTTTAATTTGTTGAATTGGAACAGCGGACTTTAATATGGAAGGGTGATCTTTGTTATAATATGTATTTAAGTCATAGAAACTACTGAATGATATGAATTCTGAAATTCCAATTTGTACATCTGCATAATACCCAGTGAGCCACCTCTAGGGTGTTTGGCAGGGGTGACCTATCACCAGAATGTAAAATGCAAAACAATCACTACATGCAAATCACGTGGTCATGAAAATATTACGCATTATAATTAGATTTTCTTTTTCCTCTGATCTTGACCTCATTTAAGTAATGATTAAATAATTCCTGGAGTAAAGGTGATGTATATAATGCAAAAAGTTGTTAGCCTACGTTTCAGTTTATTCAAAAACCTTCATCAGGGCTATGAATGCAAATACGAGAACACAATAAAAGAAAATGATATACAATATTGCTACATAAATGTCACAAAAGAGTTTTTTTACAATAATATAATTTTAAAAAAGAAGAAAAAATGCACAAAAATTTTGATATACTTTAGTTTAGTACATATTTGTTAATTGATAGTACGTAAGCTATTACCAAACCTAGTTACCATTAATTTTGATTAATTAAATAAAAATAAGTTTTGCTAAGGTTTTCAATGTCTGTTTTTTATTTACAGCTTTTAATCGATTTAGATATCAATAAACAAATATGTGCTAAACTAAGGTTTGTCAATTTGTTTTGTATTTCCTTCTTATTTCAAAAAATTATATTATTGTAAAAAAACTCTTTTGTTACATTTATTTATGTAACAATATTGTATATCATTGTATTTTATATTGTTCTCATGTTTTCATTCATAGCCCTGATGAAGGTTTTAACTAAACTGAAATGTTGGCCAACAACGTTTTTGCATCGTGTACATTTGACCTATACTCCAAGAATTATTTTATCATTATGCATTATAACAAAATATACGTGCACATTCATGGAAAGGCAAAAGATGACAACGGCTTTTGAATTCTGAAATTCCAAAACTACTGAATATGATATGAACAAAAAAATTTGCATTAAAATTGTACATTAATTCCCATTGAAACATAAGTTGTCTCCTGATTTCCAAGCGTATGTAATTCATTCAGCCCCACCGTAAAGGGAAGGGCATTTTCCAAGATTTAAGCGGATTTGGAGCCATAATAATACCGAGAGGCGAGCATCTTCTTTACATTATGGTTTGAGAAATCGTAACCGCTAATTGCCCCGGCAAAGGCATATCTTGTGGCTTTGCGGTAAGATATGCGAATGGTCACCCACGATCACTAAGAGTGATGCATTTCGTTTTCTACTTTCGAGAAAAAACTGCTCGGAATTGTATCGTTTCCTTTAATGTGAAGCTGGAATATTCATGGCGTATTCTTGTTTGCACAAGGCTCGTTCTGAAGATTAAACCGCTTTTGTTTGTCCACATATTTTTGAATTGCACATCTCGGCTCTGTCTTGGGTGCAAGTCATAATGCTTATTTATTAAATTACATTCTTTTCCTTTAAGTGGAGCAACCTCCCTTTTAAGGCGTGTGCTACTTCAACGTTTTTTTGATAATATAAGTTTATATTACTAATTTTGGCAATATGCCAGAAGTGATTACGAGAGGAAAATAAAGGAAATAGAAGGAAAAACAGATAGATATAAAATATCATTCTTTCTTCGCATTCAAAGGAATGACAGCGTTGTCTTAAATAAAATTAATGGCGTCACTCGCTTAGACGATTCTTTAGATGTTTATCTTTTTCTATTGATCTAACCATACAAATTTTTAGTATAGGATTTACAGAATTTTGGAAAGTTGCGTCTTTTTATGAATGGGCGCGTAATTATTTATCATTATGCGTTATGTTTTTATGACCGTGCGGTGTGTTTGTGGGGATTGCCTTACATACTGCATGCTGATGATTGGTCACCCCTGCCAAACACTCTAGAGGTGGCTCGCAGGGTATTATGTAGATATTGGATGTTCCCAAGAGTAGATTTTCTTCAACTCGTCTCAATGATTGAATGTTATGACGTAGAAAAAGGTTCATTTAACCAACAAACGTAAGGATATGATGTTGGTATGTCTTTATTTTAAACCTTGTTATTCCTTCTACGAAAAGGAAGCTGGATTTTTCTGTTGCTGCAGGATTTTTTTGACGATTATTTATCGTAATTTTTCGCTGGTATTGGGGTCCCCGTTTCAATTATTGGTTATTTACTTGTATTCGAACCTCTCATTTTTTTCTTTATTCATCTTTACTGGCGGAAGTTCAACAGTTTTGAAATCAATAAATGACACATCGACGTTTTAAAATTTCTCGCAGTGAAATAGTAGAGTACTTAAAATATTCAGAGTCCCAATAAAATATCATGAATTCATGTGAGCGTAAAACGTGGTTATTCGCGAATAGTCTCTAGATTATATTTTGATCGCCATGGGTCCTCCGTAAAATATTTTGGGTGCGTAAAATATAATTGCTCTGTTTACCGGGCTTGGAAAATACAACATGCAAGCTCAGTTTACGACAATAAGCTATACTTTAATGGATTTTTTGGGCCTAAAAAATGTAAGGGATTGAAGATTGTTCACTTTAATGAATTCTCTTTGTATGTACCATTTCATGCACGTTACAATCTTCTCACTCGTACCGTAATTTATTAAATTTGTACTTGTTTCGCCTTGCTCTTAATTTTGTTCGCAAAAACGGAATTCATTTATAAGCATTAGTAATGCATCAATAGGTTATTTTAAATCTTTAAACGTAACTTTCTTTATGATTGATGTCTCGTTCATTTTCGCTCGATGCCATCGGACAGATGTGTATCATCGATGTGATACATTCTTGCTCTGTATAGAAATCCAACTCTACATAGTTTATAATCTATTGGAAAAATTTCTTTGGAAAAACTCATTCCTAATTAAGGGGGAACGAACTTAATCACAGAAAAAGTCCTTGCTCGATATTATTTACCTTAGAGTTTGTAATAATTCGCCCATTGCATAAGTTTTTAAGTAATAGTCAATGATAAATTATTTTAATTAATTATTTTTGTGAAGATATTCGAAGCATTGATAAAATGATAATTGCATAAATCTCCACTTAAATCTCCTATCAGCTTATCTTTTCGCACCTACGCATTTCATCTCTTTTACATCGTGCATTACCTGTTTCATATATTTTGTTCGAAGTCTTCCTTTTCCGTTCTTTTCATCTGCTTGTCCCCCGACGACTGTCTTCATCAGGCCATTATGTCTCAATATGTGGCCTATAATTTGGTTCCGTCTTCTTTACAGGTTTTTCACGAGTCTTCTCTTCTCTCTTACTCTCCTAAGGACTTAGGACTCCTCATTTGTCAGTTTATCCATTTGATCCTCATCATTGTTCTGTAGCGCCACATTTCGTGAGCCTCCACCCTTGTTTTATCTGCTGCTGTCATTGTCCATGCCTTACTTCTTTGGAGAAGCATTCTCAAAACTTAAGTTCTGATAATTTGTTTCCTTTCTTGTATGCGAAAAATTTCTCGCTGTAAGCAGAAAGTATTATGCTAATAATTTCTTAATCATTTACTAATAACTCAAAATGTATTCCGTTGACGAGCCTTAGTTTTATTTTTATCTGGATTCTCAATGTGCAATAACATTTCATCAGTTCTTTGTGAAAACGACGTTTTAATATTATTTTAAAGAAATCAAAGTATTTCCACAGGTATTGCGATGAAAACACGTTTGAAAAGCGGATTTTTTTAAGGAAGTGTATAGAAGGTATAGCGCGAAAAGTCTGTATTTTACTAATTGCCTGTCAGTGAAGCGCTATTAGCAAGCGTATTTTTCATGGAATTTTCATCAAAATGGCATACTATTTCGTATCTCTTACCATCCACCTTAAAACTACCTGCGCACCTTCATCCCTAATGCCAACGGAAAACCTTTTCCCCAGTGACCACCGCCAGAAGACGTTCGAAGTTACATGCGCTCGGATGAACCAGTTGCCATTCCTTTTACCCTTGCCGCCTCTGTCTCCGCTGTCTTCTACGCCTAGACTCATAACCACCCCGCCGTTACCCCATGTTCCCTTAGCCTCTCTCCTCTGTCCTCCTCAATTCCACCCTCGCGTGTGCGCTGTTCCTCCGTGGTCATTGAAGGATGGCGCAGGAAATGGGCTTCGCGAACTCGCAATCTTTCTAGCCACGAATATTTCAAAAGAGGATCCTCAAATTGGGAGGTTTCCTATTATTTTTTATTGCCGAAATCGAAAGATTATTACGCCTAGAGTACGTATTTAACGTTTTTAGATTTTTAAATGACGATATCTATTTTTCGCGATTAAATGAAAAGTGAAAATTTTCAAGCGCGGGAAAACGCGGAGGCTAAGTATTAATGCTGGGAAAACTCCGCGTGACTTTCGCGTTTTCGCGCTCTTGAAATTTTTCACTTTTCATTTAATCGCGAAAAATAGATATCGTCATTTAAAAATCTAAAAGCGTGAAATACGTACTCCAGGAGAAATAATCTTTCGATTTAGGCAATAAAAAAAAATAAGAAACCACCCTATTGAGAATCTTATAAATAAGTTTTAAATCATCTGTGAGCCTATGGGTGTTATTATTTATATTTAATTAGTATAATTTATTATTATTATAATTTGGTGTTATTATTGCAATGATGCTTATCACAGACGTTCATATAACGGTGTACTTTTTCCATTATTTCGCACGCGTAAAAGGCTGTTCGGTGAACTTCCATCGCACTACCCCTACTGACCGTGGGATTCAACTGTTGATGCCTCCCAAACATGATGTCCAATTGCCGCAGATTCCAATCCTTCCGCTTTTCCCCCTCCGGCTAAGCCCCTGATGGCTTTATTTTTTTACGGAAATCCGCTGAATTACAACGATACGTACCTACTGCCGGGGATCACTGATCTTTTTATCCTCTTACGGTCTCTATGCTTTTTTTTCGCCGCGAGGAAAATGCTCTAATCTCTGTCCCTCTTGAAATTGATCTCTTTTGAACTTCCTCTTGTGGTTTTGCCTTCGGAATCCCCGGAACGGCGGGGACGCAATGGTAAATTTCAGTGAATTTTCGCGATAATTCGATTCTCTCGCCGCATTAATAATTTCATAAGTCGACTGTTTTCGCCCACATTGAGGGTATTATGAGGTTATTTATAACGTTTATGCGTCATAGTCTATACCTTGGAGTGGCGGCCCATACTTTAACCACTGAACGGCTCATACATGTGGTTACACTTTGGTTTATATTTTTTTCTATAATGGTTCTACATTCATTGATCTTGAAATTTTTAGTTTTCTTTGAAGATTTTGGGGAAATTTTTCCTTTCGCAGTCGTTATCATGGACCAGTTATATTATATAGACTCCAATTTTTTCAACTCTCGCTCATTTATGGAGAATTTTTCAGGCATAATATCCAGTACACTCCCACGGATATCTGACAAGATGAAATAATTATTGTGGAGAAAAAATTCCATCATTTTAATCATATAGAGAAAAAATAATAGGTCACTATGTGTAATACTATTCTCGTAGTTGATTTATAAAAGAACGTGACAACGGTCGCCATTCGTTAAATGATAAGTGATTGGTCAAAAATTTTAAACTGACTGATGACTTGCTATGGAAACATGGGTACTAAGGAAGGAGGAGAAGAGACTGGAGTTATTCGGGATGTGGATCTGGAGGAGAATGGAGAGGATGAAGTGGGCGGAGCGGAGGATTAACGAAGAAGTGCTGGACATGGTGGGTCAGTAGAGGCAACTTCCAGATGTCAGAGACAGAAGGTTTGGATGGAAATAGAGCTGAGTGGGGAGGGGATGTTGAAAGCAAGTTTTTCGTTGCCATTCGTTACAAAAACCAAATTTTAGTAATAAAATGTAAACAATGACTTAAAATAAAATAAAAAACAAAGAGCAATATTTTTCTTTCTAAAAATAGTTAAGTAAAGTGCTTTCCGGCACTATTTATTTTGCCGTGACGTCACTGCAAGACACTATATCTCCGGGAATAGGAAAATAAAAATCCATGCTTGAGGTCATGTTAAAGATCTTAATTTAGAATATTTAAAGATAAGATAAAGATATTTCGAATGATTTGGCGAACTGAGGATTGTAGGTGGAATAACCCTTTCTCGGCCCTTGGTCTATTCGCACGTTCCTTTCGGGCCCTTAAAAATCCGACTCATTTCCCGGGAGACGACCCTGATCGTGTTCTTTCTCCACAGGTCGTTTCTTTTTTTCTTAAAACAGCCGTCTTTCCCTTCTACAATGCCTTTCTCCGCCCGCTCATCCATTTTCTAAGAGGATTTCTTCCTCATCCTGATTCCTCCTTTCACTTCGAGACCGGGGTTCCGGTCGTGAGTCATCTTTATTTCAGCGCCTCTCGTTGCGAGCACCAGCATCACTCCAACTCCTCAGCCTTTTCCTTACCAGCACTGTGTCTTTGAGTGAATCCGTCGCAAACTCTGCGAAATTCTTAAGAGACTCAAACGTCATCGCAAGGAATTTATTTTTGGAAGGTGGAAGATTATTTTTTAACAATGAGGAATAGCAATTAATATTGCAATAAAGTTGGAGGAATAAATATATTTTTTTCGTTTTTCGAACCATATATAATAGTGTGCATCAAAAGATAGGAGGCTAGGACAAACATTACACCGAAAAATAAAACTTGAAATGGTGAAAGAGCTTTGTTACTACGGAATTACCTAGCCGCATTACCGACAATGGACGAAGCAAGAAAGAAATAGCAAGTAGAATTGTACAGGCGAGGGGGGGGGGGGGCTTTTTATCAAAGGAAGAATCTACTTGCAGCTGAAAATGCTAGTGTAAAAGTGAGGAAACAATACATCAGATGCTACATTACATATGGGCGTTTGAAGCGAGGCTAGCACGCTAAAGGCAGGAGAATTCAAGAGTGGGAGCTTACGCAATGTGGTGCTACCGAAGAATGGTGAAGATATAACGGATCGACCGCGTAAGTAATGAAGAAGTACTAAGAAGAGTGGGAGAAGAGAGAAGTCTCCCAAAAACCACAAGGAGAAGACGGGATAACTTAGAAGGCCACATTATGAGACAGATGGCCCGATGAAAACAATCGTAGAAGGGAAGTAGGTGGAAGGGAAGAAGGGCAAGGGATGACATCGCAAGGATAGCGAATAGGAAAGCGGAATGAAGAGATGCGTCCAAATTATCTGAGGTTTGTTGACTTAAGATGATGATGATGAGCATCAGTGGTTACAGTAGCGTGTCTAAATATCGAATGGAACACTCAACAAAATGGAACATTTACGGAGTTGACTACGTTTTGATCCTTCCTTCTCTCTCCTCTCCTTTGGTGCTTACTCTCAGTAATTCTTATTCTCAGTGTCTCCAACTCTTGTTTTTTTTAAATATCACTTCATCTCCTATCTTCCGGTCTTCTCATCTCCTTAGTCACTCTTGGAAGATAATCGGTGGGGATTTGATTCGTTTCTAATTCCGCCCTGATGAAATAAGTCGCCCTTTTAACGTCGGATTAGTGAAAAAGTTGTCATCCGGTCCCGTGCCTTATCGCTTTTTTATCCATCGAGAAAAAAATCCTCACCATCTTCGTCTGTTATACCACCGTACCGTACACCACTTCCATTTCCATCTGCTTCTGTCTCGAGCTTTCTTCTTTCTTTCCTCGTAGCTGTTGATCTTTTCCTGATCACCACCAATGTAATTATTCTCCTTCCTCTCTCCCTCAACTGAATGTACATGCAATGTTTATGATGTATTATACAATATTTATGTACAATGTGTATAAAAATTATCATACATTGAATTACAGTGAATATATACAATGTGTTATACAATATAATATACTTTTCCCCCTCATAACACAGCCTTACCAATTTCCTTCCTTTTTCCTTAATACCCTTAGAAGCAATCTTTCATCTTTTACTTTGTCAAAACCTCCTCATTTCTCATCCACCTTTCTTAATTTTTCCATCCTCCTCCTCTCACACAATTCATGAGTTTCTATTCCATTTCTTTGCCTCTTACATCAAGTCCACACTTCAAATCCGTACAAGAGAACACTCCGTGAGACACAATTAGGTACCTATTCTCTTTCTCACGTTTAGATACAGGCTGTTACCTCAGAGCAAGTTGTTCTTCTAGCTGAAGGCCTCTTCAGACATTACTAACTTTGCTTTTATTTCTGTAATATGTCTCAAGTCGACTGTCATTACTGTTCCTAGGTAACGGTGGCATTTCACTTTTCCAATCACACCTTCCACTTTCACACTCATATTATTTTCACAGCTGTACATTTCTTTCCTAGATTTATCTTAATTCCATCTTCCTTCGTCCCTTCTTCCAAAACCTTGGCCTATCAAGTAATGGGATATCACCTGCTAGCATAACCTTAGCATTTCAATTTATTGCGATTTGCGTTGCGAATCTTGTAATTTCTTGTCTTTCCACCTGCTTACACCTTCTTCTCTACCATCATAACATTCATGGTTCATGTCCTCAACATATATATTTAACGAGGTCGGCGACAGACAGCTTCCCTGCCTAATTCTTTCACCAAGATCCACTCATTATGCCACATCCTCATTTATATTTTATTCAGCTTTTTTCCTTGCTTACAAATCTCTAATGAGTTTTCTCAAACCTTACGCACCAAATTCTTTTCGTATTTCAAACAATTTATTCCATTCAAATATTCGAATGTCTTTTCCATATCAATGTAACAGAGTGTCATTCTTTTTCCTCTCTCCCTGTATACCTTCCCCCTACCATCCGTAACAGACCAAAGGAGCAAGGCATGCCCTTGTGCCTTTCCCTTTCCGGAAGCAAGATCGTTCCTATCCTGCATTGGAAAAATTATTCCTGGACTTCCGTTATTTTGGCAGTAAGATGAAAGTTTTTACTTAAAGGTTCATCATCAGTGGTCAACAATCCTAAGATTGGTTTGACGCAGCTCTCCACTCAGTTCTCCTTTCGGCTAATCTTCTCACACCTACACATTTCTTCTCTTTCACATCCTTCTTTACTTGTTCCACATATTTTGTTCGAGGTATTCCTTTTCCGTTCTTGCCTTCCACCTTGTACCTCGACGATTGTCTTCATCAGGCCATCATGTCTCAAGATGGGGCCTACAAGGTTGTTCCGTCTTCTTATTAAGGATTTCATGAGGCTTCTCTTCACTCTTGCTCCTCTGAACTCCTAAGATCATTGGCTGATTTGAGCGATTCCTCTGCTTAAAAAAATAGTAGGTATTTGAAGGGACTGATTTGGTTTTCTACTCGTGTTATATATGTATAATTTGTTTGACTCACGACTTTTCCAGAAAGTTGCGTTGGTGTGTGTTTCAATTATTTTCGTAATATACGTAATTTTTCGTGCGAAAGATCCACAGAGAAAAAATCATCCGCCTTGACCGGGATTGTGTGCCTCTGTGATCTTTCGCAGGATTGTGCATTGCGGGTGACTCTCGTGTAAGTTATCACTGTGGCTAGTCCCGGTATACTTTAAACTGCGTAATTTTTTTCTCTTTATGATATTGTAAGCTCTAATTTTTCGATATAGATGTGTAATGGGAATCTCTGCTAAGTGCAAATTATCATTATATTGACACCTAATATTTCCTTTTCTTGTGTAAGCTTTTTCCAATCCCTTGCCTCGTGGCTCAGACTTGAATATATTGAACTATTGAATAAATTCTTAAGATTCACAGATATGCGGTGGAATGTAATGTATAAATAAATTTGATAGAACAGTGGGAATTTGAAAAATATTATTATAATTTGTGAGGTTAGAAAGTTCCATTAGCCTCAGACACTTTGATTTATATTATTTGGAATAGCTAAGTGAATCAAAATTCCGAAATATTTTTTCGCGGAGGATTCAGAATGATATTTTTAATGGTATCAAACATGGATTTTATTTTTGAATAAAACGGGTTGGGATCATTAAATGTGATTCTATAGGCGAGGGTCACTTGGTAAAATATCAATTGTTATTTTTTCGTACCTATCTTAAGCAGTTGAACTTTTATCATTTGTATTCTGGTATGTATTCTAAAGACTCAAAGAGGGTAATATGAAAATATTACTCCTGCTAAGGGAATATAAATGTTGAAAAATCTTATTTTGCCGTTATAGTTATTTGCTATCAATTTAGTTATTAATAAGAGCATGATATTCCTATATACCTTAGTGTAGATAAATTAGGCCTTAAATAATGATTGCATATTTTCGTTATAGTACAAAAAAGTATTTTCCTATTTATATTGTTAGACGAGTAGTAGAGAAAGCTTTCTCAATGATATTTCGTCCCAGCCCAGAAACAGGGCACTGTTGCATTGAAATTCCCATTCGCCGCGAGCTGTGACACATCCGGACTTGGAGCACTTTTGCGTGAATTAGTGAAATACATGCCCCAAAGGGCTCTGACCATTGTGGCGCACATTTTCGGCGACTCCACCGGTAACTATCCTTCGATCCTGGTCATGTGACTCCAAATAAATAAGACAGATTCCTAAAAGGTAACGGCAACGGCTGATCGAGACGCACAGAAAAGAGACCAGTGGAGGTCGAATTTCATCGGCAGCCTAATGCACTGGTTGGGATATCAGTTCGCCGAGCGTTTCCGTCTGTCATTTGTCTACATGCTGTGGGCGCACAGAAAGCGTCACACTGATGATAAGCGAATTAGGCTGACATCCGCGAGAGACTCGGAGGCTGCGCGTTAGACTTAGGTTGCTTTGCAGTTAAGAATAGTTGTCCTTGAGAGCGACACGATGAACGTCGTACTAGAACCCCTTTATATTTCCAGGGCCGACAGAAAATGTAAATAAAGAGAAATGTTTTGCCGAATGGATAAGTTTTTCGCCGAACGATAAAGGGCTTATATAAATGTTTGGCGGGACTTCATCAGAGCATTTGCTTTTTAGTTACCAACGGCTGGTGTCCTGACTCCCCCATTCGCCTATCAAGGCAATTTAATAATAATAGTATGTCTTTATTCGGGCTAGGTTGAGGCTAAGAAGTCCCCTCTTCCACCTAACCTCTCGATAGCGTCAATGCAAACATGTTTAAAACGGTAGATAAACGTTTAAAATACAAAAGATATGCAATATACACTATTTGTTAAATATCGAAAAAGACAAACAAGTATATGTGAAAATTTTGTGTGAAAAAATTTATGTCTGTGGGAAAAAACATTAGAATAAGGGTGTAGTATCCTTCAGCGAAAAAACCCACAACAGGAAACGCCCACACAAGAAGGGGGGCGTGAAAAATCTACGAAAACCTACTGGTTGAAAGCTAATGTCATGGGTAAAATGTAGATGAATAACATATGGGGCGGATCCAGAAATTTTTTTGTGGGGGAGGGCACAAGGGTCTGACAGTTGTTCTCATATTTGAGATTAAAAACAAAATACAACAATTACGGTAGAAAATGTTGTTATTACTTCGATATGAAAATTATTAATATTAAATTAAATGATCGAAGTTACGTGATACACAAAATAAAGCGAACGTAATGAGAACTGTATTAGAAATCCTGTCTATTTTTTAAGCGTCTGGGGGGCACGTGTCCCTAAATCCGCCCATTGGTAGTTTTATTCAGTGCATTGTTGTATTGCAATAAATTTTTCTTGTGATAAATTTATTCCACAAAACAACCTTGTGAATGCTCTTATTTGCAACTTTTCTTATCATATATACAGGGTGTTTCTAAATGAAATCGGGGTTTTCACGCTTTATAATATTTATTACGCTAAACTTACAGCTATAAATGATACATTATATGAAAGGGCAACTCAAACAGTTTTGTTTGCCGGCAACAATGTGCATGCGCTCTCACTTTTTCTGCTGCCTTCTGTTAGAAAGCGCCACGTAGCGAAGATGGCGACTAATGAATAGTAAGGTTTTTGTGTTTTATAGTTTGCAAAGATATTGTGTAACGCGTGTTCCATACTAACTTCTGTTGTGATTCTGCAGGTGATAATAAAATCCGTGCCTCCACTACAAGCTGACCATTCCGAATTGCAACTGTTGAAACAATTACTCGAGATACGCTTGGGAGGAACTCGCATTTCGTCTTGATGTGTGCCATATGACGAATAGAGCACACAGTGAACATTTATAGGCTATCGTAGAAAACTGTTTGAGTAGCTCTTTCATTTGATGCATGATTTATAGCTGTAAGTTAAATGTAATAAATATTATAAAGCCTTAAAGCCCCGATATTCATTTAGAAACACCCGGTATATAAGATTCATTGATATTTAATTCGCAGTTGTCTTCGCTAATCGATTCAAAATTCGACGCCATCTTAAATGTTTAGTTATATTTTGTAAGGCTTTTGGATTCATGGACTTAAGGAAAAATTTTTATCAACCTTGTTTGGATCTGTTTCTTCTTTCTGTGCAGCTTGATTCCCTTAAGGGGTCGCTGTTCCTGACTAATCTCCTCCAAATAACTCGATCCTGGGCATCCCGTACAATCTAACCCTTCTCCCTCAAATCATTCTCGACACAATCGTCGAATAATCATCGGTGGAAGTAATATTAACATCATTAACTCGTATTCATTATTTTCATCTCGAAATACTCAAATTATTACCCTTATAACACCGATGTTTTCTGTTTTCATCAGCGGAAAATTGTCATGCGTATTTCTTTTTTGAAAATAAGACACGGTCTCAGGCGTTATTTGTGGAATTCCTTCATTATTGAATAATATAAAATAACTTTGTTTTATTCCACACTTTATTTTAAATTGCACGACCCGGGTTTCAACATCTAGTGCTATCATCAGGTTTCAGCATATAGTGGTATCATCAGGACTAGATGCTGAAACCCGGGTCGTGCTATTTAAAATAAAGTGTGGAATAAAACAAATTTATTTTATTTTATTATTTCTTTTTTGTCACTGAAGAATTTTTCTACCGAGCTCCTTGAATTTTCGAAGTTTGACTGACATTTTAATGAAGTGGTCTGCAGTTCAATCCATAGTTTATAGGTCCTCGCTTCGTAGAAGTAGGTACTGCGTATATTCGTATTCAAGGGAATGGCTTTGAATTAAAAGGCGATATCTTTAATCAGGTCAATGGTTTTCCCGCTGATATCTTGGCGTCCACAATTGCTGTGTCCCTCGTCGGAAGTAATGCGTGAGAAGTTTGAGCGACCAAAGGCGAAGTATTTTAAGGGTTAGGCACGGGTCAAAATGAAGGGCATGGGCTGGATCGTAGCGGAGTCGTCGGCGACGGAAAAGGAAGAGTAATTGTGGGGGAGGAGCAGGAGGGGAAGGAGGGGGACGTTTGAAATCGCCCGCGCGTCAGAGCCACTGAAGTCAGCACGATGGAATGACGATCCCCATTCTCCCCAGTGTAACCAAGACGCTGCGCATCCGACCATGTTGTGAAGAACTTCGCTCAGTGGCATAGCCAGGAATTTCGTTCGGGGCCGGAGAAATAGAATAATCATGGTCAATTATCAAAATTGGCCTACCCAATTGATAAGAAGAGATTCTATGGATTCTACTTTGACCATGCTCTAATTTTAACTTAGCAAAGTCCGTACAAGGACTCCATATGGGCTACATGAACTGTAAAAGTCTCTAAAATCAGGGGGGAAAATTTTTAAAAAATAGGGATTAGAGGGTGTTTAACTAATTTTAACGCTTTTCATTATCGCAAAGCCTTCATTCAAAAAAAATATTTTGTGTGTTCATGAATTTTCGATATTATGTTATCTTTTGCGGAGAAAAATAAGTGTGTTTTTTTTTATTTCAGGGGGGGTCCGGACCCCCCTGCCTACGCCACTGACTTTGCTCACTATGTTCTCTTTTAATAAATGGAAAATCATACCAATTAAAAATTTAATCTCAGACCTAAGGATCGCTTTAATATAGTGAAATTTTTGAAATAAGCATAAATTAGGATAAACGAAGGCAATATTTTCAGATATTATGGGGAAAAAAATTAGAGCGCACTGGATGCCATCTATCATTTTTCTGCAGAATCATAATGGCAAGGTCACGCACAAAGTATTAAATCTATATGATCTGTTTCTCAACCGCATCGGTTTCTTTTCCGAAGTTTACCTTTCCATGTGAAATCCATGTTATTTTTCGTTCCGAAATGTCTTCTCCATAAATTCACGGGGAGAACTAACAACAAACAGTTTCAGGGTGCATGAAAAGATGAATACTGTGGTGCGTCCACCTAAATTTTACGCTAATTTTTCCGTTAGTTCAAAATCGAATCACTAGGTTACTTTTCGCACTGAACACACCAGGCTCCACGCTAATAGGGTAGCTTCCTTCATCAAAGAAAACGAATGGCATTGATTGCGATTCGTTACCCACCATTAGTGTATTCATAATATAAAAATTATTTGGTTTTGAAAATCCCAGTTTAGACGAATGGCGATGGTCAATTTTAATCGCATTTGAAAAAGGCCAGATTGGCGCCCATGCGATGCCACTCCACGTGACGTCACGGGGACCTAGTGTCTACACGAGTAGATACGAGTTTTACATCGTCTGAGGTTACCAATGCATGCATGAGGCACAGAACTCAGGGAAACATGTCTTAATTATCACCTATTGAAACTGGCTAAGGTCGGAAAGTATTCTTCGTTTGATAGGTAAGGTATTAATAATCCTTACTTAAGCCAGCGCTACTAGCTAGCAGGGTACTCTGCTACCTGCTAGCAGCCTGTATCGCAGCGGCGCACAATATCCTCGCCCCAAGGTCACCTCACACGGCGAAAGAAGGATCCAGAATGACGTCACACGGAGTTTTCCCAGCATTCATACTTAGCCGTCGCGTTTTCGCACACTTGAAAATATTCACTTTTCATTTTATCGCAAAAAATAGGTACCGTCCTTCAAAAATTTAAAAGTAATTACTAACTGGCCTTTAGAATACGAATTGAAGTGTAAAATGTTGTTATTAAATATCAGGACTGTTTAGGAAAGTTTACCGCGTCTAAAAAAGCGCTACCCTCGCATTATTATTTAGTTTAGTTCCTCATTTGAAATACATTATTCTCAGCAATGCATGGACATCCTGCTAGGCATGTCCGCCGATTGTTGAATTTGATAGCGGCGCCATGGAATGCTATTTCTATGAGTTCTTCACTGATTTCTATTATTTCTTGAGTTTCAGATGGCATTTGATCGACACTTAATTATTTTCACTGTCGATAGCTGCCCATGGGTAGCATTATCCGGTTTCTAAACCTTTGCTGTAGTAAAATATAATGTAGTTGAACATGTCTTTTGTCTCTTCACATTTTCCATGTAAGTATATCTTATTCGCATGCGATTCTTAAATAGTTTGTTGGAAACCACCTATTTGTGTTCTGCGCGAAATTCCAGGATCCTTTCTCCTCTTTCATTTCGATTTCCTAATCCATATTCTCCAGAATGACCCTTCTGACATTCGCCGACGGCAGTATTTCAATCACTTAAAACAACTAGGTTGTATTCACCCCTATTTGATTACTTCCGTGATATTTTCGTAGACGCCTTCAACTTCTTCGTACTCGTAGTTAAATTAAAAATAAAGCAATTAAAATGTGAATAAAGTACAACCAATTTAATTAGTTATTAGTCCAAAGAGCCAAATAATAATAATAATAATAATAATAATAATAATAATAATATGTGCCTCATTGGCCTGAAAATTGCACTTGTTCCATGTATGTGCGCCCAACTACCTTTTTACAGCCGTTTTCGCAACTACCTTACTTTAAATCGATTTTTAAAAAGATATTTCATAATTTCAAAGTCATATGACGAAAATTATTGTCATTTATTTGCATTTTTTTTCTTCACTATCGTTTTTCAATGGGCTATCGTGACAAAGTAATCCAACTAGAATCTTATTTTGTCCTTTTGTTTTGTTATCCGGACCACTGTGCGTTCCAATCTTTCCATTGTGCGTATTTCAGTGGTCAAAAACATTAAGGGATGGTGTTCGGTGCGTATAAAGCGGGGGAGGGGGGTTGGCGGGTTCGAGATGGGTAGTGGAGGGGGCGTGATGGTTAGAGGGAGTATGCGGGGAGTCAACAGGGGTCAATCGTACAGCCGACGACACTCAGGACACGTGACGACAAAGTCCATCTTCACATCATGCTTCTTTAATTCTCTTCCCCTCCCCTCCCATACTTCCCCCGCCCACCACTACCAGCACTGTTAAACCCTGTCGCGTTCAGGATGGCAAGCTATGATACCGGTCATTCCTGGATCTTCCCAGATTTAAATCAATTTCAGTAAAAAATACAGCTATTCGCTCATTCGTATTGTTTACTCTAGTATGCACATGGGATTAAAAATGCGCTCTTTCGCCAATTTTTTTTTAATAATTGTAGATTGTGATTGAGTTGAAAAATTATTAGAGATCCACAATATTTGGCTTTTCTATCTAAGGCTTGAAAAGCGAGTGTGAAAGAGCTAAAAATGTAAAAATAAATCCTTATAAAGCTCTAATTTTTAATTTGGTAATGGGTTTCTATAGAAAGAACTCATCTAGTGTCGGTTGAAACGGTGTAAATGCGAAATTTTTGTGGGAAATATGCACAAGAGCAACATGGGTCCTATAATTATCTATTGATTCGCTAAAATAACCTGCATGTTTCGTCGCTTTGGGATGCATAAATATCGATGATTACATAAACCTCTAAAGGTATGGAAAAGCTGGACCGCATACGACCCCGTTTGAGTGTTCAATATCTCCAGGATATCAAATTTTAGTGCTTTATTCATCAAAGCTTTTCACTAGACCTTGCTCCTGGTGACTTTCGTGTCTTCGATACACTGTAGGAAGGAATGGGACACAAACGTTGGCGAAGTGACGAACAGGTGAAAACCTAGGTGCACGAGTGGTTTAGAGACACGACCACGAGATTTCTTACCGTGTTGTATCCGTGCACTTCAAAAGCGTAGGAAAACTGAAAAGTTGCTCCTAGATGCAACAATAGGGTAGTTTCTTTCATCAAAGAAAACGAAAGTTATTGATTGCGATTCGTTGCCCACCATTAGTATATTCATAATATACAAATTATTTCGTTTTAGAAATACCGGTTTAGACGAATGGCAATGGTCCATTTTTATCCTCATTTGAAAAGGGCCAGATTGGCGCCCATGCGATGCCACTCCACGTGACGTCACAGGGACCTAGTTTCTATACGAGAAGATAGGAGTTATACGTCGTCTGAGGTTATCAATGCATGCATGAGGCGCAGAGCTCAGGGAAACATGTCTTAATAATCACTTATCAAAACTGGCTAAGGTCGGAAAGTTTTCTTCATTTGATAAGGTATTAATCATCCTTATTTAAGCCAAGCGCTACCAGCCAGCAGGGTACTAGGCTACCCGCTAACAGCCTGCGTCGTATCAGCGCTCAACTCGCCTCAAGGTCACCTCGCAAGGCGGTAGCGGGAACCAGAAATACGTCACACGGAGAGATTTCCCGACATTCATACTTACGCGTCGCGTTTTCGCGCGCTAGAAAATTTTCACTTTTCATTTAATCGCGAAAAATAGGTATCGTCATTTAAAAATCTAAAAGCGTGAAATACGTACTCCAGGAGTAATAATCTTTCGATTTAGGCAATAAAAAAATAAAAGGAAACCACCCTATTACAAAATTATTGAACCCCTCAAGGTTTTCATTTGAATCAACATCGTAATATTTGTCATATGAACATTTTTAATCGGACAATGACTTTTGCTGATCTCAGTTAAAGCACCTACGTCATTAGGAATTTATCCGTTCTTATTTTAGTTAATTATTTGTTGACGACTCTTCTGAAAACTATGTACTGCTGTTTCACGTCAATTGAAATGCATACAGATTTAAATTGAGGGTGTGAATTTATTTTTACTGATTGCGTTCAATATTTCTTTCCTTTGAGTCGTTGGAGAAAATGAAAAAAAAATAGATCAGTGTGAAAAACACACTAACACATCAATTTCACATGTGAAAACAGTTGAAATTTATATTTCATTTATGGAATCTGCAGTGTGTTTAATTAAAATCAATTTTGACGTGGGGCATTCGTGCTTTCACTTCGTTATATATTTTTACTTCGCTGTCTTTGAATTACAAAGGTTTTTTTTCACCCACGGTCTGAACAGAGCCGTGCGTGGTTAATATTCAGTCAAAATTTTAATAGTTTAAGGGCTTGAATATTTTTTTTCGAATGCGATGTTGTAAAATTTTGAGTAACCTAATAAATATTAAGTGTATATTTTTGTAGGAATTCATAGGGAACTAGTGATAAGGTAGATTGTGCCAGTTTTAATACAATTTGTTCTTGAATCCGTCAACTTATTACAGATAAATTTACTTATTTATCTAAATATTTATCTTAGTTTTCCCCTAATAAAGCAAAATCTGGCCTTTAAATTTTTTACAGCAATTAACGACAGACGATCACACTCATCCGTCCGATCCAGGCGGGACGCGAACCCGCGACCTTACGTATGACGAGCGAGGACTTATTCGCACCCCCACCGAGGTCGACAAAGTCATTTCAATTCGGTAAATTCGATTCCGTAACTGCGCTATTCAAAACAGATACATCTTTCTTATGTTTGCAATAGAACATTACACGAAACAAGTGTTTTTTATGGTTAACGTGGAGCATTTTGTTTAATCACCCCGATCCACCCCGCGTTTCCTCATTCAAGTTCGCTGCTTAGTTCTCAAAAAAGCCTTTTCCCTTACATTCATCATTTCTTTACATTTATCCTATTATCTTTCGCTCCCTATCTCGCTTACCTCACTTTCCTCCTCACCCCCTATTTCCTAGTTCTTCTGCCTATTTTTATCGAAGTATTTTATACTTTAAGTATGCATGGAGTGCTAATGAAGTACTATAGCCATATCTCCTCTCTATAGCTCTGACTTCCCTCTCCAATTCACAACAAGACTTTCTCCATTTCATTCTACGTGAAAATCTTTTTCCCTTGCTTCCTCCTCTATATATCATTCTTCTCTCTAAAACTGTTTTCAACATCCCCTCCCCGCTAAATATTCTCTCCATCCATACCCTATGTCTCCTACGTATCTCATCCAAAAGCTGCCTCTCCTCACCCACCATGTCCAGCACTTCGTTGCTTCTCCTCCTCTCCGTCCACTTCACCTTCTCCATTCTTCGCGACACACACATCTCCAACGCCTACAGTCTTCTCTCGTCCTCATTTCTAATTGTCCATGTTTCTCTATCGTAAAGCGGTTCAATCCAGATCAGACTCTTCGCTAGCCTTTCCTTTAAACTTATTTATAAAACTTACTTACTTATATAAAATTTTACTTATCGATCCTCTCATCTGCTTTTTCTTTTGATAAACGCTCCCTTTACTAGCGAAATTCTTTCACTTAATTATTCCTAAAATTAATCTCAAATCATGGAGATTAGTTGACTTTGCTTACGGTTTCAATGTTGATCTCACCTCCTGAAAAATGGTATCCTCCTTTCTGTGCCCGTTTTTGTCAAATATTCAGTCCGAAGAGGTTGATTCTTCTTCCTGTTAGTGTTCATGAGCATCTTTAAAGGGTAATTATCAAATAGTGATCAACGAGGTGCTTGAAATGGTGAGGAGAGGCAGCTTCTAGATGGGATACGGATTAGACAGAAGGTATAGAGGGAGTACTTACTTAGCGGGAAGGGGATGTTGAAAACGGTGTTAGAGGGTGGAATGTTAGCTAAAAGTGGGAGAGGAACGAAGAGAATAGGATTTTTAAGTAGAATGAAAGAGTAGGCGTTACAGTGAGCTTAAGAGTGAAGTTCATGAAGGGAGGGAAGGCTGCCAGAATACTTCTGAAATACTCCAAGCAAACCTCGGTAGAGTGCTGACATCCCTGTGTAGGCTTTCGCGGTGTGGTGAGGATTCGGCTGACTGGTTTTTGGGGTTGCTACCGCGTAGATTCATCTCTGCAGACGACAGTTTGGCCGGAATTGCAGTAGGCTTCTTCATGTCAATGAAGTGACCTTCAGAGAGTTCATTGACCTGAAGAAGACTGCTGCAATGCCGGCAAAACTGTCGTCTACAGAGATGAATATACGCGGTAGCAACCCCAAAAACCAGTCAGCTGAATCCTCGGTAGAGTACTTCTTTAATGTTAATTAGTTAAACCAAAGTGAATAGCGTTCGATACTATTTTTTATGGACTAACGGTGTATCACAAAAGATCGAGCAAAGCCAGTAAAACGCTTGGAAAAACTTCCACGAACAGTAGCAGCCAATGATTGATCGAGCTACGACGTGGAGGGTGTTGCATGATATTCTGTTCCATGAGGTCATGCCGGGTCTGTGAAAATATTTCACGCATCGTTTCCTGTTCTGTTCACTTGCCCTCGAAAGGAAAAATGCGTCTTCATCATGATTTAAGGACCCCATGACATCTTCGTGAGAGCGCCGTCCTTAGAGCCGAGCTTTTTGCTCTCCTTGGATACCTTTTTGTTTAAAAAAAAGCCCACATGTCTCATTTTCTTCGACATTTTCACGCCCTTTAACGCGGAATAACGTGCATTTCGGGACAGATTAGGGCTTCTGATCGGATTAAAACTAATGGGAGTTACGTGAAGTGTTGAGATGAGCATCATTTATTTAACTTTAAAAGGGGTCGTATGGCAGCAGGAACCCTCTCAAAGCGTTGTGACCACCGTGGCACGGGGGCAAATTATATTTCATTTTTTTTAAATTGGATTACTCGTCATAAATTACCACGTTCTAGATAATGAACTCCTGAAAAGAGAATGGGTTATCAACCCTTGAAGACATCCTTTCTGCGAGCTATATGATAACTGAAATTACCACTATCGTGTTGAGCGGAGATGAGGAAAAAATCTCACCGTCAAAAGAAGTGGGGCGTATGTGCATTTTACATAAAAATGAGGATAAATTTTAGCAGAGTGTTTTATATTCAATTTTTATGAAAATTACGACGTCACCCGGCCCTTTGTTTTAATCATCATTGTCTATGTCACATTAAGGGGTATGGTAGTCTAATGAATAGAAGACACTTTTTACATATTCATCGTTCTTCATCTCCATCGTCTTCGTTAGCACTGCATTTCTTATGCTTCCACTCTTAATTTCTCTGTTGCTTTAATGTTCTACGTCCGCACTGTACCTCGTGAAAAGGACAGATGTAAGTTTAGATGAATAATCTGCTTCTTTATTGCCCATCTGTGAGTAGATTCGTGTTTCGGACAATTGCCCTATTCGCTAGGGATATTCTACTTTCCACAGTGATGCGAAGTATGACGCGTGTTTATTGTGGTCCATTATGATGGCTCAATTTCTTGCCTGAACACTTGCATATGACTTCCTAGGTGATAAAACCTGGTCGAAACCAAATCAGAAAATCAAAAATGCATTATCGGACACAGTTTTCCAGAGGAAAATTAATCATGCGAAGCGTGTTCAATAGGGTAGTTTCCTTCATCAAAGAAAACGAAAGGGAATGATTGCGATTCGTTGCCCACCATTAGTGTATTCATAATATACAAATTATTTGGTTTTAGAAATCCCAGTTTAGACGAATGTTATTGGTCAATTTTAGCCTCATTTGAAAAAGGCCAGATTGGCACCTATGCTATGCCACTCCACGTGACGTCACAGGGACCTAGTTTCTATACGAGTAGATTGGAGTTTTACATCGTCTGAGATTACCAATGCATGCATGAGGCACAGAGCTCAGGGAAACATCTCTTAATAATCACCTATTAAAACTTACTACGGTCGGAAAGTTTCCTTCGTTTTATAAGGTAATCCTTATTTAAGCCAAGTGCTCCATGCTAGCAGGCACTCTGCTACCTGCTAGCAGCCTGCATCATATCAGCGCTCATAGCCTCGCCCAAAGGTCACCTCACACGGCGACAGCGGGAACCAGAATGACGTCACACGGGCTTTTCCCAGCATTCATACTTAGCCGTCGCGTTTTCGCTTGCTTGAAATTTTTCACTTTTCATTTAATCGCGAAAAATAGATAATGTAATTAAAAAATCTAAAAGTGTGAAATACGTAGGTACTCCAGGAGTAATAATCTTCGATTTAGGAAATAAAAAAATAATAGGAAACCACCTTATTGTTTCAGTTCCTGATCAACTTCTCGCGATATCACCCTTGTGTGTTTTTATTTGCGGAAGTGTGCGTGGATTTCGGTGGCCGAGTTTTTATTCGGAAGGGATTGCCAGCAATGCCAGAGGGGTTGATGCGGAGATTGGGGTGGAGAGAGCTCGAATGTGTGGGGGAGGACGGGTGTGAGGGCGAATGGGGGAAGTTGTGGGTTGAAGGGTCGCAAGATGAATGTTATGGAGTCGTCCTCTGGTTGGGCTGGGTTGGATGGGGGATTTTGGGCACGAGGCTAGTTTATTCCTGAAACAAAAGAGTAGCGATGTGAAGGACTAAGCCTAATCTAGCATGGGAGTGCTCGGTGACAGTTAGCTCTTTTCCTACACGTCACACGTGCAAGTGTAAATGTACTAACCACGAAAGCTAATCACATTAAAAGATTCTCGAGTGTGCCGCTAGAATTCCTATCGCTCCACTTGCACTGACATCATGCCTCGTTCACATTACGATTGTCCGAGCGATCGTCCTGACGATAGTTGACCGAACTAGCCGTGTGAATGCATGTCCTGATAATATTTCACGTAGTTCCCAACGTTGCCGCTTTACAATGGTTAGGCGCTGGGAGACCGGAAAAGGAAGCGACAAGATAAATTCTCAAAGCTCGTGAAGCTCTATTTTTTTAATGGTTTTGTCCTAGGAAGGAATAATATGGGCGGAAGAAAAATTATTCGCTAAATACACGTTGAATACAGTGATATCTTTTCCCTGCTTACCTCAACAACTTTGCTAACCGTCAATATCCCGTTCACTTGAGATGTCAGCACTAGAGGGCAGCACAGGTTTTAACCATCGTCGTGTGAATGCACGATAGTTCCGACCATCGCTGGAACAATCGTAATGTGAATGAGGCATCAGTTTTCAAATCGTCGCTTGTAGCGCAACCGGTCATCTATAATTATCCTGTTTTCGCGAGAGAACACACGGCAGTAATAAGTAATTGAACCAATAATACAAAGTACAAAGAAATTAATATAAATCACTTATTTAGCGCGTGCGAGATGACTAAAAAAAGACCACTTCCACTACGATTAACGTCGAAAATCACTCCGAACGAGATACAGCTACCTTGTGGCGCCGCCGAATAAAATGCGCGCGAAACTACTTAAGATATAACGCTGAACTGCCATGATCTTGGGCATCCGTTGATGGAGTTCCCTTCGTACTAACACCCACGTGCTCATCACCAAAACCTCCATAAAATATGGAACCAGTAAAATGAAATGCCTCGAAGGAGCAGGATTGGAGCGAGTGGAGTCACTCGTCTATCTTGGAGCACGTCAGACATCTTGCGTCGAATAGCCGAAGCTGAGGCGGCGCTCATCTCTAAGAGGTCGCTACTGTGCTCGATGAACATAAAACTGGAGACCAGGAAACATTCGTGTTAGTTGTGACACTATTATGTGTATCGGAAGTGTAACCAGTGTATCAGAAGCTTGGACCATCGGAAAAAGTGATCTGAAAAAAATAGAAATCTGAAACACCTTTTGCTGGAGGAGGATGATGAAGATAAAAATGGACGGAGAGGGTGAGAAATGAGGAGATATATACAATAATAGGAAAAGTAAAGACTTTGGATTAGTATACACCAAGCTAACACGGTGGATAGGCTGCGTAATGAGTATGACACTCAACAGATATTTAGGAAAAGTAATGGAAGGAAAAATTGATGGAAAAGTCTTCAGAAGAAGATCAAGGGAAAAGTGCCCAGTGCATATCAATAAGTATACGGGGAGAAAGTGTCTCAGGGAGGTGAAAGAACTAGACTGAGATGTAGAGTTATGGAGGTCTGCAGTATACCCATACCAGTATAGCAATACTATATATCTATTTAAATGGATTAACAATTTTATTTTAAACCCTTATTACAATATTGGTATCATTAAATTAATATAAAAAATTTCTTTAAAAGCAACGGTAAATTCTTTTTTCGGTCGATTTTCTCAAACTCACGCACAGCCGATCGTGATCACATAATCCTGTTTATGCAAAATATTTCAATTTCCGGGTGAGCTGTAGAATATTTTTATCATCGAAAAACTTTGAAAAGATAATTCTTTTTATCTTCTTACAAATTTTCTCTATTGCCTCGAGTGAATTTTATGCTTTCGAGTTACTTACTAGAGTGAGGACAATTGGTATTACACGTGCAATGCATTTACGTATCAGTTTTATCATAATCAATTCAAGTGCACCAAAAATGCTGTGTACACATATCAGGTACGATTTTTCAAGAACTTTACTCAATTATAAGATGGCTAAAATACAATACATATTCCTGATAATGTAGTAGGGGGCAAAGAGGTGTTATTATGGCTGGATATGTAGGTAAAGTCGTCGATAAGATGCTTGGCAAGAAGCATGAAATTCCAAGATAAAAATACCAGTAACTACGGAAAATATACGCATAGAATGCTCTTTTTGTTTTTGGATAGAATTTTATTACCTCCTTTTTTGCAATTGTTAAATCGTTGCATTGTTTTACGACCCGATTACGACCTCGAGTGACAAATATTTTTTCACCATTTCCGTTCTATTCTTCGTATCTCGTGGATGCTTTCGTGTCTTCCAGTACTTAATAGTTACGAGTGACCATCACCTCCAACCCCCTGCCTGGCATCATTGCTGTGATCTCCGCCCTTAGAACCGGCGATTAGTTTTAACATTCTGTCGTCCCCTCGCGTGTGACTATCTTTCCTTCGGAAGGAGATGGGGGGAAAAAATGTCGCCGCTTTTTATTAAAATTTTCGGCCCGCGCAATATTTGACACGCACTCAAGCTCGAAATGAGACAGCCGTAAAGTAATTCCCCAAATCCATTTGCGCGACACAGTTTTTTCGTCGCCGTGGGTCGCCTCGTTGTCAGGAGAGGGCGCCACCCGCCCTTTGTCCTTCCTATCACACACTCACCCCTCCCTCTTCCTAATACAAACGGTTTCCACCTCAGCTTTTTTTCCTGCCTCATCTTATTATCAATCCACACGGAGTACTTGAATATTTTCGGGTTAAATAATATTTAGAACTGACTTACGCAATAGTATTGAATTATTATATAGTATTCTACCGATTAAGGTAGGTTTCCATCGAGTATTAAACAAGTGATCTGGGAGCCTCCCTTTCCTTCCAGCAATGCCTTCTTCGATTAACTGTAAGGCCTACTCCCTTTATATCTATCTAAAACCCTATTCTTTTCCTTCCCCTCCCTCGTTTCCCTAACATTCCTCCCTCTAAAATCATTTGCAATATCCCCTCCCCGCTAAGTACTCCATCAATACCTTCATCCCTCCATCCATACCTTCTGTCTCCTCCGTTTCTCATCCAAAAGCTGCCTCTCCTCGCCAACCATATCCAGTACTTCGTCGTTCCTTTTCCTCTCCGTCAATTTCACCCTCTCCATTCTTCTCCACACCCGCATGTCGAATGCCTCCTATCTCCTCCCGTCTTCTTTCCTCAATGTCCACGTTTCCGCACCGTAGAGAGCTACACTCCAGATCAAACTCTTCACTTACCTTTTCTTTAAACTCTTACATAACGATCCTCTCAGAAGCTGCTTCCTGTTCATGAACGCCTCCTTTGAATAAGCGATGAATAATTTAACACTTTCCAGGCGATTAGAATGGACGCACTTCTCTCGGGTTTTCGCGCGGTTTAAAAAAAATTAAGGCACGCGTAGTTTCGGGTCCTGTCTCGTCACCCATTCTCATGACTAATCTATGAGAATGGGTTACGGAAGAATGGAAGAATGAGAATGGGTGGAGACGGAACCCGAAACGATGGCTACCTCAAGGTGCGTTTACACTGTGTAACATGTTTTAGAAACGAGTTACATATAATATGTTTTACGAAAAGGTTACAAATCCGTGTAACATATTTCATGTAACATTGTGTTTTAAAACAAAAATTCGTGTTACACAATAAGTTTTTAGATTCCCACACGAAGCGGGAATGCTACTTGTAACATATTACACGGATTTGTAACTTTTTCGAAGAACATTTTGTATGTGACTGGTTTTATGTAACACGTTATACAGTGTAAACACATCTTGAGATTTTATTACCCGCGCGCAAACCCGATAGAAGTTTATTCAGCGACGAATGAGTTATAGTTACCCCGTCATGTCTATCTGATACTTCGATCATCTCGTGGAGCACGCTTTTAAAAAATATTTGTGGGGGAACCCTGAATAATCTAGGTTTAATCTAGCTTGTTGTGGGGAGATTTTCGGATGAAAAAGCCAAAGAGAGGTACTAGTTCGTATTCGTCTAGCCACGTCATGAATATGTAGCGAGCACATGGGATCCGGCGCAGAAAGCATTAATTCGTGAACTTCATAAAATACAAAGGAAAGCTGCGCGAATCGTCAAGAACTACTACAGGCATACAAATAACGTTGCACATGCTAGAAAAGTTAGACTGGTAGCCGCTAGAGACTAGGAGGCTGCGCGCTAGGCTTTGATTGTTCGAGCAAGTGTGAGTAGATATCTTTCGCAGCGACACTAACAAGGTAGTGTTCTTCATAAAAGAAAACGAAATGCATTGATTCGATTCCTTACCCAAGATTAGTGTATTTATAATATACAAATTATTTGGTTTTAGGAATCCCAGTTTAGACGAATGGCAGTGGTCAATTTTAACCGCATTTGAAAAAGGACAGATTGGCGCCCATGCGATGCGACTCCACGTGACGTCACAGGGACCTAGTTTCTATACGAGTAGATAGGAGTTTTACATCGTCTGAGGTTACCAATGCATGCATGAGGCACAGAGCTCAGGGAAACATGTATTAATAATCTCCCATTAGAACTTCCTAAGGTGGGAAAGTTTCCTTAGTTTGATAGGGTATTAATAATCCTTATTTAAGCCAAGCGCTACCTGCTACCTGGGTACTCCGCTACCTGCTAGCAGCCTGCATCGTATCAGCGCTCAAAGCCTCGCCCCAAGGTCACCTCACTTTGCGACAGCGGGAACCATAATGACGTCACACGGCGTTTTCCCAGCATTCATACTTAGCCGTCGCGTTTCCGCGCGCTTGAAAATTTTCACTTTTCATTTAATCGCGAAAAATAGATATCGTCATTAAAAAATCTTAAAGCGTGAAAGACGTACTCCAGGAGTAATAATCTTTCGATTTAGGCAATAAAAAAATAAAAGGAAACCACTCTATTGTATCATATTAGAACCTTACTGTTATTTCCAGGTCCGACATAAACGATAAATTAAGAGGTATATTTTGGTCAGCGGATAGTTGTGAGAATTCTTTTTTCCCCCGAATAATGATGGACACTAAGAAATTCTACGCGAAACTTCGTTAGAACATTTCCTCTCTATATGGACCAAGGAAGGAGTTGGCGATGAAGAAATATATATAACCCTGCTCTCTTCCTCCTCCTTTCCTTCTTGCCCAACATTTTGCCCTCTAAAACGGTTTTAAGCATCCTTTTGACTCTGATAAATCCATGTACGATACGTTCACGCATTCGTATTTGTTTATATTTGTTGTAAAAGTACATTTTGCATTGATTTTTTTATTAAAAAAATCATATTCATTGCAAAACATCCCTGAAGAAGGTAAAAAAATGTATGGAAACGATGGCCAAAATTTGCATTTATTTCTGAAAGACACTAATGAACATTATGAATTGATATTAAAATTAAAACTTTAGTGTTATATTACAGGTTTGTTCATAAAAACGAATTCAGCCAAAGGGTATTATAGCTTATTGTTAGAACTTGTTTTGTGATAATCATTTTGCATTCAAAATGAAAGTGTCTCTGCTACAAGCTCTACACAATGCTTTGCGGTACGCATATGACACTGAAAACGCCATCGTTGATACCGTGCAAGTATATATATATATATATGCAGTCTTGGCAAGTAATCGAGTGAAAGTAATGGGACTGCTTGTAACGAATACTTTTTACGACATGCATTTTTTTCTTGTAATTTACTCCTTACTGTGAAAGATGAATCGTTACTTTCGTTTTAATCGTTTCTTGCTCGTAATCAACGAGTACTTACACGTACCACTGATTTACATTTACCAAGGCCTACAGGTAACTTCGAATCCCTGAGTACTATAATTTGTTTGTTTTGGTTCAGCCACCCTTAAGTTCTAGGTTATTTATGATGGGCACAAAATGTGACACCCCTTGCGTTGATTCAGCAGTTATAATTATATATGTGGCAATTGAAATGGCAACTTCAGTAAATTATGTGACTAAACTATTACATACGTATTTTTAGTGCACTATTCGACAGTTGCCTGGTAGTGTATAGAGTGGACAATATTACGAGAAGTAATTGTTATTGTTACCGTAATTTTAATACATTGCATTTAAAAATCAATAATTGGTACCCGTAATTGATTACATTTTTACGAAGTGACTGCAATTGAGACCATTTACTTTTTCTCAGCACTTTTATTACCAGCACCGTATATAGGTATGAATGTGTGTATACATATATGTATATGTATGTCGTTCTTTCTCTGATTCCCACCCCCGTATCACCCCTCCTTCGTGCCCGAGTTATCTCGTCACCAAATCTCTCGATGTGTGTCCTTCGCTTCGGAGCGACGACGTCCTATTACGACAACCCAGCCTCATATACGCAGACAGATCCACCGCCCACTTCAAATAGCGGTTCCAACATTTCCACCTACCACGTAATTCTCATACACTCTCCAGAAATGACCCGCCATTCCCTTCCCTACTGCCTCGCCCTCCCTCCCCAGTTAATACCCTTCGACCTTTCCTCTTCCTTTATCTGTCCTTCTCCTTTCTTTGGCTTATATCCCCTATTTTTTGGCCCCCTACTAAAATCCGTATCTTCCTTCCTCTTGGTAACTTCCCTCGATTTGCTTCGTTCTCTTCCGGTTATCAGTTTGTGCCTTTTACTACGAGGGTGAGGGCGCAGTCAATTTTGTGGCCTATGTGTTCTGTTGCCGTGTACCGACCACTCTTCGCACGAAGTTCGGTTAACACTGCAACTTTCCGACGGTTGATAGTAACTTGTCTGTAATTTCATTCTTCTCTCTCTGTAACAAATGTTTGGACTGGAGGATAGCTTGCGCTAATAATTAACCAGCAACATTTTTAGTGCATACATCGTAGTCAGCTCGGTAATGAAACACCTAGACGCGCAAAACTTATTAATGGGAAATCAACATGGATTCAGGAAAAGCAGATCGTGCGAAACTCAGTTAGCGCTTTTCGCCCACGATATTTTAGTCTCCGGGGAAGACAACATTCCAGTAGACGCGATTTTTCTTGATTTCAAAAAGGCATTTGATAAAGTACCCCACGGAAAGTTAATAATAAAACTGAAATCTTATGGTCTAGACGAAGATGTCATTTCCTGGATTAGAGAATTTTTGAGCGACCGCGTCCAAAGAGTAGTATTAGACGGTGCAGTCTCCAATGAGGTTAGAGTGACTTCTGGCGTTCCTCAGGGTAGTGTCATTGGCCCACTCCTATTCCTTCTTTATATAAACGACATTGGCGAAGTAGTGCAGAGTAAGTTACGATTATTTGCAGACGACGCTGTAGTTTACAGAGAAATCCGTTCCAGCAAAGATATAGATGAACTAACGAATGACCTTGCTGCTATCCAAGCTTGGTGCGATGCTTGGCAGTTAGAATTAAATTTGGAAAAATGCGTCGTAATGAATTTCTGGAAGAAGAATAACTCCCTACAGCGTAACTATGTCATTCGGGGCACGCAGTTAAAGGCAGTTGAATCTGTGAAATATCTAGGGGTTAGACTCAATAATGATCTATCGTGGAATAAACATATTCGAGAAATAACCGGTCAAGCTAATCGTAAAATGGGTTTTGTTAAAAGAATATTAGGAAAGTGCGACGACAAAGTGAGAGAAATTAGCTACTTTTCCCTCGTTAGACCACATTTGGAATACGCTGCCAGTGTTTGGGACCCTCATGAAAAAGGCTTAATAACAGAGTTAGAACGCGTGCAAAGAAGAGCTGCCAGGTATGTGAAAGGTCGTTACGATAGTCTTGTTAGTGTAACTGACCTCTTAGATAAACTCGGATGGGAATCTCTGTCGGACCGTAGATTGAAAAATAGACTAAACCTTTTAGATAAATTCAAGAGCAGTGTCTTTTCTGACGAAGTTAACCATATTTTGCGGACGCCAACGTACTACGGAAGATCAGACCATATAAATAAAATAAGAGAGATAGATTGCAGAACAGACAGATTCCGAATGTCATTTTTTCCACGATCAATAAGAGATTATAACGGCAGCAATAGAACGCGTAAATAGATTGCATGACTTGTAGTGTAGCCTACTAACCTATGTAAAACTTACTGCATGTTTCTGAATTTCTATTCTATATTCTATTTCTAACAGCATATAGTAGTATAGTTTGTTATTATACGGGACGTTTCTTGGACGGTGTGGTGTGCATTTGGGAGTCCAAATGCATGCTGCATGCTGGTGATTGATCACCCCCTGCCAAACACCCTAGAGGTGGCTTGCAGGGTAATTTGTAGATGTAGATGTAGATTTAGTTGGAGTGAAGATTTTCTGCATTTTAAAGCTTCAAAAGATAAATTTGATCGAACTCGATCGTAATATTTTTTTTTCTCAAAATTTTGCGGAAAATAACGCTAATCGCCACCATGAAGGTGTTGAAACTAGCGATCATCTTTGGTTTTTCTCAATAAATCGATTAATGATCGCTAGTTATTCAAACAGAAAATATTGATGCGTTAATGATTTGTGGCCGTAAAAAGGTGATTTTCCATGAAAAAGTTTTTAATTTTGAATTCTTTTCGTTGTTTTTCACGTCGGATTATTGTGCTTAGGAAGCAGATAGGGCAACAAGGAGGTATAAAATGTACTCCTTGCATTTTTATACGACCAAAAATCTCACCAGTCAGCCTATCTTCCGCACACCCGTCAAAAAGCGAGGACGATTGTGGATAGTTATGCCTCACATCTCGACCATTTCTTACTCCAATTCTCCGTCCTTTACCCTCATTTGAGTAGTATGATTGTAGTAGCCATGCGCAGATTACAAAGACCCTCCAAATGTACGCCTTAAACCTTTAATATGGTATCCAAATAGTGGTTAGCTTTGAGAACGAATGTTTCTGCAATGTTACTATTCCTAATTCTCCATGTTTCGTGAACTATCGCTTCGGCTGCCGTTAAGTAAATATGAATACAAGCAAAGGCATTTCCTGGGGGCTAATGAAGTATTAGTGGCATAGAACATAAAAGCTTGGAAAAGTAGCAGGCACCTACGACCAGAAGACGCTGGCAGTAGCACCAACGAAACTTCCCGAGGTAAAAGGCAATGAATTCCTCCGGTATGTATCAGCATGCGGTATTCAATGTATTTAGAGAGTAGTCTTACTAGCAATGAGACTTGGGAATACTACCAACAGTATTTATTCCGTATTCAACGTTATTCCTCCAGTATTTTTAGCCATTCCTACTCAATTCATCTCTATTCTACTGAGAGTATTCCTCGGTTTTCTCATCGTATTCATTGACATTCCAGCTATTCCACAGTATTTATCTACATCTACATACTATCCCGCAAGCCGCCTAAAATGGCGTGTGGCAGGGGGTATTAGGACACCAACCGTATAGATATAATAAGAAAATGCCTAACCAAAACTACGTCTAGCATTTATTAAAGCCCTGTGTGGTAATTCCCATACCTCTACGTCAAGAATAATGTCTCTCTTAAAATATCGTTTCTGTCGGAGCTGATAATATATACGGGCTCCTATATGATATTATCCGTGTCGCAGTAAAAGGCATATATTCTCAATTGCACAAGCAATCTAAACCTAGCATGCAGCGTCCGAGTCTTTTATTTATCGGTTTTCCAATAGGGTGGTTTCCTTCATCAAAGAAAACGAAATGCATTGATTGCGATTCCTTACCCACCATTAGTGTATTCATAATATACAAATTATTTGGTTTTAGAAATCCCAGTTTAGACGAATGGTAACGGCCAATTTTATCCTCATTTGAAAAAGGCCAGATTAGCGCTGATGCGATTCCACTCCACGTGACGCCACAGGGATCTAGTTTCTATGCGATTCAAAAAAATCATCACGCATAAAATAAAGGTTTTCAGGGAACACCGCAAAAAGATTGGTGTATCCACATCCGTTAAAAAATCCAATTAAACAATGAGCAAAAAGGTGTCATGAGGGAACCACCGTGGGTCGCCGCTTAGGTGTCGACTACTTCTTGGAGTGGGGAATTGGAGAAATTGGAGGCCAAGGTTTTCTACTCAATGGAGTCCCCTTGAGACAGTGCAGTAAAAGAGCAGATACTCACGTACCCTAGGTTTATCTCCTACGAAATAGATCTCGGGGTCAATCCAATGCGACCATTGCCGTGCCTGCGACGCAACTCCAATAACTTTCCCGTCCATGAATTGCTCTCTTATCCTGTGAGACTCACGGTTTCCGAGAGAGACCTTCCCCTCTTTCTTTTCGCGGACGCACTTTCACCAGTCTGTCTGCGTTTCGGTGATTTTATGTTCTGTATCACTATCACTTGAATGCCCCCAGGAAATTTCCTTGTGTGGGTTTGTGTATATATATATATATATTTGGTCATCCTCGCACTCTTCAGATCCAGTCCATTTGGCACGATTTTTCTGCTCCTTGTCTTTACATTTTATCTCTTCAATTAAATTCTCTCAATTGTATTAGGCTCGACTATGTGGACGTTAATACTCGAAAATGAACAGGAGACTCCGTTGATTTCCACTGATTTATTTCGTCCGTACGACATGTTTCGAACCATAGAGGTCATTATGAAGTACTTGATAGTACATTTTCTTTCTTTTCATTTTCTTCGATTAAACTAAACGCCATTGGAAGTCATCCCGCCCTAGCCAACGAGATTCCTATCAAGTCGTCATTTTGATTTTCTTTGTCTAATCAGAAACTAATTGTCGCCTTACTATAGAAATTTGACTACAATCGAAACTCTATGATAGATTTTTATGAAGTTTATATGCTTATTTTGCCCGCTGATTTTCAATATACTGTCAGTTAGCCGATCGAAAATTTTCTACCTACCTTTTCTGATATTTTTCTCCTCCCAAACGTATTTATGAACATGTTGTTTTCTTTTAATGTTGAACGCGGGTTGATTGTGGAAAGAAAGCGGGACATGTCTCGGGTTGTTTCCCGCCGAGGCATGAAAGAGTTTTATCTGAACAGAACCACTTGCTGGAGCACTCCAGTTAAAAAATCTTCCGGAGAACAGAAAAACATCCCGGAAACGACTTACATTAGGTGCCAATGAAATCTTTTGGAAACTGAATTGCACTATAAGTCAATGGGAATATTCTTCCAGGGCAGTATACACTGATTTCGACTGCTCAAATCTACCGTAGCCTAACTTAGCTTGCTTTTTTCTCGAATCTCGGTAAAACCTCACATCTCCTCGGGTCTTTACCGCTTAAGTAAATAGCCTTCTCCCCCTGTGCTCATCACCTTCTTCAGTTCGGCTTAACTCCTATTATTCCAATTTTCTCGTGTGCAAACTGTTCTCTTATGCCTTTCCATGTTTATAGTTTTCCTTCTTTATATCACCGTTTTCAGCTTCTTTTCGTCCATATATGCAGTTCAACCAATTCAGACGTGATAAAGGAGAAGTTCGGCAGAGAGTAGAATGAAATGTATTTGCACTTTTCCACCGTTATTTTAATGCGAAAGATGCGTTTCGGTTCATAGAGAAATCATCGGACACAAGACTTGTGGTACGCATTAAATTATTCTTCAGCTTCTTTTGTTCCACACGTATTCGCTCTGTCCTCGCACACTGCTTCCTATTTACATCCCAAGCTGGTGAAAACACTGGAATATGAGATTTCATTTTATGTTAACTTTTAAGAGTTAAAAATTTATATCTTACGAAAATTTTGCGTTCATCGTACGCTTGTTCTTATGTCATCATCATCATCACTGGTAAACAATACTAGGATTGGTTTGACGCAGCTCTCCACTCAGTTCTCCTATCAGCTGATCTTTTCACACCTACGTATTTCTTCTCTTTCACATCTCTCTTTACTTGTTCCATGTATTTTGTTCGAGGTCTTCCTTTTACGTTATTGCCTTCCACTTGTCCATCGACGATTGTCTTCATCAGGCCATCATGCCTCAAGATGTGGCCTATAAGGTTGTTCCTGTCTTCTTGTTAAGGTTTTCATGAGGCTTCTCTTCTCTCCTACTCTTCTTAGGACTTCCTCGTTACTAACTCGGTCGATCCATTTGATCTTCATCATTATTCTGTAGCACCACATTTCGAAGGCCTCTATCCTTGCTTTCTCCGCTGCGGTCATTGTCAATGCCTCACTTCCGTAAGGAGCATACTCCAAATGTAGGTTCTTATAAATTGTTTCTTTACTTCCATATTTAAGTTTCCCGCTACAAGAAGGTCTCTCTTTTGGTGGAATGCTCTCTTCGCCTGGGCTATTCTGCTGATAATTTCTTTCTTACCTCTCCCGTCACTAGCTATCTTGCTTCCCAAATAACCGAATTCATCCACCTCTTTCAGTTTTTATATCCCTATTTTAATGTTAGTCTTGATTTCTTCTCTACTGCTGCAGACTAAGATCTTGGTTTTCTTCTCGTATGTAACCTTCATTATTGCGGAAAATGCCTTCCTCTGTCGCACGCGGCTTCCTTCTTGAGCGGGTTACACATACTATGAGGCACCACAAAAATGTCGAAAGTGGCTTCCCAGTTCCGTGTTTCGCCCGCTCTTTCCAAAAAGTTTTGGAGCATATAATAATCCGCTGAGGTAAGGCCAATATTTTACTCTCCTTTGTCATCCAGTCCTTGTGCGCAGTGCATCTCCCCGCTTGACCGACTTCTATCCCTCCATTATTACTGTGCCCCCAGGGAAAATGAATCATTCTTCCCCTTTCCGTCTTCCTTGCCAACCCTCTTTACCTCTCCCATCCTTCTTTCGGTCCATTCCTCTCCCTTTGAAATCTCTCCGATCGAGAGAAGTAGTTTAAGCCATGTACATACTGAACTGCACGATCGTATTGCTACACATAAATACTCCTTTCATCTCGATCGTCTGGGTTACAGCATATAAGTATTTACGTTGATTACTTTAAAAGTTGTCGATTATTGCTGCCAGCTCTAGCTAAGAGAAATTAGAATATAAAACCTACCTTTACGTCTAATATAATTCACTACGTATCATGGCAACAATCAATCAGTATGGTGCGAGATTTGTTTGGACGAATTTAGCGTACATCCTTCTCGGGACCAAGATTAGCACGTATTTAAAATGACATTTAAAAAATGTCTCGCATAGTCTGCTGGTCACCTACAAATATTCATCGCTATCTTTTTGCCTCAGGAGTTCATTGCATTTTTATAAATGGTAAAAAAATGTGTTCAATGCTTTGCTAAATAAATTGCTGCGAACAACCACACAATTAAACGAAACATTATGTTTACGTATTAGTCTATGACACCACAGGGTGAGAGCCCATTTCTCCACTCTGAGTAGAAACCTCCTCCACCGTCATTTACGGACTCAGTGAAATAATTTGGTGATCCTTCCTGTTTCGTCCCTTTTTCAATATTCTCACGCTGTAACACTTTGGATTATCATATCAATGTCTATCTTATAGCGTCTAATTTAAAATACGTTAAATTTTTCTTCGGTCACCTACATTACTTGGGTGTTTATTAGGGGTTAAGTCTTTGCCGAGCTATGAGATTTGAAATATCGATGAACTAAAAATGTGGCCATTCAAACGATTCACAATAAAATTATCTTCAATTCACGATTCTATTTAATATTTCCAGTTCCACATTTACCGAAATCCAGATCATTTTTATTAGCTGTTAATTTGTAGACTTCAAAAATATTAAAAGAGATTTGATTTTTCGCTGAGCATACTGGAAATTTAAAGCCTAATAACTTGTGCGTCAAAATTTGAAACTTGTAAAAGATTGAATGCACCCATGAATCCAATGACGAGGAGTTGAGCTTGAAAATGAGATGAATTTTTAATATTTTTCCTATTCAATTCGCTTTGAAATATTGTTAGCTTTGAAATTTGGTTGGATATCTCACGGCTAAGTGTCGAGGAAAGAATTGTACTTGGATGAAATGGAGAGGAGGGATTAAAGAGATAGGTCTCTTTCGTAGAGGAGGGAGAAATGAGAAGGGAGGCTCTGTCATCGGCGGCGGTTGACGAAGTGATGGGAAAAAAGTTGCCGATCGCTTCCCGAAAAACTTTTTCGTCTCTTCTCTATCTTCCTCTTCCCTCTCCGACGCGGCCGTAACCATATTCCGCACGGCCCTGGCTACAGTTTTTACGGCTACCTCGATTTGAGGGGTGTGGGATTTTGATGTTCCGATAGCATTGCCGGGAGATATGTGGCGCCTTGCCTTCTCTCCTTAAGACGTTCGTTGGCATGCAGTTATCCTCTCCATGTACTGTGGGAAATGTATGCACCGTTTAAGGTCGGTTTGCACGGAAGCCGAATGTTCTCAAATTTCATGCACGAAAACCCACCCTCTCTTACTGCATATGTCATGTCAATTTTTACGTAGGAATTGTCGCACATTTTCGAATTGTTATATTTGAAATTTGAAAAATACCATCATCATAAGTCAACAGTTCTAAGATTGGTTTGACAAAGCTTTCCATTCCTCGCTAATTTTTCAAAGCAACGTACTTCTTCAGTTAAACATCCTTTATAACATGTCCTGGGTAACTCATTTGGGAGCGTCCCTTGCCCTTCTTCCCTTCCACCTATCCTTCCACGATTGTTTTCATCGTGCCATCATGTCTCATAATGTGGCCAAATTAGTTTTTCCGTCTTCCCCTTAAGGTTTTATAGAAGATTTCTCTTTTCTCCCGCTCTTCTTACCTCTTTCTCATTACTCACTGAGTATTTACATTTTGTCTGTATAATTCTTCGGTAGCACCACATTTCGAATGCTTCGACTCTTCACTTCTCTGCACCTGTGAATGTCCAAGTCTCACACCCACAGATAAACATACTCCATATGTAGCATCAGGTGAAGTGTTTCTCACTTCTATACTTGTATTCCCTGGTGTAAGAAGACTCTTCTCTTTGTTGAAAGCCCACTTCGATGAATATATTCGACTATTCCTTTCTTGCTTCTTGGATCGTCTGTAATTCGGATTTCTGGGAAACGAATCTCTTTCGCATCTTCAAGCCTGCTAGCTCTGCTAGTTTTATATTTGTTGAGGCTTACCGGCTTTATCTGCGTCCTGATATGTTAGTCTTTCTATTGCTAATTTTGTTGAAACATAGATGGAGCTCTTCCATTGGTTGATTTGTCGTCTGCTTCTCGAGCTGTTCGAGGTGAAAAATTAAAATTGCTTAACCTTTAGCGCCTTAAATTATCTATCTTCTAAAATATCAAAATCAAGTCCCAAAATTTGGTCACCAGTGGACAGAAGCTTTGGGAGCTTAGGGAAAAGTAGTATTTTCTACCCTCATGAGCAAGTTAACTTCTTTTGGAATCATGACGAGGCATCACGCTGAAATTTTCTGTATAAGCGGTCAAAGGTATTTAAAAGGCTATTGTCACAGATAAAGGTTCAGGTTAGATTATGAGAAAAACCACGTAGAAGAATAATGTATATTTTTTCGGGAATCACTGTGGCGCCGTGCCGCGAAGGCCTCGCCACCTTTTCGCCTTCGATCAGCCTCTGATTTTATGTAGGCACCCTGTTTCACAATAATGCACTACACAGTTAAAATTAATGTACTTAAAATATGGGAATAATTGTCCAGGGATTAATCGAATCGGGTCATGTGTGAAAGGCCCCTACGAAATAGGTCACGTGACGCTCGATCCGTAATACATATCTCGTCGCCAGAGGAATCGTGGGAAGACTATCCGGTTGTGTCATTGGCGCCCAGTTTGCAGCATCCCCCAGAGAGACTTGGGGATCCATGTGTTCATCTGTGTTGGTGGATTACTTTTTTTCTGGTGGAATATCCGAACACATTCCACCCCTTAATAGTCCCTTCTCAGGAAAAGGGTTTTCCCTTCAGAGAGAGGGAAGGGGCTCTTGTATGTATGCGTGGGTGGTCGCTCACACCCCCACCCACCCACCCTCCTCAACCCCCGATCATCCCCCTTGCGCGCCGCCGTAAAAAGACTTTCGCCGTCGTCCGTGCACTTTCTCCCCGACGCCGCGAGCGGGCGGTGGCGTCGCGACGCCAAGGTGGCGCTCTCTCCGACCCAACGGGCGACTTGGCTGCCGTCCCGAGGCTGTCTCTATGTATGGCAGGGGGTGGGAATGTGTGGCGGTGGGAGAGAGAAAAAGAATAAAGGGTGGTTTCTCCTTCCGTTTCCCTCTCACTTTGGATACCTACGCGCATTTATTTTTTCCTCGAAGGGGTGGAGCAGGGAATTGAAATGGGGTTGTCTTTGCCAAAGGGGAAAAGTTTGGTTAAACGAGAGTGAAACCAGAAAGTAAAGAATATATGTCGTAGCGCAAAAGGTTCTATTGCGAGTGGAGAGTATTAAGGGATGGGATCGTTGAGGAAGGAATGTTGAGAATATGGAAAAAAAACCTGAAGACAACCTAAAGAACTCAACATTAACCAATGATAAAAAATCTGTCAAATATGCCTCCTGGGGATGATTATGCATGTGAGTTTCTGTAAAATGCTAGAAATGGCAGGAGATATCATGGATTAAAATTAATTAAATATATACATTCTCTCGCAGGAATCCATTCCGAATAAGACATGGCCTAAATATTTCCAAAGCTCGACGGGACCTTTATCTCAGATTCTTCGAAACAATTTAGGGATGTGCGTTGCGGAAAGAAATGGCAACCTACATCTGCATCTACATAATACCCTGCGAGCCACCTCTAGGGTGTTTGGCAGGGGGTGACAAATCACCAACATGCAGCATGCAAGAGGGCCGCCATATGCACACCGCACGGTCATAGAAATATTACGCGCACTAGCAAAATATGCATGCTTATTCATAAAAAAATTGCTAATGGTTAGTAATCCTAGAGCAAATACATGCAAGGTTAGAACTATGAAAAAACATGCAATGAGTGATCCTAGCGAGCGACGTCATTAATACTATCAATTGAGACAACGTTGCTATCCTTAATAATACGAGGGAAGAATGACATTTTAAATCTCTCTGTTTTGCAGTCTATTTCTTTTATTTTATTCTCATGATCGCGTGTACTATTGTACGATGGTAAACGAATGATATGATTCACGTCGTCTGAAACCTAATGTAGGTAGCAGTTATTAATATTTTAAAGAAGAGTAGTCTAGTTAATGGCATCATTAATGTGATTTTTTTCTACAACTGATGACTTTGTAAATTATCTATATAGTCCTAAAAATATTTAAATATAAAAATAAAGTTAATAAAGTGGTGGATGATATCCCTTGCACTTATTTTTACCTGCACGCATTACTTCCTTCCAGGCAGAGATGGAGGGGGTCATTGGAATTATAATACTGAGTTTGGCTTTGTGAAAGGGGAATGTTTGGTAGAACGGTAATTAAATGAAGATATATAAAGGAAAAGAGAAGGAATGGACTGAAGGAAGAACAGCGTCAATAGCATGCGAGTTGTTTTAGTGTAATTATCTTGTGGTTAAATTGATAACTTTGAAAGGACCTTTTTTGAAGAGTGTTTTGCCAAATATGGGCCATATTGTTTTATTAACTCCAAAGACTGTTTGATAAAGGAATGAGAATAAGGTGGCGGCATGTTAGCTTGCTAAACAGGGGGTAGTAATTGTTTTTTGCTGTGTGACCAATTGGGACGGAGTTTTAGTTATCCGTGGTGGCATTAAAAATTTGTTTTTGCAAGTCAGCTAATTATTGGTAATCATGTTTCTTATGATATTTTATGCTATTGAAAAAGGGCACTTATTTGGATTAAATTGAGAATTTTGAAATCATGACTCATCTGCCTGATAGTTCATATAATCTGTCCGATAAACATCTCATAAATGACCTAATACCATTTACCGTTCTCCTCTGTACCAAGTCCCCATCCCCATTCCCATAAAATATTCGGTCACGTCTTCCCTCAGCCTGTAAATCCTGAATAAGGTTGTATATGATAAATTGGTGATTTCATATTAACAGAAAGAGTTTTTTTTTTAGAATTGTAGATAAGAGGTAGCCGATAGGTAAGGGATCTCTGCGTCATAGGTAAACAAACGGTGGTGAGGTAGATTGAAAAGAGATGAGATCTGTGTTTTACGGGTAGGGACATGGAAGGAGAATATTTATAGAATGTCGTTTGACCTGGAATGGCCATTCATGATTTGGTTGAAAAACCTGAGGCCACTGAGTGCGTGCCCTCCTTGTAAAGGAACAATCTCACGTTGAGAGAGGAGGTCATCAGAAGTGAGATTACGGAGGGAGGGGTTACTATTTTTCATAATTTTATGAAGAAATTACTTAAGAGGCCTCGTAAGGGTTTAGAGATTTGTGGGACAAGCTGAGGACTATATGTGCGAACAATAATCAGTAAGTGGAAAAGCACATCCGAAAAAGACAGATTTCAGAGCTAGAGGACTCTGTATATCTGTAAATCTATATAAAAGTCCAACTAGAGCCATTGCTTTGCAATAGATGTGCTTAATGTGAGGTGCAAAGGTAAGCATGGAGTCAACCAGGACTCCCAGATCACTATGGGATGCAACTTTTGGAATTGGTTGTTCTGAGAATCTAGAGGAAGAATTTACAGAATTAGCACGCTAGGTCTGGTTATCATAGTGGCCATTCATGATTCGGCGGAAAAACCTGAGGTCACTAAGTGCGCGCCTTATGAGTAAAGGAACAGTCTCAAGTTGGGAGAGGTGACGTGTGTATGAAATGCCTCGCGATAGTTTAACACTTTGCGTGCCATGGACGTAGTATTAAGTTCTGTTAATCCTTCTGAAGATTGCCATGGACGTAATATTACGTTTTTCTATTTTATTGACTTTGTTTGCGTGAAGCCGTAATAGTTAGCCCGTAAAACTTTTCCAGTTTACTACTTAGTGGTTCTGTTATTTCAAAAATCAACTCCTCGATGGAAAAAGAGTTCACTTTTTGTCATGAGGACGAAAAGTCCTCTGTAGCTGCCGGCACCCTTTTCTTAAGCTACTTTGTGTGAAAATTCTTTGGAGGGAAGAACCGTTCGTTGAGGGTGCAGTGACCCTTTTTGTCATCCAGGATTTTGAAAGATTTGCTTGGAACAATGCTTTTCTTTGATTTCCATGGTTTAAATAGTTCAAATTGAGCGTAATAAAAAAATTATGCATTTTATGGCGGTACATCATTTGTTGCAACTTTTTTATTTTTCAAAAACAGTAGGTTTTCATTGTTGTATTATAAGTTTAAAATTTAGCCATACATTTTATTAAACTGATTCATTAAGAAGAAAAAAGTTCATTTTTATTTTAATACACATCGTTATAAATATAGTTTTGGTGCTAATGTGTTTAAAAATGTATGAATTTAGTAAAAATGGCTGGTTTTTTCAGTAGGGCTTTTAAATTAGTGACCGGCACTTAAAGTGTTAATGGAACACTGAATTGAACTGTTATCTTCATTTTTCAGAACTCGATTCGGCACAACCTGTCGTTGCACAACCGCTTCATGAGGGTGCAGAACGAGGGCACGGGCAAGTCTTCGTGGTGGATGATCAACCCGGACGCCAAGCCGGGCAAGTCGGCTCGGCGTCGCGCCGCCTCCATGGAGACGTCCAAGTTCGAGAAGCGCCGGGGGAGGGCGCGGAAGAAGGCGGACGCGATGCGGACGGCGGCCGCGGCGGCGGCGGGCAACGCCCCCTGCGACCTCCAAGGCGTGCATCCGCACCAACAGCAGCAGCAGACGCAGCCACCGCCCTCCTCGCACCACCTGCTGCGCGGAGGAGGACCCACCGCCACTCCCAGCCCCGCCTCTTCCACGGAAGGCCTCGACCAGTTCCCCGACTCACCCCCATCCTCAGGTAAGTAATGCCAACGGGTCATACCTATATTATTAAATGGATAAAAATAGGCCTTTGGCCTGGTGGCAACGTGTACATATGATGCAAAAACAATAGAAAACATTATAAGAAGCCCATAGTCTCTACTTCTTCAATCGCTTTTTAAAAATATGCAAATTTTTCGGGAAGGGCTCAAATAGTGTTGCTGGTAGGTCGTTCCAGCCCCTTATGGTCCTACTCAAGAAGGAGAACTGCTCTGCATTTGTCCTTTGTGATCGGCACTTCATCTTGAACTGGTGATCATTTTTTCCAACAAAGCTGGGTTTTGATATGTCCTTCCCAAATTCTTTCCATGCCTTTTCCCCACTCATTATTCTAAACATGCCGCATAGCCTGCTTCTTTTACTCCTCTCTTGTAAACTCTCCCACCTTAGAACTCTGAGAGTTTCTGTAACACTTTCCGTTTTTTTTATGCTTTCCCAACATATACCTAGCAGCTTTTCTCTGCACCTTCTCCAATTTCTTGACCTCTCCTTTAAAATGAGGGTCCCAGACAAGAGATGCGTACTCTAAAGTTGGTCGTGCTAGGATTGTATAGGCCATTTCGTAGGTGGCCGTGGTGCTTCCTCTGAGGTTTCTCATCACCCAGTAGCCTAAACTACTGAAGAAGTAGCCATGAAATGTTAAAGATATGCCACCTGTACCATGGTAAGGCTAAAAAAAGGATTTTCCCGAGAAAAAAATTGAGCTTGTTTTACTTAAGTTATTTTTTTGACTCCCATTAGTAAAGAATATAATTCCATACAGACCTCTGGTATTTTTCCTTTCAAGATACACTCAAAATAATGGTTGAAAATTTGTATCATTGCTCGGAAAAAAGAATGCTGCAATTCAGTTAATATTTTGAGTTAATTTTGTTAATTTATGTTTAAGCTTCGTTTTCTACCTACACACGATTGTATTATTGAATCAAATGTTTTCCATTTTATTCTTTTTAAACTTTAGAAGTTAACAACCCGGCGTGGACTAATATTCATAGCGTGTATTATAGAAAATCCGCTTACAACAAAACCTATTTCAATCAGGAAACCACCGTCTTAATAATTGTAAATATTGTAGTCTTCCCATCGAAACTCTCACAAGTTGATTTTGAAACAGAGTTCTTATTTTAGTTACTAACTCCAACTCAACTCGCTTGAGCTCGATTAACAGTGGCAAATTTTTTTCCTTTTCACCACTACGATTATAGAAAACTCTTTACTAAACTAAAAGGACTTTATAAATGAATAGATGCCGTAGTGGGAACATCGAACATTCCTGAATAGAGTTGAAAATGTATGCATTTCAGATGTTACTTAGAGGCAACATTGGGTTATAATGTGTTAATATGTACTTAATATCTGGCCTTTTTCCTCCCTCAGGTCTCCCGCTGCAAGGGGGTGGGCCCGGCACCCCCACGGCCTCCCCTTTCGGCTCCGACTTCCGCCCCCGGGCCTCCTCCAACGCCTCCTCGTGCGGGGGCCGCCTCTCCCCAATCCCCGCTGCCCTCGACTCGGACTCCTCGCCGCTGCCGCCCTCCCGCGGCGGATGGGAGAACAACGGAGAGTACTCTCCCTACGACCGCTACGCCACCGAGCAGCTCGCGGGCAACCTGGCCGAAGGCATGAAGATCGGCGAGGCGCAGTACCTGCAGCAGATGAGGCACAACGGATACGTGGAGACGCAGCAGCAGTCCCCAGGAGGGTCGCCCTTCCCGCCTCCGCCGGCCTACGACGCCTACCACATGCACCAAAGGGCGCCCAGGGGGATCCCGCCCTCGCTGGGAGGGGGGTCTGCGGGGGGTCACATGCTCCCCCAGATGGCGAGGCAGAGGCAGCAGGAAGTGGAGATGGTGGCGTACCACGGGATGGTGCCGGGAGGGTGTCCGATGCACCCACACATGCAGCAGTGCGGCTGTGCCAGGGCGATGGACGCGTCCCCCGTTGAGGGAGCCATTCAGGGGCACTGCGAGGTGGGTGGCAATTAACCTGTTAACGCTTAGCGGTACCATGTGGTACCAGTTGGTAGTGTAGTACTAAACGAGCCTTTTTTTGTTATTTATTGTAATTTTTTTGGATTCCATACGCTCGGTGCATATCCAAGGTGCGGACGGACGAGTGCGAATTAGCACCTTTCTTTCACTTTCTCATCCGAAAATCTTCCCACAATTCGCTTGACGAATCCTAATTTCTTCAGGGCCATGCCACAGATATTCCTTATATGTGTTCCCCACGAGAGGTTCGACGTTCGACGTAACTCCCAGGTACCTCACTTCGTCTGTTGCCTTTATGTTAATACCATCAACAAAATAATCATGGTTATAGTTGGACGAATTCCGCAAGGAATGTACCGTCATGTATTTGCTCAGATTAAGTTCGAGTCCCCACTCTTGGCTCCACAAATGAACGTCGTTTAAGTCCGATGATAGAATTACGCAGTCAGAGTGATCACTTATTTCGCGATAGATGACAGCGTCGTCAGCAAATAAACGTATTTTACTGCTAATGCGGGAGCAGAGATCATTAATGTATATAATGAACAAAAGGGGTCCGATTACGCTTCCTTGTGGAACACCTGATGTAACTTTTACTACATCAGAACTAACTCCGTCGAGAACTACTTTTTATTAACGACCTCTGAGAAAGTCGCGACCGCATGCAATGCATGTACCGACATGCATTTGCTCAGATTTAGTTCGAGTCCCCACTCTTATAACAAAGCATCACGTGGAGCTGCTTAGGCTTGCGCTTCTTCAGCACTAGTGGGGTTGACCACTGGTACGGGAGTGGTATTAGGCCCGCCACTCACTCTAAGGACGGCAGAAAACCCGTAAAATCGCCGTCGTGGAGACATTCGATAGCATAAGTTCGTCCGTCGGGTGGAGGCAGCCGAGCGAGGGTGGGCGATGGTGGAATCGCCGTTTCGCAGAGCTATAGGTGGTAAGCCAGTTGAACCGGGCTTAGGTATGATCATTTCAAAACCACTCCCGTCAAGCTGTCTGCAACGAGACCGTTGACGTGATAAATACACCGCTAAGGGACGCACTGTGAGCGAGTAATTTGCCGAACGAGGTACATTGCAAGCGAGTCGGTCGACGCGGAAGGATGTCATTCCCAAGTCAGTGGCGGGACGCTTATTGCAGGAGGTTGCAAGCGGATTTGCTGGGCGCCTCATAGTCGCTGAAGCTCCTCAGGGCATCTTTGCATTACCACCTAATGTTACGGAAGAGGTGAGCGCTTACTATCTCCTCTCAACATCTAGTAATTCATAGTTTAACTAGAGAGCATCTAACCCCCCCCCTCTCACTAGATTTTTTTCAATTCTGGTAACGTACTCTTACAATGATCAAGATGGAGCTAGATGAGGGCTTCAGAATAAGTCTCAGTATTCAGGTCATCATCCTCACTGGTCAACAATCCTAGTTAGTTTGACGCAGCTCTCCACTCAGTTTTACTATCAGCTAATCCCTTCACACCTACGTATTTCTTCTCTTTCACATCCTTCTTTACTTGTTCCGCGTATTTTGTTCGAGGTCTTCCTTTTCCGTTCTTGTCTTCCACTTGCCCTTCGACGATTGTCTTCATCAGGCCGTCATGTCTCAAGATGTGGCATATATGGTTGTTCCGTCTTCTTGCTAAGGTTTTCATGAGGCTTCTCCTGTCTCCTACTCTTCTTAGGACTTCCTCATTAATAACTTGGTCGATTCATATTCAGGTAGGGTGTTGAAACCCCCTCATAAATATTTTCTCCTGAGGTAGCCTAGGGTTACGTCGACGGAGGTTTAGTCTCAAGGCCTGGTTACATGAGTAGAATGTATAATATTAGTAGTAGAATGTAAACATTACCACATACCTACGAGTTAATGTCTACATATATGAAGGCACAACATATTTGGCGTTCACTCATATATGAAGGCATATATGAGTGAACACCAAAATACACCGTGTAATGACCCAAATTTTACGAATGCATGGGACGAAAATAGAACTTGTTGTAATTTTCTTCATGCAGTCGTACATGTTCCGTTCCAGCAGAATCATTCATGCGTTTAGGCATTTAGACTCGTAAGAGTAAATGTATCCTGTAACCAGGCGGTGAGCAGTTCAGATTTACTCTCGCAATCTAGTAGTCAGTGGAGGGTTCTAGTCATATTTCCCTTGAAGTAACCTTAAATTACTCTGGGGAAATGAGTTTGGCAGACGCATAACGCGTCAATCTCTTTCGATCGGTCGTATTTCTTGATATTTACGGAATATTTATAGGTTGGATAATTTTCACCATTTATCTGTGTATGAAATGTCAAAGTGAAACTGGGACAATTATGGTCCGATCAGATTCTAAGCTGCATACCCTTACAATGTCAGGATGACATATACAGTGGCGCAGCAAGGGGGGGTTTTGGGGGGTAAAACCCCCCAAATTTTTAAAAGTTTAATCCATATTACTTAATTGGATTAATATTACTTACAGAATAGTGTAAATATTAATAAAAACACTCCTCCGAAAGCCGTAAAACTCACCATTTTGAACCCTTTATCTTGAAAATTTTCTCAAGGAGTGCCCCCACACCTCCCGCTCATCCTGGCGGGTACTCCACACCCCCTGACACCCCAGTATTAGTTGTGACTAACCCCCCCCCCCCCAGCCTTAATTCCTAGCTGCGCCCCTGGACATATGAATGAGTTTTAAACCAGAATTCTTAATGGAATCAGGCCGTTTGATAGTGAGTGATCTAGCCACTTAGTTATCACAATTAAAACTATTACAGCTATGCTATTACGAAATATAGTTAATTATTTTCAAGGTACTTTGATGCTCCACTTTTGGATAATTACATGTTTAATGCTAAATATTCTCCTTTTCAATTCATTTGTATGAATCCGCGTATCTTCTATTCTGGAAAATTATCGATTTCATAAAACCGTTGCTTCTGAACTTACGTGGGGGGAAGGCTGAGGAAGGAGTGGAGGAATTAGTCAAAATCGTATTTAATAGTAAAGCATGAAATTAAAATCATCCGACTTTTACCGCCATGAAAATTTAGTATATTTTTGATAACCAATGAGAACACTCAAGCCATCCGCTCAGGGAGGGAAGTTTTAAAAATTCTTTTAAAAATTTAATGCGGTAAACAAAAAATGCGAGGTTTCACTTTACATCTCCTGTTTTAACGAAAAATTGCTAGCTGAAAAAATAAAAATCCCGCGATCATGCTGACACATGTGCCTGAGCTCATTGTTGTGGATTCTTGCTATATAGTACCTCACGGTCTAACAGTCCAAGCAAATATGTACGGCATTGGGGCATAGACCACTCTCTTATTGGAAGAGTCTGTTTTCTAAAAACTGGTTGATGTGAGTGGAACGATGGCAAGGGCGTGGAAATTTTGACGGCTTTCTTTGCCAGCTACGAAGTGTGTCACGTGCCTCCTCGTTATTCGCCTTGTGTGATGGAGGGTGCGTTATCAGTTGCTTAGCAGACGGAAGGCGGTTTCGGAGCGGCCATGTGCGCATGTGCTCAAGGGGACAATGTGGACGAGATGCCCCATTCCATATTGCCGAAGATTAATTTCCGCACCGACTTCGGTCACTTTTTTTACTGCTTTTAAAAATACTTGCAGCGCGGCTATGAGTGCTGAACGATCCACTTTTTAAATATTTTTTCGCGTTTTTTTAACCACGGATACAAGGGGACTCCATAGAGGAAGCCCAATGCCATTCCATAGAAGGCTGATTTCTGCTGCCACTTTGGTCGCGTTTCTATCGGTTTTCAAAAATGTCCGCGGCGCGGTGATGAGTGCAATGCGATGCACTTTTTTCCAATATTTTGCATTATAATGTTTGTAATTGCGACGAAATGCGTTGAAAAGTAATGAATTCGATTGATCGCATCATCTTGTGTATAAATCTCGGTTAATACTTCTAATTATTATACCTTATTTCTCGTGAAACTCTCGGATCAATTTGTCCACCAGCGGCACGAGTGGTGAATTCTGTAAACACATTTAAATGCGCGGTGGTTGACAACACATTTAGACACAGAGTTGAAGGTCCTCTTTTGTAAAATTCGTGCACGGATATTACAAAAGAGGATCCTCAAGTCGGCCTCTGAATGTGTTGTCATCAAGGAGGTTGTAAATACACTGTGTGTAGGGGGCATAACTGGTTCCGAGCGTTGAGCGCAGTGAGGCAGGAATGGGGGTGCTTGGGTAGGAAAGCCACGCCCACTTTGACCAAAACATTGATAATTCCATAAGTGTCAATACTAACTATTTGGCGAAATATTCGGTCATGATCGTTGTTACGTTAAAATAAACTATCGCTAATGAATACAGTAAACCTTTTTTCTATCATTATTGGAAGTCTTCGTGAAAATATGCCTCGAATATCTTTTCCCAAGGAAAAATTGGTCACCACGGCTCGGCTGTGCAACTTGCTTAGCCGAAAATAACATTTTACAAGTGTAAAATATCCATTCCCCTGGACATATAACGGTAATTAATAAGATAACAGGCAATGGAAATCTTATTATAGCGGACCGGTCGCAATAATAGTATGAAAATATGTTCACGACGATATAATATCACCACTACATAACTATATGGACAGGTTTATATACAACAGCAGTATGACGAACGATCGAAAAACTCCGACGATAATAAAGAAGTAATTGTTGCATTTTCATCTTATAAATCAGAGGCGATATAAGGAATAGAATACTTGATTGTATACGTACACTGTATGAGACTAAGTCCGAAAACGGTCAAACCAAGACGGTGGATTTCTTACCACGCTTAAAAATCGAATACAGCGCCTCCAGTGTATTTACAACCTCCTTGGTTGTTATCTACCGCGCCTTTAAATGGGTTTACAAAAGTCGCCACTCGCGTCGCTGACGGACAAATTGATCCGAGTTCCACGGGGAAATAAGGCATAATTAGGGGTGTCAACCGAAATTTACATTCATGATGATCTTATTTATCAAATTCATAGCTCTTCAATGCTAATCCTCGCAGTTGCAAATATTATGGTGCAAAATATTAGATAAAAGAGGATCCAATTGCACTCATCACCGCGCCGCGGACATTTTTGAAAGCCGATTAAAATGCGACCGAAGTGGTAACAGAAAGCAGCCTTTTGTGGGATGGAATTGGGCCTCCTTTATGAAGTCCCCTTGTTTGAAACTGTGAGGTTTAGCCTTAGAGCTTATATTACTGTAGCAGTAGCAGTACTAGTGTGAACCCTGTCCCAGCGCATTAAATCGCATTCTAACTCTTGTCACTAGTGACGCGAGGATCAGTAGGTGTCAAAGCATTTGGCTCTGAATTCCCTTAAGAACTACATTGGGACATATGCTACCTATGGGATATATGGTCCTGTGCATATGGTCTGCTCCTATGCTAAGATTACAGGGTAGCGTCTCGTCTGCGGTTCTTTTTTCCAAAATTTCTAATTTTTTTACAAAAGCTCGCTATTCAAAATTATTTTTATAATTTTCGCTCGGATTTTTTTTTATATTTAGCAATAACCGACAACATTCACCGCGTAGCGTATCTTTTCCGTGCTAATACGTATATTGACATGTATCCTAGCAACTAAAGCGCCACTATTCACGGCGACTGTTAGGAATAAATGGAATCGCGGGAGTGGAGAATCCTGTGTAATAGTTTTGGGTATAGCATTCAAAACTTATGAATTTGGTAGAACTCATCGTCAGGAATATAAATAATGGGTAACAGCCCTGATTATATCGTATTTCTCCGCGAAACTCGAGTCGTTTTGCCCGTCAGCGACGCGAGTGGCGACTTCTGTAAACCTATTTAAATGCGCGGTAAGTGACAACAAATTTATATGCCTACTTCTGAATACTCTTTTGTAATATTCTTGCTAATGATCCAAGGCGAATTGAATTCCCCAATTATGGATCATAAGGCCATTTCTTTGTTGAAATACAATTCGCTAATTCAAGCAAAGTGTCTGACACCTGGCGACCAAAAATAGAAACTTTGAGTAAATGATCCCGTAAAAAGAGCCGTTAGAACGCTTTTAGTTTTCTTGATTTTCGACAGTGTCCGCGAGGATTGGCATATATGTTTTCGATATTTTAATAAAATGAGTTCGAAGAATTATGCAACGATTAATCTATTTTATTTTGACTGAAATAAATTTTATAGAATTAAGTTACGTCTGAACACGATTCGATTAGCATGCACTTTCGGGGACAGCAACAAGTTTACACCACCTCTAACCAGACTTGTACGAAATGTTTCATATGATATAAAATTGAAACATGTACCCGTCGCTAACGAGATCGAATAAAAGGAATGATCCCCTGATGATGATGATATTAGGTTATAAAGCTTTTCGCGTGAATCATTTGTGGACGAACTTACAAAAACTCATAAACTTTGTTCGTAAACATTTTACGAGCGAATTTATTTACTATGCGATGCAGAAACGCACAATGTTTTGGTTACGCAGCTCCAAGGTGAAACATTTAATCGAATTTTTGTTGCATTTAGATAACAGGTTTCAATGGGGTAGTTTCATTCATCAATGAAAACGAAAGGCATTGGTTGCGATTCGTTATCCACCATTAGTGTATTCATAATATACAAATTATTTGATTTTAGAAATACCGTTTTAGACGAATGTCAATCGTCAATTTTAACCTCATTTGAAAAAGGCCGGATTAGCGCCCAAGCGATGCCATTCAACGTGACGTCACAGGTACCTAGTTTCTATAGGAGTAGATATGACGAATGGCAAGGGTCAAATTTTATCCTCATTTGAAAAAGGCCAGATTGGCGCCCATGCGATTCCACTCCGCATGACGTCACAGGGACCTAGTTTCTACACGAGAGGATAGGACTTATACATTGCCTAAGATTACCAATGCATGCATGAGGCACAGACTTCAGGGAAACATTTCTTAATAATCACCTATTAAAACTGGCTAAGGTCGGAAAGTTTTCTTTGTTTGATAAGGTATTAATAATCCTTATTTAAGCCAAGCACTACCAGATAGCAGGGTACTCTACTACCTTCTAGCATGCTGCGTCATATCAGCGCTCAGAGCCTCGCCCCAAGGTCACCTCACTTGCGGCAGCGGGAACCAGAACGACGTCACACGGAGTTTTCCCAGCATTCATACTTTGCCGTCGCGTTTTCGCGCGCTTGAAATTTTTCTCTTTTCATCTAAAAGCGGAAATAAGTACTCCAGGAGTAATAATCTTTCGATTTAGGCAATAAAAAAATAATAGGAAACTATATTGAAAAGCTATAGATTATGTATGTATAGGTAAAAATTGAATTTATCTATCTTTGGAACAACCCATCCCACTCTGCATAAACCGAAGAGGTTCCTGAAGCAGTCTTTCTTATTGGTCATAGGTTTAAAAGCTCTAAATTGTGTATTAAATTAGCCCTGGTGCAGAGGGAAGAATTTTAGTTAAGCGGAGAAGGGGATGAAGAGGGTGGGCTCACGGCCCATAATAATTATTATTATCAAGAAACAGTTTGTTACAAGTCGATCATGTGGTCAGGTGGTAACACAGAGCACACAAATACATAATGTCCAAAATATAGCTAAGCACAAAACTACAAAATGGCCCTCAATATTCAATTTTATTAGCCTCGTCACTAAACGAGTATTTATTGAATTATTATGATTATAGTATTCTACCAATTTAGGTAGATATCCATGGAATACTTAAGAAGTGATCGGGGAGCCTCTCTTTCCTTCCGGCACTGCTTTCTTCAATTCACTGTAAGGCCTACTCCCATTCAATCTATCTAAAAATCCTATTCTTTTCCTTCCCCTCCCTCGTTTCCCTAGCATTCTACCCTCTAACACCATTTTCAACATCCCTTCCCCGCTAAGTACTCCTCCCATCCATACCTTCTCTCTCCTCCGTATCTCATCTAAAAGCTGCCTCTCCTCACCCACCATGTCCAGCACTTCGTCGTTCCTTTTCCTCTCCGTCCATTTTACCCTCTCCATTCTTCTCCATACCCACATCTCGAATGCCTCCAGCCTTCTCTCGTCTTCTTTCCTCAGTGTCCACGTTTCCGCACCGTAGAGAGCTACACTCCAGATCAAACTCTTTACTAACCTTTTCTTTGAACTCTTACATAACGATCCTCTCAGAAGCTCCTTCCTGTTCATGAACGCCTCATTTGCTAGTGCGATTCGCTTCTTGCTGTCCTTGCTAATGTGTCTGTTTTCCTCTAATGTGCGGCCCAAATAGTTAAATTGCTCTACCTGCTCAAGTTTTTCCCCACCTACTTTTATCTTGAGTCCCACATTGGATAGTGCTCCAATATTTCCTCAGGTAAACCATTACAATATTCTTTCCCCAGTATAGTAAGGAAAATTTAGCGTATTAGATTTAATATGCATCGGAGGTTTTATCTTAAAATTATAATCCTGCCTCGCAAAATATTTAAGTCCATTTAAACTGTTTCATATGACCCACCACGCAGGATCGCCGGTGTATCAGGGTGTCCAGCGACCAAGTAAATTGAGAACAGGGTTGTTTCCTATTATTTTTTATGGCCTAAATTGAAAGATTATGACTCCTGGAGTACGCATTTCACGCTTTTAGATTTTTAATTGACGATATCTATTTATCTCGTTTAAATAAAAAGTGAAAAATTTAAAGCGCGCGAAAACGCGACAGCTAAGTATGAATGCTGGGAAAACCCCGCGTGACGACATTCTGGTTCCCGCTTCCGCCTTGTGACGTGACCTTGGGGCGAGGATATAGTGCGTCACTGCGATGCTGGCTGCTACCAGGTAGCAGAGTACCCTGCTAGCAGGTAGCGCTTGGCTTAAATAAGGGTTATTAATACCTTATCAAATGAAGGAAACTTTCCGACCTTAGCCAGATTTAATAAGTGATTATTAATAAATGTTTCCCTGAGCTCTGTGCCTCATGCATGCATTGGTAATCTCAGACAATGTAAAGCTCCTATCTACTCGTATAGAAACTAGGTCCCTGTGACGTCACGTGGAGTGGCATCGCATGGGCGCCAATCTGGCTTTTTTCAAATGCAGTTAAAATTGACCATCGCCATTCGTCTAAAATGGGAATTATAAAACCAAATAATGTTTACATTATGAATACACTAATGGTGGATAAGGAATCGCAATCAATGCCTTTCGTTTTCTTTGATGAAGGAAACTACCCTATTGGACGTGAAATTTTGGTCTCTGGAATTATCCAGGAATTAATCTCAAATTTTTGCTCCAATTTGGAATTTCGAAATATTTTATTTCAAATACATTTCACTTAAATTTCGCCAGTTCAACGCCCATTCCATGGCCCAAAATGTGTTCGTCGTAATTTTAACTGCAGTTGCTCGGTAGATTTTTTACAGCCGCATCGATACGTGGAATGTCGGACTAGACAATAAAATCGAAATATTACTCTTTAGTCAAGTAAAATTAAAAAAACGCGAAGAATAGAATTCCAGGCGACGGGTCAGTAAGTTGTTGACGTCTCGACGTCATCATCTACTTATGAGGTTGACGCGGGTTCTTGGCTTGCATAGAATAAATTAAAATTTTTAAATTCAATATGTGATGACCTATTCTTGTCCCTCCAAATATATGAATATAATATTGGTTGAAATGTCATAGCAATTTTGGGTGTTTTATTTAAAATTCTTATCTATCGCAGTAATCCCATAAGATAAATCTGGAACTTTGTAAATTTTTCCTGGAACTCCGGGAATTATGGGTTAATTTTTTTTATTTCATTGGCTGGACACACTGTATACTTTATATATAGGTACCCCTAATTCGTGCTTCTATCGTCTTTGACGATAGTGATATTCAGACCAAAATTTTTAGCATCTCTGTAATTTTTGCCTTCATTTTTAAATTACCCGTTACAAATATTGCTGCTAAGCACTGAACTTCTGTCAGCTATTTGATCTCCCCTTTAATATGACGATCCCAAACTGGCGCCCGGTATTCTAAAGGCCGTTTTACGCCGAAATGGCACGGAATTGCGCAGGTTAGAGTTGCATTAATTTCTAAAATGGCGTGGAATCGCGCGAATGCATGAACGAAATTAGAACAGGGGCTATTTTGCCGTCTCGTATCCACGCATTCTCGCTTGTGTTCTAGCAATTCACCACTTTACACGACGCAATTTTGATTGCGCCTTCGCACGTACGTCAGATTGCGCAATTCCGTATACCGTGTAATACGCCCTTAAGATTGGTCTGACAGACGCTTCGTATGTGAAGTCTTCTTCAGGGATATAAAAATAACTATCAAAACATAACAACTATAAAGATATATATAACTATAAAAGCTTTGTACGTGGTGGAGTGGCTTTCGGAGCAGTACCTATGTAGATTTTAAGAGACTAAATGGGAATACGGCCAAGTCAGCATCTCTTTCGCAACTCGGCCGGGAAATGTAATTAGAGATATTATTGAATGAGGGTCCTTGACTCCATTTATCCATCCCGAGGTTAATCAAGTTTGGGTAAGAATATGTGATATTTTTGGATGTGGGAGGGTGAAGTAGGTCTTTGTATCATCGGGGAGGAGGATGACTATACGTAAATTGCTGGTCGAAGGCGAAGTCTTACAGATAGAACAGTGGAAGACGTAGAAATACACCGTCTGCGAGGATAGCAATAAGCCTTTAAGATAGGAGAATGAAAGATGGAATCACTTGGTTGGATGTCCGAATCCATTTCTCTCCCACTCTTGATGGTGATCTTCGCCGGGAAGTAAGAAAAAGGTCTTCATTGGATCGTCGTGAGAGGCAAGCCACTCGTGCGTTTGTGAAGGAATTCTACTGCTATTATGACCTGATCGCTAGCTGACCTTTGACTGTCTAGGAATCAGGTGCTATAATATTATTTACGCCGAAATCTTATTATTCGTTAATGTTATTATCTAGAAATTGAATTCCTTTTGTGTTGCAGCCATAAAAATTCTTTTGCCGAGTACATATGTTACGTTTCTGAGACTATGGGAGACTGCACTAGGAATTTCGCTGGGGATTAATTTTGCAGTGCTTTCCGTATAACTGATGTGATGATGATGTGGTATTGAGGTTCGATCTTCAGAATGTAGTTGTCTCTCAACTTTACACCAAAGTTTCGCCCTTCTGAGAATTGTCAGAGCTGAACGTAACAACATTACAAAATCAGCTATTAAATTACAGAAGTAATTGTATAATTAGACAGTACTCAAGCATTTCGTATGTGTCAATGAAAGCATATGTCTATTTCTACAGCTGTCAACCTTGAAAATGGCTGTATGCGCCGAAACCTGAATCGATAGAAATAAGTAAGGGTTGAAATAGACAAGTTGGTTTTATTATTTTAAAGTTCATAGATTACCACCAAATTACGCTGAACTCTGTGTATTTTATTTTGTGTGCCTTGAGTTTTTAATGCTATGGATTTGGTAACTAAGCAACAGAAAACCTTGCAAAAGGAAAACCGTATGAATAACATTTGATGGTTCATGCATCATTAATATAAAGAACATAAAAATAAATATCTTCCTCATTATTTACGTAGTCAATCCATTGGATTTTCGGAACCAAGTGTACCCTACGTTTTTGGTAAGCTCATTATTATTACCTTGCACTGCTTATAAATTGAGTTTTTTTCCTTTCCCTTGACCTCAATTTTTGACGTTCTTTAGGTTCTTGGAGTGAGGGTATTTATGACTGATCACACAGGCAAAAAAATTATTTTTTTTTAAACTTTTTTTATTTTAATAACTGATCTTTATAGATTTTTATGTGCCGAATCCAAACCTGGCCATAGTTTTTTGTGTCACTCATAGTTTCTAAGCAATATGTATTTAATATTTAGTCTAATACCCCTATACGGTATATAGGGAAATCAATGAAACACTGTGTTACATCATAAAATTGTTTGTATTTACTGTTAAATTAATTACAATAGGAATGTGGCGTGATAATACAGTGTTCACTTGTCAGCTGGAATAGGTCTTCATTTTCTTTCCCTTTTTTCCTTGAAGCTTCTTTTGTAGCTTTTTCTGCGATGAATCGCTTATTTAACTTCTCGGTGAAGTACCAATAGTAATCCCCCATTGTCTTCGTTCATTAGACCTACTTTTTCAATTTTATTATAACTATAAAAAAGCTGTTAAATTCTAAAAATATTGCTTGATTTCATAAATTAAATGTAAAATGTGAATAAATGTGGGTGGGTACAACTTTAAAACCATCATATTTGGATTCAGCAACTTAAAAAACATTAGAACAAGGTATTTTCAGTAAAAAAGTTTTTTCATTGTTGGCCTGTGTTGTTTGTTATTTCTGTTAAATTTGGGTGTAAAACTTATACATTTTTATTATCTCATATATTGCAGTCCATGTCCCCGGGACTGTCCCCGCCGCACCTAGGGGGGCAAAACGGCGGTTACTCTCCCTCGGAGGCGGCATCGGTCCCACCGCCTCCACCGCCCCCGCCACCCCCGCCCCCACCCTCTGCCCCCGCGTCTTCGGCGTGCACGTCGCCCCCAGCGGGGGCAGTGGCCTCCCCCGCATCCGCCTCCTCCCCCTCCGCCCCCGCCGCCGCCTCCAGTGCCTTGCTGGCCTCCCCCGCTCCCCCGCCCCCGCTGTCGCCGTCCTCCGCGTCTCCGGCGGCGTCTTCGGGGGCCACCGGCCTTCCCGCCCCCAGCCCCTCCTCCTCGGCCGGGGCGGTCGTCGAAGGCGAGGTCGGCGTGGAGGCGGAGGAGAGGCGGAGGGGCGGCCGGGGGCCTCTGAGGGCCATCGGGGGCGGCAGGACCACCTCGCAGATGATGGGCCATCTGCTCGGAGTGCTCAACAACAACAGTCGGAACAATAACAACAACGAAGATTACATCTCGCAGCAACAGCACCAACATTACCTCTACCAGGTACGCCTTCGCTTTCTCAAGGGCATCAAATTGGACGATTCTTAATCTTGTGCAAGTATGATGATCTAGTGATTGGAGGGAAGTTAATGTAGCAATTAACAATTTAAGTGTGCCTATCACTGAAAGAAAAAATTGGCTGTGGTATCCAAGAGTTGGACCCCACATCCAATTGAAATGGTTGCAAGGACCCCATCCATTTAGTTGGATGAGGGAGCCATTTTAAATGGCTGGGTAAGAGATGGTCGTGAGAACCAACTCTTTGGATACCACAGCCAGCTTCGTTGGGTCTAACGTCCATCTATATTGGATGCCACAACTTTGCGAAATTGTTGCTGTAGCGTTTAATGAATGGGTAATATTTCAGCGGATATTATTATTGATAATGACACTAGTGGCGTAGCGAGGGGGGTGGTCCGGGGGGTTCGAAACCCCCTCCAAAATATGAAAGCACAATTACTTTCCTTCATACTTAAATGAAAACAAAATATTAAAAAATCATGAATTTATAAAAAATTCTTTTATTATGAAAAGTGTAAAAATTAGTTTAAAACACTCTATTTATAACTCTATGATATTATCCCTGAATTTACTTGAACTTGCATACTATTTCACTGTTAATTCCACCTCCTTAACAACGGCATTGGCCGCAATTTTGTCCAGGTAGTTAAAAGTCAGTATATTATAACTAAAGAGAGATTGGATACTAAAAAAATGTAATGCTAACGAATATTTTTTCTCCTCTCTGGATCGTTGGTCGCTTTGGGATATTCATAACGTTCTGCGTAATTAGGACGCAACATGGTCGTTGATAGTATAAAATAATGTAGTTTCAGAGAATATCCTCGTATATACCTGAGGTCAAGTATTTTGTGTTTCAAGCTTTACGTATCTGTGACAGGAATTTAAAGAGAAATCGGATAACTTTTCTCTTTTCTTCGACATGGTGGTGATGTGTGACCATTTCGATGTTTCTTATTGGTATCATTAGAAAACTTACGTGAATTTTCTGTTCTTATGCCTTTTTATTGATTTTGAGTCTCGCATTCTCGCAAGGTACAGCAGGCGGTGTCTGGAGCTCCGTACCAGCAGCAGGTCATGGACGATTTATCCCTGAACATCGAAGCGCTGCACGGCGGCTTCGACTGCAACGTGGAGGAAGTCATCAAGCACGAGCTTAGCATGGACGGGAGCCTTGAGTTCAACTTCTGCCAGCAACAGCAACAACAGCAGCAACAACACCATCACCAGCAGCAGCAGATGCACCAGCTGCAGCAGCAGCTGCACGCGCACCAACACCACCCACAACAACAGCACCACCACCCTGGACACGACGTGCACCATCACCACCAGCAACAACAACAGCAGCACCATCAGCAGCAGCAACACCATCAACAGCAGCATCACCTCCACATGGGCGGTCAGCACCACATAGCGGCTCAGGAGAGCCACCACCTGGGGCACCACCCCTTCCACCACCAGCACCATCACCACCACCCGGCCTTCCATCACACCCATCACCATGGCCACCACCACCACCCCCTGCTAGGCGGTGCGGGAGGCGGTGGAGGAGGTGGAGGCGGCGATGTTAGTCTGGGCGGAGGCCACGGCGTTGGGGTGGCGGAGCAGGACCTTTTGGTGGGGGCGGGCCCCGCGGGGCCCTCTGCGGTCGTGGGACAGCAAGGGGTCGTCCCGTTCGCGACGACAGTAGCTACGGGGCCATCGTGGGTTCACTAGCGCATCCAAGGTGAGCGGCAAGGTAACCCGGTCACTAATAATTTATGCATTTTGAGTTCATAATCAGGGTGGAAACTGTCGTGGAGTCACTCAGCATGCGTAAACTTGAAACGTTAGCGTGGCTTTGATAATTTGAGTGCCACTCTATCGCCTAGAAGGGTTTATGATTTCGCCATAGAGTTACCTCTATTACACGTGTCGTTGTACGCCTCTGTATTGCTCTTTTTGAGCTGTTTTTCCCGCTTTATTTTTTGGATTATCATCGCTCGTTTCTAAGCATCGATTAGCTGGTTACCTCGCTATTAGTCCAAGGTCTTCTTTTTTACAATTCGGTCACCGTCGTTTCTTGTACGAGTCAGTCCCAAGAGTATTTGATGGGCAGCAAGAACGTGATCATATCGGAATGAAGTTCTGTGGCCAAGACCATAGATTTCGGAGGATTGGGTTGGTGCGTGGGCTAGAGTGTTGGCATCCTACCATGTGGGCTTTGGTTCAAGGAGATAGATTGGGACGTTCGGGATTTCATCAATTTTTTTAAGTTAAGTAAGGCGTAACTTAAAAAATGACGTGAACTTAAAAAATACAAAGAAAACGCAGAGGCGGCTTGCCCATAAGGACTCTCTGAATCCACCCCTACCAAAGATTTGAAAAAGGAAAAAAGGGGAAAAAATGAAACACCCTTTCAATTATAATTATACATCAAATTAACCAAAGTTTTTCCAATCGCATACATCGAAAATGTAGGAAAAACACGTAAAAATAGCGCGAGAAGTTCGCATTCGTAGCCGTGGGGCGCTGGCCAGAACGTCCCAAACCATTGCCATGCAGTTATATGGAGAGTGGTTGTGATGGGGGCTGCTGGTGCAATGACGCGTCTAAGCTTGTGCCCTATGGAAGTCTTGGGACGCCGCCCGAGCATGCGCAGAACGACGTATCTAGTGAGTTGACATCACGCGCCGCCCGGCGGCCGTATAATCTTGGTGATGCAGTGTTGCAGAATACCTTGTTTTGGTGACCAGTTGGCTTATTATATGTAAATTGTTTTATTGTAAATATGCCTAGTTGTAGTTGAGTTGATCGCGTTAGTGTTTTGCTGTTAGTTATTGTTTTGTGTATTAGTGAGTCATAATGATCTCTAGATTGCCTCAAAAACTCTCCAAAATATTAAAAATTTTCACCCCCCGGTGGAGTGTGCCCCTCTCAGCATGTGACTCACGAGCCGGCACTGCCGAAGCCTTGACGACTTTTGCTCCGTTAACTTCTCATTATCCAACAATATCCTTTCCTGATACCGTTACTACTAGTGCTTCCATGATGCTGTAATGTGCGTCCCATATTATTAAGCTGGTCCACGTACCCAAGTTTTGCTCAAATTTCATGTCTTCTTTCGGATGACGTTCACCACGAAAATATAATTCTACGCTAGTCTCTCATAATATTACGCTGTATGTCACAGCCGAAATATGGCAGACTTATTTCATTACCCCTGGTGGAGTTCAGCGCTTTTTCCAGGAAAAGCCTCTTTCTTGGAGTCCCTTTTTAAATGAAGGAATGAGCGCCGACCACAAAGATTGGAAGCTGACTATCGGGGGCCCCAACTCAAAAACTTAGGGAAAATTCTTCTTAATATATATTCTCCGAATTACGAATGTCATCAAGACTTGCAAAAATTTCCATCTGGTGATGGAAATAGTTATAACCGGCGGTGGAACGTGGGAGACCAAATTAAATTTTCTTTCAGTCTCTCTGATAAGTTGTGAGAGGGGGAAAAATTATTTTTCATCCATTTTTTTGTTCATTGATAATATAGACTCATCCACTTTCCATCTTTTTTTTGCTGTCTCTTCTATCTCTATGAATTTTTTCATAAAATGCCCCCCTCTTCTTAGCCATGTTGATGAGTAATTTTTCACCCCTCGTTTATTTGCCGAGTCTTTTTAGGTGATGAGCGATTTCGGGAAACGATTCCCTAATTCCGTCATTTGAATTTCAGGGTCAAATTAAAATCGTCCCTTCAGGGGATGGAAGGGATAAAAGGTGGTATTATGATATATTATGTGTTATATGCATGTTGGGAGTTATTTCATTCATAACTTATCTCGTGAAATTTGAGCATATTAATAAACTAAAATGTACTGGCAAATTTCCACTCGCTTAAATCGCACTGCACCGGTCAAAATACGCTTTTTATTATCTTCAAGTGACTTCTTCGCCTAGTTACCGGAGTCTCCTGGAGTAGAACTTAATAGAAGGGTAAAGAGTTCTCGGGATCGCCACCGGGTCAGGAACTCCATATCTGCCAACGTTTCGATGTCCGACTCGGTCATCGAAACGTTGGCAGATATGGAGTTCCTGATCCGGTGGCGATCCCGAGAACTCTTTACCAAGTCCATTCGCCGGGAAAGCACGAAATCTTTCTTACTAGAAGGTTCTGCGTTAGTATAGTAAAACTAGTCGCGCAATTTTAGTATTTGTGGAAACTTGCCATTGACTTCAAAATTTATCGTTTTCATATGTATAACACAATTGACTAAGGAAAATTTTATTTAACGATCGGAAAATTGAAATTACAATGTAATTTTGGGAGCATTTTTTTAGCTACGCTATGGTTATAAGTTTTACGGAAACGCTGGAATGAAGAATATATCCAAAGTAAGAACGGAAGTCTGTTTAATTCCGTAGGAAATAAAAAGAAAAAATATAAATTTAACGATTGAAAATAAGAAAGAAACACATCGCAATGGAAAATACTATTAGTTAATTGGCCTCAAAAAATTACTAATTAGGCTGTTTTATACTCGTTCACTGAATCAAGCCAAAGGTTTTTTGGGATGGGTGGGCGTAGAGCTCACCCCAGCCTAAGCTATAGGCTTGTGGGTTTAACACTTTTACCACCTAGCACCTCCAGGATGTTAATTGGGTGCGTCCGGGTGCTTCACCCTGGAATTGAACCCGGGAACTCGCGATCGACACCCGAACGGTAAATTCTGAAATCCTAGTCATATTACGCCAAGTACACAGAAATGGTTCTAAAAGGGACTTAAACAATGGAAAAAGTTTTATTTTAAATATGCTTTCATTTAATTATATTCAATCCAAATACCCCTATACTATTTCTTTTCGACATTTATGAATTGTGTGCATACTAAAGCAGAATAAATAAACAGTAAGTCAAGAAATTATTGATTGCGTTTATGATTTAGTTACTCTTTTGTTTCTAGTAGTCTCACCCAGCTTTCTTTTCTAGCGTATTTCTCTTTGTTACCAGTCTCCGTGGCAACCCAATCACTCCCTCCCAACCGCCGTTTTATTAGATCAACTTTCCCTAGCCTTAGATGTGGGTGGGGAGTGGATATTCAAATGGACCATCTCTTCCTAACTCACATTATTCTTTTTCCATTCCAAAATTCTCCTCACCGTATTCTTCATCCACCAAGACCTTTTTTTTAATAAGTCTTTCTTTATTTGAAATCTTATTAAGTTCAAATTTCTCAAAAAAAAAGTTTTCAATTTGTATACGGAATCATCTTCTTTTCCAGTTCTCCTCGTCTCCAAGTTTTTGCCGGCATTCCGTGAAATAGGGGATGGAGTAATTATTTTTTTTTAACCTCGAAAAGAGAATGAGAGGCGTGTGATGAAGTTCTTTTATTCCTGGCCTAACTCCGAGTGCAATTTGGACGAATACTTCCCAGATAAAAGAACAGTTGTGACGGGTGCATTTGTAAGAGAGAGATGGAAACTAATTTGCCTGGATACAATGTTTGTGGGCGCAATGCATTTCGGATGAATACAATGACCATCAGACAATAGGTATAACCGCAATGCCATCTATTGAGTTGCGTGAAAATTATGCCTATACATTTACCTTACTCTAGTATTCGTTTTATTCAGTCATTGCAAGAACTTCTCTCCCGATCTACTCGTATACGCCATTGCTCGTATTTTATGTGAAATTAATTTTGGTATTATATCGTATTATTCCATATGCTCTTGTACGGATATTATGGCTTTATCTGTATTTATCCTTTAATGCTTCATAGTCTTGTACTAAAGGCACTGCATGCATCATAATTTTCAATCATTGAAAGAGCAATTAAGGACTAAATTTTCATAAAAGCTAATTTGGCAATCAACAGGCGTGACACGAAACCCTGGAAAGTGTAATGTGATGTTTGCATGAGACTATCAATCTTTGTCACTTTTAATTTGAATAGTATAGTTGATAAATACTGAAACTGTATTTGATTTGAGACATTGATACGCAGGGGTACGTCCGGCTGCCTCTTTCAGCATTGCGTGGAAAATATTGGTAAACTTGCCATAGAATGCTCATGTAACAATTTAGGTATAATTGGCCAATTTGAGAAATATCTGATATTATTAAATAGGCGTTGTAGCTTCTGGCAATGCTATGTTTACAAGGCTTTTCCCGTCCTTCTCAGGTAGTTTTCATGTAAATACATGCTTAATTCTCTTGAAAATGACCGGAGAAAGTCGAAACAGGTTGATAGTAAATTTAGTGTGGATTGAAGTATTGAATTATTCAGCATCATATATGCATGTCTTTATTCCACTGACTGAAATTTTCTTCTGTTGTTTTCTCGCGTGCCATTTTTTCTTTACGTTTATAATTCAAAGTAATGGTTCCAGAATGTGTAGTGTGAATTGCCCGGTGATCTGAGCCACGATAAAACATGCTTTTTGGGTTCCTTCAAACCGCGATAGAGTGTATGATTATTGTGTTAGCGAGGGGGAGAAAGGAATAGAATATGATTTATAGATTGAATGAAAGGAAATGGGAGTTATGTAGGATGGAAGTCAAAATTTGGTAGACCTGGGTTATTAGCAAAATCCACCTTGTAAACTTCCCTCAACCGGCGGAGCATCCTTAATGAATGGCCTCTTCTACATTTTTTTGTATTCCCCGCATCTTTTCCGTTCGCGTAATCCTCTTTTCCACTTCCTCTTCCAGCTAACTTATTTCATTTTCCTCCATCTTCCTCACATTCTCGTCATCTCCTCTATTTTCGACGTCTTCCAGTGGAGGAGTGCGGGCCAAGATTCTTCTTCCTACTGGTAGTGAGAGAGACACCCCGACAACTTTCTCGCCCCCATTCCGCCCCCGTCCGCCTCGTCCCACGGGGGTTGATTCCGCCTCCCTCCCTCCCCTTGCCATAACAGATTTCCATTAATTCCATTTCCTCCCCCTCCCCACGCCTCCCCTTCATCCCTTAACCCACACTCCCCCTCTCAATATACTTTCGCGACCGTTTACTTCCCCCCCTTCCCATTCCTCCAATAGCTCACCCTCACTCTCACCGACTGTCGTCGCCTCCTTATCTTCACACTGTTTCCGCCTCTCACTCATTTGTAGTGAAGGCTGCTCGGGTAGTCCACCGAGCAGTTTTCTCCAACGAAGTTACTACTTGTCGTATTCCATCCTCAGGGCTGAATGACCTCAGCTAATAGGGTGGTTTCCTATAACTTTTTTATTGCCTAAATCGAAATATTATTACTCCTGGAGTACGTATTTCACGATTTTAGATTTTTAAGGGACGATGTCTATTTTTCACGATTTAATGAAAAGTGAAAATTTTCAAGCGCGCGAATACGCGACGGCTAAGTATGAATGATGGGAAAAGCTACGTGTGACGTCGTTCTGGTTCCTGCTGCCGCAAAGTGAGGTCACCTTGGGGCAAGGCTTTGAGCGCTGATTCGACGCTGGATGCTAGCAGGTAGCAGAGTACCCTGCTAGCAGGTAGCGCTTGGCTTAAATATGGATTATTAGTACCTATTCAAACGAAGGAAACTTTCCGAACTTAGGTATTTTTAGTGTGTGAATATTAAGAGATGTTTCAGAATATTTTTTGGTTTTCAATAATCAGTTTTTATCTTTTATCTGTAAAATTTTAACGAGGAGCTTGGAGTCATTGCAGGGTGGTTATATTCTCCTTTTAAAATTCAATTGAAAATCTGGGTTACTTTTTGCAAAAATGGTATTAATTTTTAGATTAATTATTTAATCTATTGTAATACTTTTTTCTCAACTTTATTTTATACCGAAAAAAATATTTACATTTATGATATGTATGCTTAATATGAAGAGATGTAAAACTCCTATCTACTCGTACAGAAACTAGCTCCCTGTGACGTCACGTGGAGTTGCATCGCATGGGCGCCAATGTGGCCGTTTTCAAATGAGGATAATGACCATTGCCATTCATCTAAACCGGTATTTCTAAAACCAAATAATTTGTATGTTATGAATACGCTAATGGTGGGTAACGAATCGCAATTGCCTTTCGTTTTCTTTGATGAAGGAAACTACCCTATTAGTCGGTTCTTTGAATATAAGTAATCACAGAAATGCTCGAAGGCTGGACAGAAAAAAATCGGAAAAATTACTGTGTTCACTAATTATTAAAAGCAACAAGAATAGATTTTGTTTTAATATTTGTACCAATAATCCGGAAATTTCTTATTAATTATAATTTAATTCAAAGGAAAGGTAATTGCATTTTTCCACCATTATTTAACGGTTTCTACGTGTTTAAGCTCACAGACGTATAATCTGGTACAAGACTTCGTAATACATAAGAAAATCATATTTATACCTTCCTAGAAGGTACGTACCTATGTGATGTTCTCATGTAAGACATTGTCTTGCACCATATGATGGCTCTGTGAGCCGAAACACATAGTACACATTAAATAATTGTGGAAAAGTGGTACTAGTAATGATTTCAATATGTGGAACCTCCGCTATATCACTCCTGAATCGGTTGAACATAAGTTAATTCGATATCTTCTACTGCGATACTCCTGAATCTAAAATAACATTAAAATTGCACACATCGCAGTGGATGCGAATTGCCGATTTTTTTCCCATTTTTCACTCACTAGATAATGGGGAATGTTTTTACCTCGTTGTCAAAGAATCAATTTCTCGTCTGTTTTCTCTTCCAGTCAAGATCTTTTAACTCAATTTTAACCGTTTTCCCTCTCAGCTTTCGACTTCAAATTTTCAGCGCAGATTAAAACTAGATAAGATTCCATTTTAACGCTATTTCTAGTTATCTATCGGGAGTATGAGCCACCAATTTTTTCAGTGGACATTTGATTGTTCCCTCATTGCATCATATCTTTTAACGACTTTATTCTTAGTCATTAAAGCAAGTGACCAACCTCTGGCGCAACGGAAAATACATCTGGGATTGGAGCAGAAGATTCTAGGTTCGCGTTCTGGCGGGGTCTTAACTATTACTCATTTTTTTAAACAGTTTTTGTGAGTTGTCTTTGCGTGTCTTACATCCTTTTAGGCTTCGCTCTCATTAATGTAAATATTTTTTTCGGGTTAAAATAAAGTTGAGAAAAAAGTATTACAATAGATTAAATAATTAATCTAAAAATTAATACCATTTTTGCAAAAAGTAACCCAGATTTTCAATGGAATTTTAAAAGGAGAATATAACCACCCTGCAATGACTCCAAGCTCCTCGTTAAAATTTTACAGATAAAAGATAAAAACTGATTATTGAAAACCAAAAACCCAATCCGCATTCGCTTTTGGTTTGACAATGGAGTGTTATATAAAGTCATCATCAGGTATTTGAGCTTTTAGTTGTAGTGTTGTGATAAATATTTACAGAGAAATTAGTGGTTTTTAGATGCTCCAAATGTTGCAAATTGTTGAAATGTTTTTTTAGGTTCAAGATGTTGAAATTGATGCGCACCACGTTTTATGTTTTGAGTGCGTTATTTTTTTTTATAACTTAAGTGTAGGACCCTGGGGCTTATAAAAATTTTTTCATTTATTATAATACATTTTTTCGTCGTAAATTCTCTGTGCCTTCATCACCAGGGTTGTTTTAAAAACATAAAAATGTAAACAATATGAACATTAAAAAGCGGTGTTTGTTCAGAACTGCACATCGGAAAAAATATTTCAAACAACCATTACATACGAAATTAAAACTTTCATTTGAAAATAACAGACAAAGGGAATAGAAATAGAGAAAATTACTGCAATAAATGGAAAAGAATGCAGCGCTCAAGACTTTTTGTTATAACTTCCACAATAATGGGTTAAATCTAGCAAAACACGGTTAGAATTAAATGTGATAGATGTATTTACCATTTTCAACCATAAAACTTGTAAATTCAGGGTGACTTTGAAAGATAATAACAAAAAAATGACGCAGCGCCACTGCGGCGCCGTAAATCCAACGATGTAACTAAATTTGTAAATCCATATGAGGGTTTATGAATGAATGTGATTTCGGTACTCAATGAACGACTCCGTGTCGGTATGTTCTTTTCCTTCTGTCTTTCAGAGGATGTAAGCATCCCATCATCATTGTCGCATTGTCTCCTAACGAGCACGTTTTGCTTGTCCCTGTGGTTTGTCACTTCGCCTCTCTCTCCCCACCCAGAAAGAAATAATCCCCTCCCCACTTTCACCATGCATGTCCCCAGGGTCTCAGGGGCGCTCTCCTCCCCACCCTTCGTCCTCCCTCACCCCCTGCAATTCACCCCCGCCTGAATCTATAACAACATTAATTTTCCGCCAGGAGGAAACCGTCAGAAGAATTCCCAAACTCTCCCACGAGCCACGGAGAACACTTACTTGCGCCCCATCCATGAAACCCCTCCCTTCTTTACTCCTCTCCTCCTCCTCCTTCCTCGCTACCATCCTGTCATCGTGACCTCACCTACCTTCACTCCTCCCTTATCTTATATAATATTCTTTAAGATTTTGGGGCTAAGTTTTCCTGGATATCAGACAATTACTTATACTTACCACTTATTTTTTATCAGAGCGCGAGACTCTAGGGAGCCGTTAGAAATTTTTAGAATTATTGAAAGTCAGGAGAGTACTCTTATAAATGAATATCTCTACCCATCCTTTTCCCCTATTCTGGCGTTCGTTTTAAAATTCATCAAGTAACTAGGTAACAATAATAAGATAAACAAATCATAATTTGCGCCTGAAGATGATGATAATTCATTGAAACCCGGGTCGCACTCTGATAACAAATAAGTGGTATAAGTAGTTGTCTGATATCCAGGAAATCTTATAATGGAATACCACAAAGTAAATCAAGAGTTAGTGAATTTCGGGACTAACTGATTCGTTTGCTCAACAATATACTTTTGACTTTGATTACTTTTGAATTGATCTTGGTTTGACTTGAAAAAATGAATAAATTTCGATCTAAAAAAATAATTAAAGTAAAGCGAAGCTAAAGGAAGAATTGAGTATAGGAATTGATTGAAAAATTAGTTATTGTAATGGCGCCAAATTAATGTGCCGCTCAAACAACGTCTGGGATAGGCTTGCTATGGGAGGCAAATGAGATCAGGCTTATTGTTAGTGAAGATACTGTTAATCGAAACACGTCGGGATGGAAATGTAGCGAGGCTCTAATATGATGCTCCACTTGATAAAATAGACTTTTTTTCTTTTCCACAATGATTTTTAACCCAACCGGTTTCAAAACTTCTTTTGCGGTACAAAAATAGCCTAAAAATATTTTCTTATATCTCCCATAAATGACAAATATATACTCAGATATTTATGGATATAACTTCAGCTGTATGGGCTGTTCGTTGATAATGCTAATTATATAGGCCGTCAGTTCGTGGAGATCGTATGAAGTTGAAAACATACTCGGTTACTTTCCACTATGATTGCGTAACGCAACCATTTTCAACACTTCAGTGTTATTTATGTCACCCCAAACTCGACCAGATTTTTGTCCCTTGAGTTACTGATTGTAACGAAATTCGGCAAATCTTTTTCAATTTATAAGAAAATTTACTCTCCAAAGTCTTTCCGTTGTACATGCAACGGTTTACAATAAATTGCTGTGTTGTGAAACTGCCAATTTACGAAAGTATCTTCGCAAAGTCAATCCTCCCGAAACAATAGAGACATAAAATCCTGCAATATGTAATTTTAAGCATTGAAAAATGTTATTAATGAATCGTTTAAAATAATTTCGACGATAAAATATATTTTTATATCAAATTAAAATTTTCAAATTGATTTTTGACAGTGCAGCTACCTCTTAGATTTTTCCCATTTTTCTTATGGTATACATACATACGTACATACCCACACAATAGCTCTCTTCCTTCCCCTCAGAAGACCGCCGTCTCGACCTAATCAAATTCCGGGTCGGCGAAAATTGAATGTAAAATTTAAAGAGGTGACAATCTTCGAAGTCACTTGGACGGACGTCTTTTAACGTCTACTCAAAGAAGGAAGGGGATGATGGGCCTAATGTTTTTTTTTGGAGGGTGGAATAGGAGGGGGGATGTTAAGGGCGGAATTTTGTGTGGGGGGGGCAAGGGACAACAGTGCGTGGGAAATTAGAAAAATCTGAAGGAAGGGGGGACGGCGGAAAATATCTTTTTTACTATTTTTATTTTTTTGGTGGGTGGGTTATCCGTATAGGGCCTACGGTTTGTTTAGTGGTTAGCAAGAGGAAGTGAAAAAATACCTAAATGATTGCAATGAGTGAAGCGGGCTTTATCTCTCTTACTAACTGTCTTAGATCCCAACTGTATCCGTTATATACTTAACTATAGTAGTATACTTACTAACCGTAGTATATCCATGATTAAAACACAAATGGTAATATCCACACTATTTTATTTAACACATAACCGACCATGGTTTCGATGACACAATGACAAATATGACACAAAGTGTCGAAATAATGGTCGTTTAAGTGTTAAATAAAATAGTGTGGATATTACCATTTGTTTTTTAATCATGGATATAGCATTATTCCACAAAATTAAGCCTGAAACGATTTTATACGAACGGTAGCATACTTACGCTGCATGAGCCAAGTAGCCACATGCTTCTCTTATCGAATTTTACATGCTTTCATATAACTCGTTCCTTAATGGAAAAATAAGAGGTTTTAATTTTTTATGCACAGTAGACTTTTTCTTTACGATATTTATCCGTTTCGGAAGACCGAGCGTAAAGCGATTTCCGTCGTATCGGTATTACATGATTCCCGACAAGGAATTACTTTCAAGGAATACCATTTGAGTGTTACTATGCTATGAAAAATATATGTCTCTGACACACAAAGTGTAGAATTGGGTAATTGATAAAATATTGTGCGCGAGGAGACAAAATCATCGGAATTAAAATATTTACCAGCGAACGTGTAATGTTGGCTCAGATTGGTGTCCTGCGAAATCCATCCTAAGAGGGCATTCATGCATTACTTAAGCAACCCCAACGGAGGGAAGAGGATTACGTCTTTACGGGAGTACTTTTGCTTGCTAAAGTGGGAAAGAGTTTCAGTATTGATTTTGGGTCTAATTCTTTCGCGAAGATAGGAGGAAAGTTCGAATTGTAAGCATGGCACGGTAAAAAGAACACCTAATTGTACTTTTTGTTTAGCGGACCAAAAATAATATATAAAAAGTAGTACTACAGTTCTCTGATGGCACGGTTGTTAAGGTACCTAGACTGCATAATTATAAAAAATGAAAACATACTTTTTAAAAATTGAATTCTTTATATAAGGTAAATATTTAAACAAAGGGGTCCTTAATATCACACGGTGAAGTGCAAACTACAATAGCGATGTTCTTATTAATTTAAAAGGTGTTACAGAAAGTGTATTGATTCTTAAAAATGTGGTGAATTAATTTATCCCAGATACAGCTCTCTCTTTTATTCCTCGCTCTCATAATGTGCGGTAGTAAATACTTATTATTTATATAATAAATTGAAATTTTTGAGTATAATTTAAATGTATACAACACAAATATTTACATTAGGTTTGGCGAAATTCACCGAAAAGTATCTATGTTATCAGTGTACATGGGAACTTTTGTCGTTGATATTATCAATGTTCAAATTTCCGATATTCGATATTTTCAACCCGATTTGGACATGGAAAATTGTGCCAATAACATCAAAAACCTAAATTTTTGACCCGATGTTTGATATCGATATTTTTACGCGCCGGAATATATGCATGCAGCACCAGAGCTACGTGCTCTGCTATAGCGCCATAGGTTATACGCATGCATGTACATACCCACTGTGACTACATGTTGTCAAACGTGACGTGATAAAAAGAGCGTGACACCCAGACCCTCCCCCCTGAGCAAAATTTGTGAGCACTGCGCCTAGTTTACACTTTAAAAACTGACAAATCTTACGTGACAAAGTGGGCGAGGTGTTCATCGTAAGTCGAACCCAGGGTAAGGTGGTGTACTGCATGTCTTTTTATTTTTAACCCTCCCCTACTCACTAGGGATAATTTTTTCCTCCTTTTTATTCCACCCTCTTACACTTCTTTTTTTATGTTGGTGAGGTTCATTGAGGGGGACGAAGAATAGGAGACTCGTCTTTCGAGATGTGGCAGGCGGTGGGGGAGAGGGCGGTGGTTTAGTGGTTGAATTCTGTTAGCGCGTAAGAAGGGCGTTGAGTGGGTGGAAGTTTTAGATCAGGGGTCCTTCCTCCTCCCTTCCCCCGCCGAAATGACAAATTTCGGGCCGAAAATAATAAATCAGGAAGGAGGAGTTTGGAGGATGGGGTGGTTTTGGAGTTTCTGAATGGCGTTCGGGGGTGGGAGGAATATTTTTCGACGCGCGGTAAGAATAAGATTTCCCTCCCTCCCTCCAATACGTAACCATCCCCAGCTATCGGGCGTGATGAAGCAGAACCAAGCAGGGGGTAGGGTAGTAGGAGGAGGAGGAGGAATTTGGGGGTGCATGTGGGGAGGGGTTGGAACTTTCGGGTGGAAAAATTCATATTAAAGAGAGCCTGGCGTCGCGCTCTTTACCTTATTTTTTATGCCGTGCCTCAAATGACCGTTAATGAGCGAACGACTTTTATTTCATCCCGAGGGGTCGTCCCTCCCAACTGTTCCATGCGGTGACTTTTACGCATTCTTTCTTCGGCGGTCTCTTCAAGGTACCCACATCTTTTTTTTCTCTCTTGATGACTGGTTTCTCCACTTTTGAAATATTTCTGATCTCCACTTCATTTTGTAATAATTGATTTGTAAGTGATATCCGATTGATATCGCATCTTTATTATCGTCATTAATATTACTTGCATTTGTTTTAACATTTCTTGTGAGAGTGGAGTCATTTACTTATTTTTTTACGATTTCTGTAGGATTTCTTGCTTAAAAACCGTATTAATTTAATTTTTATGCAATTTCTTGGGACTGTAGCATCATCCATTTTTTTCCAATTTCTTTTGGCTTACATGCTAAAAAGTATCATTTTAATAAATTACAAACGTTAACGAAGTCACGAAAATTTGTGGACGCGAAAATCCAGGATACAGTATTGAGTGGATTTTGCCATTTTATTATGGAGCACATATTTGAGCTTTTCTTTCTCATAGGTTATCGGTTTTCTTTTACAAAATACTTTCTATTTGCTCTCATATTGGGGCCATGTTTTGTTAATGAGGGGATTTATAATTCCTCAATATTTTCAATTTGTTCCGGTGGTTGTAAACTACGTTTTGATTGCTGTTATTTTCATATTCAGTGGCTCAAACTCTACAGTAAGTGTAATAAGTTCTTCGTTGGACGCGATATTGGAGGGACTGAGATCATTTTGCGGATACCTGACACGTAAATACGTTTCTACACGCTTGTGATAGAATATCCCACACACCATACTGATAATTCAATTATTCCACGTGAAAAAACATTTACCCTTTACCAGCTGGCTTGCCTTCCGTTATATTTTAAATTCAAAAGTTTCTTAAAATATATCCCTTACACTTCCCAATAACGGAGGGAAATATACATACTTTACGGTCAAGAAGGGAAGCACGTACGTGTATGACAAATGAGGGTAGATGATGGAAAATAGAGTGGTCATTAATAGATCGGGGGGAGAGGCAAGGTTGTCCGCTATCGCCTCCGCTGTATGACCTGTATGCCGAATTTGATATCGCCCGCAAAAAGCACCTGGTCACTGATGACGGTTTTTGATGAATAAATTACATGTAAGATATTGGACAATATATCTCGCGCGGGTCTGATGAAATTTAATTTTGCATTCCTGCTATTTTACCACGATGCATAATGACGGTATTGATGGAGGTACTATTCCCAAGAACATATTCTCATCTTTTGTCTTTTTAATTTCATCGGAGATGTTTATAGAATATCTTGGAAAACGGTATTTGTCCTCTATATGATAATATCCTTCAGTTCTCACCCTTAAGTATACAAATTTGTTGCTCTCGTGGAATGAATTCTCAAAATAATTGTGTGGCTAAAGTTGACGCGAAAGTGTATGAGGTTACGCAGAAATTGTATGAGTGCCTCCCAATCTCTTTTCCGTTTATCTTCTCTTTCATTTTTGCTTTCCTTATTTGTCCTTTTCAGCTTAATATTATTCTTATTTGGAATCAGTCAGTTATTCTTCAAATAAAATGACTCCCAGCTATTTCAGCCTCTTACCGCATCCGCTCAGAAAAGTGTGATTATTTTATAATTTCATCTTTGACAGTACGTCACAAACTTTTTGTGTTTGAATTTATTTTGCTTCCTGTAAACTATTTCCACGTGCCTTCTTCCTCAAAAACTCGTTATTGTTTTCTTATACCTGAGTTTTACTCAGAGGAGGTGAATAACCCGTTTGAATAACATTTAACATTTGCCTAAGTAGGCAGCTTTATTAGGAAGGGCAACGCCAGTTTAAATGCAAATATGCCTGCATAATGGCAATGAGAAGAATATCGATGTTTACTCGATTGTGGGAGTTGAAAATGGTTATTATTTGGAGGTCCACGTTTTGGAAAACATTAATGACTAGTTATGCTGTTCTCTTAGGTTCATCGCGTGCGTCTTTATCGGCAATTTTGTATCGGTTGGAATAATATTTAAAGTGAATTTTCCGCGCGAGGCATAAATATGAGCGATGGGAAGAAAATTTGATATCCAAGTTTTGCTGATGGGATGGAATAATAGGGTGGTTTTCTATTATTTTTTTATATGCCTGAATCGAAACATTATTACTCCTGGAGTTCGTATTTCACACTTTTAGATTTTTAAATGACGAATTCTATTTTTCGCGATTAAATGAAAATGGAAAATTTTCAATCGCGCGAAAACGCGACGGCTAAGTATGTTTGCTGGGAAAACACCGTGTGACGTCGTTCTGGTTCCCGCTGTCGGCGTGTGAGGTGACCTTGGGGCGAGGCTTTGAGCGCTGATACGACACAGGGTGCTAGCAGGTAGCAGAGTACCCTGCTAGCTGGTAGGGCTTGGCTTAAATAAGGATTATTAATACCTTATCAAACGAAGGAAACTTGCCGACCTTAGGTAGTTTTAATAGGTGATTATTAAGAGATGTTTCCCTGAGCTCTGTGCCTCATGCATGCATTGGTCATCTCAGACGATGTAAAACTCCTATCTACTCGTATAGAAACTAGGTTTCTGTGATGTCACGTGGTGTGGCATGGCATGGGCGTCAATCTGGCCCCTTTTGAAATGAGGATAAAATTGACCATTGCCATTCGTCTAAACGGGTATTTCTGAAACCAAATAATTTGTATATTATGAATACACTAATCGTGGGTAACGAATCGCAATCAATGCCTTTCGTTTTCTTTGATGAAGGAAAATACCCTAATGGCATTATATGGACAGGTTATTTTGATATCCTTTTTATTTCTGCCTTGATTAGTCATGGAGATATGCTGCATTTTTGTATTATGTCCATACTCAAAGAAAAGTAAATTGCTTTCACGCTGGCAAAGTTCACAATAAAAGTGAATTGTTTGGCGGTGAGCTCTATGAGCCTTCTCGATGAGCGATCAGCTATAATCTCTGTAAATAGTTATAGTCACATTATGTATGTTAAAAATGTGATGGCCTACTTATTTATTTCCGCATGTTCTTTTCCTCGATCAAGTACCACATTGTACCCTTGTCTAATTACAACGAATATTCTTCCGCTTAACCACGTAATTCTGATTGTAGACCTCAACTAGAAGTTTCCTAGAACGTGAAACCAATCTTAGGAATGATGACTGTTGATGTCTATGATATTTCGCATGTGTTTTAATTTTCGTTGAATGATTCTCATCACTGAAAGGGCAAATCCTGCATGTTTGTGGGTAAAGCGAATAAGATCCTCCCCCTCTCTTTACATCGCACCCATACCTTCCCACTTCTACTCACTGCAACCCCCTCCCCCTCCTACTCTCGTCGACCAATGCTCTTTCGTGTGGATGCGGGGGCGGGCACCTCTCGACCAATCCGCTCTAGACAAGGGGGCGGGAAGTTCGAGGCCGGGCAACAGGTCCAGCGGAGGAGGGTAAGGCGCGGAATTCCAGCCGCCCTCTCGCGATCGAAGACGAGGAAGGCGTCCGCGAAGTGTGATCATTCCCTCATCATCATTACTTAACAATGCCAATATTTGTCTTCATTGCTCTCTCCTATCCTCTAGCTTCTTCATAGTGACATATTTCTTTTTTTTTATCCTTCATAACCTGTCCTATGTAAATCAATCGGGGCCGTCTATTGTCCTTCTTCCCTTCCACTTGTCCTACAATTGTTTTTATCAGGCCATCATGCAAAGGCACCGACTCCACGGGGCCTGAGGGGGCCCGAGACCCCTCAAAAATACGTTATGGGTGCAGGAAAAAATGTGTCAGGTTTGTCGATTTTCCCCGGAGTGCCCAGACATCAAGATTCGAGTTATCAGGGTTCTAATTTTGATCATATGGCTCTTCTGAAATGCTTAAAATACTTAAAACTCACTACTTATAAAATTTCCCGGGGCATGATCCCCGATTTGGCCTCCCCCAGTAGTTTTTGTAAGTCGGCATCCCTGCCATCATGTCTCATACTTTGGCCAACTGAGTTGTCCCGTTTTCTTCTTAAGGTTTTTGGGATTTTTATCTTTTCTCCCACTCATCTTAGCACTTCCTTATTAATTACTCGGTCGATCTATTTCATCTTTATCAGTATGCGTGTGCACCACTTTTCGAATGCTTCCACTCCTGACTTCTCCGCTGCTGTCAACGTCCAATCCTCGCTTCCATAGAGAAACTCGATCCATATGTAGCATCTGATGGATCGTTACCTCACTTCTATGCTTGTATTCTCGGCTGTGAGACGATGCTTCTATTTGTAGAGAACCTTCTTCGACTACGCTATTCTACTGACTAGGTAATAAACCTTTTCACCTCGTCAAGCTTTCTTTTCGTAGCTTAACGTTTTTCCTAGCCTCCTCTCTTTTGCTGCGTGCTAATATCTTAGTCTTCTTTTTGTTTCTTTTCACCTGATATTTGGCCATTATCCTTTTCATGCTGTCAATGCCTTGTTTAAATCATCCCCAGCCTCAGCTGTGACGGCTATGTGCCCGAAAATCCTAGAATAATAATTCTTTTTCTGTGGATATTGATACCCTTGTAATGATTATTATTAATTTATTTTCACTCTTGGCCCATGATAACATAACTGTACATAACTCTTAATTAATGAAAACGGTGCCGCACAAAAACAGGAAAAGAAAACAAACCTTAATAAACGTTCGCTGTACGATCTGTCGTTGCAATATAAACTTTTCAGTTCGACAATAATGTCACTGTCAAAGCATTCCTTGGCGAGCAGCACGCATGCACAATGCAGCACAAATTACACATCGCATTTCTTAATTACAGTGATTGGGGCGTTACCTATCCTTGGCTCATACACCGAACAAAGAATAAAATATATACAGGGGCAAAGAACTGATGAGGTACATGTCCATGTTATCAGGGAGTCGCGCATCTGGGGTATTTCACTCATATACGAAATAGCTATTCATTCAAAGAATACGACGAGTTAGGACGAAAAAACATCTTCCCAATTCAATCATTTTCTCATAAATTTTAACTTAGAAAACCCCGAAATTTGTCGTCCTTTTTTCTTGAGTTGGTGACGTCGTTAGAGTTCTGGTTTATTTACCCGTTCAGGTAGATCTGAATTGAAAGTCCTCCTCATTACCATGGTGACGGAGCAGTGTTGAGAGTGCTGTCAAGTCAACTAATCGGTGAAATATGCATAACTATCACGTTCGGATAAAAATGCATACATTTATCATGGTTAATATTTCTTTACCCATTAATGTCTGATTGAAAAAATAAATTATGGTTAAGGGGATCGAGTTGGTGTGGTGGCATTCACGAAGTGCAGAGAAGTACGTTGAGATCTCTTATGCTAGGCATATTGAATGGTTCATCGTACGAAATACATCGGCCAATTAAAAGGTTAAGCTAGTAAATTGCCAAAAGAATCGAATGACGGACCACTTCCGGTCATATTACGTCCTAGCGAGGCGGATACGTATTAACTCGTGCGATTATCATTTGACCATAAAACGAGGGGTATCGTCTGCGGCGCACTATATCTGCTTACAGGAAGAGAAAATCAGTTCCACGCCACGAATTAGTCGATCGGCCGCCGCGTGGATAACGCGTGCGTGCGACCGACAACAATGTGCCTGCTGGAGAGGGATGATGCGTCACCCGCTGCTCTTCTTTTTTTTCCTCGTAATTTCGTTCGTCAACACACACACACAAAAGTCCAGCTCATCACGAGTATGCGGCCAGCTCTTCTCTCTCAGACTGTGTCGAAAGCTGCCGTACCCTAAAAACCCTCCAGGTGAAAGGAAAAAAGGGTTCATTTAAGGGTGTCGTGTGTGTGGTAGGGATGGGAAAGAGGGGAGACGACGATATGAGCTTGACATTGTTTTGAGTTAGTTCGTTCGGGGCGGCGCGTTCTCGCTTGCGATTGTCGCACAGCGATCCGACGCAGGTTTTCTCTTCGTACGCTTCCCTGAGATCGAGGTGGAAGCTGACGCTGGTATGGAAGCGTCGTTTGAGTCTCTTTTTTTTAATTATTCATTTATTTCATTTCACTACCTCTCTCATCGTTAATTTTCCCTCTGGCCACGGAGTCGGGTTTAGCGTGTTCAAATGTGTGATTTTGATCCGCGTGGAAATGAGTTCGGTGTCACTTGCAAACTGTGGGTTGAAGTCCTGGGTGTCAGTCCATAATCCTCCGTTCACATTAAGCGAATGCTAGTACGCGAGTAGCCCGTTAATTTGCGTGAGAGCATATCCTCTACTACATCGGCGGAAAAGCGTGATCCAAGAATAGTAACATCAGCAAATTATCCTTTATCTTTAAATGAAAAAAAAATTCAAGTATTCATTTATTTTCGAGGGTGGTGGCCAAAATCGCGGGGGTTGGATTACTGGGTTGAAGGGTCGGGTTAGCGTATGGTCCCGGGTTCAATACCCGGCCAAAGATTTTGGACACTGCAAACGAAATCCTCGGAAGTTCGAGGTGGCTAAGGGAAAGAAACTGTTCCCCATTCCCTGGATGCGTGATATTAACGAGTCATTGACTTTGTTCGAGGTGAGCTCTGCCCTCACCTAACCATACCAACCTACGTGTTGAATCCTTGATTGAGTATTCATTAATAAATATTTGTGTATTGTGATATGTAATAACATATATTTACTTATGAATCGCAAAAGATGTGTATATATAAACTGGGAATTTAGTTAAGAAACTGTGCATTTAGTGGTACTTACTGTCATAGGTAACTACTTGTGAAATAATCATTATATTTTGTGAAAAAGTGTTCAAAAATCTTAATTTTTCTATTTCTATCGTAACAATGGGGTGGTAGAATTCTATAATGTAGGTATGTGAAGATATGATTATTCTAAGCCCGTGGTGAAGACTTAAAATGAGGTACCTACTATTTGCTTTTTTACATTCGCAGTCTTGCTTTAAGAGCTGGCTCGTAAGTCAGCCCTTGGCGGGTTATAAAACCTGCTCTCTTCCCCGTTAATGATTGCCTAAGTCAATTGGAAAACCAGTTGTGAGGATACCCAAATTTAATGGGATTTGGATCACCTGTCTTTGGATTTATGCATTGACCCAGTTATCGTAACAACTATTTATGCCACTGGCATGATTGGTAAGAGGCGAAACAAATATGATTTGTTGCGTCTTAATTACTTCAGGCGTGACCCTGTGGAGTGTACTCATAATGTAAAAGTAATAGTAATAAATTTGTTATTCCACTTTTGGGCAGCACATTAGAGGAAAAATGATACACCGGTAAGGGCATCAATTGGGAAATTACGCTAGCAATGGAGGCGTTTTTAATCAGGATAGGGCTCGTTAGCACGTAAGAGTTTAAAGAAAAGGCTTGTTAATAATCTGATCTGGAGTGTAGTGATTTACGGTACGGAAACATGGGCACTTAGAACGAGAAAAGGCTGTAGGTCTTTGAGAAGTGGGTATGGAGGAGAATGGAGAAGGTGAAGTGGAGGAAGTCTGTGCTAACTCACACAACGTTCCATGTAAGCTTAAGTTAAGTGGTACCTAGTATACCTGCATTTAAAATCGAAATCGATTATTGGAAAAATCTCTGAACGATTTAATTTGTTTCTATGAACTCCTCCATTGACCTAAGGGCACTATAGTCTCACACTGAGTGCTTAAGGCTAGGGTTCTCTAGGGTTCTTAGTTAAGCGGACCTTAAGGTTAATTTTTTTGATAATAATTTTTCTGAAACCAGCTTTAAGGAAAGTTAGTTCGGCCGGCATCGCATCCCAGACTATTCTGCGCGTTGATGTGGTTTTGCAGATGCCTCGAAATGAAAGAGTAGATACAAACACTCGCAGTTTTCTCGTCTTCCGCGTTGTTGGCGACCTTCAAGCCGTGAGATGCAGTCTGACACAATTACCGTGCGAGTAAACTCGTGAGGGATGAAGGTGGAAGCGCCGCTGACGCCCGCTAGATGGGGTTGGTGCGCTCCCCGCGTAATTATCAACCTCCGGATGGGTAATGGAGTCGCGAATGTTGACGAGTAGGTGTACGGAATGGCGACGGCGAGCTTGAAGGTGGAAGAATTTCGCTGGAGAGGTGCGAAACATTTTGTGTCTGAGAGAAGCTCACAGGAGCTCCGTAAGTCAGGTCGCACTAACAAGTTCACCACGGTAGAATATGCTGTGAGATATCAAAAAGAAGGACTTTTAAATTTTAAGATAACCATTATGTTAAGAAAATTAAAATAAAAAACCATTTAAAACTCCTAAGAATTTTAAAACTAAGAATTTAAAAAAACTGTCGGCCTCGGTGGCGGCCGACATGTAACGAGTCATTGACTTAGTTCGAGGTGAGCTCTGCCCTCATCTAAATATACCAACCTACGTGTGTTGAATCCCTGATTGAGTCCCATAAGTCCTCGCTTACTATACCGAAGGTCGCAGGTTCGAGTACCGCCTGGATAGGATTCCCCTTCCAGGACATGAGAGAGTGCGATCGTCTGTTGTTGTTTGGTTAAACTCCCGATGTAATGGCCACATTGTGCTGTTTTCGGGGGTAATTGACATAAATGAAAATGAAAACTGAATAAATGAAGAAGAAAGTAATTTTTTGAATTAATTGTTAGTTTGTCCGTTCGGATTCTTCCGATTTTCACACGTCGGTTAGGATCAGTTCTTCTGAAATGTTTTGTGCGTCGTACACTTCTTCTATCGCAAATATTCCATCTTCTCTTATTCACTTGCACGAAAAAGGTAACACTGGTCTCTTTACACTTGTTTCTGCCATTTGTTCCCCTGAGTGTATTCTGCTGCATTATCACATCCGCTGAAGAGAAGTAAAGTTCTCACCGGCAGCTGGTACACTACCAGGACGAAATGGAGATCATCGTCGTTGTCCATAAAAGAGGACCACGACCTTATTGCCATCCTTCGCCTGAGGACGCCTGTAGGATTGCTGGCGAAACTGTTGTGTATTATTCAACGACATTCGCAGCCCGAAAATGTTGACGTCATCCATTCATTGCCGCGGACAAACATTACTTATCAGGTTTTTGGAGTGGAGAATGCGGACAAAAAAGGATACGCACACAGTGTAGTCCTCAGGAAGGGGAATTGTGTTAGCAATAAGAGGTTTTCGTGATTATGAAAGGGCTTTTGAGAGGATCATTTCCTAAGAATTTGAAGAAAATACTGTATTCCGCATTTTTATCTGTAATCTGGATCGTAGAGCTTTGCAGTGTGGAAACGAGGACGTTGAGGACGGTAGGAGACTAGAATTGTTCGATGTATGTGTGTGGAGAAGAATGTAAAAGGTGGAGTGGGCGACGAAGACGAGGGACGGTGATTTTTGGTCATGGTTAGCAAGAAAAGAAAGGTTTTATATGCGAGGTGCGGAAAAGACTGTGTGTTTGGATTGAGGGAGTAACGAGTGGGGAGGGGATGTGAAAAACCTTACTTGTGGGAAAAAATGCTTGGTTAACGGGGGAGAGGGAAGGAGAGAATAGGATTTATAGGCGGAGTGAAAGACTAATGTGCCTTGAAGAGGGAAGCCCAATTTGGGAGTGGAGACGGCCATAGTGATAATGAAATGCTCCAAGCAATTCTAACTTATTACTATTATTATTATTACAGTATTCTACCGATTAAGGTAGGTTTCCATGGAGTACTAAAGAAGTGATTTGGGAGCCTCTCTTTCCTTCCAGCGCTACCTCCTTCAATTCACTGTAAGGCATACTCCCTTTCAATATATCTAAAAATCCTATTCTTTTCCTTCCCCTCCATCGTTTCCCTAACATTCTACCTTCTAACACTGCTTTCAACATCCCCTCCCCGCTAGTATTCGCTCCATTCATGCATTCTGTCTCCTCCGTACCTCATCTAAAAGCTGCCCCTCCTCGACAACCATATCCAGCACTTCGTCGTTCCTTTTCCTCTCCGTCCATTTCACCCTCTCCATTCTTCTCCATACCCACATCTCGAATGCCTCCAATCTTCTCTCGTCTTCTTTCCTCAATGTCCACGTTTCCGCACCGTAGAGAGCTATACACTCCACATCAAACTTAACCGGTAAAAAAAACTTAAACAATAAACCCTAGTAGCCTACCAAGACGGCGCACGATGTGGACACGGAAGAGATTACTCCCTTAAAATGACCCCATCGCTAATAGCGTCGAGGGTGCGGGATACGAGTGGGATGGACTGTGGCGTGGTGTGGAGTGGCTGGCAGCAGGAAGTGACGTGGGGAGTGAAGTGGGTTGCAGGTTTTCATGAAACATTCATAATTCTCGCGTGTCTGCTTCGCCCGAATAACTTGTTCCATCAGATTCTCATCATGCAACACCACCGCCCCTAATGCTAGCATCCCTCCTCCTCGTCCAGCCAGGGGGTGCGAGCGGCGCCTCATAGCGGGAAAAGGGGTGAGCGTGCGGGGGATGGTTGCAGAGTGTGGCGGTGTCCTACGTAGGGTGTGTTCCCTTCCAACCCCTCGGTTCACAATGCTCACCGCATAGTGCTGGTACAAAGTATGTAGTGTATGAAAATGATAGAAATTTATTAATTGTCCTGGGGCTACACCCCTTAAGAGCAAAACATATACATTTTTTTGAGCAACATAAATTTAAAAAGTCAACAATTTGAAACTACCGTAGTGAATATTAAATATTAATAAGTACGGTTTTCTCAATTGAAAGGCTGACTACAGAGTATTTTGGAAATCATTAAACATAATTCATATGCATACTTTTTTTAAAGTTAGCAATAGAAGCATTGCACTTAAGTACAATAATTTAATATGCTAACTGCCTCAAGCTATTGCTGCCGAATGCAAATAATAACAAAATTTAGTGGTCAGAATGTAACATAGTATAATATTTCATCGTAAAACTAGCAGCAGGAGAACAATGTTCTGTGTTTTTGTGCAGGTGGCTCCAGAGATGATTTGCAGTGAGAGAGAAAGAATTATGGAATTCCATTGTGCGGTCACTAAGAAAAATGGAATAGGAGTGATTATAACAATCGCAATCAGGGTTAGTTTTGGGGCATCTTGATGCTTATCCTTTTCGGTGCGATTTTTAAGCAAAGAATTATTAAATTAACTGAGCAACAAGCGAGAAGAAACATAACTAGGTTAAATAAGTGGTTGATAGTATATTATTTTACTGCTACTAAGAACTTTTAATGATGGAAATGAAATGAAACATGCAAACTTCACCAATTAATTTTAAATTTTTACACGAACCGGGTTTCGATTATAGTGCCTTTTTTATATCTTGCGAAATTAAGACGATGCATTCTAGACTTCAGGCTTGGTTATACCTGTTCGAGTAAATCTCTAAATGCATGGAGGATTTTGATGGACATGAGCGACAAAGTTACATTTGAATGAATTAAATTAGTTCTACTTTCTCTTCATGCATTCGCACTAGTTGAGGTTACGAGGTGCATTTTTGGGCTCGTGGACGCACTAATGCATGTAGACATTGACTCATACGGGTTAATCTACCGAGTAATCAGGCCTCTACATGTAATAAGTGGGACTTTCAAGCACATCCATGCTCTGTGTGGTGTGAAATCATGCATGCAGGACAGCGAAATGCAACGGCACACAACATTTATCGTCTTATCCCGATATGGATCATTATCATCTATATCATATAGCTGTTGAAATTTTCATCTCTGCCGCATGAACCGCGTAGGTAATAATTCGATCGGAAAAAATTCATCTGTACCGGAACACGGATCTTTGGCATTCCGAATCACTGCGCAGATCCCGCACTTCCGTATCAGTTTACCGAAGTGCTAGATGTATTGTCCTGTAACACCATATCTGAAATGCCTCCATTTTTTCTTTTTACTCTTACCTGGAGTACAGGTCTTTTATGTAAGCCTTTTCCAGGATTAACAACTAAAACATTCTTTGAAGAAATAGTCTGCAAATGTATGTGAATATAAACTACTAGGGAAAATAGCAAATGCAGTCTCTAAAGTGAAAATGAATGCAAGCAAAAACAAAAATGAACTAAACGAATGGAAGCAATAAAATAAATAAAGAATTGAAAAGAATATCGTCATTGCAAGAGAAATAAATTACAGGTCTTAAATTTCTAAAATCATTAATTGATAAATAATGCTGTCTATCTGAGAACAGATTGCTCCGCACGAAAGTCCTCAAGTATTAATTTCCCTATCCTTAAATATCCCTAAATGTGGCAGGTTTTTGATATAATTTTTTCTTCTCACCTTGATATCTCGTGATTGGATATTGTTCCAAATAGTTAAGTTTAAAGAAGAGCATATCCTACACACGCACCAGATCAGTCATTTATACGTAAATAGCGACCTTATGTGATGGTTTCTCGGTGGTTTCCTAATGGAGTACTAAATGGCGATGGGCATCCTTCGGTTCGCTGCGTGTTTGTCATTGCCGCGTGAGTGCGATACGTTGCGAAATCGCAAGACTTCTGCTCGTATCCGTCTCGTAAGCCAGCTGAGAACACTTCTAGGCCGTGACGTACGCTCTCATCTCCTGTTATATGTTTTCGTGCAGCTTTAAGATTTCTGTCGATTTGTTTGAAATACAGAAGGAGTTCTGGTGTCATCAGTGTATGAAATGACGCCACCTAGTTGTGCACCAACGGACCAGCATTCAGTTCCAAATGCCCTTGTGACTATTTGACCGAACAACAAGCAATTTGAAGTCACAGTTAGGGATGAACAAAATACGTCGAGTGTGGATTTTTTGCCTAAATAATGTATTGAAGCGAGAACACAATTTTTTTGTAATTTATTACACCATATTGTTAAAATGATAACCGTAAAACTAAAGACTCAGCGAAAATTCTCTTCATTTTTCAAACTGTGTATCGTGAACAACAATCAATGCAAATGCAATGTTTCCTCTACGGGGTTAATGATGACTAGCAGAGAGTGGTAGCTTAGTGGGTAGAGAACTTGGCTTCTGATGGAGGGGTCCTGGGTTTAAATCCCGGCAAAAGTCCTCGGGCGTCCCAAATCAAAATCCATGAAGTGCGAGGTGGTCCATGGAAAGGAACTGGTATCCTTACCCAGAATGTGTGAAGTTCACACTCCTGTGGTTTAGTTCGCGGTTAGCTCTACGCTAACCTAACCAAAGCAACCTTCGCGTTGAATCAATGAGTGCGTGTGGTTAACGTCCGTCTATTTGAATTTTATTAAGCTTGCGGATTTAGTTTTCCAGCTCCGGACTCCATATTTTCGCCGCATAAGAAGGTGTGGTCGGATGAATGCGAAATAGCACCTCTCTCTTACTTTCACGTCTGAAAATCTTCCCACAATCTGCTTGACGAATCCCTTCGCGCCGTAAAGCCTGAATCACACGATCATTTTTTTTCGTCGCGAAAGTGATCACTATCGCGATCACTCGCAAAATGATCGTCGACGGCAGTTGTTTTTCGCGATCGTGATGACGATTCCCATCGCTATTTTTCATCACTCGTCCAGTCGCTTTTTCCGTCGCTAAAACCGTCCCTAAAACCCCATATCAGCCAATCAGAACGCATGACCGTATGGTGTGATTGCAGCGCAGCGTTTGACAATTACGGGAACGACACAGATAAACAAACACGCTATTTTTATTTTGGTGATGCGGGTCCCATGACAACGAGCTGTGATATCGGAAACGATGCGAAAAGCGACGGCGGGAGTGACCGTGTGATTCAGAAAAATGATCACTTGAGCGATCGCTTTTCGCGACGGGAAAAGTGATCGCGATAGTGATCACTTTCGCGACGAAAAAAAAATGATAGCGTGATTCAGGCTTAACCAAAACAACAATCGGCCCCGAGTGCACGGGGATGGCGTGGGGGGGAGGGAGGGCGATGGAAAAATGCCCCATCTTCCTCCGCCATCAATCTCGCATTCATTGACGGATCCAATTGAAGGCGGGGAGGGGCGGGGGGGTGTGAGAAGAGAGGAGAGGGGGTAGAAGGGGACTTGAGGACTGCTGAGGGGGAGGGGAGGCAGAATAAGTGCAAATTACGCGTGTTTACTCGTAAGGGGAAGTCGAAGACGATGGAGGAAGACCAGAGGGTGAACCAATTAATTTGACGTGTCTTCTCTCAACATTATAGACAAATTTAACAAATCGAGCTGTCTCAGGGTCAAATTTGTGAAGTGATGAAAATTTTAAAAAAATCCTAATTTTACTTTCGAATATTTTTCCAATAAAAACCCCCCTCCCCTATCCACCCCTCCACTTCTGCCTCCTTCGCCTGCATTCTCTGAGCGTATGCCGGGTCAAAACCACGTAACACCATCAAAAGATGAAACAAAACATTGAAACCCGGATTTGTGATGACGAATTCTTCAGTGAAATTTGAAAGTCTCATTTTATTTCCATCACTTAAAGCAATCCATGGTAAAAGTGGAAATAATTACAGCAGTAAAGTAATGTATTACTAACTACTTTCCTGCCTTAGTTATGTTTTCTCTCGTGCATTGGTCAATTAATATAATAATTCTTAGCTTCTAATTTACGGCGACGTTTCAGAGAACTTATTCACCTTTTTTTTTCTTTTTACCTCAAACTCATTTCATCTATGAACAGGCTATCGTTTGAAATGAAAGAACAACAGGTTAAGGTCCTTTTAAATAGTGCCAATAATATTTTTAATTATTTGTCCTTATTTATTAAATCAAGTTTTTTATTGCGTACATTAAGTGTTCGAAGATTGGTATCAGTGGAAGAGTTGTAGGAAGGCATTGATTGAGGCATTGCTTAGCTATCGAGTGGTTTTTCTCTCACATGATATCCGAAAATTGATGACCCATTTCCACTTAGCTCATCTGACCCTCAACGAAAAACATGTCCGAATTGATCCGAGGCAAGAGGTAATTATACGCTCTGGGATCATCTTCGAAGGAATTAATTATTGAGGTCGGAAGATCTCCATCGACCTTTCACGTGCGACGTGTATCCGCGTATTTGATATGGCTTCCATTTTTCACGCTACGGAGCAGGCAATAATATTTTCGCGCGGAGGAATTAAAAATAAAACATTATCGCCGGTTTTGTAAAAAAAATTAGGAAATTTTATTTTGTTTCCTCGATCCGCGGAATATTTTTCAACAATGGGGTCTCCGAGAACCAATCAGGTGGCTTTGGGTTGACTATATATATGGACGGTAACGTGGGGTTTTGGATGGGAGAAGAAAAATCTCTTGCGGACGTTTTTAAGATGTAAACAAGCAATTATGGGAGCCCTAGCAAATTGATCGCTTTGTCATGATCATCTCACACGACTTCAATGGTGGTTGGGTTTGAGGTCTTAAGAGTCGAGGGGATGATCATCATGTGAATGGTTGAAAAGAAATCTCTCCCGCTTTGCAAAGTGGGGGAAATTATTTTAACGTGCAAGGAAGCGTCGAAAACATCGTTTAAAAAGGAAAACGCGCAAAACACCTTTTGAAAATGGTGTTATCGCTAAAAAAAAAAGATGAGGGTTGAGACTCATCAACACTTTTATCATCCGTGATCGCAAAAAGATGCTACAAAACTAAAAATTCTTTCCGGGCCAATCGTTATCCATTCAATTTTCTTTGCACACAAACACGTACATTCTTGCAATTTTTATTCGCCCCATCACTTGGCCAATTCAACGACAGTATCTCTTTCATACGATAACTGCAAAACAGCCCGGACGAAATTCATTAGCTGCGTCACGCTTCGGAAAACAAGGTTCGAAAACGTATTTCTCATCAAATAACCATCACGATCCATAAATGTTTCATATTTTTTTGGGAGAATTTCGTTTTCAAAGGAAAGTATTTGCAGGTCGTGCATATTCATCAAAATTACTTTCCTCTACGTACACGGTAACTTGTGACAAATATGTTTTATGAAACACTTGGATACCCTCTCCACAAATTACATGAATACATTTACGATCAACAACAATTTTTTGCGGGAATGTTTGGCGTTTCTTTAGATATGCAATTCATTTTTACATGCAAATTTAAAAAATACATATTTTACGAACGGTGAGGTTTGGGGAGAATCAATAAGGAAACGTATAAATTATTGCTTCTTGAATGCGTGAATATAAATGCTAAACTAATGCTCAAAAGTAAATAACTGGTTTTTCAGCTGGGTGTATCCTTTTGTAAACAATCCCAAGCCTATATTCTTTTTTAAAGGTTAAACGGAATGGATACTGTCCGGTTAGGGAAAGAACTCTTCATGATTTAGAATGATTTTCATCAAATATGTGACCGTAGAACTTTCAATTGATCATTTTAGCCTTTGAATTTTTCGATTTCATTTACCTAAACTTACATTTTAGAGAGAAGATATATAGGATGCCTGCTCAAACACATTTTGCTACAAAAATAACCTAAATATAGAAATAATTGTATTAATACCACAGTGTAGCACTTAGTTCTAATTATGTTCAACAGATACTTGCGATTCATTGGACTTCTAAGGAGATGGTTAATTTAAGATAGCATATTACTTTGTCTGCTCCAATTTTATGTACCTATTTTATACGCATATGGGATCTGGTCCAGAAATAATTAATCAGTGAACTTAGTTAAATGCAAAGGATTCTTAAAAAGCTCCTACGGGCGTGCAGACAGAGTTGTAAAACAAATTTGACTGGGAACCGCTAGAGACTCAGAGGTTGCGCGCCAGGTTTAAACCTGTATCACACGATCATTATTTTCGTCATTTTCGAGTGATCACTCCAGCGATCACTCGAGTGATCACTCGCAAGTGATCGTCGCCGTCAATAGGGTGGTTTCCTATTATTTTTTTATTACCTAAATAGAAAGATTATTACTCCTGGAGTAGGCATTTCACGCATTTAGATTTTTAAATGACGATATCTATTTTTAGCGATTAAATGAAAAATGAAAATTTTCGAGTGCGCGAAAACGCGACGGCTAAGTATGAATGCTGGGAAAAGCCCGTGTGACGTCATTCTGGTTCCCGCAGTCGCCGTGTGAGGTGACCTTGGGGCAAGGATACTTGAGCCGCTGCGATGCAGGCTGCTAGCAGGTAGCGATTGGCTTAAATAAGGATTATTAATACCTTATCAAACGAAGGAAACTTTCCGACCATAGGCAGTTTTAATAGGAGATTATTAAGAGATGTTTCCCTGAGCTCTGTGCCTCATGCATGCATTGGTAATCTCAGACGATGTAAAACTCCTATCTACTCGTATAGAAACTAGGTCCCTGTGACGTCACGTGAAACGGCATTGCATGGGTGCCAATCTGGCCTTTTTCAAATGAGGATAAAATTGACTATTAGCAATCGTCTAAACTGGGATTTCTAAAACCAAATAATTTGTATAATATGAATACAGTAATGGTGGGTAACGAATCGCAATCAATGCCTTTCGTTTTCTTTGATGAAGGAAACTACCCTATTGTTTTTCGTGATCACTGCAATGAAGAGGATTCCGATCAGTTTTTTCATCACTCGGCCGGTCGCTTTTTCCATCGCTGAAACCGTCACTAAAACCCCATATCAGCCAATCAGAACGCATTATTGTATGGAGCGATTGCAGCGCAACATTTGACAATCGTGGGAGCAACGTAGGTAAACATAAACACGCTGTTTATATTTTCGTGATGCGGGTCCCATGACAACGAGCTGTGATATCGAAAGTGATGCGAAAAGCGACGGCGGGAGGGGCCGTGTGAATCGGAAAAATGATAACTCGAGCGATCACTTTTCCGGTTCCGAAAAGCGGTCGCTCGAGTGATCATTTTTCGCGACGAACAAAATTATCGAGTGATTCTGGCTTTAGACTTCTTGAGCAATCGAGAATGGATATCTTTCAGAGCAACTAGGAGGTCATTATACGACCTCCGTGTCGTACGTTCCGATCGTATCGTATTAGAACTTTATTTCCAAGGTCTGACAGAAACGATAAATTAAGAGAGATATTTTTCGGAACGGATAGGTATATGAATTCTTATTTCCCCCCAAACAATAAAGGACTTTGATAAATGCTAGGCGAAACTTCCTATTCATATTTCCTTTTCATTTATTAACCCCTGGGGTCCTAGCACCCCCTGCCACAGGCATATTGAGGCGGCTTACGGGGGAGTTAGTTGATGTATTTTCATCTATATTGCAACGTTTTTTTTTTCGCGAAAACGGGATTTATTTCCCATTCCACATTGAGGAAATCCGTGCTCTCATTGAACACGATTCGCTTCCCATCGAAAGGGAAAGAGAGCCAAATCCCTATTCAGGGTAGTAATACTTAGGCAGGGTTATGTTTCATCCTTCATGCTTGAAGTACATTTTATGTTTTCCAACATTTCTTTGCTCCAAATGGTTTCGCTGTGTCCGTCACCTCTCCATCTACTCCTCGTAATCTCATCCTCCCCTCCGACGCTATCGAAGAACACGCCGATAAAGCTTCCTTCTCCAAGTCCGTTTTTCTTCCTTATCTCGCTGACGTTACCCCCTCACCCCCCACACCCAACACCCTCTCAACCCCTCGTACTGCGCTGACTGAAGGCCCTTCTCCACCCAACTACATTTTCCTTCACTTACTACACCATCAGCTCCCACTCCGCCACTAGCAACGAATTCTGTGCGGATCGCCGAAGCTGTTACCAAATGTGCATGTCTGTTGTATTTTTCATTTTTTAGAGCGGATCACATGAGTAAACATAATGAGCGGTGTAAACGTAATCGAGGCTGCATGTATCGCGCTTGTGGATTTAGGAAATGCTTTTAATTACGCTGATAGGAATTTAATGCTCGCAATCCTGAAAGAAATACATGCGTTTTATTGTAACAGGAGAATTATTCACAAATGATACAAAAACCAAGTGGCTGTGTCTTAAATTAAAATTTTATTAAATTTGGATCTAGCTCCGAAGGCGCAGGAATAGGTAAAGGAGTGAGACAAGGGTGTGCTCTGGTACCAGTAATTTTCCATATGTTCATTGAGAAAGCTATTTCCGAAATAAATGAGAAAGCGCCATAACTGAAAATCTGCGGTGGAAAAGTTAGCGTGCTGCAATTTGCTGATGACATTGCAGCCATGGCAGAGACTGAGAAAGACCCGAAGAAAATTATATTAACCTCGTCGTACCTCCTTCTCTCCGTCCACTTCACTTTCTCCATTCTTCTCCAGATCCACATCTCAAGCGCGTCCAGTTTTCTCTCATCCTGCTTCCAACGTGTCCAAGGTGAAAGTTCTCCCGTTGTACATTCACGAAACAATCTCTCACCTTTGACTAACACATTACTCCCTCTGCATTCGCGGAAACCATGTCTGATGATGAATTTCAGCAGATTTGAAAACACGGGCATTGAATCAGTCCGCGTACAACAGCTCGACACGGAACAGGCACCGAAGTGGCGAGACGCCACGTCTGGGGCAGCAATTCAAAGACCTACTGTGATAGTGTTATTAACGCTACTGCGGCCCTGTAAATATCATTTTATTTCATAGGATTTACTCTTTAAGTACAACGCAACCTGCCATGTTGAGCGAAATAAAATACCCTAGGAGCTTACGGATTGCATGGTATGGTATTTGGAGGCGTCCGACACCTAAGGGCTTTTACGTCATTACGGAAGGGTAGAGAGAAACCTAGCGCCGGAATTAGCGTCCTGTCAACGCAATGCGCCATGGGGACCGCGGATTTGACGTCCCATCCGACGGACGGAGTGTTGCACTTAATGTGCCCACCACCATGCACTCAAGTAGGGATTGGATATCTTCTGAAAAATCTCTGCCGACGCCGGGATTTGAACTCGGCCATCTGGATGGGAATTCATCGCTTTGGACACCTAACCAACCCAATCCCCGAAGCTCACGGACCAAAACGGATCTTAATTTTCTCGATAACCCTCTTTCAAAGTTGGCATTAACTGTTGCGTATTTTATTTTTTGCAATATGATAGTGTAGCTGAATTTTAGTTTTCGTTGAGACTTTTGTTCCCTTATATCTACCCGGCTCTTAAAATGAATTTAGTCATTTTGGTTATGGGTGAGCAATGCTGTTCTGGCTCTAGATCATTCTCTGCGCCGCTTGTACTCATACCTTAGCTCGCTGCCGATTCCGAGCGTGCGTATATAAAAACTCATGCCCATATCTGCGCCGTATCGTGGCATACAGCCGCTAAAACGGATCACTTTCCTCTTCCCCAAATACTTCTTCTCGACGCACTACTCCCCTTCATTTTCTGCTGAATCCGCCTCGTAAGTTCTTATTGTCGCCACTTCTTCCTTCCCAACTTGCCCTATTCTTTCGGACCGTCCTTGGGTTTTCCTTTTTACTGCTTTATCGCGATGGCAGCAACCTTCTCTCGACTCGTTACTCATCCGTCCTGCAGAAGAAAGATCAGCCGTTTGGCTCGCGTAGTAAGTGCGTTCGAACGCTCGTGGATGGTAAAACTTTTCCAGCAATGTTGGCCAAAATGTGGAAAGGTTTTTTACCATCTGAAAGCGTCTCTTTTTAAGGTTATCTGCTTGCAACTGAGTGAGTTGGCCGCGAACATTACAGTAAGGAGAAAACTCCATTCGGCTGTCCCTCTACGCGCATTGAAATGGATTTTGAAAGTTGCCGATCATCTAGCTAATGACAGAGCGATTCGAATTTCACGGAGAAATAATGAGGACCGTGAACAAAAATATTATCTAAGTGATCTTATAATCCAATGTGCAAATTAATTTTTGGCTCTTTTTCTCGCGAGTAGGTATATATTGGACATAACTTTAAAATCACGTCCTCTGGATCGAAGTGAGTAAACATATTGTTAATATTGTGATTAAATTAAAAAGAAGAACTTTGTGCTTTCACATTAATATTTATTCTCGACCATGGTTTCAACGTTAGACGTCATCATCAGGTGAACTCTACAGAGGTCCATCGCATCCTTATATACCAGGCTAGGAGGGGAAGGGAGGAAGGTAATTAGGTTGAACGGATTGGTCAACAGAAAAGAGGGAGGGGGAAAAAACTTGGTCATATGGTTTGAAAGAAGTTAGGGGGAGGAGGCTCCCTTAGGGAGGGCATGGCAGGTGGAGGGGGGGATGGTTCAAGTGAGAGAGATGATGACGTCTAACTTTGAAACCATGGTCGTGAATAAATATTAATGTGAAAGCACCGAGTTCTTCTTTTTAATTTGATTATGAATCGCTTTCACCAAGTTATGCCTCAAACAATCAATATTGTGATTGTCAATATCACGAACATTGAAAAATAGTCGATTCCATAATTCTTCGTTAAAACTTTTGCAGGTACTCGTCATGTTGAATAAAAACTTTTGGGCTATGTCGCCACGTTAATTCTTGGGTGGCCCCAACGTTTCCCGACCGATGCTGGTTGCTTTCTCAAGGGATTCTGAAGAGTTGGGGAAATTAAATTCATATATATATAGGGTCTGTGTCAGGTGGTGGAGGAGGGAAGCGGGAGGTTGGAGGAATGGGTTGTTGATTGTGTTTTTTTCTGATTATGGGTTGCCAAGTACGGCTAATTTTAATGCCGATGTACCTGTTGAAATTGTTCTTCTCTTCTTTAGATATTTCAATGTCTTCTCTGACGAGTCTCCGTTTAAAACCTTTTACTTCGGCAACGATTTTTGCACTTAAAATAGTGCTGGTCGATTGTATGGCCCAGCGCTGCGTGTTCGGCTACAGCGGACTTTGTTGACTGCCCCAGTGGCATCGCTCTCTCGTGCTCCTCTAGGCGTGTTTTGAATGATTTGCCTGTGTTCGCCTATGTAGTAGTTATTTCCACATTTGTGGCAAGGAATTCGGTAGACCCCTTCCACTTTTAGTGGAGTTCTATTTTATATGGAGTTGACTCCAGTCCGTAACTAAATTTGTTGTCGCTCGTAGTGCTTTTTCATGAGTTAACTAAAACAGACGTCAGCGTCGCTGATGGTAGAACGATCCGAATTTCACGGGAAATAAACCCGTGCTCTTTTAAGGAATTGTTCTGGGTTAAATGTTACCTTTATATTGTGGAATATTAAATATTACTTAGGGCTGCTAACCGCAGTTTATATGTGATATATATGATAACCTACCTCAACTAGTGGAGTGCCGGAATTGAAAATAAATTAATGTCTTTTAAATACTTCTGTTCTTTGTACTAACTAATATTTATATGACTATTAATAATAATCTAATATTTCTTAGCAACAGAAGTGAATTTCGAAAATAGTGTGTCCAACGAAGTCTTTTATAATGGTGCTGAAGGAAAACTTTAAGTTACTTTTAGCTCTTATGTACCATATTTTTCCTTTCATATCTACTAAAACTCAATTTTCTAACCATTTTCTAAAGAATCATAGTAATTGGCTGAAGAATTGACGTATTATGGGTGAAATTATGCAATCTATACCCTTTGTTCAATGGTATTCATTAATCAAGAGCATAAGCCTCAATTTTTAACTTTATACCTCTTGAAAATGGCAAGTCTTTAACTTTACACTTGAAAAAGCTTTTCCGGTAATTTAGGAACAAAATAGTCCCTTAAAATTGCTTTGCACGACGTACTTGCGGCTTCTAAAGAAAAGAATTTTAGCCTTAATTCGTGTAGTGCCTGATTTTCGTTACTTCGTCAGGGAAATAATTACTTTAGGTTAAAACTCTTTTGGAGCACAAAAGCTTTTTTTAATTATGGGCACGCCCCATTACCTTAATCATGCCACACTCTTTTATACATGGAAAGATTTTTTTCATAGCTAATGAATTGAATTAACCGAGATGAGGAAAACCCACCTTCATCACTTTTTTTTACGTGTCGCGCGAGATTCATTTTTAGCTGAATTGTGATTCGTGGAACATTCTTGGGAAATTATCGCCAACTCTCGTGGCTACAATAAAACCAGTGCGTTTACCTTTTGTCATAAAAATGAAACCGAGGAAAAAATTTGAGCTTGTGGGATGAAACGTTCTCAAAATTTTGAAAGGAACTTGTGAAGCTGTAAATAGCGGTTTAAGATGTCTAAAACTTACTTTAAAAAGGCCTGCGTCCCTTCCTAACGTGGGCTGACCTATTCAATTCAGAGGAAGGTCTAGTCCCTTTCATTTTATCCATAAATCTTATTCTCTTCATCCCCATTCCTTGTCTAAGTACATTCATCCCTCAAACACTGTTTTTAACATCCCCTCCCGCTCAGTATCCGCTCCATCCATACCTTCTGTCCCCTCCAAATCTCCTCTAAAAGCTGCCTCTCACCACCCACCACGTGCAGATATTTAACCTTCCCTTTCACCTTCTCCATTCTTCTCCTCACTCACATATTCCTCGACTTTTCTTCTTTCCTCTTCTTCATGCCTAACGTCCAATAACTTACTCATTATTTGCAAATGCTCAGGGTATTTATAATGGTCCCATATCAGTGCTTACCCCTCGGTTTTGATAATGTTTCCTTGGAGAAAAATCTTGAGTCACAATTTTCTCATACACCATTTATACCTTGTTGTGGATTGTGATTAAGATTGTAAAGTGGGGAGAACCATATTTTTCGTTTCTTTTCCTTCTTTTCGATCTATTCACGGCGATTAATCGTTGGCCTTAACCCTCTTTGAAAATGAGTTGATGACGTCACGCACTTCTTTCGAACGGTTCACCGCTAATCAGCTACTCCTCGGCATTTTACGTGGTTCTTGTTCGGTTCATTATTGCTAAGCGTCTTGCAAGCGACTTCGTCTCTTAATTATATGCTCTTGCCGACCGAGTAAACCACTCGCAACACGATTGACGTAACCAACTGATGAAAAGTGAGTGGTAACTTACGATTTTTATTATTTCAAGCCTACGTTAGCTGATTGGAGAGTGTAATACGGTACAATCTCTGTAATCCTGCCTTGCGGTATTCAGACACGTCCAGTATTCCGGCTTGCAGGGCCAGCTAATATGCTTTCGGATAATATAATGTCGTCAGTTTTAAATAAGCTATTTTTCGATACAAAGTAAGTATTTTGTTTTATTATTACATATGTAGGTGTTCGTCAGTTCATAATTTTCATAAAAATTTGGTTACGTTGCCCTCTGATTCGGGAAAAAAAATATTCTTTGTAGAGTCATAGTGGTGTCTAGTGTCCTTTATCGACCATAGTCGTAATTATTAATGTGGTTATCGACCTTGACTCACACCCTGAGCAGTAAGGTGATTGGCGTCAGCATATTAATGAATTGCCAAATTATACGTAGAAAAGCTTTTTGTGAACCGTGTTAGTTTCCAATAATCCGGCGTCTTCGACTATCCACCTATGCCATCTAGCGATTTGATCGATGGATTTTTCTTCCTCAAAGGAAAACCCACTAAAATCGTTGGCACATTAATTGCATATGCTTGGTTTCGCTAATAGTAGGGCCCTCTTCGCTTCTATAGCGTTGAGGTGTCTTTCCCTCGTCCCGTCCCTTCCGTCCCTTTCCTTTCCCAGAGGCGTCGCGACGCGTCGTCGGGCTCCCATCGCGGCGGCGCCTCCCTCCTTTTTCCTTCCTCTCCTCCCCCTCCCCGGGTGATCGGGCGTATAAGCCACGGGCTTGGTTCCCGGCCCCGGTGCGTTGTATCCTAGAAGGGCTCCCTCCCCTGAGCTCTCATACGTTATCCGCCCATGCCACAGCTGCATATGTCTCGGCTTACCGTGATCGCACCTTATTTTCGTCGTAATTTATCTTCCTCTTCCACCAGCACAATTATTTTAATGAATAGCAATTTTGCGTTTTGAGTGGAAGACCCACTTTTCATGCTTGAAATGCACGTGAATTATGAAAAAATATCCTGGTATATGCTGTGAATGTTTAAAGATACAGTAAAACTCGCATACGACGATCACACATTCAACGAAATCCCGCATATTACGAGGTGAGTTCCCGGTCCCTTGGACTTTCCTATGATCGGCAATGTTAATTTCCACACTTGTAAGAAATCCCCACTGTTACGAACTATTCTTTTGTCCCTTGGGGAATTATTTCCTCTTTTATAAATAAATTACCGTCATCTTCGCTACTTGACCGTTCCTTACCTTAAAATCAGTAGTTCTTACGTGTGGCTATCACCGCATACTTAGAATCCTTTCCTTTACAGCTGTTTGGAGGAAAATGTGGGACGATGAGTAAATTTTACAGATTTTTGGCTTAAATAGAGACGAATTACGGAATATTAGTCGGCGATCCTGTGATGCATATTCCTTTATTACGGATATAACGAAATCCTGATTATAAGGGGGATCGGGTTGGTGTGGTGGCTGTAGTGTTGGCTTCCCACCCGGGGGGCTCGGGTTCAAATCCCAGCAGTAGCAGAGAATTTTCAGACTGCCTGATCCCTGCTTGAGTGTTGTGTGGAGGACATTTCAAGCGCAACACTCCGTCCGTCGGATGGGACGTTAAACCGTGGTCCCCTTGGCGCCCCTCGTTAAGAGCAGGCTAATGCCGACGCCGGGTTTCTCTCTACCCTTCCTTCCATACCCTACCCTTCCTTCCATACCCTACCCTCATGGCGCAAATGACCTCAGCTGTCGGTCGCCTCCTCCAAATATCGTATCCCGTTTATAACGAAGTAAAATTATAATCCCCTGAAGTTCGTTATGAGCGTGTTATTATGTGTAAGTGCAAGTTTTTTTTTAATGGAATACATTAGTATATCTTACAGAGCACAGGCGGGAGTGATGCGTGCCCTTAAGAGGGCTTGAAGAGTGTGATGGAGTTGTAGTTTAAGCTCCGGCGCCAATATCAGTGTGGCGATATAGAAGCGGTGTTTCCACCTCGGAGATGGTAGCCGGCAGGATGAAGTGTTGGACTCAGTGGCGCCATTAGATGATAACCGCCAAGAATACAAGGTGGAAGATTCTTTGCGGAACGACTTTGGTCCGCTTAGTCCGACGTCTCAATTCTCTAGCAGTCATAAGAACCTCTCTATTCTTTATCTTTTACTTTATGACCAGGGCTCACTCTCCTCTAGTGTTTTGACTAGTATCTCGCCTTATACCCCTTCAGACAGACCTTCTTCGGTGAAGGAGTTGTACTTTTTCTTCTGAATAGAAAGAAAAATAGGCAGTTCGTTCATCGATTGAAAAATGTTGATTGTGATACAGTTGAAACAAACAGGAAGTCCTGCATTTTCATTTCAGCGTTTCTATAATTCTGCATGCAGTTTAAACGTGCATATTAACGGTTCTCATCGGTTACTGGCGACAAGGATAAATAATAAGCATGTGCTGTCATTTCATATGTTTTAAGTTATTGTATCAAGTTTTGCCAGCGAAACAAATCCATAGCCCCTCATTATGTGTCATCATTTATTCAATGTGAATTATTACCCCTCGTAGGGCTCAACACTAAGCTATAGTTTGACCATTCAAGGTAGCAGTTGTTCGAATTTTGATGAAAATATCGGACGAATTACGCATACGTGTGCCCAGTCGTGGAAAGCAACCCCTTGTTCTCCTGTATGTTATGCATTCCTTGTTTGATGGATGTTGTGCTGGTTGAATATTCGCTAGGCGATCGTGATGTGTAAAATGTCCGTAATTAATTGTCCCTGATATTATTTTTGCGCTATTAGAAGAGGCAATAAGCCCGCTTCATATAACAGGGTCGTTTATTCAAATCCTAAATTGCAAGTCATTAATGGAATACGATGGGTGAAAAAATAAGATAATTAATAGAAAATAAAAATGTTTATCTATCAGTTATCATCTCATAATCTCAAAGTAAAAAAGCAACATCAAAGTTGCCGCCCAATTTTCATGAGTTGGTGACGTCATTTCGAGTTTTGATCCATTAAATCGAACAAGAATAATCTTTCACTCAGTGAAGGAATCGCTAGTAACAGTATCAAGTGGGACAAACCACACGAAGGCCCGAGACCGAATGAGGCGCTGCCAACCTTCATGGGTGAGAAAGTCACAACTTTTAGTTGATACGTAATATCTCTCTCCACCAAATTTCCGTGACCCGCCGCAATCGACGCTGCTGTTGCGCGCAGAGGAGTCTACTTGTGCAGTGGACGCTGAAATTACGTTCTCTTAATTCTAACTCACGTGGTAGTTGGGTCAAAGCTAATGAAAAGGTTGAGGCCGATAATACTTTTTCGCATGGGGAGTGTGAAGAAGGCAAAGGACCGAAAAACTGGAAAATTATGCTTGTCCTTATTTTTTAAGGTCCACTCAAAATCGAAAAAATTGCTCAACAAGGTCATTGCTCCTTGCTATTTTTGTGAGTGTTTTTCTCTCGGAAGTCATGAAATCACGTGTTAATCGTTCGTGCTTCCGCACACCTCCATATCTGTTTGAGGTCCTGGGATCCAGCCACTGATGCCTCGTTCACATTACGATTGTCCGAGCGATCGTCCTAACGACAGTTGGCCGAACTAGCCGTGTGAATGCATCTCCTGACAATAGTTGACGTAGTTCCGAACGTTGCCACTTTACGATGGTTAGGCGTTGGGAGACCGGAAACGGAAGCGACAAGAGAAAGACGAAAAGCTCGTGAAGCTCTATTTTTTTCATGGATTTGTCCTAGGAAGGAAGAATATGGGCGGAAGAAAAATTATTCGGTAAATACGCGATGAATACAGTAGGTAATATCTTGTCCCTACATACCTCATCAGCTTTGCTAACTGTCAATTTCCCGTTCACTTTAGATGTCAGCATTAGAGGGCAGCACAGGTTTTAACAATCGTCGTGTGAATGCACGTTAGTTCCGACAATCGCTGGAACAATCGTAATGTGAATGAAGCATGAGGGGTCGGGAACCAAGTGACTACGCGCAACAAGTTGAGCATTTGTTTTGTACCGAAAGGAGGGCTGTTGAATTTGAGGGGAGGGCAAAAACTCCTTAACCCGCCCCTCCCCAACACCGCGGTACACGACCCCCTCCTCAACCCCCCCCCCTCTTAATAACCCCCACCAACATTTCCCCACACTACACGTAAGCAGTAGGTTCTCGACCACTCTCGACACCTTTTCATCGTTATCTCATTTCTCCCTCCAACAATTTCCGCGGTCTGCCGTAACGGACGCTGCTGTCGCGCGTACCCATTGCCACCTGTACAGTGGGCAGTGGAACTACGTTCTCTCTCTTCAAAATCACGTGGCGCGGTAGAAGTTCGAACTCTAGTTCATTTTGGTGAAATTTTGTTGCATTAAATTTACAAATTCTTGATCTTCTTTTGTTCCTTGGGCGGAGGAAAGCAGTCGACAGCAAACCTGCACATCCACGAGTTACGTGATAGAGAGCTAGTGAAAGTTGACACCACGGCCAAGATAACACGAAACACGTCTAGGCAAGAAAATGAAAATAAAAGAGCAATACGAAAGTGGTGTAATTCATCAGTAGCGAATAGCAACTATTATGCCTAACAGCCATTTTTGATGCCCTCTGTCGCTTACAAGGGGAGACCACGTATCTTGCTCCGCCTTTTTCAATGCCATATTTTTTACGGCATTCGGAATGGCGAACACATCTCTGAACTGGTAGAGGTTCCATTGAATGGGCCTTAGTTTGACTGTAATTAATTAATTTTCATGCTGTATTTTTAACAAGCCTTATATAATTTCAAAATATCACCAGACGGGACAGATGGTGAAGTGGTATTATTAAAGTATTCTACCGATTAAGGTAGGTTTCCATGGAGTACTAAAGAGCCTCACTTTCTTTCCAGCTCTGCCTTCTTCAATTCACTTTAAGGCCTACTCCCTTTCAATCTATCTAAAAATCCTACTCTTTTCCTTCCCCTTCCTCGTTTCCCTAAAATTCTACCCTCTAACACCATTTTCAACATCCCCTCCCCGCTATGTATTCGCTCCATCCATACATTCTATCTCCTCCGTATCTCATCTGAAAGCTGCCTCTCCTCGCCAACCATATCCAGCACTTCGTTGTTCATTTTCCTCTCCGTCCATTTCACCTTCTCCATACCCACATCTCGAATGCCTCCTATTTTCTCTCGTCTTCTTTCCTCAATAGCGATTAAAAATTTTCCTCATGCCTATGCTTGCTGCAATAAAAATTTATGAAAGCTTGACGCCGCATGATCAAAATGAAGACTAGAAAATTAACAGCCGTGATCTAGCGCCGAACACCGGCTCCCGGGTGAGAGTCGATCACGCTACCACTGCGCCATCTGTCCCGTCTGGTGATATTTCGAAATTATATAATGCTTGTAAAGAATACAGCATGAAAATTAATTAATTATGGCCAAACTTAGGCCCATTCAGTGGAACCTCTACCAGTTCAGAGATGTGTCCGCCATTCCGAATGCCATAAAAAATACGGCATTGAAAAAGGCTGAGCAAGGTACGTGGTCTCCCCTTATGAGAGAAAAAAAGAACCCACGTTTTTTCCGATATCAGACACATTTTCGTTTTGGTGTTACGGACTTAAATATGACATTTTACGCACCGATCAGATCTCTTTAAACCATGTAGAGTTGAACGGCAGCTAACGTTAAATAGGGATTTTGATTGGAAATTAGGTTTGATTTCTTTCTTCGGCGTATGTTGGAGTGATAATTTGTATCCATGTGTTCTTGAAATTTGAGTATAGAAACTTTTATTCGATTATTCTATTTACTTATTCAAAAATTTAAAATAACGCGTTATTCATTGCAAAAAAGGACGTTATCTTGAAAGCAAATGCTTTTCAATCAATTTTATATGGTACGCAATCGTTATTTTTCCATTTCTCTGACAACAGTACCAAGGAATCTGATTTCGTACTTTGTTTTATGTCGGAAGTAATAAATCATGAAATAGCTACTGCTTCACCTAAGTAATTCAAAGCTTTTCGCCTTTTCTGAATATTTTTTTCATACTCTGTCCTCAATGAAAAGTTGAAATTATTCCTAATTAATTACTGGAGTTGCAATCCGAGTACGCGTATGAAACAATAACTAGCGTCGGCTTCGTAGACTTCGTGCATCGGCAGGTCAAAGCGTGATTCAGGACGACAGATATGTGAATGTCTTCCGCGCAACTTCGCAACCGATTCGGCAGTGCTAGGAATAGATAAAGTATTTTCATTATCATGTCTTAGAGGAGGTTCAAAAATATTGGGAGTGAGAGCACTAAATTTTTAAAGTCGGAAAATGAGGGAAATCCTAATCCTCTCATAATATCTGCTGCATTTCCTCGTTTTGATTTAATGGCTGGATAACTCCGTAAGTCCCATCGTAGTTCCTTTTATTAATTTTATTTTCTCAAGCTTTAATTTTTATGAGCGGTAAAAGGGACAAATTTGCGAGGAGTACAATCCGGTATTATGGATTACATACTAGCATTCTATAATTGACGTCGTTTTATGAATCTATGTGTTTGAGTAGAGCAGATACATGGTTATTGCGTCCAACGATTGCTTAAATTGCATTTCAAGTGTCAATTTGAATTATTGCACAAGTAGAAAATCTAATGTATATCGAAAGAAGAGCTGCGATAGATAGCTCGCGCAGTTGAGAATATACATTTTTGAAAGCAACACGGAAAACATCATATTAGACTCCACTATATTTCCAGGTCCGTTAGAAGCTATAAATTGAGAGGGATATTTTCCCGAACGGATAGCTGCAAGAATTCCTTTTTCCCTTGAGCAACAAAGGACGTTAATAAATACTCCATTACAGCATTTCCATTTTATTTGATAACGCTGCTGTCTTAACAGCCTCCGCCACACGCCTGCGGAATAGACTGGCGGGATATTATGTAGCTGTAGAAGTATGATGACTCGATTAAAATACAAAGGAATGATATTTAACATTTTAATGGAGGTGCAAAATATTTTTGATTCTGTAGTAATTCGGTTTTTCTCGAATCAGTAAGAAAAAAAACCAAACGATTACGTCTTATATGATTCATTTTTCATAAGTTGATACAATGCCTACTACATATTGGTTCCGCTGCCCGAAGTCATCACTTGCACGGTTAACGTAACCTCTGAAGGGTTAAGGATCATCCTTTGTAAATGGTGATATTATTATAATTATATAAAAATAAATTAGAGGTGTTAATGAAAAATTATGAGGAAATAGTTTTTTGAAAGAAACATTTTTGAATAGGGTGGTTTCCTATTATTTTTTTATTGCCTAAATCGAAAGATTATTACTCCTGGAGTACGTATTTCACGCTTTTAGATTTTTAAATGACGGTATCTATTTTTCGCGATTAAATGAAAAGTGAAAAATTTCTAGCGCGCGAAAACGGGACGCGTAACTATGAATGTCGGGAAATCTCTCCGTGCGACGTATTTCTGGTTCCCGCTGCCGCCTTGTGAAGTGACCTTGAGGCGAGTTGAGCGCTGATACGACGCAGGCTGCTAGCGGGTAGCTGAGTACCCTACTGGCTGGTAGCACTTGGCTTAAATAAGGATTATTAATACCTTATCAAATGAAGAAAACTTTCCGACCTTAGCCAGTTTTAATAAGTGATCATTAAGACATGTTTCCCTGAGCTCTGCGCCTCATGCATGCATGGGTAACCTCAGACGACGTATAACTCCTATCTTCTCGTATAGAAACTAGGTCCCTGTGACGTCACGTGGAGTGGAATCGCATGGGCGCCAATCTGGCCGTTTTCAAATGAGGATAAAAATGGACCATTGCCATTCGTCTAAACCGGTATTTCTAAAACGAAATAATTTGTATATTATGAATACAGTAATGGTGGGTAACGAATCGCAATCAATGACTTTCGTTTTCTTTGATGAAGGAAAATACCCTATTATCGGTGCAGAATTGAAGGGAAAAAAGTCATCTTAGTAAAGAAGGTGAAATGGAATACGGACGAGGCGGGAAAGACGTTCGGTTGTGTGAGGAGAGTGAGCTAATGGCTGTTGGCGTTCTTCTTCTTCGTCCACTTCCCTTCCTCACTGTCTCTTCACTCGTCCTCTCTCTCTCTCTCTCTCTCTCTCTCTCTCTCGCTATCATCATTTATATCTTTAAATAGACATTTTGTTGAAAAAGGAAGATAAGATGAATGACTCGAGGGCCGTAGGAGGGAGAGGGACGCGTGAAGGATAATGGTCCTGATGTATTGCGGACGATTTGATGGAAGCTCGCGTGCGCGAAATGTACTTATCGCTTTTATGGGCTGCGGACATGAATTTATCATGTATGGGAAATGCGATGAGTTGCTTGCCCTCGCTTGCCTACGTGAGGTTTTGGTTTCTGAACAACGTCGCTTTCTTTAGGTATGCGAACACATTAACATTTACGTTATAAAGCGGGTTGTTTGTTATTTTCTCTTGAGCTATAATTTTAATGCAATATGTGGTCAAATGCATTGCTTAAAAATAAACGGTGAACAATAATCCCTTCCACTGTGAGCAATTTTGTTTTGCGAAGTGGAAACGAATGTTGGAAAACCTACCTACCGTTCACGAAAAATTGAGAAGATCATAAAAGAAGGTGTTCAGAATGGTTGAAAAAAAGGATGAGAAAGATCTAGTGATGTTGTGTAGATTGGTTTAAGGGATAAACTTGCATGTTAAGCTCACCTAATGATAGTGATAGGTGCTTGTCATAGGTTATATCCTTGTCGTACCCCGAGCGTGTATCATTGTTGGATACTCCCGAGATAAGTGTCTGATTACACTTGTTCCAATAAATCTCTTTTGAGGTGGATGTTGGTTAATGCTGTAGCTCTCCTCCTTACCAGTATCTACGTTTTCTTCTTATTGATTTTCATTTTCCATTCTTAAAATAATTTTTTCAGAAAATTTTTATGAGTTCAGTGATTCATTTTGCACATTCTGTTACGATATTAATACATCCTGCAGATATTAGCATGTTGATTTCTTTTCCTTTTGCCTCCATTCCTTTGACTACTTGGTCTCCTATTTCCTTCGTTGCTTCCTCTATGTTACACAACGATTGGTGATGGTGAAAGGTGACCTTGTCCCACCCCTTTTCTCTACGCTTCATCCTTCCTGCATTCAGATTGCGGCTACCTTGTTCACTAAAGGGGTGGATAATGGTTCTTATGTCAGCATAAGAAGGACATGGGTTTACGCGAATTTTAAATAGGTTTTAGTTATTGGTTACCGCACGAATAGTTCATAATGGGGAAATGAATGGCAGGATGACAACTTTACGTTTCAGTTCTCCATCACCGACTTCCGCTCTTGTTGCCACCATTCAATGGGTTTGTCCATGAGTACCCAAGTGCTGTAAACACTACAAATGGCACCATGCTCAAGGAATCTACATATAGCGTTAATGTTAAATTTCAATTGACGAATAGACTCCTCTTCTAACAATCCCCTTTTTCCGCCAAGCGTACACTCAGGCATACTCGTGTGAATTTCGAACACGCAGGGTAGGGTGCAGTTCATCTAACGTTGGCTTACAACTTTTTGCATTATATAAGACCTATACTCCTGAAATTATTGAACCATTAAGTTTCAAAAGGTTTGCATCATTTAATTTAATTTACAGTATCGTCTTGGACTCAACCTGATGGAAGTTCTGAGCATTCAGCAATAAAGTTATACTTATCTCCAATTCATTTTAATGTAATAAGTTTTAATAATATTAAGCCATGCAGTAGGCCTCACCCTATCTCCTTCTTCAGTCCCATCGGCTCTTCTTCGTACACTTACCCTTCCTCTATTTCCACCCCGCTGAGATCGATGTTCCTACGAAGGGGAAGTTGTACTCTCGCGGGGGAGACGAATGGGAGAGGGGGGGGGGAGCGGTTCCGGCTAGGGAAATTACAATTTGTCACAGCCCAACCCTGACACCTCTTCCTTCTCTATCTCGTGCCTCGGCGGCCCTGACTCTTCCCCTTCATTCTTTAATCTCAAACCCCTCCCTCTCTCCTCGCACCGAGTTTTTCCAAGTTTTTTGGCCAAACCACCCACTCTACCCTCTCTAACAAAAAAAACCCCTCCCGTTTCCCGGAAAATTCCAAGGTTACGTACTAATTTCTTGAGAGTGTGGATAGTGCACTCGTGGATAGTACACGTGTACTTGTGTGCATACTTCCCCGAAAAGCGCCTCTATAGATCTGGAGTGTAGCGCTTTACGGTGCAGAAACGTGGACACTTAGAAAGGGGGACGAGAGAAGACTGGAGGCGTTTGAGCTGTCGGTGTAGAGAAGGATTGAGAAGGTGAAGTGGACGGAGAGGAATAACAACGATGAAGTGCTGAACATGGTGGTTGAGGAGAGGCAGCTTTTAGATGAGATTCGGAGGAGACAGAAGGTGTGGATGGGAGGAGTACTTAGCGGGGATGGGATGTTGAAAATTGTGTTAGAATGTTAGGTAAACGAGGGAGGGGAAGGAAGAGAATAGGATTTTTAGATAAATTGAAAGGGAGAAGGTGTTATTGTGCATTGAAGAAGGCAGTACTGGACGGAAAGGGAGGCTCCCAGATCACTTCTTTAGTACTCCATGGAAACCTACCTTAATCGGTTGAATACTTTCATAATAGGTGTGTGGCGGGGGAGTTAGGATACCAATCGTTAACGAATAAAAAGGAAATGCTCCGCCAAAGTTCCGCCAATCATTTATTATAACGCCCTCTATTGTTTGGCGGATAAACGAGGTCCATAGCTATCCGGCGCGATAGCTAAGGATCCCTCTTTAACCTCTGATTAAATAATCTTGAGTTCAATTCCCGGGTGGAGGGATCAAACACCCAGGCGAGAGACGAACACGCTCAAGTAGTTTTCCAAGTGCGAATTGGCCCTGGGAAAAGAAACTGTACGCCTTCAATGCGTGATATTACGAGACGACCCTTTATTCGTGGGTGACCTCAACCATCACTAATCCAAATAATAATAGTAATAAATAATTTTATTACTCCACACACAAATTACATGACAATAGCAAAATTGAGTAATTTTTGGTAGCCGCCAAGGATAACCTGTTTGAGGCTACCATCCAAAATAATAATACATTATGCTTTACATATAGTGTAGCTCATTTTGTGTTACCTTGATAATGTATAATAACAAAGCTCAAGCGCGTACATAAAAAAAACAACTAAAGTAGTATAAATAATTCATTTACATCAATATTTAATAACAATATTTGTTCTGCACTTTCTTTGGTGAGAAGCCAAGAATATGCATTTTGCAAAAACTTTTCCAAAGACTTTGAAGTAAAGCATGACTGGGGTACCAAATTAAAAGCCTTTCGTCCTACGTACAAAAAACATCTTTTAAACAAAGTCAAATTTGGTTGTGGTAAGGGCACACTTATTTTACGCTTATTTTATACTTATTTTATCTAGATGACATAATATCCCTGATTATTAATTAATTTACCATTATTATATTTTATTTACGTGAGGCAAACGTACAAATTGTAATCATCATCATTAGTAAACAATCCTAAGACTGGTATCACGCAGCTCTCCTATCCGCAAGCATTTTCATAGCGACGAATTTCTTCGCTTTTACACCCTTTATAGCCTGTCCTATGTAACTCATTCGGGGCCGTCCGCTGCCCTTCTTCCCTTTCACCTGTCCTTCTACAATTGTATTCATAAGGCCACCATGTCTCATTATGTGGCCAAATAAGTTGTCCCGTCTTATTCGTAAGGCTTTTAAAAGACTTCTCTTTTCTCCCACTCTTTTTAGTACATCCTCGATACTTACACGGTCAATCCATTTCATCTTCGTCATTCTTCGGCAGTACTACATTTGGAATGCTTCCACTCTTGATTTCTCTTTACCTATCAGCGTCGAAGCCTCGCTTCCAAAGAGAACATTCTTCATCTGGCGAGTGCTAATTGAAAAAAGTAAGAAATATTTGTATTTAATCATCATTTTATCGTTTGAGAAGCTCAAATAGAACTTACGCACAAAGGTTGACTTTTTAACTGGCTAAATACAGGTAAAGTTAGAAATTTTCTACTAGCATAACAAAATCCGTTCGCATGCACTGTGAAGGTTCGGGTTGGTGTGATGGCTATAGTGTTGGCTTCCCACCCCGTGGGCTCGGGTTCAAATCCCGGTGGTAGCAGAGAATTTTCAGAGACTGCCCGATCCCTGCATGGATGTTGTGTGGAGGACATTTCATAAGCGTTAAGCGTCCGTCGCATAAGATGTTAAGCCGTGGTCCCTTTGGCGCCTTTCATTAAGAGCAGGCCAATGCCGACGCCGGGTTTCTCTCCACCCTTCCTTCCATACACATGCCTCAGATTTACCCCAGTGTTACCCAGATGTTAAGCGAATTAGGCTGGGAGCCGCTGGAGACTCGGAGGCTGCGCGCTAGGCTTAGATTGCTTGAACAATTGAGAATGGATATCTTTAAGATCGACACAGAGAACATAATATTAGAGCCACACAATATTTCCATGTCCGATAGAAGCGATAAATTAAGAGAGATGTTTTGCCGAACGGATAGATATTGGAATTAGTTTTTCCCCGAAACATGAAGGACTTTAATAAACGCTAGTCCCAACTTCGTTGGAGCACTTCATTTTTTTTAAAGATGTAAACGGCTGGTGTCCTAACACCCCCTGCCACAAGCCTTTTAGGCGGCTTGCGGGGTATTATATAGATGGAGATGCCTCATGGTGCACATGACCTCAGCTGTCGGTCGCCTCCTCCGAATAGCATATCACACCGATTGCGCTGTGAGGGAAGAACGAAAGATAGAAGGTCGAGGAGTGAATCAGAGGGGAGAGGAGTAAAGAGAGACGAAGTGTAGGATGAGGAGAGGAGGCCAAGGAAGGGGATGGCGGTAAAGAACGGAGAGGGAAGTTGGGGTAATCCGGGCTGCGTGCCAAATTTTCAAAACGCCGCTTTGGCTGCGCGAGGGGGTGGGTTGGGTTAGGGAGCGCTGGGGAGGGTTGCGATGGGAAGGACGGGGTGGGCTACAATTTGGGCCGTGTGTGAGGGGAGAGGGAGGGCGCGTATTCGGGACAGTCTTTAGGGGTGGGTGCTGCTAGGAGGGTTGGCGGCTGTCAAGTGAGGGATGAACGATAGATATGGCTGAAGGAGGAGGGAGAATAGGATGAGTGCGCTGAGGGGTTGCAATGAAGAAGGATTATACGTCGGAAGGAAAGGATAGGGGTGGAGGAGGGGGACGAGGAAAAACTTGGACGATCATCGGCAAAAGTTGCTCCTGACGAAAGCACTTCCCTTCGGGTGGATTGCGCTTTCCGTAATTCAAATGTTCGCGCTCTTCCCATCGGCTCGAAACGAGAGAATTCGGATGAAGCTTAGTGCGTGTTGGATATCGTAGAAACGAGTTGGACGTGAGAGAGATGATGAATATTACTCAATGGAGGTTTCACCAATCGGCCGCCAATTGTGCAGAGACGTACATGAGAACGGGTTAAAAGAAGTCGCCATTCGAAGGTCTGACGGTAACCAACCCGAATTTCACAGCGAAATAAAATATAACTCGACAGCTTACAGAAATTACTGTGCGTAACAGAAGGAAGGAAAAAGTAAAGGAAGGGAACTAATCTCATTGAGCGAGATAAACCGTATTTTCAACTGGATGAAGAAAAAGATTCCAGGATTTAATGGGTGCATCTTCGAGTTTTTTTTTAACCCTCCTGTTTTAATATTTGTTAACCTAATGGTATAAATTATCTTAAGTAGATAGTCATTCCGTTGACCTGAGATCTATTAACCAGTTGATTAGCTTGATAGTAGTTTTTACATCTCGATTTAACGCAAAAAAGTAATGGTGTGACTATCACTCGAAATTGTCCTCTCAAAGCGGAGAACTCTCACTACACCGTCCGTCAAACAAGCCGTTTAACTTTTGACCTTCCGGTGAGCCATGGTGGTGAGCGTGAACACGTAATTATTGCGTCTTGAAAGCGTGAAAGCAATTCTCGCGGGACAACTTTCTCCGCCGAGGTCGTCCGTTATATGCTCACAAGAAGGGCATCTCAATAGCTCCCTCCCCCCTCCCGCCCCTTCCCACAGATCACCCTACTCCATCCCCGCTTCCCTTTCCCGTAAAAACGCACCCCTCGCGACGGCTTCATCCCCCTTTTGTCGTCGTCTTCTTCTCCCTATCGCCACCGCTGTCCCGGGATACCGCCGCCAATCCATTTCCCGCAAAACCACCCCCGTAACGAACAAACTCAATCGACAGATGGGTGGGTGGGGTGGGGGGGTCCTTACTTTATGAGTCTTTCCTCTTCCTTCTTGCTTTATCATCCTTTCTCTTCTCTTGCCCTCTTCTTCTCCTCATCCTTTCTTTTTTTCGGGAAAGGGTCGCCTACGGTTCTCAGGCCATGCTCACTGTATTCCATTCTTCCCGAATGAGATGGTTCGCTAATTTTATATTATTTTTATACATCGTATTTTTATTGAATTAAAAAATGAATATATTGGTATTTTTCGTACACTTGACCCAATGCTTACTTTCAGAGCCGTTCGCAGCGAAATATCGACGTCCATAAACCTTAAGCAGTTTAGTTGATGACGTAAAGTACTCATGCCGAGTGAGGCGTTGCTTCTCCGCTACTCAATTGACCTTTTTAAATGCAATCCTAAAAATGGTGCACTAAAGTTTTCCTTTTCCTCAGCTAATTATTTTGACTTCCTGAGGCTCTCCTTCCCCTTCTCCTTCTTTGTCTGTTCAAGACATGTTTTCTCTGATCTTTCTCTGGAGACTTTTGCATCCTTCCATCACGTTTTCCACGTAACTGCTGTGTCTCGTTACGTAGTTAATCCTCCCGTATTCTTCTATGGCGTACAGTGATCCATAGCGTCATTTATTCTCCTATGATTCTACACACCTCCTCGTTTCTCAACGTATTTGTCCATTTTTTGTTCAGCATACTCCTCCATCCTCCTCCACGTCACTTACGGCCGTTTTACACGGGGCACGGAATTGCGCAGGTTAGAGCTGCATTATTTTCTAAAATGGCGTGGAATTGCGCGAATGCATGAACGAAATTAGAACAGGGGCTATTTTGCCGTCTCGCATCCACGCATTCTCGCATGTGTTCTAGCAATTCACCGCTTTACACGACGCAATTTTGATTGCGCCTTCGCACGAACATCAGAATGCGCAATCCCGTGTACCGTGTAAAACGGCCTTTAGACCTCTTTTCTTTTCCGATCAATTTCTGCGATTGTCCAAGCATCTGAACCACGGAGTGCCACTGCCCTTACTAATCTTTTCACGCACACTTTCTTCATCTTCAGTCTAATGCTCATCGCAAAAAGTAGCGGCATGTATGTTGCGAACCTTCTTCTATACTTCTCTTCCAGTGCCTTAAGATTCCCTCCATGTTTTCGTTTCGACCCTTGGTATGTTTGGAGTCTCGAAAGATTTGCCTCTGGATGAAGTCCAATGTTGTTCGAAGGGGTCACGGGCGGGCGTCTTTCCCATTCAATCGGAGGTCAGTAACTTCCGTCTCCAAGGTCATTCAATTTTTCTCACATATCCGTCTGCCCTCCACGATATGTTCAACAGGGTAGTTTGCTTCATCAAAGAAAACGAAATGCATTGATTACCATTCTTTACCCACCATTAGTGCATTCATAATATACAAATTATTTGGAAACATTTAAGAAAACCCAGTTTAGACGAATGGCAATGGTCAATTTTATCCTCCTTTGAAAAAGGCCAGATTGGCGCCCATGCGATTCCACTCCACGTGACGTCACAGGGACCTAGTTTCTAAAGGAGTAGATAGGAGTTTTACATCGTCTGAGATTACCAATGCATGCACAAGGCACAGAGCTCAGGGAAACATGTCTTAATAATCACCTATTAAAACTGGCTAAGGTCGGAAAGTTTTCTTCGTTTGATAAGGTATTAATAATACTTATTTAAACCAAGTGCTACCTGCTAGCAGCCTGCATCTCAGCGGCGCACACATCCTCGCCCCAAGGTCACCTCACTTTACGATAGCGGGAACCAGAATGACGTCACACGGGATTTCCCAGCATTCATGCATAGCCGTCGCGTTTTCGCGCGCTTGAAATTTTTCACTTTTCATTTAATCGCTAATAATAGATATCGTCATTTAAAAATCTAAAAGTGAGAAATTCGTACTCCAGGAGTAATAATCTTTCGATTTAGGCAATAAAAAAATAAAAGGAAACCACCCTATTACTGAATAGAACTAATTCGGGTGTTTTTTGGTAAATTTTATAATTTAAAATTAGCTGCAAAATGAAAATCAACAGTTGCTCCCGAACAGATTCACAGATCAATAGTAATCAGGATATATGTATAAAAGCTTTTATGTCCGATAAAAATTTTATTTAGATGATATCACAATGTTTTTAGTCATTAATGTAAAAATAAAGAATTACATATTAATAATGAAAGACACTTTGTTCCTTCCCCAAGTTTATAAAACTTTTTCTAATTTATTACCGGTAAAGAAACGAAATGTCTTTCATTGTTAATATGAAGCCCTTCCACCACGTACGTGCTTCAAGTTTCGATCTATAGAATTAAACATATATGCATAAAAGATACATGCGTACCACTACAGACAATTTTTACGATCATTTTGAAAATATGTTTTCAACGTCGTTAATTTTTAAGCTTTTCACAGAACAAATACATTTTTTCAAGTGTTTTCGTCTTTAGTAGTTACCAGCTAAGCATTGAAGACCATCAGCACCATTTAAGTATTCTTAAATTGGGTTTGTAGGAATACGCAATGCATTTTTTCTCTCATATACTGACTGCTCTGACCGTGAACTATCCGCCGATGTTTTGTGAGCCTCTCATGCTATTCGTTTTTTAACAACACCTAAAAGTGGAACCAGATTCTTGCGGTAGTGCTTTTGATGGTTCTGGTCAAGCCTCCTCAAATTAAATCAAATTATGAATTGTGTCCTAATAAACACATTGTAATAGACAAGTTGTTTTCTAATTTGTATGCAGTTAGAGATATTTATATGGCTCTAACTACACGAATATAAATTGTTTCGTGTATAGCTCTATTAACTGCTGAAACTGTAGTCAAACAGCTTGTGATTGGGTTTATTTCCTCTTCATTACACCTATTTTCTTATAAAATAACCCGTCGCTAATTATTTTCTGGGCACTTGCTATCCAGGTTTACATGGTGAAACTTTTGATATTTATAGAACGACTACTTATTATCACCAGTATTGAATTGGTAGGAGGTCCCAATAAGTACATCAACAAAGAAATGTAAACTTTAAATGAAACGAGGGTTTAACTTCTATTGGTAGTTTTTGTGGTGATCAATTGATTGATTTTGGCTTTTGGAAATTCTATTTTTTCTCTATAGAAATAGTGGATACATATTCTTGTTCTCAGTATATTTTCTGTGCTATTAGCGTTCTAGAAGTTTGCATACTAATAACTACAAAAAAGGAAGGATTAAATTTATACACATGTCGATTTTATTTCGCTCTTGGTCATTTGTGGATAAATTTAACAGAATTGAAATACTTTTTACGTGTTCAACCCAACCGAATCGCTCCATGTCGGCCCAAACACATTTGGAACGTCATGGAGCAAGTTTTTTTATAAAAACCAAAGCTGGAGAACTAAAAAAGGTGTATTTACTCTATTTTATAAGTTCCTTCCGCTTTCAATAAAAAAAGATGTGAATTTCACTAAAACTTTAGTGTCTACTGTTGCGTGTCAAGTATCAAAACGTGTACCATTCTAGTATAAACCGTTTTCGGGCTGGAGGAACGGAACGTTTTTGATACACGCGGTAGTACACTCGAAGATGGTCGATACTGGTGCATCTAACCACTGCGGAAATCGAAAAAACCAAAACTTTTTTCATACCCCTGGAATACTATAAGTAAATATTCCGAACCGCGGAAGAAAAGTCTAATCACACGTGGAAGTCGCTACCTTTCTCATCCCTTTACCATTTAAAATCTACCATTTTTTTGTCAGATAAATCGACGTAGGAAAAGTTTTTAAAGTAGTTGGGAAGCTGTTCAGCAAAACCCGTGCTTACCGGTAGAGTACCATTAATAAAAATCCAAACTCGCCCCATCTCTCTCTCTCCCTTAGACTTCCGCACCCATTCCTAACCCTCAATTTAACCCTCCTCCGCCCTCTCGCCCCCTAAAACCACCCCTCCTCGAAGCTTTCCTCCTTTCCGCACGGCTCAGACGTGAAGACTACCTTTGAAGCGCCGGCGCCAGTCTCCCCACCCCCCTCCGTCCCATAGAAACCTTCCCACAATTCCCCTTTCCCCTCGCGGCACATCCCGGACGCCGGCGCCACTGGAATCCCACCCTGTCGACGCCTCGTATTCTCTCCACCCAACTCCTAACCCTTACCCTTCGTCCCACTACTCGGGGGGAAACTTGGAAGGGCGGCGGTAGCCCAGTGCGGGCCACTCCGTACGTCTACTCAGCTACCGTCTCTCTCTCTTTCCCTTCTTGCCTTCAAAACCACCCCAATCTCTCCACCCTCCCTCCCCCGAAGTCCTCCCCAACACTCTCTCGTCTTTTTTTATATAGTTTCCTCAGCATCTCCGTCCTCCATCTGAGTTCCTCGCCTGGGTGGCGACGGAACCAGCAAATCAGGGAAATTTTCAGCGAATCCCCGCGGCAGTATAGGCAGGGCAGTTGCTCACATCGTAATTACGGCGTCTTCGTCGAATATTTATAAATTAAGTGTTACATTGCAGTGCGTAATAACGACAGCTGATCCAGAATAAGCACAAAAGAGGGGGGGAGGGCAAGGTTTCTCTCTTCCCCTATAGATTCGACAACTGAACAAAATTGCCATTTTATCTAGAACAAATTGAGAATTTACTCTAGATAAAATGTGTATATCTCTATTATCTGCCTTATTTCCTTTAAGCATTACATGTAGATTATTAATAATATTAAAAATGAAGGATAATAAAAATATAAGTACGAAAATGAATCTGTTCGGAGAAATGTTTAAACTAATTTACAGGCCAGTAAAAAAATTTTGTTTAAAACCTTTTTTTATTTTAATAGCTGATCTTTATAGATTTTTATGTGCCGGATCCAAACCTGGCCTTAGTTTTTTTTTGTATCACCCATAGTTTCCAAGCAATATGTATTTAATATTCAGTCTAATACCCCTTTACGGTATATAGGGAAAGCAATGAAACACTTTGTAACATCATAAAACTGTTTGTATTTACTGTTCACTACATCGTGATAATACAGGGTTCACTTGTCAACTGGAAGTGGTCTACATATTCTTTCCCTCTTTTCCTTGAAGCTTCTTGTGTAGCTTTTTCTGCAATGAATCGCTTGCTGAACTTCTCGGTGAAGTACCAACAGTAATCCCCCATTATCTTTGTTCATTAGACCTACTTTTTCAGTTTTATTATAACTATAAAAAAGCTTTTAAATTCTAAAAATATTACTTGATTTCATAAATTTAACTGTAAAATGTGAATAAATGGTGGGTGACACAACTTTAAAACCATCATATTTGGATTCAGCAACTTAAAAAACATAAGAATAAGGTATTTTCAGTAAAAAGGTTTTTCATTGTTGGCCTGTGTTATTTAAGCAGTACTTGACACACTGTAATTCCGTGAATTCACGTGCGAATACAAAAAAAATCTGTGCTTATTTTGTAGAGGTCTTTAAAACCATCGAAGAACTTTTTAAAGTGCTAACTTAATCTCCTGAGATGTCTAGTCTATTTATCCATCAGCTTATATTGAGTAGTCAATCTTATTATAAGTCAATAATATTCAAAGTACCAATTGCGTCTACGGATGTGTGTTGATATTTTTAGACAAAAACGTATTTGCCTTATATCAAAGTGTTGCGTGCCTCAAAAAACTTCCATAATTTATTTAAAAAATACTATCGCATAAGAAATACGTATCTTTATATATTTATATGGATTATCTAAAATTCTTTTCAAGCATTGTTTTTACTTGTTTGGTGAAGTATTTTACATTGTTCTTAATCCAAATTGTATTTAAATATTTTTTGTTACCCCAATTTGCTTGCGGTTCTTTAGTCGATCTGCTAATGTGTGATTAGAGGTAATAACAAATATTTTAGCTTGATTTCCTTGTTGCATTGCTCATGTATTCAGTGTTTTCTCTCTTTCTGTTTTTCAGGCTTACCTCTCGGTATCAGTCTTCTGTTTCTGTTGACGCTGATCGGGATGGTTTTCCCGGGCACTAGGTGGTCCAGCAGATGCTGCCAGCAATGCAGTCAGGCCATTTGCAGGCCCCACGTCTCATCTGCTCCGCGACAATGGTGCGGGCCCTAATCTATGAAGGCCCCAATGTTTTTCCCTTCCCATTGGAGAATTCCTCCTGTCCCCAAGTATGAACGCGTCGAAGTCAAAAGCGCTCGACTAGAAAGATTGTATTAATATTATTATTATTACTACTCTGTGGTTATGTAATTATAGTGAAGAATACCGCTGTGTAATTTTATACCCGTTCTCCCTACCTGAGATACTAAGAAGAAGTTGATAAAGAAGTGTTGACTCATGGCGTTTAAATATTATTACAATTATTATGAATGATGTTATTATTATTATTTTCACTGATCTCGAAGCCTCGTGTGTTTTATTTGTTTTGTTTTAATTTGTTATTTTCTTTCTATTCGTCCCTTGCCGTCATGTTGTTTTAACTGAGGACAGAGCTCGGTGATGGCAGGGTGGCGACATCTAACGACTTAAAGGAGAAGTAGAGACGTTTTGGAGGAGGGTTTTGGGGGGTGCGAAGGCCTATTAAAATAAATTATAGAAAATGGAGAGATATGTAGGAAGTGTTTTTCAGTTTTCCATCGCCTCTCCTGACCTGAATGCGGTGGCAAAAATCGCACGTCCTCCCACGTTTGACTGTCGAAAGGGTTCCTTTTTTTTAATGGAGAGAAAAAGAGTCAGTTATTTACTAGAAAAGAACTAGAGGTCGTATTTGACTGCGTCCACGCGACAGGCCCATTCGACGCCTCTCCCGAAGCGAAATATATGTCTTCCCAAGTCCTTAATGAGTGCAGTGCACGATGAGGTACTAGAATAGGAAGAACATTTAAGGGTGCTACAATGCTACCTATCCTCAAGGGGTGCGTATTCCTGATTATAATGTTCTCCGCTTGTTCCCGGGTCCTCATGCTCTTCGGGAAAACCGTGTTTTCTCCAATGCAATGTTTTCTACATGCTCAATTGATTGTTGAATATTGCGGCGTTGATACATTAAAGTTTTCCGTTGGTTAATTTGCTGACATGTTGGGGAATGCAGAAACTAAATGGTGAATACTACCGTATAACTACCTCCAGGCCCATTACAAGGTTTCTTATGAACTCAAAGGCAAACTCCATTTTATCGCAGAATCCTTCAGTTTCCATGTCATCCGATTGTTGGAGAGATTTTTTTTAGTTTGCCGGGACTGAAAATGTTTTAAGAGGAAGAGATTTGCCGTTGTGTCTTGTTGAATGTACTTTCTCGTGGTTGCTGACTTCTGGTCAGGCAGATAGTGGACGCCCTGTTTTTTTTAGTACGTCCGAGTGAGCTGTTGCATACCAAAGAAGTGGAATGATAATGGTAGGAGAAAAGAGATGCAATTCACCTCGGTGCGTGATATGGGGACTGAATTCGCGTACAGATCACTTCGTGTTGAATTTTCCAGTACCTATTTTTATTGGAAGAAGTTCGTGTTGTATTCTCCGTAATTGCAACGGCGCGGAAGATAAGTTCTGGCTTTATAGAATAAGGAAGAAGATGGAATATTCCTTCTTATTCATCCCCTTTTATATCGGCAGCGGTTAGAATTATTTAACGGGTGGAATTGTTATCATTTCTCGATCGGTTCCCGTTTGAATGTGTCTCCTTGTCAATCAGAGTAGAATTCTCAGTTCAGAACGTAGTTAATCTTGGTGCGAGTGCTTTACTTATGGGATAAGGTATGGAGATTGAACTAGTGAGAGTACTTGCTTGTTTGGATCGACTTAAAAATTCGGACATCAATCGTAGTTGTCGCTGTCGGCTACTTTAGAATCATCGGCTTCGTGTAATCGTGAAAAAAGTGAGTGAAAAATATTGTTGTGGCCATGCTTTAAAGGTTTGGTAAATAAACAACACTCCAGGTGACCGCTGAAAAAAATGACACATTCTTCCTTTTTTTGTGTAATGTTTTTTTTCCGAAAATGATCCCGTTCCAATTTTTGGCGTGTGATATTGTTCCACCAGCTTCGTCTTCGTTCAATTCCTCGTCAACTTGATTGGAAGATGTAGTGTGAAGTGTTAGCTTGCAGGTGTCGTCTTAAAAAAAAACTTTATTTTGGAGAACCCTGAAATTTTTGGTTGTTCATTATCCTTGGTCCGACATTGGGCGTTGAGAGTGTAGAAACGCCGTTATTTGCGTTGTTGTTTCCTCGTATGTGAGTGAAATTGGAAGAAAAAATTAATTTGAACCCTTTTGTTTCGAACAGTTCTCTTGTGCAAGGTGAAATCTGCAGCGTCTAGAGATGCATATATTTGGTGGAGATATTTGAGGAAGAAAAAAGACTTATTAAATGTGCCATAGTGAGATTGTTGGGGGCTGTATTAGCAGTGCCTCCGGCTAGTACCAAATTTAACGAGAAAGCGGGAGGCAAACATTGTACAGGAACATATGAACATATATATATGCATAAATACATAGTTATGAGGACGGAGAACTGAAGTGAAGTACCTACACGTTGGGTTGTGCTGTTACATGAAGAATTAGAAATAAACAATTAAGTGAGAAGGAATGAACCTATTACACATATATATATTGAATGAAAAGTGTAAATATCTATTATTACTGTGTCATGATTTGCGATTGTGTGTTGTTTATGGACGAGCATCTAAGCAGAATGTAGTGGCCAGTCATGTTACCTACCTTCCTTTTTTCCATTTTTTGTACTGAGACACCTCTTTTTGAAGTTTTATAGATTGCGTTAATTTGTTATGATGAACGTAGACATTTGTAAAATATTGGTTTCAGCATCTGAGATGAAACAAAGAGTCGAACAGAAATTATCTCAGGTTAAACAAAAAGGATAAGGGAGGTGTGGAGGGTTTTTGACAGAGGTGGGAACTCAAATGATGGACTGAGAAAGATGTCAAAACTGTCGTACTTATTCCTCCTCTTATGTTACCACCATTATTTCCTCATCAACAAGTTGTACATTTTTTTTGTAACCGTTTGTTCCCCAGGGAAACCATTGTTGTTGTAACCTCCACTTTATTTCCTTTTACTGTTTCCCCCCTTTGAACTCCGTAACCAAGAATACCTGGAGAACGCGGAATTTCTGTTCCAATTTGTGCTATGAACTTCTCAGTTTTCTTCTTTTCAGCATATGATAAGACATGCTCGTTACTTGTTAAAGTTTATGTGTCAGTGACGCGGAAGCTTAGTAAAAATTATTGCACGTAAATATCTGATCATTGTGTCATTATTTTATCAATAAAATCCTCACCCTGCATGATAAACCTTTTCGCCCAGTATTACCTGAAAGACGTTCCAGATTTAGGAATCGGTTGGTGCTACTCCTTGGTGCTACTGTCCCAGTAGCACATTGGCCTCTACAGCAATGTTGCAGCGGTGCGAGTCATTATTTTCCATCCTCTAACCTCAGTCCTCCTCAAGAGCTTGGCTGTTCATCGAAGGTATCTGGAGAAAAAAAATTAGATTATCCTTCTCGTAGGATAATCTACTATTTCTCCAGGCACAGCAAATTTGGGTTCGCAGGTTCGAGCCCGCATCGCCTTAATGATGGCGACGAGATTGTCCAATTGCAAACCCTTTCAGCCCCTGTCTGTCCTTGTCCCATAGGGCGTCGTCGGGTTATCATAATGGCGGAACAGAGTGATCCAGATACCCGAAACATATGGCATATGCCCAAGAATAAACTTTATTCCCGAGCAATTTCACGGGTTAGGTATTAGCTGATTTCGATGTAAACTCACTCTTCCGGAGGATCATGCAAATGCGTATTCATAACGATTTTCAAGTCGACTGTCCGCAAGAGCTTTAACTGAATAAGGAATTCTCGGCTCAAACTTTTCCGTTTTAAACCTAAATTTGCCGCCCTGCACGTTCGTCCTGAGACCCTGTAAATACGGCATGGACAATTCAAATCCCTGGTGAAGCTTTCGGGCACCCCCAAATTAAAAACCTAGAAGTATGGCGTGGAAAGGAACTCCTCTACACTGAATGCGTGCCGTTCACACGAGTGTGACTAAGTTAACCATGCGCCCCGTTATATTTTTTGCTATTCTATTACGTGGGTTCGCGCCATAGCTAAATTCATACGCTAAATTTGGCTAGTTCGCCACTCACTTGTTTTGTTGTGCACCCGTGTAGGCGATGGTGTGATTGTTGAACGTTGTTGTTTCGTGGTTGTTGGCCATGAACGGAGCAGTAGTCATTCTGTCGTCGTGTTGTGTAAGGACCCTTTCAACACTACTGCTGAGCTGGCGCTGGTCATAGGAAGCCATCGACGGGGACCCGATATTCAGGTCAGTGGTGGAGTGTGGGACTCCCGGCGCATAGAAAATACAGTCAACTAATATTCGAGCCCATACGGTGCACAGTCTTTGGCCCTTGGGGCCGGATGCCTAAGGATATTGAACCCGTTGTCGTTAGAATTTTTCCTCTCGATTCTTAGGAATCTCGGGTTAGTTGGTATCGAGCTTTAAAAGGAGCGGTAACGACGGAGGGATTAGATGAACTTGATTCTATCCTGGAATGATAACGAAAATCATCTTCCATCACAAGATAAAATATGTTCACCGCGCGGCGAGTTTTCAATCTAAGATAGCGCAGTAAGAAATTATGTACTATATAACATTAAAGGATTAAATGCTGAAGGATCGGGGTCGAATGAATTAGCTTCCGCCTCACTCAATGTTCCCCAAAACCGGAGTTGGGATATTGAGAATTGCGCTACCCAAGTTGAACTTGGTCGAATTTAATGGAGATATTATTACAAGGCAGAGTTTTCGTGACATATTTGTGGCGGCCCGAATTCGACTGAATTGTCGTTGGTGTCGTCTTTGCCTCTTGCTAGTTACAATTATGCAATGGCTCGAGATTGTTTAAATTGACGCTACTACAGATCCTCATTGTTGACGAATGCGTGTTTGGAGACATTATTGGGTTTGAAACCTATACAGCGGTCCGCTGAACAATTGCGGACATTTTCTACATTGCTGATCGAATCCTTAGGTGCGTTAGGGGCTTTGGGGCATCGTATCGAAGAGTGGGCGGTTCTCCTATTGTTCCTGTTACGGAAAAAAGTTGAGCACAGACCTGAGAGAGAAGTGGGAGAAAGAAGGGACGAGGTTTGTTAAAGAATTTATTGCGTTTTTGAAACATTTCATAGTCGCGGGTGTTAGAAGTTTCCAAGTGTGAACCCCGAAAAGATGGGACACCTGGCCCAAGAATATTGGTGATGCAAAACGAAAAAAGGGTTCAACCGTGCAGGACCTGGACGGGTATATATGAGTTATTCTCTCATATCCTCGAAGGAAACCTTTTTCTCTACAAAGGTGCAAATACGTTTCGTTAGATGAGAGATACCCAGTGAATGAATTAGATTTGTTTAAGATATAGTTCAGTTGTGGGACGATAGAGAGTCTAATAGAAGGATTGGACAACCCTTAAAATTGCGTACGTTAAAACAGTTGGAGCAGCGTGTCAAAGAGGGGGTGTTGTTCGCGCCATAGGGAGTCCTACGCTAAATTTGACGAAATCGACATTCACTTGGTTTGCTGTGTGTCCGTGCTGGCGATGGTGTGATTGTTAAACGTTGTTGGTGGCCATGGACGGAGGCGTTGGTGATTCTGTTTTCGCGACATCAGGGTCTCAAGCCGACGCTGCCAGGAGGAAGTCGTCGACGGGAGCACCACATTCAGGTGAGTGCTGATTTGTAGAGTATAGAAATAGAAGCGGGCGTATAGAAAATATAGCCCATTGCTATTGTCGTACAGTGCACAGGTCGTCCTGGGAAAAGGAACTGATCCCCTTATCTGAATGTGTTTGTCATGGATGTCATGAAAAGTCATATATGAGCTCTAGATTCTACTATCTTAACCATCATTTGGTTAAATCACTTGAGTGAGTGATAGCACAAAAGAATGGGGGCGATAAATTGGTGCTTTGCCTTTGATTTTATAATACCCGGAACACGAAACGTTCGATAATATGCATGAACACACTAGCTTGATCATATTCATGACCAAACGCTTAGCCCTTGAACTATTGCAAGCTTATCTTAAAGTTTTGTCCATAAGAACGTATTTTTTTATTTGTCTTAGTTCTGACATATATACTGCTGTTAACCAAATCGTTCAAGCGACATTGTAAAAATCAAAAGAAGGGGCAACAGTAAAATTTTTTGAATGAAATGCATTAAAATTTTTCTTTTACGATTCTTACCAGCTTCGTTGATAATGTATCTTGGAGCGTAATTCCCCTGAGGATGTTAAAATTATTGAAATGCACAAAATCGTTCAGAATAACCAAATTATCCAGAGTTAAATCCGATTCAGGGAGAGGACATGTTCACCAGAAAACTAGGAAGTGATATGTAAACTTCAGTCAGGGAATTTAAAATTTTAGATATCCGCAGGACAAATGATTGTGTTATATTTTAAAAATGACACGAGACTCTCGGCTTTACACATTTATTTGCACAAGTACAACACGTCCATGCGAGTGCTCAGGCCAGGGCTCGCATACAATATGCCGCCTCCGGACAGGCTTAGCTCGTCGTCAGTTCTCCTTCCCCTCGCGCACGCTAGCGGCGCTCCTTCCGCCACATCCGTCGTCAGCCCGACGTATCCCTCCGCCGTGATACTAGCGCGAATTCAAATGCTGCTAACAATTGCATATCATCCAAAGTATTACGGTCGCAACAATGATATTTATCTTTTTTATCATTTCCACAGTTTTAAGTATCAAGAATGTTTCATGCTTTTAGGTCCATTTATTATATTGTAACTACATTTTTCGAAACATGAGATTTTAAAATCATTAATGCCCACAGGATTGATGATTCCATATAATGAAATGTAAAAACAATGCATTCATGTTTTTTTGCATGTTCATTATTTTCAAAGTTCTATCTATTGTGAAAATTACATGATTTTAAGTCGATTTAGTGTATTGTAACTAATGTTTTCGTACGTTGATATTTTAAAATTTATGGAAGTCCGCAGGATAAAGGATTGAATAAGATCAAAAGTAATGATTATTATAAAATTTTCACAACGGTTAGATCGGTGTAAATTATAAACAAGGAAAGAATTTAATTGATACATTTTCATGTGTTAAAAACGTATTTAGACATTCTCGTATAAACAGGCCTAATATTTACATTTCATCCAAAGTATACACTTCAAATCAATGAAATTTTTTGTTTGTTCATCATTTTCACAGTTCTAAATAATCGGTTAACTTCATTTTTATTAGTTGATTATGTACAATGTAATTTATTTCTCAACATCACTAATTTCATCAGCAATGACAATAACAATAAAAATTCATAACAATGGCATCATCAACAATAACAATGACAATTTCATCAATTACTTTTAATGTTAATGATTTCATATTGGCGAGAAGAAATTCTCAAAATTTTGATTTCCACATAAGTATTGATTGCATATCATCGAAAGTATTACCAGCGCTCCAGTGAAATTTATTTCCTGTTTATTATTTGCTTATTTCTAAAAGTTGTCAGCATTTCTTGTACTTGAGTCCATTCGGTTTTGTTTAAGAAGCCTTTTCGTATCTTTACATTGTCAAATTTTCAATTTTCAATACACTAGTGTTCATGAAAGTATAAATAATGACAATTTCATCAATGTCTTTTTTTTACGTTTACTACTGTATTAATTTTACGTTAATTTGACATCTCTAAATTATGTTAAACTTTCATGTTCATATGTCGGTAAAATATAGTGCTCATTCCATTTGACTTTTTCGATTCTTGATATTTTAAAATGTTCACTTTGTTAAATTAAACTTAATTTAAATTAATTAATTTTTTGTAGGATTCATTTGATTATTGTATATCATGGAAAGTATACATAGCGCTCCTAAGAAACGTTTTGCATATTTTTGATTTATACAGCTCCAATTGTGGCAAAAATTGCATGATGTTAAGCCGATTATGCATATTATAACTAAAGAACGAGTATAACCTTCGTATCAATGCATTTTGTTAATTCTTTATTATCATCATATTTATAACTGGTGTGAAAATTTCATATTCTTAAGTCGTTTCGGTAAAGTATCAATTACTATTACGTATTTTGAGAAACTCAAATTTTCAATATCTATAGGACTAACGTTTGCATTTATTACAAAGTTCATACAGGGCATTAATGCAATATTTTTCTTTTACGTGATTTGTACATTTCTAAATAATGTGTAAATTACCTTTTTACACAATTCAAAAGGATTATAGAATGTATGCCATATATAAAATATCCAAAGTGTAAACAGATCTGTATTGAAAATTTTATTTCGTTCATCAATTGCAGAGATCTTCAGAACGTCATTCTTCGTGGTATAAGTATAATTTTTTCTTACCTTCAGTAAAAAATATGAATTTTATCATTTCGCATTTTTCTTGCTACAAAATGTATTGCTGTGATACTTGCTACAAAAACTACTGTCATATTATTTTTTTTAACTTTTTTATTTCCAAAAAGTTCATTGATTTCTCCACTCCAATAAGTTGTTGTACCCATCCATTTTCCGTTAAAGTACGTTTTTCGTTCCATCCCCAAAAATTAGATTTGATTTGAAGTGTTGATCGACACTCTGCCATTTTTTTTATTGAAAATTTGTATGGAAAGAAAAATCATGCTATTGAGTCAAATTTCATGAGCAGGAAGAAAACCGCTTCCTTACGAAACATTAATAATTTATTTGTTATAAACTCGATTCAAATGCACATTCACAAAAATGCGGAATGATACTACAAAATTATTTTTTTACATCTTCGATTCTAATTCGCTTGGAGAAAAATGCAAATTGACAATATAAGCATAAAAATTATTTTAAGTAAAGTATATTACTTTATTTTGCAGGAATTCGGATTGTGTACGATTCAGAAATAAATGTACAATGTATAAATTATTTTTTGTGTGCTGTAGGAAAAATGACTAATCACTGAGACATGAAACGCACAAATGTGAATATATTTTTTGACACCATAATTTTCAGGCTTAGGAAAATATTGATAGGTGACAATGAAGAAATGCATTCCTATTCTATTATCCATGTTAAGGTAGAAAAATGCGAAATAACAATACACTAGTCGACATTCTTGTTATAAATTCGATTTTCCTTGTGCAGAAAACCATAAAAATTAAGCAGAGTGAGAGAGGTTCTTTCATAATAGAATACATTGTGCAAAATGTAAAAATAAGAAACTATAACGCACGAGCGAATACGCACTTCTTCTATAATCCGTTTTTGTGTGAAGAACGAAAAAAGCAAAATCACGTTTAAGAAATGAAAATTATTTTTGTGAATATATTATTTAATAGCACACTTAGAAAAAACCGTAATGAGGAAAAAGAAGTGAAAATTCGCATGGTATAATCCATTTTCGTATGAAGATAGAAAATAAAAATTAAAAATACAGAAATTATTGTTATTAAAAAAAATGGCGCGAAAGAAGATACGACAAAACCGAAGATAATTTACTTTCTATAACTCAATTGTAGTTTGCAGGAAAATAAATGTGACATAACAGAACAGATAAAGTGAAACATAGGTTCTGTAAAACAATTATTATGCAAAATTGGGAAACTGCGAAGAGAAAACACTTACACTAAATATTCCATTTGTGATCTTTATTTTCGCGCAAAGAAAAAAATGCGAAAGGAAAATTGAGAGGTAAAATTGTTGTTATAAGCTCCATCTTAGTTCGAATAGAAAAAGGCAGAATCACATGTTAAAAGTGAAAATTGTTTGTCACAAACTCAGACTCTGAAGGGAAAAAAATGCGAAATGACACTATATGTTAAAATTGCGAACACTTTTCGATTTAAGTGCGAAGGTAAAATATTGCAGAATTAAAATTTAAAGTAAAAATTTTGTTATAAACTCGATTTTAGTGTAATGGAAGAAAAATGCGAAACGATAATTCAAAAGTGAAAGTTCTTAATATGTACTCGAATATAGCGAGAAATTTGAACAATTATGAATGACACTTTAGAAGTCATGAACTAGAATTGTTGTCATGAACTAGATTTTTTTTAGAAAGGAAGAAAATGCGTAATGACATTTTTAAAGTAAAACATGAAAGAAAACAGTATTTAAGTACGTAGTGAGATAGATGCGAGATGACAATTTAGAAGTGGAACATCTGTTTTAAACTCGATCTTAGTGCCACTGCTGAAAAACTTGATCACCCTTTAAAAGTTAAAACTTTTTTATAAACATAATTTCACTGAAAAGGAAGATAAATAGAAACGACATTTTAGAAATTAAAATTTTGATTATAAAAACGATTTCATGCGAAGTATGAAAAATGAGATATGAAACTCTAGAAGTGAATATTGTTTTAATAAACTAGATTTCGTGCGTAAATTAAAGAAAACGAAAAATTACACTTTTGATATGAATTACTTTGTTATCAATGCGATTCAAAGTCGGAAGGAGGAAAAATGCGAAATCAATAATCAAACTGCATCAAACTACATTCTCGTTAAAAACTCCGTATTACATCGGATTAAAAAAATGAGTACTGCTACCATAGAGATGTAAATTCTCGCTTTAAATATTAAATTTGATTTTAGTGCGAAGAATGAGAATTATGAAGAGACACTGCAAAGGATAGTTCAAGTGATATTTTCGATTGCAGTATGATTGAGGAGAAATGCGAAATGACACTCCAGGAGTCAAAGGTTTTGTAATAAACTTGAATTAAGTTCCAAAGAATAAAAATACGAAATAACAGCAAAAGGAGAATAATATTTTTTAAAGCTCGATTTGGGTGCCAAGCAAAAATGAGAATTGGCACTTTATAAGTGAACGAGTCAATGGGCGCTTGAATTCATCAAGCGGGTAATTAGTGGGGTGGGAACATATTTGTGTCACCTGTGTTCAAGTATTGGGTCCATAAGTTGCTAAAAAAAGCGAAAAAAAAACACTCAAAATGTCATTGAAATGGGCCGAATGGGCGAACAACTCGCTCATTCGCCCTCAACAATACTTAAGGTCGTCTTAGTTACCACGATGATATGAACGTTAGGAGAACGTTTTGAACTTAAAATTTACGTAATGGAGAGAAATTTAAATTTAATGACGGAAGTACTTGTGAAATATAGCCGATTTTCGTATTTAAGCCCTTATTCTAGGATTGCAGCACCTCCATTTTTTGTTATGAGCGTTTGAACGCACCAAACTTAATCAAATTAAAAACATCATTTTAGAAAATAAACGCACAGAGACTAATTCGGAAATGACTATCGGAATTAATATGTGAGGAAGGCTTAAACAACGAAACGAAATGATCTAAATAAATATATGAATACGTTTAAGAATTGGAGAAAGAACCAAAGAATGCTCAACTATCCCCGTAGATGCTAAATTCTATTGATAATAGCAGTTCGATATATTTTACGAAAACGCAGATTCAAAAGGTGTTGAATGGGAGCGTAGTATGGAAATATATTTCAATCTTGCAGCATGAACAATGCTATGATGAACATATTTATCATATATCTTCGGTCTCACATCAATAGTTATAAAGATACGCCAATTTGAATATTTGCTACCATAATTTTATCGAAACATCAAGTATACTGACACGTGTATTGAAAATTCGCAGTCCTATTGATTTAACTTCCACTCTTTGATCATCAACCCTAAAATTCCTGGTCAACTATGCCCTTGGATGTAAAATCCTATATGTTAAAGCAATTCGATATATTTGAAGAAAGAGCATATTCGATATATATCGAAGGTGAGACTACATACAAAACATATTTCCATTGAGCATTGTGAGGAGTACCAAGATGTACACATTCGCCAAATTTCATTGGTTCAACGGATATACTATTCAAGTTATGCCGATTTGCGTATTTGCTATACTTATCGAATCGATATTTCGATTATACGGACATGTGTACTGTAAAACACGCAATGCTATTGGTTTAAATTTCAGTCTATGGGTATCTACTATATAATTCCTGGTCAATTATGTCCTTGGATGAAAAATCATATGTGTTATAGCAATTCGATATATTTTACGAAAAACTAGATTCGATATATATCGAACGTGAGACAATATACAAAACATATCTCCAATGCGCATTGTGAGGAATACCATGATGTACCCATTCACCAAATTTCATTGGTCCAACGTAAACACTTATCAAGTTATGCCAATTTACTATAAAAATCGAATCGTACTTTCGACTATACTGACACCTGCATTGAAAAATTCGCAGTCCTATTGGTATCCCTTCCATTTCATGGTCACTCCCTTATCCCTGCCTTCTCAACTATCCCCATTCCAAAGTTCACCTATGTTCTTATATTGGTGACGTAGATAGCCGATGCGTGACTTTTTTACGGGGACCTATTACAAAAAGATATAAATTCACATTGATATATCTTTATTACGAAACGTCACTCATCTAAATAATTTATGCGTGCGCATAATTCATTCCTTTCCTAACATTTTCTTAAAATTTTTATATCCGTAACTATGTAAATAGGTCTGAAAAAGGGCTCCATCGAATGCAAACGTGTATCGATCATATCTTCGACTCTAATCAATCGATTCGCTTGATTTGACTTTTGTCGGATGAAACACATTAGCAGGAGTATTGTGTATGATTTTCAAGTTCAAAACTTGATTAACAAAAATTTTATTAGCGATTAAAGCGTAACTAAGGAGATTAGTATCGATGTAACTCGTACCTGAATCGATCGAGCAGAATGGCCATCATTGCAAAAGTTGAATATTTTAATAATATTATTACCCTGAAAATTTCATTCATCTAGCTGAAACAGTTGCTAAGATATTCAAGATTGTATGCTCCACAAAAAGATGGCGACAATGATTTTTCGCGTGCAGGATAATTTTCGGAATTTAATTATTAATTAACCAAGAGGGTAACGGGGAAAGTAAGCCGAAACGTTAGGGTGCACCCTAAACGGTTTTTCATGGAGATTCCAAATTTTCATATGGCACATGTCTCAACGCCGAAGTCCGAGTTTGAAAATTCGCCCTTCACGACAATGTAAAATCGAAATCGTTTATTCCTCGGAATTGTTTCGACGTACGAAAATTCCAAGATAGCCAAAAAATCAACCAAAAAATCCTACACCTTATATATCAAGGAATTTGTCCTACAATTATTGCAAGTTGGTCAAAAATATTCCTAAAGTTTTCCCATAAGAAAAGCATTGAAAGCGTTCAAACAATAATAAAAAATACTAAATATCAATTCGTCGCTATATAACCACATCAAAAAATTGACCACAAAATCTAGTTATTGTTCATTGAATATCATGTTCCTTGGACGTTTAAAAGTACAAAATAAAAGCGAAAAAGTTTTAGTCCCATAAGGCTCCCATGTTAATTCAAGTCGATATATCTCGAAAACTAATAGACTTTTTCAAGTTTTCAGATTTTTTCTCCCGATGAATTTGTTTTTTACTTTTACGTCCAATAAGCCAAATACCCCAACCTATCACAGTTTGGGCTGCGAATTGTGATGAATCAGTCCTCAGTGAGTGAAATTGCAGCCTTATTGATGCGTATATTTTAATATTATTGTTGCAAACATAATTTTATGCGAGGAAAAAATGTTTTGCTTTAAAAGTAAATAAAATTATAAATAAACTATTTAGTGCGTTAACCTACATTGTGAAATCAAACATTAAAAATAAAAATTAACGTTAAGAAGACAATCTTGGTTCAAAGGAAAAAAATAGGGAAATATTATTATTACCACAATACTCCAGCTTTTGATAGATTTAAATCGAATTAAAATCGATTTTGGTGCGATACAAAAAAATGCAAACTGTCACTACAGAATTGAATTTTATAGCTAAAAGCACGATTTCAGTGCGAGATAAAAAAATTCAAAATGATACTCTAGAATTTAAATTTCATGCTAGAAATACGATTTGAGAGCGAGATAATAAAAATGCGAAATGACACCCAAGAATTGTATTTTATTGCAAGATACACGATTACAGTGCGTGATAAACAAAATGCAAAATGACACTCCAGAATTGAATTTTATTGTTAGAAACACGATTCCAGTCCGAGGTATGAAAAATGCAAAATGGCACTCCGGAATTGAATTTTATTGCAAGAAACACGATTTCAGTGCGTGATAAGAAAAACAAAATTACACTCCAGATTTGAATTTTTTGCTACAAGCACGATTTCAGTGCGAGAATAAAAAAATGCAAAATGACATTTAAGTACTTTATTTTCATGCTAGAAATATGATTTTAGTGCGAGGTAAGAAAAATTCGAAATTAAATTCCAGAATTGAATTTATTGCTAGAAACACGATTTCAGTGCGAGGTAAGAAAAATGCGAAATGACACTCAAGAATTGAATTTTATTGCAAGAACCTTGACATCAGTGCGAGGTATGAAAAATTCAAAATGGCACTCCAAAATTGAATTTTATTAACAGTGCGAGATAAAAAAATGCAAAATGACACTCCAAAATTGAATATTCATGCAAGAATTACTATTTCCGAGCGATAAAATAAAAATGCGAAATGACACTCAATTATTGCATTATATTGCTAGAAATACGATTTCATTACGAGGTAATCGTGTTCCAAGCAATAAAATTCTATTCTGCAGTGTAATATCGTATTTTTTTATATCGCATTGAAATCCTGTTTCTAGCAATGAAATTCAATTCTGGAGATTCATTTTGCATTTATATCTCACAGAAATCTATCTTGTAATTAAATTCAATTCTGCATTGTAATTTCGTATTTTTAATTTTGTAGTGTCATTTCGCATGTTATTTACCTAGCACTGAAATCGTTTTTCTCGCAATAAAATTCAATTCTTGAGTGTCATATCGTATTTTTTTATCTCGTCCTGAAATCGTGATTCTAGTAATAAAATTCAATCTAGCAGTGTCATTTAGCATTTCTTATATCGCAATGAAATCGTGTTTATAGCAATAAAATAAATTTCTGAAGTATCATTGTGCATTTTTCTTGTCTGATACTGAAATCTTCTTCCTATCAATTAAATTCAATTCCGGACTATCATTTTTTTCTCCTACTGAAATCGCGCATCTAGCAATAAAATTCAATTCTGGAGTGTCATACCGCATTATTTTTTATCTCGCATTGAAATGGTCATCTTGGCAATTAAATTCAATTTTGCAGTGTCATTTCGTATTTTCTTATATGGCATTGAAACCTTGTGTCTAGCAATATAATTAAACTCTGGAGTGCCATATCGTAATTTATATCTCGACATGAGTGTTTCTAAAAATAATGTAATAATTCAACTTAGATTTTTAATTTTTTCACTTTGAGTATTCTTGTTCTAAACGCTGATTCACTGCTCAAAGTGAAGAAATTAAAAATGTGATCGGGTTATGATATTATTGATGCAAATATAAATTCCCTACTGAAAGCAAAAAATTAAGAAATGAGTTGTATGCGAAAATTCTTGTTCCAACGCGAATTCAGTATTAAAGATGGATAATTTAAAAATGTGGGTTAGATACGAATATTATTTTTTAAACGCGAATTCACTATTAAAAATGAAAAAATTAAAACTATGTGTTGAAAATGAACACACTTGTTGCAATCACGAATTCGATACTCAAAGTGAAAAAATTAAAAATGTGACCTGGATACGAATATTCTTTTTGCAAACGCGAATTCACTACTCAAAATGAAAAAAATTAAAAATGTGGCTTGGATACGAATATTGTTGTTGCAAACGCGAATTCATTACCCAAAGTGAAATAATAAAAAAGATGAGTTGACTATGAATATTCTAGTTACCAACGGAAATTCACTATTTAAAGTGGAAAATTAAAAATGTGAGTTGGATACGAATATTCTTGTTGCAAAAGGGAATTCACTGCTCAAAGCGTAAAAATTAAAAATGTGACTTAGATACAAATATTCTTGTTACAAATGAAATTTCAGTACTCAAAGTGAAAAAATTGAAAAATTGCGTGGGGGATGAATATTCTTGTTGCACACGCGAATTCACTACTTAAAAGGAAAAAATTGAAAATGTGAGCTGGTTATTAATGTTATTATTATTATGTTTGAATCCCGATTTCACTCTTCAAAGTGAAGAAATTCTGACATGGATACAAAGATTTTTGTTGCAAACGCGTCATCACTACTAAAAGTGAAAAAATTATAAATGTGACTTGTTTATTTTTTTTATTATTTTTTTTGTATACTTTCTTGTTAAAAACGCGAATTCACCACTAAAAAAAATTAAGAACGTGCGTTGGACGCGCTTATTATTATTGCAAACGCGAATTCACTACTAAAAGTGAAAAAATTAAAAATTTGTGTTGGATATGAATGTGCTTGTTGAAAACGCTATTTCACCGATCAAAGGGGAAAAATGAAAAATATGCGTTGGATACGAATATTATTGTTGCAAACGCGAATTCACTACTCAAAGTGAAAAAATGAAAAATGTATGTTGAATATGAATATTCTTGTTGCAAACGCGAATTTAAAACTCAAAGGTAAAAAATTAAAAAATGTGCGTTGGATATGAATGTTCTTCATGAAATTGCAATTTCACCACTCAAAGTGAAAAAATTAAAAATGTACTTTGCATGGGATTTATCTTGTAGCAAACGCGAAATCCCTACTCACAGAGAAAAAATTAAAAAATGTGACTTGGATACGAATATTTTTGTGGCAAACAATAATTCACTTCTCAAGAAGAAATAATTAAAAATACAGTTAAATATGAATATTCTTGTTGCAAACGCAAGTTCAATACTCAGAGTGAACTAATTAAAAATGTGAATTGGATACGAATATTCTAGTTAAAAAACCCGAAATCAATACTCAAATAAAAAAAAATTATAAATATGAGTTGGATACGAATATTCTTGTTACACCGGCGAGTTAGTGTCTCTAAGTGAAAAAAATGTGAGTTAAATCTGAATGATGTGATCAAAGTGAAAAAAATTAAAAATATGACTTGGATACGGATATTCTTGTTGCTATCGCAAATTCACTATTCAAAGTGAAAAAATTAAAAATGTTATTCGGATATGAATTATCTGGTTACAAACGTGAGGTAACTAAAAGTGACCAAATTACTAATGTGAGTGGTATTAGAATATTCTCCTTACTCAATGTGAAAAAATTAATAACGTGAGTTGGATATGAATATTCTAGCTGAAATACCCAAATTCACTGCTCGATTTGAAAAAAAACTAAAAATGTGCGTTGGGTTTGAATATTCATGTTGCAAACGCGAATTCATTACCGACAGTGAAATAATTAAAAATATGATTTGGATACGAATATTCTGTAACAAACGCGAGTTCAGTACTCAAAGCGAAAAAAATACAAATATGAGTTGGATATGAATATTTACTACTACTAACGGGAATTCACGTATCAAAGTGAAAAAGACAAATATCCTTGTTGCAAATGAAAGTTCCCTACTCAAATTTAAAAAATTTCAAATATGAGTTGGAATCGAATATTCTTGTTGCACTCTCGAATACACTACTCAAAGAAAAAAATTACAAAAATGAGTTCGGAACGAATATTCCTGTTGCAAAAGCGAATTCGCTCCTCAAATTGAAAAAACTAAGAATATGAGATTTTAATGAATATTCTAGTATCAAACGTGAATTCATTACTAAAAATGAAAAAAAATATGCGTTCGTTATGAATAATCATGTGGCAAACACGAATTCACAATTAAAATTGAAAAAATTAAAAATATGAGTTTGATTTGATATGAATTTTATTGCCAGATTGCAAAATGACACTCAAGAATTTTTTTATATTTATTTTATGGCAAGAAACACGATTTCGGTGCGTAATAAACATAATGTAAAATCACACTCCAGATTAGAATTTTATTTATACAAGTACGATTTCAGTGCGTGATTAAAAATTGCAAAATGACACTCAAGAATTATTATTTATAGCAAGAAACACGATTTATTTGCGCATTAAAAAAATGCAAAAGGACACTCCAAAATTGAATATTCATACAAGAATAACGATTTCAGAGCGAAATAATAAAAATGGGATATGACATTCAAGAGATGAAGTTTATTGCAAGAAACATGATTTCAGTTAAAAAAATTCTGGAATTCAAATTCAAATCAATTCTGCAATTCATTCAAAAAAACATGCGAAATACAACTCCAGAGTTAAATTTTATTGATAGACAAACGATTTCAGTGCAAGATAAAAAAAATGCAATATGACACTCAAGAAATGAATTTTGTATTTATTTTGGGTTGGGGTCAGAAAAACGATTTTAGAGCGAGATAATATAAAATGCGATATGGCACTCAAGAATTGAATTTTATTGCAAGAAACACGATTTCAGTGCGAGATAAAACAAAATGCATAATCACATTCCAGGTTCAAATTTTATTGCTAAAAGCACGATTTCAGTGCAAGATAAAAATAAATGCAAAAACTAACTCCAGATTCGAATTTTATTGCTACAAGCACGACATCGGTGTGAGAAAAAAAATGCAAATTGACATTTAGAAATTGAATTTTTTTTTAGTGCATGATTTAAATGTGAGATTTAAAAAATGCAAAATGACACTCAAAAATTAAATTTCAATTTAAAAACACGATTTAAGTGCAAAATTAAAAAAATGCAAAATGACATTCAAGAAATTCGTTTTCATTACAGAAATACGATTTTAGAGCGAAATACTAAAAATGCGAAATGACACTCAATAAATTAAATTTTATTGCAAGAAACGCGATTTCAGTTTGTAATAAAAAAACGCAACATCACACTCCAGATTCGAATTCTGTTGCTACCAGCACGGTTTCAGTGCGAGATTAAAAAAATGCAAAATGACACTCGACAAATGAATTTTCATGCTAGAAATACGATTTCAGATCGAGATAATAAAAATGCGAAATGACACTAAAGAATTGAATTTTATTTCAAGAAACACTGTTTCAGTGCGTGAAAAAAAAATGCAAAATCACAATCCAGATTCGAATTTTATTGCTAGAAGCACGATAATAGTGCGAGATATAAAAAATGCAAAATGACACCCAAAAATTGAATTTTATTTTTAAAAACACGATTTAAGTGCAAGGTTAAAAAATGCAAAATGACACTCAAGAAATGAATTTCATTTTTAGTACATGATTTAAATGTGACATTTAAAAAATGACACTCGTCAAATGAATTTTCATGCTAGAAATACGATTTTAGAGCGAGACAATAAAAATGGGAAATGACACACAAGAATTGAATTTTATTGCAAGAAACGCGATTTCAGTGCGGGATAAAAAAATGCAAAATGAGACTCAAAAATATAATTTTATTTTTAGTACATGATTTTAGTGAGAGTATTAAAAAATGCAAAATGACACTCGACAAATGACTTTTCATGCTAGAAATACGATTTTAGAGAGAGATAATAAAAATCCGAAATGACACACAAGAATTGAATTTTATTGCAAGAATCTCGCTTTCAGTGCGTGATAAAAAGAAATGAAAAATCACATTCCAAATTCGAATTTTATTGCTACAAGCACGATTTCATTGCGAGGCAAAAAGAAATGCAAAATGACACTCGAAGATTTGAATTTTCATGCTAGAAATACGAATTTAGAGCGAGGTAATAAAAATGCGAAATGACTCTCAAGAATTGAAATTTATTGCAAGAAACACGATTTCAGTGCGAGACAAAAAAAATGTAAAATGACATTAAAAAGATGAATTTTATTTTTAGTAACTCGATTTAAGGGCAAGATTCAAAAAATGCAAAGTGACACTCAAGAAATTAATTTTCATGCTAGAAATAGGATTTTGGAGCGAGATAATAAAAATGCGAATAAACACTGAAGAATCGAATTTTATTGCAACGAACGCGATTTCAGTGCGAGATAAAAAAAAATGCAAAATGGCACTCATATTTTGAATTTTATTTTTAATAACACGAATTAAGTTCGAGATTAAAAAACTGCAAAATCACACTCAAGATTCGAATTTTATTGCCTGAAGTTGTTGAAAATGTTGTTGTTGAAAATGTTTTTGAAAATATTGTTGTTGAAAATGTTGTTGTATTTCATTTTTGTTTCCGAATAACATTCTTAATTTTTTCACTCTTCGAAGTGAAATCAGGTTTGTAGCAAGAACAGTAATCTCAAATTTATTTTTTTAATTTTTTAATTCTCTGCGGTTAAGCAACGTTTATACCTAGGATTTTCATATCAAAGCACATTTTAATTCTTTTTTCTATTATCAGTGAAACCGCGTTTATCAGAACCATCATCATTTCCACGTCACATTTTCTTTCACTCTTCGAAGTGAAATCATTCAAGGTCATTCACGGTCATTCACCTATCAAATTCATTGACCTCTCAAGGTCTTTGAAGTTTATTGACATTTAACGTCATATTGTTTTCAAGGTCATTAAGGTCAAAAGAGGTCATTGACCTTGAAAGGTCAAGGTCAATGACGGTCATTGATTTTTCAAGGTCATTCACGGTGATTGATCTTTCAAGGTCATTCACTGTCATTGATCTTTCAAGGTAATTCAAGGTCATTGATTTTTCAAGGTCATTCACGGTCTTATTGACCTTTCAAGGTCATTCACGGTCATCGACCTTTCAAGGTCATTTATGGTCATTAACATTTCAACGTCATAGAACTTTCAAGGTCATTGGAAGTCATTATTTCCAAAAAAAAAGTCATTGGCCTTTCAAGGTCATTTAAGATCAATGACCTTTCAAGGTCAATCTAGATCATTTATCTTTCAAGGTCATTCACGGTCATTGACTTTTCAAGTTCATTGATGGTCATTGACCATTCAAGGTCATTGATGGTCAACTTATTTTTTATTTTTTCAGTCTTCGCAGACCACGTTTATAGCTAGGAATATCAATGGAAATACGTATTTTTTTATTTTTTCACTCTGCGCAATAAACGGCGTTTGACACAAGTATTATCATTATCAAATCAAATTTTTAATTTTTCACTCAGCGCAGTGAAGTCGAATTCAAAGAAAGGATTTTCACATTCAAATCAAATACTTAATTTTTTCGCTCTCCGCGCTGATATTTCACTAATAACAAGGATTACAATCATGAAATTCCATTTTTTATGTTTTTTAGTCATCGCATGCATGTCATTGACCTTTCAAGGTCATTCACGGGCATTGCCTTTTCAAGGTCATTCACGGTCATTGACCTTTCAAGGTTATTGATGTTTATTGGCATTTCAAGGTCATCGAGCTTAATGTGATTTCAGATCTAGATAATAAAAATGCGAAATGGCACTCAAGAATTGAATATTATTTTAAGAAAAAAGATTTCATTTCATGATAAACCAAATGCAAAATCAAACCCCAGATTCGAATTTTATTGCTACAAGCACGATATCAGTGCAAGATAAATAGAAATACAAAATGACACTCAAAAATTGGATTTTATTTTAAGTAACTCGATTTAAGTGCGATATTCCAAAAATGAAAAATGACACTCTACCAATGAGTTATCATGCTTGAAATACGATTTTGAGCGAGACAATAAAAATGCGAAATGACACTCAAGAATTGAATTTTATTGCAAGAAATACAATTTCAGTACGTGATAAGCAAAATGCAAAATAGAGCTACAGATTCGAACTTTAGTGCTACAAGCACGATTTCAGTGGAAAATTTAAAAAAATGCAAAATGACACTCAAATATTGAATTTTACTTTTAATAACACGATTTAAATACGAGATTAAAAAACTGCAAAATGACACAAAAGAAACCAATTTTCATGCTCGATATACGATTTCATATCGAGATAATAAAAATAGACACAATATTTCAGTTCGTGATAAAAAAATGCAAGAACACACCCCAGATTCGAATTTTATTGCTACAAGCACGATTTCAGTGCAAGATAAATAGAAATACAAAATGACACTCAAAAATTGAATTTTATTGCGAGAAACACGATTCCAGTTCGTGATAAAAAAGTGCAAGCACACCCCAGATTCAAATTTTATATCTACAAGCACGATTTCAGTGCAATATAAATAGGAATACAAAATGAATATCAAAAATTGAATTTTATTGCAAGAAACACGATTTTAGTTCGTGATAAAAAAATGCAAAAACACACCCCAGATTCGAATTTTATTACTACAAGCACGATTTCAGTGCAAGATAAATAGAAATACAAAATGAATCTCAAAAATTGAATTTTATTGCAAGAAACATGATTTCAGATCGTGATAAAAAAATGCAAGAACACACCCCAGATTCGAATTTTATTGCTATAAGCACGATTTCAGTGCAAGATAAATAGAAATACAAAATGAATCTCAAAAATTGAATTTTATTGCAAGAAACACGATTTCAGTTCGTGATAAAAAAATGTGCAAGAACACACCCCAGATTCGAATTTTATTGCTACAAGCACGATTTCAGTGCAAGATAAATAGAAATACAAAATGACACTCAAAAATTGAATTTTATTGCGAGAAACACGAATTCAGTTCGTGATAAAAAAAATGCAAGAACACACCCCCGATTCGAATTTTATTGCTACAAGCACGATTTCAGTGCAAGATAAATAGAAATACAAAATGACACTCAAAAATTGAATTTTATTTTTGGTTTCACGATTTAAGTTAAAGATTTAAAAAATGCAAAATTAAACTCCGGAATTTTATTTCACTGCAAGATAGACGATTTGAGTGCGAAATAAAAAAATTCAAAATGACGCCACTAGAATTAAATTTTTTTGCTAGAAGCACGATTTCAGTGCGCGATTAATAAAATGCAAAATGACACACAAAAATTGAATTTTGAAGCAAAGAATACGATTCCAGTATGAGTTATGAAAAATGTGAAATGACATTTTAATATTGAATTTCATTGATAGATACACGAATTCAGTGCGAGATTAAAAAAAATTGCGAAATGACACCGCAGAACTGTATTTCATTACTAGAAAAACGATTTCTGTGGAAGATAAGAGAAATGAAAAATGACCATATAATTGAATTTTAGTGCTAGGAAGATGATTTCAGGGCGATATAAAGAAATGAAAAATGAAGCTGTAGAATTGAATTTTTGTTGTTAGAAACATTGAATTTTTTTGCTAGAAACAGGATTTCAAGACGAAATAAAAAAATGGAGAATGACACTCCAGAATTGATTATTTTGCCAGATACACAATTGTTTGAGAGAGAAAAAAATGCTAAATGGCACTATAGATTTGACATTTTTTTTACTAGATATACCATTTCAGTTCGTGATAAAAAAATGCAAGAAAACACCCCAGATTCGAATTTAATGCTACAAGCATGATTTCAGTGCAAGATAAATAAAAATAAAAAATGACACTAAAAATTGAATTTTATTGCGAGAAACACGATTTCAGTTCGTGATAAAAAAAATGCAAGAGCACACCCCAGATTCGAATTTTTTTGCTACAAGCACGATTTCAGTGCAAGATAAATAGAAACACAAAATGACACTAAAAATTGAATTTTATTGCGAGAAACACGATTTCAGTTCGTGATAAAAAAATGCAAGAACAAACCCCAGATTCGAATTTTATACCTACAATTTCAGTGCAAGATAAATAAAAATACAAAATGACACTAAAAATTGAATTTTATTGCGAAAAATACGATTTCAGTTCGTGATAAAAAAAAAAGCAAGAACACACACCCAGATTCGAATTTTATTGCTACAAGCACAATTTCAGTGCAAGATAAAAAGAAATACAAAATAACATTAAAAATTGAATTTTATTGCCGAAAACACGATTTCAGTTCGTGATAAAAAATGCAAGAACACACCCCAGATTCGAATTTTATTGCTACGAGCACGATTTCAGTGCAAGATAAATAGATATACAAAATGAATCTCAAAAATTGGATTTTATTGCGAGAAACACGATTTCAGTTCGTGATAAAAAAAAATGCAAGAACAATCCCCGGATTCGAATTTTATACCTACAATTTCAGTGCAAGATAAATAGAAATACAAAATGACACTCAAAAATTGAATTTTATTGCGAAAAACACGATTTCAGTTCGTGATAAAAAAAAATGCAAGAGCACACCCCAGATTCGAATTTTATTGCTACAAGCACGATTTCAGTGCAAGATAAATAGAAATACAAAATGACACTCAAAAACTGAATTTTATTGCGAAAAACACGATTTCAGTCCGTGATAAAAAAATGCAAGAGCACACCCCAGATTCGAATTTTTTTGCTACAAGCACGATTTCAGTGCAACATAAATAGAAATACAAAATGACACTCAAAAATTGAATTTTATTCCGAGAAACACGATTTCAGTTCGTGATAAAAAAAATAATAGAACACACCCCAGATTCGAATTTTATTGCTACAAGCACGATTTCAGTGCAAGATAAATAGAAATACAAAATGACACTAAAAATTGAATTTTATTGCGAGAAACACGATTTCAGTTCGTGATAAAAAAAAATGCAAGAGCACACCCCAGATTCGAATTTTATTGCTACAAGCACGATTACAGTGCCAGATAGATAGAAATACAAAATGACAACCAAAAATTGAATTTTATTGCGAGAAACACGATTTCAGTTCGTGATAAAAAAAATGCAAGAACACACCCCAGATTCGAATTTTTTTGCTACAAGCACGATTTCAGTGCAAGATAAATAGAAATACAAAATAACACCAAAAATTGAATTTTATTGCGAAAAATACGATTTCAGTTCGTGATAAAAAAAAAGCAAGAAAAAACCCCAGATTCGAATTTTATTGCTACAAGTACAATTTCATTGCAAGATAAATAGAAATACAAAATAACATTAAAAATTGAATTTTATTGCCGAAAACACGATTTCAGTTCGTGATAAAAAATGCAAGAACACACCCCAGATTCGAATTTTATTGCTACGAGCACGATTTCAGTGCAAGATAAATAGAAATACAAAATGACACTCAAAATTTGAATTTTATTGCGAGAAACATGATTTCAGTTCGTGATAAAAAATGCAAGAACAAACCCCAGATTCGAATTTTATGCCTACAATTTCAGTGCAAGATAAATAAAAATACAAAATGACACTAAAAATTGAATTTTATTGCGAAAAACACGATATCAGTTCGTGATAAAAAAATGCAAGAACACACCCCAGATTCGAATTTTATTGATACAAGCACGATTTCAGTGCAAGATAACTAGAAATACAAAATGACACTCAAAAAATGAATTTTATTGCGAGAAACACGATTTCAGTTCGTGATAAAAAAATGCAAGAACAAACCCCAGATTCGAATTATTTTCCCACAAGCACGATTTCAGTGCAAGATAAATAGAAATACAAAATGACACTCAAAAATTGAATTTTATTGCGAAAAACACGATTTGAGTTCGTGATAAAAAAATGCAGGAATACACCACAGATTCGAATTTTATACCTACAAGCACGATTTCAGTGCAAGATAAATAGAAATACAAAATTACACTCAAAAATTGAATTTTATTCGAAAAACACGATTTGAGTTCGTGATAAAAAAATGCAGGAATACACCACAGATTCGAATTTTATACCTACAAGCACGATTTCAGTGCAAGATAAATATAAATACAAAATGACACTAAAAATTGAATTTTATTGCGAAAAACACGATTTCAGTTCGTGATAAAGAAATGCATGAACACACCCCAGATTCGAATTTTATTCCTACAAGCACGGTTTCAGTGCAGAATAAATAGAAATACAAAATGACACTCAAAAATTGAATTTTATTCGAAAAAACACGATTTCAGTTCGTGATAAAAAAATGCAAGAGCACACCCCAGATTCGAATTTTTTTGCTACAAGCACGATTTCAGTGCAACATAAATAGAAATACAAAATGACACTCAAAAATTGAATTTTATTCCGAGAAACACGATTTAAGTTCGTGATAAAAAAAATACTAGAACACACCCCAGATTCGAATTTTATTGCTACAAGCACGATTTCAGTTCAAGATAAATAGAAATACAAAATGACACTAAAAATTGAATTTTATTGCGAAAAACACGATTTCAGTTCGTGATAAAAAGATGCAAGAACACACCCCAGATTCGAATTTTATTGCTACCAGGACGATTTCAGTGCAAGATAAAAAGAAATACAAAATAACATTAAAAATTGAATTTTATTGGGAAAATACACGATTTCAGTTCGTGATAAAAAAAATGCAAGAACACACCCCAGATTCGAATTTTATTCCTACAAGAACGTTTTTAGTGCAAGATAAATAAAAATAAAAAAATGACACTCAAAAATTGATTTTTTTTGCGAAAAACACGATTTCAGTTCGTGATAAAAAAATGCAAGAACAAACCCCATATTCGAATTTTATTGCTACAAGCACGATTTCAGTGCAAGATAAAGAGAAATACAAAATGACACTCAAAAATTGAATTTTATTGCAAGAAACACGATTTCCGATCGTGATAAAAAAATGCAAGAACACACCCCAGATTCGAATTTTATTCCTACAAGCACGATATCAGTGCAAGATAACTAGAAATACAATATGACACTCAAAAAATGAATTTTATTGCTAGAAACACGATTTCAGTTCGTGATATAAAAATGCAAGAGCAAACCCTAGATTCAAATTTTATTGCTATAAGCACGATTTAAGTCCAAGATGAATAGAAATACAAAATGACATTCAGAAATTGAATTTTATTGGGAGAAACACGATTTCAGTTTGTGATTAAAAAATGCAGGAATAAACCCCAGATTCGAATTATATTGCTACGAGCACGATTTTAGTGCAAGATAAATAGAAATACAAAATGAATCTCAAAAATTGGATTTTATTTGGAGAAACATAATTTCAGTTCGTGATAAAAAAAGGCAAGAACAAACCCCAGATTCGACTTTTATTGCTACAAGCACGATTTCAGTGCAAGATAATTATAAATACAAAATGATACTAAAAGTTGAATTTTATTGCGAAAAACACGATTTCAGTTCGTGATAAAAAAAATACTAGAACACCTCCCAGATTCGAATTTTATTGCTACAAGCACGATTTCAGTGCAAGATAAATAGAAATACAAAATGACACTCAAAAATTGAATTTTATTCGAAAAAACACGATTTCAGTTCGTGATAAAAAAATGCAAGAACACACCCCAGATTCGAATTTTATTCCTACAAGCACGATTTCAGTGCAAGATAACTAGAAATACAAAATGACACTCAAAAAATGAATTTTAATGCGAGAAACACGATTTCAGTTCGTGATAAAAAAATGCAAGAACAAACCCCATATTCGAATTTTATTGCTACAAGCACGATTTCAGTGCAAGATAAATAGAAATACAAAATGGCACTCAAAAATTGAATTTTATTGCGAAAAACACGATTTCAGTTCGTGATAAAAAAAAATGCAAGAGCACACCCCAGATTCGAATTCTATTGCTACAAGCACGATTTCAGTGCAAGATAAATAGAAATACAAAATGACACTAAAAATTGAATTTTATTGCGAAAAACACGATTTCAGTTGGTGATAAAAAAAAATGCAAGAACACACCCCAGATTCGAATTATATTGCTACAAGCACGATTTCAGTGCAAGATAAATAGAAATACAAAATGATACTCAAAAATTGAATTTTATTGCGAAAAACACGATTTCAGTTCGTGATAAAAAAATGCAGGTAACACCCCAGAGTCGAATTTTATTGCTACAAGCACGATTTCAGTGCAAGATAAATAGAAATACAAAATGACACTCAAAAATTGGATTTTATTCGAAAAACACGATTTCAGTTCGTGATAAAAAAAATGCAGTAATACACCACAGATTCGAATTATATTGCTACGAGCACGATTTCAGTGCAAGATAAATAGAAATACAAAATGACACTCAAAAATTGGATTTTATTCGAAAAACACGATTTCAGTTCGTGATTAAAGAAATGCAGGAATACACCACAGATTCGAATTATATTGCTACGAGCACGATTTCAGTGCAAGATAAATAGAAATACAAAATGAATCTCAAAAATTGGATTTTATTGCGAGAAACATGATTTCGGTTCGTGATAAAAAAATGCAAGAACAAACCCCAGATTCGAATTTTATACCTACAAGCACGATTTCAGTGCAAGATAAATATAAATACAAAATGACACTAAAAATTGAATTTTATTGCGAAAAACACGATTTCAGTTCGTGATAAAAAAATGCAAGAACACACCCCAGATTCGAATTTTATTGCTACAAGCACGATTTTAGCGCAAAATAAATAGAAATACAAAATGACACTCAAAAATTAAATTTTATTGTAAGAAACACGATTTCAGTTCGTTATAAAAAAAATGCAAGAACACACCCCAGATTCGAATTTTATTGCTACAAGCACGATTTCAGCGCAAAATAAATAGAAATACAAAATGACACTCAAAAATTGAATTTTATTGCTAGAAACACGATTTCAGTTCGTGATAAAAAGATGCAAGAACAAACCCCAGATTCGAATTTTATTCCTACAAGCTAGATTTCAGTGCAAGATAAATATAAATACAAAATGACACTCAAAAACTGAATTTTATTGCGAAAAACACGATTTCAGTTCGTGATAAAAAAAATGCAAGAACAAACCCCAGATTCGAATTTTATTGCTACAAGCACGATTTCAGTGCAAGATAAATAGAAATACAAAATGACACTCAAAAACTGAATTTTATTGCGAAAAACACGATTTCAGTTCGTGATAAAAAAAAATGCAAGAGCACACCCCAGATTCGAATTTTATTGCTACAAGCACGATTTCAGTGCAAGATAAATAGAAATACAAAATGACACTCAAAAATTAAATTTTATTTTTGGTTTCACGATTTAAGTTAAAGATTTAAAAAATGCAAAATTAAACTCCGGAATTTTATTTCACTGCAAGATAGACGATTTGAGTGCGAAATAAAAAAATTCAAAATGACGCCACTAGAATTAAATTTTTTTGCTAGAAGCACGATTTCAGTGCGCGATTAATAAAATGCAAAATGACACACAATAATTGAATTTTGAAGCAAAGAATACGATTTCAGTATGAGTTATGAAAAATGTGAAATGACATTTTAATATTGAATTTCATTGATAGATACACGAATTCAGTGCGAGATTAAAAAGAATTGCGTAATGACACCGCAGAACTGTATTTCATTGCTAGAAAAACGATTTCTGTGGAAGATAAGAGAAATGAAAAATGACCATATAATTGAATTTTAGTGCTAGGAAGATGATTTCAGGGCGATATAAAGAAATGAAAAATGAAGCTGTAGAATTGAATTTTTGTTGTTAGAAACATTGAATTTTTTTGCTAGAAACAGGATTTCAAGATGAAATAAAAAAATGGAGAATGACACTCCAGAATTGATTATTTTGCCAGATACACAATTGTTTGAGAGAGAAAAAAATGCTAAATGACACTATAGATTTGACATTTTTTTTACTAGATATACCATTTCAGTTCGTGATAAAAAAATGCAAGAAAACACCCCAGATTCGAATTTAATGCTACAAGCATGATTTCAGTGCAAGATAAATAAAAATAAAAAAATGACACTAAAAATTGAATTTTATTGCGAGAAACACGATTTCAGTTCGTGATAAAAAAAAATGCAAGAGCACACCCCAGATTCGAATTTTTTTGCTACAAGCACGATTTCAGTGCAAGATAAATAGAAACACAAAATGACACTAAAAATTGAATTTTATTGCGAAAAACACGATTTCAGTTCGTGATAAAAAAATGCAAGAACAAACCCCAGATTCGAATTTTATACCTACAATTTCAGTCCAAGATAAATAGAAATACAAAATGACACTCAGAAATTGAATTTTATTGCGAGAAACACGAATTCAGTTTGTGATTAAAAATATGCAGGAATACTACCCAGATTCGAATTTTATTGCTACGAGCACGTTTTCAGTGCAAGAAAAATAGAAATACAAAATGACACTCAAAAATTGAATTTTATTCGACAAACACGATTTCAGTTCGTGATAAAAAATTGCAGGAATACACCCCAGATTCGAATTTTATTGCTACAAGCACGATTTTAGTGAAAGATAATTAGAAATACAAAATGACACTCAAAAATTGAATTTTATTGCGAAAAACACGATTTCAGTTCGTGATAAAAAGATGCAAGAACACACCCCAGATTCGAATTTTATTGCTACAAGCACGTTTTCAGTGCAAGAAAAATAGAAATACAAAATGACACTCAAAAATTGAATTTTATTCGACAAACACGATTTCAGTTCGTGATAAAAAATTGCAGGAATACACCCCAGATTCGAATTTTATTGCTACAAGCACGATTTTAGTGAAAGATAATTAGAAATACAAAATGACACTCAAAAATTGAATTTTATTGCGAAAAACACGATTTCAGTTCGTGATAAAAAGATGCAAGAACACACCCAAGATTCGAATTTTATTGCTACAAGCACGATTTCAGTGCAAGATAAATATAAATACAAAATGACACTCAAAAACTGAATTTTATTGCGAAAAACACGATTTCAGTTCGTGATAAAAAAAATGCAAGAACAAACCCCAGATTCGAATTTTATTGCTACAAGCACGATTTTAGTGAAAGATAATTAGAAATACAAAATGACACTCAACATTTGAATTTTATTGCGAAAAACACGATTTCAGTTCGTGATATAAAAATGCAAGAGCAAACCCTAGATTCAAATTTTATTGCTATAAGCACGATTTAAGTCCAAGATGAATAGAAATACAAAATGACACTCAGAAATTGAATTTTATTGGGAGAAACACGATTTCAGTTTGTGATTAAAAAATGCAGGAATAAACCCCAGATTCGAATTATATTGCTACGAGCACGATTTTAGTGCAAGATAAATAGAAATACAAAATGAATCTCAAAAATTGGATTTTATTTGGAGAAACATAATTTCAGTTCGTGATAAAAAAAGGCAAGAACAAACCCCAGATTCGACTTTTATTGCTACAAGCACGATTTCAGTGCAAGATATTTATAAATACAAAATGATACTAAAAATTGAATTTTATTGCGAAAAACACGATTTCAGTTCGTGATAAAAAAAATACTAGAACACCTCCCAGATTCGAATTTTATTGCTACAAGCACGATTTCAGTGCAAGATAAATAGAAATACAAAATAACATTAAAAATTGAATTTTATTGCGAAAAACACGATTTTAGTTCGTGATAAAGAAAATGCAAGAACACACCCCAGATTCCAATTTTATTCCTACAAGAACGATTTTTGTGCAAGATAAATAAAAATACAAAATGACACACAAAAATTGAATTTTATTGCGAAATATTATTCGTGATAAAAAAATGCAAGAGATCACCCCAGCTTCGAATTTTATTGCTACAAGCACGATATCAGTGCAAGATAAATAGAAAAACAAAATGACACTAAAAATTGAATTTTATTGCGAAAAACACGATTTCAGTTTGTGATAAAAAAAAATTTTTTCGTGATAAAAAAATGCAAGAACAAACCCCAGATTCGAATTTTATTGCTACAAGCACGATTTAAGTGCAAGATAAATCGAAATACAAAAGGACACTCAAAAATTGTATTTTATTGCAAGAAACACGATTTCCGTTCGTGAAAAAAAAAATGCAAAAACAGACCCTAGATTCGAATTTTATTCCTACAAGCACGATTTCAGTGCAAGAATAATAGAAATACAAAATGACACTCAAAAATTGAATTTTATTGCGAGAAACACGATTTAAGTTCGTGATAAAAACAAATGCAAGAACACACTTCAGATTCGAATTTTATTGCTACAAGCACGATTTCAGTGCAAGATAAATAGAAATACAAAATGACACTAAAAATTGAATTTTATTGCGAGAAACACGATTTCAGTTCGTGATAAAAACAAATGCAAGAACACACTTCAGATTCGAATTTTATTGCTACAAGCACGATTTCAGTGCAAGATAAATAGAAATACAAAATGACACTAAAAATTGAATTTTATTGCGAGAAACACGATTTCAGTTCGTGATAAAAAAAATGCAAGAGCACACCCCAGATTCGAATTTTATTGCTACAAGCACGATTTCAGTGCCAGATAAATAGAAATACAAAATGACACTCAAAAATTGAATTTTATTGCGAGAAACACGATTTCAGTTCGTGATAAAAAAAATGCAAGAACAAACCCCAGATTCGAATTTTATTGCTACAAGCACGATTTCAGTGCCAGATAAATATAAATACAAAAGTACACTCAAAAACTGAATTTTAATGCGAAAAACACGATTTCAGTTCGTGATAAAAAAATGCAAGAACAAACCCCAGATTCGAATTTTATTGCTACAAACACGATTTCAGTGCAAGATAAATAGAAATACAAAATGACACTCAAAAATTGAATTTTATTGCGAGAAACACGATTTAAGTTCGTGATAAAAACAAATGCAAGAACACACTTCAGATTCGAATTTCATTGCTACAAGCACGATTTCAGTGCAAGATAAATAGAAATACAAAATGACACTAAAAATTGAATTTTATTGCGAGAAACACGATTTCAGTTCGTGACAAAAAAAATGCAAGAGCACACCCCAGATTCGAATTTTATTGCTACAAGCACGATTTCAGTGCCAGATAAATAGAAATACAAAATGACACCCAAAAATTGAATTTTATTGCGAGAAACACGATTTCAGTTCGTGATAAAAAAAATGCAAGAACACACCCCAGATTCGAATTTTTTTGCTACAAGCACGATTTCAGTGTAAGATAAATAAAAAATACAAAATGAACCCAAAAATTGAATTTTATTGCGAGAAACACGATTTCAGTTCGTGATAAAATAATGCAAGAACACACCCCAGATTCGAATTTTATTGCTACAAGTACGATTTCAGTGCAAGATAAATAGAAATACAAAATAACATTAAAAATTTAATTTTATTGCGAAAAACACGATTTCAGTTCGTGATAAAAAATGCAAGAACACACTCCAGATTCGAATTTTATTCCTACAAGTACGATTTCAGTGCAAGATAAATAGAAATACAAAATGACACTCAAAAACTGAATTTTATTGCGAAAAACACGATTTAAGTTCGTGATAAAAAAATGCAAGAACAAACCCCAGATTCGAATTTTATTGCTATAAGCACGATTTAAGTCCAAGATGAATAGAAATACAAAATGACACTCAAAAATTGAATTTTATTCGAAAAACACGATTTCAGTTCGTGATAAAAAAATGCAGGAATACACCCCAGATTCGAATTTTATTGCTACAAGCACGATTTTAGTGAAAGATAATTAGAAATACAAAATGACACTCAAAAATTGAATTTTATTGCGAAAAACACGATTTCAGTTCGTGATAAAAAAATGCAAGAACAAACCCCAGATTGGAATTTTATTGCTACAAGCACGATTTAAGTCCAAGATAAATAGAAAGACAAAATGACACTCAGAAATTGAATTTTATTGCGAGAAACACGATTTCAGTTTGTGATTAAAAAAATGCAGGAATACACCCCAGATTCGAATTATATTGCTACGAGCACGATTTCAGTGCAAGATAAATAGAAATACAAAATGAATCTCAAAAATTGGATTTTATTGCGAGAAGCATGATTTCAGTTCGTGATAAAAAAATGCAAGAACAAACCCCAGATTCGAATTTTATACCTACAAGCACGATTTCAGTGCAAGATAAATATAAATAAAAAATGACACTAAAAATTGAATTTTATTGCGAAAAACACAATTTCAGTTCGTGATTAAAAAATGCAAGAACACACCTCAGTTTCGAATTTCATTGCTACAAGCACGATTTCAGTGCAACATAAATAGAAATACAAAATGACACTCAAAAATTGAATTTTATTCCGTGAAACACGATTTCAGTTCGTGATAAAAAAATGCAAGAATAAACCCCAGATTCGAATTTTATACCTACAAGCACGATTTCAGTGCAAGATAAATAAAAATACAAAATGACACTAAAAATTGAATTTTATTGCGAAAAACACGATATCAATTCGTGATAAAAAAATGCAAGATCACACCCCATATTCGAATTTTATTGCTACAAGCACGATTTAAGTCCAAGATAAATAGAAATACAAAATGACACTCAAAAAATGAATTTTATTGCGAGAAACACGATTTCAGTTCGTGATAAAAAAATGCAAGAACAAACCCCAGATTCGAATTTTATTGCTACAAGCACGATTTCAGTGCAAGATAAATAGAAATACAAAATGACACTCAAAAATTGAATTTTATTGCTAGAAACACGATTTCAGTTCGTGATAAAAACAAATGCAAGAACACACTTCAGATTCGAATTTTATTGCTACATGCACGATTTCAGTGCAAGATAAATAGAAATACAAAATGACCCAAAAAAATTAATTTTATTGTGAGAAACACGATTTCAGTTCGTGACAAATAAATGCAAGAGCACACCCCAGATTCGAATTTTATTACTACAAGCACGATTTCAGTGCCAGATAAATAGAAATACAAAATGACACCCAAAAATTGAATTTTATTGCGAGAAACACGATATCAGTTAGTGATAAAAAAAATGCAAGAACACACCCCAGATTCGAATTTTTTTGCTACAAGCACGATTTCAGTGCAAGATAAATAAAAAATACAAAATGAACCCAAAAATTGAATTTTATTGCGAGAAACACGATTTCAGTTCGTGATAAAATAATGCAAGAACACACCCCAGATTCGAATTTTATTGCTACAAGTACGATTTCAGTGCAAGATAAATAGAAATACAAAATAACATTAAAAATTGAATTTTATTGCAAAAAACACGATTTCAGTTCGTGATAAAAAAATGCAAAAACAAACCCCAGATTCGAATTTTATTGCTATAAGCACGATTTAAGTCCAAGATAAATAGAAATACAAAATGACACTCAAAAATTGAATTTTATTCGAAAAACACGATTTCAGTTCGTGATAAAAAAATGCAGGAATACACCCCAGATTCGAATTTTATTGCTACAAGCACGATTTTAGTGAAAGATAATTAGAAATACAAAATGACACTCAAAAATTGAATTTTATTGCGAAAAACACGATTTCAGTTCGTGATAAAAAAATGCAAGAACAAACCCTAATTCGAACTTTATTGCTACAAGCACGATTTAAGTCCAAGATAAATAGAAATACATAATGACACTCAGAAATTGAATTTTATTGCGAGAAACACGATTTCAGTTTGTGATTAAAAAAATGCAGGAATACACCCCAGATTCGAATTATATTGCTACGAGCACGATTTCAGTGCAAGATAAATAGAAATACAAAATGAATCTCAAAATTTTGGATTTTATTGCGAGAAGCATGATTTCAGTTCGTGATAAAAAAATGCAAGAACAAACCCCAGATTCAAATTTTATACCTACAAGCACGATTTCAGTGCAAGATAAATATAAATAAAAAATGACACTAAAAATTGAATTTTATTGCGAAAAACACAATTTCAGTTCGTGATTAAAAAATGCAAGAACACACCTCAGATTCGAATTTCATTGCTACAAGCACGATTTCAGTGCAACATAAATAGAAATACAAAATGACACTCAAAAATTGAATTTTATTCCGTGAAACACGATTTCAGTTCGTGATAAAAAAAATACTACAACACACCCCAGATTCGAATTTTATTGCTACAAGCACGATTTCAGTGCAACATAAATAGAAATACAAAATGACACTCAAAAATAGAATTTTATTGCAAGAAACACGATTTCAGTTCGTGATAAAAAGATGCAAGAACAAACCCCAGATTCGAATTTTATTGCTACAAGCACGATTTCAGTGCAACATAAATAGAAATACAAAATGACACTCAAAAATTGAATTTTATTGCTAGAAACACGATTTGAGTTCGTGATAAAAACAAATGCAAGAACACACTTCAGATTCGAATTTTATTGCTACATGCACGATTTCAGTGCAAGATAAATAGAAATACAAAATGACCCAAAAAAATTAATTTTATTGTGAGAAACACGATTTCAGTTCGTGACAAAAAAAATGCAAGAGCACACCCCAGATTCGAATTTTATTACTACAAGCACGATTTCAGTGCCAGATAAATAGAAATACAAAATGACACCCAAAAATTGAATTTTATTGCGAGAAACACGATATCAGTTAGTGATAAAAAAAATGCAAGAACACACCCCAGATTCGAATTTTTTTGCTACAAGCACGATTTCAGTGCAAGATAAATAAAAAATACAAAATGAACCCAAAAATTGAATTTTATTGCGAGAAACACGATTTCAGTTCGTGATAAAAAGATGCAAGAACACACCCCAGATTCGAATTTTATTGCTACAAGCACGATTTCAGTGCAAGATAAATAGAAATACAAAATAACATTAAAAATTGAATTTTATTGCGAAAAACACGATTTCAGTTCGTGATAAAAAAATGCAAGAACACACCCCAGATTCGAATTTTATTTCTACAAGAACGATTTCAGTGCAAGATAAATAGAAATACAAAATGACACACAGAAATTGAATTTTATTGCGAGAAACACGATTTCAGTTTTTGATTAAAAAAATGCAGGAATACACCCCAGATTCGAATTTTATTTCTACGAGCACGATTTCAGTGCAAGAAAAATAGAAATACAAAATGACACTCAAAAATTGAATTTTATTCGAAAAACACGATTTCAGTTCGTGATAAAAAAATGCAGGAATACACCCCAGATTCGAATTTTATTGCTACAAGCACGATTTTAGTGAAAGATAATTAGAAATACAAAATGACACTCAAAAATTGAATTTTATTGCGAAAAACACGATTTCAGTTCGTGATAAAAAAATGCAAGAACAAACCCCAGATTCGAATTTTATTGCTATAAGCACGATTTAAGTCCAAGATAAATAGAAATACAAAATGACACTCAAAAATTGAATTTTATTGCGAGAAACACGATTTCAGTTTGTGATTAAAAAAATGCAGGAATACACCCCAGATTCGATTTATATTGCTACGAGCACGATTTTAGTGCAAGATAAATAGAAATACAAAATGACACTAAAAATTGAATTTTATTGCGAAAAACACGATTTGAGTTCGTGATAAAAACAAATGCAAGAACACACTTCAGATTCGAATTTTATTGCTACATGCACGATTTCAGTGCAAGATAAATAGAAATACAAAATGACCCAAAAAAATTAATTTTATTGTGAGAAACACGATTTCAGTTCGTGACAAAAAAAATGCAAGAGCACACCCCAGATTCGAATTTTATTACTACAAGCACGATTTCAGTGCCAGATAAATAGAAATACAAAATGACACCCAAAAATTGAATTTTATTGCGAGAAACACGATATCAGTTAGTGATAAAAAAAATGCAAGAACACACCCCAGATTCGAATTTTTTTGCTACAAGCACGATTTCAGTGCAAGATAAATATAAATAAAAAATGACACTAAAAATTGAATTTTATTGCGAAAAACACAATTTCAGTTCGTGATTAAAAAATGCAAGAACACACCTCAGATTCGAATTTCATTGCTACAAGCACGATTTCAGTGCAACATAAATAGAAATACAAAATGACACTCAAAAATTGAATTTTATTCCGTGAAACACGATTTCAGTTCGTGATAAAAAAAATACTACAACACACCCCAGATTCGAATTTTATTGCTACAAGCACGATCTCAGTGCAACATAAATAGAAATACAAAATGACACTCAAAAATAGAATTTTATTGCAAGAAACACGATTTCAGTTCGTGATAAAAAGATGCAAGAACAAACCCCAGATTCGAATTTTATTGCTACAAGCACGATTTCAGTGCAACATAAATAGAAATACAAAATGACACTCAAAAATTGAATTTTATTGCTAGAAACACGATTTGAGTTCGTGATAAAAACAAATGCAAGAACACACTTCAGATTCGAATTTTATTGCTACATGCACGATTTCAGTGCAAGATAAATAGAAATACAAAATGACCCAAAAAAATTAATTTTATTGTGAGAAACACGATTTCAGTTCGTGACAAAAAAAATGCAAGAGCACACCCCAGATTCGAATTTTATTACTACAAGCACGATTTCAGTGCCAGATAAATAGAAATACAAAATGACACCCAAAAATTGAATTTTATTGCGAGAAACACGATTTCAGTTAGTGATAAAAAAAATGCAAGAACACACCCCAGATTCGAATTTTTTTGCTACAAGCACGATTTCAGTGCAAGATAAATAAAAAATACAAAATGAACCCAAAAATTGAATTTTATTGCGAGAAACACGATTTCAGTTCGTGATAAAAAAAAAATGCAAGAACACACCCCAGATTCGAATTTTATTGCTACCAGGACGATTTCAGTGCAAGATAAAAAGAAATACAAAATAACATTAAAAATTGAATTTTATTGCGAAAAACACGATTTCAGTTCGTGATAAAAAAATGCAAGAACACACCCCAGATTCGAATTTTATTTCTACAAGAACGATTTCAGTGCAAGATAAATAGAAATACAAAATGACACACAGAAATTGAATTTTATTGCGAGAAACACGATTTCAGTTTTTGATTAAAAAAATGCAGGAATACACCCCAGATTCGAATTTTATTGCTACGAGCACGATTTCAGCGCAAGAAAAATAGAAATACAAAATGACACTCATAAATTGAATTTTATTCGAAAAACACGATTTCAGTTCGTGATAAAAAAATGCAGGAATACACCCCAGATTCGAATTTTATTGCTACAAGCACGATTTTAGTGAAAGATAATTAGAAATACAAAATGACACTCAAAAATTGAATTTTATTGCGAAAAACACGATTTCAGTTCGTGATAAAAAAATGCAAGAACAAACCCCAGATTCGAACTTTATTGCTATAAGCACGATTTAAGTCCAAGATAAATAGAAATACAAAATGACACTCAAAAATTGAATTTTATTGCGAGAAACACGATTTCAGTTTGTGATTAAAAAAATGCAGGAATACACCCCAGATTCGATTTATATTGCTACGAGCACGATTTTAGTGCAAGATAAATAGAAATACAAAATGAATCTCAAAATTTTGGATTTTATTGCGAGAAGCATGATTTCAGTTCGTGATAAAAAAAATGCAAGAACACACCCCAGATTTGAATTTTATACCTACAAGCACGATTTCAGTGCAAGATAAATATAAATAAAAAATGACACTAAAAATTGAATTTTAATGCGAAAAACACGTTTTCAGTTCGTATTAAAAAAATGCAAGAACACACCCCAGATTCGAATTTTATACCTACAAGCACGATTTCAGTGCAAGATAAATATAAATAAAAAAAGACACTAAAAATTGAATTTTATTGCGAAAAACAAATTTTCAGTTCGTGATAAAAAAATGCAAGAACACACCCCAGATTCGAATTTCATTGCTACAAGCACGATTTCAGTGCAACAAAAATAGAAATACAAAATGACACTCAAAAATTGAATTTTATTCCGTGAAACACGATTTCAGTTCGTGATAAAAAAAATACTAGAACACACCCCAGATTCGAATTTTATTGCTACAAGCACGATTACAACGCAAGATAAATAGAAATACAAAATGACACTCAAAAATAGAATTTTATTGCAAGAAACACGATATCAGTTCGTGATAAAAAGATGCAAGAACACACCCCAGTTTCGATTTTTATTGCTACCAGGACGATTTCAGTGCAAGATAAAAAGAAATACGAAATAACATTAAAAATTGAATTTTATTGCGAAAAACACGATTTCAGTTCGTGATAAAAAAATGCAAGAACAAACCCCAGATTCGATTTTTATTGCTACAAGCACGATTTCAGTGCAAGATAAATAGAAATACAAAATGACCCAAAAAAATTAATTTTATTGCGAGAAACACGATTTCAGTTCGTGACAAAAAAAATGCAAGAGCACACCCCAGATTCGAATTTTATTGCTACAAGCACGATTTCAGTGCCAGATAAATAGAAGTACAAAATGACACCCAAAAATTGAATTTTATTGCGAGAAACACGATTTCAGTTCGTGATAAAAAAAATGCAAGAACAATCCCCAGATTCGAATTTTATTGCTACAAGCACGATTTCAGTGCCAGATAAAAAGAAATACAAAATGACACCCAAAAATTGAATTTTATTGCGAGAAACACGATTTCAGTTCGTGATAAAAAAATGCAAGAACGCACCCCAGATTCGAATTTTTTTGCTGCAAGCACGATTTCAGTGCAAGATAAATAGAAATACAAAATGACACCAAAAATTGAATTTCATTGCGAGAAATACGATTTCAGTTCGTGATAAAAAAAAATGCAAGAACACACCCCAGATTCGAATTTTATTGCTACAAGTACGATTTCAGTGCAAGATAAATAGAAATACAAAATAACATTAAAAATTGAATTTTATTGCCGAAAACACGATTTCAGTTCGTGATAAAAAAATGCAAGAACACACCCCAGATTCGAATTTTATTCCTACAAGAACGATTTCAGTGCAAGATAAATAGAAATACAAAATGACAGTCAAAAACTGAATTTTATTGCGAAAAACACGATTTCAGTTCGTGATAAAAAAATGCAAGAACAAACCCCAGATTCGAATTTTATTGCTACAAGCACGATTTCAGTGCAAGATAAATAGAAATACAAAATGACACTATGAAATTGAATTTTATTGCGAGAAACACGATTTCAGTTTGTGATTAAAAAAATGCAGGAATACACCCCAGATTCGAATTTTAATGCTACTAGCACGATTTCAGTGCAAGATAAATAGAAATACAAAATGAATCTAAAAAATTGGATTTTATTGCGAGAAACATGATTTCAGTTCGTGATAAAAAAATGCAAGAATAAACCCCAGATTCGAATTTTATACCTACAAGGACGATTTCAGTGCAAGATAAATAAAAATACAAAATGACACTAAAAATTGAATTTTATTGCGAAAAACACGATATCAATTCGTGATAAAAAAATGCAAGAACACACCCCAGTTTCGAATTTTATTGCTACAAGCACGATTTAAGTCCAAGATAAATAGAAATACAAAATGACACTCAAAAAATGAATTTTATTGCGAGAAACACGATTTCAGTTCGTGATAAAAAATTGCAAGAACAAACCCCAGAT